>NC_045614.1:110935984-112185984 GCF_009829155.1 Mustela erminea | reverse complement strand
GATCCTGAGTGCTGTGTGTGATGGACCACACTAGAAGTAAAGCCGTAGCTTCCCAGATTCTGGATTTTGCTGATTCTGTATCTGAGGTGTCTTTTATTTATGTTTATTTTTATTTTTTTATTATGTTCAGTTAGCCACAGTATAGTATGTAACTGGTTTTGATGAGGTGTCTTTTAAACAGATTCCCAGTCTATCTCCTGTATGTTCACTAAGGTGGTACTTACAGATCTAGAGGCTTGATCAGATTCAGGGTTGACATTTTTAATCAAATTTGATCACTTAATTCATTTAACTTCTAAAAATTTGAGTATAGTTGACACTTGGGTTGACTTTTTGGCAAGATTACGTTATCAGAGGGGGTGTGTATTTCCTAGTGCATGTCATTAGGTGGTTATAGCTTATCTCATTTTGTCGTTGGTGGTGGTGTTATGTTCAGATTGATTAGTGGGTTCCAGTGTGGTCAGTTTGAATCTTCCATTTCTAGAGATTTTAAATAGTGGATGCTGATCATTGTCTAGACCCATTATTATAGTCCCTTACTGGAAGGACTCCATTGAGGACACCTTAGTACTCTTTCTGTGCCTTTCTTTGGAATATTTACAAATGTCATTTTCTCTATGAGTTCTTCCCTGTCCACTCTCCAAGAGGGCTCTCTCTCTTCTCTGTGTCTGTGTTCTCATGGAATCAAGTTTTAAAAGCCATTCAGTCCAATCACTTCATTTTATAGATGGGAAAAACGGAAGTTAAATTGGAATGGTCCAATGTCACAGAACTAATCAGAATCAGCCGGCCTGAAATTAGACTTTTGGTCATTTGGATTGGCAACCAAGAGGTCATGAGTGATTTTGTAAAGAAGATTTTTGGCAGCTGGATAAAGGCATAAGCACAGAATCTTAGAATGGTGAAGCCAGATGGAATATTAGATTTGGTAATCTCTAATTATCAGAATGAGAACAATGAGACCTAGAGCTGGTAAGTGGCCCTCCTAGATTACACAGCTAATTCTTGGATGATCTAGGGCTTAGCAGGGACTGACTGCATGGTGAATAGGGGTAGTAGTGAGGGAAGACTCAGAAGAGCCATGTGTTTTGGGGGTACATGAGGCTGAAGAAAGAAGATTAGATCTAAAGGGTAGTACGATCTAAAGGGTAGATTAGATCTAAAAGGGTAGTACGACTGAGGAAAAGGGTTTTCATGGGAGGTTTGAGGCAGAGAAGATACTCAATGAATACATATTGGATAAATGCACACAGGGAGGAGGACATTGAGGATACCTAGAATGCAAGTAGATTGGAATGAAAGAGAAGATGCTGAAGACTGTGGTGGACATTGGTCTGGGGTTGATACTAGAGACCTTTCCTACCCTGGTGAGTGAGAACTGGGGGTGGGGTGTCTTTTGAAGAGTGAAGTAAGGAAGTACTGGGTGATGTCTAGGGAAAATAGTATCTCAGTTACACTAGGAAGGAAGAGAGAGGGCTGAGGAAGAGGCAGACGATATCCAGACGCGCTTGATTAAGGGTTCTGATGGGGTGAGTAGGGGATGGACATGAAGAGAGGCGGGCCTCACTTGATGCTTGGGCTCTACGTCAGGGCCTTAGATATATGCTCAAGGGCAGAGGAATGGCTGACATAAAGACCGAAGATTCCCCACCGCCCCCCAACCCTTCTGAGAGAACAGGATGCTGATAGGCATTAGGAAAAGGGAAAGCATCTGTACCATCCTCTAGAGTCCCAGGGTCCTGTAGGGCCCAGGAGAGCATGGGTGGTAGTGTTCATTCATAGTGGCCACATTTCTGCTTTGGTCGGTGGGGAGGGTGCTCTCTCTGTGAACTGGCCTGGCAGGCTGGAATGTAACTTAAACTATGGGGAAGGAAGGCTGGGCACTGGTTCAGGGTATCCTTTGATTTGGAAAGAGGAGAGTAGCTGAGGAAGAGGGTGAGCTGGGCCCTTAGCAAAAGTCAGTCATGATACCTCAAACTGGTCTGCATACAGGCCACAGAGTTGGGCCTACTTGCTGTTATTTCTTTTTCACTCCCTAAATTGCCAATCACCCTTTTTATGCCTATTAGAATCCTTCCCTTCCAGCTCAAAAGCTCAATAGGGCTTTTCCCAACGCTCTACGTAGAAACCGATCTTTTCCTTTTCTGAATTTTCATTGCCTTGTTTCTCTCTCCAGTACAGAATGTATATTTTGTTATGTATTATTCGCCTGTTCCGAGGAAACTTTAAGTTCCCAGAGGACAGGGACCACATGTTACACGGCTCTGTGTATTTCAGTGTACCTGGAATGTCTTCCCCACCTCAGATGTCCAATATCACTACTGGGAAGGAAGGAAGGAAGGAAGGAAGGAAGGAAGGAAGGAAGGAAGGAAGGAAAGAGAGAGAGAGAGAGAGACAGGGAGAAAAGAGAGAGAGAGAAGGAGGGAGGGAGGTAGGGAGGTGAAATCCCCAAATAGAAATCAAGGTGTTTTTTAAAGAAAACTGACAAAGCTTCTTTCCTTCTAGGTGCATTCCCACAGCTTCCAAGAAGGAATATATTGGCCAAATAAAGTGCCCTAAATGTCCAGGTTAGGGAGAGATAAGGAAGATGAATCCAAGTCTGCAAGAAGTAGTCCTCTGATCACAACTAAGGGAAATCCATAGCTGAACAGCTTGTAACAAGACTAGGGCACATGGGGCAAGAGACAGAGGACAAAAGCATTTACTCATCTATCAAGAATGATGAAAATCTACTTACTTTGGGCTAGACCCTGGGGATAGAGCAAAATGGGACACAGTCCTTGTCTTCAAGGCGCTCACAGCAGGTCAGTGCTAGAAGCAATGGTGTGCTACGAAGTGCTTAGCAGCAGGATCTCAGGGGTGGGGCGGGGCGTGGGGGGGGGCAGCAGCAGCTCTGATTGTGGTGTTCTGTAGTATAAATACTCCCAGTATGGCCAATCTCAAGCTACCAACATTCACCATCACTCAAAGTGGGGCTGGAAATGATGCACCAGCAAGCAAGCAGGCTCTAGCGGGTCATGGAGGAGGAAGTGGCTATCTGCATATCTGTAGGGCCTGTTGCCAGAG
The DNA here is from genome assembly GCF_009829155.1 of Mustela erminea. Classification (NCBI taxonomy): domain Eukaryota; kingdom Metazoa; phylum Chordata; class Mammalia; order Carnivora; family Mustelidae; genus Mustela; species Mustela erminea. The sequence continues at coordinate 112,182,918 of NC_045614.1, read as the reverse complement.
ACAAGTATTGGGAATACAAGAAAAGCAGACAGGACAAACAAGGACGTCTGTTTTCCCTAGAGAATAACAAAAGAGATAATCTGATCTGTATCCTGGGGGAAGAGGAGGATAAATTGAGTGGTGTTGACGAGTGATGATAGCATTATTGGAAAGATAGTCCCGTACTATCTACACTAAAAAAGAAAAAAAAAAAAAAGCCCTGGCAAGTAGGTAAATCTTAGGAGACATGGCTTTCCCTGTAGCCGGAGGGGCAGTTTTAGGTCATTTTAGGAGCTGATGTCTGTCACGGGCAGTTAGATACTAATGCCAACGAATGTTGTATGATGATATTAACACAGATCATTTATTGAATAACTATTGTGAACCAGGCATACTTCGTATTATTTTATGTCTAAGCCTTACCACTCTGCACTGTTGGTATTTGTAGCCTCACTTTTACGGATGAGGAAACATCGCCTCAGTGAAACGAAGGAAGATCCTTCTTTTCCCAATTTATGCGGGATCGTGGTAGGCTTCAAGAACCTGAAGTTTTCCTGCATGAGATGCAAACAGTGAGCTCAGGAAGACAGTCTAACTTACACAGCACGTACCTGACGCCTGATCATTTTGTCCTTTGTTACCTACAAAACCACTTTATAAATATTCTTGAAAGAGATTGAGTATTCTCCAAGAGACTGGAGTCATCATTTCAAGGAGGCTGCTGGAAAAAATGGAGTCTATCAAGAGAAGAGTTGTCAGGAGAGTCACAGGTCTGTACATCGAGTCACACAAGGAACTGGGGATAGTTAGCTCAGTGAAGATAGTAGGAGATGCTGTGGAAGAGAGATCTTCAGTGCTATGAAGGGCAGTCACACGAGGAGCAAGAAGGCATGTTCTGTGGGCCTCAGAGAGTGGAAATCAGCCCACTGCATGGAGATAGATGGGGATCTCAGTCACGCATCCCACAGACATGGACTGCCTACTTTGTTTCAGGCATTGTTTTAAGTGCTGACAGGGGAAGGACGTGGTGAGGAACAGGACACACATCCTTGTTCAACATCCAGGAGAACTTTCAAAAAGTCAGAGCTGTCCAGCTATGGAATGGGACTCTGGAAAAGTAGTGAGCTTGCTCTTCTTGGAGAATCCACGAAGAGGCTGGATATGCACTTATCAGAATGTGCCAGAACGAACCTTTTTGTTGAATGGCAAATGGGACTGATTCCCCTTCCAGTTCAGAGATTCAGTGTCTGGTTCAGCTTTGCTTTGCTGGGCTGGACTGCAATACTGAAAATGTGTCATCCGGACCCCCCACCCCCCCACCCCACCGGCTTTGCCCACCCAGCTGCAGGCTCTGCATTCTCTGACAGGGAGGTGCGATGGGCCAGAAAGACTGGAAAGTGGCCACCATCTGTGACAGGGATGACGGAGTTTTGGCGGGTTTGTGTGGGCTCAAGGAATGCAGCATTGAAGCCATGTACACAACCTGCTTAGGAACATCCCATGGGCAGAAAATGTTTTCTTCCTCTTCAGCCCTCCTCTGTTGCCATGCCAGGCGGGCACAATGGTGCCTTTGAGAGGGGCAGCTGGAAGGGGGTATTGGCAGGGAGGCTGGAAGTAGAACATTGCAGCTGGGGGGGGTGCAAATTCATTTCCAGGAGCAAGCCTGCACTGAGTGCCAGTTTCCAAAACAAAACTGCTGTTTCTCAGAGCTCATGGTGGTGGGTTGCCTCAGAGTTGGAGAGAAGGCAAAGCCATTTCCTATACACTGCTCCACCCTCCCCAAGTTCAAAAAAACCCAACCCAAACACAAAACTGGTGTATTGAGGTATTCTAGCTCTGGATGCAGATGAACAGGTTTTGCTGTCTGTCTGGGTCACTCAGGCCAGTGTGGCGTGGATAGCGCTTTACTGAAAGGTCCAGCTTTTTGGCAGACGGAGCAGGGCTGATGGCCATGGGGACAAGCAGGGCCCAGGGGTAGGTAAGCTTTTGAGCCATAAGAGAGGGCACAGAATGGAGACCCCTTCTTCTACCTTTCAGAGTCACTTTCTTTGACCCCACAGCCGCCTGGGACCCTTGCTGTCACATGGGCTCGGCCCACTCGCTGTCTTAACTCTCTCTGGTGGGAAAGAAGTGGGAGAACTCTGGCATTTCCTGCCCTGGGTGGACAGTTGTCCCAGACCCTCTGCTACTTTCAGAGGTCCTAGCAACAGCTCAGGGATGGCTGTGGGAGGACTTCCCACTTAAGGCAGTTAGAAGGCACAAGTGCCCGCTGTAAGCTCAGCCACCTCCCCCTTTGTGTTTGAAATGTGTTTATTTTCATGGCTTCCAGCAAAAAGCTCTCACTTGAGGCTGGTCAAGTGGTAACCTGTATTAATGTTTACACTAATTATGGGATTTTTCACACATTGGTTCAATTTTATAATGAATAACTATAGAGCCATTACTTCATTTCAGGCACTGTGCTAGACGCTGGGGATCCAGAATAAATAAGATAGAGACCCTGCTTCAGGCAGCTGATGTCCTAATAGTTAAGCCAAACCCTTACATGGGATCCCCACTATCAACTCGGGGACATGTGCTTTAGGTGGAAAGCAGTGTGTAATGCAGAGATCATCTCCTCCAGGAAGAGAAGGGACTGTGGGGGCATCTGGGCCAGAACCTCATCTAATCTTAGAGTTCTCACTGATTTTTAGGAGACTTAGTTTCCTTGTATCAGTAACAGGAATAACATACACCATGCAGAGTTGTTATAAGGATGCAATAAGACACAAATGAAGATGCCCAGACAGAGCTTATCTCAAGGTAAATGACTGCTGCTATTATTAATCAGTTGATCCTAATGGACTTGAGATATAACACTTATGTGTGCACAGAAATATTTATGTAATCCTTTGTTAGATTAGATACCCTTCCTGAGTCAATTCTACTTTCTTAATTCTTCTTCTGTAGAAGACTAGGATCAGCAAGTTTATGACCTCCCTAAGATAGATAAATGAAGGCCTATCCACTAGAGGCACAAGTCATATCTGTGTATAATATCCCCTGTCTGTTATATAACCCAGTTGTAGGAGCAGTGAAGGATTAGAATGCTTCTATTCCCTGAGGTTCTTGAATCTCTTGAGCGTGGAGATGAAGATGATGAATTCTCTTCAATATTCTAAAAAGTCTAAAAGAAATGATACATTTCCCACTGACAGAAGCTCACAGTTTGTCATTACTTGGAAGATGCATCTCTTTGGTGGACATTGTTTAGGGAAGTTATTCTTTGACTAAGGGACCTTGAAGGTAGAAAAGTTAAACTCACCAGGGCAGAGGTTAGTCTAGCGATCTTCCAGGAACCCCTTGTGGGTGTGCCTCCACGCCTGACAAGCTGTCACATGACCCCAATCCGGGTCATGTGAGACTGCCTACGGCCTCATCTAGCCTCTGTGGCATGTATCCCCCCACTGTTTTGTGAAAATGTGTGCATGAGAATTCATCCTTAAAAGTTATTCCAAGGTCCTTGGAGGACACCAAAGTTTGTATAACCAGGAGTCTGCAGACACAGAAAATCAAAGCAATTCAAGAAGAACAAAGGAAATGGAAAAGAACAAGAAAATAAGAGCATATAGATGAATGGAGGCTTGAAGTGAAATACAGGGTTCACATTTGTGGGAAATAAAAAAAAAAAGGGGTCGTTTAAGAGAGCAAAAAAAGTGACGTGGCTGAAACTATAAGAAGACAGTGGCATTTTGTAAGAGAAAACTGATAGAAACCATTTCTTCTTACTTGGCTGAAAGATTTTAAGGATAAGGGGAGGAAACTTGAGGACAGTACATGGCTCAAAGAGGTAGAGAGGGAGCACGGAGCTGTGTTGAAAAATGGGTAAAGATTTAAGAAATCGAAGGATCACAGAAGTCTTCCTAGAGATCTGATTTTCAAGAAACAAGGGCTAATATTCTTAAAGTTTGAAATAAGGCCTGCATTAAAACAGTGCTGACCTGACTGCTTAGAGCGTGAGTTCCCTTTCCCCTCTGCCTCTCTACAGTTTAAAGTGTTCTACTGAGAATTTAGGTTACTTTTATAATCAGGGAACAAGTGGCCTGCATAGGTGGAGGGAGGAAGCAGCTGAGGCGGGGACACCAGCAGCAGTAAGGCGCTGGCGCTGGGCAGGAAGGACCGTGAGCTGGCTGGCCAGTGCTGCCTTGGGTGGTCTCAGTGGGACGATGGTACTGGAGTGATGAAGCCATTGCTCCCGACTGAGGAAGGGAACAGACCAGAAGGAGGATGCCTCTCTAAGGCCTGTTCCAGCCTCCTTTTGACTCCAGGGTTTCATGCATAATTAGGTTGCCACCTTTTTATTTTCCAGGAACTGCAAATCCCTTTGCATGTTCTTCTCACCTCTTCCTTCCCCAGGAGCATGTTTTCATTTCATCTCCCTTGGATTTGCGGCTGGGTTGATGGCCTGAGTGTTTGGCCCGTTCCCATCTTCATTACTCCAGGCTCTGAAGGGCTCTACCTGCCCACGCTGAGAAGGTCTGAATGCCAGAAGAGGCCTGGATTGAAGATTTCTTCCCCTCTCATTTAAGGGTGTGCATTACTGCAGGTGGAGACTGAGGCAGAATAAGAGAATGCCTCCCCCTGGAGCTGGAGCTGTGAGCTGGCTGGGTGAACTTGGCCCGGCCACTTAAAGTCGTAAAGCCCTTGATTTCTCTCTTTTGAAAAAATAATGGCACTTGATTGGCTTGAAGTAGCTAAAGGTATCTGCCCAATCTTGAAACAATCTGATGCATTCATTATTAACTTCTTTATGCGCACCTGGCTGTGCTAAATGTTAGTTTTAGCATTTAGGATTCTCGTGGACAAGGCCCATATCATAAGGAGGATCAGCTCTCCCTAGCACCGCGCCCAGCACACTCCCTTTGGTAAAAGTAAATTTATAAAAATTTAGATGAAATTCACATAACACAGAAGTAACCATTTTAAAGTGTGTAATTCAGTGGCATTTAGTACTTCCGCTCACACTGTCTTTTTAAAGTGTTAGAATAACACAGTCAGCTGGGTTGGTTCCATTTTGTTGTAATAACAAAATGCTGCACTGCACCTCCGTGCTTACCCTCTAGTGAGCTTGCATGCAGGAAATTCTCTAGGCTTGCGTTGCAAAGAACCTACTGGATCATATGGTCTACAAATGCATTTTCAGTTCAGCATATACCGCTAAACCGTCTTGTAAAGCAGTGGCCACTTGAATTTCCATGGAGGCGGCAGAGGGTCCCACTTCTGCGCATGCTCACCACCGCAGGGCGTGGGGAACGAGCTAGCTCCGTCCACATCAGCAAAGACAGATCTCCAGAACATCGTGGTGAGTGAAAAAGGCAAGTTGCGGGGCACAAAAGGATTGTGGGGGAACTCAGTTCTCTCTGTAGTATTTTCTCCCTTTGATTAAAAAAATACTTGAAGGGAATAAAGCAAAATATTGACAAATACCATTTCTAAGTGAGGGGGGAAATGGGAGTATTTGATATATTGTTCTTGAGATTTTATTGCATTTTTTAAAATCCTCAATTAAATGGGGGGGGGGTGGAGGAGGACAGTGATGTGCAGCTTCCCAAAATACACAGGATAACAGATTTTTTTGAGCAGCTTCCAAATTTGGATTCACTTCTCCCCATGCAGAAATTCGTATTAGTGGAGCCAGCTAGCCTTCCCTTGTGAACATTGTTTTAAAGTAGATAAAATATCAAGGAATTTTGGAAGTTCTTATTTTTAGCCAGTAAAATGAAAAATTTCCACAGCATATAAAATAAAGTGCTCTAGTCGAAGCCTGCCTGGTTGGCTCCGCCTAACTATGATCACGTCTAAGAACCTTTCCAAAGCTATTCTGGGCCTGGGGTGGGGGAGGTGACTCACTGTGTCCCTCCCTCACCCCAGCCCCTATCTGTTTATTCAGGTGAAATCAGATTAAAATGAACCTTAACAGTAGCTTCAGAAGGGAAGAGAAGTCAGAGACAAGAGATCGTGTGAGAAGCCTTAGACCACGGATGATGAGAGTCGCGGGGGTGACATACTGGCTTCTTAATTAGCATCAACCATAATTTAGGAGCATCCATTTTCCAGAACAACACTAGCTTTTATAGGCCTTCCTCTGTGTTACAGGGAAGGAAGCATTCAGAGTGAGCATGGGCAGTGTTTCTCATGCTCTCTTTTTGATAAATGTAAAAATCTCATGCTTACTTTTAATGCTCTCTGAAATGTTAAATACAAGCATGTGAATAAAAGGAGATCACATGTGCCCCATGTCTAGTTGAGAATCTGGGTTCTAAACTGTGTGCCAGCATCCAGGGGTATCCAGGATTTGCCTGGCCTGACCATTCGTAGACTGTAGACTTCAAGGGAGCTCCTTGCCCTCTCTCTCTGCTTCTAGCCCCTACTCTGAAAGGGTGATTGTGACGCCCGCCATGTGGGGCTGCTTGCAGATTCTGACCCTTAGCTCCATTGCTGGTTTAAAACAAACAAACAGATGGGAAAACTTTAACCCAGATAATAGCCTTGGGAAGTAGGTTAACCTCTGTCATCCCATTTTATAGACGAGAATACGGAGGCCCGGATATTTCAGCAAGTGACTTGCCTAACTGCAAAACAGGGCTCACCTCCTGGTCTTGTGTGTCTGGGCCAGGTACCTTTAATGGTGCCCACCCTGGCAACATCTCTGTGGGTAAGCAGGAGATCTAGACTTGTCTTCTCCCTTGCCTGAGTCTCTGAGCAGCTCAAAACAGCATCTGGAATGATTTGGCTCACGTGGCTCCCCAGGACCCCTGGATCTAATCTCCTTAGGACTAGTTAAGTGAGGATACTATATTAACCAGCTGTAATGTGTTCTGTTCGCTGGGCCATAAGCTTCCAGAGAAGCCACCAAGTCTCCTAGTCCTTCTCAATAAGCCACGAGCCTCAGAAAAATAGACTGTGTTTTCTGTGAGAGACTTTTAATGAAGACCTTCCCTGAGTAATCTCAGGTTAGCTTTAAGTCTTACCACCCAGATTCTGACCAGCGTGACACATGCGCACAGCAACTCTATAGACTTGATAATGTGTTGCCTTCAGTCCCTAACCTGTGTGCTCCTTCTCAAGTTGCTGAACCTCTCGGCCTTAGCTTCCTCAACCATACAGTGAGGATGTAAATATTTGCCCTGGATGTTCTGAATGAAAGGAGTGCTGCATGGGAAAGCCTTTGGTAAACTTGAAGGCACAGCCCCGACCCTCCTGTGGTCCAGCACAAACCCATTCCTTTCTCAAGGGAGCTGTTTAGGATTGTGTCTTCTGTTCCTCTAAAGCATCTCTCAGCAGACCCACCTAGCCGCCTTGGCTGAGAGGGAACCAAATGGGCTCACCTTCAATGGAGGAGGAGGAAACCGTGCAGCCATGCTGAAGAATTCACGGAGTGAATTTTTTGCACTTTCAAGGTCAATCTTTGTTTAGTGAGTTCTAAGCTAAAGTCATTCCAGGAGATCTAGAATCTTCTCTCTTACTGGTTTCCAGCAACAGAATCTTGGTCAAGTTACTTCATGCATCTGAGCCTTGGTGTCTTTATTTAAAAAATGTGAAGATACTTGCTTCACCGGGTGCTTGTGTCAAATGAGGACACATAATGGTAGGCAGTCAAAGCATCTGACTTTTTCTTCTTCCCTTTGTAATTTTCTCTTCCTTCTGTTTACCCTTCTAAATTTCTGTGCCTCGGCTTGCTTTTCTGTGAAATAGGAGTAATAACGCCTGGCCATTGAAGCTCACAGGATTTCTGGGTGACTACTCAACGAGCTGAGTTGGGCTTTGAAAACAGTGACGTGCATAGAGATACCTGTGGGGCGGGGGATATTCTTGGGGTCACTGACCTTGAACTGGGGAGGGTACTGGTCCTCACAGGCCTGGGCTGCTCTGTGTAGCAACTGCTTTAGCAGGCCACCTCAGCAGTCTCTCCCACTACTTTCCCTGAGGCTCCTGATGCTCTCGCATCTTCCCGTGGTGCTTTGCGGCTTCCCAGCCCCTGTCACCCACACGCTTCGCCCCCATCTGCCTCTCTGTCCTCTGGATCGCAAGGCCCCGGACCATATCCACACTGCTCTCTGGATGCCGAAGCCATGTCCGCCCCAGTCCTGCAGGCTGTTAGAAAACGGCCTGCACATGACCACCCTATCCCTGCATGAATAAATACTAAAAAGACTCATTTGGGGTAGATAAGGAACACAGGAAATGCTCCCCCAAGCCACCAACGACCCATAGTTTGAACAAACCCACGCCCTCCAGAGGTCCCCAGCGTCCTTGGCCCTGAGGCCACCAGCCCCCTCTGTGGTTGAGGAAGAGGCCTTGTGTCTTGGGCGCAGAAGGAAGCATGGGCAGGGTGGGAGGAGCTGGGAGGGCGAGCCGCACAGGCAGGGGAGCCGAGCTGCTCTATTCTGGGCACAGTTTCAAGGCCAGCTGCAGGGAGAACAAGCAGGCGCTGTGCGTCTGCAGCTGGCAGTGGTTCGGCGAGGGCTGTCCCTCACTTGGGGTGTATTTAAAGAGACCCCACCAGACGATCATGCCAACAGGAAAAATGCACACACACGGGCTCTGTCGGCCTGGCTCAGTCTCCAGGCCCGGCCCCCGGCCTCGTCCTTCACTGCATCGCCCAGGCAGGGGGTTGAGAGAAGCGGCCTAGCTCCCTGGCCTCTCCCAGGTGCAGCTGGTCCCACCTGGGGACACACAGCCCTGGCACCTGGGCCTTTCTGTCCTCCGACTGAGCTGGGCACAAGTTCTAGGGATTAGCCCTGACCAGCTCCTCCCACCCTGGGGTTGGTAACCCGGCAACCGGCAACCGGAGGGGAGAGGCAAGCAGATGAGTCAAATGGAAGCAGAGAATCTCTGGCTTTGTGTTTTGTTTGTGAAAACTCCCTGGGAGCACAGGCTGCCTTCGGCTGGGAATGGTGGGGCTTTCCCACACCGCTTTAAGCCAAATGCTCCTCCTCCAAGGGGTGCCCAGGCCCCACCTGACTGCTAATGCAGGCTTAAGGACAACACTGGTGGGCCCTGGGGGAGCCCATCCTGGCCGAACTGGTTGGCCGCCTCTTTCACTTGTCTTTCTCAAGTGAATAGAGGCCACAGGCGAGAATCCCACGGGAAGGTGGCACGGTAGCTGAGAGAACTCAAGACCCCAGGCCCGACCTAGCAGAGACAGGCTCTCCAGTGGCCAGAGACCAAGAAGGCCTTCTCCGAGAGGTGAAGAGACTTCTGAGGGGAGCCCAGTAGGAGTGGGCTGAGCGGGAGGGAAGCCTCAGGCAAGCCCATGTGAGGCAGGCTGCTGCAAGTGCCTAGAGAGTTAGGAAAACAAGAATGTGCCAACAGAGGCAGCTACGGAATTTAAGGGGCCCACTTCGCGATGAAAAGTCAGGGCCCTCTGCTAAAAAGTTACTAAGAATTTCAAGATGGTGACATGAAGAACATTAACCTGAGGCCCCCCTGGGCCACTGCACGCCCATGAAGCAGACTCTGGATACCTCTGAGTCGGCTCCTTGAAGCAGCTGTGACAGTGGAGGCCGAGTGGGCTGGGAGATATGTACCCTGTGCCTGTGGGCTCCCAGACCTTTACCGGCCCTGGGGCACTGCCTCTCCCCCTTCCAGCAGCCTGTCTCCCTGTGCTGCCGGCAACTGTGTCTTTGCCTCTCTGAAGTGGGGCGGCGGGGGGAGGGGCAATCCCAAGGCCATGGTGGGGACAGGGCTGAGGACAGAATGGATCTCTAGCCCCAGGGCCTCCCTGGACAGGCCAAGAAAGGGGTAGGAACAGGATGGAGACACAACAAATGGACTCCACTTGGGAGCTCTTCTTAAGGACTCTGGAGACATTTTCTGAGGGGGTCTGACAGTCCAGGACCAGAATCAAGTTCTGGGAAGCCTTACCTCCAACTCTATGTGGTCGTGGAGCTTCTTACAGGTGGCGGCAAAGGTCTCTGAGGTGCCAAATTCAAAGTACCACAGCTTGTTCTTCATCCTGCCCGATGAAGAAGAGAGCTGGCTCAGTAATCTGTCTTTGGAACAGCCATGGCAAATAGCTATGTTCTTAGGGCTGGGAGGCCCAAGCCCTCAGTATTCCCCACTCCTATGTTCTCAGCACTTGTTCATCAGACGATTGGGGAAGACATTTTTCACCAACTCTTCCAGCTATGAACTTCAAGGAAAAACCCGTTCATTTCTTAGACGTCATGGCTACTTGGCTGAATTGCCAATGGCTCTGAACTTCCTGGTCAGAGCAGCAGAAAGGTGTGTTTGCCTCTGCATCTGGACCAAGGGAAGAGTTCTATGAAAACCAGCCGGGGGGGGGGGGGTGGGGAAAGTGCCATCCTTTCTATGGAATCCTTTCTAATGCAGAGGGACTTCCGGTAGAGCCCTCTCTTGTGTATTGTTGGGGTACGAAGGGAAGCTCAGACAGACTTTTCAGACTTGGGTTATTTACAGTCTTAGGGCAGAGAAGAGAGAGTTGCACATGGAAACAACCAAAACATGTGCTGCTTTGTCTACGCGCTCTGCCTGAGGGAAGGAGAGTGGAGAGGATTAGAGATTTGCAGACAAGGTGGAAAGAGAAGAAAAAAACCAAGTTGCTCGGTAGCAAGAGCTCCCGTCATCCCCTACTCCTCAACTGCATCTGCTTAGGTCATGGCACTATTTCATTTAGGGGGAGAACTTGTCATTTGCTTTGAAGAGTTCACCAGTTTGAGCTTTAAAATTTTTCAACATTTTCTTTAGTGGGGGGAAAAGAAAGGGATTCCCGCATGGCTGCGGACTTGGCAAAGTCAGACACTGTGTCCTGACATTTGGTCATTTTGATCAGATGGTCTCACCAAGAAGTGTGTCTGCTGGTCTTCCATTCCTTCCATCCCACCTGTCATCTCATTATGAGGGGCTGGCTAAGAGAAGGGACACCTGTCCGGCTGAGAAGCTGGCAGACTTTGCTAAGGAAGGAATAAACAAAATCACATCTTTCTTGACACAGTCTTCAGGAGAGGAAGCCATCTTGTGCACTCCTGACCCTCCAACCTCAGATTTGTGGCCTAAGAGGAATGGAACATTCTTTGGAGGGAAGAAGGCTCTTATTTTTTCCTAGTATTTCTTGGGCCACAGGAGACAGTCTTCAGAATAAAAGACATCATTTATCTCTGCATTTCTCAAAGAGAACATAAAGATGACGAGACTGTGTTCATTGCATAGGATTTCTAAGACCTAGTTGACTGGGAAGTAGCTTATCTGATTCTATGTATGTATGAAAAGAAATAATAAATTTTGAGGGAAATAAGGATAGGCAGGATGTAGGGAGTTGTGCCTAATGAAGAAAGTTAGCCGAAATGGGTATACTTGTAACCAGACCAGGGCTTCTCAACTAGTGTGCTGCAATCAGGCCCGCCTAGACTATGGATCCCCTTGGTCTTCGGGTGGCCAGGCTGGCGTCTGGGGCCGACTGAGCCCTGCCGTCACAGTGGGCCTTCTCATTGGTGTGCCAAACAAGTGCTTTTGTTTTCTACGTCTGCCATGAAGTGAAAAGTCTTGGGAAACACTGTTCTAGATCACTGGCTCTCTGTAGGCACAGCAGTGTGAATAGAGATCACTTGGGGACTTCATTAAGATGTAGGTTCTCATTTAGTCATTCAGGGCTGGGGCCAGAGAATTCTGTGTTTCCTAACAAGCTGCTGATGTCGGTCTAGGGATTACACCTGGTGCTGTGAGGATGAAGAGACAGATGGATAGTTCTGAAACATCAGTATTCCTAAGAATTGCCTGAGAATGTGATTAACATGCCGCTTCCTGGGCTTCGAGCTATAGAGAGTCCCTGTGATAACTATGGGATGGGGCCCAGGAAGAGGCAAGAGCGCCCCAGGGATCATTATGCAGGTGGTTAGTGGTCATGAATTGAAGAAGCATTCCTCTAGCTAACAATGAAGTGATGGCCAAGGAGGAGAATGGACTGATTAAACTTGACAGGATTCCTCGAGGAGGATAAAATGAGGGTCAACGCCTCTCCATAGACCGTGATGGCAACAGACCCAAGGACAGGAATAACACAGACTGTCATAAATGTCAAGGTTGAGCATTCCTCTCTGGCAGCAAGAGCATCTCTGTAGCCAAGAGACCTGCGTTGTGATTCCATTTTCAAATATCACTTCTGGTCTGAATCATGACTTTTGAAAGTTATTGCCAGGAGATTTAGAGTTTTAATAAAAATTTCCGGAAGCCACCAGCTATTTTTGCCCCAGAAGTGGCTCTTCTGATAATCTAATAAGGTTAAGAGGTCATGGTCAGGTCAGTGTAGCAGAAAGACTGAGCGGATCAGATTCCTCGTCTATGGCTGATAAGACGCCTGCTGCAGCTCTGTAATCTCTGAGAAGCCTTAAGCCTTAGTTTTCTCACCTGTAAAATGGAGTTGATAAAAATTTGCTTCAAAGGGGAAGTGAGAAGATTAAATGAGGTGATTGCCAAATACCTCCCATAATGCTGGCTGCACAGTGAGCTCACCAAGAACATTAGCTATGTACGTATTAGCTATTATTTCAACGTTTGGGTTGACATATTTGGATAACATAGTAGGGCAAAAATGACAGATCGGGCTGGGTGGCTATGGACATACGTGCGCATTTTTCTAGGACAGGAAAAAATGTGATCTTATTTGTTGGATCATGTGTCTTGACTTGTGGTCAGAAACATATGTTCTCCACATGTTTATTCTAATAGTTTTTTCCAGATCATGGACCACACCCTAATCCTTGGGTTAATTATCTTGACTGGTCACACAATTGTCCAAAGACATGATGTTGATTAGGAATATGCTTCTGTGAAAGTGCATTTTTGGTGTGAGACAGCATTTATCAGTTCTAGAAACTCATTGTGTTGGAACTAGATGGGGGTCTACTAGGTATACCGAAGACTAAAACATGGCACTACATGAGCCAGGCACCTGGGAAGGACAGACAAGGAAAAAGATCACAGAGTTATGAACAAAGCTTTAAGCCTTGGGAGTACCTAGGAGAAGGGACATCCAGTTCTTAGGGAGGCCAGAGGCAATCAGGGAAAGCAACCTGGAGGGGAGTGATGCCAAGGTTGAGTTCTGAAGATTGTGGAAGGGGACAAAGAAAGGGGAGCATTCCAGGCAGAGAAAGAAGCCTAGGCAATGGCACAGGGCAAGAAAGAGCATAAACTTGCTGCAGGTGACCTAAACTCAAGGTGAATGGGCTGCTGATTGGCCAGGTAAGGCTGGAAAGACAGGCAGGAGCACATCTGTAAAGGATGGGGATGTTACGCTTAGGTGTTTGGGTTTTAAGTCTACAGTGTGTCATGGACCATCCTTATGTGAGGCTGCTGGGGGGGATGGGTGAGGGGGCCAGTAATTATCTCATCAGATTTGCGCTTTTTAAAAATCACTCTGTTCCAGATATTTCTGCAAAGAAGACATCCAGATGGCCAACAGACACATGAAAAAGTGCTCCACACCACTCGGCATCAGGGAAATACAAATCAAAACCACAATGAGATACCACCTCACACCAGTCAGAATGGCTAAAATTAATAAGTCACGAAATGACAGATGCTGGCGAGAATGCGGAGAAAGGGGAACCCTCCTACACTGTTGGTGGGAATGCAAGCTGGTAGAACCACTCTGGAAAACAGCATGGAGGTTCCTCAAAAAGTTGAAAATAGAGCTACCCTATAGCCCAGCAATCGCACTAGTGGGTATTTACCCCAAATATACAAACGTAGTGATCCGAAGGGGTATGTGCACCCAAATGTTTATAGCAGCAATGTCCACAATAGCTGAACTATGGAAAGAACCTAGATGTCCATCAACAGATGAATGGATAAAGAAGATGTGGTATATATATATATATATATATATATATATAGGAATACTATGCAGCCATCAAAAGAAATGAAATCTTGCCATTTGTGATGATGTGGATGGAACTAGAGGGTATTATGCTTAGCGAAATAAGTAAATCGGAGAAAGACAACTATCATATGATCTCCCTCATATGAGGAAGTGGAGATGCAACATGGAGGATTTGTGGGGAGGAAAAGAATAAATGAAACAAGATGGGATCCGGCGGAAGACAAACCATAAGAGACTCTTAATGTCACAAAACATACTGAGGGGGGCGGGGGGAGGGGGCTAGGGAGAGGGTGGTTGGGTTATGGACGTTGGGGAGGGTATGTGCTATGGTGAGTGCTGTGAAGTGTGTAAACCTGGAGATTCACAGACCTGTGCACCTGGGGCTAATAATACATTATATGTTTATAAAAAAACTAAAAAATTTTAAAAAAAATCGCTCTGTTCCAAGTGTGGAAAGTGGCTTGGAGGGGGTGGGTACAGACTGAAGCCTTGAGAGTGGTGTGGAGGTGATGTAGAAATTCAGAACAAATTGGGAAGGGCCTGAACAAAGGTAGTGACAGTAGAGTAATGGAGAAGAGAATGCTTTCAAGAGAAAAATTAGAAGGTGGAATTGACAAAGCTGATTGCGTGTGAGGAGTGAATGAGAAAGAGTCATCACAGAAACACCCAAGTTTTTGTCTTAGCATGAGAGATGGCAGGTGCCATTCACTGAGAGAGGGACACAGGAAAGCAGTGCTCCAGTAGTGGTGGTCTTTGTAACTGAAGGACAGCTCTCTAGTGTTTTGGCCTATCGTCCATGCATCCGTCCATAGAGTATCTGTTGAGTCGTCTTATGAGCCAGGCACTGTGTAAACCTTGGAGATAGTCATGAATGAGAATTTCTGGCCTCACAGAGCTTTCATACTTTGAATAGCTTCCCCCAGACACTAACATTCGACCTCTGACCCACAGAAGATGAAATGTCCAAAATTTAAGAGCTTTTACTTCTTTTTCTAACTCAGGCACATTTTGATAGAAGTGGATACGTTCTATTTTCCTGGCCTATGGACGTGGCTGCTGAACATTTTACATAGGCTCTCTCTTTCAAGTCTCAGAAGAACCCCTTTAAGTAGACACTATTGCTACAAATGAGGGAACTAAGATTTGGGGAGGATAAGTAAGTTGTCTAAGGTTGCATAGCCAGTTAGTGAAGAGTGATGCCCAGCCCTGTCTGTGCTCTGCTGCCCTGCCACTGAGCCTCGTGTGCTTTTGTGGTGTGCTGCTGTGTGTCACTATCGTACTTCCTAGACCTCTGTGGTTCTCCTTCCCCAGGTTGTTAAATGGATGCACTTGGGGATCTGGTGGGGGGGGGGGGTCAGTCGTGACTGACTATTCAAAGTATGGAAGCTCTGTGAGGCCAGAGACTCTCAGTCATGACTATCTCCTAGGAGATATTGCCTGATGCACAGTGTCAGGCCCTCCCAGCTCCCAGGAGCCAGGGGGCTTTGAGAGGAGCTGGGATTGGATTTTTCCTAGGAACCTCCTGATTTTGAATCTACACAGTCTCACAGACTCAGGGAGACCAGAACGGACCCTGGTAAAGATGCTCCCAAGACACCCTGCTCTTTGCCTTCTCTCATCTCACCCAGAAATGGCACAGGGGCAGGCCCTGGGGACCATCCCCAACACCGAGTGCAACAGGGAAAGCTGGAAGGCAAGCCAGTTTAAGAGGCATGAGAAATCATCTAGAACAGGTCCTGACCTATGGAAGGCGCTCATCCCCTATACACATTTTGTTGACTGAATGTTGCTGATGGCCTGTCAGTAATCAAAGCACTGTCTTGATAAGAAGGTCACTTATGTGTTTAATCAGAAAAGATAGCCACTAGCATTTATTTGAGATAATATAAAGGGGAGTTATTTTGGTTGTCTCTGTCCTAGCCACCAAAATGGTTGAAAGTATGAGTACGAAGGCTGGGGCCATGGAGGGTCGAGCGAGAGAAAGGAAGGGACCCCTACTGGGATAAAGGTTGATCAGGTTAAGATGGCTCCCAGCACCCTGCCTGACTGAGGTCAGCCATTTTGGTGGGCCCCGAGGTGGAGGCTGGCTTCAAGCCAAGTGATGTAAGAGGAGAGAACACAGAACCTTTCTTTATACATGTTGGAGTGTTGTTGCCAAGGATTTCACTGGTAGGCGTATCTGAGGCAGGGCTCCTCGCAGGTTCCTAGTTGCCCCTTTTCTCAGCTTCTGTAAGCTCAGGAGGGAAACCAAATGCCCAGCCTCCCATCATTGCACAGCCAGACACCAGGGGAGCGGCAATAGGGATACTTAGGGTCTGTCTACACTGTCAGAGCAGATCTGTATAGCATGGAGTGCTGGCGAGTTTTTTGTTGATCTGGAACTAGGCTCTGGCCTCTTCATTTTGTACTCTGCTAAACATTTTACATATATTATCTCTTTTCAGTCTTAGAAGTCTATGAATAGGTCTGGTTGCTACCAATAAAAAATTCACAGACTGAAGTACGTTCTCCTCTGCCTCACTTTCCCTTTTCACCCTCCTGTTGACCAGCACCAGCACCTTTCCAAAGTCCTTGGTAAAAGCCTACAGGCATGTGATAATCTACAAGGCGCAGAGGGACAGACAGCCCTACCCCACCCTGCCAACCAGAGCCTGAATGACAGTGTTCCTTCTTCTATTTTGAAGATGCCTCCCTAGACACTTGATGGTTAGCCCCTGCTGGAGGGTTCCTGCCCTGCCTACGGTGCTGGTTTCTGCCTGTGTCACCTTCAGTTGTACGAGATCATGGCATTTGGAATCTGAAAGGCTAGTGTTCTGCCACTTGCTGGCTAGGTGAGTGATAGGACTTCTTTGAAGCTTCGTTTCTTCTACAAAATGGGGATTATTTTCTTTCTTTCTTTTTTTTTTTAAAGATTTTATTTTATTTGGGGGGGGGCAGGGGGACAAGCAGACTCTGCTGAGTACAAATGACCTGAGATCATGACCTGAGCCGAAATCAAGAGTCAGACATTCAAGGCCCTGAGCCACCCAGACACCCAGGAATCTGATTTTCTATCCCACAAAATTGTGAAGATCCTGTGGCAAATACACAGCACCAAGCAGTGTTTACTGCATGGGAAGGGCTCACTAGTGGTTCTTTCTAGTTACTAGGCGATGCCATCCCTGGAAGGCTCATTCCCCTATGGCTGCTGGGGGAGGGGCAAGAGTGGGGTGCAGGGGTCTATCCTAGACAGCCAGTGTATTTGAAGAAAATAAAGCTAACAATGTTTTAGTGACTTCTAGAATGCTTTTTCTGCATCTCTCTTCCTGAGTTTTTTTTGGCTCACCATAACTTCCCTTCTCATAATCACCTTTTAGCTGGAGATGACTAATCTTTAGCCAGTTGTCCCAGGGCAGGTTTCCATGTCCACAAAACTCCTAGATGCATGGTCAACCTCAAAACTACCATCCAGCTAAGCCCATCCTTGAGGCGGAAGACCCTTGTTGGGGCTCCTCAAGGGCTTTCAGTCACATGGAGGAGAGGCACATAGCAGGAGTGACACCATGGGTTGATTCTATTTCTGGGTTTTCTTAATTTCCCCCGGCTTTATAAGAAAATAACATCGATTGCACACGAGTGAGTTGAATCTCTCATTTGACAGATGAGGGCCAAATGAGACTAATTAAAAATGTTCTTTTGTATTTGTCAGCAGTTTAAGGCTGGATTCAGTCATCATCCCGACAGCCTATGAATAGGCCATTTTCAAGGATGTCCCCAAGTAAAACCAAGCTAGCTGCTGGGCATTTTTACCCACAAAGGCAATGGAACTTCTGATGGCCCTTTTCTGATATTCTAGGAAGTTTTAAGGGCAACAGACTTTTGAAGTCATGAAAACATGAAAACATTTCTTTGAGTTTAGAAGGCTACAAAGAGGACACTAGAGCTATTTCTAGAAATAGGAGCCCTTGAAGTGATGGTATTCCTCTTTGTGGTTTGGACTTTGATAATCAGGTTCCCTGAGTGGGTCATGAGTCAGTCAGTCAGGCCTTCTTTCTCGGCCTTGTCAAGCAAATGCTCCCCGCAAGATGGGTTCTGTGTTGTGTAGAGGGGGCGGACTGATGTGGTGGAGGGTGTGCTGGGCCAGCCGGCAGGGGCTCAGTCTCGTAGGCCTAGTTCTCATACACATTGGCATGTGACTCCATGACTGACTTGGGGTGTCCTGGCCTCAGTTTCCTCGTCACAATGAAGGGTTTGGAATGGCGGATTTCTAAGGTTTCTCCCAGCTCTCTAAACAACTAGAGATAACACAATCCAGGACAGGGTGGGAGAGCCCCCGTGCTCTGTCACCATGTTGGGGTATGGGCCCCAGTATTGTCAGAACTATCATCTTTTACAGAGAAGCCAGAAATATGTCTTTATGTTAAATCTGAGATTATTAGAGTTAGGCGACAAACTCATTTTTTGGTTATTTTTTTTTAGAGGTGGGAGGGAGGGCAGATGGAGAGAGAGAGAGAATCTCTCCCAGATGTGGGGATGGATCTCACGACCCTGAGATCATGACCTGAGCCAAATCCAAGAGTTGGACACTCAACTGACTGAGCCATCCAGATGCCCCTGAATAAAATTTTATTTTAAATAAAAAAATAAAATAAAATAAATGTATTCAGGAGCCCCTGATTAAGATTTTTTAAAAGACCCAAATCTACACATCAGAGGAAAACTATAGCTAGCCAACACACTATTTCAGTACCTTAATTATAAATTTTCACAAGGTTCAGCTCAATCAGAAAACAAAGCAAAGAATTTCAGTTACTGTTCTCAGGGATTTGTTGAGTTACTGCTGGAGCTACTGCTACTCCTACCGAAGACAGTAGACCAGTGTCAGGTTACTAAGGTGAATAATAATCTAGCAAAATTAAACAGATGTGATAACACAGAAAGAACAAACGCAACCTGAGCTGAATTGTAATTGAATGATGAAGGTCAGTAATAATAGTGAGAATACTTTATCTGTTAACATTTTACACTATTTGAATATCAAGGGCCTTTAGAAATTTAGTAATTGTGTTAACTGAAGTTTAGATCAAAGGTTAAAAAAAAAAAAAAAAGAGCCGAGGCAGGTGGGCTTGGTTCTAAGGCCAGGATATTAAGTCCTGTAAGGGCCCTGTGACTGTCCCTTCACAGGTGCTGTTGAGGCCATCTGTGTCACCCGCACACCCAGCTGTCCTGGCCCATCAGAGAGCTTGTCACCGCATCTAATCCACCCTGCATGCTGTCCCCTGTTCTCACTGCTCACTGGAATGGGCGCTCCATGACCCTGAGGCACGGAGCTGTGTGTGAAACAATCTTTTCCAAGAGGGGGCACTGGCCCCTGTGCTATAAGGGAAAGTGACCCCCCCAGCAATCAGGAAGCAGGCTTTATAAATAGCTGTTTTTGTTCTCCGAGTGTGACTCTTGTGCCCACGGTTCTTGCCAACAGATTTGTCTTGGCTCAGTGTATTTCGGCCTCAAGGAGGCAAGGTATTTGCTGGCTGCTTTCCATACTGGGGACAGATTGGTGTTCACGGCACTCAGGAAAATCTAGGGTGGTGACTAGATTAGACAACTGGAGACCAGAGACCGGGAGGGGGTGGGTAGAATTGTGGGGAACAAAAAAAGAGGAAAGGGCTCAAGAACGAGCTAAAGGAAACAAGAAGGCCAAGAAAGGAGGAAGGACATGCCTAGCATGTATTTTGCAATATAAATACAGAATCCTCTTAATAACCTATGTTATAATTGCCTTAATAACTTCTTAGCTCATTTTCACGTGTGAAAAATTACCTGTAAAATCACAGATGACAGATCGTTTGCACTTAAGGGGCCTTTGGGGTCCAGGGATTCCCAGCCAGAAGATCACAGGTTCCAAGGAATCTTCCAAAGTATGAAAGGAGTCCATGAGTTGCTGTCAACATTTCTTAATGTGAAACAGTATTTGTGCATTTGCTCAGAGTAAAGACCGCATAGGCTATCTAGTGGGTTAAAATTTTTTGCCATGGGATGGAATTAAAGTATTACATTGGTCACCTCATGGTA
Organism: Mustela erminea; assembly: GCF_009829155.1. Taxonomy (NCBI): domain Eukaryota; kingdom Metazoa; phylum Chordata; class Mammalia; order Carnivora; family Mustelidae; genus Mustela; species Mustela erminea. The sequence goes on along the minus strand of NC_045614.1, from coordinate 112,163,009 downwards.
ACCAGAGTCACTGATTGCTTAGTAAATGGGTGGTGTTGAATAATAAAAATGGGAAAACAAATTATTACTTGGAACAGCTTTATGGCTGACAGAAATCTTAGTCAATATGGCACCCGTGGTGGTGAGGGATGAGGCATGAAGAAAAATAGGGTGCATGCAGAACTGCTAGACCATACCAGCTCTGGAAGGTAGTTCTCTTCTAAGCCAGAACAGTCTTCTCATGGTACAGATTAGGAAGCTCAGACCAGTCCTTAGTGACATACTGGCTGGAATCCAAGGCCCAGCTCCAACTTCTAGTCCGCATCCCTTACCTTTCCACCTGCCCTGCCTCCTATTGCTGTGCCTGGGATGCATCTGAGAAAAATGGAAGAGTCAGCCACTTCAGGGGACCTAGTGCCTACAAAGCTGCAGCCATTCTCAGTGGTGCAGTGGCTTTGTTCACATCTCCCCAGCCACAGGCATGGCTGAGAGAGTGCAGCTCTAGGTTGACCGACTCTGGTTGCTCAGGGCCCCGTGGCGCGCTTCTCCACAGAGTCTGTGATCTGGGCCTCCTTACCGGCCTCTGGTCTCCACACTTTTCTACCGAAGCAACAAAAGGCCAAACCCACTGGGCAGCCTCTCCACCACTCTGATGGAATCTGGGGTCCAGACAATCTATCCCCTCTGAACAATGATGCTTCTCTTTCATGCAACACTGTTACATGGACTACGGACATAGTCTCCTTTGGTAAGCTCTCCCCATTTCTGTCTGGCACCTGACGAAATCTCCTCCTAAGGGCAGGACTCCAGCATGAAGGCTGCCAAAGTCTGAAATCTGATCCTCCCCCACGGTAGCATCAATGACACGTGTGAGTGTGTGTGTGTAGACACACACAGGCCAGCACAGCGAGGCTTCTCTGATACTCTGCTGCGAAGCACACTCACAGCCATGGCCTCTCTTAGGTGACGGGGTCTCTAGAATTTCCACAGCCCGACTTGAGATCTGCTGCAGTGATGACCATGCCACCCCATGGTCCTGCTACTTTGGGGGTGACCCTCGGGAGCGACAGCTAGTGAGGCAGCTAGGGTTTTCCTCTCCTGAGGGTCTGAGTATCTGGAATGTTCTTCCAGTCAGTATTTGTCCTTGCCAAGAGAAAATCACTCCCTTCCCCCATCCAAAAATTAAAAAAGAAAGAAAGAAAGAAAGAAAGAAATCTCAGAGTTTGGCTGCTTTCAGCAATCTTTTCTTCCTTTGAAGATTTATTCATGGAACGAAAATCCCCCTCAGGCCAATTTGGCCAATGCTAGAGGGCTCTGAGTAAGTTTTCTCTCCCAGGTCTCAGAGAGCAAAGTCAAATACTGGGACAAAAAGAAATCCTGTGCCTGGAGGAAAGGGGGCAAAGGCAGGTGGCAATGTGTGTTTCTAAGGTTCTGTAATGACCGCTTAGTTGTTGTGTTTCTTTCTTTCTTTCTTTCTTTTTTTTTTTTTTTAAGTAGGATGCCCAGTGTGAGACTTGAACTCGTATCCCTGAGGTGGAGTCACATTCTCTACCAACTGAGCCAGGAGGGCACCGCTGCTATGTACCTTTTTGATTCTGAACTATGCTTTACCAGCATTCACACATCCATCAGCCCGGGAGGCTGGTCTTCAAAGGCAGGTGGGGACAGTTAAGGCCCAGGCAAGAGGAGACGGCTGATTAGAACATAAGTCCCAAATGCCTAGAAAAGGCAAGCCACTTTGCTGGAATGGAGCTCATGTCCAAGAAGGCCGCTTCCTGGGTCCTGACCAACCAAGGCTAGAAACTAGAAACCATCCGGGTCAGTAGAGGCACCCTAGAAGCAGGTCCACATCCGCTCCCTACTGTGATCGCCAGTGGGACCCTGAGAGAGACAGCAGAGCTTTGCCTTCCCTCCACACACCCTTCTGTCCAGCCCCCCTCCATCTGTTGAGAGTCCTCTCAGTCCTGACTCACCCCATGTTTATTGTGTGCTCCCACTGCACTAGCTGTTTTGCAAACCCAAGGGTCCCCCTCTCATGGTTCTCACGTCTACACTCAGTGGTTTTTCTATCGATGCATCTGAGACATCCTTTAAACTGCAAAGCTGGGGGCGCCTGGGTGGCTCAGTGGGTTAAGCCTCTGCCTTTGGCTCAGGTCATGGTCTCGGGGTCCTGGGATCGAGCCCCGCATCGGGCTCTCTGTTCGGCGGGGAGCCTGCTTCCCTTCCTCTCTTCCTGCTGCTCTGCTTGTGATCTCTCTCTCTCTCTCTCTCTCTCTCTTTCTCTGTTAAATAAATAAATAAATAAATAAATAATCTTTAAACTGCGAAGCTGACTGGAACAGTATCACGGTGTCGGAGGCAACGGAGGAGCCTGCTCTCTCCTCTCTCTCCCACAAGCAGCTTTTCTGAACAGGGGGCTGTGCCAGACTTATGGTAGGTCAGGTTACAACAGCTCTGTGGTTAAGCCGCCTGCTGTCACTCCAAGCACATTTCCCCATAGAAACGATGTGATGTTGAGGTTGGTTCCCAGGCTAACCTACAAAAGCCAATTAACTGATTATGTATCTAGTTTTGGAGACAGCTACGTGGAGCTGAAGCAGCTCTGGCTGGAAGCCAGAAAGGCCTGGGTTCAAGCCACAGGTCAGTCACTTTCTTGCCATGTAGCTTTGGGCAAGTCATTTAGTCTCTGTGCCGTAGTGTCTTTATCTTGCATTGGGATGATATCATCTACCTTGCAGCGTTTAGGGGAATGTTCAAAATGGGCCATCTGATATATGGCACAATAGAGATCCATTGCCATGTATAAAATTGGCTTTGTGGCCCCATGGATTCTGAATTCCAATTTGAAATAAAAGCAGTGCACCTTTCTGGCTGACTTCGGATTGGAGAATTTTTTGCTTTCCTGGGAAAGGGACATGGCGTGTCCTCAAATCCCTGGTGCTACCCTGAAGTCTGGGCTGGAGTTCTTAGAATGGGACAGGAGGTGCCAGAGAGAAGTAGGAAGGAGCAGAGGTAAGTAGGTGAGTAAGGGCACAACGTAGGTAGGCATCCTATTTCTTCCTTCTGCTCTCATAAAAGTAGGCGATGCTATGGTTACTTCTTCTCAAGTTTCCTGTGCCTTCCACACCACCAAACAGCCGGACACCTCCTGGTCATAGTGCAATACAGACTAACTCGTTCTCCCCTCCTTCTTGTACCTTTTAAGTCATGAAACCGTTAGCAAGGCAAGCCAACGATTCATTAGATGGGGCACATGCCTGGATAAAACCCCCTTCCCATCCCGATTGCATCTTCTTCCTGTGCCAGTCTTAAAAATCTTAACTAGGAAAGCACTCGCCAGAGCCTCACTCTGCCGGAGAAGGCTGCAGTATACGCTGCCAGCAGAATCCTTTCTATTTTGCCCTTTAGAAAATCTCATCCATATGCTCTCGGCTTTGCTTCCACTCTGATGTTTGTGACTTCTGATACTCGTGTATGCACTCCTAACACTCACTGCAGTGACTGTGATCATGTGAACTCGTCCCCCTCGTGAGCCTGGCATTCTGGTTGTATGTTCAAGCCCACCAAATCCCCGCGGTCTCTCGGGGGTCATGCTCATTCCCCTGAGAAGCCCAACCCATTCCCTTTGCCCCCTCACGGTGCCACTGGCAGACATGTCCCCACTGTGGATGTGACCCTGCTGCTCCTGCCTGCCAGTTCCTCGGGAGAACTGCTTGGCACCTCGTCTGCGAGGCTTCTTATTTCTAGCTCACACCTGCTGCCCCACCGTGGGCTGTGATTGTAGAGTTTCATGTGAACATTCTACTTTATCCCCTTTAAATCTCATTTTAAAGCTCTCCTGTTTGGTCTGCAAGTCTCTGGCCAAAAATATTCCTCTTGGTTTATGGGACAAGCTCCTGATTCCTTGCCAGGAATCAGCACTGAGATCCATGGTCCTGAAGAACAGTCGTTCTCAGATCGGTTACAGAGCAGCTCTGTGTTCCATATACGTGCCTGTTTCTTCTAAAACCATGACTCATGCCTGATGAAGAGACTTGAACATCACCTCTGCCCCACGTCCCTTCATTTCCTACACAAGACACCAGAGTCACTAGGGATACTGACCAGGATTCTTCTGGATGTGTTACTTGCCCCCACACCCACAGGCAGCAGCGGGTTATAGGAGAATGTGTACCTCCTTTTGTCTCTAGTGCAGACGTTTTCATCAAAGTCAATTCAGCAAAATATTGGTTTCATAAGATGCTCTAGGATAGGGGAATTCTATGGTCAGGGAAACCCAGTATCTTGCTTTTGCATGGTATCAAGAGGTTAGAATCTACACTAAAGGCTCTATAATATTCCACAGAAAAGAAATATACTTAACTTGGAATTTCCCAAATGAATTTGATGATTGCCCTCCTGTGCGTTTCCTTTTAGCATCCCATGGAATGCACTCTTACCAATGCTGCTTTGATGCATGCTTGAAGCAGACAGCCTAAGAAGCTACCTATGATGAGTCTGCTGGCTGTCCCACTTTCCCTTCTCCAGAAGACCCAAGACTTCACCTTGGATACAGTCTCAGACTTTTTTTTTTTTTTCCTCCCCAAACAGGGATGGGGTATTTTCTCTTTGTTTCCATGTTATGTCTATTTATTAGTCAGCCTCTGATCTTGCTTTATGTTGCCTTGACCTACTGAGTTCATTTTCTTTCTGGATCATTTCCTTTAGGCCATCTAGAAACCCTTCATCAATGCAAAAACACTGATCTCTTAAGCTTCCTGGAGCTCATTCATTCCCTCCTCTGGGAGGAGACCAATTTACACGTGCAACACCAGTAATTTGTGACCAAGGTCAAGCGAGATAAATCAATAACTGGCCCCCATCACATGCCTAAGGTGATATTTCTTGAGCAATAATGTGACAACTTGGAGGCCCTTGGATCTTATGAGGCCTGGAAATAGTTTATTTGACTTGCACTACGGTTTCTTAAATTGGAGGATTTTATATACACACCTGGAGCCCAGCTCCTCTTGAGATATTGGATTTGTTAGTACCAGGTTGCTTTCCAACCTGGCAGCAACTGGCCAGAGCTGAGTTCTGGCTGTTCCCATGACACAGAGCACATGCTCTCCAGTTTGCCAGAGTCCGCGTCACTCCCTAGAGCCCCACATCCTCTCACCCCCCTCACTTAAATTAACTACCTTGCCTCTACTGCCATTTTGATCTGTGACCCCTCACAGAGACCTTTGCAGTTTCCTCCTAGGAGTTTTCCTAGGAGCTGCCTCAAAAGGGTCTCCCCCACCTCCTTCCCCATCTGATTCCTCCCATTTGAGCTGCTGGTACCTTTGGACGAGTCCTAATACATGTCTAATGTCAAGGGCTGATTAGTTATGGCAGAGTAAGAACTGAAGCCGTTGGCACTGGCATTGCACTGACCATGTGCTAAGAGAGTATCATCCCAAGGCCACATCTTCAGAGAGAAAATGATTTTCAGTCGCTGTGTGTTTACAGGTTAGGTACAACATGTCAGGCTTATCAACTGTTTGACCAGCATGGAACACCCAACTAATGAACTCATCCTTTCCTGAAGAAGTAGCTCAAGCTCATGTTTACCTTTCCCCTGAATTTTCTACTTTGCACAAATGATGGTTATTATGAACGCTAACATTAGGCAATCAAGTCTTGATTATTAAAGGACAAATTATTATCCAGTCCTCAAATCTCTTCTTTTCTAACTCATTGGCTTATTGCTGGTGGTTTCATTTTTCCTTAGTATAGTTATCACTAGCTTGGTGGAGAGCAAAATTAAAAGTGCAAATCATGAACCAGGCCATCGGCTCAAGTCAGAGAGCATTCTGTTTATTATCTTTGCCTCAACACTGCACATGTCTGCAGAAACCCTGATGATGATGAGCAGCCTCCATTCCTCTCCCTGGCCAAGTTTAGGGCTGAGGTGATGCAGGAGAGGAAAGGGAGAACCTGATGAATTAGAAGCTAATTAATAGGAATGCATTGATAGCTCCAGTAAGTTTCACAAGACTAACAGTTTGGGGTTTTAATTCACCCGTGATGTTCCTACCACCTCTTGCCTTATGGTAATCCAAAACCAGAGACTGCAGACACACATTCAGCCCACTGAGTTCAAAGGCAAGGTACGGTACTTGGCTTGATTGGCAGTTTGGAATGCTCTCCAAAAAGCTCCACTTTGGAGATTAAAGGGACTCTTGATTCGGCAGAATAGAAAAATCTTGTTACTAGACAATGAGGAGTTTCAGTCTAAGTGTAGGTCCAATAAACATGACTACATAGCATTTATTATACGTAGCATGTAAGTCCCTGACGCTTTAGCAATTGGAGGGTATAAGTCCATTCTTGGAATGAGGAGAGCCTCTTTGATTGAAGAGCATTAGAAGATAGGGAAACTGCTTTCTTAGTAAAAGGTGAAGTGGTAAAGCCCAAAGGAAAAAAAGAATTTAAACACTCATTCAATCTTTATAGTAGAGATCTATAATCTTCAAAGTAGAGATCTGATGACCCCTCTCCGAGGCGTGTTTACAGAAAGATGCTTACACTGGGAAGGGGGCTGAAACCCAAGTGCCAGTCCAGAGCCTGGAGTCCGCAAGTTATTACTACAGTTAAGAATTACAGCACTATCCACGGAAACGAGAGCGGCTACAGTGGACTTGCTTATGGACCGCGAAAGGTTCTTCTTACAAATTCCCATAATAATCCACAGTATCACACCAACGTCTGAAACATTTCACATCCACTCATTTATCTGCTCTCATTCTCAGAAGCATCCTGTGAGATAGCTGTGATTTCCATTTTACACACCAGAAAATGAAGACTCAGGGAAGTGAGTAACTTTCCCCAGGGCAGAGTAAGTAAGAGGCAGGGTAGAAGCTGAAACTCAGCTCTGATTTTTGGATGCAGTGAAACGCAGGGATTAGTACCTATGTTTCATGTGAGGGGAATGCAGCCTAACATATGGAGTTGTAAGGCCATTTGCCTGGGGTTTCTGAAGAGATAATTTGCTTATTTTACCAGGGAGTTACCTGGTTTCCTGATAAGTACAGCAAAAGGCTGCTTTCAAAATTTCCTTTGGCCGGGCGCCTGGGTGGCTCAGTGGGTTAAGCCACTGCCTTCGGCTCAGGTCATGATCTCAGGGTCCTGGGATCGAGGCCCGCATCGGGCTCTCTGCTTAGCAGGGAGCCTGCTTCCTCCTCTCTCTCTGCCTGCCTCTCCGTCTACTTGTGATTCTTGCCTGTCAAATAAATAAATAAAATCTTTAAAAAAAAAAATTTCCTTTGGCCATGGGGAACCCAGGTGGTTCGGTTGTTAAGCCTCTGCCTTCGGCTCAGGTCATGATCTCAGGGTCCTGGGATGGAGCCCTGCATCGGGCTTCCTGCTCAGTGGAGATCCTGCTTCCCCCTCTCCCTCCGCCTGTCACTCTGCCTACTTGTGCTCTCTCTTACTCTGTCAAATAAATAAATAAATTTAAAAAAAAATTCCTTTGGCAAACAACAAATACATTAAAACTGTGTTTAGTAAATATTGTTTGAAAAGAAGTATTAAAATTAATCATTGGAATCTTTCTTGAGAATATCTATCGTTTTTCAATCTCTTTCATTAAACATGGCAAGTATGAACAGTTTAAGGAAACTATATGAGATTGAATATGCTAATCATATCAGTTCTAAATATAAAGATGGACTCTGGTGTATCACAGAAACACCCCTAATACAAAAGGATGATACGTCTCCAAAGTTCTAATTAGTAAAATATAACAGACGGATAATAAACTCTGAAATTTTTTCTTTGGAGACAAAAAAACCCAAGCCAAAAAAAAAAAACAAACAAACAAACCATGCTGAACTAAGTTTAGAGGCCACCTAAGTCCATTTCTGCTTGAGAGAATCTGAAATCGTAGCAGTGAGGAAGAGAGAATGACGTGTGGAATTTTGTTCAATATGAATTTCTACTTCCCCAACCAAACAGCACGCTTCACAGTTCAGGGCTTGTGAAAAAAGCCCCATGGTTGGTTTCCACAGTTTCCCTGGCCCTGATTTGCATGAACTCCCCCAGGTTAGCAGAGCTGATTCCTGTTTGCCTCTCTCCTGACAGCCCTCTTCTTTCTGTCTCCCTGAGGCTTACTTCATCTCCTGTCTCTCTGGATCTCTCTCTGACCTAACACCCTGTACACCCAATATGTTTCAGTATAAAAGTCCCCATGTTCCTGGGAGTTCTGGAATCTGGGCTCTGGAAATACTCTGCGAGATAATTCATCTCTTCGCGGACCTATTCACAAAGTATCTGCTGACTAACCATCTCCCCGTCCACTCACTCACCCCGTGCACAGCATGGAGGCCATGCTGCCGCCGCCTTCCCTCCCTGTCTTCCCACTCCACCTCAGAACCACTCGCCTCTCTCTTCACAGCCAGCATCCTCTCGCAAAGCACGTCTGCCCTTTGCCCAGCCTGCTTCTCTCCTCCTGGGTCCTTCTTTCCTCGGGGCATTCCCATTTCTTTCTCAAAATGGAACCTTCTTTCTGAAGTCTAATCCTACGCTCTCTCAGTTAGGTGCTCCCACAACACACTCATTATTCATGGCTCCTTGTTCAAACAAAGCCCACCATATTATACTGTATATCCTTCTTTGGTGATAGCTTGAGGGAAGGTGGATATGATTGGCTAACTTGTGTTCTCCAGGAAGCTCTGTGGAAGGCCTAACAGCAGTACTTGCGAATGTGACTGTGTTTGAAATGGGGGTCTCTGAAGATGTCATCAAGTTAAGATGACGTCATCCTGGGTTAGGGTGGGACAAATACAATGACTCGGAGTCCTTAAAAGAAGAGAGACATTTGGACAGAAAGACACAGAGCAAGAAAGCATGTCAAGATGAAGGTAGAGATTGGAGTTTTGTAGCTCCAAGCCAAAAGATGCCAAGAATTGCTGGCAACCACCAGAAGCAAGAAGAGAGACATGGAACAGATTCTCCCTCAGACACTGGGAAGAAACCAATCCTGCTGACACCTTGATCTCAGACTTTTAGCCTCCACAATTATGGAGGAATATGTTTCTGTTATTGGAAGCCACCCAGTTTGGGGTAGTATGTCATGGCAGCCTTAGGAAATGAATACATTGGTGATAGCTTCCTCATATGTTCATCTTCCCAACTAGACCCATGGGCTCCTGGAAGTAGGGGCTGTGGTGATCCCTATTTCCTTGGTCGCAGTACCAATACTGACACAGAATAGATGCTCAACACATTCTGGCCAAATGAGGGAATATTCTCAGCACCATCCTTCGGCTTTTAGGTCAGGTTCACTTCCCTGAGGGAGCAAGCTTAGGAATGAGGTGGAGAGATAATGGGTTAGCATCAAAACGATGACTTAGAGAAGACAAAGCAGAAAAATCAAAGTGGGAAAAAATGTGTCAAAAACCTTGTAGGTGGATTGTAAGAGGAAGTGGAGGTCAGGGCTGGGGTTGGTCAGGGAGGGAGTGTTTTGAATATTTAGGACTGCATTTTGGTGATAATGGGTGATGATCAGGCCCCAGAAGGAGATGCCACACTAGACTGAGGGGTCAGGGTGGCGTAGGGAAGGGGGAGCAAAGGAGCAAGCAAGTGATAAGGCCAGACTGGCATTTGGGAAAAGATATTTATAAAGGGTCCTAAGGCAAAGCACGCCTTCCTTTAAGATGGGACAAGGATTGTGGCAGCAGATTCTTGTGTGACAGAAACAGGACAAAAACACGGGCAGCTGCCAAAGTGAGGACCTGAGAACAAAGAGTATGAAGAAGGCCAGGGGCCCAATGAGGAAATCCTGAGGAGGGGACAACGTGGGGACCAGCTGGGAGCTGAGGAACTAAGGAGGTAAAGATCTCCCGGGGGCACCCCAGTTGGTTGTTGGGGTGGGGGCAGAGGGCTCTCATTCAGTGGGTACCATAAGCTCACCCCTGGGCTCAGAGAAGATGATGTGTTTGTCATACAGATGAATGAATCCAACTCCTCTTTTTAGAAACCTTTGCAACATATTCCACAACTTCTCTCAATAACTCATTTTAGCCTTTAATAGGTCTCCAGGCCAGGAGAATCTTCCTCCCATCCAAAACAGCAATTCCTCACTTTAGAAGCACATTTTCTCCCTCTCATTCTTTCCTGAGTCCAGATGAAAAGTAAGGTGTGGTCACTATTTCCTGTTGTGAATCCTTCACACTGTTGAGGCCTAGTCCCAATATATTCTCTGCTTCTTCTCTCCAAAAAAACCAAAACCAAACCCAAACAAAAAACAACAGCAACAACAACAACAACAACAACAAAAACAAAACAAAAACAAAAAAACTCTCCCCTGCAAAAAACTATTTTGGTTTACTTAAGGTTTCCTCATGGGGCTGTTAATTATCTCTGTGGTTCTTCTCTAGTCTCTTTCTTGGTGTCTCCTTGGTCATGGGGCACCAAACTGGGTCTCCAGAGACGCAGGGAGTGCAGCAGGATCAGTGGAGGTTGTGGAGCCAGACCGAACAAGGTTTCAATAGCAGCCGCCCTGTTACCTAGTTGTATGTTCTTTGATACGTACAAGTGGAGCCTCAATTTCCTCATCTGTAAAATGGATCAACAGTAGTTACCATATACTTGGGGAGTTGTGCTGGTTAAAAATAACGTACATGAAATTCTTGAAAACATTAGAAAATTATGGCTCCCATTGTCGGTGTCCGTTGGAGCAATGCTGATGACGTGGGGAAAACCACCCTTTAAAGACTTTAATAAACACCCAGGAAGTCTGTGTGCTTAAACCATGACATCACTGCATAGTTCAGATGGTAACTCTTGCTGCCTCTCATGGTCACATAAAACACAAACTGGTCTTATTCCCATTCAGCAAAACCACGTACAGGATGAAGAACTGTGCTTCTGAGGGTCAATTTTTCCAATTTTCCTTCCACAAAGATAAAGTTGCATAACGTATCAAAACAGTTATTTCACTTGCAAAGGGACCTGAGTAATGGTATCTTTAAAACTCTCATAGTGACTGAACAAAATCATTGGGATTTTTTTTAATCAGAGAAGACAAATAAAATTCCCACTGGAGATAAACTTACTCTAATCAGCTCCTTTATATCCACTTCCCTCCAAACCCTGTAAATACAACTGTGTTAATAGTATTTTTAAATAAGATTTATTTATCGACGGGGGCGGGGTGAGAGAGTGAGTGTGAGTGGGGAAAGGGGCAGAAAGAGAGGGAAAGGATCCTCAAGCAGACATCCCATTGAGCATGGAGCCCAATGTAGGCTTGATCCCGGGACCCTGAGATCACAACTTGAGCTGAAATCAAGAATTGGACACTTAACCATCCAGGTGCCCCTACTGTGCTAATAGTGTTTTAAACCAGTATGTACAGTGTGGTCTCAAGTAAATAAAATCGTACAGTGCAAGTATGGGAAAAAGATACTATAATGCTAAAAGTGTTTATTTCCTGGGGACAGTATGATTTGTTTTCCATAATAAGCCTTAATTACTCGTATAAAGAAAAGTTTTTTGAGAAATGGCACATATAACTATAAAAACATGTTACTACAAATATTTAAAAATATGTGTATCAAGTAAACCACTGAAAAAAGGTAATATTGTGTTTCTGAGTGATGACACTCTAAGTGATTCATTTCTTTTTTAACTTTTCTGAACTTTATAAATTATTTATTTATTGAATATTTTTAAATTTTTAAAAAAGATTTTATTTATTTATTTGACAGTGGGGGGAGTGACAGACAGAGGCAGAGGGAGAAGCAGGCTCCCCTCTGAGCAGGGAACCTGATATGGGACTCCATCCCAGGACCCTGGGATCATGACCTGAGCCAAAGGCAGACACATAACCGACTGAGCCACCCAGGCACCCCTATAAATTATTTATAATAATACTGAAATGTATTATGTAATCATACTTTATGATCTATTATTAAATAATGATAAATGCATTGAAAAAAATTTATCAAGAAAAATGAAGAGAAAAAGGACGTCACATATTGCTGTACTGATGACTCATGTCCTATGACCAACAGGTATTTATTTGTCCCTTTCAGAAAATCACCAAATCTCAGAATTTAAGGGCTTCTGAGTCATCCAAGATGACTATTATTTCATGTAGGATCTATTTTTGTAATAATATAAATAATAATAATAATAATAATAGTAGCAATATAGTAACTGTGTGCCAAGCCTTTGTAATAAACACTTTAAATGCATTGGTCCATTGGAGCTTCAGAATAATTCTATGGTACTTAAGTAAGGTATCTGTAGTAGGCAGAATAATGTCTTGAAAATGTCCACTTTCTAATTCCTGGAATCTGTGACTATGTTAATTCATATGGCAAAAGGCAATTAAAGGTGCAGGTGGAATTGAAATTGACAGTCAGCTGACCTTGAGATAGGGAGATAATCCTGAATTATCTGTGTGGGTCTAGTATAATCATAAGGGTCCTTGTAAGTGAAAGAGGGAGGCAGAAAGAGACGATCAAAAGGATGCCATGGAGAGAAAGACTTAACTGCTCATTGCTGGCTTTCAAGATAGAAGGGGGCCCTAGCCAAGGAATGTAGACAACTCCAGATGCCAGGAAGTAGGAAACGGATTTTCCCCCAGAGCCTCCACAAAGGAATGCAGCCCTGAGAATACCTTGATTCTAGCCCAGTGAGACCTACTTCAGATTTCTGACCTCCAGAACTGCAATATGATAAACTAGCGTTGTTTTAAGCCACTGAGCTTGTGGTAATTTGCTACAGCATCCGTAGGAAACAAATAAAGTATGATATCCCCATTTCGCAGGTGAGCAGACTAAGCCTTAGAAGAGTAACTTGATGAAGGCCGCATATAAGTGGTTATGACAGCTCCAGCACTGGAGCCCAGGCTGTCTGATGATATTGCCTGTACCCCCAGGCACCTGGCCTCACTGGAGCCCCAGATGTTTGTGCTGCACCTGCGTGAACATTAAAATCTGAAAATGCTCTCATCAGTAGCCCTCTGCCCCTGAGAATGGCTCTAATTGGTAGAAATGATGTCCAATATTTGGTGCTTAAAATGGTCTTTCCAGTCATTTTCCCCATTGATTAATCAGGCCAAATAACCCAATTCCTCCTTTATGAGAAATATTTTTTAAATATTTGAGGTCAATAATCACTTCTCCCTAAGTCTTTTCTTTGGGTGGAACAAACCCAGATTCAGTCTTTCATTATTAAGACATTAAATTCTAGCACTTTCCTGACCTCTTCCCTCTGGAAATCATCCACACTGTTGACACCCATTTGAGGACCTGGGCAGTTCTTAACCTTACTTTGATTTCTTCCAGGAGCTTATCATGCTGACCTTAACCCTTCTGAACTTGATATAGTCTATCTTGAGCTCTTCGATGGAAATATTTCTAAATATCAATCAATCCATCAATACTGATAATTTTTGCATTATCTATTCTAATGACTTGAAACTATAGCTTGCTTTCAAGTTCCTTTTGATATTACCACAAACTGATTCCACTCTTTATTGACATGAGTCATACCTTTCTTGTTTTAGTTGGGAAGGCGCGAGAAGAAAAGGTTTGTTAAGCTACAGTAAGGAATTGTTCTGGCAAACCAGCAACTTTATAAGGAGCCCTGAGATACCACAGACTCCAATGTGCCAGTCTGAAGCTGTGTTACCCATTCCAATGGGCTGGGGAGGCAAGAAGAAAATGAAAGAAATGTTAAGAGTCAATGTGATTTCAGGGCACCTGGGTGGCTCAATCAGTTAAGCACAGGACTCTTGATTTTGGCTCAGGTCATGATCCCAGGGTCACAAGAGGGAACCCTGCGCAGGGCTCTGTGCCCAGTGGGGAGTCTGCTGGAGATTCTCTCTCCCCCTCTGTCCCTTTCCCCTGTGCTTTTTCTCTCTCAAAAATAAATGTGTCTTTTAAAAAAAAGAGTCAATGTGATTTCATTATATTAAATTACTGTGAGTCGTTAAGGTAGAGAGACCTGCACACAAATATTAGTAACATCCACAGCTCTAAATGATCCATGTTGCTGTTCCCTTGTTTCTGCAAATAATCAAGGGCTGACTGTAAACAAATAAGACAGCCAAGAAAAATCCCTGAACTTATGCAGTTGCATAATGATGAATGCTTGGTGAAAAAAACATGAACCCATATTTCATTCATTTCACTCCCTGCATCTCTTCCAAGGATGGGTGGGGAGGGTGGGGATAAAACATTTTTGTGGGCTAGTATATAAACATCCCAGTAATTAAGTAAGCTGCTCTGTCAGAAGTGACTTGAAGAGTCAAAGGTACTTGAACACAAGCATAAGGTTTGCATTTCCTTTCTAAATACCTATGGGAGTAACAATAAAAATAGAAATGCCACAATCAACTTCACTTGGGGTTTTTCTCAATCCCAAATGTTTGAAAAAATAGTTTGTTGTATTGAGGGAAACAGGTGCAGACAGTCTGGATCTCTGGGTACCTAGAGCAGGTCTCTCTTGGGTGCTATTAGACAAACCCAAGTCAGGACACCAAATGAAGCCTCCAATGGTGAGGATTTTAACCCTACCTACTGTGTCTGCTGCTTTTGTACCTTTATGCTTTGGGAAAGTCAAACACCTGGGCTGTAACACTAGGCTACCTCATAGGGCTCCTGGAAAGTGTAACTTGGAATGGTTTCATTTTTCGATTAAAAAAAAAGTTATCTAGGGGCACCTGGATGGCTCAGTGGGTTAAGCCTCTGCCTTCGGCTCAGGTCATGATCCCGGGGTCCTGGGATTGAGCCCCGCATTGGACTCTCTACTCAGCAGGGAGCCTGCTTCCCCCTCTCTCTGTCTCTGCCTGCCTCTCTGCCTACTTGTGACCTCTGTCTGTCAAATAAGTAAATAAATAAAATCTTTAAAAAAATCTTACATAAATGGTGATACAGTCTATGCCTGGGACTCATCACATACCACCCATATTCAATAGGGGAGGCCCTTTCATTTTCAGAATTGTATGATTTGAGCTTTGCTGGTTTCTCTCTTGCCTCCTACAGAACATCTCTGTGTTATCTAAAGCACGAGGAGAGATGCTCCGTGGGTGAGGCGAGAGCCAGTATGAATGAAGGGTCGTTATGTCTCGCGTCTGACGGCCCCTGGCCATCCCCCTACCCACCAACAGTGCACTCCATGGCCCCAGCTGGTAAGCCCTAGGTATCCCAGGAAGCACACAGCATCTGCCCTGCGACTCCCCCTTACTCCTCCCCTCTTCCTTCTCCTTCCATGTCATCTGGGGTCTGAGGCCCCAGTCTTGATCCTGTCTCTAGCCTGGCCTTGGCATTTGGACTTAGCATCTCTGATGTTCAGAGGCCAAATCTCTGCCTCTTTGAACACCCATGGAGCCTATAAAGGGAATTTTCTCTATAGCTCCAGTCCTATAGAATCCAACTCAATCCTGGCTAATTGATGCTATCCTTCCGTTCCCTAGGAGAGGGATTTAATGTATCACAGAAGAGATCTCCTCCAACTTTCAGTTGTCCTCCAAATTTCAGTTCAAGGGCCATGCCAATAAAGCAAAGACTTCATGGTGACTGATTGCATTGACAATTTCAGGCAATGTTTTACTCATGCTTGTTATTCAACAATACTCAACAACAAATGTTCATTGATTACCCACGGTGTGCCATGGACTTATACTCGATCTCCGTATACATACAGCAACCTTGCAAGATTTTCGGGGGAGGAAGCAAAGGATTAAAGAGATTAAGTAACTTGCCCAAGGTCACACAGCTAGTACGGGGCAGAGCCAACTCTGGATGCCAACTTCGACTATACCCTGCTGCCTCATTCTATAAATATCTGGTAAGGGCTCAGTTATTTGCAAGATGTAATTCCAACCTCTTAAGGTCTCAGGCTACATAAGGACTTCTAGGGGAACCCCTCATCAATTACTCCATGGGCCTGAGTCCAAGAAAGCTAACACTCCAGAGTGTACTAATTACCCAAGGGCTTTTGGGAAAGGTGGTCCGCTTTTGGTAGGAATGAAGCACTGTTTCGGTGCCTTTGAAGTGTCTAACAGGAAATACTTCGCTTCAGCCTAAACTGCTGAGGGACATATTCAAGTGGATGACACTCGACAGGTTTGGAATAACACATTCTCCAAGTGCTCGGAGTTTATGAGCAGAGCAACAACAAAAAGAATTCCATTGCTAGACTTCTCTTTCTGGACACTCAGCCACAGTGACACTGGGATTTGGGAGCTTTCGTGTATATATTCCTTAAATCATAAAAACCCTTCACAGAGAGTTCATCCAGAAACTCCACGGAGAACTGGTTCTTAGAGACCAGCAAGATTTCCGTAGTGTCATCAGCTCATCTGCTAATACAGACTACTGCTGGTTTGAGGGACTTATCATTCCTTCCCTCCTCCCTGGTTAAAGCCATCTTTCCTCCATTCATTTTGCCTTTCTTGCAAATGTCCCCCCTCCAAGAGCCCTGGAACATGTGAGGTTTTGTTTGTTTGTTTGTTTGTTTTAAATAAATTCCTCTCTCCTTGCCAGGGCCACCTTACGAAAGAAAAATCTACATAGGTGCAAGGAGCCGGACACCAGAAGGGCTCTGTTCTTGGTTTAATTAAAGCTCTACTCCCGTGGACTTGAAATTCTTAAAGGGCCCTGCATCTTAACCTTGCACTGGCTGCCCCCATCTATATTCAGTCCTGCTCCGTGCCATGGACAGGGAGACAGGGAGAAGAGTCATGCCACACAACTGAGAGTGGGTGGCGTGCCCGTGGTCCCCCTTTGGAACTCAGCAGGCATTTCCCCACAGAGACAATCCATAAAGATGGACAGAGGTGATAAAGCTCTACCTTCCTTGGCCTCCATATTTTCTTCTCTAAAATGGAGATCATAGCACTTAACCTTGCGTGTTACTGTGAGCACTGGGTGGGACAGTGTATGTAGTACCCATCAGCATGTTTGATATACAACAGGTATTTGATGAATGAAATCCACAAGAGAAAGCAAGTGCAGAAGACAGAGTCTGAAGTCTGGAGGAGTTAGGAACTGGCTTAGAATCACGTCAGCTCCAGTGCTTATAAAGATGTCTCATTTCAGTCAGGTGACTCGGCTTCTCTCAGCCTCAGTGTCTTTACCTATAAAATCCCTTTATCTAATATTTACCTTGTAGGGTGATCATGGGATGTCAATAACATAATGTATTTGAAGAACCTAGTTTATCACTTGGCACCTAGTAGGAGCTCGGAAAATAATAGTTCTTTCTTTGGTTCCCTATAACACCATGTCTGTCCTCTAAACAATTCGTTTATAAGTGATGTAGGGACACAACCATTAGTAAGTGTCTTACACTATCCAGCTTCCTTTATGCTCTATGACTTATAAAATGGAACCTCCTTGTACGTGAAAATCACTTCATAAAAAATATTTGAAGATTACTCTTCCTTCTTTGCTACACATGAATCCCTGAAGGCAGGAATCAGGGTGTATTTACCCTTGTAGCCTAGAACACCTTCTAACACATGTCAGAATCTTAGTTGAATTAAATCTGTCTTCTGTTGTTTTTGCCAACGACAAGATGATAATTTTTCATAATATTTCTAAACTAGCAATTAATTATTAGCCTGCCAATGATTAGGAGCAGAATGTACCAAAAATAGCCCCATTAAAGGCCTTTTTATCCTTGCCCATCGCAGTTGGCTCATGTTCCTGCATTCTTGGGTCTGGTTCTTGCTCCATCAACAAAGCTATTCCACTAACGAACATAACTTAGTTTTGTACAACCAGCCACCTTCTCTGGCAACAACTGTATAGAGAAGCCAAAGGAGGAAGAATTTCCTAAAACACCAACCAAACCCCCACCCCCTTTTAGGATTTAAGGAGGCCTCAGAACTGTGACTTTAAGCCATAAGAAGGGCACGGGTCCCTGCGAGTGCCTTCTGATAGGTATGGACTTTCTCTCCAGAAAACTATATTCAGTGTCCTCTATACAATTTCAAGGGGTTCCTGGAGCTCCTGCAGCCTTTGTTAACTCAGGTTGAGGATTCTTGTTAGAATAGCCCAGAAAAGTGAATGAGCCCTGTGAAAGATTCAAGTTCCTGATAAATTCTAGCCCATGTTCAAACCAAAACAAAACAGTTACAACTCCCCAGATTTAACCTCAGGGTTGTCCCCGAGGGCTTGGCCCGGCACCTTCACTGTAAGGACATCTAGCCAAGCAAGCAGTGGGTACTCTCTGGAAAACCTAAGTTCAGCCAAGTAAAATGAAGCCTTGTTTGATAATATCGTTTACATTTCCAAATCCCCGGTATCAAGCTTTCTTCCTATCCCTTGTGGCCCTTCCTATGTTTAGCTGCTGGTGTAATGGGGTAACCATGGCAACAACCACCTGCCTATTTAAAACCATCTCCAAAGCTAAATAAGGAAGCCTGGAGAAAATGGCTGCTCGCCTGCCTCTTGGTGGACAAAGCAGGCACTCATGAGTGTTTTCCACCGGAGCAAGCAGGCGGGGTAGAAGCAGCAGGGACTCAAAGTTCTTACTAGGACGGCTGCTAGGACCTTGTACCGCAGGACCCACCTCTGCGCCACTAGGTCTCCCTTTATTTGGAGGCACGCAAATCTGTGTGCCTCTCATCCCCGGCGACCCCACTACCTTGACCTTGACCAGGGGAAGGGTGTGCAACTACCTGTAGCCTAGTCTTATTAATGGCATGGAGGAAGTGGGAAGGAAAAACAGTCACCAGATCACAGTGAAAGGCACAATTACAATTTTCTTCTGACAGAGGTATCTTTCTAATTATATTTAATCATGTGGGCAATTGACAACCACCCTATTTATATGTCCTGTGAGGACCTTCTGATTTATGGAACATGGAGAAATTTCTGCCTTCCTCTGCTTCCTCACTCTACAAACTTCCTTTGCTCTTCCCCGAGCATGCTGCTTCCTCTCATTCCTTGTTATTATCCTTCTGTACGTTTGCTTCCTTCTCCCTGGGCTGCCTTTTCTCTCTCTCTCTTTTGTAAAGATTTTATTTATTTATTTGACAGAGAGAAGAGAGATCACAAGTAGGCAGAGAGGCAGGCGGGGGGGGGTGGGGTGGGGGGATGGTGGTGGAGCAGGCTCCCTCCTGAGCAGAGAGCCCAATGCGGGGCTTAATCCCAGGACCCTCAGACCATGACCGGAGCCAAAGGCAGAGGCTTAACTCACTGAGCCACCCAGGTACCCCTGTCCTTCTCTTTTTGTCAACCTGGAAGATATACACTTGTTTCCCAGGTCTTGGCATCTCCACAGATAGAAGCCCCTCCACACCAAATTCCATGTCCTTCCTTTGTGTTCCCATAGGTTAGCTCTATTCATACCACTAAACACAAGTCACTCTGCATATCTGCCTTCCGGTCTGCATCCCTGGACTGTGAGCCCCTCTGTCCAAAACACCTACAGAACAGTGCCTGGTATGGAGTCTGTTTTCTTTTCTTTTCTTTCTTTTTTTTTTTTTTTAAAGATTTTATTTACTTATTTGATAGACAGAGATCACAAATAGGCAGAGAGGCAGGCAGAGAGAGAGGGGGGAAGCAGGCTCCCCGCTGAGCAGAGAGCCTGATGTGGGGCTTGATCCCAGGATCCTGGGATCATGACCTGAGCCGAAGGCAGAGACTTAAACCACTGAGCCACCCAGGTGCCCCCGGAGTCTGTTTTCAAAAGCTAGTGTGGAATGAACAAATGAGCAGAACCGCTATGGATTTCACAGGCATCTGGCATTTTAACAAATATGTGTGTAAGGGTATGCGTAAGGTCACCTCTGGGAAAAGAGCACCTCAGAGGTGAAAGAGAAGGAATAATTTAGCATGTACGGGAAAATGACGAAGTATGTGTAAGGAGGGTCGGCTGATTACAGTAAGGGTGGGAGTTGGATGTACACCTGTTAATAGTGATTCGTGATTGTGGGCAGGATGTGGGAGAGGGCCAGGCGGAACAGGCCTAGGACAGAAGGACCACACTAAGAAGATCAGTTCAGCTAGTAGATCGCAGATAACTTTTCCTGCAGCTGAAGTATGTTGTGATAAGACTTTCTTTTTCCCGGTTAACCTTCCGGGCAGTGGGGTCAGGGGAAAGGAGCAGGATCGAAAATGATGGCCCTCTTTGGGGGTGCAAGGCTTTAGACAAATGTCTTCAGACAACACTGGACCTCTGCTCTGAAGGGAATCCTACAGGCTGCGTAAGTCACTCCCTTCAGGCTCAGTCTGCATTCCTCCTCCCCACCTGCTGGAGGGTGGGGAAGGACCCAACGGTCATCTTGCCATGGCGCAACAAAGAGGAACGGGGATGGAAATCAACCAAAGAGAAGAAAAAAGGAAAGAAGAATGGAGAAAGGTATTTTAGCAATCCCAAGTTAGCTAGGTGCCAGTCACAACTCACTTCTAGCATATTGCCTCCCACCAGCAAGAAGGGTTTAGTTTTGTTTGCGAGAGGACTGGTTTTCTCTCTCCTTGTATTTTTGGACCTAACATCCAGGCTTCACCCAGGGGCTGAGGCTGGGACCTGGCCGGCTTCTGGTCTCACAGCCCCTGCAGGGGCCTCCCTCTGCTGCCCTCTGCTGTCGGGGGACGCGGAGGCGACGCCCTCTCCGCCCTCCGGCTCAGGCCCCGCCGCTGCCTCCCCCTCCCTTCGAGATCCAGAGGAGCTGAGGCCCCTGCCGTCCCGCCTGCCCCTCCCCACAGAAATTCTCGGGGGCTGGGGGCTGCGGAAGCTTACCGCCTAGAGAAAGCGGCCAAGCCCCTGGAGTGGGGTTCTAGTTAGCCAAGGGCAGATCCCCACCTCTTAAGACCGGCATACCACGCCCTCCCTGCCGGCCCGCCGGCCCTCCCACTGCACAGCACCCTCTGGGAGAGGACAGGCGGCCAGGCTGCGGCAGGTTTCTGACACCGATTTCTGCTTGGAAATGGAAACCCTCCTTCCGGCAACGTGGCAGGAAAGCCAAGTCAAGTCCCTGGGCGACCGGGCCAAGAACGTTTGGGTGAGAGCAGGTGGACGCCTGGGTCTGGCCGGCTGCGTGGGGCAGGGCGGGTCCGGCGGGCAGTGCCTACGGGGAGGGATGCAGCATCATGACACTCTTACCTGCTGTTGAATTTTTCAGGGTGTTTCTCTCTCATCACGTGGAATCTGTGTGCAATGGAAGCATCCTGAAAGGGAACGAGAGGAAAACAGACGCCTGGTTAGTGGTCATGACCGTGCCATGTGGAAAGAATGGAAGCACACAGGCTTTCACCGAAAGCCCCCAAACCTGGAGAACTGGGGTCACAGGGGAGAAAAGGAGGGTCCCACAAAGGAGGAACACCAGGTCTAAGGTTAAGGGCTAGCCACCAAAGCTGGTAGAGCCCAAGCCGCTCTGCTCCTTGCGCTTTTCACTCTCGGCCATAATTCAGGGTGAATGAAGGGGACAGCCGCTGCCCTTTGAGGGGAGAGCGTGTGTCTGGGTGTGGGGGCAGTTAGAGTGCAGAGGCCTGTGCGTGGGGTTGAGTGTGAATTTCTGGAAATGCCTTGCCATATTAACTCTTTTTAAAAAATACTTTTTATTTGGGAATATTTTAAGACTCACAAGAAGTTGCAAAAATAGTACAGAGAGTTCCTGTATCCCTTTCACCCAGCTTCCCCCAATAACATCTTATGTAACGATGGTACATTGTCAAAACCAGAAAACTGACTTCAGTAGATGCTATTATATATAAATTCTAGTCATCTGCATCAGGAGAAATAATTAGTAGCATTGAATAACATAGCTTAGTAGTATATTTAAATGTCTGGCTTCTCTTACTTGATCTCCACAGAAAGGACCTTCCCCAAGGTCAAAAAGAGTCTCACTAGCACCTTCTGTAGACTCTATGCTGCCCTTCTATTTGCACACCCGCTTTGCTGCGCTATTGGCCACCTGCTCCTCAGAACTCACTATTAGGAAGGCTCCCATGACACCATGTTTCTGGGCTTTCCATCCTCTGATCAGACCTTCTCAGCCCCGAGTCTTATCTGCAGCCTACACTCCATGTCATAGACCATCTCGAGTTCTCACACTTATTACTAATGTCTCTGATGTCTCCACAGTGTCTATTTCTAGAACCAACCCTCAGCTTCAGCCCTAAAACCAAGCTCATCTTTCCTCCTCATGCTAGGTCTTTCACCCTCATTAATGGTCTCCTTGTCCAGCAGAAGAATGTGTTGAGCCCCCTCACTGCTCAGGCCTCATGCCAACACGTTAGGTGCAAGTGCTGGGCTTTAGAAAGAAATAGGAGAATCAAGCTGCAGGTTGGGGGGCAGGGAGTGACACAGAAACAAGGGAGCTGACTCAGATATGTGCAGAAAAAAAAGCTACAGAAACTCATTTACTACACTGTGTGGCTAAAAGAGAACTGAAATTCCATTTAAGTGAATGCATATTAATCCCATTTCTTGGTATGTACTCATAAAAGAAAAATTCTGAATGTTATCATTATTTTTTAACATCAGGAGGTATCGTTCAGTGGAGCAGCTTTTTTTGAGTATGTTCTGTGTGTGGGGAGTAAAATATAGGCCAATGGTGGGAGACAGAAAGTCTGGAAGCAAGTTAGGGGGCAAAGAGGGGCTTCTGTCATACTTGTATTTGGCAGAGGAGTAAACCCAGTGGGCAGCCCACTACAGAGGCAAGTCTAGGCCAAGGGCTTTTTTTGTGTGTGGTTGGCCACACTCCTGCTGAAATAATGTTTTGGGAACTTAACATTTATTTCTTTTTCTTTTTTAAAAAGATTTTATTTATTTATTTGAGAGAGAGAGAAGGAAGAGAGGGAGAGATCTCATGAGCAGGTGGCAGGGGTAGAAGGAGAAGCAGACTCCCTGCTGATAGTGACCCTGAAGTGGGGCTTGATCCCAGGCCCCCAGGATCACGACCCTAGTCAAAAGCAGATGCTTAACCGACTGAGCCATAGAGGCGTCCAGGATATTAACATTTAAACTCTAGGTATTGATTGTTTCATTTTTCCTTTAAGACACATGGAGAATTGAAGGTCTTCGTTAGGACCCCATGGACACATGGTAGGACGTGTGCAGGGCCTCCAAGCCTCTGTCCTAGGGGGCTTCTCAGGCAGCAGGCCTTCATCTCCCACCGCCGCACCCCCCAGCTCTGAGCAAGTTTCAGTGAACACTCTGAATAAGATTCCTGTGTCATCTGTCAAATGCTTCTCTAGAATTCAAGAAAATATTCCTTCTACTTGTGTTCCTTTGAAGCACTAATTTTCTTCTGTCAGAGGAGAAAAGAAAGAAAGAGGAGGAAAGAAAAAAGTCATCACATGTTGCCTGGCATGATCTGTGCTTTGCTCCCCCCCCCCCCCCCCCCCCCGCCAACATACCCCTAAGACTCTTAGGATTGGTGTCTGGTTTTCTTACTCTCAGGGATATGGGCACAGGCTCCCTCCCTCTGCACAGTTCTGATTATCCTTGTTGTTTTTAAAGACTTTACTTATTTATTCAACACAGAGAAAGAGAGAGTACAAGCAGGGAGAGTGGCAGAGGCAGAGGGAGAAACAGGCTCCCTGCTGAGCAGAAAGCCCGATGTGGGACTCAATCCCAGGACCCTGGGATCATGACCTGAGCCAAAGGCAGACACTTAACCCACCTGAGCCACCCAGGTTTCCCTGCTGTTGTTATTTTTTTTTTTTTTAAACTAAGTTTTGCAAAGCTTCCTTTCACAAAGACCAGAGCCTTGATAATATTATTAGTTAAGCATGGGGTTCCATTGTAACCTCCCAACAAGTGCACAAAGTAGCAAGGGATAGCTGAGCAGGAAAGGAGATGCTGATAAAGACCTTGACTCTGGGGCACCTGGGTGGCTCAGTGGGTTAAGCCGCTGCCTTCGGCTCAGGTCATGATCTCAGGGTCCTGGGATTGAGTCCCGCATCAGGCTCTCTGCTCTGTGGAGAGCCTGACTCCCCTCCCCCTCTCTCTCTATCTGCCTCTCTGCCTACTTGCAATCTCTGTCAAATAAATAAATAAAAATTTTAAAAAAATCTTTAAAAGATCTTGATTGTGACCACATTTCTCTACCCGGAATTTAAAAGAGTGAAGACTCTTTTGCCCTCTATTGAGCTCTGCGTCAGCCCCTGAGCTGGGAGTGATTTCTTTAAATTTTGGAAACTAGTACTTCAAGAGTCCAGACCCTTTCTTGGTAATAATTACAGCAACATGAGACTTCCATTTAGAAGGGCCAGGTGGATGGAGATGGGAATTGCAAAGCGTTGGAAGTGATGGCATTTCTGAAGGTCATTCTCCAGTGTCCCTTCTGTGAGGTGTGAGGAACAGAGGAGATGATGGGCTGCTCTTTCCTGAACTAAAACTAAAAGTCCAAAAGATTTTTTTGTGCTCCTTCCCAATATAAGCAACCATAATTTGGACTCTGAGATATTTGGATGTCTAGGCCAGTGATGTCCGATAGAAATAAATTTAAATTTTTTCTAGTAACCACATTAAAAAAGTGAAAAGATGAAATTAACTTCAATAATATATTTTCAGTGACAAATATTATCATTACAACATGTAATCAATATAAAAAACCACTGAGATCTTTAAAATTCTTTTATACTACATTTCTGAAATTTGGTGTATATTCTATCCTTACAGCATCTCTCAATTTAGACTAGTCTCATTGCAAGTACACAATCACCCTATGTGGCTAATGTCTACCATATTGGACAATGCAGGTCCAAGTCACTTGGGCAACTTATGGAGATAAAAAGGACAAAGGAGACAATAAAACAGATCATTTGGAATTTGGATAGTTCTGAAAAATTATGGCAGATGGGAAGATGAAAAAGAGTGTGGACCTGTTGTCCCAGATATCTCTCAGTGAGTCCCATTGTCTTAGGACCTCCAAGGGCTCTCAGGTGACACACAAGAACTTAACCCTGAGGGAATCCAAAAAGTTGCAGGGAAAAGGTGCAGGAGCCCGCAAATTCCCTAATGCGTAGGGGGCTCATCATTTTGGAAACTCAGCTGGTGAAGACTGAGAACTACAATCTGTAAGGTGGAGAATGGTGTGCGGGTTAGTGTGGAGACTGTGGCCTCTCCTTGGCCCATGGGATCCCCTAGCAGCAGAAATAGATTTCATTGAATCAAGGGATTAGCTGTCCACTCCTCCCGTGGAGGCTCAGTGACAGCAGAGCCTTTGAGGCACTGGGCATCACACATACCTCAGGAATTACTTCACGGGCCCAAACTTCCTGTCACTGATACCTGGCCATCCTGACATTTCTGCAAATCCAAAAATAAAGAGAAAGGACGAGAAGGCCAGAGAAGCCAGAGGAAGTAGCAGCCTGAATGACTGTGTTTAAAATCTCCTGCCAAGGGGTGCTGTCAGTTAGAGGGACTGAGAAGGCCGACTCTCGGCTCGTCACTGGTAGAGGACCAGCATGTGTGTAGGGGAGGGGAATGTGGTAATGATGGGGCCATGGCGGTCCTCTGTGTGGCCCTGTTTATCCCTCCATGCGTGACATGGATTTTGCTGGGGCCCCAGTGAACTCATCAGGACAAATGCTTTCCCACCAAGGGCCACCACAGCAGCGGTCACTGTCACGGTCCTCACCTTTATATATGCAAGGCAGCAGACACCTGACATCACTCAGATACCCTGAGTCCTTCAACAGAGGCAAAGACTTCGCAAGGCTCTCTTTGCCAAAGGAGTCTGACTCTGATTATCACAAGGAAGTAAAATTGTAAGTTGGTTTACATACCTACTTCTCCTCTTACAAAGTTTGGGAAGTCAAATAGGGAGGAAGAGCTTCTGCAAATGTCAGCCCCAGATTCTGTCAGAGTTGCGTGTTGGCTACTTGTTTTCTCAAGAATTTCCCTTTCCAACTTTTAAAGAGCGAGCATACAAACCCTGCAAACATTTTATTGAGAGAAGCCTTAGGGTACACCAAAGAGATAAAAACCATCCTGGTTCCTCACTGCTTTGTAATAAAATATTAAACACACCTAAGCGAAATGTGTATGGGAAAAAAAAATTGTGAGAAAGATATTGTGGAGTTCTTTATAACTTAAAAGATGGACAGACTGGGTTATTATAAGTCAGCCCTAGGCAAATAAATACCCTGACCAGTGAGTGTGATGGAGAATCTGTTTGTATGCGTTTCCTTGGGGGACACTTAGGTGGTCTCCTTTCCTTCCTCCTGTCCCCCAGCTTCCTTCCTTCCTTCTTAGTTGCAAAAATGAACTAAAACCATGATAATCATGGCTTGTGGGGTTAGAGTGAGGTTATCTAGGTAAGGTGAGGCTGTTTATTCCTTTTTGGTGTGTTTATCCATGGTCAGGAAGTACTAAGTGAGTGAAATTTTTTGCATATGGCACTGTGTAGAGACAGACAGGAGGGATCAAGAATCATGTTTTGGCAGCCAGAGCTGAGTGTGTCAAGGGGCTAAAGACTCTGAAGGCAGCCACAGCTGTAAACTGCCATCTAGAAGTTTCCAGGCAGGATACCCGGCCCTGCTACTCCTCTCTCCCTTCTGTCTCGTAGAGTCTGTGTCCCAGCCTCACTTATCATTTTTCTCCATCTAGTTCAGTTCTGGTTTCTGCTCCTGTGTAAGAACACTTCTTCTGACCATTCTTCTTTGTTCTGATGGGCTGTCTCCACTCACTGAAGATTGGTGGGGACCATCTACATCAGAATTATCTCATAGGCCTGCAAACTTCCAGACCTTGCTCAGGCCAACCGAATCAGAAAGCAAACCAGGATCTGTCATGAGGGTGGAATTTACATCTCCGACAAAGGGCACCAGTGAGTCATCACACACTAAATGTTCAGACTTCCCCTGCCCGCTACCAGTGCTACTATGAAGGAAAGCATCTGAAGACGGAGAGGGCTGTTCAGAGGTTACATGGCTCCTGGTCCACAGCTCAGGGGCTCTGGAGCTCAACCCCAGTGGTTCTCAGCTCCACCACTCAGAGACCTGTCTCTGTATTATTCTAAGATGCAGTTCCTTCTTACAAAATGCAAAAGGGTAATGACTATACCTATCATGTCACTATCAAGGTCGCTTCATGTGCAGCGAGGACTCAATAAATGTTAGCAAGCTATACTCTGGTTACTCTAGGAAAAACACTCAAGTTTTTGTGAAATTATCATGATGGGAAGCCCACGTTCTAGAAGCCTCCTGAATACCAGACCTGTCGATCATGTCCCACTGGCAATAGCTGAGGACTGTGCGTTCCTGCTAGGGGAAGTGGGGCCTGAGCTGGCGGCCAAAAAGGAGAGAAGCATTTGAGCCAACAAGAAGAGGAAGGAGGGGTCTGCCTAGGTCACTGGAGTGGGGGCAGCTGGAAGAGGTCTATGGAGAAGCATCTGCCATAACTGAGGCCAGGTGAGCTGGGGAGATAAACCAGATCGGGGCACAGGGCCCTGAACATGCCGCCAGTCCAATCTCCCATTCTTTTTTTTTTTTTTTAAGAAGTTTAAATGAATATTTTTAAAAATTCTTTTTAAAAAATTTTTATTTTTTTTTAAATTGCTTTTCAGTGTTCCAGAATTGTTTACGCACCACACCCAGTGCTCCATGCAATATGTGCCCTCCATAATACCCACGACCAGGCTCACCCAACCTCCCACCCCCCCCCCCCCTCCTAATTCCCATTCTCTCAGACCATGACTGTTGGTCCAGTGATGCCTCTGTCTTCTCTTGTAGCAATAGAAAAACAGTGCTGGCTTAGGAGCCCCAAAATGATAGCCAATTGCTTCATCTGACTCTTTGTTTCCTTATCTACAAAATGGAGCTACTACTCTTATGGCAGCTCAAATGCAGTCACAAGAATCAAGAAAATAGGGGCGCCTGGGTGGGCTTAGTGGGTTAAAGACTCTGCCTTCGGCTCAGGTCATGATCTCAGGGTCCTGGGATCGAGCCCCGCATTGGGCTCTCTGCTCAGCGAGGAGCCTGCTTCCCCCTCTCTCTGCCTGCCTCTCTGCCTACTTGTGATCTCTGTTGAATAAATAAATAAAATCTTAAAAAAAAAGAAAGGAATCAAGAAAATACCTATAAATATGGTAAATTTTAAATTCTGTAAATATATGGTATTTTAAAACATCCTTTCCCCTTCCATAGCTCTTCCTCGGGTCTTCTTATTAAAGACTGTATCTGTCTATTTATTTATTTGAAAGAGAGAAAGAGAAGGAGACAGTGCATGCAGTGTGGAGGGTAGAGGAGGAGGAAGAGGGAAAGAATCTGATGCAAACTCCACGCTCAGTGCGGAGCTGACGTGGGGTTTGATCTCACCACCCTGACCATGACCTGAGCTGAAACCCAGAGTCGGATGCTCAACTGACTGAGCCACCCGGATGCCCTTCTAGTCTTATTAAAAAATCTTTCCTTAAATCTGCTCTTCTCTTAAGCTATGTATTATTTCCCCATCTAGTTACTTTTTCTTTTTAAGCTACAAAAGTTTTCAAAAGAGGCACAGGCGAGGATGGTTGACAAAAGCAACTACCACACAATCTGGGCCCAGATGGTTGGTTTGGAGGGATTTCTATGCACCTGACACGAGCAGGGTAATTCTAGAGGCAAGGAAACTGAGAGGAAAGCCTGTAAGGCACAGCAGGCTGTGTTAGTTCCCGGTCCTCACTAGTCAAGTGTCCGCAGACCTCGTCTGTAAAATGGGGACTATGGGGACAGTGACACCTGCCAGACTGCAAAGGATTGTGATATATAAGGTCTACAATAGTGGAGAGCTCACAGTAGGTGCTCAATAAATGCTAGTGTCTTTGATGCATCCCCCTCCTGAAACCCGGCTCTATCTATGGAATGGATGGATCTTTTTTCTTCCAGATCTCATCCTTAACAGTTTCTGGTCGAAAAAGGAGTTCAGTATAACAAACTGAGTTGTGTTTGATATGCTGGGGGCTGGAGGAAGAAAGAGGAATGTGGAGCTGTCCTTGTGCTCTGTGTGTGTGTGTGTGTGTGTGTGTGTGTGTGTGTAGGAGGTATGTTGTGTGTGTGTGTGTGTGTTAGAGGTCTGTTAGGGGTGTGTGTTGGGGATGTGTGTGTGTGTAGGAGGTATGTTGTGTGTGTGTGTGTGTGTTAGAGGTCTGTTAGGGGTGTGTGTTGGGGATGTGTGTGTATGCATGCATGTGTGTTGGGGATGTGTGAAATGGGCACAGTAAACCAATCCCTCCAATCCAATGCAGAGAGTACATTGGCGGGGTGAACACAGAAGGCTGTGGAAAATACCTAGAAGGATTGTGGAACTCACCTGAGGGTGGGGTCAGCTGGGAGGAGATGCCCCCAGAGGTTTATGAGCACCCAGTGTGAGGAATACAGTTGAGATGGGAGAGAACAGGAGAGAAGGAATTCTGACAGCTAAGTTAGCTAAGCCAGCCTGGGACCACTGGTTCTCTTTAAAGGATCCGAATTCTCAACTCTGGAAGCTCACATGAGAGTCTTAGCCTGACTTTGCCCCTTGGTTATTACTTCTTTTAAACTGTTTCAAATTCTCCAAAGGATAAATCTGTTTTTAAAATATTTTCTAATTTTCTTGTGTTAATTCCAATTATAGGGAAGGGAATTTCCTCCCTAATCTAGGGTGGGGGTTTGGTACATTCTGGATGAACATACCCAGGCCACACACAAGATGCCTGGACCCGAGTCGAGACTAGGACAGCTGGGAGAGGTGAAGAGTAGGGACCTAGAGGGGGAGGACGGGGGACCAGAGCCTTCTGCCCACCAAGACGTTTCTCATCCATGCAGAAAGGCAATCCTTGACCAACTCACCACACCAATGGAGAAATAGTTGTTCATGATGTTGTACGGGACTTGGTCCCCATTCTCCACCTCCTCTCTGGGGATGACTTCCAGATGCCAACGGTCTAGCATCACCAAGGGGCTCTGCTCGATGTCCTTCAGGATTTTTGTCAAGCTGCCCCCTTCATAACCTGTGGAGCACAGCATTACATCTGACTCAAGGCAGAAAGGCTAAGTGGTTACCGACATACAGGCAGCTATCAGGACAGGGAACTCTGTGGGCTTCTGTGACCAGGAGACTTCCCAGTGTGTCTGGGGCCCCAGAGACACTTAGGTTCCCTGAGCCATGGAGAAGGAGAGGACAACACGGTGTAATCAGAGAGAAGCTGGGTAGATTTGGAAGGCAAAGGGGTGGGGGCTGGCCAAAGGTAGGCAGACCCGTGTAGCCACATCAAGTCCTAGAGAACTGGTGGGCTGGGGGGCTGGGAAGCTGCACACGGGAGAACAAAGGGTCTGTTCCAGGACTAGGTCATGTCAGAGATGGACAGTGTGGTAGGCAGAATTTTAGGATGGTCTCCCCAGCCCTCTACCACCCTCCACCCAGGGGTATACACCCTCCAATTCACGGGGCTTATAAATAAGACAGGACAGTCATTGTCGTGATTAGCTATACTATTTGGCACAGGAGACTTTAAGCAAGGGAGATTATCTGAGTGGATCTGACCTGATTGGTTGAGTCCTTAGAAAGGACTGGGCTTTTCCTTAAGAAACTGATTCAAAGGGCGCCTGGGTGGCTCAGTGGGTTAAGCCGCTGCCTTCGGCTCAGGTCATGATCTCGGGGTCCTGGGATCGAGTCCCGCATCGGGCTCTCTGCTCAGCAGGGAGCCTGCTTCCCTCTCTACTCTCTGCCTGCCTCTCTGCCTACTTGTGATCTCTGTCTGTCAAATAAACAAATAAAATCTTTAAAAAAAAAAAAAGAAACTGATTCAAAGCTCTCATTGAGAGGGATTTCAGATGAGGGAGATTCTCTCTTGCTGGCTTTGAAGATGGAGGGATCCATCTATCAAGGAAAAAGGAAGCCTAAAGGATTTGATAGTGGTCCCAGCTGATAGCCAGCAAGGAAATGGGGACGTCAGTCCTTGAACCACAAAGGACTCAATTCTACCAACAACATGAAAGAGCTTTGAAGGAAATTCTCCCTCAGAGACTCTAGAGAGGGGCATGGCCTGTGCAACAACACCCTCACTTCAGGCTGGCAGGCAGAGAACTGAGTCAGGCTGTTCCAGGCCTCCGACCCAGAGGACTGGGAGCTAACAAATGAATGTTTTGAGCCTCTACATTTAGGATCATTTGTTATGCAGCAATAGAATTGCAAATCATGAGAGGTTAGTGGGAGAAAGAGTCTTTTCCTTCAGGTGACACTCCTGCTGTCCTGCTTATTTTAGGGCAACCCCAAAGAGTATTTTCAAGTTGTTAGTTTGGTCAGCTCTTCAGGGATGCCTCCCAAGACAGCAATGGTAGCAACTACGTAGCTGAGGGCCTGGGGGCTCTCTGGAAGCACGGGGCTGGGCTTCCCGCACAACCCTGGTGCAGAGCTATGCTGCCTAGAAGTGCGCAGCATGAGACTACATTCTGCTTGTTCCTCTTGAACAGAGGGCTCTTCCCTAGCCTCAGTGTGTGGCTGAGGACATCTGTGCCTGCCAACTTCCTTCTGGGGCTGGCTCCTGCTTCCTCTGCTCCTGCCGCCAGGCACGCACCCAGCTCTGAACACTGACCGCTGCCTGAGCTGGTCTTGAATCCTTGCTGAATCGATCAGCCATCTGGAAGCCCATCCCTGTTCTGCCTGCCAGACTGCTATGTCCCTTCCACGTGCTGCCCTGACCTCCTCTGTGTTCTGGAGCATTCCCAACTCCATGGGGGCGGTTGCAGTTTGCAGAGTTCTCCTTAGCTCCTAGCCCCTTGTCCCGTGAGCTGGTCACCACATTGAGATCCTCTCCCAGCGGGTTTGCGAAATGAGGGCCTCTGGCCATGAGGGCCTCTGGCCATGGGGGCCTCTGATGAGCTGGACGCCCCAGTAGCTGAGCATACAGCTTCTCAGTTTGTATTCTGAGTCCTAATTCAGAAGAAGACCAGTAGCTTGGAGAGGAGGGAGTTTTATCCCGACGACGCCTGCATGAGCCCCTACTAGAGCGAGCAATGTGGGGCGAAATAGATATGACCCTAAAGCTATGCTCTGTTGAGGGGAGCAGGCTCTAGGTTGAGAGTCTCTGCATCAGAGAATATAGACTGAGGGCTTAGCACAGGTCTCAGCAAGACTTGGAGGGCAGGGGAATGGTCATGGGGTACGGAGGACTCTGTGAAATGTAATTCTTAAAAGGGAAGTTCAGCCTGGCCCTGACGAGCTCCCCTGGAGACGGGAGGGCTTGTCCCCAGAGGGGTGCCACCGGCACACAGACTCACCTCCTCCCCAGCGGAGACAGCGGGCCAGGTCATTTCCTGTTCCGAGAGGCAGGACCGCCACCGGTGGATGTTTCGCGAAGTTGGCCTTATCTGCAACCATGCAGAAGACAAAACCATAGGCCCAGGTTACGAAAACTGAGGGTTATTTAATTATCCCTGATCTGAGCCTTAGAACCCTTTCATAGCATCTCTGTTTGCAGAGTTCCCATGATGGAAAGTACCATTGCTTCCTAAAGCCGTCTCTTCTGTCCATAGCGTGGGAACCACTCCAAAGGATTTTCATACTGAGCTCCCTCTGTCTCCCTGGAACTTGTACCTGCTTCTCTACATCTCATCCAAATTCTTTCCTTTGAGGTGACAACGTACACCTCAAACACATTCATTTGTCATCATAGCTAACACCTTCTCCCTTTGTCCCTCACAGCAACTCTGCGGGGGTATTATCATGCTCCTGCTAGATGACGGGAGAGAGATTCAGAGGGGGAAAGTAAGTCCCGGGTCAGGATGAAACCCAGATCTCTGTGGTCCCAAGTCCAGGCTCCTCCTTGTTTCAGGGGCTAGGCAGGTGCACAGAGAGTGACACAGGCAGGTCTGAGAAATCAGGGAATGGTGGGACGTTTGGGAAACAGGAGCTGTCTCATCTAATTGTCATTCAGGTTCAAAGTTTAAAAATAATATTGTGTCTAACAAAACCTCAAAGTGTTATTTAGCACGCGGGTATGAATTCATCACTTCCCGCACCTCCCAGACTCGCAAATCCCCAATCCCCAAGCTGCTCTGCCCTGTGACTTGTGAGGACGCATCAGACTGAACCGCTGGAGGAAGCAGACCGAACATGCCTGGTTTCACCAGCTGCAGACACTCAGCAACAGGTTGGCCTGGCCACAGGGAGGAAGGTGGGACAGGCACGTGCAGCTCCTGGGCTCCAGGGGGCACCACGGACAGAAGCTGCAACACACCTGTGTCCGTGGATGCACCTGGGGGCGGGGGAATCAACAAGTGGCCCAAATGTTATGGCTGCCCTCGAAAAAGGGGAGCTCACAGGCCCCCCAGGGTTGTCTGGCTCCTGCTGAGCTCAGGCAAGGCCCAGGGTTGAGCTCAACACCGGGAGGTTTAAGAGGGGGGACAGAGCAAAGCGATGGGCTCTGTCATTGCTCCTGGAACATGTGGTCTGCATGTCTGCTTCCCTGCCTTTGTGCCTGCTGCTCCCTTTGCCTTCTGTCTGCTCCTTCTGCGGTCCCCATCTCAAACAGGTGACCCATCTTCACGGTGTTGAGGCTAGAAACACGGATGTCATCCTAGGTTTGTCCCTCTTCCTTACCCTGCCTCCATTCACACAGCAGTTTCCATGTGCTGCTTCCTTAATAGATCTCTCAGCAATCTCTTGTCACTATTCCTCTGGTGATGCCTGAGTTCAGGTACATGATTCCTCTCCCTCTCTAGAGTGTTTTTTGTAATTGACTACCTGTCTGTTCTCTGAATGTACTGTAACCCCCCTAGGGGAACTATGTCTCATTCATCACAGTATCTCTGCACACATTTACTGAGTGCCTACTATGTGCCCAGTGCTGTGTTAGGTACTGTGGCTCTCATAGTGGGTCAAAGTGCCATGACACAGGCTCTAATGGTGCTTACAACTGAAAGGGAGAGACAGATATTAATAAAGTCTTCATATAAATGATGCATAATTTCAAATTCATACTGGAAAGGGAAGAACTACAATCATATAATAAGGTGACTGAGGCTGGGTGTCAGGGAAGCCTCCTCTGAAGAAGCCACACTTTGACTGAGATCTGAAGTAGAAATTGACGAAGGAATGGCCAGGGAGCATATCTGACAGGAGGAACTGCTTGTGCAAAGGCCCTGTGGTAGAAGGGAGACTGGTGTCTTCAAAGGTCTAAGAGATGGACTGGGTGCCCGGAGTTTAGAGGGAGAGGAATGGAGGTATGAAGTAGGGTCAGAAGGCCTGGAAGCTATTAGAGCACCAGGACCTTCTAGGTGATTTAAGAGGCTTTTGTTTTTCTCCTAAGAATGATGGGAGGCCACTGATGTGCTTTATGTACATCATGAACCCGCTGACATTTAAAAAAGACTGCTCTGGTTGTAGAGCATAAGCAGATCGGCACCGGGATCAAAGTGGGGGCGGCTGAAGGCACTGAATAAAGGCTTTAATATTCTGGAATGAATGAACGAGCATGATGTGGATACTCCTTTCACCACTGCTTTCTGTTGTTAGGCCACCAAACTGTCGTATGACCTTTATTCTTTCAGTTGTGGGCATGTCCTTTCCCTGGTCTTCCCTGCAGGTGAATTTTATAAAACCACCAAGGCCGACATTCTCCTTCGTGATGGAGAGGGAACCATGTGAGCAGCTCCCAGGACAGCAGCCACCCAGCTTTTCTTCCCTGGGCTCCCAGAGGATGCCTCCCCCACCCCCACCCCCCACAAACAACTCCGGAGCTGGAGGTGACAGGAGAGCGTGGGTGGCTGCCTGGCAGGGCTGTGTCCATGGAAACTGGAGCTCCTGCGGGGAGCAGAGGGTGGCAGGTGTGCTGGGTGTGGTCCCCTCCCGGTGGGCTGCCTACGACCCCCACAGGGGCAGCTTTCCCTGCCCTGGTCAGGGTCTGCCCATGCCCATCCCTGATGCCTCTCTTCCTCTCATCCTGTTGCTTCCACCTTCAGACAATATCCAGAAGCTGACTCCTCCTCACCACCTCCTCTGTATCTCCTATTGTCCAGGCCTTGGTCACCTGTCACTCAGATTCCTGCAGGAGCCTCCTGATGGGTCTCCCTGCTGCTGCCCTTTTCTTATGATCTGTTGTGTCTTTCCTCTGCTCCAAACCATGAAGTGTCTTGGGACCTTTCTTGTATGAAAGTCATATTCTGTCTACTGTCCCCTACATCCTAGTGACTTGGCCCCATGCCATCTCTGCTTCATCCTCTGGCACTTTCGCCTCACGCACCCTGCTCTGAGCACGCTCTGCAGCCCACCTGCTGCCTTCAGCCACCTAGCCTGATCCTACCTCAGGGCCTTTGTATATGCTGTCCCTTCTGCTGGAACTGCTCTTTCCTCAAGTATCCTCACAGCTCACCTCTCTTCCAGGTCTCCATGCAAATGTCATCTGTTCTGTGAGGTCTTCCCCAAACACTGGGTCTTAGACTGGAGACCATCCCCAACCCTACCTACCTTGCCCCTTCCCTGCTATGTTTGTATTACCTTCTGATATGCTACATGTTTCCATCACTTTTTTGGTGACTGCCTGTCTCCTCCCTCTAGAAAGGAAGCTCCGAGAGAGAGGGATTTCTATGCGTTTGTTCACTACTGCATCTCTAGTGCTTGGAGGAGAGCTCAGCGCATGGAGGTGTCCATGCAGTATGTGTGGGAGGAATGACAGACAATTCCAGAGTTAGTCTTCATTATTTACGGGAGATGAGATGTCCAAGAACCCTCCAAGGACCTGCAGATCCAGACAGAGCTGGACTGAAACCCAGGCCTCCTGATTCCCAGCCTCAGCCCTCCCCATTAGCCTTCTAATCTAAGCATACTGGACACAGAACAGCGTGACCTTTCTTTGCTTGTACTGATCTATGCTTTCTAGTTCTGCTTTCTGGACTCAGGTTCCGGTGCTCGTCTCAAGGTGATTTGCCTCAGGCTATGGATGCACCTATGCTTAATTCTGTGGCCTTTTCCCATTCCCCTGGGTCTGGCCAGAGTCCTAGTCCTGCCCTTTCTCCCGTGCAGGTCCCCAAACGGACCTGTCCTGCCATTGCCCAAACCCCGGCCATCAGAAATGTTCATGAGGTGAGGCCGGAAACTAAACAATCACACCTGTACCTGTGGGCACCCTTCCATTTTTCTTTTCCTCCCAAAGCAGATGTGTAGTTAAGCAGCACTCCAAGAGTGGAAATAAGGATGAACAAGACATGGCTCCATTTCTCTCTCCTGCTGATTGCCTGCCTCTGACTTTCAATATACTTATCATTAATAAACTCTAAAGGCCCTCCCAGTCCATTCTTACCAATGCAATCCAAAATCCAGCCGACTGTCCCATCTCCTCCGCAAGCCAGAACACGAAAGTCTGGAGTATCACGGAAAAAGTTCAACCTGAGAAGTAAAAGGCCAAAATGGTCTTATTTACTAGGCTGTGGCTGACATTTGACACTGCTTGAGTCAGCGTCTCCCCTGTTCCCTGGGAGTATGTTACAGCCCTGACTCCTTTTGGGGTTGAGGGGATCACTTAGTATTCTGAGACCAGAACTTCAGGGCTGCGGAAGAATAGGGAAGAATCGGGAAGAATCCTGGGGAGCCTTCCTTGTAGAAGGAGAATCTGACTCAATATTCAACACAAAAGAAAATGGTTTTTCTAGATCCGCTGCTATTTGTACGGAGGAGGCCACCGTTTACTTCTTTGGGCACCAATACAATCAACCCCAATGTTCCCACTCCTCTCTGGCTCTCCTTCCTGCTCTGTCCTCCCAAGCTCTCCTGTAATTCAGATGTAGTGAACTAGCCGGATCTCCATCCCACTGTCCTGTGGGTCTGGACCGAAGCGGAGGGAGCACCACGGCTCTTCATGGGGGGCTCACAAAGCTCTAAGGCATCTGTAGATAGAATCCAGAGGGCCATGAACTTGGGAGGAAAAAATGGTACATTCTTACCTTGCGTAGGGCCTGAGATTTAGCCTCTCCAATTATCGAAGTGGGCAACAAATCACAGAGGTTCGAATAATACCGATGACTTTGTTAGAAGTCAAATTCACAGGTATTTTCATGTTATACTACAGTTCTGGCAGCTGCCCTTACTACCACTTATGCTCATCACTGCTTTAATTAACGGTCGTTACTAGATCCGCCTCTGGATCTTACCAAAAATGTGTTAGTAAATCACATATATTCCGGTATCGCAATACTTTTGTTTTTAATATTTTGATTACTGTCTTTCAGTATAGTTCGTTTCCCTGAGGATCATGTATATTTCACTTTACGCATTAAGAAAAATTCCGAGAAGAGGTCCATTGGCTTCAACAAGCTGCCAAATGGGGCAGAAACAATTTACCAGCCCTGAAAGAGAGGGGGCTAGTAAAGCGGCTTGCAGATTGCCTTCCAGTCACAGGTCACGATGGAGGAGTGATTACGATCATGGTGACTAGGGCACACCCAGAGCATCGGTGGGCTCTGTTTAGAAATTGGTTTTACACGTAAAACCTGGACTTAACACTCGTATTTCTTTCTCCTTTTAACTGGGTCTGGCACCATCATAGCCATATAAATAACAGCTCTGTGTCAAACAACAAAAGACTGGGACATAGTGCCTTTTTAGAGTCCTTCCTGCAGCCCCTTCCCCTGCCCCCACCCACTGAGGGTCTTGCTGGACTGAGCCTGGGAACGAAAGTTGGGAGGCTGGGCCAAGCAGCCTTGTGCTGGGAAGCTCAGCCCAGGGTGCACGGATCTGAAAAGCCGGCCTGGACACAGACAGGCTCAGGCAGGCCAGCAGATGTCCCTAGTGCACCAGCTCTGTCTGGTAAGAAGCCCAGGCTGGGAGCCTTCCAGGCCCGATGCTGAAGCGGCCTCTGATTACAGGGACCCACAGCCATCACATTAGTGTACCATGGGGCCCAGCCTCTCCTACCAGATGGGGGTGGGGGTGGGGGATGGGATGCGAACGGCTGCAAGGGGCTACCTGCGTCCTTGCCTCACTCTCCCGCTCTAATGGGCAGTGAAACAGCCAACAGTCACCTGCAGGAGAAGGGCCAGGGGCAGGCAGCTTAATAACCTCTAAATTGGATAATCCTGTGGGGGGGGGAAGTGATTTCATTGAATAACCAATTGCCTCGATCCTAAAATCCTCCCCAGCAGCACATGCCGCAGAACTCTGAGTCAGCTGTACAGATTTCCGAACTGCTGACTGCGCTAGGAAAACGCTTTCCTCCTCTCTGATGACTCAGTGTGAAGCCACCGCGAACACAGCCTTGCAGAGATGTTCACGTAATTTACTAGCCCGCTCTTCCTGTCATTCCAACGAATGGCATGTGTGCTTTTTCTCTTTCACAAAACCAACAACTTTTTCTAGGGTGAAGTACACCAGGAGGCCTCTTTCCGGAGCTAGCCCCAAGGAGCAACCCCAGGAGCGAGTAAGAGCAGAGGTGAGGAAATGAAGACAAAACAGAGTAAAAGGGCAGAAGGATAAGTCCACAGATGAAGGAGAGACAAGGAGGGTGACCAGAGAAAGGTATCCTCTTTAGATGGAAGGGAGAGGAGGAGAGAGAAGTAACGATTGTTTCTCCATACCCTGGGGTAGGCCCCCCATTGTCCAGGTTGAAAACTTGTTTGGGGTTGAGCAGATAGTGGAATTTCCGAAGAATTCTATGGAAAAAACAAAAAAGAAGGAAAGAGGGACAGAAAGAGAGACAGAGAGGGAGAATGTCATTGTGAGAAGTCACAGTAGGGCAAACACCTCTGGAGCCCACCAGTGGCGGGAATCTGGGTGCATTTCAACCCAAGAGGGGAGAAGACAGCACAAGGCCCAGCAGACCCTGAAGTCCTAGGTCCAGCTGTACCGTTCACACCCCCACGCCCTGACTCAAGGCCTCCCCACCATCCAAGTAGCATTCAACCCCAGGACTATCCTCCCTTGCAGATGAATAAAACTTCTATTCTCTTAAAGCTCTGTCCTTCTCCCAAAAGTTCCATATATTCTAGGTCGTGCAATTCTGCTCTTTGTGGACTATACAAAGGTAACAAGGAACCCTCTCTGGAAAGCCCACTAGAACCTGGGATCAGGAGGAAATGCAGGAAGTGGGGCTGAGCAGGGGAAGCCAGGGGTAGTGACCACCTCTAGGCTTGGTGTCAGGTTCCAACTTGGGACTAATCAGGTCAGTTCAGGAGGGGTGTCCTGCGCCTTGGATGATGGTGGGTGGGAGGGGAGAGGTTCTCATAGTTCTTGCTTTAACCCTACTTATTATGTTTGTAAACCTGGGTTCCAGATCACTGCCTCATCTGTCCATGACCCTGAGCTGAACAGGACGGAGAGGCAGAGCTGGTTCACCCAATTTCCCTCTCTCCACCCATTCCCTCAGTGCTTCCAGGAGACGGGGCATTTCCTTCCCTGAGGAGGTCGTGCCCTACTTTCTCAGGAGTTGGACAGGCCAAGAGGTCCCAATCAGGCAAGTCTTGCCACTGCTCTTAATCAAGGAAGGGCCTGTGAGGCTGGGAAGGAAATCTTCATCTCCAAACCTGGTTGGTACTTGGGAGCCGTAATAATGGTTCATTCGATGGGCCCTAGGCTAAGGATGTGTCTGCTTTAATCCTCACCACGGAGCTATGAGAGGAGTGGAGGAAACCAGACCATAGAGACGTTAAGCAGTTAGCTGAACCAGGTCAGAAAGCGGTTGGGGGTCGGAACACACATCTGCCTGGCTCTGCAGTCTACCCTCTTAAGGGGAAGAAAAAAAAACCTGCGTGAACTTGTCTCAGCCTCTCGTTTTGAAAAAGAAGAGAACATACCTTTCTCCTTGTCTCCCTCCACTCTTGGGGTTCACCAAGACCAGCAGGGGGTGGGTACCCGGGGTGGGAATGATCTTATACTTCAAAGATAAAAGAAAAAGAAATTAGTTCTTTGTCCAGCCGAGACGACGAAGATGAGAGTTGACGCTAAGATGGCTTCCAGAAAAGGTGGACGGGAAGCAGTTCCCGGCACAGAGCAGAGGGAGTAGGGAGGTAGGTCTTTGTTCCCCGGCTGAATTTCCTGAAGGGTTAAGCAGCTAAGTGTCTTTGACGTAAGGGGACCTACGCAGTGCTAACGGTGAGTTTGAGGCTGGGATCAGAGATGCGGCAATGGCACCGTAGCTTCAAATCATTCAACAATGGTGTGGTATTATGTCTATAACACAAGATTAAAGATATATTTTTTAATTCATTTTTTTGAGGAAGCTGGATGCCCAATGTGGGGCTTAAACTCACAGCCCCTGAGATCAAGAGTCACACCTTCACCCACTGAGTCAGTCAGGCATTGGCTGTAAGCACAAGATTACACTTTGTGAGGGATACAACTGAGTATAACTTTAGAAGTTGTGGTCTTCTGGCCATACACACCCACCAAATAACACTCGTGAAGTTAACCATCACTTCCACTAGCACCTTCCACATCCACATTTCTAGCCCTTGTCTTTCTCTTGAGCTCTGGTTCCACAATTCTCACTGTCCAATGGATACTTTAGCCAAACATCTCACTATCATTGCAAACTTGCATGCCCAAACTCACGTGCCCCACAAAACTGGAACTGTTTCCCTTAAACATACTATTATCATTCTGCTCGTCATCTAGGGAAGACCCTATCTTGACAATTACTTCCTCGAATGTCCCTTTATCTCTGGCAGTCGCCATGGTACCCACACTGCTCGGGCCTTTCCCCCCTCAGGTAAGACCTGTATACAGTTCCTTCCCAGGACATCAGTCCTGCCACTTCCACTCAGAAACCTTTAATGACACCTTGTTGCCCAGAAGATAAAAATCCCAATCTCCTGATGTGGTATCCATGACATTTTAACACAGTCCCGATCTGTTGCCTCTTAAATGCTAAGGGCTTCAGTGGCAGTCCCAGTCCAGTCTGGCTCTGACTCTCCAGTCAGTGTGTCCCCTGCCTTCCCACCCTGGGGGTCTGCTCGCACTGGTTTCTTCTCCCCCTTGATGCTCTGAAGAGCCCTCTTCCTTTTTTGCAATCTCTTAAAAAGAACTTTGCATTCTGGGCGCCTGGGTGGCTCAGTGGGTTAAGCCGCTGCCTTCGGCTCAGGTCACGATCTCAGGGTCCTGGGATCAAGTCCCGTATTGGGCTCTCTGCTCAGCAGGGAGCCTGCTTCCCTCTCTCTCTCTCTGCCTCTCTCTCCATCTACTTGTGATCTCTCTCTGTCAAATAAATAAATAAAATCTTTAAAAAAAAAAAAAAAAAGAACTTTGCATTCTTAGGGTCCAACTCAAGAGCTATATCCTCTATGAAGCTTTCCTCTACCACTGCAGCTAAGACCACTGCATTTGAAACACAGAGTATCTTCTGGGTTCCCTTTGCTGTCCATTCATGTGGGTTTTGTTTCATGTGTTCTTAGGCAAATGTCTCAAAATATCAACTGGATTTTAAATGCCTTAGGAGCAGGGCGGGTGTGCGTGTAACCCTCCTACCAAGCACCCCGTGACACCAGACCGGGCAGTGGGGACTTAATAAACACCAGTGGACACAGCTGAGGGACAGACTGATAGGGAGATGCGTGAGGCCTACCTTTTCAGATCGCAAGCTGAAATTTCAGCAAGCACAGCACTGTGTTGTTTGAAATGGACGCTGGCATTCTTTATGAATGTTTAAGAATTTTCTCATCTGCCCAGAGTGACTGTCTGTGTGACACCCAGAAGCATCTTGGAGCCTAAGGAGTAATTCCTTACCTCCGGGGATGATATTCAAAATAGTTAATCATCTGTACAGCATGGACACTCCCAATCAAAACAGATGCAGGATAACCAGACAGTTGCAAGCTGTAAACAGCTGGTATATGGTACACCTTCTGTGTGTGTGTGTGTGTGTGTGTGTGTATCTGTTCCACCTGACTTACTGCCTTTCTACTTGTCTAGGGCTATGCCATTTTACTATGGTTCCTCCATCATTGTTGCTTATGTTTTAATTTTTAAGACATACTAATCTTCATGTTCTCATTTAATCTTAGAGCATCTCTGGGAGGTGGGCAGTGTAGGGACTGCAATGCCCTTTTCCAAACAAAAAAACATGAGGCTCGGAGACAGAGGAGGAAACCCTAGTTTTCCATTTCCTTTTCTAATACTCTTACTTGGTGAACCCAAGTAAAAAATGAGTTCTTAAGGGGCGACTAGGTGGCTTAATCCATTAAGAGTCCGACTTTGGCTCTGATCATGAACTCAGGATCCTGGGATCGGGTCTCGAGTGGAGCCCCACATCAGGCTCCTTGCTTGGTGGGCATCTGTTTGTCCCTCTCCAACTTCCTCTTCCCCTCCCCCTGTTTGTGCTTTGTCTCTCTCTCAAATACATAAGATCTTTTTAAAAAATTCTTAAGTATATATTCTTATGTATACATTTAAGGATAAAAAAGAACTTTGGGATCTGGTGAACTTTGTTTTGGCAAATCACATTCTAGAAACAGCTTGACTGTCTTGGAAAACCCATTGTATGTTTTCAATAAGTTTTATATAACTTGTTCCTAAAGAGGTGATAAAGTTAATATGACCATCAATGGAATCAGCCAACCTCCCTTTTTACCACTTGTCAATAGTGTGGTGGTCAAAAATAATCAGAAGCTGGAAATAAAGTGTCCCTCCTGTGTGATGTATTTATGTAATTAATCAGATGAGAAAGCAAATGTTGAGATTTATTTCTCTAGAATCCAAACCCTGTCCTCCCCGCAGGCAGCCTTGGACACGCTTAAAACGAGAGACCGGACTTGGGATTTGCTGAAGTACCTGCGTCACAAGTTCAGTCTTGGCTGACACACTGCCATCAGACTTCCCACCTTGCCTATCCTGTGACGAGAAAGACAAACGTATATCTTTTTAAAATGCCCTAGTTAAAATAAAAAAACAAAAAATCAGAAAAAAAACAAATAGTTAATACAAAGATACTGCAAAACCAGTAGAGAGTAGGGAGGAGTTTATCAAAATGGGGCTTGAACCTTAAAAAAAAAAAAAAGACATGCTCCCTATGGGTCTCTCTAGGACTCCCCAGGCCTCTGTCATTCTTTGCTCTGACTTTAACTTGGAGACACTGGAACAGACCTGGGGAGAAGAAACACTAAAACTGACAGAAATCTTTGTTGATTTAGAAGCTCGAGCTCTGGAAAGCCTTGTCTTAGACCTGGCTTTTCTGCTCAGCACTATCTAAACGATGGGATACTGCGTTAAGTCATTTCTTTTAGTTTTGTTTGTTTTCTTCAATGTTGATTATTTTCTATTGATGTTTATTTCACATGTGTTAAAATCCTCAAATCTCCATCCCCAGTTTTTCTATATACATATATGCCCTTGTCACTACGGTCTCGTCAAGCTTTGATGCCTGGCTTTGGAATTTCATAAATGGAATCATAGGGCATGTCTTTTTTTTTTTAGTCTAGTCTCTTCCGTTGAGCATCTATCT
This sequence comes from Mustela erminea, assembly GCF_009829155.1. Taxonomy (NCBI): domain Eukaryota; kingdom Metazoa; phylum Chordata; class Mammalia; order Carnivora; family Mustelidae; genus Mustela; species Mustela erminea. The sequence goes on along the minus strand of NC_045614.1, from coordinate 112,119,709 downwards.
TTGAGATTGCCCGTGCTGTTGCAGCTAAGCATGGCTCTCTCCCACTGCAATGAGGTATTCCATTACACGGGTATGCCTCAGACCCCTGTGGTCAGCGGTCATTTAGCCGGTCTCTAGTTTTTTATTGTTATGAACAAGATCAATATGGACATTCTTGCGCCGGCCTTTTGGTGAAACAAGCACTTGTATTTCTCAGACAGATACCCAGGAGGACATGTTGGGTCACAGAGTTAGTGTTTTTCCAACCTAGTAGGTACTGCCAACTGGTTTTCCAAAGGGGTGCTGTTCCTTTCTTTCTTTTTTTTTTTTTTATTTTCATGAAAAAGGAGTAGCTGGTCAAGTCAGGGGTGAGGTGAGAGGGACCCGCAGGCCCTGGCAACATCTTGAAGACAGAAGGGATCGTTAAGGTGTTCGGTGTTTGGTCCAAAAGAGGAATATCCAACACAAGAGACAGAAAATTTCAGAAGGACCAAAAGGGACATCAGTATTCCTGCTTTCATCTCCAAACAAGGTTTGGACGCCTAAGAGGGCGTCCTCAAGGTGGGGAGAGATTCATATTTAGACAAAAGAGACAGGCTGACAGGGACAAGGGAGGCCTAGCCGCACACGGGTGGGGACAGAAATTCCCGCAGCTTGCTGGGCTGGCAAAGTGCATAGAATGTACGTGCTTTCTCCATGGGTCATTTTGGAGCATTCAAGAAGGCCAACAGTGAGCCCCAATCAGGGGAGTTTTCTCTCACAAGCTGATGAGTGCCGCCCTGAGCTTTCCAACATGTAAACACAAAACCTAGGAGTTGTGGGAAGCCCTCGGAAGGAGGTGGCTGTCTGAATGCCACCTGCATCTGAACCAGGAACCCAGAGAGCCCAGAGGCCTGGTGGGGCAGCACTTACCCGCGTCACAGGACATATTGAAGTGGGCAGCAAAATATGGTCTCTGAGTTCCCCACCATCACACAACGTTGATAATTCACATTTGCGGTGAAACTGGAGGGAAGAATGAAGAAGCGAGTGAGTGAGACTAACCGGGGTCAGTTCAGGTGTGAGCCTTCAGAGACTTGCCAGGGAGCCAGCAATGCAATACTCCCCCAAATCCTTATGCACTGCCAGCTTTGGCAGAATAGCTCTGTGTGTGTGTGTGTGTGTGTGTGTGTGTGTGTGTAGCGTGATGTGGTCAGGGGTGTCATATTGGCTGCAGGCAGAGAGAAAGGAGATTGAGCGCCGTCCACGACTGCTGGAGTGAAATGGTCATGGGCAGGCTGGGACCCTTCGGTGTGGCATGGCCCTGTGGATTCCAGAAACCCCCTTGGACCTAGGCTCTGAGACTCTGTAAGGAAGGAGAGCTTGTTGAACAAACTTGTGAGAGGCTGGAAATAAAACCTGAAACTCTTCCTGTACATTTTAAGACATCTACAGCCTGATGTGCAGACACATCTTTTCTGAGGCTGATACCTGGTCAGGGGGACAAGACAAGACACAGAGTTTCCACGGCAGGCAGGGCGGGCAGCGTCAGGTGTCCCAAGGGGACATAGACCTCTGCTGTGGAGTGGGGCTGCTGTAAGAGGTGTGCCTTCAACAGATGCCTTGAGGAGCAGGGGCTCTCGTGTCTATTTCCACTCCTACCCTGTGCCCCTGGCCCCAGACGACACCCAGGTGAGACAGCTAATGGTCTGGTGACTGCTCACAGCTCCCTGGCCACATCGGCAGTGGACCGGCCCTTCTTCTTCAGCAGCTCTCGCTCCCTGGTTCTGGGGTCACCTTTTCTCCAGGCAGCCTGGAGAAGCCCTGGAGATACTGTTAGACTCAGAGCCTGGAGCGGGGGCTCTTGTCCTCCTGGTCTTGCTCTCCTTAGCTCTGCTCATGCCCTCTGGCAGGACGTCCACTGCTCCCTGGCTGCAGCTTGAGCAAAAACACACAGAAAAGAAACAGGGCCACCCTGCGCGCCGACCCACCGTCATCCGACACCACACGCAGTGCCGCGCGGTGACGCTCTGGTAGCACTTGATACTTTTGTGGCACCGGTCACACTTGACGGAAGAGTTCCCTTCCACCCACGCGTGCTGCATCACCTGCAGGAGGGAAGGGAAGGGTGCCAGGGAGGGCTGCAGGGCCACATCCCTGCGGAGAAGGGTCTGAGAGGAGCCCAGGGCTGGGGAGGGCCGACGGGCTGCCTTCTGTTCAGTGGACTTTACTTGGTGGACACGGGGCTGCTGTGCCGAACTGCATAGACTCGGTCCCTCCCTAACTGCAATCGTGCTAATCAAAGTCGAGGAAAAACCACTTGGGCTGCACTTTGAATAACTCATTCACCCCGGTAGGCAAGCCTCTGAGCAGCGTCTTGTCTGGCAGTCCATCTGTCTTGCAGAACTCCCTGTGGAGTGGTGTGCTTGTGTGCGCCCTCTCCTGGAAGGCAGCGCGATGCAGGCAAGCACTAGAGGGCCCGGGCCACGGATGGAGCCCGCTGGAGTCACTGACCTTCCACTTTGCAGCGGGGTGACCTTGGGCCAGTTCCTGGACCTCCCTGAGTCTCAGGTCCCTCACCTATAGAAACTGGTATGATAAGTCCCCCCGCTGGGTTTTCTGGGGACAGTTAAGAGAGCGCACGTGGAAGAGGCTCCCTGGCACAGCTCTGGGCCTTGAGACGTACCTGCTGAGGGATAACGCCCTTCACGCTCCCATCTTCTATTGGCCAGTGGCGCTCAGTCCATTAGAACTGCCTAGGAGCTTCTAGAAGTCCTAATGCCCAGCCCTCACTCCAGATCAGATAAATCAGAGTCTCCAAAGACAGGACTCGTCATTAGTTTATTTTAAAGCACCATGCGTGATAATGTGCAGCTAAGATTGAGAAAACCTCTAGAAGGAAGTTAGAGGAAAAAGTTCAAAGACGTTAGTGTGGGTCAGCAGCCAGCAGTCTGTGTATCTGTTTCCTAGAGAGCTGCTTCTATCTGCTCCCTGCCCTGGAAATGCCACTAGCGCCACCCAGGAACTTAGGAAGCAGGTGGGAAAGTCTGAGTACGTGTGTGAATGCAAGTGAAGCCGAAGTGCCCCATGAGACCACCTTCTGGGAGCCTAAACCCTCAGTTAGCTCTGTCCAGGAATTCTACACAACTTCTCAAGATTTTCTGCTGGCCACTCTAAACAGCAGAATAGAGAGGGTATGGCCTCTACAGGGATGAGGGCACAGCCTGAAGAGCCAACTACAGACACGATAATAAAAACACATGGACAGATGCCTAGGTGGCTCAGTCGGTTAAGCGTCTGCCTTCAGCTCAGGTCATGATCCCAGGGTCCTGGGATTGAGTCCCACATTGGGCTCCCTGTTCAGGGAAGAGCCTGCTTCTCCCTCTGCCTACCTCTCCCCCTGCTTGTGTTTACTCTGTTTCTCCCTGACAAATTAAAAAAAAAAAAAAAACACACACGGAATATTTGCATGATTCCATCCATATGTGTATTAAGTAAAAGCTTTATTAAAGTTACTTATCAATTAAGTTACCATGTCCTCTCCCTTACAGGTTTTCGGTGAAATTGTTGCTCTGGAAGAGGTGTCATGTTTATTTTGTAGCTTCTCACCTTCTGTTGCACATCCCCACTGGTATAAAATAACCTGTTTGCTGATCAGTTTGTCACCCATGTGGCTGCAATGAATTTGCTCTGAGATTCTGGTTATCTTCATTTTGCAGAGAAAAAACATGAGGCCTCAAAGAGGTTAAGTGACTGGTCGTAGGTCCCAGGCTGGTAAGTGGCCAAGTAGGGACTCATGGCCAGGTCTTCTGACTGCAAGTCCATGGCTGTGTCCCACCACCGTGTTGCCTTCTCCAACCTCTTCTGGGATCAGAAGAGATGGCAAAGGACCTGGGTTACCCCTGAAGACTCAGAAGGTTGAGAATGTGTTCTGCTGGCCCATGAGCGGCCTCCCTCTGTGGCATGTGTGCAAATGGCCAGATGTAGGCTTACGGCCTGAGCCCAGGAAGTAGGTGGTGCGTCCTGGTGAAAGGTATGGACATGAAAAGAGGTGTGTATGGGCGTGGTGCAGGCGTAGACAAGAGACCATGCGGCATCTCATGAGGCATGCACGCGTGTCCTGGATCACCCTTCTCCCTCAGGAGTCCTGTGGAGGGCTGGATGCCACTCCCTGCCACTAATTATCTCCTCACTCAGGTTGAATGGACTCAAGAGTGCCCCTCCCCTGCTCATTTTAAGGAGAGCCTATTTCCAGACTCTGTGAATGGCACCACCCAATGGCCAAAACCTGGGAGCCATTCCTAACCTCTTCCTCACTCTCATCCACTACGTCCCGATCACCAAGTCCTAGTGCTACCTCCAGATTATGTCTCCAACTCTCCCCTCCTCTCCTCTCCCTCAGCCAGGAGACAACCAAAATATGCAACAACCAGCATGGCCAGGGGACCCTCAACACAGACACTGCCACTGCCACGTCTGCTGTTGTCAACGTGAGTGTATTAAGCATGGTGAGTACAGGACCCCCGTCCCCCTGAGGCAGTCCCTTGGTGTGGCACTGCTTCTTGCCTGAACTGTTGGAGAAACTCTGTTCCCTGCTCTGATCTCTCTCCTGCCCCAAGGTCAGAGCAGTTAACCTAATTTGCAAACCCAATCATCTCTTCGTGTCTCTTCACGGGGTTACAACTCTGCAGAGGCCCCTTCACTGTGCAGGAGATGCCTTTCTGACACCTCAGCTGGCCTCGCGAGAACTTCCCCAGGCCAGACCTACCACTTCTGGAGGACATCTCCTGTCACTTCCCTTTAAGCATCCTCTGTTCCAGTCCCACCAGACTAAGTACAGATCCTAGACTAGGCCACGTCTCCATGCCTTGCACTCAAGGCTTCTTTGGCCTGGGGTGCCTTGTCCTCCCTGATGCCTTGTGAAGTCCTCCCAATTTGGGCTCAAGGCACAACTCAAATGCCACTTCTTCTGTGGAACCTTCCCCAGCCTCCTCCCTGGTGTCTCCACTGTCTGTCCCACACAGCCCTACTGTTATCCTACATCTCACTTGCTTATACTTTGCTTACGTGTCTGTAGCTCTCCTACAAGACAGCACAAGCTGGGGACCATCTTGTAACCTGGGGACCCCCTAGCACAGTGCTTGGCACATGGTGGGTACCAGGAAGATGCTGATGGGTTGATGGATGAACAGGATGATATAAAGGCTGTCCCCGAGGCAGAGCAGGGGCCTGAGAAAGCTTCCTGCCCAGGAGTCTGTGGTAATGGACATGTTGCCTGGGATGCAGCATGCAGAAGAACAAGGCAGGAGAGATCACTAACCTCACCACCCCTTTTGGTTTTTGAGTATGTTTTGACACATCCAGGAATGTTTTTGGAGACACAGCGTTCATGGACAGTGTACTTGCAGTCTGGAAAAAAGAAAAAAAAAGAAAGATAGAAAGAAAGAAAGTGCTTGTGAGTGGTTACCTAGGAAGGTTCAGCCGTCTGCCCACCACCTCCACTCCAACCGAGTTCTGTGCCTCCCTCTGGGTGACCGGTTAGAGGCCGGGAACCTATGGGCACTGGTTTTCCAAATGGAAATTTGAAACTGCCTCCAGTTGCTCAGTGAGAGGAGAGTCCATAGTTCTCTCCCAGACACGTTTCTGTACCCTCTACCCCACCACACTGCCTCTGCAGAGCATGAATGCAGGAAGAAAACATCCCCAGAAAAGACGTTCCACTTAAGGGAAGTGTAACCTGCTCAGTACAACCAATGCCATGCATTCTGGAGAGGAAACGGAAAGACCAGGGGTGCTCCTCACTTTGGAATTAGGCAGGCCTGGGCCTGAACTCTGGCTCTGCCACTGGTCACCGCACACACGATCGTGGGTAACTTTCTTCCTGTCTCTGAAATTCAGTATTTTCTATAAAATTGGGATAAAATGGGCTCTCTTTCTCTTTGCAAGGCTTTTACAGCATCAGATGAGATAGTTTGTATAGCGTTGTGTGTGTCAGAATAGCTCTCCCATAAATTATTATTGTGTTGTTACCACTTCTTACTACGCAAACAGGAAGGCCCACAGGCCTCGAACCTACCAGGAATGAGACTGGGTTCTTCTATAAGAGGAGTGTGTGTGAGGGCTGGACGTGACTGGGTGCTGGAGGGACCGGGGGGGGGGGGGCTTCACTCTCCCATGGGCACTTGCTCTTGGTAGACCCACGGCCCAGCCCTGCTCAGGTGGCTTCTGTGGCCATGTCACTTGCTGACTAGCTCATGTGTGCAGCTTGGATAAACGTTCAGTGGCCTGACCTGCACTCAGGGGCTCTCCTGCAGCCGCAGCTCACCAGCGCCTGGTGGGTCCCGGCAGAGGGTTTGCTGCCTCTGTGGTAAGGTAGCTGGTGGGACTCTGTGCCACAGCCCCTGGGCCCTATAAAGCCTTTGTGTGCTGTAGCCTCTCCTCCTCTCCCCCTGCGCTCTCTCTCCACTCTCCTTCCTACAACACCCCTTCTCCTTCCTGCCCTTTCCATCTTTCTCCGGTTCTCCTTTCTGGTCTCCTTCCCTCCTTTCTCCCTGAGCTTTCTTCCCTCCTCTCTTTTCTGACTTTACTAAATGGATCATAAAGAGAAGCAGCGGAATTTTAATTTCCATTGCATTTATATAGCAGTTTTATCTTATTTCTTAAGAAACACCCCCAGCTTCAGCAAAATAAACATTCGCTAGAAAAACCCAACTCAAATGAGCGTGAGATGTTTCAAAATGATGTATGAACGTGAATCTCCCCCCCACCCCTGCCAGGGCTCAGTGGCCCTTGGCAGAATTCCAATGACAGGACAGCGGTTGTCCATTTCACATGGGTAATGCAAAAAAAAAAGGACAGAGAGCTCTTGCTTTATTCCCTGCTGTGGGGTCCTTCAAGCTAGAAGTAGCAATCCCTAGACTGTCCTGAAGAATGGCTTAGGTATGTGCAGAGCAGGGCCATTCCCGGGGTAAGGGGTTTGAAGGAAGCTGACTCACAGATGCAGCACAGGCCTTGCTTCCGAACGCCCATCAGCATGATGTGGCAGAAGTTGCAGTAGGTGGGCTTCTTGAAGTGCTTCATGGTCCAGGCGTGCCTCCCGTCCCCCTTGGAGCCCTGCAGGGGTACGAGCAAAGGAGATGCTGAGCAGGCTGGCGGGGGGCGGGGGTGGTGGCTCCTGGACATTTCTCTTTTTTTCTAAAAAGACTCTTCTCACATGTGGAATACAAGAGAGTCGTTTAACTGTTTTAGGGACTCTTTCAAAAGAAGTGCAAATCAAGATAAAATTCTTTGTTTCTAGAATTAGCAAATATTAAAAATCAGGAATATCTGAGTGGGGATAAAAGAAGACCTCTCCTATGTGGCTGGCAGAAGGGTAAGTCAGAACAAATTCCTTATCCATCGTCTGTCTGTCTATCCATCCATCTGTCCATCATCATCCTTTAAATGTTTACAGCTTTTGACTTAGAAATTCTGCTTCTTGGGTTCTATTCTAAAGAAATAATTCTTTAAAAAAATGATTTATTTATTTGAAGGGGGGGTCAGGGATCGAGGGAGAGGGAGAAGCAGACTCTGGAGCAGAGAGCCCAACGTGGAGCTTGATCCCAGGACCGAGATCATGACCTGAGCTGAAATCAAGAGCTGACCATTTAACCAACTAAGCCTCCCAGGGACCCCCTCAAAAAATGATGTTTGAAAGTCAGACGAACATTTTTGTGCTCTTCCAGGTGTTTAATCCAAAACTGTTTTTAAAAAAGGGAAAACTGGAAATATCCTGAAGGTTGCAAAAATTTTCCAAAGGTTAGTTGGATTTATTGTTAATGGATCATCAAAAAGATACTAAAAAGATTATCTAATGGCATTGGAATGTGCTCATGATACAATGCTAAGTGAATGCAAATTTGATGATGTATTATAATCTCAGTTTAACACAAGATCTAAGATGGGAAGAAACGTCACTGAACTGTTAACAGAAGTTAGCTACTGTTAGCAGTACCACAGATGTATTTTAATCTCTAATTTCTCCTTACCGTTTTTTCCAAAAAAAAAATGTTTTCCATGTTTTCTTCTTCAGTGAGAGTGTACCAGTTTTGTAATCAGGAAAAAGTCATTTAGCAAAAACAACACACTTCTTTCAACTTTCTGTACACAGATAAAATAGTAAAGAGAGATAGACAGAGGTTAAACCACTTCCTCCTGACTTGGCCCAGAAGCAAATTCATCCTTACCCACAAGTGAAGCCAAGCCTCATACAACCACATATGAGAGGGGAGTCCACTCTCCTAAGGCTGCAGGAGGGAGAGAGAGAAACTGTATCTTCAACATTACACCCAATGTCTCCCCCAAATGCTAAACCAGCCTCCTAGAAGACCGTAATTTACAACGGTAAAGGGGCAAACAAAAGCAAATGTGAACGTAACTTCTATTAATTGAAAGTCTAATGCATTTATTTTTACATAGGCACCAAATTATAAGTTTTTTACATTTGATATTCAAAATTCTGAAGAAAGCATCCCTTGGTGTCTTAAAAACCATATTGCTAAGTGCCATTAGATCTTCCAACTTCTAGCTCTGGGAGCTCAGCCTCATGGGAGGCTGTGGCTTCAGGAACATGCCTTCATGTATGCTGTCCCTGAACGTTTGTCTTGGGCTCCATCAAAAGACCAACATCCTTGGGCCGGTCTTAAGGGCGGTAAGAACTACTGGAATCAGGTCGGGGGCACTGACATAGAGACAGCGTGCTGGACTCACACCCAGTTCCTACTTCTGCGCACCTCTGGTTTGGGGTGGTCACGGCAGCCAGATCTGTCTCTGTGCCCAGACTGGGCTCCTCATGGTCTCCAGGGAAGTGCCATCTGCTCTTCCGAATGCTGGTCCCCTCCCCAAAGAAGGGCTAAGCATTTTTCTTCTTACTGCCTCAAAACACTGCTTCTTTAAAGATCTGAGTTTTATAGAATTATAGCTTTTTGTTTAATGGTTTCCACTTTAGTAAATAGATTTACTGATTGATTAAATGATTTAGGGAAAGATTGATTCATCCATTCACTTGATAAACATCCAAAGGATGTCTGTAAGAATCAAGTGAAATAACGTAAGTCAAGCTCCTAATCCAGCGCTTACCACATTGTGAATTAAAACTTTTATTAAGTTTCTCTCTGTGTTAGACGCTGGGGAACACAAAGCAAGTAGAGTGTTTGTAAGGAGGTAGATTTATGCCTATCCCAGAAATGAAGAAAGAGGGCCCTGGAGAAGTTATATAAATAGTCCAAGACTATAAAATAACAAACGACTTATTTCATAACTTGGTCTTGCTGGCCTGAGTCTATGCTCCTTTCATCCCTCCCCCTACTTACACATTCTAGGGTTTTCCTTTATGGACAGAAGGGAAATCACAGCAGTCTTCAGCACAGCTTCTTCATCTACCCTACAGAGCTGTCATTTTACCTGAAAATCCCTTTATTAACTCAATCAGATGGTTTTGTTTTCTTAGATACTATTTTCGTGGATGTGGGGTTAGAAGCAAAAGGACCCAGATGAAGGCTGAAATAACATTTCTGCTTGGGTTATAGCGCCACCACGTGGCCCTTTCATTTCCGCACAACGGAGTCTGCATGATGTGGGTGTCACCTCCCCAGTGCCAGCCTGGTACCCGGGAGGCAGACCATTTCTCCTCTGCATTTGTGCCATTCAGAGATCTCCTGACTTTTTAGTTGTCTCATGTGCGTTTTGAAAAAACTAAAGGGGCTATGTGATTTTTTTAAGCTACCTAGGGATGCTTTCTCTAGAATCTTGAATATTAAATGTAAAAACTTACAATTTAGTGCATATTTTTAAATGCACTTAAGACTTTTGATAAAAGCTACATTCACATTTGCTTTTGTTTGCCCCTTTATTGATGTAAATTACGGTCTTCTACAAGGCTGGTTTGGCATTTGGGGGAGACATCAGGGGTAATGTTGAAGAAATAGACCTCTCTCCCTCCTCCAGCCATATGAGAGTAGATCCCCTCCATGAAAAGAGTTGTATGCTGCCTTGGACTTAGCAAGTCCAAAACAGAATAGGAAATAGAAATTGCTTCCTTGTGGTTAAAATGTCTCACCTCCATTCTCACATTTCAGGAAAAAAAACAGGAATGCTGGAACTTCCACTTTGATTCAAGTACCGATAGCAGAAACTGTGCCTTCCTTATCTGAGCCCACCATGCCCTAGCTCAGGTAGATTATTACATATGATAGGTTCTTGGTAAGGAATCACTGAATAAGCATATTCTCTTCCGGAATATGGCAGTTGGCCTCTGGTACTAACTGGGTGTGCCTGAGGGCAAGTCCCTTTACTTCTCTGACCCTCAGTTTGTAAAAGAGAGAGACTAACGTGTGGATCACCAACATCATTTCCAGCTCTGACTTTTTGGGTCTTAAGGAATAAGAAGGCAGAAGTTATATAGTTCCTGGTTCCTTGATTTCTACTTAGCACTTGGGAAGTGCTGGACATGCTAAGATGATTGCAGGATTCTTTGTTCTTGAGTGTTGGGAATGGAGGCTCAGCTTCTTAACTGCAGAGCCGTCAGATGGAGACATTATGGGCAATGGCAGCCAGCGAGAGGCTAACCCAACTGAACTTCCTCTCTATGGCATTTCTGTAATCTCGAAGAGGTGTTGTCCACAACCTGTGCAACAGTCCACCATTCAGTGACATCAAGCATTTACCACCATCTAGTTCTTATCTTTCCTTTGTGTATGGAAGCGATTTCCCTTGCCAGATAAGGAGACCAGATCAGATGCGGCTTATATTACCATGGATTTCACATCAAACCTCTTTATGTATTCCCTATTCTGGTAAAACTGGGAGGTTTCTCTAATATGCTCTGAACTTTCTTTCATTTAGGTCTTTGATCAAGCTTTTCTCCCAGCCATAAACTTTCTCTTCTATCATTTCCCATCGGCCAATCATACCCGTCCTTGGAACCAGATCCAACATCACCCTCTAAGGGCTTTCTACCTGACCTTTATACTCAAGGATGAGACCTCAGACTCCCACATGGTACTTCCCAACAGGCCAAACGACCCCAAGGCTTTTTCCCACTTTCTCACTCCTCAATATGGGAGGTTTCGAAAGCATGGGATCTTTGGAGTCAAGTGCAAATAAATTCTGGCTCTTCCTTTGCTCTTTAGGCCCAGAATTTCAGTTTTCCATCTATACAAATTGGGGAAAAATATATATCTTATCCGGTTGTTTTGATGGTTAAATAAGATAGTATCACTGAAAAACCTCTACTTTGGGACACATCAGTATCTTTCCTTCCCTTCCTCCTTTCCTTCTTTTGTCAAGACTCTTAGCATATTTTACCCTAATTTGTTGAAATGATGGGATTCTTCCTTGACTCCCCCCACACAAATCCTCAACCCACCTGGTTGAGTCTAAGCTTCTGGTAGGGGAATATTATTTTTGAATCCCCTTACTGTGTTCAGAGCAGTACCTTTATTTAATTTAGTCAGTGTTCTCAGTCAAATGAATGAATATATACCAGGCACTAACAGGTGGAAAAAGAGGACTTTGGGGCTGGCTTAGAGGCTATGGTGTGCCCAATGGGAAAGGGAAGAAGCCAAGGCCATATATAGATGTTGATTTCCGCATGGAACCTGATGCTTCTGAAAGATAAGAGCTCTCTGAGCTCAGGCTTGCTGACTTACAGAGTCGTCCATGCCCAGCAGGACCAGCAGTGGGATGGTGGTCATCCCTCCATGGACCCATTCCTCTAGAGACACAAAGCCGTCCCGGTCATAGTCCATCCCCTGCAACATCTCCTTCAGTATCTGCAGAACCCAGAGAGCAACAATTGTCCACTTTCATCCTGCACTTCCCTGCCTCCCTCTGTCCCCTTCTTTCTCTTTTGCTGTGTTATCCGCTTTGTGTTTTACCCCTTTGTGCTCTGATTTACAGCAGGCAGAGCAGTGAGGGAGCAAACAGCAGTGAGGAGGCCAGGGTTCCATGCCCTGCCCTGCCCTGTCCTACGTGGCCTTGGGCAAGCCACCCCCACTCTCTGGGTTCGGCTTCGCTCACCTCTAAAATGAAAATAATATTGCTATGTGGGTAGCAGTGTAGTGATGATAAGAGAAAAGGTATAGAAAATGTCTCATCTAGTACCTGACTCATAGGAGCCCCCAAATGTAGCTACTAATATTATCTGGTGATTGAGAAAATCTTTAAAATTCTTTCTAGTTCTAAATTCCTTGAACCCTTGTTATAAAAATTTAGCTCTGGTGGAAAGGTTAGGGAGCATTATTAGGTATTATTATTTAAATTATGTCTTTCAATTTTTCCTATTTTTCAATTTTTTCCTAGAGAAAACAGAGGTCAAGGCATAGGACCCCAGAGAAGCTGCCTATGAGAGGGTGAGTCTGGGAGCGCATGCACGGTCAACATTTTATCTTGCTTTCATTCGGAAGTTCACTTGGACATCTCCCCTTGCTTCTAGAAACTTACAGGCCTCAGCTCTGTGGGATCCCACTCCAGATACTGGGCAATGTGAAGCATCTGGTTGACAATACGATCCATTTCCTAGAAAACATCAAGAGAACAGAACCACTGAAGATGTGTTTTCATGAGCAAGACCCAAAACCAAACCCCGTGGGAAGATGGGCAGGACAAAGCGTGAGAAGCAGCCGTGTAACACACTGGCCTTTCCTAAGGAGCTCACCATTTTTTTCTGCTCTCTTTTTCAGCCCCAACTACAAAGCTCTGTGGAGAGTAGACGCTCACAAGAAACAAAGAACATGGGCAAGCCGCAGGTATGCAGAAAGCTCACTGTCTTCTTCTTGGACTCCCCCTGAACTCAACTTCCTTCCTCAATTCTGTTAGTCTCAGGAGAGAAGGCACTCCTGTTTTCTCCTTTGTGATTCTTGCTTCCTAAATACTTCCTAAATACTAAACCAAGGCAGTTCTCTCCCCTCACCCTCTTTTATTGCTCCTCATTCCCAAAGCTTTAGCAACTTGGCATCCATCTATATCCCTCAGGGGTCAATTTGCAGGTGGATGTAGGGCCACTGTATTGGTCCTAGCTCAGGTCTTAACTCTATCTTTTGAGTGTCTCTCTTTCCTCTGCATCTTGCCTAGCCCTGAGCCCAGGACTCTGATTAGGACATTTATAAGGGCTACACCTGCCTGGTAAGCAAGACTTTTGTTTAGTACCAAGGTCAGGCTTTCTTTAAGACCTCACAGAACTGCTGGATGGGAATGAATCAGTGCACCAAGAGTCGCATGGCAACACACTAGACTGAGGAGGCATTTGTATCTCTTGGGCACCATGGAAGATGTTCATAGTAAGACTGATCTGGGGAGACACGTTGGTGAATGGAAGCCAAGTTCAAAAGTGTTATCTCCACCACGTAGGATGCTGGGTTAAAATAAGCAACCTAAAAACCAGGAGGGATTTAAAAAATTACATTCTATTTAAAATTTTAAAAATTCATTGCAAAATCACAGATGAGGTAATAAATGGAGGTAAAGTAGTGGGCCAAGCAGTGGGGACAGGGTGCAACAGATTTTCCAGCAAAAAAAGAGCTTGGTGGATTAAGCTGGGTTCAAGAGTCCTTGATTAAAACAATGTGATTCAGGAACTAAGAATTAGACTCAGTCTTGGTCTGTGTGAATGGGAAGGCATTTTCAGGAAGCAGAATAGGCAGATCTTAGGAAGAACTTGTTCCCCAGATGTCCACTCTGTTCAGGCCACATGTGACTACTTAACAAGTCTTGGAGGAATAGGTTCAGTTCTGTGTCATATTTTAAGAATGGCACTTTCAAACCAGAGCTTGGTCAGAGTGGTTATTTAAGCCTGCCTTATGAGAAACAGTGTAGAACACTGGGGGAATTTGAGCTTAGTGAAGGTCTTGGGGGAGATGGGACAGTACCTTCTAAATCTTAAAGACCTACGGTATAGGATCGATTTTCCACTGGTCCGCTGTCCTGGTCACCTACACAGGGCAGAAGTAAGCCAAGGGGTATAGGGAAGGAGCGGTTGGAGGCTGGCCTATTTTGGTCTCACTGCTAGGTTGGGGGAGGGGGAGAGGGAAACCGAATCCTCTTTTGTGCTGAGAATTTCTCTGGTAGGCGAGAGGTGCCTTCTGTGTAGGAAGGAAGCCCTCTCTACCTGTTCCCCCAACAGTGGAACGACAGTCTTGAGGCAGAGGGTGAACTCTCCACTCCTGAGAGTGTTCACATAGATCCTAGGCATCCATCTGCCGGAGATCTTCTGTGGAAAATTGAATTGGGTGTCTCTATAAACACTCACTTCCATCCACCAGTGTTGTCTTCCCAACAGATCTGGAACTTAACCCCTTCTTACCATCTGCAATGCTTCTACTCTGGTGCATGTTATCAGCATCTCTTATCTTGTTTATTCCAATAGCCTCCAAACTGGCGTCCCTGCTGGTGTCCCTACAGCCTAGTTGCAACACAGCAAGCTAGAGTGATCTGGTTAAACCCAAGTTGTGTCACCCCTCTGTTCAAAACCCCCAATGGTTCTCCCTTCCTCCAGAGTAAAAGACAAACTTCCAATCCCCTCTACAACTTGCTGGGTTTTGTGAACTCTCCCCACAACCACTCCTGGTCATTCTTTCCCTGATCTCATCTCTATTACCTCTCACTCTGACCTCCTTGCTGTTCTGTTCCGTCAAGTTCCCTCCTCATTCATCTGCTGGCATTCCAAGCACCCCTCTGGCCCCTCGCACTTGGGGCTGCCTCAGCCTGGAAGGGTCTCCTCTGGATGTCCCCCTGACTCACTCCCTCACTTCCTTCCAGTCCCTGTTCACAGATCCCCGGAGGGACACCATCCTTGGCTCCTCTAGCTAAACTGCTCCCTCCAACACTTCCTTTCCCTCCTTTATTTTCCTTCCGACTCGCACCTCTCTCTGACACATACCTCGCTCAGCTTTGTAGGGCGCGTGCTTGCGCTAGAACAAAAGCTTCATGAGGGCACAGATTTGTGTCTGTTGGCTTCACTGACATAGCCCCAGCGCTCGAAGTAGTGCTTGACGTGGGGCAGACACTCCATTAACGTGTGTTGATCAAATGCTTGCAAGTCTGTGATTCTCTGGTTGTTCTCTGGCGTGATGCAGCCCACGGCATTACCTTGTGGCTATGGGATCCCTTAAAGGAGCCTTGGGGTTTAGAGGACTTGGGGATGACTTCGTTGGTCTAGTGGACTTGTTTCCTTCCTCCCTGTGGGGCTGGTGTGACTCCGTCCCTTGCCTCTCAACCTCACAGCCTTTCTGTTAAGGAGCCCCGTCTCTAACAGTGCCGGTGATGAGCGCAGAGCTGCCTGATTGTTTGCCTTCTCCCCTCTCTGCCTTCCATACCTCTTTTCACTCCATGATCCCTGTTGTGTCCTTGCCTGTTCCTGAGGGAGAGCGGGGGCGGGTCTGAGGCCTTCCCGGGTACAACGGGACGGGACCATTTGCTCAGAGCAGAAAGAACCAGACTGGTTGAGCTACGCTCTGGATATAAGAGGAAGACTGGGAAGTTCAACTAGATAAGATACTAAAGCAACTCCCCTTCTGAAATGGTGAGATCCAAGGCTTCGGGAATGAAAACGTCAGGTGGAGTTCGTTCTCCCCCAAGCTGGCCCTCTGGGAAGTAGCAGTGGGGGGTTCTACCCTGATTCCTGCAGGCTCTATCAAGACACTGCTATTCTCTAATGTTAGAACTGGGGGGTTTTAGACTGTTCCTCCACCTGCTCCCTTCTCCCCCAGATTTTCTTGGTTTCAGGAGGGACATTTGGAATGAGAGCTTACCGCTTGGTCCAGGAGACCGTTCTCATCCGAATCATAGAGACGAAACATGACTGCAAGAGACACAGCGGTGAGGCTCGACGTGTCCTCTGGGCACCACAGATGGGCTGGGGCTTTGATGCTGCCAGTCTTTAGCTCAGTTCTGTCGCTGGGGCGAAAGCCCCTGCAGCCAGCTCACCCACCCTCCAAAGTACAGAGTCTGATTTCTTACACAGAGGGTGGAAAAGGGGAGGAGAACCTAGCCGTCTGGCTTCTGGACCTGTCTAAGCAATAACTCCATGGCTGATGAGATCCAGGTGGCGGTGTGGTTCCTGGTGGAGGGTGCATACCCTTGCAGCATCACTGGAACACAGCTCACAAGTGCCCGGCTGCTGGGAGCACTAGAACTATAAATGGGACACTGCTTTTACTGCACCCAGAAAGGGTGTGGATTTAGGCCTTGTCCTATTACCTCAAGGGCATCAGACAAGTCATTTAACTTCATTGAGCCATGTTTCTTTATCTGTAAGATGGAGATTACAATGGTTCCCCTTCCTCCTAGGTCTTTTATTTTTTTTAAATGAGGATTAGTATGTAAATGATCGGTCAATTTTTTTTCTCTGTAATAATTTTAATTGTTCTATATAAGAAATATAAATAAGCATACAATATCCTACAAGATATGTATAAAATAAATATAAAATGTTCATAAAAGAAACATGCCAAGTAAGACTACATACATAGTAAATATTTTTGCTGGCCTTTTTAATACTTAGGGTTTTCTTTGTTTTGTTTTGTTTTAAGATTTATTTATTTATTTATTTATTTATTTATTGGACAGACAGAGATCACAAGTAGGCAGAGACAGGGGAGGAAGCAGGCTTCCCGCAGAGGAGATAGTCCAATTCGGGGCTCGATCCCAGGACCCTGGGATCATGACCTGAGCCGAAGTCAGAGGCTTTAACCCACTGAGCCACCCAGGCGCCCCTTAGAAAGGCTTTAAGAGAAGGTTTTGACAACTTCACTCTCCAAAAACGATATTCAGGGAAGTTTAAATTGATGTGTTCTTTCTCTTAACAACCCCAGAGCAAGCAAAGAAGTCCAACATCATTTCTTTAACCTCAGAATTTTATGCCAGCTATGATCACTCTAAAAATCAATATTGTGACATCTAAATGTTTTGGCCTCTTTAAAGATTTCAGGAAGATCAAGCTTATACAGACAGATTCATGTGCCCTACTCCTCGTCCCATGGCACCTGAAATGGAGAAAGCACTCAACAGATGTTATTTATTTTTATTTTTTAAATTTTTATTTATTTATTTATTTAAAAACCCTATTTTATTTATTTTACAAGTAGGCAGAGAGGCAGGCAGACAGAGAGAGAAAGAGGAAGCAGGCTCCCTGCTGAGCAGAGAGCCCGATGCAGGACTTGATCCCAGGACTCAGATCATGACCTGAGCCGAAGGCAGAGGCTTTAACCCACTGAGCCACCCAGGTGCCCCCAGATGTTATTTATTGTTGCTTTCTTTCATTAACAAACATTTATATGTGGCATTTAATAAGTACGATGCACTGTGCTGTACACGCTATCATTACTGCTGATGGAATCCTCAACAAAGCTATGATGTAGTTACCATTATAGAAGCTGTTGTATTTGTTTTTCTTAAAATGTCAATGTGCTATTCAGAACATCCTTTAGCATGTTCTAGCTTTAGGGAGGTGATGCAGGATAAGAAAGACCTGGGACAGAAATTTGGGCAAAGGACTAAATTTTCATTTTTGGGACTTGGGAAACTGCATTTCACTCATCTTAAAGGTAGAGATCCTGTTTGTGATCTCAGAAGTAAGCGGAGTCAGGAGCAGAGCTGACACATCTTCATTTTCCTCCTGTTCTTGGAACCCTTCATTGGGCCTCCCTGACTGACCCTTCCCCCACATACCCACTCTAGACCTCTCAGCATGTACCCACAGGTCACGACACTCCTGTTAGGTTGCTTGTGTGTCATCACATCTTTCTAATGTTGTGACATCCCTGTGCCTTGCGTTTGTTCAGTGGGGTGATTGTGCCAGGAGTCAAGATTCCTTCAAAGTAGGGTCATGGCCTTCTTATTCTCTGAGTCTTCAGAATGTCCTAATCAGAGGCACTCAGCATAGGAGGCTGAGTTGCCAAACAGATGCTGGATGATGGAAAGGGCAGGCTTTCCCACCACTGCTGTTCCCAGACCCTGGGACCCGGGTGACTCCCATGGGGAGCTCCCCTGGTCCTATAATGCAGGGACAGCTGAACCAGAAAGCACAGGAATAAAGTATCCCGTTTAAGACCAGCATGTCCTTGGGCAAGTCGTTTACACTTAAAATGAGAATAATCACATTGATCTTCTCAGGTTATTGTGAGGTTAAAATGAGATAATGCATTTAAAGTGATTAGCAGAGGGGCGGCTAGGTGGCTCAGTGGGTTAAAGCCTCTGCCTTCGGCTCAGGTCACGATCTCAGGGTCCTGGGATTGAGCCCCACATTGGGCTTTCTGCTTAGCAGGGACCCTGCTTCCCCCTCTCTCTCTGCCTGCCTCTCGGCCTAATTGTGATCTGTCAAATAAAAAAATAAAATCTTTAAAAAGAAAAAAAAAGTGATTAGCAGGTAAAAGGTCTTCAACAATGAGAGTAATTGTTAATGAATGGATAATAGGTGGGATTTCAGGATATTATTTCCCAAAAGATGCACGTTTGGTTATTAAAAGAGAAAAGCTTAAGTTGTTTTCAGTCATTAAAATCAGGAGAGGATTTGAATTCATCTGGTTTAATTTAAAAAAAGATTAAAAGCTCTAGAGGACAAATATAACCAAGTTTCTACAATAAAAAATTACAAGGAAAATAATAAGCAGAAGATTAAAATAGAAGAAACATAAGAAGCAATGGCAAATGTAGGGACCACATTTGGATTCTGATTCAAACAACCAGTTAAAAATAGGTAAGATAATTGGGAAAATGTGAACACCGACTGAATATCTGGTATATAAAAGGTGAAATTAAATGGAGTCACTTATGTCAAGGGGCTTTAAAATGGAGCTGGGGGGCCATTAAGGAGATGGGCCTCATGCAGTTCCTAACCGGGCGGAACTGTGAACTCTGAATGGGGCCAAACTGCAAATATTCCAAGGACTCAACCTGAACACCTGCAATTTGCTACATTAAAGAGACTTTGTTTAGTGATAACCTCAGTCACCAATTATATATCAATTAAGATTAGTTTTCCACTACCAACACCAATCAAAATTCTCTGCAAACACATACATGAGAATTCCTCTTGTCTTTAAACACCCCTGACTTTTGTTCCTTTGGGACGGACACTTTTTGGGTTTCTACCCAAATCTGTGTTCTCCATATTGCTATTCTGAGGCCCTAAACGAATACTTTTGTTCTTATTTTAGCTCTGCCTGCTTTCTCTGTGAACAGGCAGTAATAAGGAATTGTTGTCTTTCAATGTGATAATGGTGGTGAGGTTATAGTTAAGAAAAAGTCATATTTTTAGAGGTACATACAGATGTCTGGAATTTGCTTCAAAATATTCTGGGGCAGAGGGAGTGCATGGGAAGTATAAATAAAACATGATTGATTATAAGCAGGGTCATTACTGAAGGTGGCTGATAGGTATAGGAAAGTTTACTGTGCTTTCTACTTTTATCTATGTTGGCAATTTTCTGTAACAAAAAAAAATTTTTTTTAAATGCAGTTTCTTTTTATTGCCATTACCAGACTCAATCTGAGAGCCACTAATATGAAAAAATCTGCCACATCCTCTCTGGTAAATATGAACAAATTCAATACCTTAAACTCCAATTTTCAGCTGAATGTTAGAAATAATTTGACATTTCACTTTTAACATTAGCCAAAAGATACAGAAACCTGCTATATTTGCCACCAAATTAGCATTTCAGACTTGCAATTGTTAACACCTCAAAACTACGGGGGAGATTTTAAGCTCAGCTAATGAATGAACTGTTTCATTTTGGTTTTGGCAAGGGTTAACCTTGCCAGTAGATTAAACAGTAACCTAGTTACTGTTGAAGTTTTGTTGATTAGTCATCTTATTAGCTGGAATTTTGACTTTTGCTATGATACGTGTGGGTTTTCCCTTAATATCTACTAAGTTCCCAAGAGGAGCCAAAACAATATATCTTTTTTAACAAGGTCCTATTATTTCCTATTTTAAAAAGTCTGCCTGTAGGCTCTTGGAGGTGGGGTAAACCATCCCTGAAGTGAATCTTCTATAAGATTCCAGGCTCTTTCAGTTGCTCTGGGTTTTCCTTTCTGCCACCAGCCATTACTCTCTCTCTCTCTCTCTCTCTGAAGATATGTTTTTTAAATCAACTTTAGTCACATTTGGAACCAACTCCCTCACTTAACTAGCCCCTTTTCTCTAGAGGCCAAAAAACTTGAGGTGGGGGTGGGTGAAGAAACAGAAATAAGTTTTAACAAGCTGGAGGTTGATCAAGAAAAAGGAATTCCTCATAGTTAAAGAAAAAGGAATTCCCCATACTTGGTACAGAATTCAAGGAAGACAGATATTGAATAGCCTCCCTTGAAAAATAAGGGAAGGTAGGAACTTTCTGGTTGGAGACTTTCAGAAAATCCTGCCAGCAATGGAAGGGAGTCTCAATCCCACGTTGAGACTTCTCCAATTTCCAAATCCAGATTCTCAATGGCAAGGTCTCAGATGTACTTCCTACTCTCCACACAACTGGTACTGGGTTCCCAGCATGGATTGTAAGATGTGTCCAGATCACTGCTGGTGACAGGACCGAAGCACCTTCCCCAAGCAGGTGTCACCAATACCCATGATCCCAGGTCGCTCTCTGGCATGCTTAGAATGAAGGACAAGATACTAGATCTTCTAAGGAAAAGTTGAAGGCCCTTGAGAGGGTGAGCACTTACATTCCAGCTTATCCTGAGGTCTCCCTGTCTCCAGCAGGGACAGGTAACACACAACATCCTTCAGGTACACTATGGGGGATTCCGAGCCTGGAGATGGAGCAACAGGGTTTCCCAAGGGGGTTGCAGCCACTTGGTCTTTAGCTGGCTCTTGCTTCTCAGTGATCTTCAATTCTGTAATAGCCAAAAGCAAACCATCCAAAAGCACTTAGTATTTAACAAATATTAAACCCCTTTTGTTACTCCATCATTTTCTTGATAGAGGCAAGAATTTTAAACAAGTGTCCTCAAAAGTGTTGGTCACTTAAATATGATCCAATCTGTGGTCCTAGATATCTAATTTGTGGAGTTCATACTCTCTGAATGGGTCCCATTCTGACCCCTTTAAGAATCTATATCCTTGTAAGAAATTCACCTATACCCTGTGAATTTTCAGAAAAGATGACAGTGATTTTTAGTAATGCCCATAAGCAACAGGTAAATGGCATTTAGCCTAAGGGTCTGGGAACACACCCAGTTTATAGAGTTTTGGCTAGGATTCTAAAAACCAGACTATTGGTCATTTACCAATGCCTTCTTTCACAATTTTCTTCTCAAATAAATTAAAAGATAAATGAAAAGGTGAATATTCAGAAGACCAACAATCAACGAGTTTCCAGAAACTAGGACGAATTTTGACTAGCTGCAAGCCTAATCAATTGGATTAAGAATATGCAGAAAGTGGTTTATCATTTAGCAGGAATGGAGTGTTTTCCCTCTGGAGTTTCCCCTTTTCTTAGATAGGAAAACGCTGTCTCTTTTATACTTCTTGTCCTCTAATTCAGAAATATGAGGTTATTACTAATGAGAAAACCAGGCACCTATATTCTACTGTGTGAATTATACTTTCTCAAGTCACTTTAAGAGCTCTCT
Organism: Mustela erminea; assembly: GCF_009829155.1. Classification (NCBI taxonomy): domain Eukaryota; kingdom Metazoa; phylum Chordata; class Mammalia; order Carnivora; family Mustelidae; genus Mustela; species Mustela erminea. The sequence continues at coordinate 112,098,148 of NC_045614.1, read as the reverse complement.
CTCTCTTTTCCCAGTCTCTCTAAATCCATGCCCATCAGAAATAATCTCTTAATATCCAGGAAGTGGGCGCAACTCACAGAAAACACAGTGAAAAGTAAGAGGAAGACCGGCAGTGGAAAATCTACTAAGTAATGGAGAGCTGAAGGCACAAGCACACAGACAGGCAGCCCTGAGAGTAATGCCTGCTGGGGAAGGCAACATTACCAGCCCACTTTTTGTTCAGAGAGCCAAAGTGCCAGGCAAAGGCAAACAGTTTGTGTCAGGCCAGTAGAGCTGTGTTCCATGAAAGCCAACTGGGTCCCAGGAGTTGGGCTATGATCTGAGAAGGGAGTTAACAATGATCCAGATGGACAGCGGGTGAGACCACTGTCTCAATGACACTCTGTATACTACAAGAGGCCTTCTGAAGAGACCAAGACAGATCTTACGAAACAGAACTGCAACACAAGGAAAGGAAGCTTCCAGATCATTGGAAACAACTTCCTACTGGACAAGACCCTAAGAGGTTGCAAGAAGATATAACCTCTACTAAGTAGGGGCAGAAAGCCTCAAGGGTGAGTAAGTTGAGCTAAAAATAAGGATAGTGAGATGGGGAAATTGTAATAAAATTACATATGCAACAGAAGTATTTAAATAATCACTGGAGGACAAGTTAGGGATAAACATACTAATATATAAGACAAATGAGAGAGGGGTGCCTGGGTGGCTCAGTGGGTTAAAGCCTCTGCCTTCAGCTTAGGTCATGGTCCAGGGTCCTGGGATCGAGCCCCACATTAGGCTCTCTGCTCAGCGGGGAGCCTGCTTCCCCCCCCGCCCCCGCCTCCTTCTCTGTCTACTTGTGATCTCTGTCAAATAAATAGATAATATCTTTTAAAAAAAAAGACAAATGAGAAAAATCCTTTGTACTGGATAGCCCACTATATCTCATGTTACTGTTACATCCTCAAACTATCCATCATTAAAACACTATTACAATGACTTTTATTTCGACTAAATTGGAATAACGTACCAGATATACTCTTCTGTTGAAACAATTAAAAAACTGGACAAAAGATATAAAACAGTGGTTCACAGGACACTGAATGTGGTAGCACCAAATGGTGATTCCCAAGAGACTGAAAAACAAATGAGATGATTCCTATAATTGCCACATCTTACTGTCCAGAAAGAGTTTTGAGGGCTGCAGCACAGGAAAGGGGAGCCCAGACAGATCCTGCAAGTCTCTCTGAATTGAAGAGGCAGACTTTGGGGAGTCCAAGGTGTCTAGAGTTCACAGGGCAGTGCACCAAAGAGGAGGAAGCTGCACAGAGAGAACTCTAGAGATCTACAGAGGGTCCTCTGTGAGTAATCAGTAGAGTTTCCCTCAATTATTCAGCTGAGTAACAATTAGCATAGATGTGTGATGAGACTACCTGAGGCTAGGGAAAGAATCAGTATTGGTGGGAACAATCCCTGGAATGCAAGAATAGTGTCTCTTCTCACCAATCAAGGCAGAAAACTCAAGAAACACTGGGTAGAGAACTCAGAAGAGTTTTGCTTTGGTAGTTGGGTGAAATTAGTAAACGCCTCTCTGGTCCTGCCTAGCAAAGCTTTAAAACCCAAACCAAAAAGGTCAAACTATTTCCAAGTGACCTAACAGTGCCCCAAAGCAAAACTCAAGAATTTTTCTAAGAATGTAAAACCCAACGATGTAAAATTGTCAATGCCTGGTATTTCACAAAAAAGTAACAGGTATACAAGGAAGCAAGAAAAAAAATGAACAATAATAATGAGAAAAAGCAATTGACATGGAGCCAGAAATGACACAGATGATATAATAAAAACTTTACAATAATTATTACAAATGTATTCCATTTCTCCAAGAAGCTAGAGGAAAGATTGCATATGTTAAGAAGAGACAAAAAAGATACGTAAAAAATGTCCATAACAATTGTCTAGATATGATGTGTGTGAAATGAAAAAGTGCCCTGAATAGGATTAGCAGTGGATTAGAATTTGCAGAAGAAAAGATCAGTGAACTTGAAACAGCAATAAAAACTATCCAAAAAAGACTTAAAAAAAAAAATAGTGTCGTATCGGTGAGCTGGGGGACAACTTCAAATAGACATGTAATTTGAATACGTGAAGAGAGAAAGAAGTAGAAAATTTAAGAAATAATGGCTGGAAATTTTCCAAATTTGTTAATATTTGATAAAAGCTATAGAATCTCAGGTCCATGATGCACAATGAACCCCCAATACATGAAGAAACATGAAAATTATACCAGGGAACATTATAATCAAATTGGTTAAAATCAGTGATAAAGAGAAAAAAATTCATAAAAGCCAGAGGAAAAGAGACCTTATATAGACAGAAAAAAAGAGGAGAATGCCTGTAGTTTTCTCACTGGAAAGAAAGCAAGCTGAAAGCAAGTGGAACAACATCTTTAAAGTACTAAGGGAAAAAAAAAACCTGTCAACCTAGAATTTTTTTTTTAAGATTTTATTTATTTATTTGAAACACAGAGAGAAAGAGAGAGAGCACAAGCAGAAGGGAGAGGGAGAAGCAAACTCCCCTTTGAACAGGAAGCCCTACTGGGGGCTTGATCTCAGGATCCCAGAATCATGTCCTGAGCTGAAGGCAGATGCTTAACTGACTGAACCACCCAGGCACCCCTGCCAACCTAGAATTCTTTACTCAGTGAAATATCTTTAGAAAAAAATATTTTTATTAGTTAAATCTCCTTAAAAGATAATTAACTACTGCTTGACTTATTTCGCTAAGCATGATACGCTCTAGTTCCATCCATGTTGTCGCAAATGGCAAGATTTCATTTCTTTTGATGGCTGCATAGTATTCCATTGTGTATATATACCACATCTTCTTGATCCATTCATCTGTTGATGGACATCTAGGTTCTTTCCATAGTTTGGCTATTGTGGACATTGCTGCTATAAACATTCGGGTGCACGTGCCCCTTTGGATCACTACGTTTGTATCTTTAGGATAAATACCCAGTAGTGCAATTGCTGGGTCATAGGGCAGTTCTATTTTCAACATTTTGAGGAACCTCCATGCTGTTTTCCAGAGTGGCTGCACCAGCTTGCATTCCCACCAACAGTGTAGGAGAGTTCCCCTTTATGTTTATAAAAAATAAAAAATTAAAAAAAAAAAAGATAATTAACTACTGAAGCAAAAATAATAACAATGTGGTTGAGCAGTTTATAATTCAACATGTATAGAAGGAAAATGTATAATAACAATAGCACAAAGGCCTAGGTGGAAGATATGGAGGGATACTGCAATAAATTTCTTTTTTAAAGACTTTATTTATTTGACAGAGAGAGAAAGCAAAAGCAAGGGGGAGCAGCAGACAGAGTGAGGGGGAGAAGCAGGCTCCCCACCAAGCAAAGAACCCAATGTGAAGGTCCATCAAAGGACCCTGAGATCATGACCTGAGCTGAAGGCAGACACTTAAACTACTGAGCCACCAAGGCACCACTCTTATGGTAAATTTCATAGAGTATATACAAAGTGGAAAAATATTACTTGAATATAGACTATTCTAGTTAAAACCATCACTAAAATACTGTTACAAAGAGTTATAGCTAATAGTGTTAAAAAGGAGATGAGTGAAATCATAAATAATTTAACTAATTGAAAGAACAGAAAAAGAGCAAAAGGGAAAGAAAGGACAGATGGAGAAAAAAAACCCAAATAACAAAATGGCACTTTTAAACCTAATGATAGCAATTATCACAGTAAATGTAAATGTTCTAAAATTCTAAAATGCAGAGATTGTCAGCTTAGATTAAAAAAAGAAGATCCAACCAACTACATGCTTCCTATTAAAAAGTCTTTTTAAATATGGACACAAATACGTTAAAAGAATGGAGGAAGATACCACTGTAACTCTAGTTCACTAGAGTGACTACATTAATTATGAATTATAATAAACTAGATTTCAAAGCAAAGAGTGTTCCCAGGAATGAAGGGAGTCACTTCATAATAAAGAGGTCAAATCATCACAAGAACATAATAATCTTAAAAGGAATGAAAGCTGTCCATATAAAGATGTGTACTAAGAATATTAATGTTTTATATGTAATAGCCCCAAAAATGAAAATAACCCAAATGTCCATCAGTAGGTGAATGAAGAAACAAATTGTGGAATATCTACCTATATATTGGCATACTAATCAGCACTAAAAACATGTTGATTATTGATACACACAACACCAACAAATTTTAAAATTATTATACTGAGTGAAAGAAGCCACACCAAAAAATGTACAAACTGTATGATTCTATAAGAATAGAAAATGCAGTCTAATCTATAGTGGCAGCAAGCAGATCAGTGATAGTACAGACATGTGGGTAGTGAAGGTGGGAAAAAGAGATTATAAGGCAACTTTGGAGATGACAGATATCTTCATTATCTTGATGTGGTACTGCTTTATAGGTGTATACACCTGTAAAAACTTATTAACTGTACATTTCAAACATGCAATTCACTTTATACCAATTATATTTCAACAAATCTGTTTTAAAACATTGTTATAGACTTTTCCAAAGATCTCTGGGTTAGCAGAACTATGACTGGATCTTGAACCACCAGTTCTAGTCTACACTGAAGTGAACTATTCATTCTAGTCATGGAAATGCCAGGGCACAGAAGGACTGAGGGGCACTTAGTCTTACTAGTGCTTTTCCTCCTCAAGCTGCCTTATATGAAACACCCCCAACCACTGCCATTCAAGTACATCCCTCAGGGACCGTCAGTAACAACAGACTAACACCCTCTTCCAGATTACAGAAGTTCTGTCTAGGTGCCATGTCATTAACCATTTTGCTTGAGGGTTCTTAGGCAGACCTGATTTGTTCCACCTTCTCTCTTAGTCTCTGTATTACCTGTTGCCTTCCGGTTGGGCAGGGTTGCATGAAGGAAAGAATACCAAGCTAGAGGCAGAGGACTGGGTTTCTAGCTTTGGATTTGTGCTAAATGGTGTGTGATCTTGCATGAGTGGGCTTACTCCTATATCCAACCTCAGATTTTTCATCTATGGAAGGAGGGCCTTGCATTAAAATTGATGTTTACCAAAAGTCTTGAATGATATGAAAAATGTTTGAGTATAATGTTAAGTGAAAAACAAAACTGGTTCCCAAATTATATGCATAATCTGATTCCAATTCCATAAAAAATTTGTAGAAAAAACCTACAAGGAGGGGTGTCTGGGTGGCTCAGTGGGTTAAAGCCTCTGGCTTCGGCTTGGGTCGTGATACCAGGGTCTTGGGATCAAGCCCCACATCGGGCTCTCTGCTCAGCAGGGAGCCTGTTTCCTCTTCTCTCTGCCTGCCTCTCTGTCTACTTGTGATCTCTGTCTATCCAATAAGTAAATAAAATCTAAAAAAAAAAAAAAAAAAGAAAAGAAAAGAAAGAAAGAACCTACAAGGATACGTGTATACAGGCATAAGTGTAACTGCATTGGTAAATTATGGGTGATTTTGTTGTTTCCTTTTATTTGTTTTGTACACTTCAAATTTTTTATGATACAATGTGTTACTTTTATAATTGGGAAGAACTTTCCTTGAGAGTCCAATATGTCAAGCTGCGGAAAACATCTCAAGAGCCTGAGGAATGAAATAAAACCTAGGAGATTGAAGTTCACATTGTTTATTCGACTTAGTCCTGGGCATTAAGGGAAGGATGTGCTCTGGCTTTCCTAGCTGACAACCTGAAATGACAGATCGCTCGAGGCTCTGAGCCTATGTCTGGTCTCAGTGGAAGCCCCTCTCTACTGTGTCTATGTACCCAAACATTCCCCTACCTGGTTCTGGAAATGAATAACTTGAACTGGATTGTTCTGGATCCCAGCTTGGAGACTGCTCTGAAAGGCCTAAGTAGGCCACAACAAATGAGAATCTAGTTTCCTCTGGCTTCAGCTTGGACAACAGGAAAAGGCTGGGATTTTTAACAGATGGCCTGATCTAAGGTGATACCAGAACTTGGCTCTTCCTTACTGGCAGAGGCCCTTCTCTGTGGTATCCGTCTGTCCCTACATTCCTGTTTCTGGTGAACAGGGGCATCTAATTAAGACATCCACAGAAGGTGGTCTAACAGGAAAAGGATGTTCTACTTTAAATCTCAAGTCACAAAAGATGATGAAAAAAATGGTATATACCTCCCTGAGACAGTATTCACATCATTACCCTTTTATTATCTGACCACAGGAAACTGACACTCTCCATACACAAGGAAAATGGTACATCACAAATCACTTCTCCAGGAGGAAGTTTCTGAAAGTTGCTCTCAGACCCAGAATGATACAAATGTTGCCAATAAACATTGTGGTCAAATACGCCGGCCAAGTTCCATTATCATCATCGATTATTTTTTCTCAAATATCATGTATTGACAGCATCCCCAGGAAGTCCTTCCTTGGTTCCTCAGAAACTTTAGCCACTAAAACAAACCCTGCTCCGACAATTTGGAACCTCAAGGAATAAAGTGTAATTTTTCTCGGGTTCCTCTTGAAGTTCCAGATATTTGGACTAAGAAAGTCTCTGGGTAAAGAATCTGGGCCCAAATGCTTGTCATGGTTGATTTTCCCTTTCAGAGTTTAGAATGTCAAGGTTTCCAATTTCACCCTTCTCTTCCTATTATGAGAATATTTTAAGTCATCATATGCCTCTCTTATTCCACATATGATTTAAGACTTATTTATAACTTAAATCTATTTACCTAAGAGCATCTCCCAGCATCAGCTTCTCTACCAGAGAGGCCATGGACCTCGCATGGCTGGGTGGGATGCTGGGAAGGGTGGGTGGGTGAGCCATATTTTGTAGAGTCTTGCCCTGATGCTGCCCCTGAAGGCCTCAGGAAGGCACTGATGCTTGTAAGCCTTGCTTCGTGGAACTCTAGGGGAAGCCTGAAATTTGCAGAACTTTGCAGAAGGCAATTTTCCTTTCCCAACCATGCTCTGCTTTTCATCCACCATCAATTTTTGATCTCACCAGTCCTTCAGTTATACCCGGAAAACTCTATAATCTTTCCAGTTGCCCTTTTTGCTATGACTAGAGAAAAGATTAGAAATACACCTAGTATCCTCTTGAAGAAATTCTCTCATCCTTCCAGGTCCCGGGCAAATAGATGAAAATAATGTTAACTGCTTCACCTGGCTCCTCCTCCTGACTGATGAAAACTGGTGCATGTAAGTACCACCAATTCTCCCATCTAGGCCTCTGTGCTCTTGTTCTACATTTCACTTTTACATATGTTAGAAATTGCACAACACAATGTCTTTTTTTTTCTTCAATAGTTAATTACCTTTCAAAGAGATGTAACTAATAAGAAAAATATTCTTCATATGTCCCAATGTGGTTACCAGTTTCAACATTCTTCATTTGCATGTGTAAACCCAGGTTTCCATATGGTATAATTCTACTAAAAAGATTCCCTTTACCATTTCTTACAGTGGAGCTCTATACAGTTTTGTCCATTTGAACACACTCCTCCCTTCTTGCCCGACCAACCTTCAACCACCCACAGGCAGTCATGTGTATCTCGACCCTAGATCCCTCTTTATAAATATGCTCTGCTTCTCTCTCTCTCTCTCTCTCTCTCTCACACACACACACACACACACACTCACTCAAACCCCCATATATATTTACTTCCCAGAAGGTTCCCCTTCTCCCCTGTCTGGCCTGGCAACCCCATCAGAAGTAAACAGCTAATGAGCTACTCTGTTTCACAGCAAGTAAAGAAAGAGCCTGCACCAAGCCTCATGATCCCAGCACATGTGAGTGGTGGAGGCCCCAAAGACGGAAGCAGACAAGATCTGTTTAAAGGACATGGAAACAAACTGCTGGTTAGATGTCCCCTTCCTCCACCCCAACCCGCAAATCTCGTATTATAAAGACTTACCTGTATCAGGGGCACAGGCCTCATCTGCTTTGGCAGCATTATCCACATTCTGTATGTTGGTATCTGGGGAGGAAAAAGAAGATCTGAGGACCAGCCCATGATCTCTAGCTTCTTAGAGACACAGGAAGGGCACACCTTCCTGTGGGGACCTGGATCACTTGAGTTGTGCATCCCTGAGTGTCAGCTGGGTTCATGCTGACTCACTGGGGTTGGCTGTGTCACCCCCATTATAGACCAAGCAGACAAGGATCATAACCCCCTTCCTCTGCCACTACTGGGCTCAGCCCAGCCTGGGCACATGACCTGAAGGTGTTCCCTTCAAGGGCTTCCTGCCCTCTTTGCAGAAGCTTCTCTTCCCCCTGTCATACATTATTTTGTTCTTCTTCTTCTCTCCATCCTCCCCTCTGATCCTGGGGGCAGGAATTTTGCCCTTCTTTGTTCCTCTGAGAGAGCCATCAGACAGGGTTTCCCATGAGTCCCTATGGGGAAAGGAGTCCTGGTCCCCTAGTCCCCATTCCCACCCCATAAGGAAGTTACTGCACACAGGGGACCCCCTAGAAATGCAGCTGTGCCTGTGCCAAATGCGTCAGAGCTACAAAATCTCCTTCTTGTCTCAGGGAACACTGGTCTACATACCTGGGCCACTGGCCTCATTGCTGGCCCCCTCTGTTGGGTGGTCAGGGGTCTCCTGTCTGGGCTTCTGGCTGAAGGCCAGGAAGAGGTGCGTGCTCAGTGGCTGAGGAAGGTCCACCTCCAAGTACGCCCTCATGAACAGCTTGAAGACATCGTAGCTAATTGGCTGAGAAGAAACAAAGAGGACAGAGAAACTGGGGAGGGCAGGCAGGCGAGAGAAATGGAAGAGAAGCAGAAAGAAGTGGGGGGCACTGGTGGGCTCAGGAATGAAAAGGCCAGGAGGTGATGGAGAATGGCAGGCACAGGGAGCAGGGGACAGGAAGCAGGAAAGAGATGACACTGGTGGTTGCATGTCGGGACTGGCAGGAGGCTTCTGTAACAAGACATGTCCAAGACTAGGCAGAAAGCGGATGGTGGGGAATGAGCATGACCACACAGGGGGACTCTGCCCGAGTTGATGCCCACAAGCCAGACAGTTCTCTAATGAGCTGGATTTGGTCAGTGTCACGGAATCCTAGTAAGATGAAGAAGGACGGAGTGGAAAACACAATGGAAAGATGGTTCTTCTGTAGGGTCTCCATTTTTCTACTTAGGCTGAGAGGGATGTGATTTCTGAGTGCTCGGGTCTCAGAAAAGAGGGAAAAACAGGCTCCATCCTTCATGAGTCTCATAACTGATCTTCCCTGGATGAACCTCAAGAGAACCGGAGAGGGTATGTGTCTGGCTCAGCTGTTCTCAAAACATGCCCTTGTGAAGGTTTTCGGCACTGGGAGAAGAGCCGAAGGGCAGAAGGTAGAATCAAGAAACGCGCCCCAAACTAGAACCTCTCCCAGCTGCCTCTCTCCCACCACTGCCTGGCTTCTGGTCCCGGGTTGGGAGCAACAGTGCCAGAAAGGGCTGCTGTACTCAGCAAACGCTCAACAAAGACAGTCTGCAATGAGTCATCACTGGCTCGTTCTCTGATGGCATCAGATTCTTCATCAAATCGGCAGATGCTCCTGGAAATCACTGAGGAAGCTCTCCTCTAAGATCTGCTGTGCAGGCTTTTGTAAATAATAACAGCCATGAGAAAAAAAAAAAATCCCTTTTTAGGGAGCCTACTTGGCTCTCCTTCCAAAATGCTGATAGCATTTAACCCCTTGTCTCTTCTAGAAAATCTGGGAGCCTTTCCGGAGCCATGAGCTGGCTCAAATATATGCCATCAAGTCTGGGATGCAAAGTTTTGGCCCCCAAAACAAGGGATGATCTCCTGACCCCATTGGGAGGGAGCTCAGGAGGCAGTTTTCACTTGCCCTAGGCTGTCCTTTGCCGAGGGGAGGAAGCCTGATTTGGTTAAACAGAGGATAATGCAGGCTCTTAGCTCATTAAGGCATCTCTAAGCAAATGGTGGATTCATATTTCTTGTGACAACTACCCCCAATCTGTCTCTATCTCTCTGTCTTTCCTGAGTCTCTGTGTCTCTCTTTCTGACCCTATCTCCACAGCCTCATCACCCAAGTGTTCTTCCCCACACAACCTTCTCTCTTTTTTTTTTTTTTATCAGTCTGCAAGAGCAAAAGCTGTTCTTCCTACTTTCCAAGTGGAACCCACCAACTATGACCCTTGATTCCACCCGCCCTCCCTCTGAAGGCATCTCCCAGCATCTGCTTCTCTACCTGCAAGCATGTTCAAGGTCACTGTTCCAAAGAAATGACTGAATACTCCAGTTACTACCCTGTCCTTCTTCTCTTCCCCTTCTGTGTTCCCTGGCCAGACCACACTAGCCTGTTAACTCTTCAGTCCTATTCAGTCTGGGTTCTGGCCCATCACCTCTGAACCCACTCTCTTGAAGGTCATCAATTCAGGTGTCTCTTTTTTGACTCGCTCATCTTTGGCTTCTCTGTAGCATTCCCTCTTCTTTACTTGAACTTTCTGTTTTCCACATTGTTGTTCTATTTTGGTTTTCTTCATTCTCTACTTTGATTTGCCTGAGTATTTATTGATGGCACAGTTATATTTTAGAAGGCTCCTTTTGCATGGTCTTCACCTTCACACTATTTAAATTGGCAAGTACTGTTTGCAGTGTACAACTGACCCTTGAACAACATGGGTTTGAACTGTACGAGCCCATTTACTTGTGGAATTTTTTTCAGTAAGTAGAGTACAGTACTGTCAGTGTATTTTCTCTTCCTCATGATCTCCTTAATTACATTTTCCTTTCTCTGGCTTCCTTTATTGTAGAATATAGTACAGTATATACAATACAAATAACATATAAAATATATGTTAATCAACTGTTTATGTTAAAAGTAAGACCTCCAGCCAACAGTAGGCTATTAGTACTTAAGCTTTTCAGGGAGTCAAATTTATATGTGGATTTCCAACTATGTTGCGGATTGGCGAACCTAACCCCCATGTTACTCAAGGGTCAACTATAGTTTTGAGCCCCAAAGTATCCCGTTAATTTTTTTTTATCAAATTGAGAACTAGCAGCAGAAAATATTTCTGGAACACTGACTATACTAAATGATTTTTTTTTAAAAAAGAGAACATTTGGTTAAACCACATCTAATATAACACTCTTCAAAAACCAAAGCTGAAAGATCATCAAAGAAAGCAGTTTGGGATTCAGGGGACCTCGTGACTGGTCTCAGCTCTACCCCATTTCCCTCTCTTTGTGAACCTCAGTTTCTTCCTCAGCAGATGGTAAGTTTGAGAAGATCTCAAGTTCTCAACTTCTATTAGCCCCCCCCTCGGCCAGTCCCCTTACTGACCCTGCAGCTTCTGCTACCTTTGACAATACCAGGCTCTGTTTTGAATTCCCAGTCATCGGAGACTAGGTATTGTCCCTTCCTTCTATTCACTGTTCTTTTGCCACATCTGTCACCTCTGGGTCTTTTCTGTGTGTCCACTGTCCCGCTGCCTCCACCCATACAAGAAGGCTCTGGAGGCCCAATGTTCCCCGGTTTCAGACTTCGGTTCTGTGCCTCCTACCTGGACCACTGCAATACTTCTCAATTTGCCTCCACCCCCATCTGTCAGTCCTCCCATCTTATCTATCCTTGCCAGATTGATCTTCCCAGAGCATAATTCTGAACAGATTGCTTCTCTACTCAAAAACTTTCCATGCCTCCTAATTGCCCATGGGAGAGGTGAGATCAGTTTTAAAATCACATGACCCTCTATAACATTTTTGAGCATGCATTCCCATTTACCTATACTTAAAAATTAATACATGTACTCCTGTGCTCCTCTATTATACCCCATAAAACATACACAAGAGAAGAAATTAGAAAACAGAAGATAAGATAAAAAAAATCAATGTGACTGGAAGGTCTAATTTGCAGTGTTCCCACACTCCAGTGGGTCATCTCCTATATTCCTTGAGTCCTCTGGGATTCACAGCCCTCCCATAATCCCACTCCAACCTAGATCTGTAGCTACTTCAAGCTCTGAGGTCATTCTGATCTTTTCTCCTATGATTCCCTATGTGTACCTCTACACTCTGTCTGCACTTATCTCTGTATTCTTTCCTGGTCAAGCCTCCACGTGTATCTCATAAACTGCTTCCTTCTCTACCTGTTAATATTCCAACATATTTTAGCTAGACTTTAAGGTCCAGCCCAGATGCACCTCCTTCAGAAAGCCTGGTATGATCTCCCATACCTGAATTTCTGTACTTTGTCCCTTCCATTCATGTCCTATGACACTTTCATCCGCTGCTCTCTTTTTAATACATAGTTGTTTATGATAACTACATCCTTAGTTCTTCAACTAGATCTAGAGTTCTGGGAAGGTAGTGAAATATCCTATTTCATCTAAGTATCCCCCCAAACCATCTATGACAGGTATTTTAATGGATGTGGGGTTTCTTGCTATATACTTGGCTCCCATCAATTATTGTAGGGCCTATTCAGTCAATGTCTATGTACTGAGCCTCCTAGGTACAAGAAACACCTTGGGGAACACACCTTCAAGAGACTCAGGTATTGAAATAATTCCAATACAGCATCAATAGTGATGAGTATGGGAAAAGTACTGACAAACTACTATAAGAACTTAGAAAACAATGATGGAAGGCATGTCCAACCACTCATGACCCTAATCAGGGGAACAGGATGGCATAGAATAAGCCCAGAAACAAAGATCATACACATCAGAAGAGCCCAGACCTCCTCATGTCACTGAAGTTCTGAAAGTTCAGTGACTTGCCCCAGCCACCCAGCAGCAGAGTAAAACCGGAAGCCTGATCTTCTGACTCCCAGTCCAGTGCTCCTGCTCCCATGTCTGTTCTAGGTCTCAGTGCTAACAGATGGCTCCCTGCCACTCTCTCTAAGAACCTCAAGTATAGTATGCAAAAAAAAAAAAAAAAATGTGGCTGTGTGCCACTCTCAGAGCAGTATCTGAGTTGTGAAGAGTGAGTTCTTTATGAGCACAGGCCAGGCTCAGATGCACTGCCAGTGAATGTGTGATGGGTAGAAAGTGGCTTACTCTGCCCAAGCCAGACAAACAAACACTCTGAGGCATGCTGGCAACTCTCTGTGCTCTGGAGTAACATGCTGGGCACTGTCATGGTGCAGGCCCGTTTTCTTCCCAGAAACTGCCACTTTCATATAGGAACTAACTGGGCACTTGCTGTTTCTGCAGTCTGCTTCAAGAGTGAATTCTTGCACAGGTCAAAAAAGGAGGGGGGAACTAGATGGACAGCTTATTGTGCATCAGGCAGTTTACGTTCATGATCTCATTTAAGTCTTAAAGCAACCAGGGCACCTGGGTGGCTCAGTCCTTAAATGTCTGCCTTCGGTGCAGGTCATGATCCCAGTATCCTAGGATCAAGCCCCACACGGGGCTCCCTGCTCAGTGGGAAGCCTGCTCCTCTCTCTCCCACTCCTCCTGCTTTTGTTCCCTCTCTCGCTGTATCTGTCAAACAAGTAGAAAATATCTTAAAACAACAACAACAACAACCACCGTGTGAGGTGGGACTATTACCGCTAGTAATAGCAGTGGATGAAAAAAATTCTGAAAACATGAATAACTTGCTCAGAGTCATACAGCCTGGGCAGAGCTGGGCTCTGTGCTTCCACATGTCTGAGTCCAAGATCACAAGGCCACCGAGCCACCGTGCTCCTCTTACTCCACCATGTACTGGTTCACTTTCTGGCTGTTTTTTGCTCTACTTGATTCTCCAGAGTATCACTCAGTGTTTAGGGGCAGTGGCCCGGCTTGTCGCGGCCAGATGCGAACTTTTATTCTTGGCCTCGCTTTCCTAGCTACTTGCCCTTCAAACGACTAACTCATGCCTCCTTGAGACATTTTAGCAGCAGTAAGCCATCAAGCTCAAGAGCAAGTACTTGCTTTTTGTTTCCCCCACCCCGTGCCGGGACATTACACCTACTAGAAGCCAGCCACACTGGGAGAGAGAATAAAACCAGAGTGACAGAGCTTCCCGGCGACACAGCAGTTCCAGGCATGCAAAGAGTGGGGGGCCAGCTGGATGAGGCGTGGGTGGCAGCAGGCTCCTAACAGCCAAGCTGCTCTCCGCTTCTGAAAGCTCCCGTGGCCTTCACACCCTCGGTGGCCCTGACCAAATTGTTCCCCTCCCACTCTTCAGCCTCAAGGCTGTCGGGCTGATTAGCAGCCCCCACCCTTCTTTGTTCCTGTGTTTCTGGAGCTGGGGGTGAGGGGTGGGAGGGGCAACAAGTTCTTTGCGGCTTCCCCATCTTCTCTGCATGGCTTCTCCTCAGGAATGTTCTTTGAAATGGCTCATTCTCAGTCTGTCTCCTGTACGGGCAATCTTCCTCCTGTTTCATTCTCCAGAGGACTGTGCACTTTATCCAAAGCCCCTGCTCAGGTAAACCTCAAGGACATGTGCTTTGCTGGTTCCCTGCCAGTGCCCAGCAGCAGAGCTGACTCAAGGGTCACTGAAAGGATGACAATACCAATAAATAATGACCTGCCTTGTCCCAAGTCTGTCCTGCTGATCAGTCATTTTTCTGCAATTAGCCCTCATGAAAGGACCTAGGATCAGGGAAAAGGAAGTTGAATTTAACACATTCTGGGGAAAGGAGTCAGAATAATAATGGATACCACTTTTTAAGTGTCCTATAAAGTGTTAGACATTTTGCAAAAATTATCTCAATCCATCCACTCATCTGCAAACTTCAATGTCTTTGCTTGTTGTGATCTTCAGGTCACAGATGAGGAAATTGAGGCTCAGAGACGTGAAATATTATTTCAGGCCACACTGCTGGTTGGCAGCAAAGGCAGAAGTCTAACCTAAGACCACGAACCTTCAGAGCCTGCCAACAGGGAGTAAGTTCTGGAGGGCAAGAACCGTGCTTCCTCACCTTTATATCTTCTACAGTGCCCAGCACGGTGCCTGGATGCTCAAGAAACATGAGATGAGTGGAATCGGAAAGTAGGGGAGGTCTTGCATTCATTTACTCATTCAACAAATATTTCTTGAGTGCCTGCTATGAGCCAGATACTCCTCTGGGCACTGGGGATACTGAAATGAACAAATATATAGCATGACAGTTGGTGAGGAATACTAAGGAGGACAATAAGGCAGACCAGGGGGATAAGAAACATCAGGAAAAAGGGCTTAAAATTTTAAATAGAGAAGGTGACATTCACTGAGAGGGTGATCTGAGCAAACACTTTAAGAAGTAAGGAAATAAACAACGTGGGTATCTGTAGGAGGAACATTCCATGAAGAGACGAAAGCAAATGCAAAGGTACTGAGGTAGAGCAACCTTGGCTTGTTTGACAACATCAAGAAGGCTATAAGAGCTGGAAAGGAATGATGAGGAGAGTAGCAAGAGATGAGATTAGGGAGTAGACAGAGGTAGAGATGGTAATGACTTTGATTTTAACTCTGAGTAGGGAGTTGGGGAGCCATGAGGGATTGTAGAGCAGAATAGTGACATGATCTGACTTAAATTTTAACAGATTGCTCAGGATGATTGTGAAGAATAGGGTTTAAAGGTCAAGAGCAGAAACAAGGAAGGAGCTCAGTTAGGTGACTATTACAATAATCTGGACAAAATAGGTAGTGCAGGTAAGGGTGGAAGCAGTGCCTGTGGTGAGATGTGACTAGACTTTGGATATATTTTGAAGGTTGAAGTGGCAGGGTTTGCTGATGAATTGGACATGGGATGTGAGAGGAAAACTCAGTGATGACTCCATAGTTTAAGACTGAAGAACTTGAAGAAAGGAGTTGTCATTTATGGAAATGGGGTAGACTGCCGGAAAAACAGGCTTCACAAGGGAAGATCAAAGAACTCAGACTAGCTTATGTTAAGTAGGAGACAGCAGTTTGATTTTTCAATAGAAATGTCAAGTTAGAGGGATGAAAGGAAAACCAGTGTCCTGAAATCCAAGTGAAGACAACAGAGGAGGACCTGACCAACTGTGTCCAATGCCTATTGGCATTGAGTAAAATGCCTATTGAGTTCAGCTACATTGTGATCCTTGGCAATCCTCACCAGTGGTTTTAGTGGAGGAGTAGGGGGTTATGCTCTGATTGAAGAACTTTCAAGAAAGTGGGAAAAAGAGAAATTAGAGGCAATGATTACAGACAAATCTTTTGCACAGTGTTGCTATTAGGGACAGGAAAGAAATGAGGTAACTGGAAAACTGGAGTCAGGAAAACAATTTTAATATAGGACAAATAACAGTATGTTTATATGTTGATGAGAAAAACCTAGCAAATAGTGGAAAGCTGATGTGAAGGAGATACATATACATATACAGAGAGAGCAATGCTTCCCAATAGATTAGAAGAGGATGGGAATGAATGCATACCTGGAGGGGCTGAACTGACTAGGAGCATGGAGAGTTCATTCCTAGTTATAGGATTAAAGGTACAGAGGCATGTGAGGATCTTGTTGAAGATCTCTTCTGATTTCTTTCTATTTTCTCAGTGAAGTAGAAAGCATGGTTGATGACTTAGAATGAGGATAGGAAAAGGGAAAATTTGAAGACAGGAAAGTATGATGGAGTCTTCTAGGACATTAAGAGAATGCTTAAACTTGGCAAAAATATAAATGGTTCATTTGAGACTTAGGAGAATATATGCTGAGAAACAAGTTCTTTAAAAGGAGCTAAACTTCTAAGAATGGAACAAATTATGGAAAAGCTAGAACATAGGGCTTTTCAAAGGCTTGAAATGGAAACGTTCTTACCTCATGTGGGTCATACTGTTTGAGGCTTCCACCCTCATTAAATTCAGCCAAGACATCCTTTATCTTCTTGGAAGAATCTAGAGAGACATAATGCACATGAAATATTGTGAACAGCTCATGGGAGCTGGGCCAAGTACATTCTCCCTGTCTAACCTTAGTTATGATGGCGCCAATCCTCATTCCCAGGGCTATCTGGAGAAATCTCACCCTTATCTGCCCTTATCCCCTCTTATTTCTTTACTTATAGTCTCTCTCCTGTTTTATGAACTATCTTTCTAAAACACAAATGTGATCTGATCAGTACACTTCCATGGATCTCAGTTTTCCCAGGATAAAGCTTAGCTCCCTTGCTTGGTACATAAGTATGTGGTGATTTGACCTAGACCATTCCTCATCTCTTTCTTTAACCTTCTACTCACCCTACTTTTCAGCCCCATCAAATCACATTTCCATCAGTCCCTGATTACACTGTGTATTCATTCACTCCTTCGTTCTTTCATGGAGTCTGTTCTCTATGTTGTAAACTTCACTCAATTCTTGGTATCCAGCTCAAATGCCAACTCCTTTGTAAAGTCTTCCTTTATCAGTCAGAGTTCCCTCTCCCGCATCCCACATGACTTGTACACAATTCTGTAACAGATCTTGCCATATAGTGTTATAACTGCCTCTCTTACTCCTCTCCTGCCCCAGTTCTACCTTGAGACCTATAATTGGTTAGTGAGTCTTTGTATACCATATCACAGTCTGACACATAAGAAAGGTTCAGAAAACCGGTTTACTAGGTGACTACATAAAATCTGAGGAGAAATGTTAAAACATTTAAATTTTTGTTGACTAAATAAGATGGATGGGCATTAAGTCCACTGATGCTCTGTCCTTGGTGCTGAAACAAAGACTCAGAGTCCGTGAAGCATAATGACTTAGAAAATTCTCCTTTCCATTGGAAATAATCTGGAAACTAACAGAAAAAAATACGGCTTCTTCTTCTTCTTTTGAGTTTTATAAGGAAATTGGGAGTCTAGACAAGGGATTCGATAATTGTCATTATAAACCCATCCTGAGTATATCCTGTGTAGTTATCAGAACTCTAGACATCAGAGAAAACCAGGGTCTCTGTGCTCTCCTTGTCTCAGAGTACTGTGGATAATTAAGAGCTTCCCAAGCTCCATTACTGCCATGATTTGAAGATCTGAGCAAAGGGCAATGTTATTAAAAATTGACATAGTGTTCCTTGGTGTTTTTACAGAGGGCTATACTCTCTCATAGGCCTGCATAAAGTAGATGTGCACATGGGCTGCTCTCCACGGCTCTGCTGACTTGGATTCAATCAAGCACAAGTTATAGTCATTTTAGAACTGAGACATATTGAAATGCCACAGGAAAATGTTGATGTTGCCTAAAAATGGACATTTCTTCCTGAAATTCAAAACTAATAGCTCAGTGAGATCCAGGCAGCAGATGTCATCAATTTGGGCTGCTTCCATTCAATTCAGGAAATACTATGGAGGGTGAGAGGCTGCAAGGTACTATTGATGAACTAGCTGGGGAGATTATCTGAATAATTGTTCTAATGGCCAGCCTCTAGTTGGGGCCTTTATTGCATAGTCTCATATACTCTCCCCTGCTGATCCATGCACATTTGGTTATATTTTCTTCAGTTTACAGATGAAGAAGCTGAAATTCAGAAAAATTAAGTGACTTGACTAAAAGGGTTTTAATTCAGGTCTAGTTTGGCTCAAAGTCTGTATTACTTTCCCTTAAGCACTAGTCACTGTTACTCCCCAAACCGTGGCTGACACAAGAGAAAATATAATTAATAATAGCTATAATACAGAAGCTCCATGAAGAACAGACCAGAGAAGTAGAACGAGCAGGAAAGAAGTAAAGTTAGGATGACAGTAAACTTGGGTGGGGTCCAAGGATGTCCCATACAGGAGGTAGAGTTTGAGAGCTGAGGTGTAAAGAATAAGTGAGGCTTAAAAGATGGACAAAAAATGGAAAGACTATTCTAAGAAGGGGCAGGGTGAACAAAAATACAGAAATGGGCATTACAAGACATCTAGGAAAGGTCAGAACCAGAGAGTAGTTTGGGGCCAGATTTGTGCGAGTCCTGAGTGCCAAGCTAAGGACATTGATTTGAAATTGTTAAAGATTTCCTGAATAGTGGAGTACTGAAATCAAGTCTGTTTTCTAAAGGCCACTCTGGCAACAGAATGGAAGACAACTTAGAATTAGGCCAGAGCTCAGTTAACATTACACATAAATTATGTTCAAATCATTCTATGGGCAGCTCAATTATTTAGAGACGACTACATTTTAGAATCTATTTTAATGGGAGGTTTTCAGGCCAACCAGAGTGGCCAAATCTGGACTGCATTAAAAAGTATGAATTTGGAAGCATGGGTACCCTTGGTGTTGCTTCTGCAAGAGTAGTAAGAGCCAACATTTTGACTGAGAACCAGGGAAGTGATTTCACTTGAATTCATACTCTTGATATTATTGTCACATTTTGGAAATTCCACAGTTGATCCTAGCAGAAATCCTATTTTTGGTTCTAAGTGACTATATATTTGCAAAATCCTGATTTATATTTAAATGTATGCTATAAATGCATGACACACACACACATATGTATATACACATACACAAGTATGTTCATCCTATGTTCACATTCAAATAAATAGGCTTTAAAAAGAAAAACACAAAAAATATATTAAAATCTCCAATTATTAGCCTAAAATTAAGTAGAAAAAAACATCCAAGAGATTGCTGGTTTCTAGATTTCTGTGAGAGTTGTTCTTCACCACACATTTACTTCCATTTGCTTCATGGGCTTTAATGAGCTCATAGTGTTAACACCTGTCCCTTTTTTAAAAAAAGGGAGAAAATCTAATTCTCAAATTTGAGACCCATTCCTTTCTCCTGGGATGTCCTTTGATATTTTATTAGTTCTATTTTTGACAGGCTTCTGGACTGGGTTTCTATTTGCCCAAGGAGGAGTAAGTGGGTACTGCTCCATTCTGTTTCATCTTATGACAGCAAGGAACAGTGAGGGTCATCTTCAGAACATTCCTTGATCTTACCCCAGGCACCGTCTGTGGGTCCAACCGCATAGCCTCAGTAGAGAGCAGAAGCCTATACAGGAGCATCACCACCAACTCAGAGGAGATCCAGTTCTATTCCTAAGTGTCTACAGGAGGGCCATGTCCACAGTTCTTTGTAAGAACTTCTATTTTATTGAGTGCTTACTGTATGCTAGGTACCGTCCTACTTATCTTATATGATTTATTTAAATCTCCATAATTACTCTCTAATGTAATAATGATCCCTATTTTATTTTATTTTTAAACATTTTATTTGAGAGAAAGAGAGGGAGAGAGCACAGCAGGTGGAAAGGCAGAGAAAGAAACAGACTCCCTGCTTAGCAGGCGCCCTCCCCTGCTGAAGTGGGTCTTGATCCCAGGACCCCAGGATCATGACCTGAGCTGAAGGCAGACATTCATCCGACTGAGCCCCCAGGCCCACGAGTGGTCCTTATTTTAGAGAAGAAAAAAACCAAGGTTTATGAAATTTAGATGATTCTTTCAGGGGCACATAGCTAGTAAGTGGGTGACTCTGATTTTTAGCATATTTAATAATGTGACACAGCTATTAGAGTCACTGGATATGTGAACCTGGGGAAATCAGAAGATAAGGCCTTTCCTCTGCAACAGTGCCTCTCAAACCTGGCTACCTGGCTACCAGAACCACCTGAGAAGCCTAAATACATTGAAACCCAGGACTCACCCAAGACCAGTTAAGTCAGCATCTCTTTGGAAACTCAGGAATCAAAATATTTTAAAGCTTCCTGGATGTTCGCATGTACAGTCAAGGTTAAGAACTGCTGTTCTGTGAATGTAATTTTATTGTTAGAAATGAAGACTATCTTAAGAAGCAGCTAAACTTGTTGGATAATTATTGCAAAAGGAAGAAAAGTTTATAACTCTGCTAAATCCAAAATCAACCACGCTTGGCAGACACTCTCTATTGCTGAAGTGGACAAAATGAAGGAATTTTACCCAACAGGTCGACTTATTCAGCTTTGTGGCAAGGCAGGGATACATTCTGTAACTCGTACTGGCAGAACCATCAGCATGCAGTTTTATTCCAAATCAGGGGTCAAGAGCCTCTTTTCCATGATCAAGGTCACTAGTAGTAACAACTACCCTAAGAAGTTTTGATCCAAAATTGTCTCTTTTGCTTTATGTGCCAAGAATTCTGGGACCTTAACCAAACACTCGTTCCTAGTGTTTAAGCACATTCAAAGCCTTTTTAAGGAGAAAAACTGGCCCAACTCACAGGCACCTTCACTGCCACGCTTGTGTGGGAGAGGGATGCCCTCCAACTGAACAAGCAGACAAATTAGGAGATTCAGTGTTTACAGGAGAACGGCAGTGATGCTGCCTAAACCAGAACCCAAAGTTGATGAGTCATCTTCTAGCTAAGAACCCTGAGTATGTGACCACTAGCCAGACCATTAAACTCTGAAATAACTATAACTCGACATTTTGAAATGGGAACCTGAAAACCCATAAATGGCCGTGAAATTATAAGTGAATAATGACTCTCCATGCCTCAAAGTCCCCCAAGAGCATCTCAGACTGAACTGAACACATGCAGCCACTGCCTGAGGTTCCGGTTTAAATGCAGATTCTGATTCAGCAGGGACTGAGTCCGGGCCTGACATTCTGCATTTTAGGCAAGACCCTCGGTGACACTAATTATGCAGGTGCATGGACCTCACTTTTGATGAGAAAGCCTTCAGTAACGCTCTTGTGTATTTGTGGTTGACTAGGAAGGCCTGCCTGTCACAACATAGACAAAACCATGATGCTGAGGCTAGAGGAATATAGTCCATAGACTGAGAAGACTGAAAATGACTCAAACCTGGGAGACAAAGACACAGAAGAAAAGAGAAAGTTGGCCCATGAAAGGGGGAAGAAACCAACAACACCACCTAGATTTTCCTTCTTTCGACGATGGCTGGGAAGTATGAATAAGTTTTCTAAGTATTCCAGGGAGTCAAGAACACAGTGAAGTGCCCAAAAGCAAGAGTGGAGTTTCCCAAGGGTTCTGGAAAGACGGAGAATGAGGTGAGAACAGAGATGCCAGATCCAGGAGCCGTACATCAAGAGGCCCACCTTTTCATCCAGGAGGAGTCAGGCCCCAAAGTGGAATGTGGGAACATGTGTAAGAAGCCCAGCTTTGGAAGCATTGACACATTCTCCCAGCTACGCTTCTTTTCCTGTGCACTGTTTCTGCCCAGCCTAGAGCCACTGCCTGGAATAAATTCAACATTCAATAAAGGTTTGTGGAATGAAGGAGGACTAGAAATGGCACTGGGATTATTGTCCTCATTCCATATGTCCTGTATTTCCAGGGGCATAGGCAGAAAAGCTGGACCAGTGGTGGACAACCTTGGCTGCATGGTGGACTCACATGGTGACCTTTAAACAGCACTGATGCCTGGATCCTAAAGATTAGGACTCAGTCATCCTGGGGCTGGGGTGGGGTTATGTGTGGACAGGGCACTGGAAGGGTTGAAAGCCTCCTAGGTATTTCTAGTGCACAGCCAAGGCTGAGGACCTCTGAGGTCTGCGAATCTACTAAGGGGAACCAGTGGAGGTGGTTAATTCTGCACAGTGCTACATATAGAATAAGAGAAAACTACTTTACATCAAAAGTAGAGGGTTTGGGGGCTCATATCCGAGAGCCCTCTTTAAGAAACTGAGAATTTCTGATTCACCATAAGTGCTATGAATGACTGGTACGGCTTATTTGTACAAGGGACATTGGTATTGATAGCAAAACTTCCCACTTTTTCTTCAAATAATTTGGCCTCATTAGTCATAGCCCACATGAAGGGGGAGGAATGGATCAGACAATCTGCATCTTCTTGTGACTCAGAGTGTGGCCCGTGGACCAGCAGCATCAGCAGCCTAGAAGCTTGTCCAAAATGCAGCATCTCAGAACTCTCCCAGATCTACTGAGTCAGAATTGGCATTTTAACAAGATCTCCAGGAGATTCGTGTGCATATTCAAACCTGAGAGCTACTGTTCCATAGAAGCCTAACCCTATCCATAGATTCTGACTGCTTGTGGGTAGAGGCCTGGTCATCAGAATGAAAGGAAGGCCAGCTGTGCTACGAGAGACGTGAGGGAGAAATAGTGGTGGTTTCCTTCCGAGCTGGAAACAATGACAATGAGACATGACCCTTTATGGACCCGGGACTTCAAGAACATTGGATTAACTCTCACTCCACTGGCTCATGTAAATAATAAGGTTTCAATGGAGCTTACTTAGAGCCTTACATTGTTCCATAAACCAGCCCTAAACATTTTCTCTGGCCCCCGTATTAACACTGACAGGTTTGAATTTTGAGCTGTAATTTACCTACATCTTAAAGTCAGAGACTTTGCGTTGATATGATTCTAATGAAATATATTTCTGAATAGCACAATTTATCTGATTCATGCTTCTTAGATGTACTTTAAAATTTTGCTCTATTATAGTTTAATTGACATGCAAATATATAATATATACATTAATCCCTCCACTGTATCACTGAAGGCTGAGCTCCAGTGGGTACTTTTTATTTAATTTACTGGAACTGGATTGAAGCAAACTGAATTTGACCTGGGACTGAGAACTTTGGTTCTAATTCTTATTCTACCACTGACTTTCTGTGTGACCTTGGGGAAATCATGGAGCGATTCTCAGTGATTGAACACAGGACTCAGTGTTCTCATTGTAAGATGGGTAGGAGTTAGATCTGATGGTGCCTTAAAATTTCTCCCAGGTGTAAAAAAGTCTACAAAATCTAGCAACCATGGACTGATGTCGAAAATGTTTAATTTTTGGAGAATTAAAAGTTAAAATTGATGCTTTATCATTTTTTCCCTTTCTGAAAAAGCTGATAGCTTTGTCCTTGACAAATTATGGAAAAATAATCGCCTCTCCCCGAATATCAGGATTAGTACAATAACCCCATTTTATCTCTATTTGAAGCTGTTAGAAGAGGGTCAGTAGGAGGCTTCCCCATGAGCTCATTCCCTCTGAGGCTGTAAAGAAACCTGTTTCAGCATAGAAACTAAGTATTAGAAGGGCTAAGATGGTCATTTAATCAACTGGACACCCAGGGAAAGAAAACTCAATTGCTTTGAAGTCAATTCTGTTCTATCTTGGGCAGGTCAATGAATCCCTTGCTTTAAGTCCTTCTTTGATGATTTTCTCCCAGTCCTAGGGCTACTTCTGGAAACCATTCAAAATTAACTACACACCTCCTCCCCCAACAGCACTTTTTATTTATTTACTTATTTGAATTTTCCCTTCTCCTGCAAACAGGCATAGTACTCGCAGGCACTTTTTCGTAACCCTGCTGTGAGGCCCCTCACCATACTGGCCGCACTTCTCAAACACCTCCTGGTTTGTCCCTATCCATTGTACACTGTGGTGCCTAGGGACGAATTCAGCTTTCAAAGGAATCTGATCAGGGTAGACAGAATGCGGGTACCAGTTTGCCTTGTGACATACTGTGAGACTATTAATACATCCGATGATCACAATCAGTTGTTCGGCTAAATAAGATAATGTATCAAAAGATATCTCCCCAGCCCCTAGAAGTCTTGCTTCTGGAAAGTACTGAACAACACAGGAACACCTCATGATATACTGTGGCCAGCTAGTCTCCAAAGAGCACTGTCCACAGTCTCCCTGCACCCTGCGTGAGCTGCTCTCCCGTGAGAAGCGCCGTTCATGCCCTCACCCCGTTGCAACTGGGCCAGCCCAGTGGAATGTGGAGATAGTTCTGTTTAGGGACCTCAGAGTCCAGGTGTTAAAAAGGCCTGCTTTTATGCTCTTGGGAGTCCGGGGCCACATGTAAGAAGTCCAGGCTAGCCGGCTGGAGAAAGGCTGCGTGGAGAGGCCCTGGGAGATGACAAAGCACTTAGGGAGAAAGCAGTCCCATGGAGGAACGCTGAGGTAACAGCATGGCAGTGAGTAAGCCTGCTGGACCCTGTGAGGCATCCCACCCGAAGCCCCACACACCACAGAGCCCAGCCATCCCCGCTGGGCCCCGTCCAGATTCCCAAGCAACAGAATCATGGGAAAAAACAAAATGGCTGTTAGAACGCAAGAGGCTGAAGTTGTTTTGATGCAGCAGTAGATAACTGGATTGCACAGATAATTGTTAGGGTGAGGAGAACAGCATACGAAATAGCCTCGCATGTCTATTTTACACACATGCACATGCACACGCACGTAGTGGTTATCACTGGGAGACGGGATCGTGGGTAGCTTTACATTTCATCTGTTTTCATTTTTATACTTGTTTTTATTTTGTGACAAAAATATTCTTAATACCACAGTATGTTTTTTACAAGCATTTTACTGAATCACATTAAGCTTACCAGATAGAAACGTATCAACTCCGTGTGTGTGTGTGTGTGTGTGTATGTGTGTGTGCATATAAAATACTTATCTACATCTCCAAGGGCAGTTTTAACATGGCGTCCCCCCCAACAGCAGAAGGCCACCAGGAAGGTATAGGGGTTTTGTTATATAAACAGAATACACCAAGAGCCTCTTATCTTGAAATTCTTGGCCCCCTCTACCTGGTAACCCCCCTGGGGAAAGTTCCCCATTCTTGGGCTGTACACTCTGGCTATTCTACTACCACGAAGCTCCTGTTTATGTAGTTATGGAAGAGCAGTTGCTATGGTAATGCAATCTGACTGAATACCAACATGTGTCTAAAATTGGTAGAAGTGCCTTTTCCAGGGTTTCCTCTGAGGATTAACCATTTTCCAAGAACTGTAGCTTTTTTCCCTCTCCTGTTACAATAACAGCTCCAGGGTACCTTGTGCAGCCCCGGGAACCTTGTTCAGTCCCGGGACACAAACAAGATGAGGAGGGGTCAGAAAAGGACAACGCTGATTGTTGAAAAAGAGACCCGAGCCACAAAGGAACCCCTTCCTAGTAAATACTCCGGCTTCTTTTTGACCCCTGCCTCCTGTACTGCTTTGCCACATGTGGCCCCCTCTGTTTCTCTGCTCCCTCTACCCACTCCTCTTTTTGCCAGGCCATCTTGCAGGTTCTTCTGTCTTCTTCTCACTTCTTTCCCTTCTCTGACCGGAGGCTGCAGGCAGACCCTTGGCCCTCATGTGCTTGCTGTCTGAGGTGCTTTCATTCTTGTTGTCGTCCCCTCCTTGCTGCCTCCACACAATGATTCCCATGTCAGAGCTGGAGCCTAGCTCTCTTTCCCACTCTCTTCCCATCACCAATCCTCCCAGGCCCATAGGAAACCTCACTTGCAAAGCAGTGTCCTCCACAATGGGCACTTATTTATCATTCTTGCCCCCAGTCCTTTCTTACCACCACCACCACGGGTCTTAGGCTCCGAGTCTGTGACCTGCTTGCAGTACCATGATGACCACTCTTCCCTGCCTTCCCAACCACTTCCTCTGCCTGCAGTGCTCTCCACTACTGCCTCCTCCTAGTGTTTCCGGCATCTGGAAACCAGCCCTGCGTCAGGAAGCCTCCCACCAGGCTAGGCGAGGTCTCCTCCTCGGTGCTCCCCACTCCTTAGCACCTGTCATATGGAACATCATCGTTTGAGTCCCAGCTATCTCTCCCTACTAGGTGGGGAGCTCCTTGAGGGCAGGGCTTGCGTCTCCCTCATTGCTGGTTCCCTGGAACCTGGTGCATCTGAATATAGAAAGGGATATGCCATCACTATCCCCAAATCAACCTTGCCTACCCGTCCCCACCAGCCTTGAATAACAATGTCGGCATCTGCCCTGGGTCCACAGTCTCCAGGGATTATCTCCGCTGGCTTCCATTTGTTCTTCCAGCACAGGTTTCCACAGGTCAGCATTTGTTCATTGCCACAGTCCTCCCTAGCCCCGATACTCAGCTCAGACTAGATTTCATCCCACGGACCCTGCTCTACCTCCCTGATCTGGCAGCTTCTATATTCAGGCCACCAGATCCATGGCCCTGGACTCAGCCACCTTGGTCCCAAGCCATGCTTTGACCCAAGGCATCCTACTAAACCCACCCTCCTCTCCTTCTCTCCACAGAGCCCATAGGTTCTCCTCACCACCCATACACAACCCTCTTTGTGCCTCTCTCCCTTTGTTTCTGTTGTTTCTCGCCCTCCCCTACTATCTACATAGTACTCACATTTTACACTTCTGTCCTCCATAGCGGTCCTCCCAGCTGAATCCTCTGTTGTGGGGTAAATTGTATCCCCTCCCCCGTAAAATCATATGTTGAAGTCTTGACCCTGGCCCCAGTGCCTCAGACTATGACCTTATTGGGAAATAGGATCCTTACAGATGTAGCTAGTTAAGATAAAGTCATATTGGAATAGGGTGGATCTAATCCAATATGACTGTGTCCATATGAAAAGGGAAATTTGGATATGGATACACACACACACACACACTTAGGGAGAATGTCATGGAGAGACAGGTAGAAGGCAGCCATCTACAAGCCAAGGACAGAAGCCTAGAACACATTCTTCCCTTACAGTCCTCAGGAGGAAACAACCCTACTGATATCTTGACTTTGCACTTCTAACCTCCAGAACCATTAGATACTTACTGTGGGTCTAAGACAACCAGATTGTGAGTACTTTGTCACAGGAACGTAGCAAACTAATACACTCCCCCATACCAATTTCCTCTAGCTTTCAATTCCCTTCTCCCTTGTATGCTCAGTTTAGACAGCTCTGCCAGAAGTATTTGCCTGCTGCCTTAAACCTGCTCTTTGCTTGTGTTATGAACACATTTCTGATTCCCAAACCAGATTCTGATTCCTCAAGAGCAAACCTTTTCTTTGTGCTTCCTTTTCATCCCTGAGAGGGACCAGTACTTGTATGACATACAGAGTGTGCTGAATTATATGGAATTTACCCCAGAAGATGACATCTTGCTCCTTGTCAATACATTATAGAGTCTCTCTAAGCCCATCCAGGTCAGACAGGAGGCTGGGCTTTAGGGAGCCAAGAGGGAAACTGACCAGAAGTCCCATGGGGGTTCCGGTTGACTGTGAGGAGCACAGCGTCATGGGTGTCAGGCCTGGGAGGAATCACAGGAAGAGATCATCTAGTCCAACTCTTTCATCATATAGAAGAGGACACAGGCTCTGGAGGGCTCGAGGCTGTCACATCACAGAGAGCAAGAGCCGCAGGTGGTACTGGAACCCAATCATTAGATTCCCAGACCAGTACTGTGGACAAGAGCTGCTGGCCCTGTGGGAGCAGGGCAGCTGCCAAAAGGGCATACAAGGGCTCCCTGGGCAAGCTTTGTAGGGCAGGTCAACTTGCCAGCAGCCTAGTGATTTACAAAAGCGCCAGTATAATTAACAGGAAGGGAGAGGTGATTAGAACAAAGAGACGGGGCAGGCATGCCACGGAGAGGTCTGCCCAGCAAAGGGCTCTTGTAAAACGCTGGGGTCACTGCACAAACACTATGGTCGCCGCGTGTGCCAAGGGCAGTGGTCCAGTGGAGTTCCAGCCCGGGTAAATTCCCATCTTGTCAGGATTAGAAGTAGCCTAAGGAGGGCCTAGCTGTTGTGCCCCCATGGGAACACTGGCTTTGTCATCAGTGTGTCCTGATGCACTGCAATTGTTCCTGGGTATAACCACCAGGAAACCAAGAGCCCCCATTGAAAGGTCAGGCTTATTCAGAACAAAGTCAAGAAAGAGACACACATCAGAATTCTATATCTTACTGAAAAAAGGCCCTGGGTCCAAACACAAGAGTATATTAAAGCCAGTGACTGAGTAACCTTATAACTATGCAGCCTTCAGCCTTTCAAAAATTATGTTATAATAACAGGCGTTAATGACTTGAGAAAATACCATTTTATGTTAGGCAGAAAATGTAGACTAAAAAAAAAAAAAAGGCACTGTATACTCAGGAACTCAACCACATAACACAATAAGCACAGGAGGGCAGTACTCCAAAATGTTCGTGATTTTGGCTGTGATTTTCAACCTATTCTTTATTTTTTCCCTTGTATATTCCAAATTTCTATGGTGAGCGGGTATCATTTATGAAGTGTAAAGATAATTGTTTTTATGTTTAAGGACACCGGTTCTGTGTTTATAAGGAAATATAACGTGTCCCAACCTCATTCTCTGTGGCTTTGCAACAATTACACCACTGGGCTCTCTCCAGAAATGTTCTCCCCCACCAAGAGGAAATCCTGCCCCAGGTGGGTCAACCCATTTACTCACACTCTGAATATTTCTGGAGTTGGTCAAATTCTTCCGGCGTGAGGGAGACCCACCGTTCTTCACTCATCTTTAAGCTGGGTGTGAGTGCTTGAGGCAGGCGATGGAGTTCTGGTCACCAGGGTGAAACTGAGGCCCAGCCCAGGGCCTGGCTCATTGCAGGAAGGTGATGCACTGGCCCTTCGGGAGACTCTGAGGACCCGTGGGTCTCTGGCAGTGGTGGGCCCCTTTCAGCAGATGCGAGAAGGCCTGTGCTAGTGTTCCAACAGCATGCTTCTATCCGTAGTCAAGGTCGTCAGAAATCTTGTCTCCTCCTGGGCAGAAGTAGAAAAGACATTGTGAATGGGAGGGTTAGAATTCATAAGTCACCCTTTCTTACATAAGAAATCCCCAACTGTTCTCTGGGGAAAGACCTACAGGAGGTAGCGGTTCCCAGGGTGTGTGTGGGGGTCTCCTCTGGGAAGTCTGTAGAGGACGTACGGACCAGACCAGCACAATTCCAGTTGGGTGGCCTGTCTGAATTGGTACTCACACTCTACCACTCAGGAAATTTTACATGCCTCACAGGAAAGGTGTAGTAGGACCACCTGAGGGCATCCTCAAGGTGTGAAAATGCCTCAGGCTACCGGATGCCTCAGGAGTTAAGTAGGGGCAGTACTTAACTGCTGTGATTTGAAAGCTAAGCCAGTCTCTCCTCCATGGATTTCTAAATTCCACCATTACTCTGGACATCTAAATACCCCCAAGGCTGGCTAACATCCCAGTGACTGAGGTGGTTTTCTACGAATGTGATTAGAAAAAAGACCCGTCCGCCCCAGTGCAGGGGAACTTGTGGGAGGGAAAGGGGATGGATTCAGACAGAAGCTTAACATCTTTTCCATGAAGCCCTCCTAGCACAGTGAGCTCTGGCAGTCAGTCATACCCTCAGTAATGAAGTCCACTGAGCGAGTTCTGAAACTGATGTGGTGGGTCAAGGCCAGCATTTAGAAACACCAAATAGGGGCACCTGGGTGGCTCAGTGGGTTAAAGCCTCTGTCTTCGGCTCAGGTCATGATCCTGGGATCCTGGGATCGAGCGCAAATTGGGCTCTCTGCTTGGCAGGGAGCCTGTTTCCTCCTCTCTGCCTGCCTCTCTGCCTACTTGTGATTTCTGTCTGTCAAATAAATAAATAAAATCTTAAAAACAAAACAAAACAAAAAAAAAACAAAGCACCAAATAGAATAGGATAGAGTGGGATGGTATGAAATGGAGTAAAAAATAAGAGCACATCTCCTTTCGTAATACGTGTTTATTGATCATAATGTAAAAATGTATATCTTATTCTGGGTTGAGGTTTAAAAAAAAAATGTTGGAAAGCCACCAGCCTAATAGCGGGAGAAATACAGACCGATGTTACCAAAGAAGCTTGATTTTCGTAAAACAGGATCCACACTGGGGGGTCAGACATCTAGTTAATTCTGGAAGCCTGGAGCCTATGAGGGACGGTGGAGGGGCTGGATGAGACCACCTGGTGAGGAGGCGGGTTTGTGCAGCTCTCTGGGGGAGCTCGTGGACTTGGTTGGTGTGGACCTCAAGGACAGGCCAGAAGCTTAAGGGAAGAGGTGGGAAGGAGACTCTGGCTCTGGAAGGAGGACCTTCCACAATCAGAGTGCTCCACCAGCAGGTGGGAATGCATGGCAAGGGAGTGAGGTATCTGCATCCCCAGGAGCACAAGTTCCAGTTTCTCTTCTTAAAATGTTCAATTCTCTCCCTAATCCACTGCCCATCTGGATTCTGCTCCTTGGTACCTGCTCTCCCCAGGGTCCCTGGGACACAACTGTCAAATCCAGTAGGCATTTTCAGGCCTTCCTTGCTTTGTTTGCTTCTCTTTGTAACCTCTGCCATGGCAGGAAACCATCTTATCTTATCTTCTAGAGTGTTCCCCCTCAGTCTCCTTCCACTTCTTTGGCCATCATTAAATACTGGCATTTCCCAAATCCCAACCTCGGCTCTCTCCTGGCTCCATATTCCTTCCCTGAGGGGCCTACTGCCATAGCTTCAGTGACCCCAGGCCCGCTGCCCCCAAGCGCTGAATTCTTTCCTCAGTCCAGATCTGAATATCCAACTGTCTGCTGTGACTCCTCTGTGTGTCCCAGACCATCCCCAATCAGCACATCCCCAGGGTCCCAACCTGCCCCTCCTCTACATTCTGGTCCCACCCTGAGATGAGCGAGGACGCAGGCCAGAAGCCCAAGGCTCAGCCTCAGCTGTTTCCCCTTCCTCGCCTGCCAAAGACAGGTGCCACTCTCCAGAGTGACCATCCATTGTGTGTCCCCTCCTCTGTCATGCCAGCTTCATCAGCTCAGACCCTCATTGCCTCACGCCCAGTCTCTACCAACGGCGTCCCAATGGGCTCCCGCCTTGCCTTTTACTCTCCTGCCCTGGGTCTGCTCTACATGGCCAACTAGTCCACATCTCTCCCAGCAATAAAATTCTTCAGTGGTTTTCTATGGCCTACAGAATAAAATGTAATCTTTTTATGATACACAAAGCTCTTTAAGATCCGCCCTCTGATGATCAATTCAGTCCAAAAGTGAGGGGTGACCTTTAGAAACATTTTCCGTCATACCAGGGAATTCAACGTTACCACCGATGTTACTAGGTATGTGCAGAGGGAGAGAGGGAGAGGGCGAATCTTAAACAGCCCCCACACCCAGTGCAGAGTCCAGCGTAGACCTCTACGCCATGACCGTGAGATTACAACTTGCGCCCAAATCAAGAGTTAGATGCTTAATCCAATGAGCCACCTCTGTGGCGTTTCTGGATTAATTATTATTATGAAAGAGAATTTCTAATTCTGTCATTCCCTCTGTATTTATTAGTTTGGATTGTACTGTAAGGAAGAGCTTTCTCTTTATTTCTTTATATCAGTTTACTTATATTTTTTATATTATAAATGCTATATCTATATAAACTATAAATACATATGTAAATATATAAGTAAGAATGAACGTATGTTATGTTTACATATTAGATATATATTTCTATTAACAGACTCTTATTTTATTCAGGGGATTATAATCCATCACTATCATTACTTGTTTTGATTGGAATTGTCCCAGATTTGGCCAGTGGAACTCATTCAAGTTGATTTCTTGTTCTTCAGACACCTCCCCATCATTCTTTGAGTACCTCTTTATTTTCTAGTACTACAAAATGTTTCGGTCTCACCCTGCACTTCCTCAGTTGTCCTGAAATCAGTCATTTCTCCAAAGCACAGATTCCTTTTGCTGGAGAATAGTATTTGAAATCAAGTTTTGGGCACTAGGTATGTGCATCGCTACTGGAGTGTTGTAGCTTCTAGACTTTATCAGGGCCTGGAAATACATGCAGGAATACACACACATGTCGTCTCTGGCTGTCTGGTTGTCTACCCAGCCACCTGTTCATGTAAAAAACCCCACGTTCATACTCAGACCTCCAGCCATAATCCAATATTACTGTGTCAACTCTAGACTTCCCCTCATTCCATATTTTTCAGCTCCATTCCCCAACAAACTTCATTTCCATTGTCTACAATATATTTATTTGCTCAATCCTTAAATACACAGAAGAGAGTTTCAGAATTGCTAGCCACAACTCTGTGAAAAACAAAAACGAGTTGGAGATTTGTTAACAGTTCTTTTGTTTTCAGCCAACAAAGCACGTCTTCCAAGTCCTATTTGCAAAAGTTACTTAGATCCGTTCTTTCACACTTCTATTCATTTCTGCTTGTATTTCACTCTAGAGTTTTCCCCTCCATTCCCAATGATTCTTTTTTTTAATATGGTTTCTTCAGAGAGGCCTGGCTGCCCCCATTCGTTTTACTCTGTGCCCATCCCTCTCTTTTCCATCTTATTCCCACTCATCCCTTCTAGTTTCGAGTTCATCTTTCCTGTTTATTTTTGCACCAGTGAACAGATTATTGGATATATTTTTATTTCCCCTTCTTTATTACACTCAAGACAGTCTTTTGTACTTTTTTTTTTTTTTTTGCTTAACGATATATCCCATGAATCATTTTGTATCTGCTCATAGAGATTTTTCTCAGTTAGAATTAAATTGGACCTCAACACTTATTTGCTTGAAAACCTTCAGTGGCTTCTCTTGGACTCTTTTGGGCAGGCTTTTTCGCCAGTTCCAGAAAAATCTGTTCCCTGTGGTACGACTCACCTCCCCATCTTCACTCCAATTATCTCCTGCCCCACACACTCCACATTCCAGCCAAATCATCCTACTGCCTCCTCCTGGCACCAGGCCAAGCACACGGCACGTGGCAGCATCTCGTAAACATCAGTTAGTGGACTCACAAACACACTGTGCCTTTAATTTACCGGGAATGTCCCTTGCTCTCTCCTTCCCATAACAAACCACTACGCATATCTGGGTCCAGATTGAAAGGTCATTTCTCTTCTCCAGCTTTTTCCGACTCTGTGAGCAAACTGAGCTGTTCTCCCAGCTGTCCCCACTGAACATATAGGTCCTCTATGCTTCATTCTTGTGGTGGCTAACAGTCCCATGCAGGAGACAGACACCCCGATCGATAGTTAACACACAGGATGGGAAGCAAGGCGGTGCAGACAGGTACAGGCAACGAGGAGGCCCTCTTGTAGCAGCCACAGGGGCAAGGAAAGACGCGTGAAGGAGCTGCGAGGAGTAACAAGGTGAAGAGGTATATTTTGCAATAATTCAACAAATACTTATTATCATCCTTGTTGCGTGGTAGCTCAGTGCTTGGCTTCAGGAAGGAAGAAGCTGCCCCTTTTCTCTCCATCGGGAGACGTTAGGGGCCTGATTGTCCAGATGGTCACTGCTGACCACACTCCCATGTGACGGCCCCTCTGGTTTTCTGCCTTCGGCAGAGACAGCAGCCACCGTGCAAGAGGTTTGCTCCCGGCATCACTCAGCACATCCCTTTCAGCAGCCCGCCTGACACGCCCCCTCGGCGGCCCTGTAGAGTACGCACAATCTTCTTATTACCACCCTGAATTTCTTTCCTGACAGGGGAAAATGTAATGGGGTTTTCTAAATAACACTCAGATTGGGTATTGTCAGGCTTGGATGGGAGCAAAGTGTTTTACTTCCCAACGGCGATGCCGCTCTGAGCACTTGCTTCAGCTTCCCCAGGCTCCTGTGACCTTGTCTGTCAAATGAGGGGGTGGGAAAAATGGCTGCTAACACATTTTCTAGCTCTGCAATTTCAGATCCCAGATCAAACTCTATTTGTTCTGTACAGATGTCAGCATGGAAATCACGAGTCAGAAGGAAGACGGCATATTCAATGGGTATTGACTCGAGCCCCAGGTCTCTATTCATCCGAATGAATCAGCCATAGCCAATTACCCAGAACAAACACCTCTTCATCTCCTCTTTGCTCTCATAAAAACATTAATTCATGAACATGGCATCAGATTGGGGGATCTTATTGGTATGCACGCAATGATTTATAACAATCCCATAATGAGTACTTTTTTCTATGGGAAGAATGACTAAGAGCTAGAAAGATATCAAACTTATGATGAGTCCCATCTTGATAACTGTCCTATCTCTGACTTGTGCTCCTGCTGATCCCTCTTAAACTCTTTAATGCCTATACTGCCTTTGGAGTTCAGTTCCAGTGTCACCTGCCCCAAGAAGCCCCTTTAATGGCCCGGTCAGGCCTGGGCTTGTCTTCTCTGCTCTTCATGAGTTCCTGGGCACTTGCCACACTGAATATACCTCCCAACTTTCCCTGTGAGACTCTTGAGCTCCTTCAGGGTAGAAACAGTGTCCTCCTGCCTCCTTTGTGGCCCCAACAACTACAGTATTTATGATGGCTCAGTTCTTGACCAGTAGAAAAGTAATTCTCAACCTTTTTCGACAGAGACCATTTGCATGGAGCAAAAGATCTTACCGTACCTGTTGGCACCTCCCAATAGGAAAAGAAGTTTAATATTAAAATCCAAATTTTAATATGAAACTGCACACATTTTCATATGAAAATAAGGATCTGCAAATCTATAACTAAACTACCATCTATAAACTTCTTATTCAGCTTAACTTGACAGTATGCTCCGAGTTACTTAAGTTGTTTGAATTCCTTAATACATTGTCAATAGGGTAGTAATTTATCATACCGGGGGTCCTTCCCAAACCATGCCTTCTAACACTCGTGCCCATTTTGGTCCCTTCCCCTTGCGTCTGGACTATGCCTGGGACTTGCTTTAACCAAGGGAAAGCAGTAGAAGTGGGACTGTGCCTGGCAGCTTCCGCTTCTGTGTTCTTGAGAGTGCCGTGAACTGCCATGTCTGGTGCTCGGCCATCTTGCTGGTGAGATCACAGGGGCACTGCGTGGACAGAGGGAGGCAGAACATCCTCTGGAGGAGAAGCGAGGAATCCAGCTGATGTTGAAACCGAAGACCCCACTCTGTGATCCTACGTAAGCCCTCCTGGCCAACAAGCAGTCT
Organism: Mustela erminea; assembly: GCF_009829155.1. Taxonomy (NCBI): domain Eukaryota; kingdom Metazoa; phylum Chordata; class Mammalia; order Carnivora; family Mustelidae; genus Mustela; species Mustela erminea. The sequence goes on along the minus strand of NC_045614.1, from coordinate 112,062,699 downwards.
CTTAAGCTGTTCTGGCTGTGGTTCCGGACACAGAAGACAAGAAGCTATTTTGGATCTGGCCCCTCGGCAGACAGATATGGAACAGAGAGAAGCTGTCCCTGCTGAGCCTGTCTGAATGCCTCATGCACAGAATGACTTTGAATAATACAATGATGGTTGAGCCACTGAATTCTCGGGCAGTTAATCATGCATTCACAGATCACTAAAACAACTACACAAGCCCTTCTGGGTGCAGAGAACGTGTGCACCTGTATAGCAAGAGAATATGCATGGTTCATGCTCGAACTGAAACTTGCTTGTGTCTTAAAATCTAGTAACTGGAAAATTATAGGCCCCAAATATTTGTGAGGAAGATATGTGTCACTACACGCTGTTAGGTTAACCAAATATCCTCCACAGGCTAACACGATAATGATGAAGGTAAATGAACTCTGATTTCTAATTAAAAGGCAAGCCTAGCAGTCGCTGAACACCATGACCACTCAAAGCAAGCCTGATGCTGCAAGACAACATGACTTTCTCCCAGGTCTCAGCATTCTAACCGTCTTGCTGAGTGAGGAGGCAGCAGTGGCTGAGTGTCGAAAAGCAGCTGGACCCCACAGATAACTGAATTAGAGCCCCCTGGGGAACTTAGTAATGAGCTAATTTGAGTTTATGAATAGCAAATATGAGTAATTTCTAATAACTCATTTAACAAATTACTAGGCTACAGTCCTTATACAGACATAAAAATAGAAGTCTGGGGATGGTGTGCTACCCAGAACAATTCAGAGATAACTGTAGTTAAGGGACTTTGCATCTCACTCGCAGCCTCAGACCGAGCCTAGGGATCCCTACTCTGGGGGGTGGTGTGGAAATGTCTAGGGAAATGAAGCTGCCCGGGTGCGGGCTGGGGAGTCTGGAACCCAGGAGAGGCGTGCAGTTTCTGGGGAGAAGTGGAGACCTGCGTCTTGAGGGGGGCTGCCTTTGGCACATGCAGGCAGGGTCAGGTGGGGGAGCATTTATAGCCCAGCGGCGTCTGGGCAGGAGTGTGGGTCACTCATTCATGTTATTATTCACCCGTTCAACATATCACTCTAACAATAAGCCACAGCAGGAACCTCCATCTCTAGACTACCACACACCCCGTGCTTTGCACACTTCGTCTGCCTTAGTCACCAAACCCTGTGAGGAAGGTCCTTTCTATGCCCAGTTTACAGTGGCAAGAACTATCCCAGAGTGATTCTCCCAAGTTCACTCATCAGTAGGTGACCGAACTAGTACTTGAACCTAAATCTGTTTGGTCCCAAAGCCCATGATCTTTCCATTCATTATAATACAATATAATGAATAAGTGCCAGGTCCTGTGTTAGGTGCTGATGCCATCGATAAGCCAACTAGGGAGGACTTACACCCTCATCCTCAAACTGGAAGGTGAACTGGAAGCCAGAGGGAAAACCTTGGCGTGCTCCTGGAAAGCCAACAGTATTTGAGGAAAATAACTGCATTATATTGAGCACAAGCACATACTGGAATGGAAGAATGTGAAATATGCAGGGAGTTTGAGGTAAAACATGAGACTTCAAGGGTGCCTGGGTGGCTCAGTGAGTTAAGCCGCTGCCTTCAGCTCAGGTTATGATCTCAGGGGTCCTGGGATGGAGTCCCATATCCGGCTCTCTGCTCAGCAGGGAGCCTGCTTCCCCCTCTCTCTCTGCCTGCCTCTCTGCCTGCTTGTGATCTCTCTCTCTCTGTTAAATAAATAAATAAATAAATAAAATCTTAAAAAAAAAAAACCAAACACATGAGACTTCAAAAAAAAAAAAAAAAAAACTGCTCTTAACATTTGGGACGTCTCTGTTCTCTCCACAAGGGAGAATGTAGTCTTGGCTTGGCCACTAAGGGCGCTACAAGGGAAATGCTAAGGAAATGGGGTTGCAAAGAGCAACACCATGGCCTGATTTCGCTCCAGAGCTTGGAGGGGGTGGGGGCTATGTGCTGGACTGTGAGGGGAAGCCTCCTTCAGGAAATTACTGCTTGGGGAAAATGACTCCTATCCAGTGTCAGGGAGCCTTCTTCCCAAAGCATTAAGCACCAGTCTGGTATTGAAATTAGACCAGAATTTAAATCTTGGCTCTACCACCTACAACTATGTGACATTAAACACGTGGTCTTCATCTCTAAATGAAAATAATAATAATAATGGTAACACATGTTTTACAGGGATTGGTATGAGAATAATTTGTATAAAGTTTTATGAAAGTCTTAGCAAGTAAAATTTCTTAACAGTGGTTCTTTTTTTTTTTTTTAAAGATTTTATTTATTTGACAGAAAGAGATCACAAGTAGGGAGAGAGGCAAGCAGAGAGAGAGAGAGAGAGAGGAAGCAGGCTCCCTGCCTAGCAGAGAGCCTGCCACCCAGGCAGCTCCTACCAGTGGTTCTTAAAGCATGGTACTCTCACCAGAAGCTACTGGTATTGCCAGGAAGATGAAAGAAAAGCATATTCCTGGAACACACCATGGACCTCGGGAAATTTAGGGTGGCCCGACAATCTGTTTCTTGGAGCCCTGGAGATTCTGATTTATGCCAGTATTTTGTAACCTCTGCTTTACCTTAATGTAGTGGACAGAACTAACACAAGAAGCTTGGGGGCACCTGGTGGCTCAGTGGATTAAAGCCTCTGCCTTCGGCTCTGGTCATGATCCCGGGGTCCTGGGATCAAGCCCCACTTTGTGCTCTCTGCTCAGTGGGGAGCCTGCTTCCCCCTCTCTCCCCCTGCCTGGCTCTCTGCCTACTTGTGATCTCTGTCTGCCAAATAAATAAATAAATCTTTAAAAAAAAAAAAAAAAAAGAGAGAGAGAGAGAGAAGCTTGGGATACCTGGAGTTACTCCTTCTCCTTAAGAGGCCCCTAAAGCAGACAGATTACAGATCTCTCAGTTCCACTTTCCCGAGGCAGGAAAACATTCTCGGGAAGCTAGAGCTCCGTGACTGCCAGATGCCTGTTACCCTGCCTAGTTACTAAAATTTTCATGTTTTGATTTATATTCCTTGCAGAATTTTCCCTTCTTTACAATCTGGATCATATTCCTCCTGTGACATTTTGTGCCAAATGTATCATCTGGAGAGGGTACAGAACAGATAACAGGAGTTTCCTACCATAAAGCAAAGGGCAAAACCCAACAAACGGAAAAGCCTGGAAGGGTGAGAAAGTGGCAGGTCCCACAGCTCATTCCTGCATCAGAAATGGACCTGTCAGGGAAGGGACATGGCAAGGCATGAGGAGGGCTTGGCAGATCTAGAAGAGAGCACTGGAAAACACAGCGTGACGTGCGGCATGCTTGTGATGATGTGTGTGGTAACAATAACCACAACAAAACCACACCAAAGCAACAACATTCACATTTGGAACAGTGTGTGAAACCCCATTTAGTTTGGAGAGGCCCCGCAGACCAGGAGGAGCCCTGGTGAGCTGGCCCGAGAGCATTCTCTACTTCTTTCTCCTCTCCCTCCTCTGCAACTCTACGCCTCCCATTCTCTGATTCTCCTTTCTGTTTCTTTCCTCCCACTTTCTGCTTCTCATAACAACCTCAGCGACAGCTACCATTCATGGAGAATCTAATGCCTTTCTACATGAACAGAACCCTCAGAAAAATCTTTCAAAGTAAGAATTATTATGCCACCATACCTAGCATCAGACTCTTTGCAGGCAGCTGAGCCATCATTCAAACCCAAGTCAGCCTGAACACCTAGTAAGATCATGAATACCATTTCGAGATTATAAACTGCCTGAGGATCAGTTTTCTGCCTCATCTGAGGATCCCAGGCCTTAGTTCATAAAAGGTTCTGAGCTGTCAGGTGCCTCTTCCTCCACCAACTGCAGAGAATAACAATGTCCCTACAGGCAATCATGCAATAATAATTAAGCACCATGGACAACGGCTCCCGGGGGTGCTTACATCTCATTCTGACTCCAGACAACACGCCCCTGGATTGCCCTCCTCACCCCAGACGTGTCTAGGCCCCAGTATGAAAAACACCTCATCAATAAAAACTAACTTTTACAACATGCCAGACTATCTTAATTAATTCATGTGAATTATCTGGCTGACTATTCATAACCATCCTATGAGGTAGATACAAATATTTTGCCCATTGTAAAGATGAGAAAACCGAAGCATAGAGGTTTAAGGAGCTTGTCCTAGGTCACGTAGCGATTGGTAGATTGGACACAGGATTCCAGTCCAAGTAATATTTCTCTGGAGGTTGTTCTTCACCATTATGCCATGTGACACAAAGATAACAGGGGCACTGAGGTCATAGTGCAGTACTTGGTGTAAGGCAGTCATCAAAAAAAAAAAAAAGGCAAATTCATTTGTAATGATTTTAAAAGAGGCTTATTTGAGAGCACCCGGGTGGCTCAGTCGGTTAAGTGTCTGACTCTTGATTCTAGCTCAGGTCATGATCTCAGGGTTATGAGATCGAGTCCTCTACTGGGTTCTGTGCTGGACGTGGAGCCTACTTAAGATCCTATCCCTTTCCCTCTGACCCTCCTTTCTCTCCCTCTTCCTCTCTAAAAAAATAAAATAAAATAAAATGAGTCTTATTTGAAAAGACACAAAATCTACAACATCTCATGGGGCCTCATGAATCCCAGCTTCAGAAACACCACAGTTTGGTGAAGTTTTGGAAACTGGGAAGAAAGATACATTGGTTTCCCAAGGAGATCAGAGAAGGTGGAGTGACAGGCTCTGGAGCCCTCAGGTCTAATGCTGGTTCTGACGTGTAGTAGCTGGGTGATTTTGAACAAGCTACTTCTACTCTTTAGACTTCAACTTCCTCATCTGATAACTGCAGAGAGTGGAGTAGTAACGTTTAAGGTTCTTTCTAACTGTAACTCCATTTTCCTTCTAGAAATGTCAGACATCAACACTTGGCTTTTGACACATAGTATCTGGTGCCATCACTTTAAGCTGGGAAAGGTCATTTGTTTTTATATTCATTTAAATCATACTTTATTGGATAGCCACAATAGTAAGCTACTTCTGCCACATTATCAAATTGTTAACATTTAAAAAATAGGTAATATCCCTACTGGTAAGAAAGCAAGAAAATGGAAACTCTCCAGCACTCCTGGTCTGGAAGTATAATAGCCAAAATAGCATGGGCACGCTCTATCAATAGCCTCAGAATATACATTTCCATGTAATTTTATTTCTGTAATTTTATCTTCAGAAATTAACTATAGGCAATAATAACAGCACTATGCCTACAATTACTATTACTACCTCTACAAGATTTCAACTCCAAGGATATTTGTGGCGGCACTGTTAGAAATTCCAAACAATTTAAATGTCTCACAGTATGGGATTGTTAAATATATTTTGGTTACATGCATCTAAGTAAATACCCTGAAGACAGTGAAACTCAGTGTAAAAAAAAAAAAAAAGGAAAAGAAAAAAGAATCCATGGAGAAACGCCTCATACAGATTGAACATCAACAGCCAGAAGTCAGTTAACTTATTAAAACTATATTTGTAGTAGGTGCTGAACTGTGCCAACCAGATCTCCTTTTGGAAAGAAAGATTTATTCCCCTAGCTGCTTGGAAGTGCTGCTGGCAGACTGCTCTTAGCTGTCAACCCTTTTTAGGAATTGCCTTAGCTGGTAAGAGCTGCCTTGCCCAAGGTCATGGCCCCTCCTTGGGCAACCCCCAGGCAATTCCTGAATGATACAAGGCGGTGGGGGTGGGGGTTGCTGCTTATAAAGGCCCAGTCCTTTCAGCCAACTGAAAACAACTGCGGAGCACTGTCCCAGCCCAGCTTCTTTGCTAAATCCTCTCTGTCCCTTCCCTTCCACAAGTGGTGATCCCAAAAGCACTCCCTTTAAAACTAATACCCCTCCCTCCATGCCAACTCCATCTCAGAATCTGCTCCCCAGGAAATCAGATCTGCAACAATATGGAAATAAAGGAGGGAAAAAAAACCCTCATATTCTTAAATAACTTCTTGTTTAAAAAGAAAACGAAAACATGGAAGCATTACATATAAACATAGGAGCTGTGTAGTTTGGACATAACAATGCTTAAAGGACATGCTGAAGCCGTAAATGAATGTCTTGGAAAACAAGAGAGATGGAAAGAAAAAATGACCTAAACCTCAACTCGAGAAGTCAGGAAAGGGGGGCGCCTGGGTGGCTCAGTGGGTTAAAGCCTCTGCCTTCGGCTCAGGTCATGATCCCAGGGTCCTGGAATCCAGTCCCGCATCGGGCTCTCTGCTCGCAATCTGCCTGCCTCTCTGTCTACCAAATAAATAAATAAATCTTCCAAAGGAAAAAAAAAAAGAAAAGAAAAGAAAAAAAGAAGTCCGGAAAGGAAGAAAAGAAATCTAAATAAAGCCGAGGAGGGCTACACTAAAGATAAAGGCTGAAAGGAATGAGCTAGCAACCAAAACAAAACAACTGGATGGTTAGTAAACAAGAGCAAAGGCCCTTTTAATTGTTTTGGGGGTAAAAAGTCTGTAAGACAGTCTGACAACTCTTTCAGGTAGAGAGATAAAGACCGAGGGAGAGATTGAGGTGGAGGACCAGGAGGAGGAAGGGAGGAGGGGGAGGGAGAGGCTGGAGAGGAGGAGGAGAATAGAAAGCCGGCAATATTAGGAATGAAAAAGGAGGCATAACTATAAATCCAAGAGATTTTATTGAATTATGAAAAAATAAGACAGTCAATTTTATAGAACCACATTAGAAAAACCAGATGACAAAATTCTGAGAAAATAGGAATTTTCAAAGTGACTCAAAAAGTAGAAAAGCCTGATGAGTCCAATAATAACGGATGAAAGTGGATCAATATTCAAAAATCTAAAAAAAAAAGTCTATGGAGCTCCTGGGTGGCTCAGTGGGTTAAGCCTCTGCCTTCATCCCAGGTCATGATCTCAGGGTCCTGGGATCGAGTCCCACAATGGGCTCTCTTCTCAGTGGGGAGCCTGCTTCCCCCTCCCCCACCACCTACCTCTCTGCCTGCTTGTGATCTCTCTCTCTCTCTGTGTCAAATAAATAAATAAAATCTTTTAAAAGTCTACTTGCCCCACCCTCCTGGTCCAAACAGTATTATATACCGGCAAGTTCTAAGAATCATCAAAGAATAGATAATTCTCTTATATAAGTTGTTCCAGAGCAAAGAAGAAGATGTGAAGTTACAGTTTATTTTATGAGGCTAGTATAACCCAGTTAAAAAATGGAATAAGGAGAACACAAATGAAAATACAGACCCATTTCCCTACTAAATTAAGCAACCCCCCCATGAACCCTCCAAATTTGGTACGGCATTAAAAGGACAAAGGACAATACATAAAGTTTATTCTAGGAAAGCAAGGATAGATCAAAATGATAAAACTTACATAATTCACTATATTAACAGAATAAAAGAGAAATTCATATGATCATCTCAATAAATTCAGAAAAAGAAATTTGATAAGATTCAATATCCAAGGAGGATGAAAAAGCAAATGCACCTCTAAGCACATTTGAAGGTAAACGGAACACCCTCTAATGCAATAACCCTGTACCAAAACCCCACAGCAAACTCCACACTTAAATGGCCACCTATTAGAAGCACTGCTATTAAAATCAAGGACAAGATAAGGATGCATGTTATGATCTCTACTATTCAATGCACTACTAGAGCTCCTAACCAATGCAATTAAATAAGAAGCAATAAGAGATGTACATATTAGAACAGAAAACAGGAAACCGTCACAATTTTTAAATGATATGATAGTATACCTAGAGAAACCAAGAGAATAAAATAAACTATTAAGGAATTTCAACAAAGTGATTGTATATAAAAATCAATATTAAAAAATGAATTGCTTTCCTATTTACACAAGCAATAGTCAATGAGGCTAGATAAAGATCTCTTTCAAAATTCTAATGAAAAGTAGTGTTCCCTGAAATAAATCTAACAAGAAATGTGTAAGACCTTTATGTAAGACCAAATCTATAAAAATTTACTGAAGTACATAAAGGAAAACCTAAATAAATGGAGAAATACCTTATTCATGGAAAGGAAGGCTCAAATTAGATCTGTTACTACTTATTATGCATGTGACCTTGGAAAAATTTTTGAATCTTAATCTATCTGAGCCCCAGAGTCCTCACATGTAAAATGCGAATAACAGAATTTCCCTTACAGGTATTGTGAATATTAGAACTAGGAGAAGTAAATAGCATTGGGGTGCCTGGGTGGCTCAGTGGGTTAAGTGTCGGCCTTCAGCTCACATCACAATCACACAGTTCTGGGATCGAACCCTGCACTGAACCCCACATCGAACCCCACATCAAACCCCAGAGCCCCACATGGGGCTCCTTGCTCAGCAGGGTGTCTGCTTCTCTCTTTCCCTCTGCCTGCGCTCCCTCTTCTTGTGCTCTCTATCAAATAAATAAATAAAATCTTAAATTAAAAAAAAAAGAAGTAAATAGCATTTTGAAAAAACCCTCAAAATCATATGCAATATTTTAATGGAACAAATGTATATATGTAACCTCAAAAAAGAGATGTATGGAAGGATACACATAAAATACCATAATTAATACCTCCAAAGAACACATAGAAATTAGAAGTTGAGTTTCCATTATCTGTAACATTTTAATTCTTTTAAAAAGGAGGATAAATTATTTATTTTATTTTATTTTTCTCAGTGTTCCAAGATTCATTGTTTATGCACCACACCCAGTGCTCCATGCAATACGTGCCTTCCGTAATACCCACCGCCAGGCTCACCCAATCCCCCAACCCCCGCCTTCCAAAACTCTCAGTTTGTTTCTCAGAGTCCACAGTCTCTCATGGTTCATCTCCTCCTCTGATTTCTTCCAACTCACTTCTCTTCTCCAACTCCTAATGTCCTCTATGTTATTCCTTATGCTCCACAAGTAAGTGAAACCATATGATAATTGACTCTCTCTGCTTGACTTATTTCACACAGCATAATCTCCTCCAGTCCTGTCCATTGTTGATACAAAAGTTGGGTATTCATCCTTTCTGATGGAGGCATAATACTCCATTGTATATATGGACCACATCTTCCTTATCCCTTCGTCTGCTGAAGGGCATATTGGCTCTTTCCTCAGTTTGGTGACTGTGGCCATTGCTGCTATGAACATTGGGGTACAGATGGCCCTTCTTTTCGGTATGTTTCAAAAAATAGAAACAGAAGGAAAACTCCCAGACTCCTTCTATGAAGCCAGCATTCCAGCATTATTACCCTAACCCCCCAAACAGGCAAAGACCCCACCAAAAAGGAGAATTTCAGACCAATATTCCTTATGAATATGATGCCAAGATTCTCAACAAGATCCTAGCTAATACAATCCAACAGTACATTAAAAAGATTATCCACCATGACCAGGTGGGATATATCCCTGGGATGCAAGGGTAGTTCAACACTCACAAATCAACCGACGTGACAGAACAAATCAGTAAGAGAAGAGAGAAGAACCACATGGTCCTCTCAACTGATGCAGAAAAAGCATTTGACAAGATACAGCATCTGTTCCTGATTAAAATGATTCAAAGTATAGGGATAGAGGGAACATTCCTCAACTTCATAAAATCTATCTACAAAAACCCCACAGCAAATATTATTCTCAATGGGAAAAAGCTGATAGCCTTCCCTTTGAGATCAGGAACACAAAAAGGATGTCCACTCTTGCTACTGTTGTTCAACATACTATTAGAAGTCCCAGCAGCAGCAATCAGACAACAAAAGAAATAAAAGGTATTCAAATTGACAATGAAGAAGTCAAACTCTCTCTCTTCACAGATGACATGATATTTTCTATGGAAAACCCGGAAGATTCCACCCCCAAACTACTAGCACTCATACAGCAATTTAGTAATGTGGCAGGACCCAAAATCAATGTACAGAAATCAGTTGCTTAGCTGGTGCAACCACTCTGGAAAACAGCATGGAGTTTCCTTAAAAAGTTGAAAATAGAGCTATCCTATGGCCCAGCAATTGCACTACTGGGTATTTACCCTAAAGATACAAAGGAAGTGATCTGAAGGGGCACGTGCACCCGAATGTTTATAGCAGCAATGTCCACAATAGCCAAACTGTGGAAAGAACCTAGATGTCCATCAACAGATGAATGGATAAAGAAGATGTGGTATTTATATACAATGGAATACTATGTAGCCATCAAAAGAAATGAAATCTTGCCATTTGTGACCATGTGAAGGGAACTAGAGGGTATTATGCTTAGCCAAGTAAGTCAGTTGGAGAAAGACAACTATCATATGATCTCCCTGATATGAGGAAGTAGAGAGGCAACATGGGGGGTTTGGGGGATAGGAAAAGAATAAATGAAACAAGATGGGGTCGGGAGGGAGACAAACCATAAGAGACTCTTAATCTCACAAAACAAACTGAGGGTTGCCGGGGGCAGGGGGGCAGGGAAAGGGGGGTGGGGTTATGGACATCCGGGAGGGTATGTGCTATGGTGAGTGCTGTGAGGTGTGTAAACCTGGCAATTCACAGACCTGTACCTCTGGGGCTAATAGTACATTATATGTTAATTTAAAAAAAAATCAGTTGCTTTATTATACACTAACAATGGAAATATAGAAAGGGAAATTAGAGAATCGATTCCATTTACTATAGCACCAAGAACCATAAGATACCTGGGAGGATATATTATTTATATAATTTCTTAAGTATAAAGGAGATTTCTTCTTTTCCCCACCATTTTGGTCTGCTTCTTTCTTTTTCCTCTGGCACAGTCCAAATCAAACTTCTCCACGTTTACCTATACTGGTTAGAGATTGAAGAACACTGACTTGAAGGTAGAAGTACCTGAAGGGATTCAGACTACATATGGATATGTATTGTGTATGGGCTTATAGTATGAACAAGGTATATCTCTTTGTACTTTATGAGTAGTATGCATATATGTGAATTTCAGTGTTTGTGAACTATGTATAAACACAGACCACAGTTAAATAAATGAATTTACTACCCCTGACACTGTTATTCTGTACACCACAGTGGACTGTTTTCCAACTTGAAATCCCATTCTATCTCCTATTTATCTTTTTCTAGGAAGTTTGGTTAAAATAATGATGTTCAAAGGGCAATTAAACTTGAACATTTGCCCATCCCTTCGTACAATACTCTGCTAGGAGCCATGAGGGCTTCAGGGATGATTAAGGAAAAAGGAATGATCTCAGTCCTCAGTGAACTGACATTCCATGGAGGATGCCCCAAAGCTGCAATAAAAGCTTAGCTGTGTGAATTCAAAGCTGTGGGGTTCAGAGACAGAATAGCTCAGTGCACAAGGATGCTCACATGGTTGACTGGGAAGAAAGGATAGAGGAAAAAACTCATTTACTAAGTGTAACCAACATGCTTACACTGCAGGGAGGAACAACTGAAATCAAAACCTCAAGACTCCTAAACACAATTTGATTTAAGAGTTTCTTCATGCTACGGGATTTTTTATTTTTTATTTTTTTTAAGTAAGCTCCACACCTAGCACGGAGCCTGACACAGGGATTGAACTCATGACCCTGAAATCAAGACCTGAACTAAGATTAAGAGTTGATGCTTAACCGACTAAGCCACCCAGGTTCCCCCATGCTACAAAACTGTCTTATTTTTTCAATTTCAATAAAAATTACAGTTAAAGGATCCCTCAGTTTAAACTAATTAGTAGAGTGTGCCATTTCATTTTCCCCAAATTTTCCAGACTCATGAGTCCTGTTCACTCATCGGTTTGCACAGGTTGGCAATGGGTGAGACATCAAAGGTCCAGGACCCTGGGGCCCCTGTGCTGTAAACGGTTTCTCTTCCACTGCTTTTTCACACTACTGGGTTCTGACGATGACAACAACATGCCAACAGTATCCTATGCATGGAAATCTACACCTGTCAGAAAACAGAAAATAGTATCCCTCTGGAGTCCAACAAACCCAAGTTCGCTTCTCACCTATGACATCTGCTAGATTCGTGGTCTTGAGCATATTACTTATTTTTACTTAATCTCTCTGAGCCCAGGTTTTCCCAGATGGGGAAAATGGGACTAACGTTGTCACTTTTCAGAGTAGGATTAGACATCATGAACACAGATTTCCCAGCACAGTGTCTGGTACATATGGCTCCCTGGTGCCAAATACTTTCCCTTTTCCCTTGTTGAATGCAGGTAACTGTGCCAATATTCCTTGATACCTTTAAATAGGGCCCTCATATAATGGAGAAAGGGGTCTAAGATGAGAGAAGGTATGAATTTAGGGACGGAAGGGAAAGATGATGCATTTCAGAGCCGGCTGAAATGGTACAAATTTTAGTTTCACCTCTAGAAGCAATTGACGAATAAAGTCTCAGGCTATGACATGAGAGTTTTTTCGTAACTTTTACTTGGAGTGGTTAGGAGTGACTGGATATAAGAGCTACACTTAGGACACTGGGAGGCTTCAAGAGAGCACAGAGTTAGTCCTTTGGCTGAATGAATTTAATAAATTATCTTTCAATTGGAGAGGCCTCCCTGGGTGAATCACTTTCAATTAGACAAAAATAGCCAACAGAAATCAGCCCCCACTAAAGAAGAAGAAAGAAGGAAAGAAATCATTTGGTTTGATTGACTGACATTGTTTCGAACAGAGCGTGAAAGAACACGCAGAGCTTAGTTTGGTCAGAAAGACATCCTGCTGCTGATGAAATCACATGCATTTATTCAGTCCTCCAACCATTTCCTAGGTGTGACTTTTAAATATATAAATAGATCTACTCTCAAACTTATCTTCCTCCTACCTCCACCTCCAAAATGAAATCACACAGATTTTCCTCACTTTTTCAATGGAAATGTCATTCTCCACATTCAGTGGGCTTGATAATTGGTGTTATTTACCTTCGACCTCCTTTCTCCTCCCCAAAATTTCAATACTAAATCAGAAACCAACTTAGCAACTGTTTTATATTATCTCTCAGCAATGTCCCTTTCTTGTGCCAGACAGTATCCCCAATTTCTGAGTAACTGGCTCCAGCTTCTGTCTCTGATCTTTAGAATTGCCTCCCTCCATTTTAGCATTCCCTGTGCCTGAGGACTTTACCCTACAAAATCCAATATTGGTTCTCAAGAACCAATACTTGCCTCTTATTGACTATCAATTTGTGTTCAACTCCTTTTCCAGGCATTGGAGGTCCTTTATGATCTAGTGTGACCTGATCTCCCACTAGTTTTAGGCAAGATGGTGGGGAAACCTGGGTATGGGGATGGTGTTGTCATCCACTCTTTCTGCTAACAGTTGGGATTCTGGGACCAAAAAAAAAAACAAAAAACAAACCAAACAAACAGTGTCAACACTGGCTATTGCTTTCTAGCCACAATTCACCAAATGCTAAAAGGGGGAACTCATGCGTAGTAAGGAGAGACTTGCCCCTCTTGAGCATGGGGGGGGGGGCATATATTTGCCTAGAGGCTGATGGGGAAGGAGCAAAGAGCTGGGATAATGCCATGAGTATTTCTGAAGTGTAGAACAACTGGCCAAACAAATACAAACATGAGAGGCAGGTGCTTGGAGACACATACACACACAACACACATACATGTGTTTACTAAGAGTGCTAGAAGCTGTATTTATGGACTGGCATGTCACTATGGCCCCATGGCTTTGGATCTAAAATTGATTTATAATGGGGACTCATGTCTCTAAAGGTAGAGCTCATGACTGAGCAGAAAAGGGAGAGAAACATGTGCAATATCACTGTGAAGCTTTTCTATAGGCCAGTTGGCCACAAGAAGGAAATGGAGGGGTGCTCTCCTAACCACTACTGCTCTGGGACAAAGGAAGCAGGAGCAGAGAAAGGAAACTTGAACCCGCTGAATGTCTGCAGAAAGCTCATTTGGCTAATAGTAGAGAATCAGACTAGTGTTTTTATTTCCTTTGTTGACATGGAGTAAAGAAATTTAATGGAATAAAGTCCTCTGGACCGCACTCCAACAGATTTTCCTCACTTTTTCAATGGAAATGTCCTTCTCCACATTCAACAGCCTTGATAGACTTGATAATTTGTATTATTTACCTTCAACCTCCTTCCTTCTCCCAAAATTTCAATACCAAATCAGAAACTAACTTGCTAAGTGAAGCAGGCATAGAAAGCATCTTGAGAGAAGGCATTCACTCCAACTCAGAGGTCATGATTGTCAAGGAGAAACCTGGTTGTAAAAAAAAAAAAAAAAACCAAGGTCTCTAGATTTAGGCAGACACTAGGTTATTTAAAAAAAAAAAAAAAAAAAAAAAAAAAGCCAAGGTCTCTATATTTAGGCAGAGGAAAAAGGAATGATTTGTTGAAAAAAAAAAAAAAGTGCCTGTGAAACATGCTAATGCATGTTTCACATCTGAAAACGATATTTAGAAATAAGGATAAGGGTACACAATCATGGAATACATAGGAAGATGCCACAAACCTATATGAATTACATCATGCAAAATAGCTGAGATTGATCTGAAAATACTAGTACAAAAAACAACTATATTAGCCAGGAAAAGGTTGGGGGGAAGTTTGGGAAGTGGGCTGGTTAATTCCAGAGCAAGAAGAGCAAAGAACACTTTGGTCTATTGCTTGGGAACAAGTATGACCAGGAGAACTTTCAGTGGTTACTGAACCACTTTTACTGACTTTTGAGGAATTTTGGAGAACAATAACAGCAACAACGAAAGGCCAAAGGTCGAGAAATAAGCTTATCTAATCTTAGTTTAATTAGCAAAAATGTGGAAGAATATAGATTCTACAAACTATAAACAGTATAAGCATAATACTAATCTTAGTCAAGAATCCAAAACATATTTTATAATGATTTCAAAAGAAAAATCACATATAATGCCACTACCAACTACAACCACAACTGTAACATGTTACTTAAATTCATGAATCGATGCATGCATTTTTTTGTTTTGTTTTGAACTCCTTTTATCTCTTTTTTACTCCTTTCACATAACAGAATATGGTGACTATTATTTGGTGTTATTAAATATTCTCTGATATACAATATTGTTTTCCATGGCTATATAATATATTTTACACATATATATTATATAAATCAACTGTGATTCATGAGTTGTCCCTCATATTGTTTTTTTTATTACTCATTTCTAATATTCAGAGACTATGACCTTTAGCATTTCTGCACTGAGGAATTTCCTAAGGTCTTATTTGTACCCTAATAATTAATATTTGTAAATGTTCTTTGGACCCTGGGAAAAAAATGTCACTCTCTGTATTTTAGATATTATGCAGCATATATTCAATCTTGTATATGAATTATATAATTATTTCAATTATATCAATTGTATAATTATATTATACAATTCCTGTAATTTATATTATTTCTTATTTGTTTACTTGGAATCTGAAAGCCCAAGAGTGGCATTTTCATTTTATTTTATTTTTTAAAGATTTTATTTATTTATTTGACAGAGAGAAAGAGATCACAAGTAGGCAGAAAGGCAGACAGACAGAGGGGGAAGCAGGGTCCCAGCTGAGCAGAGAGCCTGACACAGGACTCCATCCCAGGACTCTGAGACCACGATCTGAGCCGAAGGCAGAGGCTTAATCCTCTGAGCCATCCAGGTGCCCGAGAGTGGCATTTTTAAATCTTTCCCCACCACTGTGTTTTGGGGGCAACATTAGTTTTGCATCTGTCAACATTTACTGATGCATATATTTTCACGACCGTGTAGCTTCACTGTGAACTGGACCCTTTGTTTATATAAAACAACCCTCACTGCCTTATTCAATGATACTTGTGTTAAGCTGTGTTTTGTCTTAGATCAATGTCATGACTTCTGCTTTAGTGTTTGTGTCATCTGTCCACTACACCTTGTCTCAGCATTTTAATCTTTGGGCATCCTTTCATTTCAGGGATGAATATGTAAACAATGTGTATGGTTGAGTTTTAATTTCTGGCACAAGATGAAGACTTTATTAAAAATGGGTCATTTAGTTCCTTAATGGGAGCTGTTATAACTGACTATTTGATTTCATCATTTTCGTGGTCCTTTTAATTTCTTTTTAAACATTTCCTCGGCATCTCCTTTATTTTCTGTCTTGTTTCATATGAGGTATGTTTCCTTAGAGTCCTTGGGTTTGGAAGATGGATTAGTGGAAAAAGAAATTCTATAACTATTATTTTCTAAAATTAAATGTCAAGAACAGAATGACTCTCTCATAGTTGAACAAAGGAATTCAGAACATTTTATTTTCACTGTCCTATCCCTTCCCATAGACGTCAGACAAACACCAGTCTTTGCAGGTTTTTAAGAATGTAGTCTGGGGCTTTAAACCCCAACTTGCTGTTTCATAAGTTTTTGTATCAACTGCGTATCTTCTCTTTGAATATATTTGACTTTTGCATACCATTTCATTTTTTAAAGATTTTATTTATTTGAGAGTGAGAAAGAGAGAAAGCAAGCAGGGGGAGGGGCAGGGGAAGAGGGAGAAGGAAACTCCCCACTGGGCAGAGTCCAACGTGGGGTTCTATGTGGGACTCGGTCATGGGACTCCAGGATCATGACCTGAGCTGAAGGCAGATGTTTAGCCAACTGAGCCACCTAGGAGCCCTTATTTTTTTAGTGTTTTTTAAAATTTTTTTTGTTTTTCTTTTTCTTAATTTTAAGTGGGCTCCACACCCAATGTGGGGCTTAAACTCATGACCCTGAGATTAAGAGTTGCATGTTCTACCAACTGAGTCAGCCAGGTGCCCCCTCCACATAATTTTAAAACTGGATCCACACAATAATTTAAACATCTCTTTTTAAGTACTAATCCTCTACCTTTTATAACATTACCTTCTCCACATACTGGATTCGACTTTCTATAAAACAAACTTTGCTCATTAGTTGCATCTAAGAGATTTTAATTCTGTTGTGTTTTAGTTTCCTTGCAATCTCATCTGTATCTCTGCATACTGCATTTCATTTTCATCTCTGCCTGCTTTCATTCTCTTCTGATTTGTGAAGGCCATGGTTTCCTGCCCTCTTAAGAGCATTCCAGTCTCCTAAAATATTTTCTTAGGTCCAGCTGGAGGAGCTCATTTATTTTCATTCTGTTTGCTATTCTTTGCTCCTTTATTTTGTGTTTTCCTTAGTTCCTATCTGTTTTACTCTTTTCTCATTCTTAGAGAAGGAAGCATTCTACAGGTTTGATGCTTGTCAAATAAAGGTTTTTAGTCTTGTTCTCACTGAATGTTGAATTAATAGTGGCAGGTGGATGTGTACATATCCCAGGCTACATCAACTTTCTAGAATATATTATCCCAGAGAAATTCTACTTTGGATATGCACACATCCTAGGCTACATCAACTTTCTAGAATATATTACCCTAGAGAAATTCTACTTGAATTTTATTTTCCTCTTGGTCCCAGGACAATTTCTACTTTTTGGAATGCATCACAAGGGTTACAAAATGATCAAAATTTCTCAGTATTTTATAAATGTTTTAACAGAGATATATATATATATATATATATATATATATATATATATATATATATTTTCACTCTAGAATGTGAAATCCATTGCATATATATCCATTGCATCAGATTCCTTATATCCTTAAAATTCTTTACATACTCATTCAGTTTTGTCACTCAAAGTATTAAAGATTGATAGAAATATGTTGTTTCCCACTGTGAATGTTCTGACAATTTTATTCTATATATTTTACTATTTATATTATTTAGAATAAAAGTATTCATGGAGGGTATGCCTTTTAATGGATTATATCTTTTAGCCACAGTTAATGCACCGTTTTACTTTGTCTAATATTAATATTGCTCTCCTTTCTTCCTTTGGTTTGCATTTTCCTGGTATATTTTTGTCTTTCCTTTTTTTCTCTCCTTTCTGTCCCACTTTGTTTTAAACAGCATATATTTAGAATTAGTTTTTGCCCGATCCATGTCTCTTTGTCTTTTAATAGAAACAATTAAGCCATTCACACTTAATGTGATAACACGTTTGACCTCACTTCTACCGTCTTATTTTATACTTTCTTTTTTTATGTTCCCTTGCTATTTTCTTTATTAGTTTTTAATCTTGGCCTTACGAGTCCAAATCTTTCTCCTAATTTTGAAGTTAAATATGGCATTTCTACTCTTATATTCATCTACTCTCTTTTCTTTTAAAAATGTATTTAGTATTTGATGTCTCTCAGCACAAAATGAGCGCTTTAGTACTTCAAGCATTTTTGTTTTTCTGGAGTAATCTGAGTTTTTAGATCCAGATTACTATCATTAAATTTCTTATCTATCTTTTTAACTAAGAACTATTTTTGACAGTTGCACTGTTTCATAACCAAATTAATAAAGTTTAAACATTAAATCTGCTCTGATTTTATTGTTTACCTATCTTTTATATCACATCATCTCCATCCCCCAATTTTAATATTCATTAATTTCCCTGTTGATCAGAATATTTTGAATACTTTTTCCACTAAATGATTTTGGTGGTCTACTTTCTGTGTATTTCTTTTGTCTGACAATATCTTTTTTTCCCCTCATGTGGTACTGAATACAGTTCTGGGTCACAATTTTATTACCTTAAAACTCCATAGCTATGTATCAACTTCCTTCTATCATTTACCACTACAAAATATCTGACACATGCTTATTAAAAATACTGTTTCTTTTCCTGATTGCACACCAATAGATTCTTATAAATCTTATAAATTAACAACATCCACCAGAACGTATCTTTAATTTTCCCTGGTACACAATGAGTATTTTGAATTGAAATCATAAAAATATTTCTCTATACTTTTTATAACTCATCTTCCATTTTCTCTTCTCCTAAAAAATTCCATATTTTAATATTTTAATGTGTTGAAATAGCTTCCTCTTTTTCACTCATTAGTTTTGTTTCTTTTAAAAAAAAAATTATTTAGAGCAAGAAAGAGAAAGTATGTGTGGGGGGGTGAGAAGGGGGCAGAGAGGGAGAGAAGCAGACTCCCCACTGAGCAGGAAGCCCATCTCCAGTCCAATCCCAGGACCCTGAGCCAAAACCAAGAGTCAGTTGCTTAATCGACTGAGCTACCCAGGAATCCCTTTTGGTTTCTTTCTTTATGTATTTTCTATCAAAACTGTGAGAATTTATGCTCATCTTTATTGCTCTGCATTGTCCTAATGTCCATGCTTCCATTGCATGCTTTTAATTCTGCAAAATATTTTTATTTTAAAGAAAGGAAAGTTTCCTAATCTCAGATTGCTTTCTTTTGATAGTTCCTGTTACATTCTTTGGAATCTCTGTAAATAGAACTTGGACCTTTCTTTCTTTCTTTCTTTTTTAATAGTGTCCATTTTACAGGGAGAAATTAGTTTCACATTCTTAGATGTCTTCCTTCTTCTGAACCACTAAATACTGTTTTTGTGAGCTTTGACGATGTGTTGACTATGAGTGAGTCCCATGGCCCATCACCATGTGTTTTGGCCAGGGTGTGTCTGAGGAGAAACTAACATGATTGAGATGCTGAGGTGGTGCTTCCCATCACCAACGTGGCTAGCAGATACACACAGTATTTATATATTTAACATATATATAACATATATAAAATATATTAAGATATATGTTAAAATATTATATATGTTTTAAAATAGTGGCAAAATATACCTAATATAGAATTTATGTTTATTTACGGTGGTAAAATAAACATGACAGAAAATTTACCACTCAACCATTTTTAAGTATCCAGTTCAGTGGCATTAAGTACATTTATACTTTTGTGCAACTACCACCATCATCCATTCACAAAAATTTTTTCATCTTACAAAACTAAAACTCTATACTACTACATGATAACGCCTCATTCTCCTCTTCCCAGCTCCTGGAAACCACCATTCTACTTTCGGTCTCTATGGAGTTTGACCACACTAAATACCTCCTATGAGTGAAACCATACAGTGTATGTCATTTTGTGACTGGTTTATTTCACTTAGCAAAATGTCATCAGGTTTCATCCATGTTGTAGCATGCATCAGAATCACTCCTTTTTAAGGCTGAATAACACTCCACTGTTATACAACATGTATGTTATACATATACAACATTCTGTTTATTCCTTCATCCATCAATAGACACTTGGTTGTTTCCACCTTTTGGCCATTGTGAATAATGCCGCTATATATTTAAGTGAATGAATATCTCTTTGTATTCTTGCTTTCGATTCTTTTGGGTATGTATCCAGAAAAGGAACTGATGGCTCACATGATATTCCTATTTTTAACTCTTTGAGGAATCACCATACTGTCTTTCATAGTGGTTGCACCATTTTACATTCTCACCAACAGTGCACAAGGGTTCCAACTTCTCACATTGCCATCAGTTGTTTTCCTCTTTTTCTTGTTTGTTTGTTTGTTTGTTTGTTTTTGAGAATAGCTATCCTAATGGATACAAAGTAGTATCTCATTGTGGTTTTGATGTGCATTTCCCTAACAATTAGTGATGCTGAGCACCTTTTCAGGTACTTATTGGCCATTTGTGCATCTTCTTTGGAGAAATGTTTTTCAAATCCTTTGCCCATTTCTTAATTGGATTATTTGGGGGGTTTTTGGTTGAGCTTATTGAGTTCTCTACAGATTCTGAATATCAACCCACCTTCAGATATACAATTTGCAAATAATTTTCTCCCATTTTTTGTAGTCCCTGTCATTCTACCCTTAGAGATGCTAGTGAAAATTCTTCTAGGAGTTCCTTCTTTTTCATCTGTAGGCCAACTTTTCCTTCCACTCTGGTGATTTATGGGTTAGTTGAGCCTTCCCCCAATACTCTTTATCATGGACTGCTGTCAAAATTTCTGACATGTGGATTACACTGGTATCCTTTTCTGTCTGTCAGTACTATAATAAATATCCTCAAATATTTATTTATTAATATGATCAATTCAATAAAAAATCAGGGGAGTAGGCATGAGTTAAATGTGTTTTCTTCACTTCCCATTTTTAACACAGTATTTCTTAAAGGCAGTCTACCTGCACCAGAATCACCCTGAGTGCTGGTGAAAAATGCTGCTTCTGGGCCACCACTGCACGTCTCTGAATCAGAATTTCTGATGGGAAAGTCACCAGGCAAAAATCAAAATTCAAGAACTGCGAGATTGAGGGCTGCCTTGTGAGAACTTGGGAGAGAAAGCAATGATTCCCTGGAACTAGCCAAGTTTCAGAAGTCATAGCAGGTGATTCTTAAGTCATTTTGACAGGTATATTAGTTATGCAGCTCAGAGACAGGATATTTAACAAAGCTTCCCAGAAGCCTCTCAGGCATGAGGGAGAAATTACTGTTGAATGCAAAGACAGGGATAATGTGCAGACATGATCATGACTGGAGTATAGTGTCCAGTGTAGGTTCTGACATGCTCAAGAGGGCTTTTAGAGAAAACCTACTGCACTGAGGATTTACCAGAGAAGGTAAGGAATTAAAAACACCGTAGAGGAATCACTGAGGGAACTTCTTGGTTAGCAGTGGTTCTTAACTCTGTTGAATGCTGTTGTCACCTGAGGATCCTTAAAAAAACCCCTCAGGCCCAGCCTTGACCCCAGACCAATTCAATTAGCATCTCTAGGAGTGGAACCCAGAACTGTTAGGTCTACAGTGTTCTCCAGGTGATTTTAATATTCAACCAATGTTGAGAACCACTGGTCTGGAGAAGAGGACCTTGATTATAAATCTGTGAAGCTCGAATGCAGCAGAGGAAAAGAAGTGTTTCAGAAAAAAAAAAAAATCCACCCTTGACCATGCACCTGGCAGAAGGGACACTGAAGGTCTAGCTGAGTCAGCAGATGGCTACTGGCACAGCTTGTCTATCAAGCCCAGACTCTCAGTGCTGTGAGAAACGTCCTTCCCTTCCTGAAGAGGCACGGGTCTCCTTGACATGGATCTTTCAGACACTGGCAGTACATATATATCAAGATAAATGAAAATCGACTCCCATGATTTCATCAGCTCTTGTGGTTTCACCTACCTCTTAGAGTGATGATTCCCTAATCTGGGTTTCTAGCCACAGAGCTCATCTATCATCCACATCTCCACCTGGATCTCTCACGGACACTTCAAATGTAACATATCCCAAACTGACTCATTACTTAACGCTATCCTGTTTCTTGGTTCTCGTGGTCAATGGAACCACTACCCTTCCAGGCACACCAGGTGGAAGCCTGGGAGCTACCCTTGGTTCATCTGCCTCCCTCACTATACTCACATCCATTTAATTACAGGTTCTTTCCTGATTCTGTCCTTCCCTCTGTACCACCTTGTTCAGTCCTCATATTACCTAAACTCCCACGGAAACCCCTCAGTGGACAGCCCCACTTTTTGTCTTCTCCCCTCTTGACGTTGTAATTGGAAGGATTGCTCTAATGTTAAAATCTGGACATGTCAGTTCCCACTTAAAATTTGCCAGTGGCCCTCTGCTGTCTACCAGGAAAGATCCACATTCTTTTATTTGACGACAAGCCCCTCCTGCCCACATTTCCAGCCTCCTCTCCCAGCATTTCTTGAATCATGGCTTTGCTCCAGCAACACTGAACTGGAGACAAGAACTCCTTCTGAGCTTCTGCTTATGCTGTTCCATTACCCACACTCAGGCTGTATTGCCCACATCCACTTCCTCACTTCAACCCATCCTTCAAATTTCAGCTGAAGTTCTTCTACTCCAAAAAGTAATGCCTGACCTCCTTGGTCTAATACCTTCCTAGGCTGGAGAGGTGACCCTCCTCCAAATCTCATCTAAACATAATGGTACATGGTATCTGTTTCTGGATCTGTCCCATCCAGCTCCTGGAAACGCAGTGAGTCCTGTTCCCAGAAACTACTCTGCCCACCACAGAGGGGATGTTCAGTATATATTTGCTGATTTAATGTTAGTCAAATGATTGGGTGAATCTCCTCAAGAATGTATTTGCCATGATTTGCATGATTTACAGATTAGGAACAATGGAAGCTTTGGAGCAAAGTGGAAATTTCCCCAGCTGTGGGAACATATAACTACTCACTTCCTAATGCTTGGGCAAGATCACTTTGTGATCAGCCAAAGGCTGGACATCCATGTATGAGAAAATGGAGGGGACCAACTTCCACCAGTGGGTGTCCTGGGGTCAGATTCTGAGGATCATGAACGTACTTATTGATGACAATCTGGCTTGAGAGAATGGGAAACTGGATGAGAACATCCAACCCACTTCGCACTGGACTTCATGGATTTTGGAAGGAATCCTCTGGCCCTCTCAGAGACTGAAAGAGCTTTCTCTGGCTCCACTTTAACTGAAAGGCAGGGGCACTGAGGCAGCTGGTAAAGGGCTGTGGGCCACTGTCCCAGAGCAGAGAAGTGGAGAAATACAGGAAGGAATGAAAATATTTGGGCCAAACATTTCAAGCATTTCAGCATCTAAGGGTCAAAGTGGCCTTGCTGACCTCTGGTTACTTGGAACTTTCACATCTAATCAGCCACCAGGGAAGTGAAAACTCAGTTTCTGTGTAGATGAAATATTGTTTGTGCCTTAAGTGAGGACCCAACTCTCCATGTAGACCACTAGAAGAGCATGGTGGGCCCAAATGGCCAGCTGGGCAGATGGGTCTGGGGTTTGTCAGCAGCTATGTACCACTGAGTTTTACCTGTCATCCCTTGTCTTGCCACAAGAGACTCTTCTAGACTCCTTTCACCCCAAGAAGGCTGGGGATGTCTATGCTGTCTCACAATCATGACTGGAATCAGGAGATCTCATGAATATGAGCCCCTGTTATCTTCTAAGTGTGGTACACATCCAAGGATGATTATTATTATCATGATTTTTATTAATTTAAAAAATCTTTTCTAACTTGAACCTTTTCTCTCTGTGCCCCTCTCCTGCCTTGAAGACATTTTGGCTCCATGTCCTACTTGGAAAACGAGAACCTCTCTTACGTTCTCCTTTTAAATCACAATACCAGGAAAGGATCTTGAATTTTCACTGAGGCATCAATGATGTCAGAGGTTAATTCCAAGAGGAAAGTGGACATTTCTTTAAAAAAATGAAACAAAACAAAAAACCCCCAAAAAACAAAAAAAAAAAAGGCTGTGCTTCTTCAGAAATGAAGATGAAGAGCTGGAGTTGTGCCCTGGGGAAGAGTGGGAGACATCAGTTCCTATCAGATATGCAGGACACTTCACCTTTAGAAAGAAGAGGATTCCACGCTTGAAGACAAAGCCCTGGAATGGGTACTCTCTAGGCTGCTTCCGTCATTTCATTTTCTATGATGCTAGAAACGCTTTTATCGGCCTCAAACTAATCCAGTGTTATGGCCTAAATGAATAATGCCCCAGAGTGCTAAGACAACATGCAACTGATATCACCAGACCACTCTCCTTAATCTGTTCAGAATCCAGAGTAAGGGGTCCACTACCACCATCCTCACTGCCAACCACCATCGTTTCCACCACCATCACTATGACGGACACCATCACCTCCAAGGCAAAGACAGTTGTGATTTTTTTAATGGGAGAAATAATATATGAAAATTTCTTAACTTAAGGGGCTGATATTAATCCCAGAGAACGTTCTGGAACAGATGTGGAATAAGACATTATGACTAAAGTTGTGCCCTCTAAGAACCAACAAGGGTTAACTAAAAGTAGCTTATGTCAGACTAGCAAAATAACTGCTTTGACAACATAATTGGCAGGTGGATCAGGGAAATGCCAGTGATAAAAAGTATCTGAACTTAATCAGAACCTTAGAGAAGATTCCTTTGATGAATTTTTGGAAAAGTTGAAGAAATATGGGCCGGGTAATGGTAGGAAAAGTTGAATAAATTTTCTGAAAGGGGCTGTTTACTTAATGAATGAACATCTACCTTGAGGGAGCACATAGTGACATGCCTCAGAATTCCCGTGACGTTCATCATTTTTATTGATGACATAGTTGAAGAGGTCACACTCGTCAGATTTGGGGATGACAGGAGGCCAGCTGGAAGGGACAGTAAATACACTGGATAACAGAATCAAAGCTAAAAATATTTAGTCAAGTTGGCAAGAGAGACTAAACAAGACAAAATGAGTGACTGAGTTGAGTTGAACAGGACGAAATGAGTGATAAAAGCAAGGGCTCTATATTCACGTCCCAGGTAGCATCTGTACGACGGTAGCACATGGGGGTGTGCGGCAGGTGCTACTGTTTGAGAGGAAGTTTGAAAAAGAGTTGGCTTTTTTCATTTGGCTCTAGACTCACCAGTTACTATTGGCTTAGATTCCCAATTCAACCTTACAGAGTTTTTAAAAAATATATATGAAACGTAAAATGAAGGAGGTAATAATGTAAAATAATGTAAAAACATTCAGTTTTATCCAATTTTAATAAATCACATGAAATGGAAATAGTTCCATGTGGACATAGCACAGCTCTAGATACCTTCCTGGTACATTTCTGAGGCTGCCTAGTCTGAACAAATAAAAATGCATGGAGAGAGAAATGCACATAAAGCACCCAGGACACCACCTGGAAAATTCTGTTATTTGTTCGTTCACCACATTCAATTGTTTGTGGTGCATAATCTCTACTTGGGACTAATTCAGCTGCCCTTGAAATTCTGTATTTTACTCTTTAAGAACAAGATGGGGGGACGCACCTGGATGGCTCAGTTGGTTAAGCGACTGCCTTCAGCTCAGGTCATGATCCCATGATCCCAGAGAACCGGAATCGAGTCCCACATCGGGCTCCCGGCTCCATGGGAAGTTTGTTTCTCCCTCTGACATTCTCCTTCCTCTCTCTCTCTCTCTCAAATAAATAAGTAAAATCTTAAAAAAAAAAAAAAAGAAAGAAAGAAAGAACAAAGACAGGGAAAACTAAAAGAAGAATGACAACGATAGTGAAGACACTGATGCCAATGATGTATGAGGCAGGGCAGAGCAGCACGAAGAGCACTGGCTAGGGAGGCAGGAGCTGGACTGGGCCATGAACTGGCTGTGAGATCCTAGCCAAGCCAATATTTCCCTCAGAGCTGGTGATAGGCCTCTCTGAGAAGCCTGGGTGGTGGTGGTTGGCTGGTCTGCCCTCCTCAGTTCTGGTCTTCTGGTCAGACCACAATACGGGTGGGTTCCTTTCTCCCTTGTCACTCACCCAGGGACAAGGCCTCTGGAGCGCCCAGGAAAAATTTTGCACTCTTGAAATGCCACTAACACTTGCAAATTATACCAATTATTTCCCTCAGGAAGCCTTCAAATATACCCTTTCTTTGGCTCCCTGGGAAGTCAAGCTGATGGCGATTCACATCTCCAATACCACATACGACATTAACGGAGGCAGGAAAGAAAAACGCCTAAGAGAACAGGCTCTGAAATCACAGGACTCTGAGTTAAAATGCAGCCTCCCCTACTAACTTCATGAGCATTTACTTAAGACTCCCTGAGACTCAGTTTTCCTGTCTGTACAACAGGGTTAATGCCAGACTCAGAATGATGTGAAGATTATGTGAGGCAATGCATATACAAAATATAGCACTATGTCGAGCACAAAGTAGAAGACCAGTGGATAGTATATCTAATGTTACTACTCCATTTATTTACCCAGCATCCCTCTGCTTGCTTTCTCCCCTCTCCTACCCTCCTCTAAGCCAGGTACTGGGCTGGTTCTAGGGAATATGGTGGATTCACATCTCCTGTCCTCACCAAGCTCACAACCCAACCACCATTGTTTAGACCAACTTTCTACTCCAATGGCAATATTCTGCATCTGCATTTTCTAATGTGCTAGCTGTATATGGCATTTAAGTACTGCAAATGGGACTGACGTGACTGAAGAATGGAACATTCAGTTTTATCCAATTTTAATAAATCACATGAAATGGAAATAGTTCCATGTGGACATAGCACAGCTCTAGATACCTTCCTGGTACATTTCTGAGGCTGCCTAGTCTGAACAAATAAAAATGCATGGAGAGAGAAATGCACATAAAGCACCCAGGATACCACCTGGAAAATTCTGTTATTTGTTCGTTCACCACATTCAATTGTTTGTGGTGCATAAGTTCTATCCCTGGAGCCACAGTATGGTGAGAGCTGTACCTTCAATGAGCTCCCAGATTCGTGGGGGCTAGGCAGAGCAGTGCATTCACCATAGTGAGGGAAGTGTATGCACAGGAGCTATGGGTGAAGCAGAGAGAGGTCTCTAACCCAGATGGGTAAGCCGGGAGGGCTCCCCAGAAAGATGGTTAAGATCTGAGCAGAGTCTTGAATAGATTTCAGAGAGGGGAGCCAAAATGTAAATTTATTCAATTTACAACAACAGGTTATATTCCAGGGCCATGAGACAGAGAGAGGTCTCTAACCCAGATGGGTAAGCCGGGAGGGCTCCCCAGAAAGATGGTTAAGATCTGAGCAGAGTCTTGAATAGATTTCAGAGAGGGGAGCCAAAATTTATTCAATTTACAACAACAGGTTATATTCCAGGGCCATGAGACCCAGGGTTGGTGGCAGAGGTGGCCGTGGAGCAAACACTGTCTTAGAGAAAACTCGTAGCCTAGGGCCAATTTGTTGTCTTCAAACCCTTCCCCTTTGTGTCTTTTTTGAATTGCTTAATTTCATTGCTCTTCTGCAGCCACATCTTCTTTACCTGGGTGCATTTTTTTTTTTTTTTTGGATGGTGTATATAACCTTATTTTTTTAGAGCTTTATTAGTAGTCACTAACCATAACTGATTTGGTGGGGGGTAGGGAGACAGATGAACTCTGTTACATACAAGGTGACATCAACTCCCACTGTGATTTTGTTGTAGAATTCTTTTCCTTGGTATAAACAAAAGGCTCTGTGAATATGGCCAGTGTGTGAAGAAGCTGCTATGGATTGGCTGGGCTGGCTGAATCTGGCTGTGACAGTGATACACTTTAATAGGAGTAAGGATTATTCTCTTGACATACATGGAGAAATGGGATCCTACACACTTTTGTGTATTTTACATAATGTTTGGTTTGCCCAAATCTAGTATGTGACATCTAGCCAGAGAATTCTGCCACTGACCATTGCTCACATGAAAGCAGGTACGGCTCTATATTGTATGGTTTCCATATGCACAGGGGTGTGTATAAAGCTGGATGATCCGTGTGATTCTTTCTCCCAGGAGGCCAGGGGTATGCTCGGGTGGTATGGTTTGATCCCAGGAGGCCCTGGTCTATTTGAGTCTGTAGAGGTCATTTGCTTTGACTGTGTCAGAGTCACCTCTGATGGATAGAAATGTAAACTGGTATCACCTTTTCAAAAAGCAGCTTGTCCTATATATCAGGAGTCTTAAAACATTCATGCCCCGTGGCCCAGTGATGCTGCTTCTGGGAATCTATCCAAACAAAGTATTTGGAAATGTATGCCAAGTTATTTGTAGTTGCTAAATGGCAAATAGGTGTAATAATATATGGCCATGAAAATGATGTTCGTGAACGACTTTGGCTACTAACACTAACTGAGGGGACAGGGAGAGCAGAGAAGCAATAGTTACAGAGGACAGGCAATCACTCAGGACTCAGCCTGGGTTTAAATCCTGGGTCTACCACTTACTAGCTGTGTGGGAGGGGCAAGTCACCTGAATTCTGTGGGGTTGGCTATAATACTTGCCTCAGAGAGTCTTCTGAGAATTAAATGACACAATGAATATAAAAGAATTAGCACATAAAACATACATTTAGTAGATAATCAATGTAGGCTCACTATAGGTTACATGATCTCAGGGCAAAAAAAAAAAAGAAAAGAAAAGAAATATACCAATATAGCAACAGTGTGGAAATCAGGTGGACGAATTGTGGGTGGTGGTTGATTCTTTGCACACTTACCAACTTCCCCATTTTTTTTCATTCAACAGTAAATGATTTTCACACTAAAAAAGTATATGTAACGATGGAATACAATACGATTTTTTTTTTAAGAATTTTACCACAACTGTCCCTTCTTCTTCCAAAGCAGGAGCAGGGGGCAGCCTCCTCCCCCAAGCATCAGCAGGAGAGGGAAGAGTTAGTACTTTGTGGGTTCTCCCCTGGCAGCGCCTCAGAGTGCAGAGCTGGGACCTCTGGGTGCCACCTGTTGAAAGTGCTCTGTGGCAAGTTGTGGAGAGTTGTAGGGGGAGTTGGAACTGGTGTCCCAAGGGATTTCTCCTATCTCAGAGAGTCTAGATTTGAAGATGCGCTGGTATTTATCATTTTCTTCCCATGTTTGATTGATCTGATCCAAACACTGAACTAAAAGTGTAAGGTGGGGAAGACTCCTCTACTGGCACCC
Organism: Mustela erminea; assembly: GCF_009829155.1. Taxonomy (NCBI): domain Eukaryota; kingdom Metazoa; phylum Chordata; class Mammalia; order Carnivora; family Mustelidae; genus Mustela; species Mustela erminea. The sequence goes on along the minus strand of NC_045614.1, from coordinate 112,033,456 downwards.
CTCCCAGAAAAATACCTGAGATAATGCCTAGAGTGCTACACATAAACCCTACCCAGACACATAAACATTCAGGGTGACCCGCAAAGAGAAGACTTAGACCAGGAGTACAAGAGGGAAGTTAGCTTAGTTGCACCTGCTTTATTTAATGCATATAATTTATATGCAGAATGTAATCTCTGGCAAGTCCAGCCCTTTTTAACACGTCAAGCCGCAAAGTCCCTTCCCACGTTAATTAGGACACTTCCCTGGAATGAGAGGATCATAAAGCCCAAAGGTAGGGGTGTGTGCATGTGTGCGTATATGTACGTGACCAAGCGTGATGACAACTGCCCTGACGATCTAATGTCCTTCACTGACAAGGAGGGTGCCCTGTGCTCCAGCAAGTGGCTCTGGGGACTGTATTTTACACAAAGCATCCCAGGCACCGAAATCACGGATTGGTTCTCCCCATTCGAACCTGAGGGCCAGTTCCCAGCCCTCTGTCCTGACCCCTGCCCCTCATCAGTTTCTACCGCCGGTGCACACCTCCAGACCCAAGATGGTGCCCCCCAGACCCTGAAACGAAAGAACGACAAACAGCGCTGCCGGGCCCTCCCGGGACGGCGAGGTCACCGTATGCTAATGCAGTCCTAGGAGTCGGCCGGGTCGGGCCGCGCCAGCCCGCGAGCGCGTCGGCAGGTTCTCAGCTCTCCCGCGCACCACTGCGGCGCAGCCACCGATCACCGCGCGCTGCCGCAGACCCTCGGCGGTGGGGAGGGGGAGTCGTGCCCGCCACGCTGAGCTCCGCAGCTGGATCGCTCACATCTGGAGACGCCTCCTCACTCCTGTCCCAGGCTTTCCGCTGCAGCGATGGCGGGCGTAGGGGAGGCGCGGCAGAGTCACCTGTAGGGCCTTCCAGAACTCCGCGGGCCCCCTCCGCAAATTCTAGCCCACCCATCCAGAGGAAGAAAAGGTCAGAATATTCGGGGTGAGGTGACTAGTGGAGTTTTGGAAAGCCCCACAGGTGATACTAGATACGCGCCCTTCAAGACGTACATACACGGGCACACATGTTGTGACTCGGTCACCAAACAGGTCAGCTTTATATTCTCTCTCGACCCTCCTCTCCCTCCCTGGCTTGTATTTGCCCAAGGTGTCTGTGTTCTCGCCAGCCTCCCTTCAAGCTCCCCTAGCTCAGAGGCTTTGCGGACTGTCCCGAAGTCCTGGAACCCCGCGGGACCGTCAGAGGCTTTGGCGGCCAGACGTTAAGAAAAGTGTCCCTGCTCTTCGCCGCCCTTGGGCACCCTCGCGCGCGAAGGCTACCAAGGAAGCAAGTATGTCTAGAAGGGGGAAATCTGGCCAGATGCTGGAGCCAAGTGCCGGGAGCAAGGCTGCCTCCCGCCTGCACACCTTTGGGGCGTGGAAGGTCTTCCCAGTCGAAGAGGGAGCCGATGACCCACCCGTGCCGCTCCCGCGTCCCCAGCCCTCCAGCGGGGCGTCTCCTCCCACAGGGGCTTTGCGGCAGGTGGCAGCGCCGGGGTGGGCACAGTGGCGTCGCCCGAGGCTCCCTTCCCTGTCCGCGCGACTGGCTCCCGCTCTGCCCTCGTTTCCCAAGTTGCGGCCGCCCGCGCCCGAGAGCCCCGAGCCCCCTCCGCTGCGCGGGCGGCCGTCTTACCTCACCATGCAACACTTGGTTGCGCGGTTCCCCGGGGCGCTCCTTCCTCGGGGCTTATTCCCTTACTTGGGAGGAAAGAGGAACCGAGAGACCGAAGGGGGACGGAGGCTGCGGTCTGGGCTCCTTCCCGCCGGCGTAGCCCTCTCAAGAAGGGAAGCAGCCCCCTCTCCCGGGAGGGCGCCGCGGGGCCGGGGCGGCCGCGCTGGGGCTAGGCAGAGCCGGGGTCCTGCGCCTGCCAGCGGATCCTCGGCCCCAAAGCAGTGCGTCCCCGCTGCCCGCTACTACGGCACTGCGGCGCCCCGCCCCTAGCCGCGCGGCGAGTCCGCCTGCCACTCTCCCGCGGAGCCCTGCCCCCGGGCGCGGAGCCCGCCCCGCACCCCCGCGCGCGCGCACACACACACGCGCCACAGACAAACACGCGCGCGCGCCTTCCGCACACGCGTGAATGCAGATCGGCTCGCAGCGACCACGCGTCTCTTTGGTGCAACTTGGGCGCGCGGGCACCGCGCAGTTCGGGCACTTCTCCCCGATAGAGCTTAGGTCCGGAAGGAGGAGTCAGAGACTTAGGGATTCGGGAAGGATGCCCAGGGCGTGGGGGCGCCTTAGGGAGCCAGAGGCCAGCTGACTCCAGGGACAGAGGACAACTGCTTGACAAACGAATCCCCACTGGGCATTTCCACATCTCAGCCGAAGTCTAGGCTGCCTTAATATCCCGACCAAATCAGATGGGGGAAAAGGCAAATTAAATATCAACAAGTTCTCTCCATTTCCTGGGAACTAGATGTGTAACCTCTAAATCGCTTCCCGTGCCCAGGGCCCATTTTCTGACAGCTGTGGCCCTGGTGGTAGGAGATTGGTGACTACTCAGTCTGAAAAGATTTCCCCCTCAGCTGGTGTGGTGGGGAAGACGGCATCCCGCTGGCGTTGGTCAGATCAGAGCTCAGGTCTAAGAGCTGTTAATTCCCTTCCTCCTTCACTTTTAGGCGACTGTGGACTGTTTTCCTGCACAGCAAACAGTCTGTTCTTTAAAAATCTAAGAAAGCACGGAAAAGGGTCGGGGGGTTAGAGGTTAGGGATGAGGGCCAACACTGGCCAAGGCGCCCTGACTTGCTGCTTCTTTTCCATGAGGTGCCTGTCAGCAGGGGTTGGTGGTGGTGGTAGAGACACTATCTCAGGCGTGTCACACCAGCAGGATGACTTCTGTCCATTTCACACAACATTTAGAGTCATCGGGAGTTTGGACTCTCATTTGTAAAATATGTAGAATTTGCCATTTTCCACAACTGAGAATTCTTTCCCGCCGGCAGGCAGTGAAGGTCCCCGGGTCAGGACTGCAGCCAAGAAAAGCTTTCTGCAGATGCCGAGGCGCCGAGGGGCCTTGGGTGTCTGGGCATTTGGGGCAGAAGGCTCCAACATGAATGTCAGACAGCTCTGAGGACCCGGGTGATCAGGGTCCATCTGCAGCCAGGCAGATGGGACAGATGAGGAACTGAGGTTCCGAGATTTCCCCAAGGTTCCACGTGGCAATGAAGGCAGAGCCAATACCAGAACCCCGTGTTCACACTTCACCCTATCACTCACTATTCTCTTTTCATTCTGTCACCCTGGTTGGTTTTCAGAACTCCCTTTAGCTAGACTGTTACAACCCTAGTGAGGGTGCTCTTGACGTTTTTTCTTTTATCCTGCTTCCCTTTCACTCACTGACTCATGCATTTCACAACTATCTGTTAAGCTCCTACTGTGTCTTCAGGCACTTTCCTTTGACTCTGGTCCTGGGCTTTCCTTGGGAAGAAAGAAGAACCGGAAGACAGAAAGGGCTTGTAACCGCCCGCTGTAGAGGAGAAGGCTTCTCACAGGCTTGCTGTTTATACTCTCACAGTGCCAGGTTGGGTGGAAGTGGAAGAACACTCCTTGCCTTCTGAACTGCATTATCTGTGAAGGAAAACACACTCACGTGCACGTCATAAGAAAAACATTCTTGCTCTGTCCATTCGACTCTCTAAAGGAGGCAGAACTGAGGGAGAGCCTCCATTTGGCTGAGAACTATGATGGATTTGGGGGTGCATGCTTGCAGGGAGGGGGTTCGGCCTCTTAGAGAAGGAAGGGAATACATCTACATCGGATGCAAGGAATGTGGAAACCACGCAGAGATAGAGTATGGAGGCCTGACTCGATCTGGTGCTCACTGAGGAAGATGAAGGAGAGAAACCCCCTGAGCCAAGATTTGGAGAACAGTAGGACTTGCAGAGATTCATAAATAGTTTGCTGGGAAGGGAGGGTGGGGGGTGTGTAGGGCTGTGAAGTCTCTGCTCTCTCTACTTCCTATAACACAATCATTTGTAAAGACAATGTTGTGCCCCAATTAGTTTGTGAGAGGACTCCTCTGGGGAACTCAGGGTGGGGCTGAGTTTAAGATCTGGCCTGATGCAGGGTGAACACAGAGAAGCCTGTGTAGACAGAGGGCTTGAAGACAGCCCGCCCCTGGGTTGCACACTAAGAAAATATCGTGGAAAGGTTGTAACAGAGGGCAAAGTGATATGGAAGGCAGGGAGGGCTGTAGGTGGGGAGAAGCACCAAGGAGAATGGTTATTTTGGTGTTTTTTTTTTCTTTTAAAAGACTTTATTTATTTGACACAGAGAGAGAGAAAAAGAACAAGCAGGCAGAGTGGCAGGCAGAGGGAGAGGGAGAAGCAGGCTGCCTGCTAAGCAAGAAGCCTGATGTGGGACTCCATCCCAAGACCCTGGGATCCTGCCCTGAGCCAAAGGCAGCCGCTTAGCTAACTGAGCCACCCAGGTGCCCCGAGAATGGTTATTTTGATTGTGACATCAGGAAGGGGGTAAGGTTTGTGTTTGAAAGGGGAGTGGGGATCTGACACGAAGCTCAGCAGGACAAGGACAGTCGAGGCTGAGGACACAGTAGGAGGAAAATCCATGGTGAGTTCTGGGTCTTAGCTGTAGGGAAGGATGGTTGGAACCCTATTGTAGAGGGCCCCCGAGTGCCCTGCCCATAGACTTCAGTCCCTGAGTACCAAGGAGCTCTCAAAGGGGGATCTTTTCTGTTCCTGTTTGGTTTTGACAGAGTAGGGGCTGGGGAAAAAGCTGGGAAGCCTCTGATGGCAGCTTTCTCAAGAAAGGCCACCCCTGTCAGCATGGAGAGCAGGGAAGGGCCCAAGCCAGTGAGATGTGGTTGCTGCCCTCATGAGGGACCAGAGTCCGGGCAGTGCAGGGGGCTCACTGCCCAGGACACCCAGCTGAGGGGCTGAGGTCCCGCCATGCTCCACGGAGCCATGCAGCCTGGCAGGGCTGTGTCTGCAGAGGGAAGGAATTTTCCCTAATGTGCACAGAGACATGATGTGGCTGACAGAGGCCCTGAAAATTCTGAAGCCACAGGGAAACCAGTGAGGATTTATTGAGCGTTTGCTGTGTGTGTGAATGCAAGGTGAAGTGGGAAGAGCCTTGAAGCCAGGAGTAGCTGTGAGCCTGAGCATGTCTCTGTTTGGGAGTGACACTCCAAGATGAGCTACAGGGTAAGGAGAAGGGAGCTTACTTCTTCCCCTCGGAGCGTTGCCGTCTATGCAGCACTGAAACAAATACTCAAAATGATTAAGAAGGAATAAAAGAGTATAAAATCAAGTGCTCAGTTAGAGCAGAGTCTCAGGGCTTGAGAAGGGAGAGCTTCTCCAGGCTTGAGCAGTCAAGTCTTCAGGGAGGAGGAGGAGGTCTGGGCTTCCTGGGGGTGGTGTTTGGGCTCTGTGTTGGAAAAGAGAGCTGTGAACAAGGGGCCAGTGGCAGACAAGCTTGTGAGTGTGAGTTTTTAGCTCCTCTGGCCACCGTAATGCCATTCCCAGTCATAGCCCAAGCACTCCGATGAGTCACCCTTGTTTCTGAGAGACAGGGCATTTTTGGATGTTTAACTGGCTCCACACTCAGTTCCCTGAGACTTGAATGTTGGCAGCTCACGTACGCCATGTTGCTTGGGGAACACATCATTCAAGCCAGCAGCTGATGCCTGATCTCCGCTGCCAAGGCAAAACCAGGGCTCGGGTACCTGTGTCTGGAAATCTTTAAGTCAGACTGCCTGACAAACTGGGTGAACTGCCTTTGACACTGCAGGCAGCTGCGGTCCCAGAAGTGGGGTCAGTGACAGGGGACACGGTGACGTGTGTTCAAGTCTCTCTCCATGGGCTCCATTTGCCTTTCTGGGCCTCACTTTTCTCACCTACAGAACCAGAGGATTATACCATGGAATATACCTTGGAAACCAGATGATTTCCAAGCTGCCTTCCACCTGATAGTTCATGATTCCATAACTGATGGGATCTTTCCATTTTATCCGACAAGTACAGGATGGGGACTGATCCTGGCCAAGACCTGACCTTTGTTTTCCTCTTTGCTTTGAATGGGAGGGCTGTGCTCAAGAGAGATTGTGAGGCAGTGGGATGGGGTTGGAAGAGACGGAGGCTCGCTCCTGGTCACAGTTAATCATGAATGAGATTCCTGGATCCAGCCCTGGGAATGTTGGCAGGTCAGCTCCTCTCTGGGCCTCAATTTTCTTACTGGTAAGATGAAGAGGTTGGAAATTGTCTCTACACCTCCTTCTGGTTCTGATAGTCTAAGTACTATCAACTGAACAACTTTTAAGTACTGACCCGTCAGTAGGGTGTGGACCCCTCTCCCAAAGCATGCTGGGAAAATTCCCATAATGCCAACTGATAAGCTTGGGGAAAAGCACAGGAGAGAAACCATCAGGTTAAGAATAATAGACCATTTAGATGGGGCTGGGAGACTCGCCTCTGTGTCTCTAAGCTGCAGTTCCCTCTTCTGTAAAATGGAGATGGAAAGATCTGCACCACTGGGTGGGTAATGATGAGGAAGTATGTGGGAAAATACTTCATATATTTAGAATTTCTGTGCAGAAAATGTATAGTTAATATAGTCCATTTCCTTAAGACCCTCTGTTTAAAAAACAAAGCGAAACAAGCCCAGTTGAATCAGCTACTCACTTGTCTGCTTCCTAGGAAGGAACAGTTTGGGTCAGCAACTGTCTCCAAACTTCTAGGGATAGTAGTATTTTAACATGCAAACTTCAGGGCTGAATAAGAAGGCCCGCCACCTAAGAAGTCTGCACTGTCCCTTGAGTTACTCACAGTAGATTTCTCAGAAACTTTGATGGAGTTTACTTGACCATGAAAAAGATACTCACCCATCCAAGACCCTGGTTTGATTACTGCCTGTCAGGAGGGCGAGGGTGGAAAGAAGGGAAGTGTGAGTAAGCAGGGAGAAAAAGAAATAGAAGAGCCTTTCACCTTTCTGTTATATTTTGGGCAATGGGTGCTAACCTTTATGCTTTAATGAGCTTGTAAAGAGGCTAATTTTGGTTCACTTACATTACTCTGGTCAGGGACACTGCTGTAGAATTCTTCACTGTGTTCCCTGGAGGAGAAGCGTTCATGAGGGTCCCTGGGGAAAACCACAGGGAGGAAAAGGTTCCCATTCCATAAATGACCATATGCTTCAAAGCCTGCTCAACTCAAGACTTTGGAGAGTATCAGTCCATTTTTAGAACTATCGGTCACTTCTTTATCTCTTGTTAACCAGTTTGGGGGGACCACATGTCACAATATGTTAGAATTGAAGGAAGACCCCTAAGTGCTAACACCTACCGCATTCATCCCTCCCATTTGCTGCTTCCAGAATTACTTTCTGAAAGCATAAGCCCCAGAGTCCTCCCTTCGCTTAAAAGCCTTCAAAGCTTCATCTTCTTCATCCATAAAATGTACTAATGATATTTATGCATATGCTTCTGTGGGGTTTAGAAGAAATAGAAAAAGGTTAGCAAAGTGTCAGTCACATAGCAAGCTCCCAACAACTGCAATGATTGTTATAGTTGCTTTAGAATAAAATGGTATCCCCTACAAGGACACTCAAGGTCCTCCATTACAAGGCCCCAGTCTAGTCCTCTTACTCATATATCCACTAAGCCCTGCGAGAACCCGGTACGCCAGCTTCATCACCCAAGCCTACCTCGCACACATCTCTCTCTGTATCCTGCTCAGGCTGATCCTGCGGCCGAGAGAACTGCCTGTCTTCTCTCTGGCTCTTTTTGTTGGACCACCTCTTACACCTACCCCACCAAAGTTCATTATCCTCTCTCCGGTCCATTGAACTTTGATTATAATTTATTCTGCTACTTACAACAGGCTGCCCTGCCCTAGTCCTGTGACTGCAATTGATCTTCCTTAGACTACATCTTAATCATCTTCCTATCACCCACGGAGTAGTGTACATAATAGGGGATCAATAAAACTGGATTGAACTTAAAGAAGACAATTAAATGTCCCGGTTGGCCCTGAGATTCTACCATCAAGGGAAGGTTTATTCCCACTTGCAAATCTTCTGTAGAGCTGGTATTCACTGAGCGCCTCCAGGTGCCAGGCGCCTGGCTTCTTAACCCTTCCAGGAGCCTTGGGAAGAGAGCACCACCAGCCTCACTTTACACTGATGTTGATGGTTCAAGTACTCCCAGCCAGTAAGGGGTGGGGGGAGCTGGTATTAGAAACCAGAAGCCTTAGCGTGCAGTCTCCACTTCCTCTAAGAGAGCATCCCCCACGCTGAGCTTGCCTTAATTCTCTTACTATAGTAGCCCTTGTGAACAAATTGAATGGTATTCTATAGAACTGGTTTATCGCTGCCTGAAATCTTGTCTTGATTCTCCAAGTAGTTGGAAAGCTACATAATCACAGAAATAAATAACCATTTGTTAAGCACATATGTATTTAGCACTTTACAAGGACACATGAATTGTACAAAGAAGATGTTATTAATCCCATTTTGCAGAGAGTTTAATCAAGGCAGCTGCTGGCAGGGAAGTGTTACGGGTGTGGGAGACCCAGGGCAGAGGCCATTTTCCAAGAGGTACAAAGTAGTTTTTTGTTTGTTTGTTTCGCTATTTTAATCACCAGCATACCAGCTGAATCTCAGCCCTAGATGTGTGATGAATGAGTGATGGAGTTTCTTTCATCTTTCTAATCTGTGCTCGTAACCCTGAATCCCTGACGCAAGCATATCCTGTGGACTGACAGGTAGCCTTCTCCCACCACTGAAAGAACACGGTGGAGGAAGGCGGGGCATGGCACTGGACCAAATGGAGAAAGGTTGGGGTGATGACATCTCAGCCCCGCTGAGGTGATGTAGCCTCCCCTCCAGGCAGGCCCAGGTGAAGTCCTCATATCATCCGGGTCAGTCTCTCCTGAGTGCTGGCTAAAAAACACATCCCCCTAGGGGCCGATTGGGTGGCTCAGTCAGTTAAGCATCTGCCTTAGGTTCAGGTCATGATCTCAGGGTCCTGGGATCCAGCCCCAGGGCAGTTCCCTGCTGCCCCTCCCCCTTCCCTTCTCCCCTTCCCTCCTCCCTCCGCCCTCTGCCTCTGCCCTCTCCCTGCTTGTGCCCTCCCTCTGCTTGTGCCCTCCCTCAGTTTCTGCTCTCTCTCTCAAATACATAAACAAAATCTTAAAAAAAAAATACAAACCAAAAACACATCCCTGGGTTCTCTCCACCTGGGACACACCCCCCTCCACCCCCCGCCATCTGCCTCCCTGGAGGCAGAGGCCAGAAGCCTGTGTTGTAACAAGTCTGGCAGGTGACTCACCACAGCCTACGCTGCTCCACTGGGGGGAACCTTCTAACCTCTACTAGAGTTCTGAAGAAAACGGGCTTTTCCTCAAGTGTCAGCATCCGTAATCAATAAAAAGAAACCATTTAGAATTTCCCTTGATTGCTTCCCAGTGCTGCCTCTTGTCCAAAGGCTACTGTGTGTCTATGTTCCATTATTCCGCATGTCTATTTTATGATGTTTAAAAGAAAAGTTGCCTCTCCGTATAGCTTTATTGCTTCCTATTATTTCCCTTTGCAAACGTCTCAAGTTAGAGCCACGTTGTCAGTGACTCTTCTGAAAAGGGCTCTATCAGAGAGTGTATTCTGAATTCCAAACAACAATTTCATAAATAGACTTTTGGAACACAACATGTTCCTAACTAGGGAACTGTCTGTATTTTAAAGTTTTTGTAGTTATTTGTCTCTAAGCAAAAGGTTTTTATAATTGGCCCTAGAAGGATGTGGGCTGGGGACTCTGAGATTTTCCAAATTGACTTCTCACAGAACCCTGGCTGTAGCCTGGTGGCTTACTTGATCTGCACACTGTTTGTCTACGTTTCTGGGAGGTTTGCCAATTTGGGACATATACATTGAAGGTGTAGGAAGTGGATTTTTTTTTTTTCTCGTTTGTGAATTTGTTCATTTAACAAATGCTTCCTGGGCACCTCCAATGTACCAGATGCTATGCTAGGGATCCAGACAGTAATCTCCTTCCCAAGAGGCTCAGAGTCTAGGAGGTGGAGCAAATATTACAGACCACACAGGGAAAGGAGTCGGTGGTGAGAAGGGTGCTGCCGCCGAGTTCAACTCTGAAGGGGAGAGAGTCAAACAGTCAGTGGAGGAAGGATGAGAGAGAGATCCAGAACACCCAGCAGGAGTTCTTTGATTCATTTATATACTGGGAAGAGAGATATTCAGGACCATGACTTTGTTCCTTTGAGTAATGTCGACCTCTTCTGGGCTAAGCACGCACACCCGGCCATGTTCCCTTAATATCTATGGCAATTAGCAAAAGCTCCTTTCCCTGTGCTGGGGTGCGGGAGCTGGGCCAGAAACCGGCAGATAGACTGGAACTAGTTTGCAAGTGAGTGAACAGCAGGACATGCCAACTTAGAACCTTGCACTCTAACACTTTGTGGGGCCTAGGAGCTCTAGTTATTTTTTTCAAAGACCCTAAACATGTTTTCCTGACATTTCTTCGTGTTGGTTCTAGCTCTGACCATTGGTTTTGTTGTTGGTGGTTTGTTTTTTTTTTTTAAATATTTTATTTATTTATTTGACAGAGAGAGATCACAAGTAGACAGAGAGGCAGGCAGAGAGAGAGAGAGGGAAGCAGGCCCCCTGCTGAGCAGAGAGCTTGATGTAGGACTCGATCCCAGGACCCTGAGATCATGACCTGAGCCGAAGGCAGCGGCTTAACCCACTGAGCCACCCAGGCGTCCCTGTTGGTGTTTTTTTTAATGGCACATCTCTGCAGCTGCCTCATAGCAGCCCCCGTATTCTTCCTCCTCTCCTCCCCAGACCATTCACTCACTCATTTGGGTGTCCATCCAATAAACATGGATTTACCAAGTGTTCTTAAGGAACCTGCTTGTCTCAGCACTCTGCTAGGTGCTGGGGCTGTGGAAATGAAGACGGGGCCTTGTGTTTAATGAGAGGACTGGTGTCTGGACAAATGATGACACCAGGGCTTCACAAGTGATCTGGGAGATGGAGAGGCACAGGGGATCCAGCCGGGGTGGGTTGGGGGAGGGGAGCTGCAGGAACACTTCTCAGAGGCAGGCAACAATTCCTTAGCTACATCTTGAGGGCAAGTCAGGACCTTCCATGTGGGACCTCTTGACAACTGCAGGGAGTGGTGATCTCGGAGTCCTACCCAGTGGTGTGCGGGAGACAGTGGTGTGCCTCTCTTCTCAATTCCGCATTGTGTGACCCCACATTGGTAGTTTGAAATCAGCCATGGTGGGAGCATTTACACAACTGCAGCCTGCAAATGTTATAGATCAGGTACCCCTGCTCTTTTCCCGCCAGAGCTGGCTGTCAAGTACCTGCTAGCATGATATTGGTCCTGTCCCACCACCCTCATGCCGTGGTAGAAAAAGTGTCACTGGGAAGAGGAAGAGATAATATCACTTAGTCTCTGGTTCTAATGTGTGAATAGTCTGCCTGTCTGCCTACTCTTACCTCTCCCTGGTTCCCAGGTAAACACTTCCTGGGGACACTCACCATGATCACTGCCCTTCCCTGGGTCCCTCAGCAGAAGCCCAACAGAGTCTCTAGGAGTGACGGCGTGTACCACTGTGATGTGAGTCCATGAGCTGGTTTCTGACGGTGGGTCTAAGGGTAATGAAGGTAGGAAGGTAGAGACTATAGGCCGCATAGCACTTGTCAAACAATTCCCCGCCCCCCTCCAAAATCACTGTTGTTGGAATGTAAACTTGTGTCTTTCTCCTCATGTCTTAAGGCAAAGCTGGAAACACATTAGTGCAAGCTTTAGATTTCTTCACCACCCCATGTTTGGTGATTAAAATGCATATAAATTTGGACTTCAACTCCATGATCATTTCAGGATTTTTGTTAAAGATTTATTTATTTATTTTAGAGAGAGTGTGTGTGCATGAGCAGGGGGAGGGGTGGAGAGAGAGGGAGAACACAGGAAAGAAGCAGACTCTGCTGAGCATGGAGCTCAGAGGCAGGGCTCGATCTCATGACCCTTGAGATCATGATCTGAGCCAAAATCAACAGTTGGATGCTTAAACAACTGAGCCGCTGGCGCCCCTTCATGGTTCTTCAATACAGAAACAAAGAGAAATAATACAAAAATATGCTGTTTATCCCCTTGCTTTTGGGCAGTCAGTGGGAATAGCAAAGAGTTCCCAGCTGAGCTCCAGATGCTGAGTGGTCATTTAAGTGGAAAGCATCATTGGGCTACTTTATTCTAGATGACTGTCTGCTTCTTGGATTTGAAAAGACGACACAAAACATAAATGCACTGAGACATTTTCTTCTGCAGCCTGGGCATTGGTGTTACCTCATCTCTGCAGTATCAGAAAAAGGGAGGGACAGGAACTGGGCCAGTTAACCATCAATCCCCAAAATCAGAGTCAGCTTATTTTGTTGGATTCTGGATGCTTGTTTTTCTGTTCTCTCTGCTGACAATTACATTTAATAATAACTTAAGAGATTGATTCATATCATTTAGCCATGAGCTGTTTCATACTTAAATTCTGATCTTCTCCGAGATCTCAAAGATCTTGAAAGGAGAAGATGGGAAAGGAGAAGAAGGGAAAAGGGAGGTGCCATGGGTGGCAGTACTGTCTTCTAGGTTATGTCACTTCATTCTTGAAATGCCCATCAAGGGAGGGATAAGTATGCTGAAATTAAGGGAATGAAGTGAGTTGACCAAGGTCACATGGCTGGAGTGGCAGTGACAGTAACATAGTAAGAACTACTGAAATTAACCCAGTACCTCCCCAGCACTGTCTCTTTGCTGGCCAGTTCTCACCCTGACCCTGCAAAGAAGGTTTTACCCTACATATCCTACAGATTAAGAAACTGGGCCCCAGAGAGCTTCCATGACTTGGCCAATGTCACACAGTCAGATTTTCCCCCTGAAATTTGAACCTAAGACTGCAGAGCTCCAGAACCCAAGCTCTTTCTGTTAGGTCAAGCCGTCCTCTGCAAGCAACTCTGGTCTCTACTTTCTTTGTCTCGCCCAGTGTAGTTCACGTCGGGGCCTCCTTTATACATAGGTTGTTTGTCATCTTTTACTCTGTCTCATTGTTCCTGCCTCCCTCTGATCCTTCTGCATTGCTCTGACAGTCCTCCCACGCTTGTGACTTTCCCGTCAAGGTAGCAGCAATCCCCTGGGTCACCTTTGACCAGTTTCTTAGGACCACTAACCTTTCGCTATATCCTCCAGTTGAAGCTGCTGCCCTCCCTTTCCCATACCTGCGACCAGCAGAGAAAAGGCATATTTACAATGAAGGCAAACAAGAAATGGTAGGTTTTGGTGTTCTGCACAGCAAGGGAGATTTCTTGCTTAGAAAACTTGGAGGCATTTCCAGACGCAGCCATGGTTGCTGACAGCTTCCAGAAGAACTTCCCAGGGAAACGTTCAGATTGGTTTTAGCTAGTTTGGCTGTTCATCTTCCCGGAAATAGGGCCTGGAAAGATGACCTCTTCAGACAGGGTCTGTCTAATTATGTGCCCCAACAGTCGGATTCTATGCCATCAAAAGGAACATTGGCAATGTTTCCTCCAATTCAACGTGTCCCACAATCAACTTGTCTCCTTGTGTTGCTTTTCAGTCCCTCAGCAAGCACAGTTCAGTCTGTTTCCTTGCCGATTTCCAAGTCTGCTGCAAGAGAGGCAGATTCTTCATTACTCCACTCCCTGCCTTCACTTAGACTCCTATCATGTGTCCTCGGGTAAATGTCCAGGTCATTCTGTCTCCCAGTCCAGTTCCAGTGCAATCTGCCCTGTAGCCAGAGTGAGCGTCCCCAAATGCAGATTTGATTCTATCACTGTTCTGAAATTTTACCTTTTGACAATCTGCCCCATTCTTTCAATATAAAATCATAAACTCCTTCACCCAATTTATAAGACCTTTTGTGGTTTGGCCCTGCTTACTTGCTCCTACTTACTTCTTACTTCTGCCCACTCCTGCCTATACTTCAAATACATACTGAACCACTGAATTTGGAGCTTTAAGTAGTTATTAGTCCTCATGATACTCTATAATATTTATTTTTACACCCTCTTTTAGGTGAAAAATGTGAGCCTCGAAACACACAGCTGGTAAGTAGCACAACCTGACTTTAAAGACAAATCTTGCTATCTCTGAAGACCAGGGTCTTCCTAACAGACTCAGGTAACCTGGCATTCCTAACAGACTCAGGTAACCTGGCACTACCAGGTCTGCAGTGAGAGAGAAAGAGAGAGAGAGGGAAAGAATGGACCACTCTACTCAGAAAGCCCTGTGATTTTCTTCTCATAGCCCTGTCCTGTCTCTCTGTCTCACATGATTTTGCAGAGGTGAGGGGTGACTGAGCCCCACAATTAAAAATCACTGCAAAATTCACTGCGGCCAAGGAGAAAGCACACCATTCATCATGTGAACTGTGCTCAGATTCCATTGCTTGAGTTTAATCAGACTAATGAACCAGCTGGCTTCCTTTCTAAAGTGATTTCTGCTGTTTCCACTACTGGGTAACAGCACAGCAGGATTTGAAAGGGAGAAAGAAGAAAATTCAGCTGGGGGGAAAGGACGTCCTCCAAGTCAGCCAGCTGAAGGGTTGGCTGTACTGGGGGAGGTGGGGCAGAGTAGCTGGGGTATGGAGGAAGAACAGGCCGGGACCTTGGTTGTATTTGGGCCCAGCCTATCACCTCCTAGCAGATGATCCCAAGGAAGGGAGGGGGTTTTTAAAGTATTGATGAAGACAGCTCCAGATGACATAGAGGCCAATACCCCCTTCCATCACCAAGGAAGTCCCCATCCACAGGCCTTGCTTCAGTGAGGAGCCTGAGACAGCCATATTGAATTAGCCCATTCTGGCCACTTGACATAAAGGTAGCCTACCAGTCTGGAGGCCGGCAGGAGCTATAACTTGGGTTTGCCCTTGAAAAGATGAGCGGGGACAAATTCTCTATCTCTGAAAACCTGAGTCTAGAGGCACAAAGAGAAGTTGCTAGTTAGGATCTGGGGAAGAGAGAGAAAAACTCATGTACATGTGGGGTCTGTGATGGCCATTATGGATTAGATGACACGTACGTCTAAGTGTGCCCCAGGGAATCCCAGTTTATCCCAGTTTAATTATGACTAGGGCCTCCTTTCACCCTCCTAAGTATTCTGGTTTGGAAGAAAAAATATTCATAATGGATGTGGAGTGGGGGAAGGGAGGAAGGAGAGAAGACTGGGATCAGGACTTCATGAGCCTTGTGGGTCAGGCTGAAGAGTTTTGGATTTATGCTAAAGACAAAGGGGATTTTAACACATGGGAAAGTATAAGATCAGATTTGGCTTTTTACAAGATCATTCTGATAACGCATGGACAGTGGATGAGTGATGTGCTCAAGAGGCAAGGACAAAGTCTGGGAGGCTAATGAAACAGTGGGGGCAAGACACACAGAGGCCTGAATTAAACCAGGTGATGACAGAGGATAGAAGAGCAGATGTGTTCAAGGACTCTGCAAGAGCAAGCTCTGAGAAGACTTGGAGACGAATTAAATTGGAGGGAAGGAGGAGGGAAAGCTATTAAGGATGAACAGAATTGCCTTCCCTCAGGAAGGGACTGCTGGCATCAGGAAGACGGTGACTAGAGCTGTGGACACGTTGGTCTTAAAGGCCATCAAAATGGCAGCTGAGTGATTAGGATTTGATTAGGGAGAGAGACCTGGTCTGGAGACCCTGAAGGGGAAGGTAGCTTCATTCATGGAAATGGAGAGACCACAAAGGAAAGAAGAGTAAGCTGAGGAGAGGGAAGAAGGAGAGATGGCAATCAGGATGGCACTCAGAGCTGCCTATGCCTTGTGTCAGGTACCCTGCCTTGTATTATGTTTTATTTCATCTTCTCCTTCCCCACTGCTGACTGTAATCCCTTTCAGGCCTGGCACCTTTATAAATGTTGAATCATCTACCACAGTGCCTTTGTGTAGCAGATTGTTAGGATTGATCTGGTACTAACTGATGGGAAAATGTTTAAAGGCCAACGGTCTGAGAACCAGGAGACCACTGAGGTCCTGAGGAAAGCATCTTCCCGTGGTATCCTGGGGCTGATGGCAGACTACAATGGTGCATGGACTAGGGGACAAAGGGAAAACGAGCCAGTGACTTCAGCACGCTCTGGGTTGCCTTACTTTCCACTAGCCCATCCTCTCCTTCTTCACCTTGAAAGCAGTATTATTTTTAATTGCTTTAGAAAGAAGGACTTGAGGTACTTGGGACTTGGAACATCACTTGAGACGGGACAAGCACCAATGGGGGTGTTAGAATGTCTGTTTTTCTTACCTAAATTCAGTCCCCTAGGAAAATGGACAGCACCGCCATGTGACAGGAAGAGCTGCCCTGTGTTCAAATCCCAGCTTTGCACTTGCAAAAGGCACCTCTGAAATAGCTCAGAACAGCGGGAAGAGTTCTGGAAATTGAAATCAGATCAACCCAGAGCCAATATCTGGCTCTGTTACTAACTTACCTGATAGCTTTGCAAACTTGTAAAGTTGCAACATCTTTGAATCTTGATTTCCTCAGCAGAAAAACAGGGATACTGATGAGTACCTTTCAGTTTGTGTAGCTAATCAGTGGGCCGTGGAAATGGAGCTCACAGAGGTTCTATTTAACCATCCAAGTCACTTGGCTAGTAAGGGATGGGGCTGGATTCCCACCCCGCGCTCATCCATTTTGTTGCTTTTGTACTTTCTGGGTCATTTTGTGACCTGGCACATGGATGATTTATAAATGGATGCCCTCAACAAATTTTGAATGAGGCAAGGCATCAATAACTAGATATCTAGATAACTAGATAAATGCCAAATCAAGAATATGCAAAGTTCCCTTGCTAATCCCCACCTTGGGACCTGAGGAAAGCCCCCTATTTCTCATCTATAAATGGCTGCAAAATTACATGTCTGACTATAGCTAGACGAGTCAGTGTCAGCAAAGGCACCCAGTAGAATGTTCTCATAGTAGGCACTCGTTAAATGGTACCCAAAGCTGATTGTTTGAGTTTTGGGCTTAACTCTTCCAACAGGCTTCGCTGATAGTGACAGCCATTGTTGTAGTGGTGGGGGTAGTTGTAGTAAGAGCAGCATTCACTAACATTTTCAGAACGCTAGGAAGTCTTCAAGTGCCAGAAATAACTCTCATTTAACTCTCATTTAAATAATCTTATTTAAATTCACAACAAGCCTCCTAAACAGATATCATTATTTATTTCCATTTTGACAGATTAAGATAGCAAGATAAAAAAAGAGAGAAGATAAATCCCTTGTCCAAAGTCATCTAACTAGTAGTATGTAGAATAACAGGGGTCCAATCCAGGGCTCGGGGCTTAGTGAAGTCTCCACCTCCAGTGGATGCCAACACATGAACCCTAAGGTCTGTTGGAATGTGTTCCTATGCAGAGTACTGTGAGCCAAGAGGGAAATAAGAAGGCACCTTCTAGGAAGCACCATGACTGCTGAAGAGGAAGACCCTGTTGGCCTCCTGCTCTGATTCCAGAGCTGACTCTAGGCTTCCAAGGACAGGGCTAGCAGCTGGGACAGAGGTGAGGTATTATCACCACCCCCAACCTGCACTTTCACAGCCCCCTTACCAGCCAGTCCCTGTCCAGAGACCCTACCAGCCTTGCTGAGTCCAGTGGGATGGAGAAAGAGACCTGAGCTACAGGCTGGCAAGAGACTCTCGTGGTCAGAAGGGAGAGGTGTGGAGCGAGGACACATGCTTGGAGGGGCTGACAGGGAGGCCACCAGCCTGCTCAGCTGTGTGCTTTGCGCAGGAGCACTGCAGCGGAAGACACCGTCTGGGCAGCTATGTGGATGTGGGCCATGAATCAATCAAAGCTCATGGGTACCAGTTCTGGGCTTCTAGGGACTCCGATCCCACTTGCTCCTTGTCTTTGTCTTCTGTCCCAACAATGGGATTGGGGTGTGTGTGTGTGTGTGTGTGTGTGTGTGTGTGTGTGTATGTGTGTGTGTTGCATTTCCATATTGAAGAGGCAGAAAAGATGGAAGTCCTAAGGTCCATCCTCATCCTGGAACTCAAGTCCAAGTCTGCGTCCTCTCACTCTCTCCCTGTAGCTGCTCTGTAGTCCACTCCTCCAGATTGTTGGCAAAGCCACTGAGCTTCTGATTCAGTGACATTTTCCAGGATCACTCTGTTCTTTCTTCGGAGCCATTTGATACAGAACTGGGAACAGGAAGCCCACTGTCTCAGAGGACTGGATCAACAATGGTGTTCTCCAAGCACCTGAAGGCTACAGGATCTCAGAGCAGTGGGGGAGAGGAAGGAAAGAACTAATGTCCCTTGGATTCCAGGCATCAAGTATTGTCACAGATCGGCTTTTCTTTTCATCCCCTCAGTAACACTAAGAAGAGAGTAAAATTGTCCCACTTCTGAAGAGAGGAAATTGAAGCTAAGAGAAGTGACTCACCTAAGGTCACTCACTGAGTAAGAGGCCTAAATGATCCTTCACACCAGTCTTCTAATTCTCTGTGATAACTCTTCCTTACGTCACACACCCTCCAATTTTTGCCACAAGCCAGGATTTCTGGGAAGCATCACTGGTTTAGAAGGCAATAATGAATAGTCCGAGGTTGGAGGGGCTTACACACCCACAGTGGATCATTGTGCCTTGTCTCATTCTATGTGCTCTGGATCTAGATTCTATCAGAAATTCTCATGGAAAGCCAGATGAATCACAGACCAATTTGGCAGACTCCAGGCATATGGGCCCAGACAGGTGTGAACACAATCAGACAGAGACACACATGCACCTACCAAAGACTCTCAGAACTGGAAGAGAATTTGTATGCCATTTAATGCAAATCTCT
Source organism: Mustela erminea (assembly GCF_009829155.1). Taxonomy (NCBI): domain Eukaryota; kingdom Metazoa; phylum Chordata; class Mammalia; order Carnivora; family Mustelidae; genus Mustela; species Mustela erminea. The sequence goes on along the minus strand of NC_045614.1, from coordinate 112,014,600 downwards.
GATTCATGGACTAAAGTTGCAGGAATGAAATCGAGCAGCTTTCTAGTCTATGCTTGGAGATTTATAGACTACAAGTTGCTACCAAAGGAGAAACTGTTGTAAGAAATAGTGACAAGAGATGTGTGGCCCCAACAACACACAAGCTTAGGCTGTAGGCGCCCAGATGATGTGGTGGTAGTGGTCACGATGGAGATGGTGTGGTGTTGGGAGCAACAGGTGGCCATGGAGGTGGGAGCAATAAGGGGCAGTGGTTGAAGCAATGTTGGCAGAGGCGGTGATGGTGGCCACCAATGGTGGAAGTGGTAGAATGTGGTTGGAGTTGAAGGTGGTGGTGGCAGTGATGGTGATTAGAAATGGAGGGGACGTGTCTCTAGAGGAAGAGGCAGGAATACGAGCAGAAGTGCTATTTGTAGTGGTTTTGGAGGGAATGGTGTTCTACCCTCTAAGATTTAAGGTAGGTTGAGCTCCCCAAGGCCTGGGAACCAGTACACATGGGGAGCCCCAGGCCCAGGATGAGCAGAAGGCTAGCTCCTTCCCAGGACCCCGAACAACTGCCCAGTTGCCTCAGGGGAGCTCGTTGCTGGGAGGAGAATGAAAATCCCATAGCTCCTGCCTGGCCTGTCGAGCCCAGGGTGCTGTGTGGCTCTGATGGTTGCCTAGGCTTGAAGCTGCCCAGACACAGCCAGTGTCCTCCGTTCCCAGGTAGCCAGACAATAGGGCCTGGCAGAGTTCAAGGCTTCTGTGGGAATGGTTGGGGTGGAGCCATCCTCAGGTCCCCTGCCAAGCAGCTTACACACATGCTCACACTCACACACAGAGTCTCCACAGAAGCTCACACTCTTCGTCTTTAAGAGCCAGTAGACATAGGATGGAGTGTGTGTTTACTGCGCCACGAGCCCACCTCCGCCATCCTGATCGGGCTGCTTACCCAGTGCTGGCAGCCCTGTAACTGACTTAGTCATCGAGACACCACCAGTGAGGAAAGTCACTCTGCTGTTTCCCTCTCTGAAGTGAGAGCGTAGCAGATGAACAGTCACAAAGGGTGGCCCCGACGGCAGCCATCGTGGCCGCCAAATGGCTTCCTATTGAGTTTTAGCACCTGTGTCACCTGCCAGGAGGGACACATGGGCTACGTGACAGAGGAAGCCCCCACGTGGTATGGTCTACATCCACTGGTGTGATTAATTGGCTTCCTTGGCGAGTAAATATTTGCAAGGCTGATTCCGTGAAGCCTTGACCCGCAAGGACTCCTGCCATTTTTGGTGCTCCCCAGCACCCCTTCCCCACAAAAGCATGCGCTCTTCCTGTTCCGTGCACTCCTTCTCCCTTCACCCCCATGCTCCCGGCCATACCACCCCAATCGCAGACTCACTAAAGTGCCTCCTCTAACCCGATCCCTTCCTTCCTCACATGAGTGAGTAATAATTGCGAGGGCAAGGACGTGGGAGGACATGCAAATACCATTCCTTCTTGGTGCCTCGTTCGTGGGAGGTGCTCAGAAAATGAGCAGTCGGTGATGGGAAGGAGTGCTGGGGGCACAGATGTGGCAGCTCCCCAGTGTTCTCAAGGCCGCGGTAACCGCAGCACAAGGAAGGAGTCAGCTCGGAGCTTCAACAGCCTTTAGGAAGCAGAGGGCCCAACTCAGAGTCGCCAGCCCACAAACAGAGCTCCCTAGGACTTCCAAGGACCACAGGCTGTGAGGACAGGCAGCAGGCACACCATCAGCTTGGACAGGTTGGCACAAGACAGTGGCACACACTGGTACCTGGCAGTTCTCCAGAGACCCAATTTGAAGGGTTTCTTCTGTTTCCTGGTTACATGGGTTCCATGAGGACATGTGGTCAGTCAGTCATTGCTGGCTACAGCCCCCTTGAAACTCTGGACAGTGACTCAGAGATTAGCCAGAAACAACAATTCATCTGTGGGCATAGTCTGAAGCACTGTGTGTACCTGTGGCAGTGTCCCTGCCATCCCGCCTGGCTCCCAGCCCAGGTGCAAGGGTAGGCCCCCACGTTCTAGCCAACTATAGGCATCCACCTGTTCCCAGCTCATGGCATTCCACTGGCATCTGTTGCTGGTCCAGGGGTTGGCATGTGGACTTAGTCAGGCCAAGGAATTAGCATCCGTGCTCGAGAAAACATCAGATTTCTTGAGAGGCCCATAACGCATGGAGCCCTCATAGCCATCAGCAGCTATCTTAAAACCACAGAAAAAACCAGCTGTGGGTAAACGCTGACACTGAGTGCAGCAGGGTGGACCATCAGAAAGAACTTGTGTATCTGATGCCATCGCTGATACCTGGATTGCGTCATACCTACAGCTGCTCTCCCTTGCCCTCTCCCCATCACATCCAATAAGACATTTTCTTATTGTGGATAGCAGTTTGATTCTACATGCTCTGTGTCTTGCAACCAAAAGGACCCTAAGTGATGCTCATCACAGGGCTGGCTGGGGAAGAAGATTCTCCCTGTGGAGAGAGGCAGAAAAAAACAATGCAGTCCAACTCCTGTTTCCAACGATCCGCCTTTCGTGGTAACTTCCTAGAGCACCTGTTTCATGTCGTGACCACAGTCTTCCTCTTAAAAATTCCTCTGACGAGCAGAGGTCAGGGCGAGTATTTAAACAATCCTTCGCAAGAGTGCCTGGGTGGCACAGTGGGTTAAACAATCTTTCATGACATCTTAGAGATGGTAGCAGGAAAATAAGCCTAGAAAGTAATCTGCAGCTAGATGATCTGGTTCTCAAGATAGGGCTTGGTCTTCCTCAGACTGTCCCTTTAGGTTTCAGCCCGCATTTGCATGCTGGGTACCATCGAGCATCCCAGAGTCCTGCTTTAGAAATCCATGCTTTCTGACATCTAGTCTGGGAGCGAAGAAAAGGCCCCAAGAGGAAGGGGAAGTGTCTCTCCCACCTTCTTAGTTTTCTGTATCAGGTCCTACCTCTTGCTTGAGTGATTGACTCAGGAAAGACCACATTTCTCAACTGTAAGAAGAGGTACTGCTTGAAGCCACAGCAGCAATAATGAACAATGTTGCCAAACAATGAATCCCAGGACGGTGCAGTGATATAAGATATGAGAGCCAGAAGTCAGCCAGAAGGGAGCACACAGGAATTACGTCTTTATAAGATATGCATTGCATCATGCCTCCTTTCCTGGTATGGACTCCCGAATCTGCTGGGCCCATGCCTCTTTGGCCCATACTGAGTACAACACAGAAGGGATATCACAGTCCGTACCCTCCATTCCCATGCTGGCAGTAGAAGACTGGGCGCACTGCCTGGTTTTGACCCTATTTCTCTTACTTGTTGATTGTGTGACCTTAAGCAAGTTGTTTGTCCTTTGAGGCTCCGTTTCCTTTCGTGCGAGTCCACTGCATAAGTTGTCGTGATAATTCAAAGGATAAAGTATATAGTGTGCTTGGCACATTACTAGTTTCCCAAACATGGTAGTTTTAGTTATGAGTAACCCTTCAGCTTCCACTTCCTTCTGTGACCTGTCTCTTCTAGAGATGTCTATGTCTTTACGACTCTTTCTTCTGTTGGGCTTCTAGGTCACCCTCAGTTTTGACATGCGGCTTATTCTTTGCTGAGTTACTATACCATGACAACATCCTACAGACATTTCTGAATGGCCTCTGGTACAGCCAGGCCCAGAACCCGTCCTGTCTAAATGTGTCCTCCTGGGCTACACTCCTATCCATCACATCTAAGCTGGACCAACCCCAAAGCTTTTGAAAGACTCTGGAGATAACCAGGGAAGACTGCCCTTATGCAAATGGACCCGTGAAGCGGTCCCCTTGGAAATGAGGTGCATGGCTCTCCCTTGAGTCTTTGCCGTTTTGATGACATGATGGCATTTTGAATGGCAAACCATGCTAGCTTGGGATGGAAGCAGGGCTGGGCACTGCCAGCATGGTAAACCGTCTGATCTCTCTTAACTACGGCCCAACTCCTGAGGTGGAGCCGACCAAATCTCCTGGGGCTACTAGAACCAGATGCCTCTCAACAGGTTTTGCCATTGATCTAATAAATACAAGAAGGCAGCAACCGGCAAGAGAAATCCAAAGCAGTCTTGGCCTGGAAGGCTTACGCTCAGACACTCTCACTATTTCAAATCAATTCAACCAATATTTCCAGGGCACCTCCCATGAGCCTCTCACTGCACTAGGCTCTGGGATTACACAGAGGAGTAAGAGGTATCTCTGTCTTCAAGATGCTTAGCGCTGGAAAGAAAGGAGAAAGGGGGCCACATGCAGGCTGAGTAGGGTAATAAAGTATTACAGGTTCTAAAAGGGGGCTGTAACTAGGGTATAAAGGGCACACTAAAAAAGGAGGGGTCAGTCCTCCTTGGAGTAGCAGGTCAGAAAAGTCTTCACAGAGGAAGTGACCCAGATATCCACGAATATTTACTGACTATCAACTTGCACTGATTTCTGGGCTAGAGGATTTCACAGGCATTATCTCATTTATGCTTTACAAAAACTCTGTGAGGTAGATAGTATCATCCCTGTGATTTTTCAAAGATGAGGAAACTTGAGTCCAAAGGCCACATGCTAATAAACGATATTGGAACTCTGGTATAATTAGAATTGTCTGACCACCCTGGTAATGGATATCCTAACTTTGAGGGTCTATTTTGTTGATGCACACAAGCTTCAACTGAGCAATGATACCAGTAGATGCCCAGACATGATAGGAAAATTCATGCAAGTGAAACCCACAAACAGAGAAGTGAAGGTAAGCCCTCCTGCTTCATATCCCCACTTCCTTCCTCATGATCTTTCTCAGTTTCAGAAGTCTTACACTTGACAAAAGAAAAAAAAAAAAGCCTCCAAAAGCCATTGTGCTTCTCTATTCCATCATGTTGGCCTTGAAACTGACAAAGAGCCTACTGCCAAGGAGGAGGGAATAGGGTGGGCTGGGAAAGGAGGGATAACTGGGGAAGACAGAGGGAGAGGGAAATGGGAGGAAACCCTGGGGGGGGGGGGCAGGTGCTGTGAGGATGCAGGCCTAACAGAGGACTGGATGAGTGGAGAGGGTGAGGGGAAGCAGAGAGTATCGAACGGGGATAAGAGGATACAGAGCAGAAAGAGATGGTTGAGAGATCCAGAGAGGATGAGCAGGAAGAACCATAGCCAAGTTCAAAAGGGCGCAGGAGCAGGATGTCCCCATGGTCAGCCAATCCCAGTTTCCTGGCCGCAATCCTGTGTCCCAGTCTCTTTGGGAGATACTGTGCTGGCTCCTTAAAAATACAGACTCACGAATTAGAAGGACTGTTTTCTGGGGGAAGAGACTCAGCAGGCCTGGTTTCACTCAAACCACAGGCTCTCTGTCCATAAAGGAGGGGAGCGGGGATCAGTGAGGTGATCCTTCCAGCTCTGACATTCCAGGATTTCAGGGCCATCCCATCTTCCCTGAACTTGGCTGGAGGGTGAGGAGGCTAAGAGCGTGGGGACTTGAGCCAACTCTGCAGGAGCATGGGAAGAGGCAGCAGCTTTAAGACTGAATCAATAAACAAGCTGCTTCATCATGAAGGCAATCTTAGTCCTACCCTCATCCATAGAAGTTCCTCAAAACTATTTTGTCGCCTTCCCATGTTTCCTTTTCCACCAGCAGATTCAGCTTCTCCTGAGTGACAACCCAGAGGCAGAAGATGTTATGAACACGTACGTCCCTAGCCCAGGGTGGGAGGCTGAGTTCATTCCTTTGAAGATATCAATCAAGTCCAGAAGCCAGGAACCTGTAGAGTTACCTTTTTTGGGGGAAGAGGGAGGGGAAAGGCTTTGCAGGTATGATTAAATGAAGGCTTTTAAGATGAGGCGATTATCCTGGATTATCCAGGTGGGTTCTAAAGGCGATCACATACATACTTATAAATGAGAGGCAGGGGAATCTGACTCGGAGAAGTCCATTTGAAGCTGCCGGCCTTGAAGACTGATGTGGGTAACACAGCCACAAGCTAAGGAGTGCTGGGAGAGCAAAAACAGATTCTCTCCCCGAGAGCCTCCAGAGGGAGTGCAGCCCTACAACACACTGATCTCTGCCCAGCAATACTGCTTTTGGACTTCTGGTGTCCCAAACTGAGAGAATAAATTTCTGTCCTTTTTTTTTTTTTTTAAAGCATTAAGTTTGGGGTAATCTATTACATCAACCCTAGGGAAAAAAAAATGCACCCAGCCTCCTCCTTCCCCCCACCCCAAACCTACACATTCTGCACACATGTCCCGTGTTCTGAGTGTGCCATGGGCTGGCTGTTCCCTCAGAACGACAGAGCCATATGGACTCTCTGGGTGAGCTGTGAGGAAAAAGCCACGGACTAGGAGGTACAGAGAGGACCTGAAATGGAGATCCCATTTTGTCACTTCTTTGTGGTAGGAGAGGACTTCAGCTCTCTGAGCCTGTTTTCTTGTCTGTGAAATTCAAACGGTAATCCCTGACTACTTGCTTCCATCACGTGAGGACTACATGAGAGAATGATTTAAAAGTAGTTTGGCCTCTTTAAAGCTCTGTCCATGTACCCTTATTATTTTTCATTAAATCTTGCTTCCTGGGCATAATCCTGGGAAGATCTCTAGCAATATCACCCCACAATCCTTAGGAAATGCAACTAAGAGTCAGGGTGATAGAATCTTCTATGGCCTTTGCTAGCTCCCATGTTTCCCAGTGCTTGTTCTCTGATTCTGTGTGATGGGAAGCAGTGGAGAATGTTCGAGGGATCCTGGAGGGGTGAGGGGGCAGTTATTGATGTAAACCCTTTCCCAGCTCCCCTAACCTAGAGTCATGGATGTGCTTTATCTACAGATTGCTCAACACCATAAAGAAAATCCTAGGTGTGTTCATGACCTCTGTACCACCCTGATGAAAGTACCTGGCATGAGTCTGATCACTTGTGGGCAATGTCTTATTTGCTTTGTGTCCCCAGTGCCTAGCGTGGTAGACCCAGTAAATGTTTGTTGGTGAGTGAAGGAATGGACTGATGTATGAAGAGGTGTGTGCGTGAGTGAATGAATGAGTGAATGGATGGAAATGCGACTTGAATATCCACAGAACCTTTCAGCCACAAATTTCTCATGTCCATTAATACTATCCCTATCTACATGTAACCTCCATCCCACCATCTCACATTGTCTATCTGGACCTCTGTTCTGAGCTTGGCTGGGACACATTCTAGCAGGTCTCAATCCAAGAGTCCCTTGTATGTATATATATATATATATATATATATATATATATATATATATATATATATACAGTCTGTGGTGCTACCCTGAATCTCCTGCTTATTATCTGTAATGGGTTTCCAGCCACTGCTGTGGGCCCCACAGATACAGCAGCAGCCTGTCCTGGTCACCCAGAGGGCAGCACCCTCTCTGTCCCACATGCTGGTAGACCACCCATCTGCACCTCGGACCAGCAGCAGCACAGACTTCGTGTCCCCCAACTCCCCTCCCACCAGGTCTAAACTCTTTCACCTGGGCTGCTGGGGTCCCATCATGGCTCCAATAGATTCCAATGGGAATATACTTGGGAGGGAGGACCAAACATTTCTTTCTATAGATCAAATGGAATCAGAGAAGCCTGATTTTTTTCTTTTATATTAGATGTTACAGTAGTCCATGCTCATTGCATAGAACTTGAAAAGTACATAAAAGCACAAAGTATTAGGAAAAAAGTCATCATAATTCCACTCGCTAGGGTCAATTACCATTAACATTCTGGTGCATTTCTACTCAGTCATTTTTCTATAATTCTTATGTAATTTACATCACAGAGTATATGCAATTTTAACCTTGCTTTCTAAATGTAATATTTAACACAAACCATTTTTTCACATCACCAAAAATACTCCGTAAATATCATTTTTAGTGGTTGTATAACATTCTTCAGTCCCATATTAATAATGATTTACAGGCATAATCCAGAGTTGGCCTTCCCTCAGTGCTTTAACTGAGCCCCGTTTTCTTTGTTCCCTGGACAATCCTTTTGCAGAACTCAGCAGCATCTCCTCGAGCTCTCTAAGGATTAGTTCATTCCAGAGCCACAATGAGCATGAGCAGTATAGACTTTCACTGAAGATTTCACAGCAAAGATAAAAGAAAGATTTTACATTGTACATCCTACAACAAATAACTTTAATAAACACATCCCTTCGACTTCTGATTTATATTACGCCCCTGTGCGGCCAGAACGCCAGCAGGAGTTTTCTTGTTTTTGTTTTTCCTGGTCCTTCTTTCCTTCTTCCTAGATACCACTCCCCCAACCCCATCATATTTTTAAATTACTGTTATAAAAGCTCCTAGCTTCCCAGCCTTATGCTCATCCTGGGACTTGGGAAAGCAAAGGGTCTCTGAACACTGGGACCCACCTACCTTCTTAGAAGGCAATTTAGTGAGAATCATTTTGATACTTGAGTAGGGCTTAAAATAAACCAGTCCATCTCTACTACCTCACCTATCATCATCAAAGTATTTCTTCCAGACATATAAAATGCTTTCCCTAGGAATAAATGACTTTCTCAATTTCATTAAACTGGTATATAATAAAACCTTGATTTTTTTTCTCATGGGACCAATTCTTTCTTATTTAGAACTGAATAAGAAAAAAACTTGTTTTAGGAGGAAAGGGAAAACTGCCCATGCAAATATAGAACTTGATACCCAGAAAACTATGGTACTAACCAATTCTCATCAAGGATTATTTGATTGGGGGAAAGAGGAGATATAACTTAAATAAAAGAATTTCAGTGTGTAGCTATATTTGGTGAAAGAGAGTAGCAGCGGCCTAAAAGCAAGCCAGAAGGTGTGTTCTGTCCACTGGGAAGGTCCCTTCACCATCAACAGTAGTCTCTGTCCCTGAATGCCTGGAGGCCCCCTTTGCAAGGGAGCTGCTCAGAACTTTAGGTCCAGTAGAGCTCAGCTCATTTCCAGAAAGCCATAGCAAAGTGCGGTGTGCTCACAGGGAAGCTAAAATAACCATTTGAGGGGCTAGAAGAAAAGACTGAAAGAAGGGGACAGTGGCTCCATGGTAAGCTTCTGTAGGCAGCAGAAGGGGTGAGGTGATACCCACTTACACAATGAGGCAAAGACAGATGGGTGTGACACAGACAATCCTGAGAGGCTCTATGAAATTAAAGAGCCAGTTGGTCCCAGAGAACACAGCTCCATGTGGGAGATGAAGGGTGCTCTGCTCTCTGAGCGGAGCATTCGTTTGTGAACATGAAAATAAACCACTCTCCTGGGAGCCGGGTAGCCAAAAGGGCACACCAAGGAGCACTCCTTCCCTAGGGTGACTATGCTTAGCAGGTGGAAAGATCTGCGGGTGGAGAGGAGAGGGCAGAGGCTGGGGTACCCCCTTCTTGGAGCCTGGGGAACCCAGGGAACGGGAGGCAGGCCCCTGCCCCACACCCCGCCCACTAAGTGTCCTCTCCACTACTGGAGGCTCCCAGAGGAAGGGGATGCGGCGAGAGGGGGTAGGGTTGTAGGTTTAGTACCCCTCCAAAAAGACACCACCACAAAAAACCAGGGGCCCAGTTAAATTTGAATTTCAGATAAATCCATTTCGTAAGTGTATCTATGTTCTGAATATCGCACGGCAAGCCTACGATGACAAAGTGAGTAACTGGCCAAGTTCTCCATCAACAATAGAAAAAGAGGAAGTTAGGGAAATGGGGAACTTCAGTTGTTGGAGACCCAGCATGGACGCTGGCGCATGCGCGCTTGCTAGAGCCGGACCAGGAGCGGGGAAGGGGGAGGATGAGAGGTCCTCTTGGCACCTCTTGGCACCGTCACTGGCTGAAGACAAATACTTGGGGGAGCTCACAGGAAGATAAAAATGGTTTTTTAAAAACTTGGTTTCACTGTAAACAGAATACTAGTCATTTACGTGAATTTTCACCATTTCTGTCTTTTTAAGCTATCACCATCCCTTCCTCATGGGTAGTCGCGCGGCAGAAGTGTTTTAGGAGAGCTCACCAGTCCTCTCCAGCTTCCCTTTCACCGTAAAGTCACGTTTAGTCTGTGAAGGCTCTGACATCTGCCTGTCCTGGGTCCAGGGTGGATCTCCGTGTCCTGCTGTGTCCTCTTCTTGTCATCATGAACTGGCTCTGCGGCTGCTGGGAATTTTTCCCCCAAAGTTCCTCTCCAGGATACCCCTCCTCCCGCGTCACTCTCCCAGCTTCCTTCTTGGTTGGAATTTCCTTTAGGGCCGTTTATCTGCTGCTTCCTCGACTTTCTGGGCCATAAAATAGTCAGCGAGGCACATTATGAGTGCATCAGTTGCTCTGCTTTTAGCCAAGTAATATTTCCACAGACCGGAGTAGTCTGAGTTCCCAGCTGAGGGTATTTTCTCCAGGAACAGTTTGATGATGTGTAGCAGAAAGACACTCTCCACTTCCTCTAACCAGGTGCTACTGTGTCAGTTCCTGTCTGGAGTTCTCCAGCTTGCCCCTCTGGCTGGAGCTACTCCTGTGTTATTTCCAGGCGGCATGAAGTCTTCTTGGCTCTCAGTTCTTCTCTAGCCTCTTGGTAATGGGGATGGTTCTTCATGAACGGCTCCCATCCTTCAGCAGTCAGTTATCAGCCTGAGGCCCCTATTGCTGTGACCCAGAGAGCATGTGGACTGCCATGGGGAATGACCTGCTTCACTTTGTTCACGGCGCCTGCTCTGTGTTGTATGAAAAGACACTATGGACCTCTGTAAGGAGAAATATGATTTCACGTGTCCCACACAGGCCCCTCGGATCGTCTTACTCATCTTGCCATTTTGGGAGTCTACTCAAGCTTCCTTTCCTTTTCTTGGAGATCACAACTTGCTCTTCCTTTGGAAACTGCAGCCCCCTCCCACCCCTTTGCCCTCCTGTCTGCTGGAGCCATCAATCACAACATCCCACTTCTGGTCACAGGGGAGAGAAGAGAAAGCAGCAACCCCCCCTCCCAGGGGCTTCATCCCATCTCCCTATCACAGACATAGCACGTGTTCCAGTCTGCGCCAGTCTTCCTCTGGGAGCATCTGCGAGGCTGTTAGTGCGGTGATGCACTGTGGGCCACTGTGCTTTCTCTCCTTCTGCTCAAAGAACCCCATTCTTGAAGGCAAGTAGAACTGAGGGGTGGAGGGAGAGACCAAGAGAGATCTGGTGACATCATCTGAGTCCCTCAATCCAGGTGTGCCTGTGGCCACCCTACTTCCGGACTTTCTTTTTTTTTTTTTTTTTTTTGCATTCGGTATTCTGTGTCGGCTTTCACATTTGTAGCTGAAGAGTCCTGAGCAACACACTCTTGGTATCTTCGGTTCTTCCCACATTTAACTGACACTAAGTGAGTACCTCATAGGTGCCAGTACAGGCTTTCTCTCCCACAGTTCTCCGCATCAGTCCCATTGACTAGGCAGATCACAGAGAGGAAACAAAGCTAAAAAAACGCACAGCTAGTAAAGACTGCTGCTGGAATCTAAGTGCAAATTCTCTAACTCCAAATCCAATCGCTTTCTTCAGATTTTTCAAATTGTGATGCACACAAAGAAATTTTTACATGAGGCCAAATATATATGTATCCTGTTATGGGGAGCCATATGGAACAGCTGGTATCTGAAGGGTGTGAACTGACAGGGGCTAGTTCCTAGAGTTCAATCTCTAGGTATGATGTGACAGAACCAAGAATGTCACAAAACAATGCTCGTCCTTAGTATGTATAATGCACCCAGATAATTCCATTCTCTCCTACTCCATCTTTCCAAATGCTAGTCACGACCCACTAACCTGATTTCATGACATACTAAAGAGATGTGACCTGTGGCCTTAGAAAAACATGACCTACACAAAACCTTTCTGGGACCTGCACTTCTCTGGAGTTTTTACTTCACTCCCTTTACATTTCAGTTTGAATTGCTTGCGGTGAACTTTCTGACACAGACGTCTTTCTCCATCGTTGTTATGGCCAGAGCTCATCTGCCTGGATTCTCCTCAGAGACATCTGAAAGGGCTGCCTCCACGGTCACGTGTGCCATGTGGGAATGTGGTAAACATAGCACCAGGACCATTCCACCTCGATTCAAGAACCACAGATGGGGGTGTTGCTACTTGCAGGAATAAAAATGGAGATTTGTAATAAATATTGTAGCAAGCATACCACCCGCGGCTCAGAATGAGATCCAAATTGCTCTGAGCATGTCTGGTTAACTTGTAGACGGTCCCAGAAGAGTCCATTTTTGTGAAGTAACTTGCCCACAGCCTTTTGGTTTGAGTGGGTGAGAAGGCAGATTTGATATAGGAAGAGAAATGATGAACAGAGCAGGTGGACGTCTGTCCCCTGTCTGGCCTTGGGAATGCTGTCTGAGCCTTCAAGGGAGAGGGACTGCAGGAACTCCTATTCAGGGCTCTGTTGGCACCCAAGTCACCCTATGTGACATGGGGTGGGGGTGGGATGGGGTAAGGTCCTTGGATATTGGCAGCATGCCCACAGGGGCAACCCCAGAGCAGGAGAGGAACAAAGTGTGCCCAGGGGAATCATATTTTGTGGGGTGCCTAATGGATGTCCCCGGGGAGTGTGACAAGACCCCAAGGGGCTTTTCATCGGGCACCAGGGCCTAGCTTGCACTGTGAAGGTATTGGCTGGTGGAGCGTGGGTGGTCACTGCTAACTGTTTCCAGACACCCCTCTGGCTGGCAGATCTGGGGAAATTCAGCTTACATTAAGCAAACACAGTCACATTACAGAGCATTGTGTTTAGAGAGTATATGACCCAAATTGCTTTCGTCTACATATTTTGAAAAGCGCCAAACAACTCTATGGGGCAGGGTGGGGGAGGGTCCAGGCTCCCTAAAGGGGGTGTGGGGGGGGTAGTGGGCATGACCTAGCGTGGGCAAGGTCGTGTGGCCAGAAAACGGTAGAGACAGGATTCAAACCCACGTCTTCAGGCAGAGGGTTTTTTTGTTCTTTCCACCGCAGGTTGTTCCCATGGCAACCCTATTGAACTGCCCAGAGAGTACTGACAGGGAAGGAAAGAAAACCAGGATGGAGGAAGAAGGGTGCCAGCTCCTGCCACCCTCCCCTGTCTCCCCAGTGCCTGTGGTCCTGATGTGAGCGAGTCATCACCCAGTGCTCTCCCTCCTTCGACACCTCTGCTCCACAATCCTGCTTCAGGATGGACTGCGAAGGCTGGATTTTGTGGGCACCTCCCCCAGGGGCAGTGAGGGCGGGGCGCAAGAGGCTGCTGCAGGCAGAGTCCAGTAGCTGCCCTGACCCATGGCCCCTGCAGCACAACCTTCGAGTAGATGGTGCTGGGCCTTCCAGAATAAAAGTCACAGAGGGCACTGCTATGTCTCTGGGTCCCTTGGGAGGTCTGATGCCATTACTGAGTGCCTACTACGTTCCAGGTCTTGTGTTTGTCACATTATATGCATTATTTTATTTGATTCTCATCTTGTCTCTAAGGGAATATAACCATCCCATTTTACAGGTGAGGAGGTTAATGGGCCTGGCATCACACAGGAGGTGGTAAGCAAAGCCCAGATCAGGACCCAAGGTCCTGCCATGCACTCTGGACACGTCTCAACCTCACTGTATTGCTTTGGGGCTCATTTTGCCCACTCTGGATGGAGAGGGCATGGACATATGGGAAAGGAAGCAATGATTACTGCTGTAGGGTTTCTGTAGGTGAGCAAGCTCACCTGTGCCTCATTGGTATGCGGCAGATGCACACTGGTAAGGCTGAGCAGGCTGGTTAAATGTTGGCCAGTTGGTAAACGGCTACCCAAGTGACTCTGCAGTACCCCAGGCATCTTGGCTGGTCCCGAGAACATCCTCAGAGCCCATTAGCTAAAGGGTTATTGCTCAAGTCTCAGGGACCTCAGGACTGTGGTTATCCCAATGCTGCGGTCACTGTCCACTCTGACTGGCCATCTGTGCCCACGACATAGTGGTTGTTATAAATTTTAGCATCACTACCATCTGACCCAATGAGAGTTGTGGACTGGAGGCCCTTGGACACTGAGCAATATATGAAATGCTTAGTTGGATTCTGGCTTAAGAGAAGAGCCTGCTGTCAGAGGTCACTTGGTAACTTGGAACATAGAGAGAGGTTCTGAGCACTGCTGAAAGTTTGCTCAAGGATCCCTGATGATGCAGAGAAGATGTGTGCCTGCAGAAGTAGATATGTGATTCGATTCTTCAAATGAGCCCTATTGGCTTATTGATTCTCACGATAAAAGTCAAAATCATACTGGAGTAGTTAGCTCATTATTGACAGAGGGACATGTTTCTGATCAGGCGGAGCTGGAAATGGACTGTGCCTGCTCATGGTGGCTATTGGGATTTGGGGTTGCTCTTGCAGGACTTTGTGAACTTACAACACTTGAATGACCTTGGGAGTCACTGTCTGCTGCCACCTGTCAGCCCTCAGGCAATTCATTTTGTAAACCGATGGTATAAACTTACTATCATTAAATATGGCACAGGACAGTAAATACAAAAAAAAAAAAAGAAGAAGAAGAAGAAGAACAACAACAACAACAACAACAACAACAACCACAACCACCACAGCAACCTAGGGAGTTCTCTAGTGCCTAAGGATACTGACACCGCATTTGGGACTTCTGGAACCTGGCTCCCTTCCTTCCATTTCTGCTGGGAAAAAAACCTAGTATCTCCCATTTAATGAATCACTCTGACATGCCTCACACTGTGGTTAAGGGCTTAGCATCCCTTATCTCATTTACCCTTCACCATAAATTTATTATGACCGTTTTGTAGACAAGGAAACTGAGGCTTGCATTTTTTTTTTTTAGATTATTTATTTGAGAGAAAGAAAGAACGTGTGCACAAGCAAGGAAAAGGAGGGGCAGAGGGAGAGAGAGAATCTCAAGCAGACTCCCCGCTGAGCGTGGAGCCTGACACCGGACTAGATCTCAGGACCCTGAGATCATGACCTGAGCTGAAATCAAGAGTCAGACATGTAGCCGATGGAGCTATTCAGGTGCCCCGAGGTTTAGAATTATTAAAAATTATCCCCACCAACCCAGCTAGAGAAAACCAATTGTCAAACTCAAGTCTGTTGAACTTCAAACCCCATATTCCCTGCTCGACAGTCTGGGTGGTCAAGGCCCCTACTGGAGCTCTGAGGACCTGGCGTGTTCTGACTTCTGTCTCCCATGGGTCCTCATCCTCTACTTTACTCTCAGCCTCATTGTGCTCCAGCCACACAGATCCCCATTCTGTTCCTTAAATGCATCCAGACTGTTTCTGCTAATGTGCTTTTGCTCTTCTGGCCTGCTGTGCCTGGAAGGTAGGAAATTTGCAAGTTCTGGGGATGTACAGATATGTAAGACACAATCCAGCCCTTAGGAATATGCAGTCAAGGGGCACCTGGGTGTCTCAGTGGGTTAAGCCTCTGCTCAGGTCATGATCCTGGGGTCCTGGGATCAAGCCCCACATTGGGCTCTCTGTTTGGCGGGAAGCCTGCTTCCTCCTCTCTCTCTGCCTGCCTCTGCCTACTTGTGATCTCTGTCAAATAAATAAATAAAATCTTTAAAAAAAAAAAAAAAAAAAGCACATGCGGTCAAGTAGGGCACCTAGGTGGATCAGTTGGTTGAACGTCGAACTCTTTGTTTCAGCTCAGGTCATGATCTCAGTGTCCTGAAATCTAGCCCTGTGTCAAGCTCTGTACTCTCTGCTTGAGATTCTCTCTCTCTCTTTCTCAAATAAATAAATAAATAGAATCTTAAAAAAAAAAAAAAGAATCTGCAATCTAGTGATGGGAAGTACAACCATAGAGAGATAATTGTAACACAGTCTGATCAAATGCATTACTAGAGCTCTCGAAAGACATACAGAGGGCACCTGGGCACAGTTGGTTGGGCAGCTATCTTCAGCTCGGGTCATGATCCTGGGGTCCTAGGATTAAGTCCCGCATTGGGCTTCCTGTTCAGTGGGGAGTCTGCTTCTCCCTCTAACCCTCCAACATCTCGTGCTCTCTCTCTCTTACATCCTCTCTGTCTCTCAAATAAATAAATTTAAAAATCTTCAAGAAAGAAAAAAAGAAATAAAGACAAATAGAAACAGGGAAGTGAAACTGAGTGCGTTCGTGTGTGTCAGAGGAGGACAGCCAGGAAAGACTTTATGGAAAGCTGATGTTAAGCAAAGAACAATCAGGAGTGAATAAGAGTATGTAGGAGAGGAGAGATTGTGTCTTGTTCCAGGCAGAGGAGACAATAGGAGGAAGCACGTACACAGGAGAGACGGTTGTACCTATGACATGGATGACCAGCAGTTTGGTATTGCTGGAACCTATGTACGAGATGAAGCTGGAGAGGTAGGCAAGAGCTGGACTGTGGATGGCCCTATGGCTAGGGAGACCGAATGATGTGTTGTCCAAACCAGGATACTTTGAGAGTGGGAGAGGGCATCATGCCTGCTAGGACCTCAAGACAGGAGGGATAAACTGGAACTGTCCTTGGGCCCCTGGGGTATATAGTCATTCTCACCTAAAGTCTACACTGCAGTATTTAGACATCAGTCTATGCACAATGAAGAAACACTGAAGGCTTTAACAGAGAGGTGGCAACATCAGACTTACTTTCTTTAAAGGCCATTCAGACATGGATATGGGGGGATGGGTTGGAAGAGGAGGAGGATGGCTTAGGAGGCTTTTGTACACGCCTAAGTGGGACTGGGAATCCATTGGAGATGATGGTGGTGGAGAAAGACAAAAATAAGGATATTTTTCAAGGAATGAAAGCAGACTGAGGAGGTAAGAGCTTCGGGATTTTATGATTGGTGAAGAAACAGAAGAGGGGAAGAATGAATGACCCCCACTCAGGTGCCTAACTAGGAAACTGGGCAGACAGCTGTCCCACCAGCAGTAAATCAGAACAGACTTCAGGAGCCATGTGTTGAGTGTGTTGAGTTGGGCAGGTGGAGCTGAGGGACCCGTGGGGTTACTGGGAGAGAGGACCAGTAGGCTGTTTCTTGGGAGTCTGCAACTGTGCACAAAGGGCTGGAGATGTACCTGGAGCTCACCACAAGGCAGACTATCAAAAGTGTGAACAAAAAAAGGTGAGGAGAGGTGCCTGGGTGGCTCCGTTGGTTGGGTATCTGACTCTTTTTTTTTTTTAAGATTTTATTTACTTATTTATTTATTTATTTGTCACAGAGAGAGAGTGAGAAAGAGTGAGAGCACAAGCAGGCAGAGGCAGAGAGAGAAGCAGACTCGCTGCCGAGCAACGAGCCTGATGCGGACTTGATCCCAGGACCCTGGGATTATGACCGGGGCTGAAGGCAGAGGCTTAAACCCACTAAGCCACCCAGGTGTCCCAAGGGTATCTGACTCTTGATTTCAGCTAAGGTCGTGATCTTAGGGTTGTCTGCTTGAGCCCCATGTTGGGCTCTGTGCTAGGTATGGAGCCTGCTTAAGATTCTCTCTCTGCCTCAGCCCCCCATCCACCCCATGTGCACTCTCGTTCACTCTCCAAAAAAAAGTAAAAAGAAAATTCTCACAGAGATTTCTGTTCAGGGAGAAGAATACAGGGTGAACATAATTCTCATTCTCCTCTTGTCAATTTTCATTCAAAAAATAAACTTTATTTCAATAATAGGATACTTAATTAACACTCTCACAACTTGTGAAAATTAATAAGCTTATGATTTTCTCTTGGAAAAACCTGCCTCAGATTCTCTACATTCCCGATTACATTATTATTTTCCACAAGCTAAATTTATTTCTCTCAGTTAGGTATGACATGGCTCGTTGCCCGGTGTTTGTGGAGCTCAGCGCTTCGTTCACGAGGTGGCTGCTGGAAACTGGTAACAATGATGGGACTGCAGGAATGAAGCTGGGCTGGGACTACTATAACTACTTTTTAAAAATTTTTTAGAAGATTTTATTTATTTATCTGGCAGAGAGAGAGCATAAGCACAGGGAGCAGCCGGCAGAGGGAGAAGCAGGTTCCCTGCTGAGCAAGGAGCCTGATGTGGGACTCGATCCCAGGACCCTGAGATCACAACTAAGCAGAAGGCAGACACTCAACAGACTGAGCCACCCAGGCACCCTTTTTCTTTAACTTCTTAATTCACCTTTGAAAAATTTTTTTTAGTTTTAAATATGTAATACATTCACAAAGTTTATACATTTTTAAAAAATGTAAGTATATACAGCAAAAAGTCACTCCTCTACCCCCAACCCTCACCTACAAGCTCTCCTCCTTGCTCCAGGCAACCACTGCCAATTTCTTGGATAGCTTTCCAGTTTCCTCAGCCTACATGAACCAGCCCAAACATATATTCTATCTTCCACCCCATGCTTATGCAAACATTTTTACAGTAGCCCTGTAGTTTTTATTCTATTTTATTTATTTATTTGACAGAGAGAGAGAGAGAGAGATCACAAGTAGGCAGAGAGGCAGGAAGGGGGGAGGGGGACGCAGGATCCCCGCTGAGCAGAGAGGCCGATGCGGGGCTTGATCCCAGGACCCTGAGACCGGGACCTGAGCCAAAGGCAGAGGCTTAACCCACAGAGCCACCCAGGCACCCCGCCCTTGTAGTTTTACCCTTGTTGCTTTCATCTCATACATCTTGAACATTTTTCCATCTTGGAACACAGAAGGAAAGATTATAGATATTTTTTCATCCTTTCCTATTTTATAGCTTTAACTTCTTTGTATATTCTTGTTACTTAAGCTAGTATAATATTTAAAGAAAAGTCATAGCAGGGTGCCTGGGTGGCTCAGTCAGTTGGGCCTCTGACTTTCGGTTTTAGCTCAGGTTATGATCTCAGGGTCGTGAGACCCGTGCGCTGTGCTCCGTGCTCAGTATGAGTCTGCCTGGGATTCTCTCCATCTCCTTCTCCCCCTCTCTCTACTCACACTCATGCTCTCTTTCTCTCTAAATAAAATTTTAAAAAAAGAAAGAGAGAAAGAAAGAAAAGTAGTAGCAAATATGGACTTGTTTTTTTCATAACTTTATGGGAAATGTCTAATGCCATTTAAGCAAGCAGTAGGCCCTTGGGGCTCAAATAGTTGTATTTCATCACATTAGGGAAGTATCCAGTAAATAAATTCTACTGAGTGTTTTATTGCTTTTTAGCATTTTTAAAAGGTATTTATTTATTTATTTGAAAGAGAGAGCAAGAGCATGAGTGTGGGGAGGGCCAGAGGGAGGGGGAAAAGCAGACTCCCTGATGAGCAGGGATCCCAATTCTGGGCTCAATTCCAGGACCCTGAGATCATGACCCAAATGGAAGTTAGACGCTTAACTGACTGAGCCACCCAGGTGCCCCTATTTTTAAGTTCTTTTTAAAGATTTTGTTTTTAAGGAATCCAACGTGGAGCTTGAACTCACAACCCCATGATCAATAGTCACATGCTCTTCTGACTGAGTACCCTCAAGTGTTTTAAAGCAAGGGACGGTATTGATATTATAGAAGAATTTCTAGGATACATGAAAAGGGCAAGGCGGAGAAAAGTATATGTTGTATGCTATTATTTATTTATGAAGAAGAATATCAAAGTATTAGATAGGACCAAAGGAAATTACTCATAAGTGGACTATTCTTGAGTTATAAAAATGTTAGGATCATATAGCTCAACTCAATTTATACATACTTGGTTATATTAAAATATGCATGGATAAGCCATTAAAATAAGCATTATTATTATGATAGTAATAATAATGCTACCTATGGTACAGGAAGGAACAGAGATAGAATCTACATAGAATCTATACACGCACACCTTAAACTGTTCTCAGTAATCATATTGCTGGTGGTACTGATGGTATCATTATTTCAAGATTGTTGTGTATGAGATAAAGAAAATGAGTAATTATGTAGATATTGTTGAGAGCTGGGAATTTTGACATAGGAGAAAGAAGTACAGATAGAAGACCAATGATATTAAGTAAAAATCTTGAATTTGAAGTATCTATATGAATTCATGAGGGCTTTTTTTTTTATCATATCACAGTATAAATGCATATTCCCTAGTTTACTCAAAAGGACTAGAGACAATGGCCAGTCGGTGGCAATGAGGGTCCCTAATGACCAAATTGTGGCCCCTAAATTCTATTTCCCATGACAAGGGACCAGGACTCGTTGGAGAAGAAACTGATTACAGGTCTATAGAAGGAATGATATAAAATGAGCCTAGGATGTCTTACCATACAGAGAACAAGGAAGCTAATAAAGACTTACTGAGGTTGTATCAGAAGGATTCAGGAACAGGGCGCCTGGGTGGCTCCCTCAGTAAAGTGTCTGCCTTTGGCTCAGGTCATGATCCCAGGGTCCTGGCATCAAGTCCCACATCGGGCTCCCTGCTCTGCAAAGAGTCTTTTTCTCCCTCTCCCTCTGCCCCATCCTCTGCTTGTGCTCTCTCTCTCTCTCTCTCTCTCTCAAATAAATAAAATCTTGAGGGAGAAGAAGGAGGAGGAGGAGGATAAGGATTCAGGAGTCAAACTGAAGAAACTCACTGACAAAAGATAAAGCCAATTTGAGTATCAACAGGACACTAACTGCAATAGATTGAAATAGAGAGTAATGAAACCACAGATGGTGAGCAAATCCAAACGATAGAAACACTGCCAGATCCTTCAACAAATTAGTTGACAGAAAACAAACAAACAAACAAGATAAGAAGTGGGTGAGGGAGAAAAAAATATGTCTATAAATTAAAAGGAACTTAAGAGACAAGATCAATTACTTGCCATGGATGAATATCATCTGGATCCTGGTTGAAACAAACCAAAATGTAAAGTCACGACCATTTAATACCCTCATTTTAAGACAAAGAGCACATTTGTTTATTTACCCAATGGCAGTCAGTCAATGGGAGAAAGGAGTCTGACCGTAAGAGCAGCCAGAACTAAAATCAGAGGCCTCCAGTCCCAGGAGCCAACGGCTCAGACAAGGCCATGTGGTCACAGATAAAGAACAATGGCATGTTCAGGTGGATGATGTTTGTCAACCAGAAGCATTTGCTTGCATAAACCACAATTTCTATCACCGTTGAGGCTGCCAGCCTCACAGTGATGAAGAGCAGGAACTCAGCTCCATCACTAGGGCTGGTAGAGTCAGAGGTAGGTAGGCTCCTGAAGTCATGGCTGCCCCTAGGTTCCTTGGCTCCAAAGTCCTTGGCCCCCTCAGGCCAGTTCTGGGATGTCACCCACCTTGTGTTGCAGCATCTGAGTAAGGGAGGGATTCTTAGCCACCCCTGGAAAAAGTTAGATACAAGTCCTTTCTCCCACCCAGCTGAAGAGTCCAGGATGGAGGGAGGGCCCGAGATGGGAATAAATCATTGTTTCCAAAGGCAAGCAACCCCCTGTAGATAAACAGGCTAGTTTCCCAAGGACTGCCCTGGGATAGATGTGTCAGGAAAAAGAAACTTGTTCCTCTGCCCCTTCCTGGGAACATAGGTCCCTCTATCTGTTTTATGTCCTTGAAAGCAGATAACTGGGTCTCTTACCATCAAAGTAAGGCCATTCTTCAAGAATTGCATGAACCTCTTTAGATGCAAGTGAACATATGTGCATCTAGGTGCCTGCCTGGGTGTTATTCCCTGTAATGGTAACTGATGAATTCTGGCTGGTGAAGTCTGGGATGCTTTTCCGTTCCACAATGCAAGTCAATTATTTTTATACTTAGAACACAAAGCCCCTCCTGTTAGGGAAAAGAAAAATAAACTGTCCATGTATCCCAAGAAATAGTGTTCCTTCTGGCCAAATACTCAACACTCTTCTGAGTACTTTCCCTGTGCCAACACTTGATAACAGAGATCGGATTCTCCCACATTTCTGACTCCAACAGCTCCTAAGTGGGAAGTGGGAGCCAAGGTTTCCCCATCCTTGATGGCTCTTTCTGGGAGTGAGATTAGGTGATAAGAAACCAGGGATCGGGTCTCTCCATGGTTTATTTTTGGGGGGACCGCTATCATGCTCGGTTACCCCTCAATACTGAACCTCATCCCAGCCAGGGCTGGATCTCAACACTCCTAGATCTGGCCCCTGGCCTGGGGTTTCAATCCCATTTATTTATGTTTGTCCTTTCCTGCTTTTGTGGTGACCTGTCTCAGAACCAAAGAAGCTGCGTCTAATTGAATTAAAGGGAAATGTGACTCTTCGGCTGTATATTCAGGAGAAAGGATCCCAGATCAGACAATATTTGCCCATGACCTTAGTGCTGAGGTTGGTAAGGGTTCTTAGGCTAGCAAATAATGAACTGTTCCTTATAACCCCACGTGGCCTGGATGCAGATCCATTAATGTATGGAAAGTTGTCCTGTTCTGTTATGTCTGCAGCCCAGAGAGGCAGAACAGTGGTCCTGACTGCAAAGGGCTTTGCCTGGCGCAAAAGACACTGAGTCGTGGGAGGCAAGGGCCCATGTATGAGGAGCCAGAAAGAGCGGAGGTTGTCCCCCATAAACTCCTCCTCATAAAACAATAACAAGGACCAGGAGCCTTTGCCATATGCCAGGGGATAACTCTGTGAAAAAGCACAAGGTTGGCTGCCCACCAAGGCACAAGGTTCCCAAATAGAGCCTGAGTCCTGGAGGGAGAGAAGATCCAGCTAAAAATAGCTATGACGTTCTGACGTTGATTTTCTGTTTTCCTTTTTTTTTTCTTTCCTTTCTTCTTCTTTTTTTTTTTTTTCAGTGAGTTCACCTAAAATAGCCTGGCAATAGACTCGTTTGCCCTTTAAGTGGAAAAAGAAAAACAGAGATGTCCCTAGCTGAAGTGAAGCTTCTGAGGGGCCTGAAGTTTTTGCCCAAACCCACGGCGTGTCTCTGGGGTGGTGACCACATCTATTCCCATGTGGAGGCTGCCCCCTAAAGAGAAGGGTCAGGACCTGGGTGTTTTCAGGGAGCAGTACAGACTCCCCAGACCCTGAGGACTTGTAGTGGATCTGAGCAGATTCTGAACAGGCCTCCAGCTTGGGAAGAGTCGCCAGGGTCTGAGAGCCACCCTGAGGAAACCTAAGACAGTCAGACATGTTGGGGAGGTAGCTGCCAGGGTCTCTTATTCAGCCAGTGACTGGAGCCAGAAAGAGTCAGGATGGCCCATGTCATTCGCAGAAAGAGCCTTAACCCAGAGGCGTGGGTTTACCTGGAGCTAAGGTCAGGTAAAGGAATGGGTTCTCCTAGCCAGTCAACCATCCAGAAGTATGTGGAGAAGTCCCTTCTCTCAGGGTTTTCAATTTCTCCACCTTGACCTTAGATGGAGAATGGGTGTCTTTTTCTTCTTTGCCTCCCTGGCCCTGGCCTGACCCTCCCTGTCTGTCACGCCTGCCTCAGGTCCCTGGGAGAGTCCTCACTGAGACAAGGTCATGGCCCTCAGGCCCTTGCTGGAAAGATGAGCTCCGAGTCAGGGCCTAGGGAATCAGAAGAAGGAGACAGTGCTGTGCTCTTAGGGCCTAAAGCATCTCAACAGCATGAGGCCACAGAACTCTGATACCATTATAATCTTGTCTCTTATATTCTATTGAGTGTTGTTGTCTACACTGTTTGACTTGTGCAATGCGGTTGTGGTGTAAGAATGATTCCTTCATTGAGCCAATGTGGCAACAATTCTTGTATTTTTTTTTTTAAAGATTTTATTTATTTATTTGTCAGAGAGAGAGGAAGCGAGCACATGCAGACAGAGTGGCAGGAAGAGACAGAGAGAGAAGCAGGCTCCCTGCTGAGGAAGGAGCCCGATGTGGGATTCGATTTCAGGACGCTGGGATCATGACCTGGGCTGAAGGCAGCCGCTCAACCAACTGAGCCACCCAGGCGTCCCCAAATCTTATATTTTTGAAGAAAATGAGGCTCAGGAAGTGGGGGGGGGCAGGATTTGCTCAAAACAACATTTAGCAAATTCTAGACCAAAAGGTCAAACCCAAGTCCAGGGCTGTGGGCAGCACCCCCTTGTCACCGACCTGTCCCAGGAAGACAATGCCTGGGGCCCAGTGTTTGAGGGTTCACCCTGCTACCTGCTCTCCAGGACTTTTGCCCACGTGACCCCGCTGTGGCCTCTTTGGCTCTCTCCCTTCTGCATCCCCCCACCTCAACCTCCCTTTCCCTAACACCACCCCCCAACCCGTGCCGGTATCCCACCCCGGACCTCGTTTACCCCAGAACTCCATCTTATCCTCTCCCTTCAAACCCTAGTGTCAGATATCTTGTCTCCTCGCCCGTGCCTCCTCTGGCGTTGGTGGTCCCCCGGCACCCCCTCTCTAGGCCCGGCACTTCTCCCAGTTGCTGAGGTTCCTTCTCCAGATGCAGGCTTGCCGACCTGTCTCTCCCTCCACGAGCAGTCCTCCTCACCCTGTCTTCCTGACATTAGAGCTAACGGTGTTCCCTCTCCTGCTGGAGTTCTTTCTTCCTCTCTAACCCTTACACCGCCTACCCCTTCCCTCTCTCCTCCACCAGCCGCAGGCTCTCCCTGCCCTTGGTCCTCTTCTTCTGCTCGCTCACTCTGGTCAGGGGACAAGGGTCACGTTTTTTCTGGGCCCAGGATCTGTCCTAATTTTTATATGTATATATTTTCCACTTACCCAGGAGTTTCCTTTTCAATATTTTAAATTTTTTAAAAACTATGCAGGGCTGTCAATTTCAAGGAAATGTTACATAATGATCGTACAGAGGATGGGCACATATTTCAAGAACTGGGAAGATGAGACAAGGATGGAAGCTTGGGGAACCGTGAATGAATACAATGAGTTGGGTACCAGTTAAGGGTGGATGTTCCTGTCGCCTATCAGGCCATCTGTCACGTGCTGATTTTAGAGTGACCCTGCTCAGAGGACCCTCTGATCTCAGGTTCTGGAGGACAGTCTCCCCCTAGTCCCCAGGTCTGAACTACTCTACCGTGTCCATCAGTATAGACAGTTTCTCCTTAAGAGTAGGTTTCCCTACCAAAGTTAGTTTGTAATTAAACTGGAGCTCCTTTTCCTATAGGAACACTTCGATATAAGGTAAATTCCAGACCAGTATACAGAATGCCACATCACCCACAAAGTAGCTATCCAGAAACGAAATGGTTGTCAAGTCCTTAGTCCCATGAGTCCTGCCTATGGGGCCTGATAGCCACCCTAGGTTTGCCGGCAGGAGACAGAGACCTGGGGTTCTTTGAGAAGCATTTATCCAAGTGTCTGGTCTATGTGTGAGCCACTCACCTCATGGGGAATCCTGTTACAAATGTAGATATCTAGACTCCTCATGCAACTGGGTCATTTAGAATTTAGAGATTGGGGGTGTCTGGAATCTGTTCTACAATCAGGCCCCCAGGTAATTGGTATGGATTCTAGAATTTGAAGACCATTGCAGTAGAGGCTTGGCAGCCCTCAGAGCACCTAAGGGCTGGGTATGGGAGTGGGAGTAGGCCTAGGCTATGGCTGGCAGAGGCCACCAGGCCATCAACAAGCCAAAGGTCTGGAATGGACAAATCTGATCTACCTATAAACTCTCCTTTCTTCTCCTCTTTGTACATATACCCTGCGAGCCGCCTTTTATAATCTTTCCCCTTCCAAACTGCATTTGGTAGTCAATGGAATCTAATTCAGGTCACTTCTATGAGATCCTATGTAAATCGATCATTAGGATGCATGCGGATAAAAGAAAGCCTCAAAGGAAGCTATTGGTGAAGGTTACACCAGCCTCGGCAAGAAATAAGTATCAACTTTGGGGCTTAACACAATAGGACTTGCTTTCTCTCACACACACTAGTTCAATGCTTTGGGGGGTAGGGGTTGGCAGAGGGGCGATCTGATCCACTCAGTGCTTTGTGACCCAGGCTGCCACTACCCCACCATCTTTATCACATGGCCTTTGAGGTAGCTTAAAAGGCAAGGGGCATCCAGCCCATACATGTGGAATACCCATGGGAGGTGTTTATGAGCCGGGCCTGGCAGTCACCCTCACCATTTCCACTAATATCCTAATATTCCATCACCTAGAACCCAGTCGCGTGACCACACCTAACCACAAAGGAGGCTGGGAAATGTTTAGCTATATGCACAGGAGGACACAGGAGTATCTGGATGGCTCAGTCGGTTGAGTGTCTGATTCTTGATTTCCACTCAGGTCATGATCTCAGACTCCACCTTGAGCCCCCATGACTAGCTCTGAGCTCAGGGAACAGTCTGCTTCTCTCTCTCTTTCCTTCTGCTTCTCCCCCTCCTCATGTGCTGGCTCTTTCTCTCTCTCTCTCTCTCTCCCCGAAGTAAAAGAAGAAGAAGAAGAAGAAGAAGAAGAGAGAGTTTGGTGAGCAGCTATTTGGTCTTTTCCCATAGATTCTTAGTTCAACCTTGAGGGAGAGATCTGGGAAGGCTTCCTGGAGTAGGTAACACTGGCAAGAGGCAGTATGACACATTTTTTTAGAACAACAGCTTTCTGGTCAGATAGAGTTGGGTTTTGCTAGCTGTATGACTATACATTAAATTACTTAACCCTTCTGAGCCTTTTTCTTCATCTGTAAAATGGGTAGCAGTAAGAGTGACTATCCTGTAGGATTATTGTGAGAATAGAATGCAGATTAAATGATTCATAGCAGGGTCTGAGTAAATATTAGCTAAATGTGAACACAAATTAGATGAACAAAGAAGAGAGACAAGTGAGTTTTGGGCAAAAAGAACAGCAAAGAGGGTTAAGATACCATTGCCTACCCAGAAAGGTAAAGGGGGCAAGAATGAGGAGTAGCTCTGGGGGTTGTTAAGGGCGATGCAGCCAAATAAGGCAGGGCCAGGCCATGTGTGCATCTAAGTTCTGCTTCTGGAGGAGTTTCTATCACTCAGTTGCCCACGTTTCCCTGGCCTTGAAGTAATGACCCTATGCATCTGGGAGGCTCCTGGTCTTGGCAATGGCACTCATGCCCACATGGCAGAAAAGTAGCTCCTCCACTGGACTTCCTGGACTTCAGCAGGGACCACTGAGGCCTAGTGGACTAGGAGACCTCCTAGACTTTTTTGCTCTGCTGAAGAATCCAGAGGTTTCTGCTGTATCTCCAGGAGGTGAGCTTCGAGCCGTGAGAGGAGGGCCCTAAGAGAAACAGAGTGGATTACTGCAACCCAGCAGAATCAAGTCTCCAAGTCAGGCTTAATTAATTCACTTATTTATTTATTTATTTTTAAGTAGGCTTCATCCCCAACATGGGGCTTGAACTTACCACCCAGAGATCAAGAATCCCATGCTCTACCCATTGAGCCAGCCAGGCATCCCTAGACTTAGTTTAATTAGAAGAAAAGTAACATGACTTTCCCAATTTTGTGGACGGAGTGTCATACTCTCTACATAGGTATAGAAAATGCTGGATACCTGCATTAACCGTGTCTTTTATTTTCTGTATGCAGACGCTTTGACATCTGGGGCTTTGTTGAATGAGAGCAGCTGCCCCTCCCAGGGTTAGTCAGTTCCTAGAGAGAATCCACAACTTGCTCAAGGGTGTACCTTTCCAATACAAACCAACCAGTCAGAGCCCACCGTCCCAACCACCTCCTTTACCTAATCACCTCGGAGCAAAGTACTAGTTAGGGACATAGCCCTTTTGCTCTAGCGATCGCCAGATTACTCAAACTTGCCAATCCCAAACTCTGCCTTGCCTGTTCCTTCCCGTGGAAACCACAATCAAGTCTGTTGTCTACAGCCTCCCCTCATTCCCTCTGCCTCCTGACCCACCCTGGAGCATCCCTATGTGGCCCTCATGGCCTAGTGTACAACCTCCTCTTAGGAACTATAATTAACTATCTTTTCTTTCTTTCTTTTTTAAAAAGATTTTATTTATTTGACAGAGAAATAGCAAGAGAGGGAACACAGACAGGGGGAGTGGGAGAGGAAAAAGCAGGCTTCCCGCTGAGCAGGGAGCCCCGTGTGGGGCTTGATCCCAGGATGCTGGGATCATGACCTGAGCTGAAGGCAGACACTTAACGACTGAGCCGCCCAGATGTCCCTAAGCTATTTTTCAATGACCATCATGTCCTGGTCTACTGGCCTCACTGGACCTTAACTTTTGTACAAATACACTGTATGTTAAAACAATCCTATTTATTGTTTATTTACTCTGTGCCAGCCAGGAAGATAACTGATTAAGACACACTGTCTCATTCAAGCCTCAAAGGCACCCTACCAGGAAGAGTTTTTCAATGGACCTTTGTTTTACAGGTGGGGAAACTGAGGCCTGGAGAGGTGACGTGTTACCTGTAAGTAGAGTAAGGCAGATCTGTCTGATCCCCAAAACCCATACTCTT
This sequence comes from Mustela erminea, assembly GCF_009829155.1. Classification (NCBI taxonomy): domain Eukaryota; kingdom Metazoa; phylum Chordata; class Mammalia; order Carnivora; family Mustelidae; genus Mustela; species Mustela erminea. The sequence continues at coordinate 111,986,408 of NC_045614.1, read as the reverse complement.
AACCACTATACTCTCTCACCATTTGCCAAGTGCCTAGTAGGTGCCAAAATAGAGCATAAGACCATCCTAGAAATACAGCAGTCAAGGCCATGCCTTGGGGCCTCCCAAGGACAATACTCCCCCTTCCCCTACCCCCTGGAGTCAGCTTTGACCTTGCCTGCTCTTGAGCTGTACCGAAAGACCTTGAGGACGTGCTGAATGCCCAAAACCTTCCAGGGCAAATGAGGAGTTGCCAATAAACTGCATTTATTCATCTGTGAATTTTGAGCATCTGGCTTAGTACCCAGCAGTAGTTTGCATAGCACATAACACCTAGCAGGCATTCAAAAAATATTAGCGGCTAGATGGGCCAGATACGCTGTCTCCTGGGTGCAGCATGCCAGGCAAGGAGAGCCCTCAGGGAGAAGAGAGCTGGAGCTCTGGGAAATGGGACTTCTTCTGACAGTCAGGCTGGTGAATTTACAACCCATCAATGTGACATTACATTTCTTTTGAAATGCGACGCACTTTCTCCAGAAGGAATGCCAAAGGGGCTCCCAGAACGGGGACTAGCTGTACCTTCGCGGGAAACCAGGAAGCTAGAGGAGGGAAATGCCATCATTCGTCCGCAAGCAGTGGGGGGATGGGGGTGGGGGGGTGGTTCTGGCCTCCATGGGACATGGCAGGGAAAAGCAACAGCACTGGAGCTGTAGGCCTCCCCTGTGTCCCCAGGACTGTGAAGGACTAAGAAGGCAGCAGAAACAGTTCCAGTTCATTTACAAGCCTCGGGTTATTTTTAGCTCATTGATCCCTGGGGAGGCATTACCAGGCTCAAGGTTGGAGGCAAAAGCTGGGGAAAGCTTTATAATCCTCCTAGTAGAACAGGTACTCCCTTCATCACCGCACCTCCCAGCCTCTGGAAGCCTATCTGCTATTTGCAGGGGCAGGAAGGAGAGACTCGGTCCGCGGAGGGAAGGGATTAAAGCAAGAACGGGAAGCTGAGACGTGGCAGGAGGCGGTGAAGCCTCTGCCGGTGGCATATTGGGTCAGAAAGAGCCGTCTTTTGAATGCAAATCAGGAATTGTGAAAAGCTGTCTTAGCAGGCCAGGTGCTTGCCTGGTGGGGGCCTTCCCAGCCCGGCAGGGCACAGCGTGGGACCTCACCTCCTATAGCTCTTGTGAACCAGACTGACCATCCAGAAGCCCTCTGCTCTCATTTTTCCTTTCCCTGTGCCCTGAGGTGATTTTATTTCCTCTTCTCTCCCCTTCCTAAAAGCAGTGAGGAAAAAAGAAGAATCAGTTCAATATAAGGCAGTTTTCTTATCATCTCTGACTTCAAATCTAAATGGTGGAAGAGATGAAAACCTTCGCCTAGAAAGTCATCATCGGTGGACTGTGTAGTTACTGATGGGTTCTATTATCCCTACCCTGTGTGTTTCTGATTGGCACCGATAATCAAAAACTGCTTCCCCCCATGCAGCCCCACCACCCCCCACCTCTGCAGTTCTGGAAGGAAAAATCGTTGTCTGCCCCCCCCACCTCCCCTAAGCGTAGGCTGCCTTAATTTGAGACACTTAACAAAATTGCCTTTGTTCCAATGATTTCTAAGCAAATAAGTGAGTCATGGTAGTAACTCAATATGTGTTGAGTTGATTTGTTACCAAGAAGTTGTGGGTAAATCGAATTTTTGTATTTTTGTAGGTTAAATCATGTTTTAAATGTCTTGGACAGCTTGACCTTTATGGGACTCCTTGTGAACCCTCCAGAGAAAGCTCTTCACTGAATCTCTTGGCAACTTTGGGTGCAGTCATCCATAGTCTCCTTCTTGAAATAGGGGTGATTGCTCGATCCCCACACTCACCTGCCCCGCCCCCCAAGTTGCTGGCTGTGGTTTCTCAGGGTCCTTTGCTGCCCCTCCTGCTTCTACCAGACCTAGAAGTACTGGAGGGAGCCAGGGTTTCACCTGCGGTCATCGCGTCTTCATTATACAGAGGAAGAGTCCAAGGTAATCTGCGCTAAACCCGTAACTGGGCTGTTCCGGGGTTCCCTTCCTCAAAGCTCCTTTGGGCTCCAGTAGGTCCTGCACGTAGCTGCTAGGTTAAAGCATCGCTCAGTTCAGGTACCTGCTTAGAGGGCCATCTGATCAGGCCACGGCTCACCTAGCTCTTTCCCAGGCAGGTCTTCTCAGCCGGCCACAGTGTTAGGCAGACTTCCCAGGTGGGAGAGGTCAGGAAACCTGAAGGCAGGTGTTTGATGCTGGGGGGTGGGGGAGTGGTGGTTGTGGTTCCAAAGTCACCTCCGGATACCTTGCTGGCTCAGAGAACCAAGGAGTCCGGGGGCCTGGGTTTATCCTTGCAGGGTGGCAACTTTAGGAAGAGCTCGCTTTGGTCACTGTTTCAGAGCCGCCCGTGGTGACTTAGGGGTACAGATAGAGCAGCCTCAGGGCGCTTAATGAAGGGCGCTTTCCCACGCGGTTCCCAATTGCCTTGCAGAATCAAGGCTGTTGGGTTTCCAAAAGAAGCAGAGCAGTGGTGGTAAAGGTAAGCCTGGGGCTGCAGAGAGCCTCTTCCCTGGCCCCACCACAGGCACAGAAACAAGCCTTCGGGAAGCTTGATGACACTCTGGGAAAACATTAGGGGGCATTTATCTCAATTACACATTTTTCCTGCATTAGCCTAGAAAACTTGCGCTGGAAAAAGACAGTCTGCTTAGCGTGCGGGCCACTTATCAAATCAGGCTGCCGCGGAGAACATTAGTCCCCTGCCGCCGGGTCCGTTTCAGCGGGTGCAGACCCGGAGGAATCTGGGATCGTAAAATAGCGTTAAGTGGAAAAGTGCTTGTTGTGAAGTAGGATGAGTCCATGTTTGTGAAAGAATGGGGAACATATTTATATACTATGCACCTTTTTTCAAGAAGTGGGACTTGGTGCCGCCAAAGTTTAGAGCGGTGATATTAATCGGCTTGAAAATAGGGACATGTGCGCCCGCACGTTTTCCAGTATTTTTAAAATAATCTCTACCACCGATGTGGATTATTTTTGGAAGTAGATTAAAAACATTCATGATTTTGGAAACTAAAAGTAATAAAAGACGCCAAAATAGAAGCTGTTGCAGTTTTAACAGCCCATTAGACAATTTTCTTTTATGTACAAAGTTTTTATAAATTAAAAAAATCATTTGTAATTACATCATTTTGACATAAACATTAATATTTTCAATATTGCTTACATTATTATTGCTACACTAACATAACGTTGTTCTTACCCTAACATAAATTCATACTATATTCAAAAGCTTATTAGACATAGAAGGGATGACTGTGTCTTTGCTACTTTTTAAAAAGATTTTAGTTATTCTTTGACAGAGAGAGACACAGCCAGAGAGGGAACACAAGGGTGGGAGAGCCAGAAGCAGGCTTCCTACCGAGGAGGAAGCCCCATGCCAGGTAATTCTGAGGTCCTGCAAGGCAGATGAGCAGAAGGCAGACGCTTAGCGACTGAGCCACCCAGGCACCACACCCAGGCACTATGATTTGTGTTCACAACCAGTATCAGGTAGTACCTTTAACAGTTTGTCTCTGAAAGCTCAGGATAATGTGTGATGGAAAGTGTTTTAAGGTTCTGTGCCCCCAAAGCAGACATGTCTTATAAAAATTTATATTCCTGGTAAAGATGAAACTCCTGTGCCTTCTCCAAACCATAAACAGCTTCTGTATGGATTAACAGATATTTGGATAACTCTGATCCTAGTGGAGCGTCTTGCCAAAGTCTGAAATAGGTACTCGGTGGGGTGTGGACGGGTATCCACCCAGTTCTGTTGTTCCGTTTTTAATAAGACCTAAGTGAACTTTGCAGAATTTAGAAACGTGGAAACAAAGGAAGAGCCCCAAATACTGTTTTTGTTATTATTAAAGATTTTATTTATTTATTTGACAGAGATCACAAGTAGGTGGAGAGGCAGGCAGAGAGAGAGAGAGAGAGAGAGAGGAAGCAGGCTCCCCGCTGAGCACAGAGCCCAATGTGGGGCTCCATCCCAGGACCCCGGGATCATGACCTGAGTGGAAGGCAGAGGCTTAACCCACTGAGCCACCCAGGCAGCCCCCCATACTGTTTTTGAAGTCAAGTTTATTGAGATATAATTTAGAGTAAGATTCACCTTTGGGGAGTACAGCTCTGTGAATTTTAACACATACATATAATGTATAACTACCTTCAGAGTTAGGAAGTAAACCATTTCCGTCACCCCCAAAATACTTTCATGCCTTTTATAATCTGCCCCTGCCTCCATTCTCAACCCTTGTCAATCACCTTTCAGTCTCCTACTACATTTTACCTTTTCCTTAATGTCCTAAATCACTTACTAGGCAGCTCTTTGAGTCTGGATGCTTTCACTTACCAGAATCCTGCTGAGATCCATCCACTTTTTGGCGTGTGTCCAATTGGGTACCTGTCCCATACTTTTTTATTTTTTTTTTTAAATCCAATCACTGGTGGAAGGACACTTGGAAGAACATTATTTCTGGGGTTTGGCAGTTACAAATAAAGCTACTATAAACATTCAGGTACCGGTTACTATGTGAACATAGGTGTTCTTTCTGTTTCTCTTTTTTTTATTCCAAATTGGCATTTGCTAGATCGTGTGGTTAGTATATGTTTAGTTTTATTTCAAACACTCGAACTGTTTTCAAAATGGCTGTAGCATTTTGTGTGCTCCCCTGGAATGTAGGAGAGGTTTATTGTTGGCGGGGTTTTTTCCTTCATTCAAATAGACTCATGCAGCAGGCTCGTGGTGGTTCAAGTGCACATCATTTGTATTTCCCTCCTACCTAATGATGCTGAACATGTTTGCGGGTGCTTATCTCCTGGCCACATTTTTCTCTGCTGAACAGTCTGCTAAATCTTCCGACAATTTTAAAAAATTGGGTTGTTTGCTTTCTAACTATTACATGGAGAGTTCTTTATATATTCTGGAATCGACTTTTTATCAGATATGGGCTTTGGAGATATTTTCTCCCATTCTGTACCTTGTCTTTTAATCTTTTGAAGAGCAGATATTTTAATTTTGATAAGGTCCCATGTAATCCTTGTTTTCTTTTATGAATGCTATGTTAGTATCATATGATACTTTTTAGTATCATACTTAAGAAATCTTCCTCTAACCTAAGACAGCAAAGACTTTGTTATGTTTTCTGGTAGTTTTATAATTTTAGGTTTTATTTTTAGGTCTATGATCTATTTTCAGGGTTATTTGTGTTTTTGTTTTCATTTTCCACATATGATGCCAGGCACGGATCAGGTTTTTCACATTTGGCTGTCTGATTGCTACTTTTGAGTGGTGTGTAACATAGGTTACTGGACAGCAAGAACACACAGAGTTGATTATAATTTATTTACTGATGTGTCCTTGGTAAGTCCTATAATCATTCACTCATTTAAGTGTTTGTCACATACCCACCATAATCCAAGATACTGATCGGGAATGATGACTGTCCATAAAGTGTTTATTCTCTAGTGTAGGAGAAACACTGGTCAATGAGAACTATGATAAGATGCAGAAAGAAACAGCTGCATATCCTCTGGCCAAACATAAAGTCTGAATCAATCATTTCATCCTTCATTGTCAAGGGCCTACTAGAATATGAGGAAGAAGCTATATGACAGGCTAAGTTTGGACACGACTGAATAACTGACCCATCTTTCCGGACAACTGGCCCATGGCACAGATTCCCCATCAGAATGTTTAAAATGCTTCCTTAAAAATGACAGTCACCCAAATCTAAACGGGCATACTGAAATGCTGGAGAGCTAGTGAGAAACCTGATCTTGGAGACAACTCATTACACAGCTTAATCAAGCCAGTTCAACATTCTGGATCTCAGTTTCCATATCTTTCAAGTGAGCTACTTGGACCAGGTTCTCTGTGTGTTCCTTGCTGGGAAAAACATGCCAAAATTTGCAAGTTTAATGTTACAGCAATGAAGCATGGAAGGTAATGGTCATATCAGGTAAGTGGCAGATGCTAGACTAAAGGATAAATTATTGAAATCTTAGGCAAATACAACATAAGGTAGTAAAGGAATAAATGGATATTTCTCAGAAAATGAAGACAGACTTACACACCATAGTTTTTAGAGGGGTAAAGAACAATCATGAGAAAATGAATTAGAGGACATTATTGATATTTTCAATAACACTGTAGTAAGATTCTGTGAAAAGTTTATGACAATATTTTACCAGTATCAATGATAATTCAGTTTCCCATGATTATGTCCAAGGATTTGCCTAAGATATAGGACATAAGAGATATGAAAAAAGGATATTTTTGTGTATGACAAATTAGAAAGAGCAGGTTTCCAAGTCACGGATTGGCCTTATTTAACCTTTTTATGTGTCCTATGGAAAAGAATGAAGTTGATATTGAATATCTCTGATTTGTGAGTGTCGATCCAAATGGAACAAACTCATGGAACCTTACAGAGTTGGAGGCTTTAGGTAAGTAAAATTATACTTATAAGGTGATGGGCAGCTAAGGGATGAGTTAAGGACAATGACTTTTGTAGTCCCACAAAATAATGATCTCTAGACTCTAGGAGCTTGTACAGTCCAAAAAATACACAGGCCAGGCAACATCACTTACCCCTAATGGGATGTGGATGGCCTTTATATGGAATATGGATCAGAAATATTATCCTGTCACTATAAAACCATGGGGGTATCCAGACTAGAAAACTGTAAGTCAGATCTTGGCTGCTCATATTAGGGCAGATATGATTGAGCTGAGGATTTATGTAGGGGGTGGAAATGCTGCCACAGGAGGCCAGCCTGAAAGAAAAAACAAAAACTAAAAAGCAAAAAAAGGAGGCTCAATCTAGAAATAAAAAACCTTGACATAGAATATGATCAGCCATAGAAGTATTAATATTCTAAAGAGAATGCACAGGCATTTTTTGCAAAATGCCAGAATGTAGAGGATGACTGGGGAAGCTTAAAAGTACAAGCACAGTAGATCCTAATGCCATGAATCTCATTACCCCCAGAAGAGATTAAAGATGATAATTCCAACAATTTCACATATTAGTTTGGGGCTCAACCACCCACTGATTTAAAGAACTCAAATACTTTCGAGATGATCTCACAGAAGGGCTGTTTGTCATTTTGATCTCAGGAAGCCAATAGCCAAACAAATTTTCTTTCCCATTCTACCAGATCATAAAAAGTACTAGCTTTTATGCTGAGTTCTGAGGAGTCTCATACGATCAAAGCAGCTACAGTTTGTCAAGTCTGAAATTTACATTTGGAGGAAACAACTTCCTGCAGATTGACTTTTTCCATGCCAGTTTCCTAACAAAACGAGCAGTCTGCTCACCAAGATGATACCCTACATACCCTGCAGTGGTATTAGCACTGTTCATTAGCTGCACATTCTTGTATTAATCAACCTCTTGGCCCCACTCCAATATTTCCAGAGTCATGATGAGCCCCCAAGTGAATCCTTATCGTCTCACTCAAGATTCTGAAAAAATATACTTCAGGCAACAAACAATAGAAATAAAACTTGAAATTTCATTTTTTAAGAAGATTCATCCATTTATTTTAGGGGGAGGGGCAAAGGGAGAGGGAGAATCTCAAGCAGACTCTGTGCGAAGTGCAGAGCCCGCCCTGGGGCTTGATCTCGCAACCCTGAGATCACCAGCTGAGTTGAAACCAGGAGTTGGAGGCTCAACCAACTGTGCCACCCAGGCGTCCCTGAAATTTCACTTTTAAAAAACACCGTGAGGGAATGGTGACACGACATGAACAGAAGATGCCGATGCAAACAGTTTGGTGCTATGGTCACTTGGAGCACAGTAGCAATGCCCCAATGCGTATTTAGGCTCTTGCAATGTAATTGTGATTAGTGTGGTTAGAGTCACTGAAAGAGTTAAATCTTCAAGCTAATCCTTCTTTGGAATCCTTTTAAGAAAGCCCGGATGGGGGGCGCCTGGGTGGCTCAGTGGGTTAAAGCCTCTGCCTTCCGCTCGCTAGGGTCATGATCCCAGGGTTCTGGGATCGAGCCCCACATCGGGCTCTCTGCTCAGCAGGGAGCCTGCTTCCCCCTCTCTCTCTCTGCCTGCCTCTCTGCCTACTTGTGATCTCTGTCTGTCAAATAAATAAATAAAATCTTTAAAAAAAAGAAAGAAAGAAAGAAAGCCCGGATGGTCCCAGAACGGCTTGAGGAAGTGGTGGGTCTGCAGTAGTTGGTCAGTGGTGGGAATGGCTGCAAACGAGGAGGCAGAACACAGTACCAGGGTCCGGGGACGAGGGGTGACTCTGCTCAGCTGGTTTTCCTTAAGGCTACACCTGAACACACAGCTGTCCTGAGAGCTGTCTCTATATAATTTCTTCCTCTAAAAATGAAGTTTCTGAAAGCAAAGTATGTTTCCTCAGTGGGTCCTTATCCCCCCGCTTTTTTATTTTAAAGATTTTTTATTTATATATTTGACAGAGACACAGCAAGAGAGTGAACACAAGCAGGGGGAGTGGGAGAGGGAGAAGCAGGATGCTCACTTAGCAGGGAACCCAATGTGGGGCTCAATCCCAGGACCCCAGGATCATAACCTGAGCCGAAGGGAGATGCTTAACGACTGAGCCACCCAGGTGCCCTGGGTCTTCATCCTTGACATGTGCTCAAACACGGGTCTGCCCTTCATACATACTCTCCATTCTAGGTCATATTCTGACCCTCAGTTGGCTACTTGTGTTCCCAGGGAAGAGAAAGAAAAGATAGGGGGGCAGATCTGACCTGAGCACCACTAAAGGAGGCACGGGAGGGTTGACATAACTTTGGGGCCAACCGCAGAGAGCACAAGAAGGGCTACTGTGATCGTCTTTGAAGGGGGAAACTTATGTAAGATTCCTTCTAATTTGCATGCAACCTGCATAAACCCAGCAAACCAACGGACTAAGTTACCTTTGTTCTCCCTCAAGGGATACCTACTAAGAAGTCCTATCTTTATTCTTTGGTAGGGACTGGTATTCAGCCACAGACAAAACTGTCCCAGGTGTTCCGAGTGTTGAAAATATTTCTGTACCCCTTAGTCACAGAACTGCCTTCTGGACCATCCTGGGCGCTGCCAGCTACCCTGTTGGTCCCAGCTCCTTCCCCGGGACCCCACCTTCTGTCCCCTGCAGCATCTAAAGGGGGACTGCTTGGCTCTGAAGGGTCTCCAGCTAGCATCATAGCGCCCCTTCAGTTATCCTGTCTGTTCTCAGATGGTGGTCACAAGTGATACTAGCCACCCAACCAGGAAGTCATTAAAAAGTAACCTGGTGCAGAATAAGTGAGATGGGTAGAGATGGGAGGTTGTCCAGGGACACTGAGCCAGGGGCTCTTAGTTCTGAGGGCTCTTGGGCAGACGATGGAAAAGAGGATTCTCCGCAATACTGGGTAGTTCAACGGTACCCACTTGATGCCTCGAGGAGATGCTGGGAACAAGAACAAATCCTTACTGAGAAGCAGTAAGAACCCCAGAGGAGGCAAGTCCTACGTAAATAGGCAAGATGATTAAAAATAGAAAAAGAAAATTAATCCAAACCACAAGTGTATTTTCAGCCTGCCAAAGTCTGGAACGCCTGTTTCTTCTACACCTTGATGTGAACGGGGCTCTTACCAAAGCAACAGGGAATTTAGCTCAACTGAGGGACATTTAAGGGAGGGTAAGGAAACAGTTCTAGATGGCGTAGTACAAAAATGCCAAAAGAACACAGAATTCCCGTAACAAGTAAATGCTACCGAAGGCCCCAGCTTAGTACATGCTTCTGCGCTCTTGGGGCTCACAGCACTTACAAGACGCCCCTTTAGAGTACAGTATGAAATGTGGCCATGTGATAAGATTTCACCTAGCATGTATTTATTGTATTTACAAGTTTGGTCTCAGAACTGAAAAATGCAGGGGTAGCCCCCACCCAGAATGTTCAAAATGATTTCCTGATGTGTGATCTGGTCTTCCATCCCTCCTCCTGTTTTCTCTTCTGTGATCAATCCAAGCCACTCTGAGGGACCAGGGCTTTTTGCTTAGGGGGTAATCCCTTTTACAAAGAAAGTGAGAAGTTCACATTCCGCTCAGGCTCCAGAGGAGCGACCCTCTCTCTGCCAGCAGGCTCTGGGGCACCATCTTGAGGGGGTGGAAGAGGGCATCAGGGGCATCCTCACTCTGATTCCTTTTTCCTGAGCTTGGTGTGAAAAGGCGCAGAGCCGTGGGCACTTTATGTTTAAGGGGTGTGGTTGGGGTGGTTCGTGCAGCCTGGAAGGCTCTGTTTCTCACAGCCAAGCAACAGCGTGAGGAATGTGTCTGAATCAGTTCGGGCTGCTCTCACAAAAATACCATAGGCGGGTGGCTTAAATGACACGCAGTGACTTCTCACAGTTCTGGAGGCTGGCAGTCTGAGATCAGGATGCCAGCTTGGTTGGGTTCTTCGGAGAGTCTTTTTGCTGGCTTAGGTGGCTGCTTCCTTGCTGAGTCCTCACATGCGGGTGGGGATTGGGGGTGTGTGGAAAGAGGGCTCTAGTTTCTTCCTGTCAGGGCACTAATCTCATCCATAACATATTACCTCATTTAAACATATTACCTTCCAAAGGCCCCATCTCCAAATACCATCATGGGGAGCATTAGGCCACCGACATAGGAAGTTTGGGGGAACACATTCAGTCCAGAGCGGGGCTGGATAATATTTGAGCTGAGCAAAGGCTTGGTTTCCTAGGCATAGGCACTGGGAGCTGGGTCATCACCGGACGTGGTTCTGAACGGGGAGCACAGGGGCAGGGAAGCCAGCAAAGCAGCAGGGTATAAAAAGAGAGGGGGACCATCAGGGAATATTGATCACCGACTAAAGAGTTGCTGGTCCACAAGGATAGCTTTAAGCTGGTTTCGTTACTGACTCTACGTTCTCTGCAGACAGTGTACCTTTATTTACTGTGTGGGCTGGGCCACCCCTATAACTCCTTACCCTCAGTCCCCTAACCAGCTACGCCCTGGCCCACAGGGCGAGGTTCGAGCTCAAGTTTCTGAACACCTATCACAGTTGTCTGAAAGCTAAAGCCTGAGATGCTCTCTCAGAATAAATTGATGATGGCCAACCTGGGAACGGAGGCGGAGGTGGGGGAGGGGACCAGGTATCATGACTGGCTAGAGGGAAAGAAACAGGCTCTTCTTCTTGTACCACTTTCCAGATCAGTCTCTGGTGACTGCAGCTTCACAGGAGGCCCTGCCTGTGTCCTCCAGTTGCCAGGGCAATTTAAAAATAGCTTCTGCAGCCAAAGAAGGGGGAGGGGAGTTCTGGGGAAAGAATGAAGATAAGTAGCCTTTTGCAGGAAAACTACCGGCAGTGAATCCCGCCTACGCTGCATCTGGACTGGGAGGGGCTCTTGAGCTTACTATACTTCGTGCCTTGAGGACAACCTTTTTGCACGGGATCTGCTGCAGTCTCTTTCTGGAAGGACCCATCTGCCTCTGGAGAAGGACTTGTTTACTCCTTGGGCCAGCAGCCAGGAGGACACTGGCAGACTGGGGAAGAAACCCTCCATGTTCAAGTGCAGACAACCCTTACGGCTGCACGAGGAGGGAGGGATTTGCCAACCAGGCTTTGTGCATACAGCAATTCTGTCGGAAAGGGGATGTTTACGGTGGGAGGAACAAGGGATTTGGCTGATCTTGAGGCCAGTCACCTCCTCCTCATCTTTTTACACCAGGAATTCCCATTTTTGGTGTCAACATAAATGGGTTGGTGCCCCACCCAGGGTAATACTAGCCAAACCCCCAGGCAGATGCCATGCCAACTTTATGAACTTTTCCCTATTGCATATGAGGGCTTGAGGTCAAGTGTCCCAATAAACCGACTAGCTACGTGATGGGTGTCCCAGAAAGCTGCTACGGTTTAGATCTTTCTCCAGATCTCCCTTCTCCACTTAAGACACTGTATCTCACTATTATTGGGCTTTAGGATAAATCAAAAGCAGTTCTTTATTCAGGAAAAGAGCCAAGACACTTGCATTGAACTATGTGAGAAACTTCCTTATTAAGCAGTTTTTTTTAAAGTATTTAAAAAATATATTTTATTTATTTGAGACAGAGAGAGAATACGAGCCAGGGGAGAGGAAGAGGGAGAAGCAGCCTCCCCACTGAGTAGGGAGCCTGACACAGGGCTTGATCCTAGGACCCCAGGATTATGACCTGAGCCAAAGATTGAAGCTTAACTAACTGAGGCACCCAGGAGCCTCTGCTAAGCAGGTTTTGATCCCTCAGAAATGCCACCAAAAGGAGTTATGGTACTCATTTCATGGGATATGGTAAAGCCATTAAAAAATTGTAAAAGAATAATTAAAAACATGTAAAACTGTAAAAAACAGATCACCAAAGATTACGTATTTATTAATTATTAGAAATTATAATATATGTATATAAATATTATATTTATGTATTACACATATAATAATATATATCTATAACATGTGTATAAAAATATAAATATGATATCAGATTATTTCTGGATAGCTCGATTATAATTTTTTTCTTCTTTATCCTTTTCTTTATAGTTTGTATTTTCTATAAGTGGCCTTAGAAAAATCCTAATGTGATTTTTAAGAAGTCTCTGCTACCAAAGTAAAAAAACTGTGGGCTCTTCTGTTAGCTACACCCATATAAAGACAGAACAGTGGCCCAGTGGCAGAAGTGGCCTTACTTTCCCTTGGAAATTCCCAGAGACTGTAGAGCAAAGGCAAGGCTCCTTGGAGGCAGAGGGACAGACCAGACAACTTTCCTAGCTCCTAAATTCAGATCACTACTGAATAGCAACTTGCCCAGGGACCTCCCAGAGGGAGCTACTCAGAGCCTTCTCTATGATCTGATCTCATCATCCATCAAAATTTACTTCCTTACATTTGAACCAAATCTCTCCACACTAGCCTGCAAAACATTCCCAGTGGGTTCCAGGATGAACAAGGGCCCCATGGCCAGGCATTCACCTATCAGGAGCCCAGGCACAGACACTGCATCCCAGGACCCTGGGGGGCACAGCTCTGCTGAAGTGTGACAAGGTGGATGGCCACGGTGTGGCCTTTGTGGCCTTACGTGTCTTCTGACTACATATGGTGACTTTGGGCAGACAGAACCTCACCTTGGGCTGGGCCTTAGTGCCTATTCTCTGTGCTTTGACTTCAGCTCCTTTTCCTGTGAAATGAGGAATACACTGGATGAACTCTAAGGCTCCTTGTGTCTCTAGGATTTGATAAGAGCCGCTTGCAGGTAAACAATTGCTTCTCAAGTGTTTGGATGTGGCCAAACCTCATTCACCCTGTGAAATCTTTGCTGTAGTGCTAACTTCAAATCCAGGATGCAAGCACATGCCAGAGGCTCAAGGATTGTATCTAATCTGTAGAGATGGTTTGTTTGGCTGACAGTGTTAGAAGGGCAAAGAATTTAAAAAGAAAAAAAAAAAAGCACCTGATATTTAAAAATAGGCACACTGGGAATAAAAACCTATATTTCTGGAGTATCTTAGAAAAGCATAAAATCTGGCAGCACTGGCCCCTCCAAGCAATAACCTCCTGGATCTGAGTGGTGGCTGTCCCTTCTGAAGGACGTGGTCTCCAGGTGCTCATAGTACCTGTCATTCCCTACTGTCCCTTGGACTCTGATACTGAATGGCCGTTGCCTCATAATTTTTCTTACATCAGGTCTTCCTCATTTACTCTTGCTGTTTGACCCTTATAAGCAGCTGAGTTTCCAGTTTCTAATACAATAAAAGCCACTTGAGGACAAAGATCACCTTTATATCCTAGACAAATCTTAGCTCAGTAAGAACACAGGGAGTCTTTGATAAATGTCCGTTACTGTGTTGTTTCTAGCTACCTAAAATAAAAGGCTTGGCAGCCAGAGTTCAATCAAGCCCTGGATTTGGAGTTTTATTGTGTTCCTCCATGAACCTCTCTCTTCTTTCATGAAGGCAAAAGGATTTTTCCCTTAGAGTAAGCCCCTGACTACCACTGGCCCATCTTTCATGCTGCCTTATTCTCAGGCTAATATTTCCCCAGCCTATGTCAAAGGAGGTTGAGCTTAGCCCAACTTCTTAGTAGAGAACTTGGCAGTTATCTCCATGGAGACATAAATGGGATTCTGAGCTCCCCCAACAAGTTGCTATTGACATTGTGAAAACACAAGCGCATATTTTCCCTGACAAGCCCACAGTTACCATTATACTCAGTGGTGAAAGGTTGAAAGCTTTTCCTCTGAAATCAGGAACAACTCAAAGGTGCCAGTCTTGCCACCCGTATTCAACATTGCACAGGAAGTACTAGCTAGCTAGAACAATCAGGCAAGAAAAAGAAATAAAAGATACCAGAATTGGAAAGAAAGAAGTAAAATTATCTCTATTTTCAGATGACATGATTTTATACATAGAAAACCCTAAAGACATGGGGCGCCTGGGTGGCTCAGTGGTTTAATCCTCTGCCTTCGACCCAGGTCATTATCTCAGGGTCCTGGAATCGAGCCCCGCATCAGGTTCTCTGCTTAGTGGGGAGCCTGCTTCTCTTTCTCTCTCTGTCTGTCTCTCTGCCTACTTGTGATCTCTGTCTGTCAAATAAATAAATAAAATCTTAAAAAAAAAAAGAAAAAGAAAAGAAAACCCTAAAAACTCAACCAAAAAAACCCCAAAACCAACCAAACAAAAAAACCAGCCTGTTCAATCTAATCAACAGATTCAATAAAGGTGCAGGATACAAAATTACAGTGTCAGGATACAAAAAATCAGTAAGGTTCCTATATCCTAACAATGAATTTTCTGAAAAAGAAATAAAGAATCGATCCCATTTACAATAGCATCAAAAAGAAAAAAAAATACTTGAGAATAAATTTAACCAAGGGAGTGAAAGATCTCTACTCTGAAAACTTTAATACAGTGATGGAAGAAATCAAAGACACGAAGAAATGGCAAAGTATCCTGTGTCCATGTATTGGAAGAATTAATATTGTTAAAATATTAATACTACTGAAAGCCACATATAGATTCAATGCAATCCCTATGAAGATTCCAACAGCATTTTACAGAAGGAGGAAAAAAACACTCTATAATCTTTTAAAAAATAAATAAATGAGTTGTACCACATCAACTAAAAAACTCTGAATAGCAAAAGAAACCATCAACAAAATGAAAACATTATCTATGAAATGGGAAAAAATATTTGCAAACTATACATCTGATAAGAGGTTAATATCCAAAATATATGAAGATTTCATAAAACTCGATAGCAAAATAACAACAACAGACAAAAAGCAAAAACTACCAAACCCAGTAACTCAATTTAAAAATGGGTAAAGGAACCAGAAGAGACTTTTTCTGAAGAAGATATACAAAAGCCAACAGGTACATGAAAATATGCTCAACGTCACTAGTTATTAGGGAAAGGTAAATTAAAATCAAAATGAGATGCCACCCCAAGCCTGTCACAATGACCATCAACAAAAAGATTATGTCATCAAAAAGATGACATAACACATGTTGGCATGGATTGTCAATTGGTACAGCCATGAGGGAAAACAATATGGAGAACTGCACAAAATTAAAAATAGATTCACTATGATCCAGCAATCCTCTTTCAGGAAAATGTCCAAAGGAAATGAAACACTAACTCAAAAAGATATCTGCCCCTAACATGTTCATAGCAGCACTGTTTACAACAGCCAAGACATGGACAGACAGCTCAGTGTCCATCAGTGGATGCATGGATGAAGAAGTTATGAGATATATATAAAATAGAATATTATTCAACCATATAAAATGAGGAAATCTATCACTTGTGAACACATGAATGGATCTTGAGGGCATTATGCGAAATGAAGCAAGTCAAATAAGAAGACAAACAATGTATAATCTCATTTATATGTGGAATCAAAAACAAACAAACTCATAGAAAAAGAGATCAGACGTAGGTCTGGTCCTGTGGGGTTGAGGGGAGGGGGAGGGGGAATAGGAGAAAAATGATCAACAGTTATCAACTTGCAGTTACAAGATAAGTAAGTACTAGGGATGTGATGTACAAGATGCTGACTATAGCTAATGCTGTATGATATAGAGGAAAGTTGTTAAGAGGGTAAATCCTAAGAGTTCTCATTATGAAGAGAAAATTTTTTTTCTCATCTTTCTTTTCTTTTCTTTTCTTTTCTTTTTTAATCTTATTTATTTATTTGAGAGAGAGAGAGTGAGAGAGAGCATGAGAGGGGAGAAGGTCAGAGGGAGAAGAAGACTCTCCATGGAGCTGAAAGCCCAATGCGGGACTCAATCCTCAAACTCTGGGATCATGACCTGAGCTGAAGACAGTCACTTAACCAACTGAGCCACCCAGGCGCCCTTCTTTCTTTTCTTTCTAATGTATCTATTTGCAATGATGGATGTTAGCTGAACCTAGTGCAATAATCATTTCACAAAATATGTAAATAAAACCATCATGCTGTTCACCTTAAACTTACACAGTAATGTATGTCAAGTATTTCTCAATAAAACTGGGGGGAAAGGAACATTATTTGTGGTTGTTTTTTTTTTTTTTTTTTAATTTTACTTATCTATTTGACGGGGAGAGCAACAGCAGAAGAGGGAGAGGGAGAAGCAGTAGGTGGGGGAGAAGTAGACTTCTTGCTGCGCAGTCTCGATCTGATGACCTTGGGATCATGACCTGAGCCGAAGGCAGATGTTTAACCCACTGAGCCACCCAGAAAAAAAAAAAGAATTTAGAAAAGTGTGCCAACCATCCAAGCATAGAGTCCTCATCCTGTGTATTTACACTATGGATTTAGGAAAGCTACCAGTAAATACAGAGATGGCAACTTCTAGAAATATGAGCGGGGTAAGGTGAGAAATATCGACTCATCTACTTTTTATCTCTACTTTTGTTGCTGCCTATTCATCCTCCAGCCTCTGCTCCTTTACGCTTCTATTCCTCTGATGATTCTGTCTTTAGTCAAAGGGAAAACATGCTGGAGAGTAAGAGCGATGGTTCAGAGAGTAAGTCAAGAACAGTTCATTAACTTAAAATAAATAACTTGAGGGAAATAACATTACCCACAATAGCACACATTTCAGACTTGGAAATAACTTATCATCCAAACCAGGACACTCTGGAGAGTGAGAGAGGGTGCTAACCGGTTAGGATCCTGGGACTAGAGGCATAAACCAAAACTATCCCAGGAAAATTGGGATGTATGGTTGTCTTACTTAGAAATCAGATGTCTTAATTAAAACAGCCTAGGGCAATAGTTTTCATTTATGTCAAGCTTGGATGGTTCATAGTAAAAATATTTTGAGCTGCTTATAGCAAAACCTGCTGTAGAGGGAAGAAAGGAGTCACAGGTTATTAGGAGAAATTTTTATTTTATTTATTTATTTATTTATTTAACAGAGAGTGAGATCACAAGTAGGCAGAGAGGCAGGCAGAGAGAGAGAGGAAGAAGCAGGATCCGAGAGCCTGATGTGGGGCTCGATCCCAGGACCCTGAGATCATGACCTGAGCCACCCAGGCACCTCTATTAAAAGAAATTTCTAAGTGACTATAAGCAGTTCCCAACTTCTACTGTTTAGCATTTATATGTTCATTTGAGGCTGTTTAAAAATAGTCTACACCTTAGCTCATACTCTTACTCCTTCATTTTGAGCTTTTGTCCCTAAGTGATGTCAAACAGGTCTAAGGAGTCAAAATACCTACAATGCTGGTACTTGGCAGGATCCTAGGAAGGCTGAAGCAGCAGGTTGGGGAGGAGGAGGCAGCTCTTGTGGAAACTGATAGTAGTAATCATTATCATAGGAGCACATGTTATGTACTAGACTCCCTTCTAGGCAGAAGAAAGTGACCCTCAAGATAGACACACCAACCCTAAGGCCAGCCCTGTAAGGGAAGTTAATTGCTATGCTAACTGCTGTAACAAATAAACCCAAAGTCTCAGTGACATTACACAATTAAGGTTTGATTCTGGTTCATGACAGTCTGCTGTGAGGCAAAAAGTTTTCCACAGCAGCTGTCCTCCAAATGGTGACTCAGATTCCCCGCTCCTTCCATCCTGTGGCTCTGCTATCTCAGAATCTTTCACTTCTAGCCAGTGACTAGGAAGACACTAGGAAGAAGGTGGACATCACACTGGGGGCTTTATGGCCAGGCCTGAACTTGGTATCCACCCAATTATATCAGCCAGATTAGTCACATGGCCCCAACCTGGCTGCAAGGGAGACTGGGAAGTGTAGTCTTCCTTGATGCCAGGAAAAGACGAGTGAGAATCTTTAAGAAGAGAATCTTGGGGCGCCTGGGTGGCTCAGTGGGTTAAAGCCTCTGCCGATGGGGTGCCTGGGTGGCTCAGTGGGTTAAAGCTTCTGCCTTTGGCTCAGGTCGTGATCTCAGGGTCCTGGGAGCCTCTGGCTCTGCTCAGCAGGAAGCCTGCTTCCCTTCCTCTCTCTCTGCCTGCCTCTCTGCCTACTTGTGATCTCTGTCTGTCAAATGAATAAATAAAATCTTTTAAAAAAAGAAGAAGAGAATCTTGTTAGGAACAGAATGCGCTAGTGAATTTCAAAATGCTTCCTTTCCCTTCCTCCTGCCAGAAGCATGTGAGAATGTCCCTCCCTGCTCCAGTATTCACTTTGAGGACCTGGTCAATCTCTGGAGGTAAAACCCACAAAAAGGTGGGCACTGCCACCTGCCCCCCACCCTCATGACCGGGTTCCCCTGGAGCTTTTGACTCTCAGAATGGTCCTCATTGAGCCTCCAGCAATTTGTCAATATCAGTTCTGCTTTTCCTAACCCCACACCGGTTCCAATGGAGAGTCCTATTCATGGGCTCCTGCTCTGGTAAGTTGTGATTCTCTGCATCTGTCTTGCCTCCAGTCTGGGGGTAGAGGGGGGCAGCAGTTTGCCCTGTGACCTCACTTCTCTTTTTGATATATGAAGTGTTGATGATTTTTTCAATTTATTCAGCTTTTAACTTTTTAGGACAAAGGAGTGACCTCTAAGCTTCTTACATGCTGAATCAGAAACCATAGCTCTCTATTCACTTTCTTAGAAATGCTTTTTGATGCACAAAAGGTTTTAATTTTGATGAGGTTCAATTTGTCTATTTTTCTTTTGTTCCTCATGCTTTTTGTGTCGTATCTAGGAATCTATTACCAAATCCAAGGGCATGAAGATTTTCCTCTCTATTCTTCTAAGAGTTTTAGAGTTTTAGCTCTTTTATTTAGTTCATTCATCCATTTTTGGTTGATTTTTTTTTTTTTTTTTAAGAAAGTGTGAGTGGGGGTTGCAGGGAAGGGCACAAGAAGAGAGAGAGAGGAGAACTTAAGTAGGCTCCATGCTGAGCATGGAGCCTGACACAGGGCTCCATCTGACTGCCCTGAGATCATGACCTGAGCCAAAATCAAGAGTCTGACACTTAACCAGCTGATCTACCCAGAAGCCCTTTTTTTGGGTTAATTTTTGTAGATAGTGTGAGGTAGGGGTTCCAATTCATTCTTTTTGCATGTGGACAGTTGCACGTGCAGCCGTCCTAGCCCTGAACACATGACTTTTAATATCATTTTGCTTTTTCTAAATAGGAGAAATATATTACCCATCAAGAATTAAATAATTTTTTAAATGGGAAGGATATAATCCTTGCAGAAAGAGAAGCAAATTGATAATGTGGTTAAGATCGTGAACTCAGAAGCAGGGGTGCTTGGGTTTGAATCCTGGCTTCTCCACAAGCAAGCTGACTGATCCTGGGCAAGTTCTTTGATCTTTCTGTGCCTCGGTTTCCTCATATATAAAATTAGGATAATGATAGCACCTACTTCACAGAGTTATTATGAGAATTAGGTAAATGAATATATACAAAGTACTATGCCTGATTATTAATAAGCCCTATATAAATACTTTTAAAATAATTGAATAAATAAGTTTTGAGACTCCAGATATTCCAACCACTTTCCATTCTTCAGGCACTAAGCTTTCCAGACCAGCAGGGCCCAGGTGTGGTGAACCAGAAGAAAGAACACTGAAAGTGCTCAGTAACAGACTGTAAGAGGAAAAAGCTCAGCCCTCTATGTGGGGTGCCCTGGCCATGGCTCTGGGCAAAAAGGCTTCTATCCTGGTCCCGTGTTAGTAGGCCCCATATATCACAAGCTTAAGAGAACACACAGCTCCATCTGTTACCAGCACAGCATAACCCACAACCCTAACGTCCAATCCAAGGACTAATATAGGGAACCATGTCTTTACCTCTCTTCCCTATGTTCTTTAGACAAAAGACTACTGTGTTCAACCATTGGGAAAGGATGTAGGTGGCTTGTGTCCCTGCAATCACTATGATGGACACTGCTTTGAAATGTGGGAAACATCTGCAGGGTGGAAGTGTTTTGCAAGTAGTGTTCTTTGTATAAAAATTTAAGATTATTTAATTAAAATATTTAATAAGTTATAGTTCAACTTTATTTAAACATTTGATTAAATATTGAAAATATATTTTACTGAATATCCTGTTAAGTATTTAAAACACTGATATTCTGCTCATTATAATTTGTATTTTGTCTTTTAATTTAAATAATTTTGAATATTTTAAAAAACATAACATTAAAAATAGACAGGAATCTTATCTTTTTATCTTTTACATTTACTTTAATTATAATTTTACTAAATATACTCCATTTTGAATAATATTAATATGATGACATTTTAAGTTTTAATCCTTTTAATTAGTGCAGTCAAATAGAATTTGTTGCAATGGTGCCATATTCTACATCCGTGCTGTTCAGTATGGTAACCACTAGCCACATGGGACCAGTGAGCTCCTATAATGTGACTGGTGCAACTGAGGAACTTAATTTTTATTTTATATAATTTTAATTAATTTAAATTTCAATAGCCTCATTTAGCTGGTGGCTCTCATCGTACAATGAAGCTTTAGATCCTACTCTCCCTAGAATATAAATTACATAAAAGTCTTGATATGACTACATAATTAGTGAGTTTGCCAGAACAAAGGCAAAAAATAAATTTTGTTTAAAAAAATAATAATTTACAAATTATGAGTGTCTCATCTGTACCTCATCCGAACACTCATTAGCAGAACTCCCAGCATATGCGATAATAATTATGTCCAGTCATCTTTGATGTTTTGTCAACACGGAAACCTTCAGCTTCACACCTATTTTTTTCTGCCCAATCGTCATGAAGATGTATTTGTCAAGAAAGGAGGATAGAAAGTATGTTGTTGGACTGTTTAAGATTTATAACTTTTAAGTGTAGGCATATGGTATGGAGGCCTCCATTTGAACACTGGGCCTTGAGCTCTCACAGATGTCAGGGCTGAACCTGCCCGACCTGAGTGTCCAAAGAGAGGTAGGGTCACGCATTCATTGGTCACGGCTCTCAAGCCCCAGGAATACTATTCCACTGGCCTCTCCTGGTAACAGCCACCTCCCAGGGCCCGCCCCCTCCAGCTCCCTTGAGGCTGGGGCCCTTCCCATCTGCCCACTATTCACTGTCAGTGAAAGAGAAACACCTTTGACCTTGTCCGGGAGGGTCCTGACCCACAAAATTGCGACCAGCCACACCTTTCTCTAGCAATCTGTTCATTCTCTCTGCTCCTCACCTGGGTCATGCGTGCACCCATGCATTCTAAAGGCTGAGAAATTCTCATGGGCTCTCAGCGTTGAGCTGTTTTTATGATCATCTCAGATGGGTGTGTACAGATAAGAGAATCAATTCCTTATGCCTGTAATACGTATTCAACTATCAAGGTCAAATAGGCTTTCTAGGTTAAATACAAACAAGACTGCAAAATCCATAAAAATAAACCCAACGACCTTAACTTCATGTGATAATGTGTTACTGAAACTAAGTTGCCATGCTGAGTTTAACAGTAAAAAGTTGTATCTTGGTGTCCGTTTTTCACTTAACTGCGTTTCCGTATTTTAAATTTAATAATACCAAGAATGCCCTGTGCAGAGTCATGTTAAAAACAAACTGGATTTCTTAGCTCAGAAGAACTGGGACACGTATTTAGCCAAAGCCTTGCCCTGGAGCACGAGTCTTAATGAGGTGCTTCTTGCTGACTCCATTGGCTCCCTCGTTGTATCTGTAGGTAAGGGCTGTATTTACAGCATTATTGATATCTGAAATGGGCAGCTAATTCCACGGGGTTTCTAGATTTGGAAATGGAAAGTTTTTTCACTGACTACTTTCAAATATCCTTGCTCCTAAATTGAGATTCTTGCAGTAAATCCCCTCTGCCCATGGGTGTGTCCCTGATTGCCCGTGGCCCGCTTCTCGTTTGCTCAGGTTCCCTGCACTTTCCTGCACTCCCCGTCACTACGGTTTCCAAGTGAGATGTGAAGACAGCAGGACACGTGTAAATGTGGGCCTCAGGGCACATGGTTTTGTTCCCGCTGTGGTCCTCAATGTGTTCACAGATGCATACTCTAGTTTATCATAAAAACCAGCACACAAAATGTACAAATCCTCGGTGGTGTTCTAGGAAACCCCAAAATGTTCTCAGCTGAGCGGTTCCCAAAGTATAGTCCGCCGATCCCTTGGGTTCCCCGAGACCTGTTACTGGAGTCCACATGTTAAAGCCATGTTTATAATAATTTCTATTATGGGCATTATTAATATATAGAAACCACATACACAAAGGCTCTGGCCAGGCAAGCATTAAAGTCAACACTCATGGTCAAAGTCAGACACTTAAAATTAGCTTAGTCCTGCATGTGGTCATTCTCCCTTGATCGTAATGCCCAGTTCCACGTGTCCCCTCCCTGAAATCTAGTGCGTGCTCTCTCTCTCTTTCTCCATGCCTGCTGTGAATTCAGAATTAATTTTTCTCTTCCATGGTTGAGTTACACAACATGGTTGAGTATGAATTTGAACTTACTTTATAGTCACAAGTTACACCTTTTGGGGTAGAGTGTTATGTCCAGTGGAAATGGGAATGACGGTGACAAGCTATCTGGAGAAGTAACTCCAGCTATGTTGGGAATAATTTAACTCTTTGGTTACCTGAGATTTCGCAGATATCACTGTAGTTTTCACAATTCCTGTGTTTACCAGAGGACCATCGCACTGATAGAGACACTTAGGTCTAGGAATTCAGCTTAAGTTCGGAATCAAATCAGTTTCTGATCGCATTCTCTTGCAGCTGTCTACAAGAAAATGGATCCCAGGGAAAGATACTTCGTGAATGGTGTCTGCTGCTTTATTCACCTAGAGCAGCCAGGCGAGTCAATTCCTCTCCCGAGGTTACACTGAGCCATTAGAAACAACCTACCTGTCCTTGCCTAAAACTTCTCCCTAGCCTCTGACGTGCCATCTGTCATTGCCTCAGAGCCTCAACCTGGATGGGCACCTCCCTTCGATCCTGAGACCAAAATATGAGAGCGTAATTAACTGCTTCACTGCTCCCAACCACACACCTGCCAGTCTTCGTCTGCAAAACATGGGTATTCTGACTTTCCTCCAGCCGGTGGCATTTTGATCCAGTCCGCGCCTCCACTGAGCCATCTTGGAACTACACGCTCTGTCCCAGTGTCTGCATGCAGCAGGTTTTCACATGACGGCAAAGATTCCCACTGGTATGGGGACTGGTGGAGGGACGAGGGGAGCCATGTCCCGGGCAACCCCGGCATTGGGGTCCCGGTGCTGCTGGGAGTCAGAAGTGCAACCACCCTAGTACAGAAGCAGAGAAAAAGCCCAGGGTGGCTTGGGTTACAGCCTTAGCTGGAGAGAGCTGCCCTGGCATTTGTTCTTCCAAAAATAGAGAGTTTGACTGAGTTAGGCGACTAACCTCCAAATGAAGTGCCTCTGAGGAGAAATGATTCACGCCAACCCTCTCCACAGCCTTTAGCCTTCCTTCTGTTCAGTCCACCGTGGGCCCATCGTGTAGGGTGAGGTCATCAGGATGGTGCCCCTGATTCACTTGGCAAGAAGCATGGCAATGATGCCGACAGGAGCCTGCACAAGTCCTTCTTGCCAAAGGGAACCAGTCAGCCCTCCGGGCATGAAGGCCTTGGCAAAGGAATCCCCTCCCCGGGTCCAGTGTAATTATTCTCAGGGAACATTTTTTATAAACCTTTGTGGCTAAAGTCATGGTGGGGCTAACTTTCCAAATAATGACTCCAGCTTTGAGCAGTTCGTGGCTCAGAGGACTGATTTTCAGGATCTCTGTGACTGAGTGCTCTATTGAGAGAAAACACAGACATTAGCTCTCAGTTTCAATGATGCTTTTTGTAAGTGACTTGTCAACAGCATCCCCAATGCCATTTTAACTTTTCAAGGTGCCACACAGAACGATTACTAATTAAGTATCTATAAACATAAGCTACTATTTCCCAAACTGTGCCCTGTAGAAACAGCTTCTGGGAAATGTTCATTGATACACAGCAAAAATAAGTAAATAAATCAAAACATTTAAATCCATGGTCAGAAAACTCGAGGAAGAATTTGTGTTCCACAACGGCCTTCTCTTGGACACACAGTCTCTGAGCAGAATATGTAAAGTCCCAAGAAGCGCCGTCTTAAAGAAATTTATTTTTGTTAGCTAGGCTTTTTCCAGATTTACTGAACACATAATCATTTTTGATTTTTGTCTCCTGCTTCCCCAGATCCGAATTTTAGGATATATTGTTTTTTGTAAACTTTAGGGCCAGTGTATATTTTGGAAAAATATGCAAAATGCAAAAATGCATTTGTGAGTGAGTATAGTGTATAGGCCTTGATTCCAATCAGCTCCTCAGGAAGCAAATTCTGTCACAAAAACTTAGGTGTAGGAAGTGTACAGGGTAGGGTCCTCGGGAGCAACACCCGTGGGGAGTTAAGACATAGTCATGGGCAGAGGGAGGGTTTGAACTGTTTCTGAGCCACCACAGAGGCCTCAGGCTATCATGGAGGGAATCGCAGAAGCTGGGACAGCCCTACCAAGTGGCCTCACCCTGAGGTGACCACGCTGCCTCCGTGGCAGGAGTGTGACCCTGGGTGGGGCAGTTCTCTTCAGCTGAGGGCAGTTCTTGGGGAAGGATGCCCCTGGAGTCTCCAATTCTCAGGCCATCACCAGTAGGGAGGTGGAGTGCTTCAGTCCTAAAGAGACATCTAGGGGGAGTGCCACAAGTTCTACGACAGCCCATTCTGCACCATTTGCTTTGATCCTTAAGTTCTGGAAATAGCTCCTTCGAAATTCTGGTTGGTCCCTTTATTTGGGGAGACATAGAGGAGAAAAGAGATAGGAGCCCAATTGCAACTAATACTCATTGTCTCCTTTGACCACCATCCCAGAGTCCCTCCCATCCATACCCAATAACTCTGTTGGTCTAGGTGGTTCGCATGATTTGGTGACTAAACCCCAGGAGGGGCTCACAGTCATGACTGGTGCACACCCCTATTTATGACCAAAATTGGATGCTGAATATTTTCTTCCTGTCCCTGATGAGTAACAGTAAGCCTTGTAAACTTCCTCATAATTACCTGCCAGGATGGTGACTCCTTTCCTTCTCTCCTGCTCTCTCACACAAGGAATCAACACTGGCCCCCTGAGAGCCATAGCTAAAAGTGTAATGGAACCTTGCTGGGTTCCCTGGTGGAAGCATTTTCTCTCTAAACCTGTAATGCTTGGAGTTATGAGGATGGGAAACACAAATTCCATAGGTGGTTCGCTAGGCATGATAGTGAGCAGAGCAATTCCTAATTCTGTCTTTTAGTTTCTGGAACGGTGTGTCCTACCTACCAAGGAGATAGCACCATATTGTGGAAGATATTTCACGCCTTTTGAATTTTGGGTCTCAGGACCCCTTACACTCTTAGAAATTATTGAGGACCCCCAGAGGACTTTTGCTTATTTGGGTGATCACTATCAATACTGTATTAGAAACTAAAACTGAGAACATTTTGAAATACTTCTCATTTGAAGATAATGGTGAGGAACACATTACACATTGAGAAAATAACACCTTAGTATAAATACTCTGAAATTGCTTTTGACCTAATGGAAACCTGAGGCCCATCATAAAGTGTCAGAATGTTCCAGAATATGAAGGAAGATGATAAAGAACAAAATCTGGCAAATGAATTTTACTTTCCTTGGTTTTTAATACTTGAATCTCAAAAGAAGCTGAGGAATATGTTAAAATTTAAGTAAAGTTTGGTCCACTTTAATGGGTTTGCCTTCTTGATTTACTGATTTTGCCTACTTGATTTACTTGATTGGTACCTTTGCTGACAATATGAAGGATTATTCTTTACTTTCTGTGTAATCTGCCTACATGGCAAAGTTCTTATGTTAATTTTTTATATTTCTGATTTTTTTAGGAAAAGAATCTTGGTTATGAAAGAACTTATATATTCTTTATAGTCATGCTAATGCTTTTTTTTTTTTTAAAAAATTATAGCTATTTGGGGGCACCTGGGTGTCTCAGTAGGTTAGAGCCTCTGCCTTCGGCTCAGTTCATGGTCCCGGGGTCCTGGGATCGAGCCCCACATCGGGCTCTCTGCTCAGCAGGGAGCCTGCTTTCCCCTCTCTCTCTCTCTGACTGCCTCTCTGCCTACTTGTGATCTCTGTCTGTCAAATAAATAAATAAAATATTTAAAAAATTATAGCTATTTTGATTAAATAGATAACTAAATATTGTCAAGTACCCATGATCCCATCTTAATCAAATGTCCTCTAACAGTTTTTTTTTTTATTTTTCCCTTTCTAATCACACTCAAATACAGAAATATTTTTTAAAAAAGAATATTTCAGGATATCTTTTACACCAAAATGTATTTTGAGATTTCTCAGAGGATCTTTAGAAAAACAAAAAGATTTGTTCCTTCACCTTATAAAAAGAAAGATGCTAGAAATAATTAGGGTTTTTTTATATGTTACTATTGTAGTTTCATGGGAAAAGTTATCAAATAAAGAGATAGTTGGATTTCAATTCATATGGGTTAAACATTATTAATACAAAGATCTCAGAAATTATATGTCATGGAAGTCTCTAGATTGTCTCCTTACTTTTCGTAATAGGTCTAGCTTCAGAGGAAACATTGGTTAGATTCTCTCTGGTTTTCTTACATTTGTCAGAATCCTAGTGTTTCCTCAACCGATGTTAGACAACAACAATATGATGTTAGCTTTCATTTCCATTACTACTAAAAATTACATTAAATTAAAATTACATAATTACTTAACTCTGAAAGAAAAAGAAAAGAAAATGTTAACTCTGTCACAGTCTTCTTTAATTTGAATTGAGTATCTTTTATTGCACTAGTTTTCAATTTGGGAATGCACATGAGACTTACCTATATAGTTTTATAAAGATACAGTTGTCTAGGACCTGTGCCAGACTTACTGAATCTCTTTATATTCTTGATATATTCCTGTATATGTTTGGTATAGTCTTGGTATATTATGTCTCAAGAGTATTATGTTATTATGTCTCCAGTTTCTTCCCTATAAAATTATGTTTACCCATTTATATAAATCAGATATTCTCTGACTTCTCTGAAACTGGGTTTTATCGTTATTCTTAGAGACAAGTTGTCTAGAATTTGCTTTGGAATGGCTTTATCATTTTGTTTTGCATGCTAAAGAAGCAGGCAAATTTCCTTGTCAGTTATATTATTATTATTATTATAAACTCTCATTAGCCCTTTACATTTGAAAGTTATCTGTAACGAATTAACCATAGCCATTTTCTCTGTGATCTAAGATACTTTTTATTTTTGCTGACACTTGCCTAAAGTCTGTTATCAGCTACAGACCTGAGTGTGTGTCTTCAACAAAGAAAGATGATCGCAGAGCTCCATGGAAAAGGACTATACCAGGTATTATAAAGTATTAACCCTTCAAAGAATAGACTCTTGGGTAGGCCTCTGATGCATCACTTGGACAATTTTCAGGCCATACCAGCGGGTTGGAGCAGAATTTCCAGAATCCTTTCCTTTAAGAAGTATGCAGGCTCTAGACCCGAAACCTAACTCAAGACCCAGTAAAATAGGAATTAATTACATAGGGCTGAATGAACCTATGAGAAGAATGCGATGTGGTTATTTGTTTAGAGTATTGTTGATCTTTTAATGTTCTATTTTTCAGATAGAAAAGCAACTATTTGTTTCCTTCCTAAATTTCCCATAACTCATGAACAAGGTCATGCCTTTAAGTACTGAAATAAAACATTTCAAAATTATATCTGATTCTGATTAATTCCCCGTGAAATCAGAAACTCTTACTAAGTCTCCATACTTTACATGGCAATATAGTTATTTGCACAGGTTTAGTAAAAATCTTTTTATGTCTTTAACCAAAATATAATTGGTTCCCAATTATGCAACTAAAGCCTTGCCTGGAATGTCATAGTTTAGAATAATGCTCATTTAATGGAACTTAGGAAGCCAATATTTATAAAAACTTCCCAGAAAGATCAGTTTACTTC
This sequence comes from Mustela erminea, assembly GCF_009829155.1. Classification (NCBI taxonomy): domain Eukaryota; kingdom Metazoa; phylum Chordata; class Mammalia; order Carnivora; family Mustelidae; genus Mustela; species Mustela erminea. The sequence continues at coordinate 111,957,986 of NC_045614.1, read as the reverse complement.
CTAGTTCACAGGATCCCAACCTTACAGGAATGAAAGCTTGACTGAGGCCACAGGATCACCACAAGATGGTTGACTCATATGTGTTGGCATCTTCTACCTGACTGTTGGCCAGAGACCACACTACTCGGGCCTCTCTCTCTCCAGAAGCCGCCTGAGTCTCCTCATGATAGCTGATTTGCCTAGATCCAGTCATCAGAGAGAGAAAGAGACAGAGAGACAGAATTAGAGGGAACAAGGAGGAAGTTCCAAAGCCTTTAATACCCAGTCTCAAAGTCACACTGTTAACTCTGCCTAATTCTATTTGTTAGAAGCGAGTCACTAAGGCTAGCCCACATTCAAAGAGAGAAAAATGAAGCTCTGCTTCTTTTCTTTTTTCTTTTTTTTTTTTTCAGATTTATTTGTATATTTGAGAGAAAGAGAGCATGATTAGGGGAGAGACAGCAGGTGAGGGAGAGAGAGAATCCTCAAGCAGATTTCCCACAAAGCATGGAGCCTGATGGCAGGCTCTATCCCAGGACCCTGAGATCATGACCTGAGCCAAAGTCAAGAGTTGACTACTTAACTGACTGAGCCACCCAGGTGCCCTGAAACTCTACCTCTTAAAGGAAAGAGTATCAAAGAACTTGTGGACACATGATTAAATCCACCCCAAAGGCAAACCAAGGTTTGGTGACTTACAAAGACCTGGCCTGTCCATCATTCATGGCCTACCCTCACCTCTCCCTTGAGTAAATGTACAATTTAATGGTAAAATAATCTTGGAACGAATACCAATAAAACAAAGCAGGCCATATTTGAGTGCTATGATAGAAGTCAATAAAGCTCCAGGGAAGGAGTAATATTGGATTTCATGAAGGAAAGAACATTGGACATGCGTCATGAAGAATGAGAGGACTTCTGTAGTCTCAGATTAGAAGCCAGAAGGAGGAACTGGTCAGGAAAGGCAGGAGCTAGTACCTGTTGGGTCCTGGGGATCTGGGAACAATACAGTGTCACTAAAACCAATCAAAATAAAAGAATGAATGTTTAAAGAAGAGAATGGTGTGAGATTATGCATCCAGGTCGTTGGGACTAGACACCAGGAAGACTTGTACGTCAGGGTCAGGACGTTAGAAATCCAGGAAGTTTCTGATGAGAGATATCTTTCCAGCACCCTCCAGTGTACCCACATGCATTAACCACATCAGCCTGGTGAAGACCCAGCCTGGGAAGACTGGTTCGGAGTGGGAAAGGGTAGTCACGGGAGGGCCATATGGGAGGCTGGTGAGATGACCAAGTGCCTTACCCACCCCCAGTGCACATCAGAGTCACCGTCTTAAAACTCACTGGTGCCCAGCCCTCCCCTCCCGGGGTTCTGATTTAATTGTTCTGAAGTGGGTTTAGGCACCCCGGGTTTAGACATTCTAAGGTGCAGCTGGGTTGAGAAGAATACCGTGATAGAGCAAAGGAAGTCTTCTCAGCTCCAAAAGGAATTGTGGCTCTGTCTCCTCTTGCCTCATTTCCTGAATTCCTCTTCTACCTCCTCAGGTCCTTGTCCCTCCGTCCTTTGTGTTTTTATTATTTATTAAGTTCCCCCTGGAAGTACCTCTATTTTGCCAGACTATTCTATTCCCCAGTGTCTCAAATTCTCAAACAGCCTATCTTTTCCCATGACCCTGCAAACTTCTGTTTCCTCAGAGCAGCTGCTGTCAAGTAGACTTTAGGAGAAAAGCAATTCTATTGGATACATTCACACTAAGATGTGAACGATTGATGAGCCATGATTTTTAAACATTTTTCAAATCTTTTTTGTAATCTATTAAATGCTTTTTATATTTTAAAAGTTTATTCATTTGAGAGAGAGAGTGCACACATATGAGCAGGGGGGAGGGGCAGAGGGAGAGGGAGAAGCAGTGACACAGGGCTCTATCCCAGGACCCCAAGATCACAACTTGAGCTGAAACCTAGTGTCAGACACTTAACCAACTGAGCCACCACCCAGGCGCCCCTAAATGTTTTTTATCTAATCTTTTTTTAAAAAATAATTTTATTCTTACAGAAAAGTTACAAGAAAAAAAAAAAGACTCCTATATACTCTTTTTTTAAAATACATTTGTTTTATTCTCTATCTCTCTCTCTCCACACACACAAGCATACACATACAATCACAAACACACATATTTGTTTTTCTAAACCATTCAGGAGTTAAGTTGTAAGTTTATCCCCAAATCTTCAGTGGATGCTTCCTAGGAATAAGGACATTTGCCTACAGTCAAAACATGCCAAAATTAACTCATTTACATCGATACAATTGACCATCTAATGTACAGAGTCAACTCAACTTTTGCCAATTATCCCAATAATCACTTGTATAGAAAGACAACAACATCAAAAACAGCATCTTTCTTTTTGGCTTTTTCTTCCTGGTCCAGATATGACACTTGATTCTGCACTGCGTTTAACTGTTTGGCCTCCTTGAGCTTCATCAGTCGGTCATCTGCCCAGTCTTCACTTGGCACTGCACGGTCTTCACATTTTTAAAGAGCACAGGCCATGGTTTTGCAGAAAGTCCCTCCGTTGGGGCTTGTCTGATGCTTTCTCACAATTAGATTCAGGTTACAGATGTCTGGCAGGAACACCACTGTGGAGACGCTGTGTCCTTGGGGACATCCCATCAGGTGCTGTGCCATGTCCATGTATCCCATGAATGGTGCCATTAACGTCTCCACTGTTTCTCTGATGGTTTCCCTGTTTCTACCACTGTTTCTCAGAGGTGGTTTCTCTGTAAAGTTAAAAAACATTTTGCTAGAAACTACTAAACATTTTGTGGGAAGATACTATGAGGCCATATAAATATCCTGTTTCTCAATAAACTTGCTTCTATTTCTTTTAGCATCCACGGATGACCCTTGTCTGAATCTGATAACTCTGATGGTTGCCAAGAGAGGATTTTCTAATTTTGTCATTTCTTTATACCTATGAGTTGGCCTTCTGCTGTAAAGGAGAGCTCTTCTTTCTCCCCTGTTTATCTGTTTATTTATTTCTATAAACATGGACTCATAAATTCCTATTATATGCAATAGGTTGTAATATATTGATGTCATTATTTATTTTGATGCCCCAATTGGCTCAGATTTGACCAACAAGAAACCTGTCAAGCTGGTCGGATTATTTTATTTTTAAAAGAGGTAGAATTTCCATTCAAATATGTCTCCAAATAGTACACATAAGGCAGTCATTAAGAGCAAATGAAGTGAAAAGTTTAGCCCGTCACGGTGGGCAGAGTATCCTTTACCAGATCAGTGCTCCCCAAACTGTTCCGGCTTCTCATGACTTCTTCCTTCTTCTCTGTCCTAAAATGGAATTAAATGCTAGAACTTGAAGGGACTCAAAAGTTCTGTGGTTTCCAAATACTGACTTGTGCCAAGGGCACTGGGATCACTGGAGAGCCGGTTTACCAGAGTGCTCTCCCGTGAAGATTCTGATTCAAAGGGCAGACCCAGATGGGTGGGCACTTCATGTGTTCACAAGCTCCCCAGGTGACTCTTGTACTCAGCCAATACCCCCTTCCCCTATAAACACACCCTCCTTTTATAGGTGAGGAACCCGTGACTGGAGAGAGACATCAACGGTCTTGAGGTCACGCTGTTAGTGCACCTAGTGTAGGATGGAAATCAAAGTCAATGCCTGCTGTGGGCCTGCACAGAGCTGTCGCCTTTGCACTCTTTGAAAACTCCCAGGTTTTTGTCCCGTTACAACCCTCACAGCGGTAAGAGGGCTGTCCGGGCCAGGGGAGTGTGAGTTAGATGCTTGTAAACCGGGAGCTTCTTCTGTTCTATTGACTTAATAACTACCTGCAATGTAGTTTGTTTCTTTTAAGCTGATCCCCAGAGTTTGACTGTTGTAAATCAGAAATGATAATACATGATTCATACAGTTGTTATGAGCATTCATTGTAAAGACGATCTATGGGAAAACCTGGCACTTTTGCTAGGGAATGAATTAACCAATTCCCCTGCTCCCAAACATGCACGTGCGCGCGCGCGCACACACACACACACACACACCACTAATGCCATGGAAGGAAACCCCTTCTGTTACTACTTCTCTCTCCTTTAGCTCCGGTCCCTACTGAGGGTACCAACACGCCCTTGCCCCAAACAAGGACAAAACTGTAAGGTAAAGAGGTACCACCACATTGCACACACACGACCCCTGGGACCGTTCTGACCCATGGGCCACAAGAATTTGATTATTCAACAAAATCAACCTTGAGACATACCTTGAAACTGGATAACCCAGAATTTCCGCCTGACAACTCAGCCACCCACCTTCCCAATCTAAAAATCACCCGATGTTTTCAAGGCTTGTGACGCTACCATGAAGGAGCGGCCCATGTCTACGTTTCTGAATATGGATAACTGTCACCTAGTGTCCATGTGCTCAAGATCGCAAGCCCTCTGCGGTGTACTCTCTCATTAGCTAGGTCATTTCTTAACAAGCTTCAGCGCTCTTCCCCTACCCTCCATCCTCTCTCCTCTTTCCTTCAGGAAATCTGGAGGGCAAGAGGGTACCGGGGGCCAGGGCCCCTGCCGCAGCCAACACAATTCTGTCGCCCTCCTTCCGCTGTTATCTGGCTGGCCACAGCCTTGGCCTCCAGAAGAGAAGAAGCTGGGAAGTGGTTTGGGCTGGGGCCGCCCGGCTGTAGAGACCCTGACTGGTGCGGCTGTATTGTCCTGGACTAGAAAGAGCTGCTGGAGCAGCTCTTTCTTTCATCCACTGGGGATGGAACAGGTGGTGAGTCCTGTGTTTCTGAGTAACTGCAGCAAACTTAGTTAGCATCACCGCTAATTAACCTCTGGCCTCGTAATCCGTAAAGCAATCAGTGACTCAGCATGGAAAGGGGCTGTGGTTTTAAACTAAGTCCACAAGTCCTTTAAATCGCCTCCCTCCAAAGCAGCCTAATTCCTCTCTTGAGTGTGGCTTATACACTTTTAATCAAAAGGATGAAGCCAAAATGTCAGAATATGACCTCCCAGGGTGCGTTGTGAAAGACATTACTACACTTCCGTTTTGCTCCCCCTCCTTTGCATCATGTGTTCTGCAGGAAGCCAGCTGCCATGTCACGAGACCCCCAAGCAGTCCTGTGGAGAAGCCCACCTAGCAGGGAACTGAGGCCTCCCCCACAGCTGTGTGAGCGTGCCAGCTGGGAAGCAGATCTTCCTGTCTCTGGCAAGACAAGATGGCCGCCGCCCCTGCCACCGTCTATGCTGAGGCCAAACCCTGAGCCAGAGCAGCCTAGCTCAACTGCCTCTGAATGCTTAACCTACCACCATGGCAAAGTGGTAAAAATCTGGTGTTTAAGTCTCCGGGTTGTGTGGTATTTTGTTACATCATGATAGATAACCAATATAAGGGTCTTCATCTTTTCCAGAGCAACTGTGAGGAAGGGTAATCCAGGCTCAGCCTCGACAGAACTGTCTTCCTCCAGCGTAACCCAGGGCAAGGCTTGACCACTCTGAGTGTTATTAGGAGCTGGTTTTGGCTTCCTGTAAGTTCCGCCCCCAATCAAGGCACACCCTTTGAAGCCAACGTGCATCCTCTCCTCTTCCGTGTGACTGCCTTTCAGACACCTGAAGCCAGTGACAATGCCCCGGGTCCTCGTCCACTGGCTACAGGAATAAGAGGAGGGGCCCAGGAAAAGAGACATAGTCTGGAATTGGGCCACAGTTTTTCGTGTACCGATACTGAGAGGCCTTGGGAAATGAGGGAGACCAGTCCTGAACCACTAGGTAATATAAGGGCAGTAGCACTAATAATAATACCTAGCACTCACATAGCACTGAGGGTGCGCCTGGTTTGTTCGTCATGTTTTATGTGTGTTAAGTCGTTTAAACCTCACAACTCCTCACTACCGCTCTTTTCCACAGATGGGGGAACTGTGGTGGCTAGAGGATGCCCGAGGCCCCCCAGCTAGAAGAGGACCCCCAAAGCCTGCTCGCAGTGGCATTCTCCCAATCACAGCTCAGGACTGCCTTTCTTGCTGGGTCTAGCTCACCTTGGAGCTGCCTTGAAATCTTGTATAGAAACAAAATCACCATGTATTCAGCATCTGCTACATGTCAGCACCTGGGCTGAGGATTCTGCACACACTAGAGACATTAATGCTCACAGTCACAGAAAGATGCAAGTGGACGAGGGTATTTTTGTCTAATCCCAGACCCACCATGTGATTTTTATAAGGACCCATGGTCTGAGGCTGCCGTTCGTTTGTGATGGCAGCAAATCCACTCCAGGCTGTAAAAGCTGAGGTCCTAGGAGGCCTTCATCAGCAGAAAAGGAAAGCTGTCAGATACTCAGAACCCTCAGGACACTCATTTATCATGGTGAGAAATATTGATATTAATAAACCCTTCCACCTGGTACAATTTCCTGTCATCGCCCCCCGCCACCACTTTCTATTTGTAGAATAAAACTCTCAGCAAACAGAACTTCACACTTCCTGCAGACCCGTTGGAGAAACACACATAAACACTCACGGGCAACCATTTCACACCTAATGAATGGGGGTTGAAGGTGTGTGACGCACGCACTGCAGGAGATTGGAGTGCTGCTTTCCCTCGGATTCCCTCTCCCGGGAGCCTGGCAGCAATGGGCAAGATGCAGCCCTCCCCCCACCTCCTGCTCCCGAGGTGTCTGTATGCACTGGGGCAAGGTCAGGTCTCTGGTCCTCCCACCCCTCTGTCGTGGGGGGAAAGTCCCCTCCAAGGGGTGAGGCTTGCTTTGAGAAATCTGCCCTTTCTCAGATCTTAGGGAAAAGGCAAATCCAGATTTTGTGAGGCCTGAAGATTGTACAACTGGAAGTCCTTCTTTAAGAAAAAGAATACATTATGATACAATGTGAGATTTGAAAATCACCATTTATGTGAAACAAGAAAAGAAATCACAACCAATCTCAAATCTTAAAAATGCTGACCAGTACCATAAACATCACAAAGTCCACACAAATGATAAACGATTTCAGTGATAGTCTAACCTATGACTAAAATATTTTTTCCCTAACTTTTTGGGGGGCCACATATCCTTTAGATAGCTTCTTTGAATTTAAAGACAATTCTGCCACAGGAAGACAAGTCAGTCTTGTCTCTAGTATGCTTGATTACGATTTTTTTTTTTCCTTACTGATTGTTTCAAAAAGGTTCCTTCAGCATCACAACTCATTCCTGGAAATACCACATAAATGTTTAGGATTGTTGTCAATTTGGGGGAAAGTCATATAGAAAGTTTCTTTTCTATATGATTGCATGACTTCAGAGCATAACAAGTATTCCTTAGCAGTGACTAATCTTAAAAACTCTTTAAATTGAAAATCACTCATTGATTTGTTAGTCCTCCATGTCCTCGTTGGAGAAGACTGTCATGAGTTGTGTACTATCCTCTTGGGTGTCAGTTTATCAGCAAGAAATGTAAATCTTTCTCCAACATATTCATATGATTCACTCCTCATCATTAACTGGATTATTAAATAATATAAGAGTCTATTCATTATTATTCTATTTGCAATTATCTCTCCTACTGAATTACTGCTTTTGATATGATTAATTATAGTTCTGTCCTTGAATCAGATAATTTCTATTTATTTAATTGCTTTTCTTCTTCTATTAACTTTTTTCCTGAAATACTTTGCTAAGGGCAAAAGACAATCTTAGCCTGAACCCCCCAGAATCCTGTTAAGTCTACTTTAACATACAACATTCCTTTGGAAACTTCCTTTACCTCTACACCCCAAGATACATGTTGACAATCATTCCCCAAGCACATGACCTACCGACATACATCTGAAGGGACTTATGACGAAAGTTTTATTAGACAGTGATAATGATGTTCTCCCAATGATAGCTAAGCCCCTCAAGGTACTGGAAACCTTGCTTCCAGATTTCTTAGAGAGTGAGGCTATCCCTAATGCTTCCCAACTTGAAAGTACATAACTGGTCACTCCTCATGACCCCAGTGTAGCTCTTTCTGCCCATGAGTCCTGTCCCCGTGCTTTGAATAAAGCCACCTTGTTGACAAAAGATGTCTCAAGAATTCTTTCTTGGCCATTGGCTTTGAACCCTAATGTCTTTCCTACATCATATACTGCCTTCTTTCTTTTAGTGAAATGTTCCAAAAAATGTCTTTCTAAAGTGAAATTAAAATGGCATATTAAGCCTTAGGAACTTTTAAGTAAACACCTTGCTTCTTATTGTATTCAAGTTTTTCTTCTGTCTTCAAAAACAGTTTTTAGAGTCTCTTTTCAAGGTTGTTGTATCCATGTTGCAAGGCTGAACAGATTTATAATAGCAGGTCAACCATTATCTACATAATTCTAAAGCCGGGTACTGTAGGCCACATTCATACTAAAATGAGACCTCTGGTCCTGTACCGATATTCTTGGAAGCCATTCCGACACCAGATACCCAACAATAGCTCAACTAACTACATGGAAGTGACAGGGATTTCAAACAACATAATTATATTCCAATAGATGAAATAACTAAATTAAAAATGCCCACAACTCAACTTCCCCTTGCCCATATACCCAAAATATCCATGGGCACCACATTACCTGGGATAAGGAGGAGTATGAGGAAGAAGAAAGTGCAGGAGAAAGAGATAATGAACTTAACCAACTACAATTAAAAAAATGTTTATTTTGAGGAAATGTTTAAACTGAAAGAAGTCTCAATGGCCAAATCTAGGGTAACTAGAGCAATGAAATAAATAATGATAGTAATGGATTTAACCTGCAGAAGTTACTATCTATCAGTTCGTGGTGATATAAATAAAATAACTGATGAAATAAAGAAATGGGGGAGAAGGCATAGCTTTGCCTCACAGAAGATGTCCAATTAATAATTGTATGAAAGAGGAGATGGAAATGGAAAATCACCATTTGGCAAATACCACAGTAATAACTGTTGCAGGCAAGAATCGTCAATGCATGATAAATCAGTGGTGAAAGTATGATGAATAGAATATTTGCATAGTATCAAAATATCTCTTCATCACGTGCTTACTAATTACTAGGAGGTACGGGGGGAATCCAATTCTACAGAGGAGAAGCCAATTCTACAGAGAAGAAGCCTCACAGACACCCTAACCCAACGGTCAAAGTTGACATCACTAGAAACAAAACACATTGATATCATGTAGCACCTGGTATCATGCCGGAGAGAACATGACATCACTAACAAGTCAGTGGACTCTTTTTTTTTTTTTTTAAAGATTTTATTTATTTATTTATTTGACAGAGAGAAATCACAAGTAGTCGGAGAGGCAGGCAGAGAGAGAGAGAGGGAAGCAGGCTCCCTGCTGAGCAGAGAGCCCGATGCGGGACTCGATCCCGGGACCCTGAGATCATGACCTGAGCCGAAGGCAGCGGCTTAACCTACTGAGCCACCCAGGCACCCCAAGTCTGTGGACTCTTAAGGGATCCAATGGTTTGGGGTAAGGGGACATCTCTTGGAAATAAGGGACAAATTATTGTATTTCCCTCCTCTCACCACCAAGAAAGAAGCCCAACCATGCTTGGTAGCCCTATTTGGGATCTGAAGTCCGTTTAGTGATATTGCTCTGGCCCATTTACCAGGTAACATGCAAAGGTGTCCGCTTTGAGTCACACAAGTCCCAGATGCAGTGCAAAAGAGGACTAATATTGCTTAGACTGAATGGCTGAACAGATTCTATTGCTATTAGAGTTATCCGTGGAGGGCAGAAATACCATGGGGAGCTATGGGATGTCCCAGCAGGAGATTCACGATGTAGGCCCCTAGGGTCCTAGAGCAAGGCCGTTCCATCTGCAGAGGACAGATATATACTATTTGAAACATAGCTCCTGGCATGCTTGAGATCCTGATAGACATGGAGCATCTGACTACAAGTCACCACAAGTGACTCTGTGGTCAAAGCTTCCCAACACGAGCCAGCATCCAACCTAGCAAGCCATCAGTTCGACAGATCCAGTAGCAATCTGCGTATAACAGAAATGGTTCATCTGGGATTGGGCATGAGCAAGGCCAGAGGGCAATGCAGGTTGTACTGGTAGATGGCCCAGATGCCTCTGTCATCACAACTGCTGTACTGAGTCCACTCCCTTAGATAAAATATATGGCCCCGAGGGGGATGCCTTCCAACAGCCAAGCTGAGGGAGGAAAAAAAGGCTGAGATTGGTTCAAGGATGTATTGGATTGATTTGGAGATTCTAGCCAAAAGTGGACAGCTGTGGGGCGCCTGGGTGGCTCAGTAGGTTAAAGCCTTTGCCTTCGGCCCAGGTCGTGACCCCAGGGTCCTGGGATCAAGCCCTGCATCGGGCTCTCTGCTCAGCAGGGAGCCTGCTTCCTCCTCTCTCTGCCTGCCTCTCTGCCTACATGTGATCTGTCTGTCAAATAAATAAATAAAGTCTTAAAAAAAAAAAAAAAGTGGACCACTGTGCGCCTGCAGTCCCACTCTGGGCAGTCCTGAAAGACAAGGGCAGAACACATGGTCATTCACTTTGGGTGAAATAGGAATAAGTAGCAATAAATACACAACTCAGGGCTATGGTAAATGACTGGGCTGGTTGGCCAAGGGGCCTGAATAGAGAAAGATGACAAGACTGGGGCCTAAGAAGACCATGAGGGGGACCCAGGGGTGAAGATCTTTGTACTACATGTTAATGCCCAGCAGAGAGCATTTACCCTGTTGGGACATTAAACCCCGTGAAGATCAGGTGCTATCCTCTAGGATGTCCTTAGCACCCCCCAAAGACCATTATAGGATGTCTCCTACCCTCCAGCAACCAAGGGGTAGAAGTAAGAAAGGCCCCACACACCTTCATTTTCTGTGTCCCACCTGGGCAATTAATGTCTCCTATTGCTGCTGCCTTAGCTCTGTGAGTCTAGAGTCCTGATTCCCAGAGGGAAGCACGTGTACCCAGGGACATAGGAAATGCCCCATTAAACTTCAAGCCTCAGTTGCTGCCTCATCACTGTGAGCTTCTTGTGCCAAAAGAAGGAGGTGAGAAAAGGAGTCCCCATACTAGCAGGGTAACTGACCTTGATCATCACGGCAAGGTAGGGCTGCTGGAACAGTCTGATTCCAGGTGCATAGTGGGGCTTTTCCTGGTTCTCTCCTGCCTCTTCTGGTGATAACTGGACAAGTGCAGGCATGGCCAGAGACAGCATACTGAACAGAAGCTCACACGTGATGGTTTGGGTCCTCCTAGCAAAGTCAACAGCGAGAATATGAAATGGGTAATCATGACATTGAGACCCAAAAGCACCCATACAGGTTACACATCATCCCTCTAATCTTCCTCCGGTAAGTGGCAAAGGAAACCATCTGAATCCCAGCAGAGCTGCTCTCGGAGAGACTGAATGTCCCATCGAAGTCCAAGCAGTCACTAAGGCAGGTGCTCTGGTGCCTGACCCAGAAGCTTCCATTTAGGGTGAAGGTTCCTGTTGCCTCAGCTGCATGAGTATTGGCTGCTGACTGCTCAACCGAGTCCCACAGTAAAGGAAGTGGTCTGGGGAGCAAGGTGGGGCTCCCCCGCCTCAGTCTCAGTCAGTTCAGAAGGACTATACAAGTAGAATTGGCTGTGGCCGCTGTTGGAACTGTGCCACACTTGAACCCAGCCCGTGCTCATCTCTGTTTCCTCTCTCCCTTACAGGTGTCACTCGAGAGACTGTTCCCCTGCACACAGATGTCTGCCGCACTCGGTCTCTCAGGGAGCCTGACTCAAGACTCCCGGCTTTTCTGCATTCTCATGACACGAGTAGGAGTGTCAGCCCGTACACCTAATGGTCGACACTCCTCCGGATGAGCGGGGATGGTGTGAAGCTTCACATGGATGTAGGAGGTGAGCAAGAAGTAAAATGTATGGTTTGCGGTCCCTGGGATGTGATGGCCGCTTATTACCGCAGGAGAACTGAACCCATTCAGATGGTTACAGAATCAACACAGTAATTCTGTGTTTAAAATTTTACACATTTTTGGACCCAATTTAAGGGTGGCCCAAGCCAAACCTCAGTTTATGAAGCAAATGTAGGTCTGAGCTTATAGGTGACAAACTAGACTTAAGCGAGAGAGAGAGGCATGGAGGCAAGGAGGCTGAGGGCCCACTCAGTGGAGTTTTCTGGAGTTTCACCTGGAGCTGCAGGACCGAATCCACTCAGGCTTGCTTGCAGTGGTTGTTGAGTGAGTCTGGAACATGAGGCCAAATTGCTAGTCAGCAGGACATGGTCCGAGTTGGTTAGCCAGCTGTCCATGTGGTTTCAGATCACTGCCAAGAGCTTTTTGTGGGGAGTCCAGATGTCTCTGGACTCAAGTGGAAAGTGAGTGGATGCCTGGATCTGTAGGCGAAGTAAAGCCAAATACTTCATTGTTACGTTCCATGTCTTCATCCAGTGGGAGGCATGGATCTACGACAAAGGTCCGGACACTCGGCAGTACACTCAGACGAGAGAACTTGATAAAGTCCTTCCCAAAGAGGCATCAGCAATTACTCTTCTGATGAAACTTGACTAGTCACAAGGTTTAGTGCCTCTTTCCCGGTACAGGGTAGAGTTTCTTGAGCCCGTGAATGTGTCCTTGCCACCTTTGTTAATGCCCTGGAATAGAACACAGCGGCATTTGGCTGGAGAATGTTCTGATGCGGTAGCCGCTGAGGGAGAAGCCGGAGTCTCACTCGTTAATATTTCATGAAGTCAGGCCTTGGGAAGTTGTGTGTTGCGGATCTAATCAACCTACGAGCCAGCGGCAGTGCATCTGGCCTCTTGCATCCAGTTTCTGTGCAAATCTTGGCCACTTTTTCATTTTTAATCCCATTTTGATATTCCATTCCCTCTGGTGACTGCAGACAATGTGGCCATTGACAGCATGAAGAATCCTATAGGCTTTGTAATTTTAGAACCTGACCTGTCAAACAAACGTCCCTACGTTTGGACAGGCTTCCAAACCAGAGGATGAAGTTTTATACAGTCTTCGGCTGATCACCACTGCCTCAGCCTTGGCGCACAGATATGCTGCTCCCCGTTCCGAAGAGACCATAAATTACGAAAACATGCCCATATGGAGAGCATTCTCCCTATCTGGGTAACTCGAGCTTGAATTTTAATTACAGATAGCCCCCAGAGGAGGGAATAAAGTGCTTTCTCTTTTTTGACAGTCACCCTGTGCTCCTTCTTCAGTTGTGAGCCTTACTAACAGGGAAGCTCCTGGTGTACTGTTTGGCCAAACAGGAACACTGTGGACAAGCTGGTCAAGCCTCCTGCTTCCTAACGTCCCTGCCTCGTTGCCCTTGGGGGGTGGGGGTGTCATGGGCGACGGAAGAAGGGGCGGGGGCAATGCTGTTTGTGCCAAGCAAAACAGGGGTACGAAGACCGTCTGCCCATCTCCCAAGATTGTGATCTGAATCGGACACATCATGCCAAGGTGCTCCCTGAGGAGAGTGCCAGGCTCGTGACATTGGAAAGAAGCCGCAGTCTGAGAGTAGCCCGAGGCCAAGGCTGCTTGGCGATGAGCCAAAGCAAACGCCGTTTTATATCACATTAAGACACCAGAAATTTTAATTTTTCCGTTGTCATAAATGGCCCAAAGGCACAGTGGGCATCTGGCTTTGAAGAACTAAGTGTTGCCAGCTCAGGTGGGGGCATCCAGCATGCCCCACAGGAGGCCAGGAGCGGCAGCAACCCCCTGGGGAGGACAGAGTGCCTCTCTGGAGATTAATCCTCTTCCTTTTGCCTTCTTAAACCAATGACTGTTTTAAAAGACACTGCTAAGCCCTTCAGAACACAATACCTACCCCCTGCAAGATAAGCTTATCTCCATTTCACAGATGGAAGAAACTGGAGTCCAAAAGACAGGTGGGTGGCACTGGCCAAGCCTAGTCTTGAGCCCAGATCCTTTTGCTCTAAAACCCTCGCACATCACCTCTGCTGTAGTCCTTCCCTTGTCTGCAAAACAGCCCCTCTTCTGTAGTACAAGCCCAAGCTAGAGACTCTTGCTGATCAACCTAAGCATGTAGGGAACATAGCAATGGAAAAGAGACCTACTTGATTCGCTTGTGTATCCTCCATTCTCTCCCTCACTCTCCATTCATTAGCTTAACGAATATCTGTGCTCGCTGGGGCAACACATACACTTAACAAATACTTACTGAACTGTTACTCTGACCCGCATACCCCGCTAAGTGCTGAACAGGGGGTCCACTGAGGAAATCAGACACTTAACCAAGTAAATTCACCAATAAATACATAATTACAAGCTGCACACAGGGCCTTTTTTTTTCTTCCCAAAGTCCGTTCCCATCGGCAGCAGCAATACTGGAGAAGGGATTTCAGACATGTGGTTTGTGAACTGGAACAGAGAGACGCTCCAGCATGGCACGGCTCCCAAGAAATAGAGGTGTATCATGCAAACCGCAGACACGGCGCGGTTTCCAGTAGCAGCGTTAGGGCAGGTGAAAACAAACGGGTGAAACTGATATTAATATATTTGACTCAGCCTGCTATGTCCAAAAGACCATTTCGGCAACATCTCCTTATTGACGAGATATTTTACTTTTTTTTTTTCAGACGTCATCCACATCCGGGGTGTATTTCAGGCTTACAAGAAGATGTGGACTCGAGCTAGTCTCATTGCAAAGGCTCAGCACTGCGTGTTGGTTGTGGTTGTCGTGTTGCAAGTCAGTGTGGACACTGACAGAGCAATCTCATGTGTACACTGGCAGCTTCCAACCTTGGCTATCATGGGAATCACTGATGGATCATAATTCTCATTTGCTTAGCGTGGGGATGGGTTAGGGTTGGGGAGAGGGATTGCCTGCCTGGCTGTTAGTATATTTGAAAGCTCCCTAGGTGATTTTAATGTGTAATACGCGATAAGCAGTAACACCTTGCACCCAAAGTCTTCAGATCATTCAAGGTGACAGGCCTGAAGACCCTCACCCCCACTTGTTAACCCCTGCCCTCTATCCTCTGTAAGCCAGCCTGGACCCCAAGCTCTGGACCAGGCACCTGGGTCTGGAAAGCTGGGCTGGAGAGCCCCAGGAAAGTTGTCATCACACCTGGCATGCACGCCCTGGCTGCTGGTCCCTCTCTGACCTGCTGGCCCTGACTCTACCCTAACTATTATTATCTCCTGTGCCTAAGGCTTCCTTAGTCCAGGAATCTGCCCTGTGTCTCTAGTCTTGGGTCTGCTTTGGTCTCTTTCCTGTCTCCCAATCCCACTGCCTATTGGAGCTTCTGTCCTTTTTCCAGCTTGCTGGGACATCTGCTGCCTCTTTGCCAGGTGGTGGGCCCACCAGCCTGGTTGCTCTCCCTTCACTCCCCCAAACCTCTCCCCAGCAGCTGGGCCACCTTTCCTGCCTTGGCAGATAACCCTTCCCTGCCCAATCCTTATTGGAGCATCTTAAGCTCAAGATCCTTTAACTTCCGATCATAATGGGCTCATTAATCTTTTTATCTAGGCACTTCAACCTACCCAGGAAACAAGAACCTCTGCTTCTTTCTAGTTTTATCCCTCTTGACTTACCTTTGTTTTTTTATCTTATCTTTTAATTTTTTTTAGTTTTTAGTTGCTTTTCCTGCTCTAGGCTTGCCATCCCCAGAGGAGACCACCGAAAGTCTAATAAATAATGGAAGAAGTATGTCGCCCACAGCCACGACAAGAGGTGTCTGCTCTGAGCTGACTCACTGCCCATGACTGATCTGGGAGCCCAGAAAGAACTGCAAAACCAGTGGAGAAAAGTTCCCTGGGAGATTTCAGTTTCCAGCTCAGTGTTCTCTTGGAGCCTCTTGTGTAGGCCTTGCATGAGTTTTTTTGCCCCAAAGTCCTGAGGGCAACATTGTTACAGCCAACTCTGCAGTCCTATTATGAGGGTAGCAGAACCCTTGGCTGGGAAGTTAATAATTTTTTGCTATTTTGCATAGACTTACAGCTGGTGTCTCCAGAGTCAACCTTGTTAGATAAATAAAATTAAGGCTGTGAGGCTGTTATCAAAAGCCTACCACATTTCTCTTCCCACTAGGGATTTAGGCAAAGATGAAGAGAAGACAAGAATTTTTTAAATCCATGCATCACACATCCAGAAGCCAAGACTTGGGCGGGTTTTCTAAGTGTGAGGGAACAGGAATGACTTTCCCTACCTCTGGCAGATTCCTACTGCCCCAGGCCAACAGGTGGAATTTCTGGGGGAGCTAGCCACTCTAACCCTCTCCTTAAACTTGAACTCTCCTTGAATTCTTATGTCCATAAATTGACTTGACCATTGGGGAAATGTCAACTTTATCTTTGGATCATTTAGTCCTGTCTATAAACCTAAAACACTAGGATTGAACAGCATTAATTGGTGGGGTGAGCACTGCACAACAGTAACACAGGACTTGTGGGGTCCTAGGTGGTTGGGTTGGTGGATGAACGGATGGATGGATGGATGGATGGATGGATGAAGACCTACTCTGTCAACCATGAAAATAATTTATTCCTCTGTCTTGTGTGCAATGAGATAATATTTGGAAATCTTAATTGACATGCTGTTGTCCCTGATAATATATTTTTATTTCTTGGCTTTTCCACCATTAAAAAAAGTAAAGATCATAATTGTATCTTCTTCACCAGATTGTTACGAGAATTAAAGGAGAGAACTGGAGAAAGTTTAACCAGGTATTAACTTACAGCAAGAGATCAATACATGTAGCTACTGTTCTTCCCATTTTACATTAATAACTAGTTCAATATCGCACAGCTAGAAAGTATAAAACCTGGATATGTCCCGCCCTGTTGAGAAGCAGCTGCTGGCTTAGATTTCTCCAGAACCTCACTCATCCCCCTCAGAGGGAGAACATCACCACTGAGGCTTCCTGATACCCGTGTGGACCAGTCGTCTCCTCCTTCAAATGGTCATGCTCATGCACTGCAAGAAAAAAAGAGGGGTGTGTGTGTGGGTGTGTGCGCGTGTGTGCACATGTGCGTATGTTGAAGGGAGGACTAGAGAAGAGGTCTGCTATCCCATTTGGAAAATTATAATATATGGGAGGACTCGGGTGTGTCTTCTTGAAAACTCTTCTAGGAATGGACACTCTCAGCTTTTATTTTGGAAGCCCAAGCCTTGTGATTCTGATGGTCCCTCAGATGGGAGGAAAATCAGAAGCAGGAAGGTGCCAAAGAGGAGCTAGCTGTTCAACCCTCCCTCTGCTCCTTCCCTGGGACTCTTTATTTTATTTCATTTTATTTTTTTAAAAGATTTTATTTATTTATTTGACAGACAAGTAGGCCGAGAGGCAGGCAGAGAGAGGAAGGGAAGCAGGCTCCCCGCTGAGCAGAGAGCCCAAAGCAGGGCTCCATCCCAGGACCCTGAGATCATGACCTGAGCCGAAGGCAGAGGCTTTAACCCGCTGAGCCACCCAGGCGCCCCACCCTGGGACTCTTTAAAATAAATATACCTGTGCACTGGTTCTGTGCAAAAGGGGGGCCTCCCTGGCTCCCTTCACCTCCATGCTGGCTCCAAAGGTCCTCACTTGCCCTGAATGTCAAGGATGGTCTGAGGAGCCTCTGAGTTGAAGGATAAGGACGGGAAAGAGTCAGCCTCTGAGAGGTGGTGTTATTTGAGTAGGATAAAAATTTGCCAAGTAAATCAGCCTTTGGGGCCAGAGGCACAGTCTGTCACTCCCTGTTGGTTTCTAAGCTTCGCCCCAGGGCTCCCTCGAGGGCCCTTCTAAATCTGGACCCCAGAAGAGGTCAAGACGGAGAGCAGACATCTTGACCAGAGCCAGGCCCCGTCTGCCGGTGCTCAATCTGCCTGCAGCTAGAGATAGCAAAACGCGGACTGAGCAGAGAGGTGACTTACCGAATAGGTGGCCTCCGTGCCTGCTCAGGATTCAAGAGTGTTCTTCCAAGAGCACATAGTACCAACCCCGAGGGGGACGTTGTTGAAAACGGAGCAGCTACTGCATTTTCTCTATGTTCCTATAAGAATCTTCAACTTTTTTTTTTTTTTAAGATTTTTATTTATTTGAGAGAGAGTGGGAGAGAGAGCACAGAGGGAGAGGGTGAAGCAGACTCCCCTGTTGAACAAGGAGACAGACGTGGGGCTCGATCACAGGAGCCTGGGATCATGACCTGAACTGAGGGCAGTCGCTTAACCCACGCATCCCAGGACCTTCAACCTTTAAACATAGCATCCAAAACACTGGTTTTCCTTACATATCTCAGTGGCAGAGCAGCCAATGGAGCAGACAGGTGGCAGAGAACCCACATGGCACTTAAAGGACATCAGTACATGGAAATTCAGCTTTGGAGAACAGTTAAATAACTGGATAGGTTTCTGACTTCATGAGATGTTTTCCAGGACCCCTTCTGATAAAGAGTGATTCTGGATCACTTACCATATAAGTCTGATTTATAAAAAGCCTGTCTGTTCACAACACAGAATGTGAAAGTGAAGTGGTTTGGTTTGGTTTGGTTAGCAAAGAAAGGATAATCTCTTGCTCATAGGAGGATGGCAAGGGTAATGTCCAGGTGACACAGGGGAGCACCTTTCCTGGAATTCTTAGCAGAGTCCATTTTCTAAGAGACTGTCCCAGTAACTCACGACTCTGACCAGGGCAGCCGGGGAGCTTGTGCGGCTTGTAAGTAACACAATGAGGAAGGAACTGCTGTGATTTTGTCATATCAGCATGGAAGATGATGGAAGATGCCGGAAGTGGACCAGATAATGGGGACAGTTTTGTGCTGAGATGCAGATGAGGCTTACACCTGGGAAGGAGTCATCATCTAGGAATCAGACTAGAATCAGGCTAAGAACCAGGGGATCCATAGAAGCCAAATGATAAAGCGAAGCTGTGAGGCTGAGGTCAGTGAACTAGGAGGTTCGTGGGTTCTGAGGCTAGGCCAGGCATAGATCAGAAACGAGTTACAGGAAAGCACGCAGATTGGAATGGTCATCAGCTCTACTCAAGGAACCCCAGAACTGGTAGGTGTGGGAAAGGTAAACCTGAACTCAGAGGATAAGAGACTGCTTGTCTGGAAGGTGGAGCCAGAAGTTAGGCTGGAAGCAGGGACTCACATGGGATGGTTACTATCTGGAAGAGGTAGTGGCAAACCATCCAAAGGAACAGGAAATTAAATCGTACTCTCTCCTGCCTCCCTATCTGTTTATAGCCCCAGCTCTTACTGAGTAAGGGACAGGCAAGTCTAGGTAGGGGGAGATTGAAAGAGGGTTACTCACCAGGCTCAGAGAAATCTCAGATGTGGAGAAGTGTTATGGACAAGATATTAACCAGAGAACAGGGAACATAACAACACCCCCCCTCCCCGTTTGTTCTGAATATGGAGGGGATATTTCCATGATATTTACAAATCTACCTTATTTGTCTTAAACATTAGGACAAGGTATTTACTAAGTTCCCTGGCCAGTTACTGATTATAAAAGCCTTCAACGACAACCCGCTGGGGACTCCTCTCACTCTAGAGGGCTTTTTTTCCCTTTCCTTTCACTCAACTTCTTTCACTTTACCCTTTCTGTCCGCGAGATTCGACTCAGTGACACAAGAACCCTGCAACCCTGTGTCATTACTTTTCTGTAATCCTTGTAACCTGAGTCAGATACATAGCCAGCTTGTCAGGGATCCAGTACAAGGGACCACAGGGTGTTCCCAAAGCCAGATCTTCTGCTTAACATTATTGAATTGAAGGAAGTTCTCCCAGGAGGAAAGGGGACCTCAGCATCTGACTTGCCGTTTTCCTTCCTGAGCTTGCAGATTTGGTAAGAGGTATCCCAGCCTGGAGAAGACCCAAGGTGCCTCCCAACAATGAGGAACAGCAGAGAGCAGTGGCCTCTTGTCAGTCCTGTGACTTTGGAGCTTTGAAAACAAGGGAAGCAAGAAGAGAGACAGGTCTGCATGTTTTGCCATTTTAAACCCTAAGCTATTTCTCAGGACAGGCATCCTGAGTGGAATGCCTAATAGGGGGAGGATAATGAAAGAGGTCCCTTCAAAGAGGTACTAAGCATATTCGCTTCTTGGAAACAAGGAGAGAAGGGAGCAGAGAGGCAAAGGCGGGAGCCAAGTGAAATCATCACAAATACTGTGTTCTCTGGTATACTGGAGCAGCCTCCAGCAAGTCCATTTTCATCAGCAGCCAAAATAAAAACAGCAGGCATATAGATCAAATCTGAGACACCTTGGAACTTTAAGGAAAAGCCAAGGCATCAGAGAGCAGAATTTGGGTCGAAATTCATCTCAACAAGCTAGGAAAATTTGGAATTTAATCAGATAAATGGAAAGGCAGATGCTAGGTCCAAAACCACAGTCACACTTAATAAGAACATATGAGGCATGGCTCAGTGGGTGCAAATTAGAAGCGTGCATCTTTCCTACATGGCAGGAACACCACCGGGGCTGGCAAGCAGGTCTTTAGGAAGGACTTCCACAAAAAAGAGCTAGCAAGCACAGAGGCGGTAACAGGATTCAACCCCAGAGCCTTAAAGGAACATCAGAGGAGCTGGCCATGCGGCCTGCAGGGAACAGCTGTGGGCAGGGTGATGTGTGGAATTTGTAGCGCCCTCTGCATGATGAAAATATAACACCACTTGTTCAAAAAGCAGGGAAGGAAAAAAAAAAAAAGCCCTTAAAGGTACTACAATATAAAGCTTTTTCCTTTAAGATTATTTTTATGTATCAAACATAAAACATAATTGGGGTGATAATAACAGTATGTGAGTCACACCATAAGTTTATAATTTTCAAAAATAACATTTTGATGTCATTTTATATAATACAATAAATAATACTTCATTACTGCGATATATTGACAGATCAGGAGGCTCTTTTGCAAATGTATTTATACTCCCAGCGATTTCATTTTCATTCAATGTCATTAAAGGCAATGAGATACTCTTTGCAAATGCAAGACTACAAGCTGACAACTGATCTTTTTAATTTTGAGAATAATCTTTCTGATGATGCAGCTGTTGCTGAGCTATTAAGAGAATTTTACAGGCTGTGGGAACATTGGGATACATTTCTGATGAATTATTTTGAAATCTATATGTTAGTACACCTAGAACTGATGATTCCCACGAAACGCTCTTTCTAAAGAAATTTAACTCTTCCTACAAACCAATTTCCTGTAGTCTGAATTTAATTTTGAAGTCCTTTTATGCAGCAACATTTTAAGGTTTCCTCTGACATTTCCTGTAACTCGTGCAAGTCATACAAGAAGCTGAAAGTGGCCTCATGATTTTCTGTAATTCAGAACATCTGTTTATGCGTTCTCTCACTGTATCTGCCATTATAAGGAAACTTAATTTTATAACTCTTCTCTGTTGAAAATTGGTCCATCTAAAGCTTTATATGATATTAGTGTTCTTTTCCATCTAAGGTATCATCTTCAGGTTGAATTTCTACTCTAAAGCTGTGCTTATTTCCCTTGCAATGTTGAGGCAGTTCTCAAAACTGGAGTTGTCAAGCTCTTTGGAGAGTCCTAGTAACTCTGTGATACACTTTCTTGCCATGTGTGTGCTTTTATTTTGTAATAATTTACTGACAGTTTACTGCCTGAGCTTTGGCAGCTCTAATGTGGGAGTTCAGGCCAGAGATGGAATATTTGTGCAGATGTTCTGGGGCCCGGTTCCGGGGCCAGACAGGCAAGCTGGCATCCCACCAGCAGTGAGGCTGCTGCCCTCGCGCGTAGTCTCCCCTCCCTTCCTGGCCCTGGCGGCTGCCGCCTCTGCTTCTTCTGCTACTACTGGTACTGTCATCACCACCAGTCTTGGAGCAGGTCCCTCCCCAAGCTGTCCAACCAGCTGCTCAGCATGCACGCTGCCCACTGACCATGGGGGCGGCTGACCTGGGACCATGCATATCCCATTGCCCCCGCCCCGGGGTGTCTTCTCAGCTCATGCACTCTGCTCTGCTCTCCCATCAGACTTCATCTACAGAGCATGAGTTCCAAGAGAAAATGATTCAGAATTTACAGCAGTGACGGCAGGGCATAAAATTTAACACAGAACCCCTTGTGAGGTGGGTCCTGTGTGACTGCACGGGTCACACGCCTGGCTTGCTGGAGAGGGTCGGGTAGGCGATGCAGATCCCAGGCTGGACTTTGGTAAGTCTGCACACTCATAACCGAGTGGTAAGGTGGTTCCCATACATTAGTTTGCATGGGTTTCTCTCTGCCCATGCACAAAGAAGCTAGCGCCTCAGAAGGAAACGGCAGGGGAGAAGGAGACAGATCCTTTCCTGGACCCGGCTCAGCCCCAGGGACATGCACTTGACCCAGCCCCTGGCAAAGGAATGTTGCAGGTAGAAGCCTAAGGAGCTATTCTCCTCAGGGACCCTGAAATGTACAGAACCCCACTGAGCTGTATGGGGCTCAGGTGACTGCAAGGCAAAGGGCAGCCCCTTCCTCACCACTGTTCTGAATGGAAATCAGCCAGTTGCTAGACCACAAGCTCTCCAGGAAGACCCAGCAGCCCTGACCCCTTGGGACCACAGGTCTGGGGCACTGGTACTGCAGATCCAGCAGTAGGTGGTACGGGGGGTATCCTGACCTCAAGGGACTTCTCGCTTTGCACTGCTAGGGTCAGGCAGGAAGGCAAGGACACCTGCAGGAGCCTATGGAAATGGAGGACAATTTGGGATCTGGTGGGGAGCATGCCCTGCAAAGGGGCAAGAACCAGCACAACAGGGTTAGAATCACTCCTTGGGATTCCATACCCATAGGCGGCTGAGACCCGGGGGGGATGTGTCACAGTTAGGCTTTGAATATTTGAAGACCCATTTGATGAGAAAAGAAGGACCAGCTCTGTGAAGAACAGCTTGGGGAAGTAGTGGGACAGTGTGGGTGTGAGCGAGAACCATTCCAAGGGTCACAGCAGTCCAGCATAGGTATGGGCTGCCTCAAAGCAGTTCCAGCAGAGACAGGTGGGACTGTAGGTCAAAACCCTTTTGTGGATGATGCAAGAAGGAGATGGGTTTAGGGGAGAGAGGGGAGTGTTTTGCAAAGTGTGGATGGAGGACCTGCTTGCATCAGATGCACTCTGCAGAGAAGGCATGGAAATGCAGATTCGTGGTCCCCCCAGAATTTCTAATTCAGTAGTTCTGAATCTGCCTCTTTAACACACGACCCCTCACCCCGCCCCTGCCCCCTCTCCGCCAATCTTAATAGGCACTCAAGATCTAGAACCACTGTAATAAAGACTTTGCAGCCCTGAACCCTGATGCCCACGGCCCAGCATTGTTCCCCCTGCCCTTGCAAAAAACACCAGCAATGATTGCACAGAGAATCCCCAAGGCTGCAGCCCACTCAGGTCCCATGTGCTTGAACATTACAGAGGAGGAAAATGAGCAGGAGAAGGAGTGAGTCTCATACTAATTCTTTTAGCATGAATTAAACCCGATTTTCACAAAAACACTTTCAAGTTGTTTTTAAATCTCTTCTGCAATCCAAACCATCCCAAGTACTAAAGATACGAACAGCTTTCCCCAGACCATTCAAAAACACTGCAAGGGAGACGCTCCATGCACCGGGGTTGGCCTGGGTCCGAGCTACGGCTGCTGTTTTAGCAAGGAATTGTGGAACAGCTGCATTGAGCCACCAAACACTGCCCCCACTCCACTTCAATATGTATGTCTAGTCTGCATCAGCACCCCCCCCCCCATAGGTGGTATTATCCACAATTTGCCGAAGAGCACACCGAGGCTCAGACAGAGAATTGCTTAAAATCCCAGAGTCAGTAGCGGAACCGGGATTCAAGCCAAGGGGGACAGGTTCAAACCCGGGGCTATTCCCAGCACACCATGCACGGAACGCCCCCACTTTCTCTCTGGCCCCGGCAGAGCTTTGTGAAATGGTAGCCATTAGTCATTCCTGCTCCCTCCCTGTCTCACAGATAGGAAGAGGGAAATCGCAGACCTTCCTGTGCCTTGTTAGTAAGAAGCTGCTAGCTGTGAGCACAAATGTAAATGTCTGTAAGGGTCAGGAGAACGATGTAAATAATAAATTAAGCAAGATTTTAAAAATTCACTGAAATCCAGTTGGCATATTCCACATACAAAAATAGTTCTTATTCCATAGAGAACTATGTTCAAAGATTTTTCCCATGCCACGCAAGAAAGCACTTTATCTCTAATTGTCGGTGTGTCTGTCTCTTGCCCCTGCAATTTTAAAGCCTTTGAAGGTAGGATGCATGTAGGATATTAATCTTATTCCAGCCCCCACCCTCCCCCGGCCTCCTCCAGTGCCTGGGCATCTGGAGGTTACAGGAGTGGTGACGAGATAGTCTTAACAAAAGAAACAACGTGAGACAAAATGATTTAGGCCAACACTGAGGGAACACAGATATTAATGGAGAAAGAGTGCTCCCATTTACCAAGGGGGATACCTCAGGCAAGTCCTTGGATTAGCTCCCCGTGTTTCATTAGCTCCTAGGCTATTAGGTCTAAGATCCTATTAATCTAACACACAGAGAATTGGTTTACTTTTAAACCCTGGGTCGGTTTATCCAAAATGCCATGTGTTTTCTTCTTCAGATCTTAAAAGAAAGAAAATTTCTCCCCTGCGTGGGATGGTTTAAATGTGGTTTTATCTAAGGACAGGATGAGTTCTTAGTTTTTAATTAATTATCCTGCCTCCAATGACGTGGATAAACAAGTCAGTCTTTTTGCGCAGCTCCTCCTTGGTAGAGACCCACTCGTTATTTTATTTTACCTTTACAGAAACCTTACAGGATGCTATTTTTCCTATTTTACAGATACTGAAATTGAAGCTCAAAGAAGCCAAGTGCCCTTCCTTCCTATGCTCCTTCCTTCTTTAAATTGCATTAATTTTTGACAAGGTACAAAAGGTAGAAAAGGGTAGGGATAAGAATTTGTGTTATCTAAGCCCCTTATGTGATGTCATACCATGACTGAAAATGGGTGCTGTGATTCTTGGCTTTGTCTCCCACCGAAGTTGAGCCCTCTGCATGTAGCCCACGGTGCAGTATGTCTTACATAGGAAGCCTTTCAGCAACCCCGTCAGTTTCCTTTTAGGTGCGTTCTCGTAGACTCTCATAGCACTCATCTAGATAATATAACTATTTAACCAATGTCTCTGTGGCCTGATAGATTTTAAGTCTCCTGAGAATGGGAGCTTATCTCTTTTGCTCATTGTATGTACCATGCCTTCAATATCTGTTAATTAATATCTGTTAATTAGATATCCTGGTGTCCCTGAATTTATATTCCTCAAGCTAAGGTGCATCTAGTGGTACAAATGCCAGATCCAAAGTATGTACATTTTCAATTTTAATAGATACTGGTAAAAATTCTTCTCTAAAAAACCTATATAAATTTATATCCCTACCAACAATGTATGGGGAATGTTTGTCTCTCCATACCTTTACCAAAACATTTGGTCTTTGCCAACCTAATAGAAGATGGAATCTCCAAATAGTTCATTTATATTTTTCTTACTTTAAATAAAATTGAGCATCTTTCAAGTGTCCTTTAGGTTTTCTTTTATGCAAACTATCTGCACAGGACCTTTGCCCATTTTTCTATTGGATTATAAGTCTTACCATTGTAGCGACTCTTTCTTTAGTATGGAAATTAACCTTGTTATGCATGTTGCAAACAGTTTTCCCAGTTAGGCTGTTCTCTTTATTTATGGCATTTTTTTCAGTACAGTTAAAAAAAAAAGTAGTATATAGGTGAACCATCATAATTCAGTTTTCTAGATGTTAGTTTCATGGTTAGAAGAACATTCTCCACTCTAATGTACAAAATTCTCACAGGGTTTCTTCTGTGTTTTTATGACACTTTCTCTCTCTCTCTCTCTCTCTCTTTTTTTTTTAAGATTTTATTTATTTATTTGACAGAGAGAGAGAGATCACAAGTAGGCAGAGGCAGGCAGGGGAGGGGGGACCAGGCTCCCTGCTGAGCAGAGAGCCAGATGTGGGGCTCGATCCCAGGACCCTGAGATCATGACCTGAACCAAAGGCAGCGGCTTAACCCACTGAGCCACCCAGCCGCCCTACTTTCTCTCTTTTTAAGTCAAGTCTTTCACCCATCAGGAATTTATTTTGGAATAAGATATGGCAATACCTTATTTTATTTTATTCAGCAAAGTTCTTCATGTTTGGCTCTACTGGTTAGGGCTGAACTCCATCTATAAACAACCTTCTGATTGGAAGACTTTTTTGGGGCACCCCATTAGATGACTCCTTCCAGAATTCATTCACTTACTCATTCATTCATTTATTCAATATTGTGCCTGTTATGTTCAAGGTACTTTATTAGGTGATAGAGACTCAAAGACCAAGATGCAGTTTTTTCCCTTCAGAACCCCACGGACTAGGAAGCACACAGTAAGCAAATAACCATTTAAACACATGCATGCATGCACATACACACACACATGTGCACAAGTTGGACATAGAGGCAATGGTTGTTTTGAGAGCCTAGTGGGGAGCACACAGTTCAGGGATAGATGACCTGAGGGTACTGAGCAATGTCTGAGCATCTTAGCTCCATTCCTTCCAGTGCGTTCCAACATCTTGTTTCCTCCCCATCTCTACCGCCCCAGCCCCTCCATTTGTCAATATAACAGGCTATGTCTTTGAGTTGCTAAAAATCTTCCCACTCATAGCTTTTGGTCTAGGGAAATTATCTCCTTGAGGAGTAAATAGACAAGTTTATGCAAGTGGCAAGGAGCTTTTTGGGAGAAAAGAATCAAAACCCGATTTCTTTTTTGAGGTTCAATGTTTTTAGAACTCATGTGGTGAATTTCAGTTTTAAAAAGCTGATTGGCCACAGGTGTTCTTTTCTTTACCCTACCAAAATGTTGCCGAAATGATAGTAAAGGAATAAAAATGGATATAAGGGCATACAGGGTACAAGAGCAAGAGCAGACATGACATTTAAATGAATTATTGGAGGATGGGTAGCAGATTACTGACTTAGCAGAAAGGAATAAATTATAACTTAGGAGTCTGTCATAGAAAATTCTAGAACCCACAGTCTCCTGAAATGTTCAGGATTTGGAGGCTCTGCTAAGAAGGAGGGTGGGACTCTGGTCTTAAAAAAAGAGTGATTCTTTGAAAGTCTGCAAAATCTGGCTCAGTGTTTGAAAATCCTAAAGAAAAGTGAATCAGTTGACAGGCTCTATCCATTTACTGTGGGTCTTCATAGGGGCTTTTTAGTGCTTTGCTCTTGAAAGGAATAGATAGCCCAGGTATGACATGTGAGGAATGCTTCTAACATGAGGGAAACGAAATGTTCAGAAAACAAAGGAAACTGGAGAAGACAGACAATACAGGGCACAGAAGAAATGATATTACATTTCAAAATATGAACACAAGAGCTTTAGAAATAAGAACTTTGACTGGAATAATTCAGGATGGTGGAACATTTGATGGTGAAAGTAGATTGTAGTAAAATAGGTCAATGCAAAACAAATTAATTATAAAGTCTAAGAAAAACTGAGGCCTATACAAAAATAAAAACTTCATCTAACTTGCTACCTGGCTCAACAGTGAAAAATATTTGCATATCCCAAATAATGAAATACAGAGTATAGGTTTTACATTACAGTACAATTGTACAATACAATACAATACAATACAAATATCCAGATTTGATTTGAGAGCTGGGCACTGGAGCTCAGCTGAGGTCAAAAGAAACCCTGAACTTGGGGGAAAATAATAAAAGTAATTTTGTAGGGGAGAAACCTGGCAGTTACCACCTTAGCCAAGTGATCAAGGCTGCTATCCCCAACATATTATGTGACTGGCTCCTCTAGGTTTAAAATTATTTCAAATTTAAAAGTGTTTTAAAAAGCATAGAGAAGAAAAGCCAAAATCTGTGAAAAGACAACGGACAGAAATGCAAAGTGGCCAATAGATCTGTGAACATATGCCCAGCACCCCCAAAAATCAGAGAAATGCAACATTTAAAATTACATCACTTTAGCCCCACCAGAATGGTAGAAAGTAGAAGAGAAGGAGAACAGCTACTACTTATGAGAAGGTCAGGGGTAAGTCCCCCCACCCCCACATGCTGTCTTTCATTGTAAGTAGAAATGTGATAGTCATTCTTTCGGAAATCAACTTTGCTCTGCTTTCTAAAATAAGAAATCCATATTCTCTTCCTCCCAACAGTCCCTCCCCTTGGAGTCTATCTGATAGAAATAGAAGAATCCATGGGGAAATAACCCCATATATTTGATGACAGTTTATCAAGTGGCCAACAAAACCACAGTTAAAATCCAAACAAAAGGAAAATAAATAAAAATAACAATTTACCATGAACTCAGTTAACAAAAGAAGGAGTTAGATCTATGTGAGAAAACTTTGGGGAATTTTCTAGGGTATGTTTTTTCATATCTCCCCCCCCCCCCAGTCTGTATCCTAGGGCCTGGTACACACGCTGGTTGTCAAGGGTTCCCTGGAATGGGAAGGAGGGTGGATGCAGAAGGGAAGAGAGGGTTCGGGGGGTGGTCAGCTAGCAAAAAACTGCATTAAAAGAAAAAAATCTCCAGAATAAAAACCATCACGCATGAAACAGTCTCATTTATGTTAGATGACGTATGTTTATGTGTATGCAAAATATCATCAACAAATGGTTAATGGGATTGTCTTAAGATGCCGGGATTTTAAGTAATTTTTAAAATATTTTCTTACACTTTGCTATGTTGTTAGAATTATTTCAAAGAGCATGTGTTAGGGGCGCCTGGGTGGCTCAGTGGGTTAAAGCCTCTCTCTGCCTTCGGCTCAGGTCATTCTCCCAGGGTCCTGGAATCAAGCCCCACATTGGGCTCTCTGCTCAGTGGGGAGCCTGCTTCCTCCTCTCTGCCTGCCTCTCTGCCTACTTGCGGTCCCTCTCTGTCAAATAAATAAATAAATACATAAATAAATAAAATCTTAAAAAAAAAGTCTTGCCAAGGATCCATCATCCATGAAGGTACCTGGTGATTTCTTTAAAACAAAATCAGCCATGGCCTGGAGCGATGTGGTCCTTTATTTTACTATGTGATGAAAGAGGCAGTTCTTCTTTTATATATTCTAACACTCCCTCATTCTTGCTCTGAGGAAGGTTCCTCAGCATTCTGAGAATTGCTAAGTAAGCACACATGGGCCATTTCCGACCCTGAGATCGTTCCATAGATCTGGTTACTGTCTGCTCCATCAACTGTGAGTTCCCCAGTGCAGACAGGAAGCCAGGGCTGAGGGGACGAAAACCCCATCCTAAAACCACATGGATGGAAAGCACTCTCAGACCCCCACCCCCAGGAGCTGGAGAGAGCTGGAATGGCCATCTTGTTACAGCCTTAGCGTCCAAGCAAACCCGCCCCCCCCTTCGCCCTTCTAGGGAGGGCAGTGGCAAGGTCAGGGGCAGTGCCAGGCCTCTCTGCGGAGGCTCCCTGGGTAGAGAGAGAACCACAATTGCTCCCCTCCTCTTAGTCCACAGCAGAGAAATGCAGACCAGCCTGGCAGGAGGACAAGCTTTCTGGAGAGACGGAACTGGCTGCTTTCAGGCCCCAGTGACCGTCACTGAAACCAGCAAATCTCCCACAACAGAAACCACCTGGAGGAGAGCCAGGCAGAGGCCTTGCCATCAGTGTTTCAGGAGGCAGGAAAGTTAGAGAGAGCAGCCCAGCAGCAGGCCAAGGACTGGTGGTTCCCACGGGGGCCCCCAGCTGCTCTCCCCGCCCTCGGGCTCATTGTGCCACTCACTTAAAACAACAGGTGATTCTCGCAGGGAGCATCTTCGAATACAGAACCAACGACCCTTATACCGTTAAACCCTTGAGGACAGAAGCAGGGAATCCTAGAATTTGGGCCTGGAAGGTAACTCGGAGATCATCTGGTCCGTCCCCACACGTGGGTGACAGGTATTTCTCCTGAGGAAGCTGAGTGCGGTGACCACATGGTCACAGTCCCTGGTGAGCGTGGGGGCAGGCCCAAGGCAGCCAACGTGAGCAGCATTTCTGTGGCTGTCACTTCTGACACAGCACATGAGGGCAAAATAACCCATCCCTTCTCTTTGGTGGCTACCTGAGCTCCTGCTCCGTAGAAGTCTCTGGAACTCCTGCACGCTCCCTGAAGCTTCATTTTTCCTGAGGAGGACAAGGAGGCTGTGGAAACTCTAAAACGCCTTCCCCAGCTCTTCTGAGGATCTAGTCTTACAGACCGTTCCCAAGAAAAACAAGAGAGAATGGGAAATTCTTTACCGCTCTCTACTTCAGAACTACGGATTATTTTTGTCGACATTTTTCCACCCTCCCCCCCTCCTTTTTCTTTCTTTTTTTTTTTTTTTGGCTCTTATATATAAAAACAAACAAATAAAACCAGGCTGTTCTGTGAATTATATAGAATCTGAGCTAATTCGGTCCTCTCCTTCCTCCCATCCACCACAGGCTCTGGCCACAGCCCGTGAGCATTCGAAAATGACTTGTCACCCACTCAGCTCCCCATCTCGTTCTTAAAGGAAAATATTTATATTATGCCACAGAAAGGGTTTCCATGGCAGTGATGACTGCAACACTGTTGCCTTGGCAACCGCTTGAGTCCATCTTGAATGAGCTGAAATCCCCTTTAGAGACAAATAAGGAAAATCTGTCAGGAAGG
The DNA here is from genome assembly GCF_009829155.1 of Mustela erminea. Lineage (NCBI taxonomy): Eukaryota > Metazoa > Chordata > Mammalia > Carnivora > Mustelidae > Mustela > Mustela erminea. Next base: position 111,927,379 of record NC_045614.1, on the reverse strand, counting down.
CTGTTCTGCCTGGGGAGCCCCCAGAAAGGGCCTTCTCAAGCCCCCTCCCCAGTTCTCCCTCTGACTCCTCCTCAGTCTCCACTGGCTCACCTCCTTTTAGACACTCTCTTAAGAACTTTCCATAGTTCCCGCTCTTCCGAGGGCCCCCTTGCCCTTTCCCTAATCCAGCGTGGAGACACTGCCCCCGAGCTCTGCAAAGGGTTAAGGACTGGCATGCAAAGCCATGCCAAAGATAACAGGAGGCAGAATAAACACACAGATCAGCCTTTTTATAGAGCTTGCTGCTTGCCCCTGGAGACTGGGTGCACGTTCTCCTTGGTCCACCCAGAGCAGGTCTGACAGGAGAGTTGTACGGGTAAGAAAGACCGGTCTATCCTGAGGTGCTGCTCCCAACAGGACAGGTTGGCAAGTCACCTCTCTGGGCCTCAGCTTCCTCATCTGGGGGGGAAAAAAATAAAAAAGTTGAGTGGAGGGTCCTTCTGGTTCCTACATTCTAGACATTTTTATGAATCAAGAATGCACCATCTCCCAGCTACGAGAGACACCAGAGATTTCTCTTGGCATGGCTGCTAGGAACTGAGGACCCTGGGAAGAGAGAAATCCAGCAGTGAAATGGAGCGTGCCTCCCCTGCACGAGTCCGTGCATTTTAAACCCACGAATGCAATGTGCACGTGTGCAAGTGTCATCAATCCCATTATTAGAGCAGCACGGCCTCCACCTGGAGACGCCAACTTCAGGGCCACTCTAACTCCAAACTCAAAAAAAAAATGGAGAATGTACTCCAGCAAGTAGATTAAATAAGTAACTGAGCCCACCCTCTGGGAAGCCCAGGCTTTTTACAGGGAGGAAATATCCTGAGAACAATTCATGCCCACCTCTGGGGGTTTCTTTGCCTCTTGTTATTGAAAAGCAGCTTGAAAAGCTAGAAATGCTGATCTGTTTTCTCTCATCCTTCCTCCTGCTTCAGATGGAGAAAAAGGTTTTGGAGGAGAGGAAGACAGCGGTTTAAATCTTCTTTATCATTTTTCTAGTGGGCAGGGAAACCACTTTGCCAGTTGGGTATGGAGAGCAGGAGACAATGTGAGGAATCATGGGGAAAAAAGAAAGAAAAAGGGAGAAGCAAATGTTACCTCAGAAGGAAGCTGAAATGACTTCGCCAAAGCCCATCTCAGAACCTAGAAAGTTCTAGCCAACTCCGATTCACTCAGATTTCTGACCTGAGAGACAGAAAGAGGGTGCAGGAGTTAAGGGGTTGGCTTTGGAGACAGAGAGCCAAGCACAGAACTTGGCTCTGACATACAACACTCTTTCAACCATGGGCATGTTCCTTGAACTAAGCCTCAGTTTTTCCATCTGTAAAATGGGAGAATCAATATCTACCTTATGGGGCTGTGTGACATTTAGCTTGTCATGTCAACCTGGCTGGCCTATGGTATCCGTGTGTGTCATCAAACATGAATACAGGTGTTGCTGTGAAGGTGATCTGTAGATGTGGTTGACATCTAGGATCCGTTGCCTTTAAGGGAAGGAGGTTACTTTCTAATCTGTTGAAGGCCTTAAGGGCAAAAATCAAGGTTTCCTGTAGAAGAAAGTTTACCCTAAGACAGCAGTGAAAACTTCTGCCTGAGTTTCCAGCCTGCCGGCTCACCCTATTTTGAACATGCTAGCCCCCACCATTGCATGGGCCAATTCCTTAAAACAAATCTGCCTCTGTGTGTGTGTGTGTGTTTGTGTGTATTCTGTTTCTCTGGAGAACCCTGACAAATGCAAGCTATTTGGGAATTGAGACAACACACATGTCCCCGACATGTTTGCTAGCCCCCATCCCCCAGATGCAGCTGGTATAAAGGAGGAACTGGTCTATACCCAATAACCCTCCTGACTGAGAGACCACATTTTGTAACCCGATCCCCTCTTGCTGGCTGGCTACGGCTGATTGGACAAGGCAGGAATAGGCACTTGACCTAAAGGCAACCAGTCATGGCCTGGCCTGATCTGATCCAAAAGGCTGAGCCAGGCTAATTAGCTTTCTTGTCTTAGGAGCCTCAATGGCAATTAAATAAAGAACTGAACAGCTGGGAGAGGAGGAGTCTGGTCAAAGGTGGAACAATTAAAAAGCTCATAACACGCAGTCATGAAATAGGCATGACATGGCTGTCATGTCACGGCATATGACCGCATAATGACCCACGTTTCTGTGACTCTGTCCCCAGTCTTCACAACTGGGAAGATTTCACGTAAACACGCAGTAATCTGTAACACAGGGCCTGTCCAGCCACAGGGAGCTGGGGTGTAATAGCCTGTTTCCAGGGGCCCTGTGTCCCCCGACTCACCAGCCTCCACCAGGCCCTACTATGCGCCATCTGGCCAGCCTCAGGTGTATGCTCCCTGCCTGGCAAGTGTAGGGATCGGTGCTTGTGACTCCTGAGCTGGAGAGAAGTTTCTTGGACGACGGCTTCTCTGAAACCAGCGTTGCCTTGAATACAGAGCCACCTAGAGCTTGCGAATGACGGAGGCAAACCTTAATATGATTCCTGGGCCTACATTTCTTTGAGGTTTCCGTGAATCTTCCACATAAATCCTCTGTATTTGAGATAGTGTCAATGGTTCTATCTTCTTTTCAGTAGCAACATCCCACGTACACCCCGGGGAATAATGAAAGCCCTCTGTCCGGGTCTCCCAGAGCCCGAGACTCTCAGAGGCTGGGTGCTAGGCCAGGGGCTGCCATCTAAGAGGGGCTCCAGAGAGCACTGGCCGGTGATGTCCAGTCACAGTCTCGGGGATCAGCTGGGTTGGGTCCACATCTGCCAGGAAAGATACAAGGGTTGGGGCTGTGGCAGTCCGGCTCATGGGGCCAACAGTTTGGTGAATAGCACAGCAATTCCTGCCAGGAGGCGCCTAGGGTTTCCTGGGGTCAGGGATAAGCCCAGCATGGACTGGTCTTCTGGATACCCGGGGAAGCCAAGATGGTGTCCTGCAGGACTGTGAGGAAGCTGATCCAGGCCAGCAATGAGAAGGGACCTGAGCCCTAGCACAGGAACTGGGGTGCACAGGACCCCAACCACACTGAGGACCCCAACCACACTGAGTCTCCTCATCAACCAGTACGGCAGTATACAGTGTGCTCACTGTACGTACGGCTGACTGTGACTGTAACTTTGACTCACTAAATAGTCATGGATATCGGGACCTTGTTCCTAATTTGCCAACAGTGCAAATGGTACCTTTCTGGGTCCGTGCAGCCTTCAGAATCTCCCTTTGCCATGCTTACGTGTTCCTGGCAGCTCCGCTTTGGAAAGGGTTTTGCCCCACAAGAGTGTGTGAGCTCCAGGGGATTGCAATTTGCTATCTCCCACTCCCAGGTGTGCAGGTTGGGAGCCACCAAACGCAGCGCCTCTGAGGTCTTCACCTTGCCTTCTAGATACAGACACATGCAAGCCTGACCCACGGGCTGGGCCGAGGGGTGAGAGCGGATCTCTTATCCTGAACCCAAGGCACATTTTGACAGTAGGGAGCTCCTCAGTGTCAAGTTTTCAAGCGGGAGCTGGAGGAAGGAACATGGCAGTCTGAGAAGGGAGGGGCACGGTTGTCTTCTTGGCCTTTTCCACGACTGAGTGGATATTAAGCCACCTGCTTTTAAACTGAATGCGTCTCTAACATTTGAAAACAAGTTGGGCTTTGGGGGAGCTTTTTTGTTTATTTTGAAAACAAGTTTTTTAAAATACAGATTATTTTCTGACTCCAAAGTAACTTTACTTTCAAGCTCCAGAAATTGGAGAAGACAGAAGGAAGACTGATGTCCCTGCATAGTTTAAACTTATTGCAGCATTGAGCTGTTGAGTGATTCCCCTCAGGTGGGTCCCAGAGCTGGAAAGGCAGAGCTGGGGGCCGGATAGGGCTTAGATGAAACCTGCCCAGAGTTCCTTCACCTGGGCAACTGGCTACAGACTCCATGGCCTTCAACTAGCCCATGAGAACCCAGTAACATCCTGCACGCACCAGTGTCCGCTCTGAGCTCTGGAATAATAGTCCCTGTTCCTGAAGGTAGCACTGACCTGTTTTCTCTGGGAAAACTGCAGCACCCTCTGCTTCTCCCTCTGCCCTCCCCCTGCTCGAGCTCTCTCTCTCTTTCCTCCCCACAAATAAATAAAATTTAAATCTGGCAGTCAGATTTGTCCCTGGATCCCTTCTAGCCCGGCCTTAAATCAAGCCCACCCTTCCACGAAGCCATCTCCGCCCTCGCCACCAGCAGCTGTAGTAAGTTCCTTTCATGTGTCTCAGGCAAGATGTCTTCAAAGTTTGTGGCTTATTTTAAATCAGGACAGCTGGTCAGGGTGCCTGGGTGGCTCAGTTGTTAAGCATCTGCCTTCAGCTCCGGTCATGATCCCAGGGTCCTGGGGTCGAGCCCTGCACCAGGTTCCCTGCTCCACGGGGGGTCTGCTTTTCCCTCTCCCACTCCCTCTGCTGTGTTCCTTTTCTGGCTGTGTCTCTCTCTGTCAAATAAATAAATAAAAATAATTTTTAAAGAATCAGGATACCTGGGACATCCTCGGGTGGCTCAGTGGGTTAAGGATCTGCCTTCAGCTCAGGTTGTGGTCCCTGGGTTCTGGGGTCAAGTTCTGTGTGGGGCTCTCTGCTCAGTGGGAAGTCTGCTTCTCCCTCTGCCCTCCCCCTGCTCGAGCTCTCTCTCTCTTTCCTCCCCATAAATAAATAAAATTTAAAAATGAATACATAAATCAGGATAGCCCCAGTATGTGTCTCTGAAGCCAGCCCATCACACCCGAGTGCATATCTGGAAGGTCAATTGCCTCTCTCCCAGTTCACACTTCTACCTGGTGTCTGTCCCCCACACTCAATGGGGAGGCCTTGCAGTCTCTCCTTACCAGCTTCAACAGCTCATTTCAAGCCGGCTGGTACAGCACACGCTTGCACAGGGCTGTGTGTGATAAAACAAGGTTCTGAGACACTGCTTTTCAATAAGCTGCTCATGTAACCTGTCCCCCGGGAGAACATCTTTCCTGCATGCCTATGGCCCCTAAGTCAGTTTCCAACCACAATGAACTCCCACAAGTCCTGCTTAAACCTCCAAATTAATTTCTTCTGATAATAAAGCTCTGCTAAGCATCTTCCGCATAGCGGGTCCTACAGGTGCAGTGGAGGACTGCAGCCGGTTAAGATGGTTAAGCCCCAGGCTTCTGGACTGTGAGAGCAAGAGAAGGCAGGAGGCCGTCAGCCCAAGCTCTCATTTCACCTGGGAAAATGAGGCCTGTGTGGGCCCATGTCCTAGTTCTCCCGGCTTCCACAGTGAGCATCAGAGCCGGACCCAGAGCCCAGTTCTTTGGGCTCTTTGGCCAGGTCCAAGGAGCAATCTTCAGGTCTCCAGGCAGGTGACCTAAAGGAGTGACATGGCCAAGCAGGGACTGTGTTGAGCTGGAGGGGATAGACCCCTCTGACAGTAACCTTTTGTGCCTCATTCAGCCTACTTAGCCACCAGGGAAGACCACCCCCCTGCCCCGCCCCCACCCCGCCCTCTGCACTTCACACCCCACAGACAGGAACACAGGAGGGTGGTTAAGCCCAGTCCTTTAGGTCTGCTTAGGGGAACACCCGAACTGAAGTTCCTTTAATCCCATTTGCATGGCCTAGTTACCAGGGTCGACTGGGGCGGGGGTGGGGGTGGGTGGAGGGGTACGTGGGGGGATAGCATTAAGAATTGCCTGGAGGAAGGGGTTAAAATGTGAACCCCTGGACCCTTCCCGAAGAGTCTGAGCCGGAACCAGGGGATGTGACTGACACTCGAGCTGTTAAGCCCCTGGGAAAGGAACAGCACTGCTGTCCCAGAGCCCTGGAATCTGGAGCGGACTGGGGGACGCAGCTGTGGACTTCAGTTCCCCCTGTGCTGTTATATAATAATCCCACTGGACCCTTCAGTTCTGACATCCCAGGGAGGTTCATTCTGCGAGTCCCACACACTTGGATCCCTTGGCTTGGCTGAGCAGACAGACATGCCGTGCCTGGGGGTGCGGATCCTGCTTAAATCCACCTGCCCAGGGCTCCCTGGACAGTATTCCCTCATGCGGATGAACCTAGAGATGTGTGCCTGGGTCAGTCGGAACACCCCATGCCCGCTGACAACGTCCCAGGGGCCCTGAGAGCAGAGTCTGGCCGACAGGCCTCTCTGCCTAGGGGTGTGCGGCCTCCGGACTCTGACATCTTGTTTCCTTTTCCTTCCCACTGACCGACTTCCTGTAAGGAGGCTCTCTCACACTCTCTCACACTCTCTCACACTCTCTCACACTCTGCCTGGGAGGGGACGAGCCCATAGACGTAAAACACGTCATCCTCCAAGGGATGAGAAAAGGCGGGGTTCTGGGGGAGTCAGCTGTGGGCCAGAGAGCTGGAGTGGTTCTGCCTCTCCCCTTTGAGTCCAGAGGTGAGAGAGGCTTTGGGGTCAAACCTGAGTTCCAGTCTTGACTCTGCCACTGACAGGTGATGCAATTCCCTGAGCCTCCTTGCTTCTCATCAGAAAAATGAAAGGAGAAAAATCCAGTTCACCAGCAGCGCGTGGGGAGAATAAAATCTGCTTACGCCCCGGGAGCTCCTGGCACTTAAAGGGGGCTGGGGAACCCCTGCCCTTCCCCTCCCTCTGGCAGCTCACTCTGGCCCACCTTCTCCTGGAGGAAGGAGTGGCCGCCTAGGCCCTGCAGCTCAGGTATCATCAGGGTGGCGCAGGGTCGGGGGAGGCTGCCTTCTCTCCTTCATGTTCTTGAAAAATTTGCCAAAGCAACATTTATACCAAAAGCGACTCTGGGAAAACAAAGGGAAAGGAACAAAGCAAATATAAATCCATGAAGTGAAATGCAGATAGCAGCTCCTACCAGAGCCACTGATAACTCCCACTCCCCACCCCATGGTTTCCAGGGACTTGGAACAATGGGGTCTCCAGCTGAAAACTGGTGGCCCCGTGCCCCCACCTCCTGAGGGGCCTCCTCTGCCCTGGGCTATTTTCTCAGAGGGGAGGGTGGGAGGTGCCAGATTTGCAGGCCCAGAGAGCCCCTGACTTAGCCCTGTCAGCTTTGCAGCTCCTCTGTGGCTTTGGGCCCAACCCATAGCACACTGGCCTGCCTCCCCCACCCTGCCCCCGGAGGCCCAGAAATGGACAAAATCCACAGCCCACCATGGAGGCATTGCACAAAGCCTGTCCCAAGTCGGGGGGACTCCCCCTCAAGTGGGTGCTGGAGCAAGGGTCAGGAGGCTGACCCTGCTGCTTTTCTGCATCTGGGCCCTGGGGGGACGCGGAGCCCTTGCTGTGAACCACTGTGCTGCTCTCAGCCCAAAGGACACCCTGTATAGAGCACCCAGGACAGCCAGAAGCCCAGAAAGGGCAAGGCCACCAACAGTAGTCTAGAAGACCTTGTGCTCAGGACCCACCAAGGGGCATCAACAGCAGAGGAGGGAGGGAACTCAGAACCGGTGCAAGATTAAATTCGGATGGTGAAACAGTGAAGTGGGCAGCTCGTTAAAGCATCGTTGTGTCTGAGGGGGCGGAGTTTTTCTGCATTGGAGGACAAAACTAATACTGTGGCCAGACCTTCCAGGGCAGCAGACTTCGATCACAATTAGGAAAGCCTCTTAAGCAGAGCAACACAGCAGCATGGCGGGCTGCCTGTGGAAGGCTCTTGGCAAGGTGGACAAGAGTATGCCCCTTAGTGGGCAGCCGCTGGGTCAGGTCCCATCAAGCAAAGCTGTGTGACCTTCGCAAGTTTCTGAACCTCTCTGTTCTCATTGGCAAAATGAAGGCAGTAACGGTACCTACCTCCTGGGGCTATTGTTGGGGCTCAAGCCAGTTTGTCAAGGGCACAGAGCCTCTACCATGTGCCTACACGGATGGATGTGCTAGGTATTCATGAGAATTATGTTGGGAGCTGTCGAGACCTCATTGCTGGGAGCTGTTGAACCTGGGCTGGAAGACAAGCTCCGGTCTGTGGAACCAGACCATGTTACAGAAAAGAGAGCATGGGCTCAGGGGGCAGACGGATCTGGTTTCATATCACATGGTGACCCCTGTGCCTTCAGGCAAACCACAAAATCTGCAGGTCTCAGTTTTCACATCTGTAAATGAGGCTAACATCTCTCCCTCCACACACAGTCACGAGGATTGAATCGTCACATGGACAGACCTCTTACGGTTTGCACTTTTTCTTGTATTTTTCAAGTCTCAAAAAATAATAACGAGAGCTGTTTAAAGGACAATCACCGATGTATAGTTCTTGCTACAAAACGGGGGCAGAGGACACAGGACCGAGACCCCCTTCCTCCCTGAAAGCCCCCTGCCTCCCCAGACACCAGAGCTGGTCTTCAGCAGCCCTCTGGCTGGTCGTTTTGTCCTTTTACAATGAGTACCCTCTCCTTTCAGGCTGCCTTGTGTGACTCACCCGTCTTTGCAATTAACTGTGATGTTCTGCTGGAGGCTTCCGTTACAAATGACAAGAACAGCCGAGTTGGCCTCCGCAGGGTCTGGTGGGTGGGATCGTCTCCTCTCATGATTTACTGCCGCAGAGACAGAAGATGGGCCCCTGGGCATGTCGCAGCTGGTCTGCCTCTCCCCCACTGCTTAACTTTGTTCCCTGACCTGGGTCCCCTGGCACACTCTGTTCCAAGGGCCAGGCCCTCCCAGTCACACATGCTCTCAGGCACCTGGCAGGCTGGTAGGAGGGAGGCTGGCAAAGAGAGGAATGCTATTTCTTCTCTTGGAGTTTGCCTCCCATTTAATTCAGGATGCTTTAATTGAACACCTACTCAGTGCCAGGCACTCTAGGGGATCAGATGTGAATTTGAAGCAGTTCTCTCTGCCTAGAAGCTTCTAATTCGCCAGGAGGTGAATAGTCCTGACCCTCTGATGGCACGCAGCAACCCCTATGGAAGGACAGAGAAGAAAGAGACTTTCCAGTTGCAGGTGCCCTAGAGAGGCTAATAACAGCTGCCATTTGTTGACCACCTACTGTGTGCAGGGTACTTCCTTTACCTCATTTAATCTACACGAGTCTGCGAGGAATGGGATTATTATCCTGCTCATTTTACAGATGGAAAAAATGAGGTTCTGAAAGGTGAAATGACTTACCCAAGTCACATAGCCAGTGACAGGTAGAATCAGAGCTACAGTCTAAGTTCCTGACACATGTTTTTTCCTGAAGGCCAGGCTGCCTACTTCTTAAAGAAGGCTGATTGACCTGGGCCTGAAAGAAGGCTGATATTTCCTTCCTGGGGGGTCGGGCATTCCTTCTAGATGAGTACAGACTGCCTGCTTTGAGTCACACAGCTCATGTCCTCCCTGCTCTTCCCACAAGAGGCTGGGGAAGCCTCATGGTAGGCTTGGGGTAGGGCCCTTCCAGTTCTTGTCTCCAGCCTCCAACTGCGATTCCACCCTGAATAAATAACCCTACTGTCAATCCAGATAGTCCTCTCCGTCCCCGGGAACCACCAAGCCAGACTGATATAACACCTGCTGGGAGCTCTTATGAGGTGACGCACTATTAATAACCCCTTCAACCTGTAACTAGGGGAGCACAAACACATCCTTTATGTTCCCTTCAGGCATGTCTGTTCTTGCCCCTGTTGTAGAGTTTTGGACAATCAGTGCTAGAAGTACTCTTTCTACAGATCACCTACTGAGGTTCAGAGTCAGGTCGAGCTGGCCTAGGGGCTTCGAGAAAGGACAGCTGAGGGGTGCCCGGGTGGCTCAGTTGGTTAAGCGTCTGCCTTGGGTTCAGGTCATGATCCTGGGTTACTGGGATGGAGCCCTGGCCTGGGAATCCCTGCTCAGTGGGGAGTCTGGTTCTCTCTCTCCCTCTGCTACTCCCCCTGCTTGTGCTCTGTTTTTCCCTCTCTCAAATAAATCAATTATAGAAAAATTTTTTAAAAATCTAAAAAAAAAAAAAAAAAAAAAAGGAAAAAAGATAAAAGAAAGGACCGCTGAAGAGCCACTGTCTTCATGACCCTCAACTACCGGGAGGGGCAGAATTAAGACGCACCGAGCACGTCTCCAGCCGGGTTTTGACCTGGGCATTGTACCATCACGTTTCATCCCCATTACAGCCCTGATTAGGGGTCCTGCACCCCATTCTCTAGAGGAGCAATCTAATGACCTGAGGAATCTGGGGACTCACCCAGGGTTCTATGAGAAGAAGCCAAGGACAGGACACACAGCTGGCTGTCTCCCAGATCCCACCACAGAGCAAGAGACAGGTGTTTCTCCCCTACCTCTTTTTGGGCTTACAAAACGGGCTGAGACCCAGGAGGTCTAGGACCTAGCTCTCCAGCTTAAAGGGGCCTAGCCTTGGACCTTCCCACGGGAGAGATCTGAGCTGCCCGAAGTAATGACCAGCCCTGGGCAGGCATGAAATGACACCCAGAGGGCTGTGGAAAGTGTGCTTACATCTCTTGCTTTGTTCCTGGATGACTCATGCAGCCCACATAACAAAACTAATGTCTTCTCCAGCAGCAGTAAATTGTATTTCTTTCTTTAAACAATCACACCCAGCCTACAAATGGCCCTGGCTGATTTTGGAGACACAGAGCCATCCTGTGGCCACTTCCCTGGACAGACTGGCAGCTACAGTCAGGAACCCCGGAACGGGGCTGGGGGGACTCCCTGAGGCTGTCTCTAAGCCCTGCACTCCTCTTCTGCCAGAACTTCTGCTCTAGTCAGTGACATTCTGTCATACCCATGTCTCCTCTGAACGGTGTCACCTGTAAGAGCAGGTGCTCTGGAAGTCCCCCACCCCACTGCCCTGGGGTGGCCCGAATGACTCACCTCTCATGCTTCATCTCCAGCCCCCTCCACCCTGCCCGCCCCAGCCTTCTCTGCCCCCTTCTGTACCATTACTACGCATTGCCCATTCCTCACTCTGTGACCTCACGATCTCCACATGCAGGGCTCTTCCCATAAGAATAAATAACAGCATTCATGTGGTGCTGACTGTGTGCCATCACTGTTCTAAGATACATATGTGCGTAGACTCATGAGTGTATATACTGTGTACATACATGTGTGTGTATAGATACACGTGTGTTCATTTAATCTTCACCATGCTCTCAAATAAGCTGTGTTGTCGCCAATTTCCAGACGCAGAAACCGAGACAGAGCCAAGGGTGCAGAGTTTGTTGGCCATCACTCAGCTAGGTAAGTGGCAGAGGCAGAATCTGGGTCCCCTCGGTCAGACTCCAGATTCCTCTTCCTACCCTGGAGCCCACAGCCTCTAGCACCAGTCAAGCCCAGTTGTACTTGCTGAGTTCCCACCTCTCACACCCCCTCCCCTCAATCTGTGGTCTGCCTGAGGACAGGGCTTGCATCTTCTCCACCCCACCCCCCACCCCCAGGGCCCTGTGCTGGGCTCCACACTGCTGACAGCCCTTCCCCTGGCCCCATGCATCTTCCTGACTCTTATTTCTTCAGCCCTGTCCCTCCTCTCCACTCCCCCGGGGATTCGTCCCTGGGCTTGCTCTCTGTGCCAAGGATTTTGGTGCTGTCTCAGTCCGGGTCCTGCCTCTCCATTTGGGCTCAGTGCTTCATCCTGTGGGGGCCTGTGGGTGCAGGGGAATATAGACAAGCACACATCCCATTCCTAGTTCAATTTTTCTTTGCCTTTCAAAAGTGCAATGTATATATGCATGCATTCAACAATCAATTTTGCACATCTCCCTCAAATCAGGCACTGTTCTAGGTTCATGGCAGTCATGTTCTGCTCAGGCAGACAGGTGGGATGCCAAGAGCAACGATCCTGTGCCTGCATGCCAAGGGACAGCAGGTACTGGGAAGAAGGGGGTAGGGGAGGGCAGAGAGAGGCAGAGATGGCCGGGTGTGGGAGGGCTTCTCTGTAGATAGGAGATTGGGAGCAGAGACCTGGCGAAGTGTGTGTGTGTGGGGGGGGGGGGGTGATAGGCTGGCAGTTAGGAAACTGCTGAAGTTTCCGGCAGAGGGTCCGCCGGGCTACGTGCCATGACGGTTAGCGCATGAGGAGCACAGTGGATAAGCGTGACAGTAGCCGCCGATCCCATAGCTCCCCATGGGCCCTGAGGAAGATTGGAGGGTTGTCCTTGTCAGAACTGCTTTAACAAAATCCCACAGCCTGGGTGTCCTACAAATCCCAGAAATGTATTTGCAGCTCTGGAGGCTGGAGATCTGAGATCAGGGTGTCAGCATGGTTGGGGTCTCAGACTTCTTGTTGTCCTCACCTGGTGGAAGGGGGCAGGGAGCTCTGTGGGGCCTCTCTTATGAGAACATGAATCTCATTCGCCTAAGCACTGACCCACTGACCCCTACTACCCTCCTGACCTCACTGACCCCTAGTACCCTCGTACTGGGCATTAGGATTTCAACATATGAATGTGGAGAGGGGGACACAAACATTCAGACCATAGCCAGTTTTATTCCAGGTATGTTGGAAACTCCCGAAGATGCTGGTACGATTTGACCTGGTTTTAATCATTCGAAAGCCCAGGTTGCGTGTGTTTCCCAGTTACCCAGATGGATAATGATGTTTTGGGGTTTAAAGTGCTTTCTATCCCCACTGTTTCTCTCCACGACTCCATCCCCTCACAGCCACATGTGTCTCCATAGACTTCAACTAGAACTCAGGGCCCAACAACAAGGGACATAATTACACAAGCTGCTGACACGGCCAGGATGGGGTGATCTGGGGGCTGTGGGAACACAGAAAAGGGCGTTCCCAGTGAGACGGGGCTTTCTTTCCTTTTGTTTTTTAATTTTATTTTTTTAATTTTTTACAAACATGTAATGTATTTTTATCCCCAGGGGTACAGGTCTGTGAATTGCCAGGTTTACACACTTCACAGCACTCACCATAGCACATACCTTCCCTATTGTCCATAACCCCACCTCCCTCTCCCGACCCCCAGATGGGGCTTTCTTGCCTAGAAAGTCAGAGATGGCATCAGCAGGAGGCAGAGTGTGACAGGAGAGCTGAATAAGCAGAGGTCCAGCCATGGGAAAACACAGGCCTGGACAGAGAAATCACAGAGCTACTATGGTGAAGGTCTTGCCTGCACCCTGATCCCCTCACCCCCTTGTCCTTCAGGACCCACTTTGCCAACCCCAGTGCTGGCCTCTGAACTTCACTGTACAGATTTGCCACCACTGGTTCTGACACATTCTAATACCAGCTGGACCTTGGCCCCCCAGCACTCCTTTCCCTGGAAATGAACTGCCTGCCACATTCCCAACAACTCGGACTCCAGGCTTCTCTTCTCTCCCTGCCCCCTTCACCACCAAGGTGACCTGACCTCATGGTGACCTACCTCCCTCTTCCTGACCTCCACCCGAAGGATGCTCGAATCTTCACCCCTCATCTCCTTCACGCAGTCTTGGAAGAGATGTGATCATTCTTCTTGATGAATATTAAACATTTATCTTCCTTTGCCTGGGTGGATTGTATTTTAGGGTAACCAAATAGCCCAGGTGGATAAGAGAGAATTCCTTATGATAGGAGAGTTCCAGGAAAAAAAAAGAAGGGGGGGGAGTGGAATACAGAATTAGAAAATCCCCTTTCTGCAAGCCCACTTGGTGCAGGTGAAAGTTACCAGGGGATGAAACCATCAGAGGATGTATGCAGGGGGCATGCTACATGGAGAGAGAAAGCTGCCAGCCCCAGACCCTCAGGGAGGCATCTTAGTGAGATACAGAAGGAGCCAACAACACGTGAGCATCCTGATGAGATGAAATGGGCTGGGCCTCAGCTGCGCATTGGAATCACCTAGGGGATCTTTAACTGATGCCTTTTACTGATGCCTAGATCCATCCCCACTAATTACTATTAAAAAGGTCTGTGTGCAGCCTGCACTTGGGGTTGTTTACAGAATGCCCCGACCAAGTCTAATGAGTAACCAAGGTTGGGGTCTCTGCCACACGAAGCAGAAAGCTTTACCCATGAAGGACACCCATGAATTGTGCTTCCCCTGCAAAACAGAACCCTACTTAAGTTAATCTCTAGTTAAAGAAATTTCAGGGGATAGAGAAACAAGATAAGTGGCACTGTGAGGAAACCATCAAATTCACTCATTCTGCCAAGCAACTGACTCATGTCATGTGTTTAGTAATTCAGTGGCTTTGAAAAGGATGGTGGTGGGGCTGTTCCAGATTGAGACTTTAAAGACCTAAGAACCCCCTGCAGTGCATGGCTGTGTTTTAGATCCTGAATTCAACAAATCATCTTTTACACACCGGGGGAAACCTGACTGTGGACCGGACATTAGAGGCTACCCAAGAGGAAATGCCTAGTTATTAGGCATGTAATTGCAGTGATGTAAGAGATGTTTTATATCTAGGTGTAAAAGTGTGAAATGGTAGGAGAGCTGGGATTTGTTTTAGCCACGGGGTGCCTGGGTGGCTCAGTGGGTTAAGCCTCTGCCTTTGGCTCAGGTCATGACCCCAGGGTCCTGGGATTGAGCCTTATCAGGCTCTCTGCTCCGCAGGGAGCCTGCTTCCCCCTCTCTCTCTGCCTGCCTCTCTGCCTACTTGTGATCTCTGTCAAATACATAAATAAAATATTTTAGCCACAACAAAAAACAATTGTTGGGGACAACTGGGTGGCTCAGTCAGATAAGTGGCTGCCTTCGGCTCAGGTCATGATCCCGGGGTCCTGGGATCGAGTCCCACATTGGGCTTCTTGCTTGGTGGGGAGCCCGCTTCTCTCTCCCTCTGCCTGCCACTCTGCCTGCTTGTGCTCTCTATCTCTCTGTCAAATAAATAAATAAATAAAGTCTTTAGAAAAAAAAAATCGTTGAAGCAAGTGGGACAAAAGTTTAGGGATCATTATATCCCAAGAGAGTGAATATGGGAGTTCTATTATGTTACTCTACTTTTGTGTATGTTTGAAATCTTTCTAATACAGCTTTGACAAACATGGCCCTTTTTCTTCTCCAGGATCCGATGTCATAATTATTTGTGTCATTCCATTGACTCCCTTGTTCCGTCTTCAGAAACAGCAGCACCAACCCCAGCTGAGGGAGACCAGGCACCGTGCAGGGCACTAATTCCCACCAGCCTCCAGCAGTGGGTGCCATCCTTCTCTCTGTACAGACAAGAGACTGAGTTCAGAGAGATGTCACTCGCTCAAGGTCACATAGCCAGTGAGGAACCATCAAGATTAGAAGTCAGATACAATATGGGATGCCTGGGTGGCTCAGTTGGTTAAGCAGCTGCCTTTGGCTCAGGTCATGATCCCAGGGTCCTGGGATCGAGTCCCACATCGGGCTCCCTGCTCAGCAGGGAGCCTGCTTCTCCCTCTGCCTCTGCCTGCCTCTTTGTCTGCCTGTGCTCGCTCGCTCTCTCTCCCTCTGTCTCTGGCAAATAAATAAATAAAATCTTAAAAAAAAAAAAAAAAAAAGAAGTCAGATACAATAGCCCCTGGCCTTTATCACAAAACTTGTTACTCTCCTCCCCTTCCCTCCCTCTCATTTTCTCTCTCTCCTGCACCATCTCCCTCCTCTTCCGAACCCCTTCATGCTGATAGGACACACCCTTCAACTGTCTTGGTTCTGGAGCATGGGCCTTCGTCTCTCCTGCTCTTTCCTCCCCACCTTGCTGGAAAGACTTAGCGATACTTACCCTCTTTCTCGCCCCCATTTGTTCCTTAATCCCTTGTACTCTGACTTCTCCCACAAGGCCAAAAGAGACCTCATAAAAAACCAAACCAAAACAAACCCCGGAGAACATTCTCCACCCCGTGTAATCTCCCTGCAGCACGTGACCCACTGCCCGTTGCCCTCTTCTTGGAGTCCTCTCTCCTGTTGACTGAGCAAAGACGGATTCATCTGAAAACGTTTCTCTCCTTCTCTGACTCCTTGATTTTGGACTCCTTCTCCTCCTTGATTTTGGCTCAGGTCATGATCTCAGGGTCCTCTCGTCTTGAATGTTGAAATCCTATCCTCTGTGGCAGCCAGATTCAAAAGAGCCTCCCCCATGAGCCTTGGGTCTCCTGGTCATCGTGCCGTCATGTAAGCCCTTCCCATCTGGATCTGGCCTGCTCACTAGAATGCAGAAGTGCCGTCTGTGATGCCCAAGGTTAGCTCGAAAAAGATCTTGCGTTTTATCCCTGGGTCTCCTGGAATGATGCTCTGAGAGAAGCCATGTGAGAAGTTCAAGTATGCTGTTTGCCTTGCTGTGAGGAAGCTCAGCTAGCCAAGCTGGAAAACCATGTAGAGCCCAGGCTGTTCCAGACATCTCGGACAAGGCGCCAGGCGTGTGAGTCGTGGAGCCATTTTTGCTGCCTAGACCACGGGAGACTTTGAGGGGCTCCAGCCCCAGCTGCAACCTGTCACCCCCTACAAGACCCCAAGTGAGAACCTCTCAGGGAGCCCAGCTGACCCCACAGAACTATGAGAGAGTATAATCAATTACTGTTTTAAGCCACTAAGGATTAGAGAGTTTGTTACCCAATAATAGATTTCTGGAACAATTTCTTTCTTTCAAAGTACAGCTCATATCCCCTCTCCTCAGTGTAGAGACCGCCGGGCCCTGGGACAGAAGGAATTACCCTCTCCCGTGTGCTCCCAACTCTTTGTGACAACCCAGGATGTGTTATAGTCTGACACACAACTGAGGAAGCGCAAAGATCTTGGCGCTGGTACCAATCACTGCTCGTGGCACGGAGCAGATGTTCGGACAGTGTTTGCTGAACTGAATGGAATTCCTTTCCCTTCTCCTGCCGCTCCAGGCAGGCAGCCTCAAGACAGCCCAGACGCAGAGCATCGAGGAAACCCCTGAGCACACAGGATTGACGAAGGAAGTTGAAGGTACCAAATCAGTCTTGGCAAAAAGCTTTCCAAACCAGAAGGAAGGAAAACTTGGGAAACAATTTCAAAAAACTGAAAGGAAGAGACATGGAAGAGGCTAGCGGTGGCTGTCATTCCTTGCTCACTGATGAGAGACAAACATTGGAGGACTGGAGACTTCTGGACCAAGGGCCCACTCTGCAACAGCCTGGAAGGATCTTGACCATTCTGGTTCAGGACGGGGGCCCTGGGTGTCCATCATGGGCCCACCTAAGATGGCTACTATATACACTTAGTTCACTGGTCACTGCCAACCCAGGCCTTTGAAATGTTCTGGAACCCCAGAACCTGAAAGCCACCAGAGCCCTCTGGTGGGCCCAGAATAAATCTTGTAGGTAACCACCAACCCCTTGAAATCACACTCCCAGACCCCCCTCCATCACCTTGATTCAAACGATCCTCCCATTATTCTTGGCCATATTAGGCCAAACAATTTTAAGTATGTTTTATTCAAACTGCAGCTGTCACCTTATGCAGATGACAAAGTCTCAACTCTGTTGTAAGACAGGATTCTAATTAATCTGCCCTTAACCCTATGTGACGTGGTGAGGATTTTTCTAAGGATTGGCCTGTTACACCAAGGATTCTCTATCCTGGCTGCACGTTAAGATCCTGGAAAGCTTTGAAAATAATACTTCTGCCTTGGTCCCATCTTGTTCTAGCCTGGGGGTTCCAGGCAAACCCAGGTAGTTTCCTGCCCAGTCCTATTTCTCATTTTCGCTACAAATTATCCTTTTGTAAAATTGGTCTGTCCCTATAGGACAGGAGGGACACCAGGCAGAAACTGACATGTCACCGAGGAAGTCATAATTAAATTCAGAACAGTCAAATTGCCTAAGTTCAATTCTGTGTCCTAGAAATTTGATTTACTGTCCAGCTACAGGGTATGATTTTCTGTGACAACCCTGAAGACTTCAGCATGAGGAAAAAAATCACTCCATTAAATGAGAAAGCAGAATTGTCTCTCTTCTGTGATTGCAGCTCCATAAAAAAACAAAACAAAACGAAAAAAAACACCATATTTTTGAAAGCGTGAACATGAAAGCCCAAAATGATCATAATTATGATATTGGATGATTTTTTTCCTTTTTCTTTCAAAATTTCCTTTGTATTGGTCACCAGACTTTTAAAACTTTTTTTTATTTTTATTTTTTAAAAAGATTTTATTTATTTGACAGAGTGAGAGAGCATAAGCAAGCAGAGCAGCAGAGGGAGAGGGAGAAGCAGGTTCCCCACTGAGCAGGGAGCCTGATGTGGGGCTCAATCCCAGGACCCTGGGATCATGACCTGAGCCGAAGGCAGACACTTAAGCGACTGAGCCACCCAGGCGCCCCAAAACTTTTTTTAAAAATGCAATATAAAGTCTGAACACTTGGATTTGTTTCTTCTAGAGACTGCCCTCCATCTTGGGCTATTGTTTCCTGTCTGCAGATGGCCCCAAAGGGGCTGCCAGGTCTCTTGACAGTCAGGCTCCCGTGGCGCTGTTTCTAGGAGACCACTGAAGCAACTGTTCGCCAATATGCTTCCTTGGTGAGGAGCGGGGCCAGGCAGGCTGGCAGCCGAGCTGTTTCACCTCCTTATCTCAGCATGCATGCTGCCCCGCCCACAGCGCGGCCCTAGCCTCCGCCCACACCTTGCCACCTTGCTTGCCAACTTCCCTCTGCAGTCCCCTGCGCCCACTCACAACCGCAGGGCTCCTTCCAGGCCGCCCCCCCTCCACAGGATGAGTGGTTTGTCAGCTAATATACATCAAGCTGCCACCTTCCAACAGCTAGCTCGGAGAGCCCCATCTGTGGGGCATGTGCATGCCAGCTAGAAGGACCACCCACCACCTGCTGCTGCCCACCCCCCCTGCTGGGCAGGGGGTCCTTTCTGAGCCCAGTGGGCTTGGTTCCAGGGAGCAAGAGGCCTGAGCATCAGTCATGGCCAGACAAAGGGCCCCACAAGTCACCTAATAAGGACTTCTGTCCCACTGTTGGAGACGTTAGGGGTCAAGGTCCAGCCACAGCCACCCTGGAGAGCTCTGAGGGCTACAGACTGCACAGCCCGGGATGTCAGGGCGGAGTGGGAAGGAACTTCGTTTTGTCCTTTACAATAATCCTCATCACCGCCACCCTTTGCTTTGTGTGCTGACTGCTTCAGATTCCTCCTCCTGTGGAATGTTCTCAACAACCTGGATGTAGGTAATGTTATCATGACCATGTTTGTAGGTTAGGAAATGGAAGGTTAGACAAGTGAAAAAATTTCTCCCAAACACAGAGCTAAGTAGTGAGACAGTGTCAAGTGTAGGCTCTAAATTTCAACAGTCAAGGTTCAAATTCTGGCTCTGCCTCTCACCACGTGTGGATTACCAAGTGCCTCTTACCAAGTGTGGGTGAATTATTAATCTCTCTGAACATCTGCTTGACGAGGATTAAAGGACACCATCCATGAAACTGCTTAGCACAGAATCTGTGCTCTCTAAATGCACGTTATTGTTTTTAGCTGGATCTGAACCCAGATCCCTCTTCTGGGTACTCAAAAATGGCTTTTTCAGTGTGTTGAGTTTATCTGCTTTGCCCCTTCACATGGGCCTCTGGGGCTCTGGGCTCCAGGCGCCAGGAATGCCCTCCAAAGCCCCGCTTTGAAGAAAGGAATAACCAAACACCCATATGGAGCACATCCCATTTTAAAGCCCGCCAGCTCCCCAGTCTTCTACTTCTGGATGCCTCACCTCTTCTCTCCTCAGAAACATGGTTGTCCCAGGCACCGGGATGAGGTGGGACAAGGGAAGCAAGTGGAATATTTAAAAGAAATGAAATGGGACCACCCACCCAAGGACACACCCTAACGGGGAGTCGGCTAGTTGCAGAGCCTCTTGAAACAGGTGGTCTCCCATCCCACCTTCCGCCCCATGCCACCCAATCCTCACTCGGGTCAAATAGAGGTGGGAAGCATTTTTGCCAAGAAAATACAAAAGCACTTAGTGTATAGATAAAATAAAGTTTGAACATCCAATTGGCCCCTCTGCCTTTGAGGCTGGAATAATCTAGAAAATGCATGAGCATTTTCCCTGCTCCAATATTCAGGTAGGACCAGGCAGCAGCATTAGCCCTTGGGAACATTCCTAACGTCGTGAGCACGTGGATTTGCTCTGCCCAAGCATGGGACACCATCCAGTGAGGGCATCTGCTTTATTCAGTTGGTGCTACTACAGGTGACTCTATCTGGACACCTCCCACACCAATGACCTTGGGAAAATGGGAGGAATAGCCCCCATGGGGATTCAAGCCTGTGGGAAGTGTCCGACGAACTGGGGATTTTCCAGTGTGGTTTAAGCAGGATTAGAAGATGGTTATTTGTGCTTCATTCATCAAACTCTTCCCAAGGACCTACGTGTACCGAGTACTAAGTAGCTGGGGAGGTTGAGATGTGAATAAGACCGAGTTCTGACTCATAAAGCACTCTGAGCCTGGAGGAGAGGAGCTATTTGTAAGGAGAAAATACAATACCTTGTGTGTGTGTGTGTGGTGTTTCTCTGTGGGTGTACGCATGTAATGTTAGTGAGGTTAGTAGTGTTAGTGAGTTCAGAATCCAGGCCACAAATAAACAGACTGAGGTGTGGGTGACATCCCCGTGGAAGGGACTTGCCATCATAGCTTTCTCCAGGCCACAGGCTTAGTGAATCCAGAGAAAAGTTCAGTTCACTTCTCTGTCACTGAGCATTGCCGTGAACACAGTTTTCCGGGAGTCGGGAGCTGGGACTGTAATTGGCAAGCTCCCTCCCACAGGGGTAGCTCTTGGGACTGCAGAGGAAACTCTTCCCATTAATCTTCAACCCCAGAGCCCATGGGGCTTGGGCTTCCGGGAAAGCAGGCTCTGTGGGTGTACAGCTCATTCTGCAAGGACTTTTTTTTTCTGTTGCACTTCCCTCTGAGCAAGACTCACTGGTTTATGACTCATCCTGCCTCCCCTCGCTCTCTGGGCCACTTCTTCTGCCAGGTGGCCCTCCGATGGGAATCCTCCTCCTCTTTTGAGGTCAGGCATGTTTCCCTTCCTGCTCCTTCAAAAATAACTGGGCCTCCCTTGGCGGTGACAGGCCGCCGTGTGGGGCCACTTGGCCTCATTCTGCTTCCTGGGAAGGCTTGTGTGGCCCGGGTTCCATGAAGTCCGTCCTCATGTAGGAGTTCTCAGCTTGGAATTCTGGGCTCTTCCATTAGCCTTTGTCTGGCTCTCCATTCTCTTCTCTCATTCAGCATCGCCTCCACCTGTTCTTCCCCACCCCACCGTGCCATGTTCCTGCAGGAGGACAGAGAATAGAGAAAAGCCGATTTGGGCTGCCGACACTGAGAACAGAAAGAACCCTGATTAATTCAGCACTGAACTTCCTGCAGGAATCTGGACTTGATTACCAAAGCCTGGCCCCCAAAAGAGACTTGTCCTGCTAGCCCTTCCTTCTCACCTCTGTCTGGTCAAGAGTCATTTGTGGACTTGACCTTCCTTCTGGCCAAGGCTCCTGTCAGGGGCCCAGGCAATACAAACAGAAAAGCCTCTGGGCTAGTTTTTCTCGTGGCCGCTATTAACATCCTGTCCCAGGTCCAGCATGAAGTGGAGAAGGCAAGGCACAAAGTGTGTATAATGGACTGATGTACTGAAGCGGAAGTAGACGAGGCTGAGGAAGCCTAGAGGACACACAGGAAAGGCAAGGATGGAAGTACCATGGGAATAGGCACTCAGTAGGTATTTATTAAGTGAGTAAGAGAACAGAAGGAAAGAATATCCCTGAGTCACGTGGGAACATGGTATGGGCAGGAGCCTGCTGGTGGGAGAGGGGAGGGCTTCAAGGGCGGAGGAGGGACCTGAGATGGAAAACCACCGTGTATCGTGGGCTGTTTTCGCCCCTGTGTGCTACCTCTAGAAAGAAAATGAGGAGTAAGAACGGAAAAGCAGGACACTTCAGACTTAAAACAGGTTAAAGAAATATAATATCTGGTCAACAGTCTCTTGCTGATACCATGGGGAAAAAAGGGTCATGTGGGGGATTAGCAGTCCCCGCTCCCCTTTTGCTGGGCATCCCCTGGGGGCTCCTCCGCTCCTGCTGGTAAATATGGCAAACTCTGAGCTTTTCCTGACATAGGAAAATAAGGTTCCCATAAATAGCACAGCCTACTTGCTTGAATACTGATGCAACAGGCTTTCATTCTGACAGCCAGCCCTTGACATTCTGTCAACCTCTTGGGAAGTCACTTCTGCCTGTTCTCCACGAAGCTGATTTCACAGCCGCCTCTGGAAATGGTAGGCACCCTTAGAAAAGGAAAAGCCCTCCGTGTTTCATTTGAGCCAATTCTCCTTACAACAAACATTCTTCCAGTTCTAACGATATTGCTGAATGTCACATTTCAGTGCTCCTTTCGAAAAGTGGGGAGCAGAGGAAAGGCAGAGGGTTAGTATTTTCTACCTCTGACAGAGAATTAGAATTTTACATAGAATATCTCACTTAAGTGCCATAACAACTTTAGGCGGGAGAGAGGAATACTTCATTTTATAGAGATGGGGGCTAAGAGAAGCAGGGGAGTAGCAAGGACACCTGTCTCTAAAACACATTCTCTTTCCATCCTGCTCTCCTGCCTCCCTACGTGGGTATCTGCAGTTTACAAAGCAACTCCCATGAACTACCCCCTTTCTGCCTCACAAACTTGAAATCCACGAATTATTTTTCATTCCCATTTACAGTGGTCTGAATGCTTATGTTCCCCCAAACCATTCATATGTTGAAGCTTAATCCTCCATGTGATGGCCCTTGAAAGGAG
The DNA here is from genome assembly GCF_009829155.1 of Mustela erminea. Classification (NCBI taxonomy): domain Eukaryota; kingdom Metazoa; phylum Chordata; class Mammalia; order Carnivora; family Mustelidae; genus Mustela; species Mustela erminea. Next base: position 111,904,738 of record NC_045614.1, on the reverse strand, counting down.
GGGCTCTAAAATGACTTTAGTGAGGGCGAAGTCCTCCTGAAGGGGATTGGAAACCTTCTGTCCTAGGTTCCCTGAAGCGGGGAGGTAACAAGTAGGTGGCCATCAGCAAACCAGAGGTGGGCTCTCCCCAGAAACTGGATCTTGGACTTGCCAGCCTCCAGAACTGAGAAAAAAGTGCTGCTCAATGGGTACCTGGGTTATTCCGTGGGTTAAGCCTCTGTCTTCTGCTCAGGTCATGGTCTTAGGCTCCTGGGATCAAGCCTCCCATCAGGCTCTCTGCTCAGCAGGGAGCCTGCTTCCCCTTTCTCTCTGCCTGCCTCTCTGCCTAATTGTGATCTTTCTCTCTCTATGTCAAATAAATAAATAAAGTCTTAAAAAAAAAAGTGCTGTTCAAGCCACCCCATCCATAATAATGTGTGAGCAGCCTGAGTGACTGAGCACCATTTTAAGGGGGAAACTGAGGCTCAGAGATGGGCACACAGAGACAGCGTGTTGTAAGAGAGAAACCACCAGTCTGGGAGCAAAAAGACCTGACTTTTACCCCTGGCTTTAACCGCAATGACCTTTGTGACCTTGGGCATCCTTTCGGGCAGAGGGTTTTCTCGTCTGCAAGGTGGGATTATGGACTAAATGGTCTCGCGTCCCCAGCAGTTCAAATAGTCTGTGATCCTGGGAAACGTCTAGGTGTTCCTAGTAATGAGATTAGAACTTTAGTTGCAAAGGGAAGCCAACAGAAACTTAGGTACACAACTGGCTCTGGTGAGATATTTGCATTTGTTCCTACGCTGAAGTTCACACTTTCAAGTTTCTACAGTTACAATGTCTTAATCATACTGACAGTGCTTTGAGAGGGCCATTAACATTCCCATTGGAAATGGAAATGCCAAATTGCTAATAGCACCCTGGGGGCTTTGGGTCTCCTGCTACCATCGCCTGAGATAATTTTTTTCCCTATCATATTTAAGTTTATTAAAATATCAATCTTTTTTGGTTTAGAAACAGAGATGTCTATGCCAGTGTTTATACAGAGGGAAAAAACACTGCGTGCCCCAGAAATAAGCCCACCCACATGTACCCCGCCCCGCTGAGCTGGTGGAAACATCTGAGGAGGCCAATGGCTGCCAGCCCGTGGGACTTCCCCTCGGTAGGGGGCGCTACCGGGTCTGAGGCCCAGAACTGGGGAGGGGAGCCAGGATGTCTTGCACAATAAGGTATCTGGTAGAGCAGAAAGAGACCGGACAGGCCAGGTTTAAATCTGGGCTCTGTCGCTTGAGGCCCTGGGAGGGGGACCTCTCCCAGCTTTCTTTTCCTGGCCCATAACTTCCCAGCATTTCTGGCTGAGAATTGTTTCAAGGATGAAATTGTTTCAGGGATTGTTTCAAGGATGGAATGACGCTAGCTAGGTCGGTCGTTCTACTATTCGCATGGAGTAAATGAGAAAACCGAGGCCCAGGAAGATGAAGGAACTTGCCAGAACATGAACCCGTGTCTGGTCCAGTCCTAAAGCCTGCATGGTCAACCAGTATACCCAGCTGCCTATCCAAATGAAACAAGGTCCTCATTCATGGTTACACAGTTACACTGACATGTTGCCCCATGGGATGCTGTCTGTGTCCCCGGATTTTCACAGGGCATCTTCTGTAGCTTCGATAAGGAATCCAGATCTGGACTCCAGGCTTCCAGGTCCAGAGGCTAGCTTCTGGGCCCACAGTGAAGATGGGCCCATCCGAGTCAGTAATTCACAGTGAGTACTGACCGCCAGGGCAACCAGAAGCCTTGAGGCATCATGACCAACGGTGATCACATTGTACTTGGAAGCCAAGTCAAAATCAGAAGTATATCTGCAAAACCTAGGCTCAGAATGAGGGGCATTTGAGAATTTCAGTGGCGGACAACTGCAGGCTGGTAAATCCAGGCTCTACAAGAGGGCCTCTGACCTGCTTCACCTGTGGGACGGTGAGATCTATAGGTCTTCCACAGCTTCCTCTTCTGGGGATAGCATATGGACAGAGGCCCCCTTCTTACCCAATATTTGTCCCTGGGACTTGACTTTTCTTGGATTCCATGGTTGACCAGTCCAGTCCTGTTTATTAACTCATTTCTTCATGTAGAGCTTTTTTGCTTTCTATCAAGGTATACTAAAACATGGAATATATGGAGCCTGTTTGTCTCCCTGAGATGACTTTGAAGATCTCTGTTGATTCTTTTTAAAAAAATTTTTTATTTAGGGGGAGGAGTCAAGATGGCGGAGAAGTAGCAGGCTGAGACTGCTTCAGCTAACAGGAGATCAGCTAGATAGCTTATCTAAAGATTGCAAACACCTGCAAATCCATCAGCAGATCGAAGAGAAGAACAGCAATTCTGGAAACAGAAAAACAACCACTTTCTGAAAGGTAGGACTGGCGGAGACGTGAATCCAAAGCGACGGGAAGATAGACCCCGGGGGGAGGGGCCGGTTCCTGGCAAGCGGAGGAGCAACGGAGCACAAAATCAGGACTTTTAAAAGTCTGTTCCGCTGAGGGTCATCACTCCAGAGGCTAAATCGGGACGAATCCCATGCGGGGTCAGCGTGGCCTCAGGTCCTGCAGGGTCACAGAAGGATCGGGGGTGTCTGAGTGTCGCAGAGCTTGCGGGTATTGGAATTGGAAAGCCGGCTACAGAGACAGAGCCGACAGTAAGCTCACAGCTCGGTGTTACCTTGAACTGGTCGCAGGCTCGGTGAGCTCGGAGCGTGGCAGGAGGTCAGGCAGACGGGAGTAACTGGGCGCTGTTCTCTGAGGGCACACTGAGGAGTGGGGCCCCGGGCTCTTGGCTCCTCTGGGCCGGAGACCAGGAGGCCGCCATTTGTATTCTCGTCCTCCAGAACTCTACGGAAAGCGCTCAGGGAACAAAAGCCCCTGAAAACAAACCCGAGCGGATTACTCAGCCCACCCCTGGTAAGGGCAGTGCAATTCCGCCTGGGCAAAGACACTTGAGAATCACTACAACAGGCCCCTCTGCCAGAAGATCAACAAGAAATCCAGTCAAGATCAAGTTCACCGACCAAGGAGTGCGGTTTCAATACCAAGGAGAGCAACAGAATTCCAGAGGAGGAGAAAGCAAAGCACGGAACTCATGGCTTTCTCCCTGTGATTTTTTTTTAGTCTTGCAGTTAATTTAATTTTTTTCTTTTTCATTTTTTCTTCTCGCCTTCTGGTAAAATTTTTTTTTAACTTTTACCCTTTTCTTTTTTAACGTTTTTTAACTAGTTTATCTAATATATATATTTTTTCTTTTTCATATTTTTCTTTATTTGTTTTCTTTTTTTTAAATTCTTTTCTTTTCTTTTTTTTTTTCTTTCTCCTTTTTGAACCTCTTTTTATCCCCTTTCTCCCCCCTCACAATTTGGGATCTCTTCTGATTTGGTTAAAGCATATTTTCCTGGGGTTGTTGCCACCTTTTAGTATTTTTACTTGCTCCTTCATATACTCTTATCTGGACAAAATGACAAGACGGAAACATTCACCACAAAAAAAAGAACAAGAGGCAGTACCGAAGGCTAGGGACCTAATCAATACAGACATTGGTAATATGTCAGATCTAGAGTTCAGAATGACAATTCTCAAGGTTCTAGCCGGGCTCGAAAAAGGCATGGAAGATATGAGAGAAACCCTCTCGGGAGATATAAAAGCCCTTTCTGGAGAAATAAAAGAACTAAAATCTAACCAAGTTGAAATCAAAAAAGCTATTAATGAGGTGCAATCAAAAATGGAGGCTCTCACTGCTAGGATAAATGAGGCAGAAGAAAGAATTAGCAATATCGAAGACCAAATGACAGAGAATAAAGAAGCTGAGCAAAAGAGGGACAAACAGCTACTGGACCATGAGGGGAGAATTCGAGAGATAAGTGACACCATAAGACGAAACAACATTAGAATAATTGGGATTCCAGAAGAAGAAGAAAGAGAGAGGGGAGCAGAAGGTATACTGGAGAGAATTATTGGGGAGAATTTCCCCAATATGGCAAAGGGAACGAGCATCAAAATTTAGGAGGTTCAGAGAACGCCCCTCAAAATCAATAAGAATAGGTCCACACCCCGTCACCTAATAGTAAAATTTACAAGTCTCAGTGACAAAGAGAAAATCCTGAAAGCAGCCGGGAAAAGAAGTCTGTAACATACAATGGTAAAAATATTAGATTGGCAGCTGACTTATCCACAGAGACCTGGCAGACCAGAAAGAGCTGGCATGATATTTTCAGAGTACTAAACGAGAAAAACATGCATCCAAGAATACTATATCCAGCTAGGCTATCATTGAAAATAGAAGGAGAGATTAAAAGCTTCCAGGACAAACAAAAACTGAAAGAATTTGCAAACACCAAACCAGCTCTACAGGAAATAGTGAAAGGGGTCCTCTAAGCAAAGAGAGAGCCTACAAGTGGTAGATCAGAAAGGAACAGAGACCATATACAGTAACAGTCACCTTACAGGCAATATAATGGCACTAAATTCATATCTCTCAATAGTTACCCTGAATGTTAATGGGCTAAATGCCCCTGTCAAAAGACACAGGGTATCAGAATGGATAAAAAAACAAAACCCATCTATATGTTGCCTCCAAGAAACTCATTTTAAGCCCAAAGACACCTCCAGATTTAAAGTGAGGGGGTGGAAAAGAATTTACCATGCTAATGGACATCAGAAGAATGCAGGAGTGGCAATCCTTATATCAGATCAATTAGATTTTAAGCCAAAGACTATAATAAGAGATGAGGAAGGACACTATATCATACTCAAAGGGTCTGTCCAACAAGAAGATCTAACAATTTTAAATATCTATGCCCCCAACGTGGGAGCAGCCAACTATATAAACCAATTAATAACAAAATCAAAGAAACACATCAACAATAATACAATAATAGTAAGGGACTTTAACACTCCCCTCACTGAAATGGACAGATCATCCAAGCAAAAGATCAGCAAGGAAATAAAGGCCTTAAACGACACACTGGACCAGATGGACATCACAGATATATTCAGAACATTTCATCCCAAAGCAACAGAATACACATTCTTCTCTAGTGCACATGGAACATTCTCCAGAATAGATCACATCCTTGGTCCTAAATCAGGACTCAACCGGTATCAAAACATTGGAATCATTCCCTGCATATTTTCAGACCACAATGCTCTAAAGCTAGAACTCAACCACAAAAGGAAGTTTGGAAAGAACCCAAATACATGGAGACTAAACAGCATCCTTCTAAAGAATGAATGGGTCAACCGGGAAATTAAAGAAGAATTGAAAAAAATCATGGAAACAAATGATAATGAAAATACAACGGTTCAAAATCTGTGGGACACAACAAAGGCAGTCCTGAGAGGAAAATATATAGCGGTACAAGCCTTTCTCAAGAAACAAGAAAGGTCTCAAATACACAACCTAACCCTACACCTAAAGGAGCTGGAGAAAGAACAAGAAAGAAACCCTAAGCCCAGCAGGAGAAGAGAAATCATAAAGATCAGAGCAGAAATTAATGAAATAGAAACCAAAAAAACAATAGAACAAATCAACGAAACTAGGAGCTGGTTCTTTGAAAGAATTAAAAAAATTGATAAGCCCCTGGCCCGACTTATCAAAAAGAAAAGAGAAAGGACCCAAATAAATAAAATCATGAATGAAAGAGGAGAGATCACAACTAACACCAAAGAAATACAAACTATTATAAGAACATACTATGAGCAACTCTACGCCAACAAATTTGACAATCTGGAAGAAATGGATGCATTCCTAGAAACATATAAACTACCACAACTGAACCAGGAAGAAATAGAAAGCCTGAACAGACCCATAGCCAGTAAGGAGATTGAAACAGTTATTAAAAATCTCCAAACAAACAAAAGCCCAGGGCCAGACGGCTTCCCGGGGGAATTCTACCAAACATTTAAAGAAGAACTAATTCTTATTCTCCTGAAACTGTTCCAAAAAATAGAAATGGAAGGAAAACTTCCAAACTCATTTTATGAGGCCAGCATCACCTTGATCCCAAAACCAGACAAGGATCCCATCAAAAAAGAGGGCTATAGACCAATATCCTTGATGAACACAGATGCGAAAATTCTCACCAAAATACTAGCCAATAGGATTCAACAGTACATTAAAAGGATTATTCACCACGACCAAGTGGGATTTATTCCAAGGCTGCAAGGTTGGTTCAATATCCACAAATCAGTCAATGTGATACAACACATCAATAAAAGAAAGAACAAGAACCATATGATACTCTCAATAGATGCTGAAAAAGCATTTGACAAAGTACAGCATCCCTTCCTGATCAAAACTCTTCAAAGTGTAGGGATAGAGGGCACATACCTCAATATCATCAAAGCCATCTATGAAAAACCCACCGCAAATATCATACTCAATGGAGAAAAACTGAAAGCTTTTCCGCTAAGGTCAGGAACACGGCAGGGATGTCTATTATCACCACTGCTATTCAACATAGTACTAGAGGTCCTAGCCTCAGCAATCAGACAACAAAAGGAAATTAAAGGCATCCAAATCGGGAAAGAAGAAGTCAAATTATCACTCTTTGCAGATGATATGATACTATATGTGGAAAATCCAAAAGACTCCACTCCAAAACTGCTAGAACTTGTACAGGAATTCAGTAAAGTGTCAGGATATAAAATCAATGCACAGAAATCAGTTGCATTTCTCTACACCAACAACAAGACAGAAGAAAGAGAAATTAAGGAGTCAATCCCATTTACAATTGCACCCAAAACCATAAGATACCTAGGAATAAACCTAACCAAAGAGGCACAGAATCTATACTCAGAAAACTATAAAGTACTCATGAAAGAAATTGAGGAAGACACAAAGAAATTGAAAAATGTTCCATGCTCCTGGATTGGAAAAATAAATATTGTGAAAATGTCTATGCTACCTAAAGCAATCTACACATTTAATGCAATTCCTATCAAAGTACCATCCATCTTTTTCAAAGAAATGGAACAAATAATTCTAAAATTTATATGGAACCAGAAAAGACCTCGAATAGCCAAAGGGATATTGAAAAAGAAAGCCAAAGTTGGTGGCATCACAATTCCGGACTTCAAGCTCTATTACAAAGCTGTCATCATCAAGACAGCATGGTACTGGCACAAAAACAGACACATAGATCAATGGAACAGAATAGAGAGCCCAGAAATAGACCCTCAACTCTATGGTCAACTAATCTTCGACAAAGCAGGAAAGAATATCCAATGGAAAAAAGACAGCCTCTTCAATAAATGGTGCTGGGAAAATTGGACAGCCACATGCAGAAAAATGAAATTGGACCATTTCCTTACACCACTCACGAAAATAGACTCAAAATGGATGAAGGACCTCAATGTGCGAAAGGAATCCATCAAAATCCTTGAGGAGAACACAGGCAGCAACCTCTTCGACCTCAGCCGCAGCAACATCTTCCTAGGAACATTGCCAAAGGCAAGGGAAGCAAGGGCAAAAATTAACTATTGGGATTTCATCAAGATCAAAAGCTTTTGCACAGCAAAGGAAACAGTTAACAAAATCAAAAGACAACTGACAGAATGGGAGAAGATATTTGCCAATGACATTCAGATAAAGGACTAGTGTCCAAAATCTATAAAGAACTTAGCAAACTCAACACCCAAAGAACAAATGATCCAATCAAGAAATGGGCAGAGGACATGAACAGACATTTCTGCAAAGAAGACATCCAGATGGCCAACAGACACATGAAAAAGTGCTCCATATCACTCGGCATCAGGGAAATACAGATCAAAACCACAATGAGATATCACCTCACACCAGTCAGAATGGCTAAAATCAACAAGTCAGGAAATGACAGATGTTGGCGAGGATGTGGAGAAAGGGGAACCCTCCTACACTGTTGGTGGGAATGCAAGCTGGTGCAGCCACTCTGGAAAACAGCATGGAGGTTCCTCAAAATGTTGAAAATAGAACTGCCCTATGACCCAGCAATTGCACTACTGGGTATTTACCCTAAAGATACAAACGTAGTGATCCAAAGGGGCACATGCACCCGAATGTTATAGCAGCAATGTCCACAATAGCCAAACTATGGAAAGAACCTAGATGTCCATCAACAGATGAATGGATCAAGAAGATGTGGTATATATACACAATGGAATACTATGCAGCCATCAAAAGAAATGAAATCTTGCCATTTGCGACAACATGGATGGAACTAGAGCGTATCATGCTTAGCGAAATAAGTCAAGCAGAGAAAGACAACTATCATATGATCTCCCTGATATGAGGAAGTGGTGATGCAACATGGGGGCTTAAGTGGGTAGAAGAAGAATCAATGAAACAAGATGGAATTGGGAGGGAGACAAACCATAAGTGACTCTTAATCTCACAAAACAAACTGAGGGTTGCTGGGGGGAGGGGGGTTGGGAGAAGGGGGTGGGATTATGGACATTGGGGAGGGTGTGTGCTTTGGTGAGTGCTGTGAAGTGTGTAAACCTGGTGATTCACAGACATGTACCCCTGGGGATAAAAATATATGTTTATAAAAAATTAAAAATTAAAAAAAATTTTTTTATTTATTTTTTAATTTATTTGACACACAGAGAGAGCACAAGTAGGCAGAGAGGCAGGCAGAGAGAGAGGGGGAAGCAGGCTCCCTGCTGAGCAGAGAGCCTGATGCAGGGCTCGATCCCAAGACCCTGAGATCATGACCTGAGCCGAAGGCAGAGGCTTAACCCACTGAGCCACCCAGGTGCCCGAATATCTCTGCTGATTCTTAGTAAGTTGTGCTCATCACAGACATATACCCCTGAAACAAATAATTCCTTATATGTTAATTAAAAAAAAAAAAGTTGTGCTCAAATTTGTTTATCTATTTTTTTGTTGTTGTTAAAGATTTTATTTATCTATTTGACAGACAGAGTTCACAAGTAGAGAGGCAGGCAGAGAGGGGGCAAAGAAGGCTTCTTGCTGAGCAGAGAGCCCAAAGCAGGACTTGATCCCAGGATGCTGGGATTATGACCCGAGCCAAAGGCAGAGGCTTTAACCCACTGAGCAACCCAGGCACCCATATTTATCTATTTTTTTTTTTAAGATTTATCTATTTATTTGAGAAAGAGAGCTTGTGAGTGGGGCAAGTGGCAGAGGAAGAGAGAGAGACTCCTCAAGCAGACTCCTTGCTGAGCAGGGTTCCCGATGTGGGGCTCCATCTCAGAACCCTGAGATCATGACCCAAGCCAAAATCAAGAGCCAGGCGCTCCAGTCATGCTCAGATTTAAATCTTCAAGAGAAATCTTCCTCATAATTCCTAGTCCACCAGAACTAGCAACAGAAACAAAGCCCCCACACATAGTAGGGGCATGGTCAATGCCCACATAATGACAAACACCTTCCTTGGTGACATCTGCATAGGACACAGTCCATGACCTCAGGCAATTTCACAGTCTAAAGAAGAAGACAAACATGGGTAGAGAGCCATGACCCAGGATGCTTGAGCAGAGACAGCGGCAAGAGGGTGGGGTGTTAACAGGATCAAGGACGAGCACAGGCCGCCATCCTGGGAGGGGAGGGGCCAGAGAAGACTTCCCCGAGGGGACATCTGTTACAAAGGACGAGGAGAAGACTCACAGGCAAGAAGGCAGGGAGGGTTGTTCCTGACAGGCAATAGCATAGCACCTTTGAAGAATTCCCAGCAATTCACCAGGAGTGCAGAGTATTATGAAGGGCAGGTAGACGGTTTTCGTGAGGGATCCGGGGGAAATAGAAAGAGATAAGACTTTGTCCCAATTAGAAAGAAGGTGCCCCTTTCTCCAGCTGCATTTGAGCACCTCCCCTTGGCCGGATGGCTCTGTGCATACAGTGCGCAACTGTACACTGAGGCCATTGACACGGTATACTCTCTCATCAGGGACATGTGTCATGGCTCTAGATGTTTGGATTTTGCTCAGAACATGCAGAATCTGAAAGATTAATGAGGGACGTTTATTATTATTATTATTATTTTAAGATTTTATTTATTTGAGAGAGAACGCTAGCACGAGTTGGGGGGAAGGGAAGAGGGACTAGCAGACTGCCCGCTGAGCGGAGGTTTGATCCCAGGACCCTGAGATCATGACCCAAGCTGAAGTCAGACCCTTATCTGACTGAGTTAAGGCATCCCATCAGAAGGGTTTAAATCAAGAAAGTGACATGACCACTAACTGTGTTTTGGAGAGAACACTCTAGAAGCAGAGAGGCTGACCCATTGGTGAGGAGTTGAAGAGAAGGTTAAGGGGACCCAGGGCAGGCGGAGTCCAGGGAGGACTCAGGCAGAGGCACAAGGCAGGGAGGTGGAGCAGAAGGAAGGCTTTGGCGAATGCTTGGAGGTTAGTCTGGTTACAAAATCCAATCGGACATGAGGGAAGAGAGGGCACATGAGGAAAAGATGGCAATTTGGTTCTCAGGCTCAGGGGACATAGACGTGAGACTCCTGCAGAGGGAGGGAGGAGAAATTGAAGCCATCCAAATTGGGAGTGAAGAGGGCTCAGAAAGAGATGTCGGAGAACCTTACATTTCTGAGACAGAAACAAGGGTGCTGGGAGCAGGCTGGAGGCTGAGTACATGCTGGCCCTCTGGTCCTTCTTGTCGCCACTGAGTCTGAGGCAGAGGTATCTGTAGAGACCAGGACTTTGAGTGGGGGCTGTTCAGGGGCTGAGAGAAAGAAACAGCTGCCATGGGGGTGGCTGTGTGAGGTTGTAGACTGGGGACACAGAGAAGAACTGCCAGGCACGGATTGTTTTCTCCTGGCCTGACAGCTGCTGTCAGTCAGGGAACCAGATGGAATAATGAGGTAAGATTCTCCCAGCACAGAAGCTACCCTCTGGGAGCAAAGCAGGTGCTTTCGGATACAGAATTTATTCCCTGAACCACTAGAGGGCCACTGGGGCTAATAGGGTTTGTTACCAGAGTGCAAGAAGAAGCTCCCAGATGCCCTCCCCAGTTAGAACCAGGAACCTGCCCTCCATAACCTTTGCAGGCCTGAGCAAGAGTATAAATGAAGGCATATACACCAGATGTCCAAATATTTAGAAACTATAAATTAAGCTATTCCCATAGCTGGCCTGCATTCCCAGCCAGGCTCTTGAACCGTCTTCCCAGTCGTCACCCTTGCATCCCAGAGGCTAACAGAGCTGAGCTGAGTGCTCCCCAAGCCTCCCCCCCGTTCCCACCTCCCGCAAGCCACCTGGAAACCTGGGCGTGACTCAGACCTGCTGGCTCAGGCCAGGCCAGTCCAGGCCAGCTCTGACGAGACCCTCTGAACTCGGGACAGACAGTGACACAATCAAGGTCCCCAGGAAGCCTCGACAGGCATGTACCCCTCCCTCAGTGCCATTTTGCCAACTCAGGATTTCCAGGCAGTTCTAAGCACCTCCCAATACTATATCACCCGAGTCGAGAGAAGGGAAAGAGCAGAGTTATCCTGTGGAAATTTCTCTGGCTAGATCCCCACCTTGCATAATTTGAAGCAATTATAAACAAAGCAGGCTGTTCTGGAAACAGCCCAGTCTCTTTCTGCTGGTAAATGGTAAAACAAAATGTGCTACATCCAGACAATAGAACACTACCCAGTAATGAGAATAAACTACCAATATCTGTAACGACGTGTAAAAAACAACCCATAAAGCAGTCCAAAGCACTGTGTTAAGTGAGAGAAGCCAGACACGCAGAAGGCTGCATACGTACCGCACCATCCTACCTAGAAGACGTTCTGGAAAAGGCAAGCTACAGGGAGAGGTGGCAGACCAGTGGTGGCCAGCCAGGGGCAGTGGGAGGGGATAAACTGCCAAGGGGCAGAAGGGAACTGGGGGATAAAAATGCTCTATGGCTTGATTGTGTTGGTGGTTACCAACTGTATACATTTGCCAAATCTCACCAAACCAAACACTTTAAAAAGTGTATAGTTTATAAATTATAGTTGATAAATTATACCTGAATTGTATAGTTGTTATATAGTTTATAAATTATCCCTGAATAAAGCTTGTATATTTATATATTATGTTGTATAGTTTATATAGGTATATAGTTGTTTAGTTCTATAGTTATAAATTACACCTGAATAAAGCTAATCCCCTAAATAAGTAAATAAATAAATCATGGAGATCATCTTTCTCTGGCTTCCCAGGACAGAGGTTGTGATTTTCTCCCTCTTCCCTGGTGGGGGGTCCATTTCATCCCAAGTGACCCTCTCCTATACTTACTCTTCACTCAGTTACCAAATCAGAGACAGACAGACAGACAGAGACAGAGATTTAAAGAGAAAACATTTTCGTGTTTTGCCATCTGTGAGATGTAGGATCCTCCTAAGATCAGGCCCCAGGCAGGGAGAAGGTCACCCTTCCAGGGCCTACGAGCAACAGGAGAACATCATAGACTGAGAACATCACCTTTCAAAAGATGCCTCAATTTCCACCACCCAGCAACTTCTCTCTCACTTAACACACAACTCTTTTTAAGTTTGTTGTTTATTTATTTTTGGCACCAACGTGGTGCCAAGATCAAGAGTCACACGCTTTTCCCACTGAGCCAGCCAGGCACCCCCACACAACCCTTTAATAGTAAACCTTCTGTGAATGTTGAGTTTTTGTTGAAATTTAAATGTTTTTTTTTTTTCCTCAAGCGTTCTGTAGGTAGTCTTTTTTAAATGACTGTTCTCCCCCTCATTTACTCATTTTGCAAATTTGCAATTTTTCATAGGTTGGATTTGCTTATAAGAAAGTATACCTGACAGATAGGCCATCGCACCTCCATTTTGTTTCACGGATTTGCCATGAGGGTGTTTTCACTGTGGCAGGGCCCAACTGAAAATCAGAAAAATGGAGAGTAGAAGGGTAGAAAATAATACAAAACAACTGATTAACATGGTGCATTTCTTTCTTTCTTTCTTTTTTTTTTTAATATTTTATTTATTTGACAGACAGAGATCCCAAATAGGCAGAGAGGCAAGCAGAGAGAGAGGGGGAAGCAGGCTCCCCTCTGAGCAGAGAGCCTGATGTGGGGCTCAATCCCTGGACCTCGAGATTATGATCTGAGCCGAAGGCAGAGGCTTAACCCACTGAGCCACCAGGCACCCCAGCATGGTGCATTTCCATTTGTCTCTCTGATGTGGGCTTGCAGATGCTCACACATTCCTCCCAGTTTTATATTTCACTAAATATCATGAAATCCTAGGAGCCACTTCCTTTGAAAGTATGGCTTATACTTATGATAAAAATGAGGGCAACGGCTTTTTAAAAATCATCATGTCATAGGTATGACTTTCGGCATGAACACCTATTACACCAAAGGGCTGTTCTTGACTCGGGGGTCTAGGAAATCTATAATCACCCCCTGAAGTCACGTAACCTTTCAGTGACTCAATTTACTCCTCTGTCAAATGGGAATGACAAGAACGCTCTTCCTTTTCTGTGGTGAGGGGCAGAGGCAGATGGGAAATGACTTCATAAACTATGCAACAATGCGAGCCCGTGGGAGCTGTGAGTTCACAGGCAGCCGGAGACGAAAATGTGACTCCCTCGCAATGGCAAGGGCCCCGGCCTTTACAGGAGACTCTGAAAGCTTGTTTGTGCTGGGGATGTTTTTCTTTCTGGTTTATAACCAACGTGTAGGCAGCCCCCTTTCCCTTCCTCCTGCTTACAGGAGCACCATCTAGAGGTTCCAGGCGTTCTGTGCTGAGTTCCGGATCCTGGAGCACCGAGCTGGTCAGGGTCCCCCAGCTTAGCGTGCGCTGGGCTCCAACCCCAGTGCGCACTGAGAAACCATGGGGGTCAGCACTCCAGCCTGGCCCGCCATTGTCTGGCCCCACGGGTCAGTGAACAGGCTAATGGGGCCTGTTCAGGGAGGTGGGGCGCAAACAATGGGAACAAATGGCTGTGCTCCTAAGAGGCAAAGTGCTGGCAGGATTTCCCCCAGAGCTAATCAATTCCAGAACCACTCACCCAGGCAGCTGAGCCTCTATGGTCGCTGACTCAAAACGGGCCACACTGGTGCTGGGGAAATGAGAAACTATCACACCAAAGGGAAAGGAAATGAGATCGTTTAGCAGAGATAAGGGAGGACCAAGAGGACAGCCCAAGCCCTGGCAGGACTGAAGCGAGGGAGGCTAAGTTCCCCTTTCTGGGCAAGGACCCGCTCCCCTCGGCCGCACTGCACGGAGCTCTGCTCGCCTGCAGCTCCGACCATTGCCTCCCTCTGCTCTCCCCCTTTCTGGCCTCCACCAGCTGGCCAAGCAAGCGGGACCTCACAGTTACAGGGGGCAGGCACATAAGTCATTGATCATTAAGGCAGGGAAGGGCTGGAGACACCACCGGCCCATGGGGTTCCCAAACTTTCCCCCACCAACTCTTCTTAAGCCCCCTTCTACAGGGATCCCATCCTTGGGAGATTTTAAAATAGCTGCTTTTATTGAACACCTGCTCCTTTGGGTTGTTCACTGGGCTAAGAATTCTTCTTAGAATGCCCACAAAATATTATGTTGGCAACAATGCCAACAAAACCCCTGGGAGGGAGGTGTAATTGTACCTCTATTTATTTATATAAGAAGGTTCAGCCTAGGAGAGGTGTGTTTGCCCGAAACACTACGTCTAGAAAACAGGAGCGTCCGAATTGCAACTAGGTACGTGTGGTGTCAAGACCCCACAGGACGACAGCATTTAAGAAGAAAGAGCTTGTGGCCCCCGCTATTGTGCTCCTAGCTATATACTCAAGAAAAAGGACATATATGTCTACATGCCAACTTGAATATAAATGTTTATGGCAATAGTCAAATGGTAGAAACAACTCAAATGTCCATCAAGTGGTGAATGGGTAAACCAGATGTAAAGCATCCATATGGCAGAATTAGGATTTGGCCACAAAAAGGAACAAAGCACTGATACTACACCATGGACGGTCCTGGGGAACATTCTGCTAAATTAGAGAAGCCGGGGCGCCTGGGTGGCTTAGTCAGTTAAGCCTCTGCCTTCGGCTCAGGTCATGATCCCACAGTCCTGAGATCGTGTCCCATGTCAGGTTCCCTGCTCAGCGGCAAGCCTGCTTCTCCCTCTCCCTCTGCCTTTCACCGGCTCTTGCTCTCTCTCTCTCAAATAAATAAATAAAATCCTAAAAAAAAAAAAAAAAGAAAGAAAGAAAGAAAGAAAGAAAGAAAGAACCCAGACACAAAGGACCATAGAATATATGATTTTGTCTACATGAAAATGTCTAGAATAAGTATGTATATGTAAATACTGACATAGAAATAATTACATGTGAATATATAAAATAAGGGAATTATTATATAATAAGTAAATATATAGATGCAGAAAGTGGATTCGTGGGGAAACAGGGAGATAAGGTGATCATCCCTAAAGGGTATAGGGCTTCTTTCTGAGATAATGGAAATGTTCTCTAATGGGCTGTGGTGATGGTTGCACAGTACTCTGAATATACTGAAATCCAGTGAGTCCTCCACTTTCAACAGTGCCTTGTAGGGCATGTGGATTATAACTCAATAGAGCTACTCGAGAGAACTCGCCCATGCTGTGACTAGAATAGCACGACTCCCTCGGACTCTCATGTGTCCTACAGTGGTTCTGACTTGTGCAGACAGAGAAACAGCAGCCATGTGGAGCCATGGAAGGAGCAAGGGCTTTGGAGCCAGCGACCTTGGACAACATCTTTAGCCCATCTGGGCTCTGGTTCCCTGTCTGTAACCTGGGGTTAGTAAGTCCCATCTTACCAAGTTGTTGGGGTATATAGGAAAGCCCCCAAACCTTTCCTCCAGTTCTAACATTGCCCGATTTTGATGTAGGGGGCTTGAGTGAAGAGGAAGAGGTGGGCAGTGCCTGTCTGTGGACAGAGAGGTTCGCCTTGCATTGAAGTCACACCCACCCACCGGGGATCCTTCTCTTCTCCTGTGCAGACCGCAGGCTGGTCAGCTGGATGGGGCATTTGGGGATTTGCTGCCCTCCGTCATGTCCCCAAATAGGAGGGAAGTTAGAAAGCAGGGTGATTTGTGGGAGCTCTAGGGACAACTCTTGCTGCCCTTGGAAGCTGGGGGGAGTGAGGCAAATGAGAGAGTGAAGAGGAGGCCAGGCTCCCATAGAAACTTTGCTCTATTTCAAGACAGTGGGATGGGTTGGATGGTTCCGATGTATGCCCTCCCAGCTCGAAACATCTGCCAAAAATGCAGAGATGCTTTCCTGAAAACATCTGGAAGATAGAAAGAGGAATAAAAAAAGCTAGACAAGGGGCACCGTGGCTCAGTGGGTTAAGCCGCTGCCTTCGGCTCAGGTCATGATCTCAGGGTCCTGGGGTCGAGTCCTGCATCGGGCTCTCTGCTTGGCAGGGAGCCTGCTTCCCTCTCTCTCTCTCTCTGTCTGCCTCTCCATCTACTTGTGTTTTCTCTCTATCAAATAAATAAATAAAATCTTTAAAAAAAAAAAAAAAAAAAAGCTAGACAAGTAAAACACAAAGCAAAAAGCCCCAAACAATTTGGTAACAGAGGTACTTAAATACTACTAAGAAAACGGTAGTAACAGGCCAACCATAATGGTAAAGTACAAGTTCTGGATTTAGGAATTTGCCCACTCACTAAAATTTACTGTTACTTCCAAAATCACTCCTCATGGTACTTCAGAGGACATTCAAGGACATGAGCCAGGCAGCAAAAAATTTGAGTCATTCTGGGCTTGTGTTCTCAGCTGAGGCCAAACAAAGCCTTCTGGTTTCAGCTCTCCTCCTTCAACAAGTGTTTTGGTTTGGTTTGGTTTTATTGCCGTCTACACAACGCTGTGTTTTCTGCCTTGTCTCCCTCTTGGTTGGTGATTTCGCAGGTGTAGCCTTGACATGCCGTCTGGTCTTCTGGAGCAACCTTCCCTCAGAAAGCTGCCCCATGCCCCGCGGAGAGAAGCTGTTTATTAATCTTCATTCGGGCCTGGATGCTAAGGCATCAACAATCTACATCAAATTAGGTGTCTTTGAACTGAAACACACATTTAAAAAAAGGTTAAGTAGTGATCTGCTGACAAAAACGCTGTGACCAGAAGTTCCCGGGCTCCTAACCCTGTTTTTTTCTCCAGAAAGTTCTCTCTGCTGTCCAGGGCTCAAGTCTTTATAGACCACAACTACTGTGAGCACGAGCAGTGGCCACACACACTCTGTGTTTTTAATGCATGTTCTCTCTGTGCTACAGGTAAGGAAGTTGAAGTTATCCATATTAATGGACTTAGAGCTCCCATGTGGAAGTGGGGGGATTTGAATCCATTTCTCTCTCACTCTCCAGGGAGGAAAGGAACTCTCTAGCCTGGGAGCCGGAATGCCAGTTCTTAGAAAAGGCTGCCCAGGCCTGTATCAAGGCTGATGGGAGGGCCTCCGGAGAGCTGAGCGTAAGTCAAGGACAGGGCCTATCTGAGAAAGGAAGGGGAAAGACCTGGACATGATCCTCCAGATGTAGTCTGGTCAGTGGGGAAAAGATCCATCTTCCATCAGCACAGAAGAGAGGCACCAGAATGAAAAGTGTGGGTGCCAGCCACACACAGAGAGAAGCAGTGGCGGGGACAGGAATTGTTCAGCTTAGAAATGAGAGTGTGGGGACCTGCAGGAGGGATCTTGAAATACCTCGAGGACTCTCTTGGGATTGAGAACTGGAAGGAAAGCAGGTTCAGAGTTACAAGGAGCAGGTTGTGACTCAGTGTAAGCACTGTTTTCTGATCCTCAGAGCTCTCCAAGAGGCCAAGATTGGGAACTGGTGGTCCCTAGGCTCAATCCGGCTGTAGACACACTGTGTTGGTTCACAGCATTTCTGAAAAATTGGATTTCAGTGCCCCTGCTGTGGGATGTGTGTCTCCATTTTCCAGAGCCTGTGCCGCCACTTCCTATCACTCATGTGCAGCTTGACTTGCCCTTCAAGTATTGGGTTGACTGATTCAGCAAATAAAAATACAGAATGTGCAGTTAAATTTGTTTCAGACAAATGACAAATCCCTTTTCATGTAAATATGTCCCATGCAGTACTTGGGATATACTTATGCTGTGTCTATAGTTAGTTATGTCCCAGTATTTGTGATTTACTAATACTGTCCCACATTCAATCTGGCAGCCCTACCCTGGAGGCCTGAACTAGGAGCCCCAGATGCTGCATTTTGAGGAAGCATGTTCTATATTTGGGAAATATTCAAAGACTTGTCTCAGAGGAATGCTAGAGAATGAAACGGCTAAAATGGTCTAAATGGCCTTATTTTCTTGAGATCTCCCATTTCAGAGAGATAAAACAATAAAAGCTAGAGGGAGATAATAATTCTAAATAACAACCCCGGGTGCTATTCTGGTGTGCATGACAGGTGGGACACTGGCTTGTGCTGGAACAGCAGAATGTTCTACCAGAACTGGGACTGATCGATAGATAAGGACATAAAGGGGGTTTGACCTCAAATATCAATTGCAAGTAAAATGTTTGTTAAGTGCAAGTTGATTGATGTGCCTATAGCCGGGAAGAATGGTGGCCATCCCTTTCTGGATTGGGGCATGAACCCAGAGGCATGTAACATCCCTAAATGATGATTCTAGTTTATCTGTCAAAAGCCATCTTCTGCTTCTCCGAGACTGGAGTAAGTCATCCTGACACTTGTTTTCCTATCCTGCTGCCAGCACTGGGTTTCTGGTTGTTTTGAACAGACCGTGACCGACTTCCCAGGGCCCAGAACATGGCAACAGTTGATAGGAGAGCAGAGGCTGGCCCTAGTGCACGGTTACCACGGCCTCGGTTTCTTCTGCAGAAAAGGAGGTACAAGATCTCCAAGGTCAGTTCCAGAAATTGTGCTGCTGAAAGTGTCAGGAGTCTTCAGTCATCAGCTAGCCTTTCTGCACCCTCCTCCTGACCTCCGAGGAATTAGGATATTTATGTTCAGTGGGATTGAGTGAGCCTTTGGTTTAACGCCCCCATTTTGGAGATAAAGCAAGTGCTCTTCATGGTAGGGTGATGAGGCCCAGAGCTCTTTGTGGCTCAGTGGGTGGCCTCCCATTCTTCGTTTATGGTTCATCCTGTCTCCCTCCCTTACTTTTACTCAAATCTCTCAAGGTCCCTCACTCAAAACCAACAAAATGACAAAAGGCAGGGGAAGTTAACAAAATGAATAAAAATATTTGGGAGAGAGAAGGCACAGCACACTAGTGTATGGACAGATGCACACAAAGGCAATATCCTTAGCAGTTCCAATTTGTCCTTCTCCGGAAAAACTCCTAGGAGACCTGGGCTCTGCCCTCTCTCTTAAAGACAGACTGATCCAGAACATTCCCAGGTTGACTCAGATGCTAAGTATTCCTAATGACACTGGGTTTCCTTCACCATTCTCCTCTTCATCAAGATTAAACAGAGAAAAATCTCAGGGGTTGTTCAAAGTGAGTAAAACTCAGTAAAACTCCATTTCAATTGTCGTAAAGTTGGGACAAATTGATATGTGCTTTTTACAGAAAGACTGAGCTTAAAGTTGAGAGGTCACTGACCCAGCAACTTCTGAATCTTAAACAAAGGCCTTCAGGTGACTTATGGCTCCACCGTTTTCCCAAATAATGGCTGTTTTCACTGTCCATTCTTTTTTTTTTTTTTAAATATTTTATTTATTTATTTGACAGAGAGAGCACAGCACGGGGAGCAGCAGAGGGAGAGGAAGAAGCAGGCTTCCTGCTGAGCAGGGAGCCAGCTGTGGGGCTCGATCCCAGGACCCTGGGATCATGACCTGAGCCAAAGGCAGATGTCTAACAACTGAGCCACCCAGGCACCCCTCACTGTCCATTCTTGGTAGGTATTCTGTCTCCTCCATGAGAACTTCTGGGGACCCTGCACTTTCCACCTCTTAAATTTCTCAGGGTCTCGTACTTCCATTATGCACATAAACCCCCAGCCAGCGGGTGTTGAATGAATGAGCTGGAAATGAAGGGAAAAGAACAGGGGCTATGGAAACAAATATCCTGGATCTCGTTCCTCCGATCACCAGCTGGTGAACTTGGGCAAGTTTTTAGTTTCTCTAAGCCTCTGTTTACTTATTTGTAAAATGCAAAGAAACCACCTCTCTTACAGGGTTGTAAAGAGAAAATGGAATAATGAAGGCACTCAAGAGGCAGTAACTATTATTATTGTACCTGTTGAATCTATACCAGACTCAAGGGATGAGAACCACCATAGGACAGTATGATTTTCTCGCCTTTCAATGAGGTGCTATTCTGTTTGGCACAAAGTTATAGACTGGCCATCTGAAGGATGAGTGGCTTTGTGTAACTGCCCACAGCAGTGGGCACTGTTTTACTGGTCCCTAAGACTGTTTAAGGAGAGGCATTATAGTCAACAGTGGAATGCATGCCAATTGTTTTATTTATGATGCCTATTTGGGTGACAAGGCTGGCCAGCAAGTGGCCCCCCGGGAGAAGCTTTTGGCCCCCTCCACGTCATTACTCCACAATGCGGCGAAAAGACTGCACAGCTGGGGAAGCTGCACCCCAATCGATGGGCTTCCGGTACTCCTTCTTGTCCAGGAGGTACTGTCTGCCGCGGTAGTTGGGTAGCTCGTAGAAAATCCAGACGCCATCCAGCACCTTACTGGAGTGCACCTCTCGCATGTGAAACTGCTCCATGATGGAAGGGCAATCTTCAGTGGTTTCGTACATCTGACCATTAAAATCTCCTTTCTCGAAGATCTGAATCTTATACTGGCCTCCACTAGACTGGAAAAACACAGGAGGAAATAAACTACGATGATTATGGAAATCACCAACACGTCAAGAACTCCGAGAACAGCGTGGTTGGGAGTCCACCATCTTGAAAGCCAGAGGGTCTGATCTCCCATCCCCGCTGCATACTGACTGAAACAGCTGACCTTCAGTGAGAAAAACTTGATGCTTTAAAGTACTTAGGAGGTAGAGAGAGTGTTCTGGAAATAATTCATGTACTCAGTCTTGTGATGAACTGACCCTAGGTTTTATGCAAGCCTCAGCAGCCAACAGAAGAAAACATGCCATTAAAGGGTAGGAAAATGTTAAGAAAATGCTTCCACATGAATGTTAAAAAAAAAAAAAAAAAAAGGAAGGGGGGGTAGCAGGGGCAAAAGAGACGGAAAGAGCTGCAGCAGGGGAGCTGGTGAGCGAGCAGGCGGGGTGGCGAGGGCCCCAGTCTCACCAGGTGAACAGCTCGGCAGGAGCTGAGGCGGTCGTTGAGGCCCATCCAGTGCTGGTACTCGGGGTACTCGCCCCGGGGCAGGATGTACATGTAGCCCGCGAAGTTGGGCCTTTCGTACACGGCCCAGGTGCCTCCCTCCACTCGAATGGAGTTGCAGCGACTCAGGTACATGTGGAAATCGGCGCAGTCGCAGTCACAGTCATAGTGGCGGCCTTGAAAGTGCTTGTCCTCATAGAAAGTGATCTGAAGTGTGAGGCGAATAAAGAGAGGAACTGGGGAGTTGGGCGGCTTTATTCCTAAAAAACTAAAGACCAAGAACATAGTCCCCACTTTGGAAATTTCCTTTCTCTTTGATGTTGAGGAGGAAATACGGAGTTCTACCTCACCTCCCAACACCTACCTTCTGGCAGACGACTTTAGCTGTCAACAACAGGAAGGAAAACTTTCTGAAGGCTTAAAATGAAGCAAAATAAAAGAGTGCCCTAAGATAAGCCAGACCCAAGTTCATGGCTTCCTCCTCTTTGTTCCCCTAACTCACGGTACTCATCGCATAAAAAAATAAATTATCCACTTACATATCTCTCTCCCCTCAGACTCTTACTAGACTTTTTCCAGGGGCAAGGACCAAGCCTTATTTAAGCTATGGACCCCTGCACCCACCACTGGACAAACCCTCAATCAGTGTTGCATGAAGATGAGAGTTCCAAATGCAGACATTCACTCTAGGTGATACGAAGATACACAGAGAAAAGTAAAACAGACCTTAGCTTTAGGGAGTTATTTCAGATGGATATAGAGCATATGCATGACAATATTTTATGCTCTGTTATTAATTTATTGCCAACAGAGTAGTTACAAGGCAACAAAATGGCAAGTCAAGAATGTTCTTTTCCTCAAACTCTTTCCCAAGTTTGCCCCACAACCTGTGGGGTAAGCCTGAGACCTCTGACGGCACAGCAGTGTGCAGCTCCGAGAACTGGGAAATTATAAACCTGGGATCTTGAGCTGCATCTCTGCAGTCAGACTCACTAGCTCAGGCAAGCTGCCTCTCTGGGCTCCTGCTTCCCACTTGTCAGATGAAGGACTACACTAGATTAAAGGTCTGGGTGTAAAAATAAAACGTTCCTGTTTGCAGCAGGAAATAGAATTCCTAGGCGCTCCTGGGGCTTCTTAACGCAGCTTCTGAAAACCACCAGGCCAAATGGACCGTAGAGTTTGCCCCTTCTTGTTCTACAGTTCCACAATCCAAGATAAATGCTAGTTTACAATCGAAACGGAAAGAACAGGTGTCGAGTCAAGCAGTTAATTCCCTAGCGTTATGCTGCCACCTCGTGGCTAATTGGCGTTATCAGTTTAGAAAAAGAAAAACCAGGTCAAGCATTTCCTAGGAAAGGAGTAGAGACAGGTAGTCTTGAGAGGATCTTTGAGGTGAAGATTGAAGGATAAGGAGGGGTTTCTGGGGGAAGAGAAAAAAGGATTGCCCACAAGGAATAAAAGAGCATGGCCCACCACAGGAACAAGTAGTTCAAGCTTGGCGCATATAGAGTATGTGGTGAAGTATCCAGAAATAACGGATGCCATGCTAGAATCCCTTTGGTTGGAGTGCGTGGAAGCAGGTGGTTGCTGTGAGTGTGGTGGAGGTGGTGCAGGCCAGCCAATGGCAACTGTTAGCTGATGACACGGAGGGAACAAACAGTCAAATGGAACCGGGGATTTGGTGACTGATGAGATGTAAGGAATGATGGAAAGTCAGAAACCAAGAATGACTTTCAAAAGGCCATAAAACCTCAGTGTTTTCTACCCCAGGAGAGACTTTCTAGATCATAGGCTACTGATGGGTATTGCCTGCCACCTTAATCTACCCTTCCAGTCTCTCTCCCCTCTTGTTTTCTGTTCCTTATGAGCTTCCCGACCCCTTCTCACCCCTAAATCATCGACTCCATTTCCTTTCGTCCTCTCCCAAATTTCTCTTCCACCTCCATTTCGCACTTCAGCATAGCAGACTGAGAGATACATGGCGTCTCAGTCTCAGATGAAAACAAAATTGCAGCACCCGCTAGTCACTATCTCTGTGACCTTGGATAGGCCACTGAACCACTCTTCAAAGCTCAGGCTCTTCATTTGTAAACCTGGATAACAATATGCACTCCAGAGGGCTGTTCTGAGAAGGGGTAATACCAATAAAGCACTTAGTTTAATCGGGTTCATAATTGCCAATAGACTTTGCTACTGTGGCTACAGATGAAGAAGTTAAATGACTCGCTTAAGGTCAATAGCTAGTGACAAGTCCGTTGCGGGCAAGTGAGTGGACTGCTGTGCAAAAGTCCTGGTCAGTGACTTGTGATTCATTTTATCTTCTCTCCTTTTGCTGTCTTCCCCCGCTGTACAGCTAGCTCGGTTTCACAGACACCATTTACTCTCCTAGTAATGGAACGAGACTGATTCTGAGTCTGGGAAGCTTTCCCCAAAGCCTGTGGAAAGATGTTTAGGAAAACTAAGGTAACTTCACTGAGAATGAATAGATTCTAAACTCCTTAATTTAACTTTAATTTACTTTTGGTTTTTGGTCAATTAGTCAACAAAAAAAGAAGCTTTGCAAGGGATACGCTATAGGCAAAAAAGTTAGTATCTTTTTTACTTGAATGTTTCCCACACTTGGTGCCCTATGCACCTTTGCCTAGCTGACATCTGAATCTGAGAAGTGGAAATATACACAATGTTCTATGAGGTCCCCTTGCTGGCCACCCTTTCAGCAGACTAGCCAACCATCCCAAGGTTGAAACAAAGTACTGTGTTGCCACAGAGACTGAGCTCCATGAATCAAGCTCTCCTTTCAGTGGGAGACCTTCCAAATCTCAGAGCCCAGAGAATGTTGTACTTCTACTCAATTTCCATTTGCAGAAGGACCAAGAAATCTACTCTATAGTGAGCTGAGATTCTTGGACAAAAAAATCTGTAGAGAGGACTAAGAAATACTGCTGGAGATTGCCTAGAAATTATTACAAAATTCCTCTTATTTTCATTTAGTTTTTGAAAAAATAGCCCATTAATCCAATATAGCAGAAAGAAAAATGTTGAGTATTCCAGGTAACAAAACCAAATTTAGTAAAATGCATTGTTTTTGCCAAGCTCATAACTCTGATTAGATTGCTAGTAAGATAGAGGGAAAGGGAGAAGCAATAGAGAAAGAGATTAACTTGCTCTTTTGGTCTAGCAAGCAAGTTAGCTAATCACTGTGAACACGCAGCTGTAAGAAGTAAGAAAGGCACATTATTACTGCTCTGGAATCTTTGAAAGCAGGGGTATTTTCATCTAAGAGGGTTTTTTGTTTTAAGATTTTGTCATTTATTTGAAAGAAAAAGAGAAAGAGAGATCAAATAAGCAGGGGCGGGGGGCGGGCAGAGGAAGAGGGACAGGGAGACTCCCCACTAAGCAGGGAGCCCAGCACGGGGTTTGATCTCCGGACCCCAGAATCATGACTGGAGCCAAAGGCAGACACTTAACTGGCTGAGCCACCCAGGCGCCCCAAAGAGGGTTCTGTAACAGTCTTTCCTCAAGTCACACGGATACTCATCTAAGGATTTACAATTCTTCTCAGTGGGATTTTCATGGCATACTTTGAAGAGCCTCAGAGCACTATAGACACTGTCTCATTTTTTCCTGAAATCTTCTAGATGACAAGAATCATTATTAGTTTTATTTTCCAAGTAGAAAAAAAAAATCAGGCACTACCAATTCTGGAAGAAGTTAACAGGTGCCTCCTGACATGATGTGATGGGAAATACTTGATATTGCCTATGTAACTTTCTGGCCAAAGATGGTTAGTCTGAATCTAAACATGAGGAAACAATCAGACAAATGCAGATTTCAGGACTTTCTACAAGGCACCTGGTCTGGCCTTTGAAAAATGTTAATGTCTCAAACATCAAAAACAAAAAGGTAGGGCGACTGATCCATATAAAAGAGGCTAAAGGAAAAAATGGTTAAAGGAACATGGCAACCAAGGGTAATGCATGATCCTTGACTGGATCCTGTATCAGGGTGAAAGCCAGCCATGAAGCACATTTAGGGAAGCAAGTGGGGGAAATTTGAATATGGTCCGAATATTAGGTATTGTATTTATTGTAAATTTGGGGGACAAGATAATGATAGTATGTTTATTGGAGATACATGCTTAAATACAGCAAAATAATTGTCTATTTACTGCCAAATGCTTTAGTACAGAGAGAGAGACGGAGACCCAATGTATAGCAAAATGCTAACAACTGAAGAATATAAGTGAGGAATATGGAAGTATTTATTCAACATTTCTTTCTTATTCTTTTCAGATTTAATGGGTTTGAAACTTTTCAAAGTAAAGAATTGGTGGGGGTGGTGAGGGTGGTGAAGAAATCAGGCATAGATCCCTTCACTCCTAAAGCCCGTGTAAGAGATCAATTTCCAGACCAACAACTGTAAATCAAGTATTTGAGAGGCAATTTTCCTAATGTAAGTAAGCACTTTATTTCAGGAAACTGGTAAGAGTAGCTGCTCGAATGAAGTGGATATGTAGGATTTAATTCACTTGATGGATTTTTTAGAACATTACTGGTTGAGGCTAACTTTTACAGAGCAATTTTAAAAAAGATTTTAAGTACTCTCTACACCCAACATGGGCCTCACTCAAACTTAAAACTCTGAGATCAAGAACTACATGCTCTACTGACTAAACCAACCAGACACCCCTTATAGAGCAGTTTTTAACTAAATACTAACAGTTTTCTACTCTACCTATTATTAGCAGGTCCTATTTCTGGGGAAATTGGTTGCCGCAAGGCAGAAATCATGATGGTATTTAACTGATATATACCTGCACAGTATTGAACATCACCCCCCACCCCCAACACAAAGATACACCCTTAATAACTTGTTGGGGAATTCTGTTAGAGTAAAAAATATAATGAGCATTTCTTCATCTTCTCTCCCCCAGTCGCAGCATTCAAAACCACTGTCATACTCACCTCCAGGCAAAGAAGCAAAAGCTTTTCTCCACATTCCTTTCAACGTATCTTTAGGTACATTGGAAAAGAGGAAATATTCCGAAAGAAAGGAAACACTGGAAAAGAAAGGTACAAAGGAAAAGAAAGTGGCAGGCTACAGAGTGTGACCGTTACTTACCTTGGTTCCAGACTTAGACATTTTGGTGCATAGACTGGTTTCCCCAGTGCTGGAATCCGGAATAGCTACAGAGAGTTAGAGGCACAGAGACATTTATACTGGGCTGGTTTCAAATCAAACATTTGCTTAGTCATGAGAATAGGATCCAAAAATTGAGTCAGTCATTTAGAGGCTATTGATGGTTTCTAGAAAAACAATTGGGATTATGAAATAAAGGAAAGCTTCAGTACCCCTTCTAATGCTTACCAAGCCTTGCTGTATTGTAGACTTTGCTGAGTCAAGGCACCAAAACCCAGCCAAAGTTTTCAAAGTTAAAAACAAAAAAGTCCCCCTTACCTGGGCAATTTGGTTTTCTAGCAAGCCACCACCTTGAAATCCCCAGTGTCTTCTTTTTTCTTCAACAGAGCTTGCGGGAGAGTCAAAAAGCCACCCTCTAATTCTGAACAGAAGTAACATGTTCCAAAGCAAAAAAATGTAATGACTACTAAACACAATGCATGATCTTATGTTTGGAAAATGTCACTACAAAGGACATTTCTGGGAGGATTAGCAAAAATATTAATCTGGACTGTATATGATGCCATTGTGAGATTTCCTGAATTTAGTCAATTTAGTAATTTGTACTACAACTACAGAAGAGAATGTCTTTATTTTTAGGAAATACATGCTAATGTCTATAGGAGTAAAGGTTTAAGATGTCTACAACCTACTCTCAAATTGCTGAGCAAAAATACTACTACTATCGAGTGGTAAAGTGAATGTATGGCATGTTAGTAAGTGCTAAAGCTAGACGAGGCATATGTGGGGATTCAGATTCTTGCAACTGTTCTTTAAGTTTGAAAAATTTTCAGGACATACAAGTTCTGATCCACAAGAAAGGGCTCTACAGAATGTAGCATGAGGGACAGAAAGCTACCGTGAGAACCACAGTCCCGCCAAGGTTGAGCTAAGCTCAGCTTGCTGCCTGGTTGGTGGCATTTTTCTGCCATGATATTCAATGGGAACCTGTTCAGGGACGTTTCTTGGCACCTATTACATCTGACTTTTGGAATGAGATTACATTTTATGTAAATTAAAAAAAAACAAGTCAATCCTTCTCTACTTTCATTTTCCTGGTCAAGTACACTCTTCTTAAAAGTCCATCTTTCTCATGTTTTTATGAATAAAGCCATCCAACAAATGGGATTCTCCCAGGATAAATTATGGTTAATTCAAAAAATGGTAAATGTGCCTTGTTAGGAAGATTATTAAGAAACAATGTCATATGCTTATCTTCCTGAATTTGGTAAACAGGAAAGGAAGTATCGAAGTGATACCATTAATTTTGTTAATAGCAATTTCCAAAACACACTTCTATTACTCCAGTGTTTCTTTATTGAATTCTCTCTTGAATTTCATCTTAAAATAAAAACTGAAAACGTCAATTAGAATTAACACACATTCTGAGAATTTTTCACTTTAGATCAAGCCCTTTTTTAATATAATTACAACTTCAATGAGCACTGAGCATACAAAACAATGCTTATCAGCGGATTCATTTAATAATTTAATAATTATTTAATAACTTAATAATTCCTTTTCCTTTATCTTAAAGAATACAGCTTCTTCAATCAAATGTAAACTTTATTTTGCTATAACATCACGAAGCGACATTGGTAACTGAGAGGGAGAAAACATGACCCCAAAATGTGCTACTTTAGTATGTAAGTTATTTAGAGCTAAAGGTGATGAAGACCCTGCAAATTCAAGAAAAACTTCCCTTAACTACCTAAAATAATTCAGATAGGGGGCCTGGCCCAGAAGGAAAGCTATTACCACAGAGAAGTTTTAATCTGAATGAGCCATCTGTTTGACAAGGCAAACATCTAACTGCCACACATCTACTCTTCTTAACATACTGTGAATTACTCTTCTCCCTCTGAAGCCCTGGGCCTATATTCCATTACTTAGGTCAGGGTGGCATACAAGCCAACTGCCTGACTTGTTCCTGGGACTCATATTCTTATGAGGCGCCCACAGAAATCTAATTAAAATTGTTTGCCTCCTGTTAATCTATCTTATGTCGATTAAATTAATAGACTAAAGCCTAAAGAACCTAGGATAGAGGAAAAATTCTTTCCTTCCCCCATAAAACCTTTTTCTAAAATTAAATCTCTATCTTTTATCAAAAGGAGAAAATTACTTTTTAGACTTTACTTATTGAAAATGTGAAGCAGAAAATGAAAAATAAAGAATTTACACAATTTCATTGCTTCATACTTTTAAGGACTAAAATATCTTTGTATAAAACTATTTCTGCTATATTTATATACCAACAAACTATACTTTCATCCCAGTTATTTTTAAAAGGAGTAGCAATTTCCTTTTAAATAGTTTCAAAGAACTATAAAATTCTTATTTAACTATAGAAAGGATGAGACCCTTTCATCATATAAATTAAAATGTGAAATTTACTTGCAAATCTACAATCAGTTACTTCAATATTAACATACAACGAAACTGCCTTCATCAACTTCATTTTGGCAACACAAAGATGAGCTTTCTGATGTTCTATAAACAATACGTTTGTCTAAGTTCACCTAAAATTCGACCTAAGCAGTAATATATCAATATGGAATGGAAATCAAGGAACGGTCTTAAATAGGAAGGAAAAAACTGCAATGTCTCTTAAGCAGCAGGAGCATCTTCCCAATTGAGTTTCAAGACATGTACCATCTTCCATTCACCCTCCTGTTTCCAGGGCCCTGAAAATAACAAGAGAAAAATATTAGTAACTTAGTTTTCTATTGCCTTCACGCAAATAGTAAGAAAAAACTTATATTTACAAAATCATGTAAATCAAGGTCAGGTGAGAGTTTAAAGTGCTAAATACATAAGATTTAAGATTAATTATATTCCTTCTTTCTGAAGGTCACTTTAGTTCATAATAAAAGAAAAGACATGAAAAAGTGGCAGGCTATTTAGGGTTGGCCTCAATTAAAATTTCACCTTCTTATAGTTTTTATTTCCTTTGGATTTTAATCCTCATCAGATTCCTGATTCTTAATCTCAGCATTTACTAAGTATTATGAACTTTTTTTGTGTGTAATAAGTAATACACAATTTAAAATGCAAACAATCTATAAACAAGAATAAGTTTTTACAGTTTTGGAAAACAGTTCAGCATTTCCTCAAAAAGTTAAACCTATAAACTTGCAATTCTAATCCTAGGTATGTACCCAGAGAATTGAAAACATATGTCTACACAAAAACTTATACACTAAAGTACATAACAACATTATTCACAATAAAAGTGAAAACTGAAAAGGGGAAACAACTCAAATCTCAGATCAACTGATGAGCAGATAAAGTGTGATATATCCATACAATGGAATACTACCCAGCCATAAAAAGGAAGGATGTACTGACACATGCTACAACATAGATGACCCTAAGACCATGTTAAGGGAAAGAAGCCAGGCCAAAGGCCACATGTCCAAAGATTCCCATTTAAAGGAAATGTCCAGAGTTGACAAATCAAGAGACAAAAAGTAGATTAGTGTTAGCCAGGGACTAGAGAAAAAAGAAGATACTGGGGAGTTCAGAAATGAAGAGTGACTGTCCATGGCTATGGGCTTGTTTTTAGGGTAATGAAAATATCTGAATTTGCTAGTGGTGAAGGTTGTACAAACTTGTCACTATGTTAATAAAAGCCACTGAATTTCATGGTATGTAAAGTCTGTATCAATAAAAATTAAGAATAAGTTTTCAATCACCCTAGACATCTAGTCTCCTTTCTCAAAGACCAACACTTTCAATGATTTATGTCCTTTTAGAAGTTTTTAAGGCAATATAATTAGCATACAGCCATGTGTGATAACCCCTCTTTTTTTTTCAAACAGACAAGGCAGTATTCTACTCCTCCTCTTCTGCCTTCACCCCTTCAAACCCCAGCTTAGAGATTTACTATCTCACCTACAGATAGACCTCATTCTTTTTAAAGATGCATTCTTTAACATAGAGGAACCAAGGCATTAGGCACCAGCCCGTCTATTGGAAAGCACTTGGGTTTTTTCTAGTCTACAGCTATTTCAAACAATGCTGCAATGAACATATTTTTTAAACAGATCTTTACATACATGGGTGTATCTATAAGATAAATTCTAAGAAGTGAAATTGCTAAGTCAAAGAATGTGTGCATTTATAATTTTTATTTTGTCAAACTATCCTCCAAAGATGTTGCACAAATGTACACTTTTTCCAGTGGTAAACAAAATACCTTACCAGTGTTATACACCAGCTTTTGATACTTGCCAATCTGATACAAGAAAAACAGTATCTTACATTAATTGTAAGTAAAGATATCTTTGTGTTTGTATTTGTCTGTGAACTATTTGAAATCCTTTATCTGTTTTCCTACTGTTAGTCTTTAATAAGCTTTCAAAATAGAAAAGTAACTAATTTCTGTATTAAAAAAGAGAATTTTTATTTAGATTAAAGGACTTCTAATGAATTTGTCTGTATCCATGCTCTCTTCTATTGGCTCTGTGATCTTCTACAGTTCAGTATTCAAATCTTCATTTGGGTTAATTCTGGTAATTTATTAATGTTATGTGTAATTAACAAATATCAGTTAATTGATTTGTGTGTGGGTGATGGGAAAGATGAGAGATGTGTTCGAAAGGGGAAATACAACTGAAAGCTATGTATGGGTAAAGTAGTATCTTTGAACAGTACAACCTATACTAGGTAAGAAGCAAATAAGACAAAACTTGGCTGTTAATATTTGCCCATTATTCCATAGGCTCCACCTATGGAATAGTTTGGTTGGTCTTCACTATAAGGTGTGGTAAAAATGGGTATGTAAAAGTCTATATATGCTAGTGGACCTGGCAGAGAAAAGAGGCAAGTGGCCAGTAAACATCATATTCTGCAGCATGCTTGTAAGATTTCCCAAGATAATTTGTTCTAAGTGGTCTACATTATAAATGCCCACCCAGTGTTTCCACGTAGGAGTCTTATCCTGCTGCTTGTTTGGAGCCGGCAGCAGGGGGCACAAGACTGTCCAGCTGTTGGCGATGTCCTGTATTAATCAACCACTCATAAAACTTATTCTCCACAAGTACCTGGAACTGCTTCCTTTGATCCCTAAAAGCGCCATCAAGAGCAAAAAGAATGTAAGAACACTAATTCATGTTCATTTTACTCCAGGTGATTATAAAGTACTTTAATGGGAGAGACATTAAAATTATTTCTAGTTCTCCATTTATTCCCTCCAGATAACTGCTCTGCTCAGTTCTTGACATTGTAACACTGCCACCCCTCCCACCCCAAAGAAAAAAAAGGATTGGTCAGATGCACCATAAAAGTATTCTGCCAGTCCTCAGCTCCTATCCAAACACTGCTAATTCTTCCAGGTCCAACACAAATTCTACTTCCTCTATAAATCATCCCTGACCACCCACACTGATGTTTTCTGAACCTCTATTAACCGTATAGCATGTCCCTGGGTTCTAGAGTTCAAAGACCAGTACCCTTGAGATAAAATATTGTGGTGAATGTAATAAACCGCAACCATCTACCATCATAAGCATGTAATCTAGAAATAAGATATTTTAGCACCCCAAGTTTAGGAAGGATATAATTTCAGAGTAAAAAAAACAACATTTTAAGGCGGACTAAATTTAGCTTTGTTTTACAACACCTGTGCTTATTTTTCACATTTTACCATGGATTAGGGAAAACTTGGACAAGAACTAGCATTAGTCCATGGAGCAGCATTAGGAATCCGCCCTCGGAGAGTCTGTGGTATGGAGGAGTCAGGAAATCCGTATTTTGAACAAGCCTCTTGGAAGACTGTTGCACAACCAAAGTTGAGAACCAATGATAGTTTTTTAGAGAATTAAAGTTTAGAGAATTTAAAACTAAATTCTTTTAGAGAATTAAAATTTAGAGAACTAAAAACTAAAACCAATTCATGTAAGTATTGGATCATGTGGCATGTTCTACATACGATCTTTCATACACATAAGTTATCTATCAACTAAAGCTTCTGAAAAGAAGGGAGTCTAATTCTTGAATATCCACTTGCTCCCATCCCCCAACCAAACAACCTGGAATACTGACCTTAACAAAAGACACATTACATCTTTTTTGTTACTTTAGTACAGCTGTAAAGGTGTACAGATTAATTTGTTTTCTCATGGAGTTTTACATAAGACAAATTCTTCTCTAGAAAACACTCACTTTGTCAAACGAGCCTCCTTCACAGTTTTCTGCCAGATTTGTATCTTCTGTTCTCTTTGACCCAGTGCTTTCTGATATGCAGACGGAAGACCCCCAGGTATCTCTGTTGTGTCCCCTTCCATTTCAAAGGGGATAATAAATACATAGAATTCACAAGGCGGTAAGAGTCGGAAGACACTTGTGTCGCAGTTCTCTCTGCACACTATCATTGGATTATCCCAATAGTTAGGCACCGTAGCAAGGCCAGTCCTGGCCATGTGATCCTCCAGCATTGGATAATGAGTATGAAAAGGGGCAAAAGTTACTGCCTGGTTTCCAGAGAGAATTAGGGGGCGTGTAGGCGTCAGAATGTGAAAGATGCAGCCTGTTGTAGAAGAGATGGACAAACGATGGCAAACAGCAATGACTTTAACATTGTCACAGCTGTGGAGGTGAAGAGCAGTCTGTACAGGGCCCAAGACGAAGGTGCTATTCCTACATTTCTCGATGGTCACAGATCTGAAAAATGAAAAAATGAGGTAAATTCCTCCAAATGAGAGTAAGAGTAAAAGAACAGCTGACTACGAAATTCTTCTCTGATGGCAAAAAAGGATCAATCCCAGTTCAAAGAAAAGATCAAAACATCAGAACCGTGCTTACCGTAAAGGAGAGAGCAGATATATAAAAGATTCGTTGCAACGATGAATTTTCACATGTGCCCCCACCAGAGTATCTGAGCTCTTGGCCAAGGTCTGCTTGTAAACCTGGCTCATCACCACCATGCGGTGCATCCGAGGGGCCACGTGTGTATTACAAGCAATCTTAGCTCTTTTGGTCGTCCCTTCAACTATTTAAGAAAAATAAAGAAATAAATGAAGTAAGTTTCAATCAAAGAAAAACAAACAACCATATGAGATTACATATGCCTATGTGTGTAAGTGTCTAAAATCAGATACAAGTAAGCTTTGGAAAAATGTTCAATCTGGACATTGGGTAAAGAGGTATTTGCTATACTGTTCTCTGTGTTTTTCTGTATGCTTGCAATATTTCATAATTTTCTGTGATAAAAATTGTTTAAAACTTCTAGTCCATTAAGACTGCCTATAGATCTAAGGTTTTATTTTTTTTTCATGTGTATCTTTCAAGTAATGTGCCTAAGGTCATGTGGCTAGAGTTGGCCCAACTCAACAACTCAAGTATCTTCTCCAAGTTGCTTTAATTTATCATACCAATCCATAAATAATCTCTTTAAATCACCACAATACTAATTTCAACTCCTTCCTAAGCTACCTACCACATCATTCCATGAATTCTATTTGGATTCAGGCCTTTGATCCCTACATCATTAGTAACCGAGAGCACAAACTCCTTTCATACACAGTGCCTTGCACAAACTGACACTCAAAAACTCTGTGCAGGGGTTGCCCTCCTTATATAGGCCCACTGTTATGTGATTGGCTTCTAAGACAGTATCTCTCTGAAAGCCAGCAGGACACCCCATAAAAGAATACTAGTCAAATACGAAGAGGTCACATAAGTATGCTATTACTTTTTTAAAAAATTACCAATTCTTAATGCTTCCTTTCATTAAATAAGTAATGCATGGCTTTTGTGAATAATTTTCAAATACTAGTGGTAAAAGAAGATACAAATTATTTGTGATCTTATTATCTAGCTCCGCTAGATAGGTTAGATATCCTCTTTTTACTATTGAGGACTACCGTAACAACATTTAAAAACTTGCCTGAGCCTATATTCTTTTATCACCATCAAGAATTATGTAATATCCTATATATTTATGGGACCCTTAGATATCTGGAAGTCTGTGACCTCATACTCGAGCAATAGGTTGGTTGGATACAGAATTCTTGGATCACAATCTTTTTGCTTTAGAGTCTGTAGATAATGTTCAATCATTATGTTTTTTAGCATTATAAAAATATGACACAAAACTGATTTTTTAAAATTACATGGAACCTATTTTTTTCTTTATCCCTGAAATTCAGAGATTGTGGAACTATAGTTCATGTTTTTTCCCTTCCTTCATTAATTTTGCCTGGCATTTGTCTCAGTGTAGGCACTTACTCCTCTTTAAACTTATTCCTGGGCCCCCAGAAATCATACAGCCCCTGAACCTATCCTGTTAGCCATCGCCAGACTGTCAGGAATAGGTATCTGATGCAACCAAGGCCAGATATTCCCTACTTTAACTTGACATTTCCAATTTAGAAAAGTCTCATCTGTTTGAGTCTGTGTACCTTAAAAGGATCCCATTTTTACAACAACTCTCTGAGGTTGTAACTGTGGAATGGTCGAACTCAGCTGTGGTGTGGAGAAAACAGGAAGGCTCTCAACAAATGAGCACACGAGAAGGTGAGGGAGAAAGGATCAGAAGAGAGAAAAGCAGAGCAAAGAGACAAATGACTGAAGCTGGAGTTCCATTAATTGTGACCAGAATGACCCGGACTCTGAAAACTCTCTCAGACTACTGCTGCCTTGACAAAAAAAGTCATAGACAAAAGAGAGCAGTTCCCTTTTTCTCTCTTATAGTAGCAATATTTTGTAGGTCTATAGAAGATGTATGATTATTAATACACCAGAGAATATTAGGTTCCTTAACTTGTCATTCAATTTAAAATATATTAAAATACTAAAAAATACCTTGGTGAGCCCAAGCCAATTTCTTTCCAGACTTAAGGCAAGCAGATGTACCAAATGGATTCCCAGTCAAACAGGCTCTCAACCAGGCTTCCAGCTTGTAGAAAGAAAAGGTCTTAGAGATCCGTGAGAAGCCGCTTTCTGCATGCAGTGGTTGCCACAGAGCAAGCTCGTGAAGTGGGTATATCTTCCTGGCTCTACTCACTGTACCTTCAATAAGAAAGCTGAGGGCCACAACAGCTTCACGAGAGACTAGACTATTATGGGTTGAATGAAATGATGCAGTGAGTTGTTCTGGATCTAAAAGTAGCTCAAGGAGATCTGACAGATGATCACAGACAAATGCCTGGTGACTGTAATCATTCCAGTTCTAAAAAATATAAAAATAAAGCACTCTTAATAGAACAGATTTTATAAGACCTGAAAATTGTATATTTTAGTTATTTTGTATTTCTACTTTGCCTCATCTCCTAAAAAAGCATTTAAGGCAACAATATAAACCTTATAATGATTTTTGGTATTATGTGATAGGCATAAACAGAATCTCTCCCTTCCTTAGCTAATTCAAAAGTAATATTATAGCTAAACCTTAGTGTGCGCTAACTACAAAGTGTTGTACAAACTTCAACATATTTAATAATCCTAGCAACCATCCTGCAATAGATGCCATTACCATGCCCATTTTACAAATGAGGAAGTGGAGATACAGAAAGGTTAAGAAACCCGCCTAAGATCACATGGCTAGTAAGTAAGTTACAGATCTAACATAAAAATAGCCACCGTGGACATTCATTCCATGAAAACACGGGTTTTCTTTACTTACCTTCTCTTATTACAGGAGGAGTTTCAAATTCCACTGGATGAAACAATGCAACTACCCTTACAGTAGCTAGATTTAAGAGAAGTTACCACTTTTGGAATAAACTTTGAGTTGGCAGATGTCTCAGTTACTTGGCTCATTCATTTGACATGTATTTCTTGAATATCTCTTATGTGGTATGAGCAGTGTTAGGTGATAAATTATGCAAACTGAATAGGACATAGTTCTTGTCCTTAAGAACTCAGTGCCTATGTAGTGAAAAGACAATACAAGCAACTATTATACAATGAGATAAGAATTACAGCAGAGATCTGTAAAGACATGCTATGAGCCTGAGAGGAATAAGGAACCCCTCTTGGGGGAAAAAAAAATCATCACAGAGTGCTGTTTAGACAGATTCTTGATTAATGCTGGTAGTTATGCCAACAGACAAGGAAAAAAGGCATTGTAGGCCTAGGGAATAGCATATGCAAAGATCCACAGCAGTAACATTACCTGCTGTGTTCAGAAAACTGGTAGTAGGGACCAATCATGAAAGGCCTATTAAAACACTAAAGCATCTGTGCTTTATCTTGTGTGCCAGGGACTTTAAAACTGATTTCTAAATAGCTAACCCTTTTTTTCTTTTTAATACACTCTCACAGGGACACCACAGAACATGTCAAAGCAGAGTGGCCACTCTTTACCTCTTACTGCATCCCCCTCACCCACAGCAGGCTCTGAGGTGGCTCTGTGGAGCACGAGATGAAAACAACAGTGACAATGATAATTACTAATGGGAGTTTTGACAAAAACCAACAGAATCCTTTTGCATTTAGAAAGTCCTGTGTAGTAGGTGGAGGGTAGACTAAAAGCAGGGTGACCAGGTAGGACCTAATTATAGAAATCAAGGCCTCCCCCAAATGTCAGTATGACCTATATAAGAGGAAGAAAAGAAACAGACCTTATTTTTAAAGATTTTATTTTTAAAGTAAACTCTACACCCAATGTGCGGCTTGAACTTACAACCCTGAGCTCAAGAGTGGCACACATCCCTCCCACTGAGCCAGCCACCCAAAGAGGGACAGATTTTTAAATCAGAGTTATTTTGAGGCAGAATAAGAAAGACTTGACAGAAAACTAGGTATGGGTGCTAAGAGAATGAGCATTGGTAGCTGGTGGTAATTTTCTCTGGCTTCAGGAATATAAGTCAATTCGAGTAAGGGAGATTTTACTGTAGGGACACACAGGTCATCTCCAAACTGAAGTATAGGTAGGTCTCATCAGAAGTGCAACTGGAAGGCCATCTTGAGCCTCCTGGTTCTCTCTTGCCAGCATCTCTACACATCTGTTCCATTCTTGTCTTTTTCTCTGACTACCTCAGAGTTTCTAATCCCTCATAACTCCAGGTCACCCATGAATATGGTGGCTATTCTGGTACCAGTGCTACCTGTGCTCCCAGCTCAAGCACCCAGCACAAACTGGTAGTTTCTTCAGTTTCTGGGGGCACTGATTGGGACAGGTCATCCATTCAAAGCAGAGCAATTTCAAATACATATCTATGAATGTGTCCATATCTGGTCTAAATCAGTTGTTCAGAGAGGTCATGCTATAGCACAAACTAAGAGTCACCATTTGCTGATGCTTACTGCGCAACAATTCTCACGCTAATGTATTCTAGATTCCTACAACCACTCAGAAATAGGTATTACCGTCCTCATTTACAAAAGAGAAGCCAAGACCTAGGAAAGTTAACCAACTTGCCTAAAATCATGGGATACTGAATGTAAGAGCCAATTTGAATGCAGACTACTTTAGTTCAAAACCCCATCTTACATGGTGCCCATTCATGTGGACAGACAGACAATGACTGGCCTCGCTAATACACCTGGACTTGAACATTCTGAATTTCAGGTATAGATGAACACCTACATGAGGAGGGAATCTAGGATAAAGACAAACTCAGGAGTCATTGAGATATGTGAAATCATGAGAAGAGAAGAATTATGTTTAAAGAATATGTCTAGCAAGAAGATAAAATTGCCCAGGCAGAATCCTGGGGGAATAGTGGCGTGTAGGGGCCAGTGGGGAGCTCATGAAGAAG
This sequence comes from Mustela erminea, assembly GCF_009829155.1. Taxonomy (NCBI): domain Eukaryota; kingdom Metazoa; phylum Chordata; class Mammalia; order Carnivora; family Mustelidae; genus Mustela; species Mustela erminea. Next base: position 111,866,629 of record NC_045614.1, on the reverse strand, counting down.
AGTGAGCAGGAAAAATGAGAAGCACAACCAGAAGGAATCTTATCATGCAACATACAGGTGGATATGTTTAGTTGAAAAAGGAGATTATAAAAGTACCAAATATCAGAAAAGTTTTTGTTGTTGTTGTTTGCCTCAGAACATTTTTAAAGAACTTGTGTATGGCAGTCGTACCAAGATCTATGTTTTGCTTAAGATTTTTTAGAATACTTCGACATAAACAGGTAAAAACATTTCAGTTTTCTTTAGAAAAAGAGAAATGACACAATTTCTAAAACTCACAATGTGAGGCAGTTAAGTTTAACTTCTAGGTTGTCACATCATATGGTATAAATATGTCATCAGAGGACACAAGCATGAACTTAAGTATATGAAAGCACATCACTTAAACATATAAGAAGGTATTTTTGTAGAAATTTTTTCAGTAGATTTCAACAGACTTTGTAAATACTACATCTTCTCATTTATCCTAACTTAGTCGAATTAGTAGATTCAAATTCATTAACATTTGCAAAAACGAGAATGCTAATGAGAGTACAGTGAATAATCTGTCCCCAAATCATGTGATTTTTGTGTCACTGAAGGAATGAATGGAAAGCACTTCTCTACTTGGATGAAGACTGCAAATATTTATTTTGTTTTATAATAGGAAAAGAAATGAAAAAGCCAAACAAAATACACCAACAAAGGACTGGCTTACATAAGTAATCCCAACATGATTTTTAATGAAGGCAAATCATCTCCTTCATAAATTGTCCCTTTCAAAGAAGAAGACCAAGATTTAAACAGTACCTTATTATGGCAACTGGATTTTTCAGTCAAGTCAGGAGACTGAGATCTGTTTCTGGGACTAGGCCACTCTTCTCCAATCAAAGATGTCCTTAGGGAGACCTTGTTTAACTGCTGTATGTATAAGAAGAGCAGAAACTGTAGGGTGTTCACTGAAAGCTGGCCAAAAAGAAAAAAGATGATGAATACATGTCCTAAACCATATCAGTTCCTAGTCTACAATTAATTAAATACAGCAAATCAAATTCACAACAGTCTGCAAATCCTAAAAAGAATAATGTAGAAAAGTGGCTGGCATTTGATATGTATGCTTCTGATACCCAGATATAGGAGTTTCAAAAACAAATTAAACTAGAGTCACTTAACCTTCCTGGAAAGCTATGCAGCCTCTATAGCCATAGACATTCTTTCCCCAGAATTGATGAAGAGGAGAGGATGAAGTACATATTTTTTTTAAAAGTATAGTATTTCAGAAGTTTAAAATTGCAGTTAAAAAAAAAAAAAAGGACAAACTTTAGTCCTTTGAATAAATAAATGGAAGAAAGGAAGAAGGAAATTTGGCCAAAATATGCAGTTTAGTCTAACCGAAGGCTCACAGACTTTTCAAAAATGTTTAGGATGTTAATGCAAGATCTGAAATTGTATGTAATCTTTGAAATTATGAATTACAAATTATGAAATTGCATTTTGTGGGGGAGGAGGACTCAGGTTTGCATCAAGTTCTTTTTTTTTTTTAAAAAAGATTTTATTTATTTGACAGAGAGAGAGATCACAAGTAGGCAGAGAGGCTGGCAGAGAGAGAGGGGGAAGCAGGCTCCCTGCTGAGCAGAGAGCCTGATGTGGGACTCGATCCCAGGACCCTGAGATCATGACCTGAGCCAAAAGCAGAGGCTTAACCCACTGAGCCACCCAGGCGCCCCTTACATCAAGTTCTTAAGAGTATTTGACTTAAAAAAATACTATTGGTTTGAGAGGTGTTTATAAGTCATTTCTTATTTGAAAAAAGGTATTGAAGCTCAGGATTTGAAGCTCATGATTACCCTCACATATCCATTCCCATACACATATAGGAGACACAAAAATGTAATACATCTGATACTACAGCTCTATTCACTCTGCTTCCCAACCTGGCTAAAACCCGCTATAACTAAGGAAATGAAAAACATGGATTCTCAGGACCACCTAGACCTGTTTGATCAACTGTCAATCAGAACCCCATAAATCTACATATTTTTAAAAATGCTACTTTCTTAATTAAATTTTTTTGAGATAATTGTAGATTCACATGCAGTTGTAAGAACTAACAGAGAAATCCCATGTACACTGTATCCAGTTTCCCATCTTGCAAAGCTATAATACAGTAGCACAATCAGGGTGTTGACATTGATGCAGCCAAGTTACAGAACATTTCCATCTACACAAGGATCTCTCATGTTGCCCTTTTATAGCCACACCTACTTCCTACTTCCCTCCCACCCTCACTCCTTCCTTAATCCCTGACAATCACTTACCTGTTCTCTAGCTCTATAATTTTGTCATTTCAAGAGTGTTATATAAATGGAATTATACAGTATGTAACCTTCTGGAATTGGCTTTTTTTCACTCAGCAAAATTCCTTGACTTTATACCTACTTCCATTTAACAATTATGCTACATTATCATTATTCATATACCTTCCTCTTCATGAGACTTTAAGATTCTCATCTTTTTCACTTTTACATTCCTAGTACACAGCATAGAATCTAGCACATAATAAGCACTCAAAAAATCTGTGGAGCTTCTTGAAGGTTTGATTAATCTCTGAATCCAGTACTATACATCAGTACTATAGTACTATAGTACTATACCTCACACACAGTAGGCACTCAACATTTAATTAATAAATAACTATAATGTCCTTCCTCCCGTGGCAAACTTTTCAATTTCCAAACTTTATTTAGATATTACCCAATGTGGCAGAGAGTGGCTAGATACTAACTAAATATTTTTCTAGATATTAACTAAAAAATGTTTCTTCCTGGGCCCATATTTAGATGGTATTTCCCAGTCTCCCTTGAAGTTAGACATGGTATAACTGGGTTACAGTCAATGGAATGTGGGCGGATTGACAAACACCACTTTCAAGTCTCCCAAAAATGCTCCACGAAGAAATGGAAGTGAAGGACTCTGAGGCCCTAGTGGGCACGGCTGGGGCAAACTGTATTATACTTATTATAATAATGCAATTATTCACTTCCACATCCTCTAGGAGGCTTATACAGCCTGATCCATGGCCATGGGATTTCCCTATCTCCTGTGAAGTAGTTTAGCTGCCCATCTTCCTGATTTTAGACACAGACATATAACAAAGCTTTAGCCAATGGAATGAAACTAGTTATAGTTTATGTTCCATCAGAGAAAAAGTTTTAAGAGGAATCATGAGTTTTCTCCTGCTCTGTTGCTCTTCTCTTCTGTCACAGAATAGGCATTAACTATACAGAATATGTTTCTTCAGCCTGGGTTCCCAAATGAGTAGACACACAAAGCCAAGCCATAACCATTAGCCCTAGCTAAAGTGCAGACTGCATGTAAAATAAGCAAGAAACAAACCTTTGTTACTGTAGGTCATTAGAATGTCATTTTTGTTTGTTTTTAACTGTTTAATTGTTTTTTTGTTTTGCTAATGTTATTAGCAAAGCTAATAACATTGTGGCTCCAGAAGATAGAAGATGACTACATCCCTGAGTCATTGCTTGGACAACAGCAGCCTAGAGACTCATCCAACCAGATGCCCTGTGTTACACTGCTGCATGAATGAGAAAAAACTGTTACTGTGCTAAGCCACTGAAATGGCAGGATTGCCTGTTACTGTAATGAGCCTACTCTGATTAATATACTTTCTCTGTGAAGTCTTTCCCCATCACCAGAACTAACCATTCTCTTCCCTATCCTATTTCTGTACTCTATGCACACTCTGGCTATTACACACTCCACACTATCAAATAGCACTTGTTTTACACACCAGCTTCCCCTGCTAGTCTAAGAGCTCAATGAGGGCAGAGATGCTGTTCCAGTCATCTTTGAATCCCAGCACACAGGAGATCCTCACTGAAAATTAGTCAGGTTCTCTAACTGCAACATATCAATGATTCATAGCCACTCACTCACCTTAAAATATTTTTAAAGTCAGTGAAAGCATTTCCCTCAACTACAGGGTTTTTGTAACATTAGTGCTTTGGAAGTAGGTGAGTAGTGATTACTAAGGGTTAATTCATTAAATACTGCCCAACTGAAACAGTTAAAAAAAATGGCACTTTGGGATCACAATAGCCATTAACCTAAAACCACACACTGCACAGCTAGTACAAAAATTAAAGATAGTTTATTTCTCAAAATAATTAAACACACATACACATACATATAAATCCATACCTTATTTCTTTGTTTTTCAATTTCATCCTCAGACATACAGTTTGACAGAATCTCAGACCATTCCAGGCGCTCCTCTGGTGTCTTTACCGCAAGACTATCAAATATTTCAAAGTAAAGCCAGGCCAGATCCTTAGCCAACTGCAGCTTCCCACATGCAATGTGCCTCCATGTGGACCAGTACAGGCGTGGGTAAGCTCCTTCTGTGGCTCGGGTTCGCACATAGGTGGATATCTTCCTGAGATAGTGAAGACTGAATTTGGATGGAGGGGGAACCTGCAAGGCACCCACTATAAAGGGTTCTGCTTTCACCCAGAGGTGAACTCCGGACTGATCCATATTATCTCGAAGGACATCTGTGTGATAAGGCTTCTTGGCATACCTAGGAAACAAAAGTTTTTCACACACTGATTTGAAACAAAACTCATTTATATATTTTCTTGTTGTTGTTTTTTCCATTTACACGTTTTCTTTAAGATGATCCCCTTCCTTCACTGTTTAAAGATGTATTTGTCAATTTAAAAAGAAGATCCGGGGAATCTGGGTGGCTCAGAGTGTTAAGCCTTTGCTTTCAGCTTAAATCATGATCTCAAGGTTCTGGGATTGAGCCCTGCATTGGGCTCTCTGGTCAGCAGGGAGCCTGTTCCGTCCCCTCTCTCTGCCTGCCTGCTTGTGATCTCTCTCTCTCAAATAAATAAATAAAATATTTACCAAAAAAAAAGAAGAAGATCCAGTTTATCAACCATGTGCAGAATAAATTTTTGGTCAGATGTTACTACAACCGATTTGAATAAGAAAACTTCTGTGATAAAACAAAATTCTTACTTGAATGGTTAGAAGTGGTTGTTTTGGGAGTGTGTAAAAATGCATGAAGTAGGAGTTGGAATCCTACTCAGGAAAGGAAGAAAAAAAGAAATGGGAGAGTCATCTCTTCACAGGGAATCTTTGCCTACCCTGAGGGGCAATGCTAGTCAAAATAAGGGGAATAAAATTTCAGAGTCAAATCACTTACACATAGCAGATGGTGGGTTAAAGATGTGGACCTGTTAGCTGACATTTAGTTCAAAATGAAGCACTAACGTGACGTGGCAGACGAATGCTCCCACAAATGCCGACTGCAGAAAGAGATATCTTTATTCTCTGTAACAGTGAAGCTGCTCTGGCATATTCTTTGTGCTTAGTTCAGGTGCAGTGCTTTCAGATTTTGTTTGTTGTTTCTTTGTTATAACAATACATAATTTTTGTGGAATACTTACATCTAAAAACAGAAGTGGGGAAATCATCCACTGTTCCACCATCAAAGGGAAACTAGTTAATATTCTGTTGTACTTCCTTTCCATCTCTTTTTCTACACAAATTGGATGTTAGTTTTTGAATTTTCAAACTCGTGATAAAAGCATATATATAATTCTGTTATTTTAAAAGCTTCACAGCACTTTACATAAAGGTACCCTAGTTTATTCACCTGTTCTCCTATTTTTGGACACTAAGTAGGTTTAAAACAAGATAGGCAAGATACTTAAATCATTGTTGAAGTGGGGTAATGAGCACATGATGGCTTTCTACTTCCATACATGTTAAAATTTTCCACTGTAGAAAATTTAAATGTAGGTGAAAGGTGATGGGGATTAAGAAGTATAAAATTCCAGTTATAAAACAATTAAGTCACAGGGAAGAAAAGTTCAGTATAGCGAATATAACCAATAATATTGTAGTAACTTTGTATGGTAACAGACGGCAACTACGCTTACTGAGTGTGTTGTGTTGTTTGGTTTAAGTAGGCTCCACACCCAGTGTGAAGCCCAACACAGAGCCTGAACTCACAACTGAGATCAAGACCTGAACTGAGACCAAGTCCAAGGCTTAACCAACTGCTCCACCCAGGTGCCCCAGTGGTATTTTGTAATGTATATAATTGTCAAATTACTATGTTATACAACTGAAACTAATATAATGTATATCAACTATACTTCAATTTAAATAATAAAACAAAATTTAAATGCTTCACAATGATAAATAATGCTATAATTACCATCTTTCTGCAAATTTTCTGCCCTATGATTATTTCCAAGAAAATTTTCAGATATGCATTGGTTAAATGAAGTAAGTTACATTTCTAAAGTTCTTGGTATATTTCCATTGCTTTGCAAGATGACTGTATCAAACTGCACCATCGCTTGACTAAGGTACCATCAAGGACCACTTGACCAATGAGCACCCCTCGGCATTAAGTAACATCACTTAAAAAACCTTCTTTATATGACTGATGGAAAATGTTTTATTGCTATTATTATACTTTCCATTTCATTCCAAGAACGTCATGCTTCTTTGGGGAATTACCTGGTCAAAAAATAACTGACATCAACCAGATGCTTTCTGTGTTCAAGGTGGCAGGCTAAATACTTTTCGTTCTGCACCTCCTTTTGCCCTCAACCACCTGGAGATAATATGGTTGTCCCCACTTCCAGATAAGCACACTGGGGCTTGAAGAAGTTAAGGGACTTACCCGAAGTCACATACTTAGGTTGGCACCACCCTGGATTAGAACCCGTCTGTCTGACTTGAGAACCGTGTTACTTACAGACTTACTTTAGGAACCCAGTTTTGGGAAAAATCTCCAGAAAATGGGAATGGATCCAGAAGAGGATTACCAGAACGAGTGGCTTTGGAAGTGAGGCCACATAGGGCCAGGTAAAAGAACGTGAGAGCACGAAGCGCAAAAGAAGGGTGTGAGAGGGTAAACGGTAACTGTCTCCGCACACGGGAATGGCTTAGCGCTGCCCTGAGGAAAAGAGATGAAAGTTACGTGGGGAAGATCTTAGTTCGCTCCAAAATAAAAGAGGCTGCGAGATCCTGAAATCCTGTTCCTGAAGTGCGCAGCCCAAAGCCAGATCCTGGGGAATGAATTCTGAAACTCGAGAGGGCTAAATTCCTAAACATGGGCTCTTTCCCTCTCAAAAGCAGCCCCTGGGAGCGCTGGGGTGGGGGGTTTTCAGGCGGTGAGATGGGCGTCAGACCTACAGCCGTCCCCCCGGGGCTTCGCCGCCACCTCCGACGCTGTCCCGGTCCGGGCCGCGCGAGGTGCCCGGCCGGACTCTGGGAACCGGGAAGCCCCAGCTGGCAAACTCCGTAGCGAACCCGAGACCTGACGATCCAAAAAAAGCCTCCCCAACCCGCCCTCCGTCCCAGGTGCCGGCCCGCGCGCGGTTACCTGCGAAGTCAGGGCCGCTCCGCCGCACCCTCCGCGCGTCGCCGCGCCCCGCTCGCCCGGCCCGCCCCTCGCCAGCCGTCTCCCCTACTGCGCAAGCGCCAGGCCAAGCACCACCGAGAACTGGAGGTTAATATTACTAGAGCGGCCTCCCGCTTCTCCCCGGGACTGAGAACTAGCTCGGCTGAGGCCAAGAGTCCTCGGCGCTGGGACCTGGAGCCGGAACCCGCTGCTTCTGGTATCGCGCCTTTCAGTCCGGAGAAATAGGAAGTTTTCTATTGCTCTGCGCATCCATAGTCAGCCAATAGCTGCTGGTAAGGTCGGCACGCTTTGATCAGTAATGTAATGACAATGACAGTTTACATTTATAGCTTTCACTGCGGGCCGGCCCTGTGTAAAGCAAAGCACCTTTGTTTGTATTATCTCAGTCTTCCCAAGAGCCCTTTAAGTTGAGTACGTTTGTTTTTACCGACAGCTAAACTAGGGCGTAGAGAGGTGGAAGTAACACACCCCTAGGGTCACAACGGGAGAGCAGCCAGGATAGAAACCCCTGCGGTCTGAAGCGAGAGCCCCGGGCATTATCAGCTCCTTAACAAAAGAGCCCGCAGGCTAGCTTTCTTAGCTCTCCCGCCACATTACAACTGTCATGAAACCTTTTTGGATTCCACCCTGCAGAAGACACCACTCCTTTCTCGAAGTCTCCACTTAATGAATTTTGGCCATTTCCTGGTTTCTTAGTTCGTTTATGGCTTGTATAGGTGTGGCAGGTGCAAAGGTAAATATGACCATAAAATGTAATTTGGTTCCTCTTTTAGGTGGCCTCTCTCCTCCAGTAGGCATCTTCCTGAAAGCAGTAGCCTTGTCGTCCCCCTTACCTCTGTATGAGCCAAGGGTAGATAGGGCCTTTGGGTGAGAATTCAAACTGCACCACTAAAGAGTTCAGTGACCCCGAACAGATTCTGTCCCTTCTCTATGCCTTTGTCTTTTGCAACAGGAATTATTATTGAGCACAACTGTGGGTCTGGCACAGTGCGAGCCACTAGGGTCACAGCAGTGAACAAAACAGATAAGATCCTTGCTTTCTTGGAGTGCATATTTTAATAAGGGGAATAGATAATACATATTAAGGAAAAATTGGACAGTTTTGTAATGTAATAAACGCTATAAGTTTGGAAGGGGGAGGAGGGGACCAATGCCAAGTTTGATCTGAGGACTGAAGTATAAGAAGCCAGCATAGGAAGATCACAGTTGAAACAACTTTTACTCTGTGGCAGGCTCCGTTCTAAGATGCTGTCCTATTTATTCAGGTGTGAACAGTTTAGATTATGCTCTCTTGAAACTGGCCTACGGTTGTGTGAGTGTGGGCAGTAAGGATGGAAACAATAGGATGGTGTAAGAATAAGGGACTCAGCAGTGGCCATTTTTCATTGGTCAGGGAAGTCTTCTCTGAAGTAGTGACATTTCAACTGATCTGAGTGTAAAAAGGAGTCACTCATGGGGAAGAGTGCTTCAGGCAGAGAGAACAGCTAGAACAAAGGCCTTGGGAATGAGTTTGGTGTATTCAAAAAAAGAAAAAAAAAACTAGGCTTGCTGGAACATGATAAGGAGTATACTAGGTGAGGGCACAGATCATAGGCTTAATTTTTTTTTCCCCCAGCTTTATTAAGACACAGAGTTTTATAAGCCTGCATAAAGAGTTGGGGTGTTAAGTGCAATGAAAAGCCATTCGAGGGTTTTGAGCAGGGGAATGACATGATCTGACATGCTTGCAAAAAATCACGGGGTTGGGGGTCAGGAGTTAATAAGAGATTAAAATATTAAGAACGGAAGCAGGGGATCACTTGGGATGTCTCGCTAGGATCATGAGACTTGGCGCAGAGATGTAGTGTAGATGAACAGTAGTGGAGAGATTCAAGATATAGTTTAAAGGCAAAGATTTGGGTAGGGAGTACAGGGGCGGAATCAAGGGAGACACCTAGAATTTTGTCATGAACAAGGAGGTGGGGAGAATCAAAGAGTTCTCCTAAGTGTGATAATAGTTAACTCATTGCGGGCTTAGTGTGCCAGACGCTGTGCTAGACAGTTTACAGCTTTCCTCCCATTAAAATTTCACAACACTGCCAGTAAAATGTTTCGCCTCAGGTTTGTAAATAAAGCTTAGGCTAGAGTGGGGGGCAAGGGAAGGGGGATGTTCTCACCGCTAAGTGATGGAAGCTGAATCCGAATCCAAACCTGTCCGCGTCCACGGCCTCTTCTCAGTGAAACCGAGGTAATTTTCTTCCGGGCTTGTTCCAAGAGGGTAAAATACGATCTCAAGCAACGCGTTCGCCCTCACGGTTGGCTTAGAGTAATTGTCTCCGCCCATTTCTCCTGTGTCCCTCCGCTCCCGTATCCAGCGTAAAGTTCAATATGAATGAAATTCCCAGATTTGTAACGAGATAAATCGTCCCTCCCTTAATAGGTCGGTACTGGAAGCGGGGCCTTGTGATTGGTGGAGAGTCCGAGGTGGAGGGCGGGGAGAAATCATGTACCTTGGGTGCCGGGTCTTGGTCCCGGTTGCCCCCTACGGCCTTTTTACGTAATTTTCTACGACTCGCGGCTACCCAGGCTGAGCGGATCCCTGCGACGGCGCGACTCTCTGACGTTTCCTCCTCTAATTGGCCCAGAGCTGCGGCTGCAATTCGGAGGCCTAACTGGCCGCCCGCGCCGCCTCGGAGGTGAAGTGTACTGCGTCGATTGGCTGCGAGGCACCGGCCGCGTGTGATGTCCCGAGCAGCGATAGGCTCTCGCCTGCTGGGGGCTTCTCTCACGGGGACTCGGGACTCCCGGGAAGTGGACTAGCAGAGGAGGGGGCGAGCTAGCTGTCGCTGCGGACTGAGGAGGAGATCCCGGTGGGAGGCGGCCTCTCAGCGCCGGGTGGGCTGGTGAGCCGACGCGGCGGCGGCGGAGGCTGTGAGGAGCGCGTGGGCTAGGGACCGGCACAGAGGCCGGCACCGAGAAACCATGGCCCCGCAGAACCTGGGCACCTTCTGCCTGTTGCTGCTCTACCTCCTCGGGGCCGTGATCGCCGGGTGAGGAACAGGCAGCCGCGGGCACGGGGCCCGTGAGTCTGTCAGTCTTGGCTGGGGATGAGGGAGCATTGCCAGACTGAGGGAGTAGAGAGGGGCGTTGCTGAGGTGAGGCGGTGGGGGCAGAAGAATGGGTCCTGTGGGCCAGGCTCGCGGGGGGTGGAGAGGAGAGCAGTGGGTGGCACGAGTGAGGGGGCTTAGGTCCAGAGGCCCCTGGAGCTAGATTTGCCCCAAAGAGTGGGATTTGGATGCACAGCCAGACACACCGTGGTAGTGGGCTTGCTGCTGAGCTGTAGAAGAGGGCCCTACAATGTATAGCCTGCAGCCAGCCACTGAGGGGGCTGACATCAAAGTGGGTGGGTTATGATGCGAGGCTGAGTGAGGAAGTAGGAACAGACAGAGAAACCATGCTGGGACTGAAGGAAATTGGATTGAGGGAGCAAGGCAGACTCTTTGGAGAGTTCTTGTACTTTCCGGTTTCTTGAGATAATTCAGCCTAAGCTGTCATCATGCTTCTTTGTGGTATCTTCTTGAGAAGCTTTATGATCTTAGGACGGGGAAGAGTATTTCACCAACAGGTAGTGAGCCATTCAAGACCACACATCCCCAATCCACTTATGAATTCTGTGCCTCTTAAGGAACCACCTCAAGTCTTATCTGTAGCATGAAGATAATAAGGTGCCCCCTGTATGAAGGGAGTAGGACTAACTGAACTCTTAAGGATCCTTCCAACCCTTTAGATCCACGGTATTAAAGCCTGGTGACCACAGGATACGATATGCCAGGCTCATGTTTTAGAGTGTGGGAAATCTTAGCTTCTAACAATTCGTAAGTTTCTCTAACTGGAGGAGATGCTGGTTAGCAAAACTTTAAATTTTGAAGTGCTTGTTATTTCTTCAAAGTTTTTTTCCCTGTACATATATGCTTACATTTACTGTCATTTTTTTTCCTGTAAAGCATTTTAAATTGCTTAAAAAATTAGTTTCTTCTAGGTAATGCTCTTTTGTTTTTCTTAGTATGTTTTTGTTAGTACTTCACTTAAAACAACACATATCCTAAGATGTTTAAACAAAATGTCAGTATGAATTTGCTAATTCTGTAGCTTTAAATGCCAACCTTTTGTGGGGGGACGGGGAAGAAGTCTTTTGGGAACTATAATATTGATGCTGAACTATGCCAGCCATCTTCTCCCTGATTTTTCTGGGCTGTTACTTAGCCATTTTAATATTAAGCATATTCTAAGTAAGCCTCATTCTTTTAAAAGCTCTTTTGTTATTAATTTTAGTGAACCTTTTTATTTATTTAATGCTTGTCTCAAGAGATCTCTGGGGCTTTGCAGATTTTTGGGGAGAGGATAAAGCATCTAATTATTTTTCATGGAATCCCTTGGGGGGGTAATAATTTTTCAGACTTATACCTGAAATGATTAAATGACTTTCCAAAATGGGACTAAGAGTTTATGAAACAATTTGTTCAATGTTCTGTCTTGTATCTCCTAGCACCCCAGTGTATTTTATCCCCATTGCGTTTTTAAATCACCATCACTACTACATTAGCATGTCCATTGTGAACAACTTTCCCACCCCCTGTGTTGAGAAATGCATTTTCAGAATAAATTTTGATGGCTCAAGTGACTCTGGCAAAAGGAGTAGGTTTCTGTGATCATGCTTAATTATTCATTTCATTCAACGATTATTTTTTTGGCATCTTCTATGGGCTATAGTCCCTGCTCTGAAAATTTATTACAGTCTGTTCCATCCATTGGCCCTTCTTGCAAAGATTCCTTTTATAGTTAATTTGGTTCCAGCATAGTCCCTTGCCAGGAGGTCAGCAAATCTGTACTTTATCTCCCAGCTCATGCCATATGTGTATTTGTAGCTGCTGAGACTTTAGGCTCTTGCATATGGGCTTCAGCAGCTGTCTGTCATTAAGACTTGACCAAGACAAACCAGTATAACCACTAGCAATGACTGCAAGACTGATATTTTCTCTCACTTTTAGCAAAATAACACCACAATTCATATATCCAAATGTATGTTATTCTTTCTTCAGGGTTCTTACTGGATTTTGGCTTAACCTCTATGGTAACCTCTCAAGTTAATTTCAGTCACTTCATGTTTAACATTCCAAACAAAGCTACTATTAGAACATTTATGTGATGGAATCTTTTTGAATAAAGAAAATCATCTTTTGGTTTTTAATTGACCTTTGGAAACAGCCAGAAATCATTTAAGTCACTAATAGAGGGAAGGGAAGAGGAGAATATTAATTTGATTATGTGGTTTTTGGTTGAAAATAACTTGTGGCCATAAGTAAAATCGTTTTCTTGCCTGAAGATAGTTCTAAGAGAAGTGTACCACAGATGTTTTGAATAATTCTAGCCAAGTTCAAAAAGTGCATAGCCTCTCATTATGACTATTTCAGTATATAAGACTCATCACAAATTCTGATGTGTTCTCTTTTTAGTCCTGCTTTTTTAAAAGTGTGTCACATGTATACCTTCATTTTCATACCTCTTTGCTCATATACAAACCTAAATGTAAAGGAAAAAAATTTGGCTTTTAAAAATGTAATGTATAACTCTTTAATGAAGTACCCTCTCCCCCTCCCTATTCCCCAGGCGAGATTTCTATAAGATCTTAGGGGTACCTCGAAGTGCCTCTATAAAAGACATTAAAAAGGCCTACAGGAAACTAGCCCTACAGCTTCATCCTGACCGGAACCCTGATGATCCTCGAGCTCAGGAGAAATTCCAGGATCTAGGTGCTGCTTATGAGGTGAGTCGGGAAAAAGGATGAAGTATGAATAAAACCTACAGATAGGGACGCCTGGGTGTCTCTGTCGGTTAAGCCGCTGCCTTCGGCTCAGGTCATGATCCCAGGGTGCTGGGATTGAGTCCCGCATCGGGCTCCTTGTCCAGCAGGGAGCCTGCTTCTCTCTCTCTGCCTCTGCCTGCCACTTTGCCTGCTTGTGCTCTCTCTCTGACAAATAAATAAATAAAATCTTTTAAAAAATAAATAAATAAAAAATAAAACCTACAGATAGAGAAAAGTCGGCATAACACAGAGTAACACTTTTTTCTTTCAGGTCACTTCTTTTTAAAAAGAGACAATAGATAAAAATAAAAGTAGTGCTTACTGCTATATTGTATATTAAGGTTAGTATATGCTATTTCCTATTTTTTTTCATACTAGTTTTTGTTTGATTAAGGAGATTCAGGTGAAAAAGATGAAAAAAAGAAAGAAAGAAAGATTGGTAGGTTAATGAGTAGATTGATCATCATTCAATCAGTTTGGAAGCTAGAGCCAGAAATAGAAACAAAATTTAAATGAGGTGTAAATCCACGTGCATACATGGAGCAGACACATGACATGCAAGGCAGTTATAAGGTAAAACGTGACAGTGAATATTCTGCCTCCATGTTCGGAATCAACAGGGATTGTTGAGGACTGTGACAAACTGAAGCCTTCTTGCCCATTTTCAAAGGGACAGCTCTTACTCAAACCCAGCCAGTTTTTGCCATGTACAAATGGAAACAGTGTTGCCAGATCATGTAATTTTTTAAGAGAAGTGGAAATCCAGATTTTTGTGTAATTCTTTTGATTGAAAAATGTTGGTAACTGATTCAGTTTTAAAATTTCTTTTTTGTGCAGATCAATCAAAATAGCTACAGTTTATAATTTGCAGCCTCTAATCAGGAGATGTAGATGCTTTTATCAGTATCATCTAATTTAATCTGCACTAGGATACCATGAAATATAGCAGAGCTGGGCATATTCTTATTCCCATTTTTTATTCCATTATTAATTACACCAAGGAATATATTTTGAATGCTTAATAAGTTACTTATTATTGGAAAACTGTTGTACATAGATTCTTTCAACACTATGGTGAAAAAATTTTACAAATAAGTTCTAATAATCTTTCCTCTATTAGGAGGAAGCTATTTTTCATATGTTGCAATTCACTTTTCCTCTAGAAATAGAATAAGAGATCTGGGTGGGGGAGGGGTTTCAGCCTTATTGAGATATAATTGACAAATAAAATGATAACATGTTTAAATGATTTGATATATGTGTACATTGTGAAAGAACTCTTCCCATGTAATTAACTAACACATCCAGCACCTCACTTATTTGTTTCTTTTTATGGTGAGAACATTTAAACCGCTTTCTTAGCAGATTTCAGTTTTTACATTACAGTGTTATCACTCTAGTGCGAACACTCCCATTTTCTAAAAGGGCACAGGAAAAAATAATTTAACTCTGAAAGTTATGGAGCTAAAACTTCTGAATTCAAGTTAAATCCCTGGATAGTGAGAAGCCTGGAACAAAATCTGAAAAAATATTTTAGTAGTGGGAAAAACCCCAAAGGTAAGGGATCCCAAAGCCTAGATTAAAGAATCCACTGAACTAAAACAGTGATTTAAACCGAGGAGAAACCTAAAGCTAATGGGGCCCTCTCTTTCTTCTATTGACAGCTTCAGGGCTCCCATGGGACTGGAATTCCTAACCTAGGTCCCACAAATAAATTTGAGAGCGTTGGTGGACTCTCTTAAATTATACATAACATTTTGGTTCTTCTTGATAATATGGATTCCATATTTTGCACTATTTTCCCATAAATATTTCCTTTTTTTGCTAGGAACCCAATAGTCCAAAATATTTTTTAGGGAAGCTGTTGCTAAAAATTTGTCATGTTCTTTAAAGAGGCTACCATGTTGGGGCATCTGGGTGGCTTAGTTGGTTGAGCATCTGGCTCTTGATTTCAACTCAGGTCATGATTTCAGGGTCATGGGATTGAGACCTGCATCAGGCTTCGTGCTGAGTGTAGAGCCTGCTTGGGATTCTCTCTCTCCCTCACCCTCTGCCTTTCACCCACTACTCTCATATTCACTCATTCTCTCTGTGTGTCTCTTAAAAAAGACAAAATCCTTGGAGTCTACCATGTTCTTAAGTGACAACCTAAGCAGGCTATATATAAATCATTTATGAGATTGCAGTTTATTTAACTCTAAGAACCTTTCTAGTCACTAGTTCAAATTTTCTTTTTTCTTTGTATCACTCACTTCATTGCCTTTGGTCCTTAGATAAATTAGTGTTCACAAATCAAAATCCCGGTTAAATTGAAGAGTCTTCTGTGAATACAAATCTGTCTTCTCTACTGAACTGGGATTACTGCTGGCATCTTAATTAGTTGAGACTCTGTGTTGATTGGCCAATCATCTAAGAACCTTTATTTTCTTTTGAAAATAAACTAGTTTCCAAGACCATGGAATAAAATCACTTTCCTTGGACAGAAAAAAACTGAGGAGGAAGTGAATTATAGTAGATAACTTTAAGGATAGTTTGGGGTGGGTGTGCAGTTACTCCAGAAGTCTTTGCGGTCCATGAAAAGACTGACTCTAAAATAGTCTTTGGGGGTTTTGTTTTTGTGTGTGTGGCTTTTTTTTTTTTTTTTTTTAAGATTTTATTTATGAGGCACCTGGGTGGCTCAGTGGTTTAAAGTCTTTGCCTTCAGCTCAGATCATGATCCCCGGGTCCTGGGATCGAGCCCTGCATCGGGCTCTCTGCTCAGTGGGGAGCCTGCTTCCTCCTCTCTCTCTGCCTGCCTCTCTGCCTACTTGTGATCTGATTATTTATTTGTCAGAGAGAGAGCGTAAGCAGGGGGAATAGCTGAGGCAGAGGGAGAAGCAGGCTCCCTGCTGAGCAAGGAGGCTGACGTGGGACTCAATCCCAGGACCCTGGCATCATGAATTGAAGACAGATGCTTAACCGACTGAGCCATCCAGATGTCTCTGTTCGGGGGTTTTGAAGTGGTATTTCTTATAGACCCAAATGTGGGGTTCATTTCTTTGTCGAGATAAACCCACAGGAGACTTGAAAGTAAAAATATTGGAAGTAAAAATATTGGAAGGCCAGATCACATGATAATAAGAGTTGTCTTTTTTGTTTGTTTGTTTTTTAAGTTTGCCCATTTCTACTTCCCCGAAATAGCTAATTTTTTTAAGGATATTTACTAAAACATTCCTTTCATGTGAGCTGTCATAGTACCTTTAGTCAAGTACTCTGGTCACTTCTGAACTAACCCATTTGTCTCTGCTTTTAAGAATGTTTTCTCTGGGCGCCTGGGTGGCTCAGTGGGTTAAGCCGCTGCCTTCGGCTCAGGTCATGATCTCAGGGTCCTGGGATCGAGGCCCGCATCGGGCTCTCTGCTCAGCAGGGAGCCTGCTTCCTGCTCTCTCTCTCTCTGCCTGCCTCTCTGCCTGCTTGTGATCTCTCTCTGTCAAATAAATAAATAAATAAATCTTTAAAAAAAAAAAAAAAAAGAATGTTTTCTCTTGGGGTGCCTGGGTGGCTTAGTCAGTTAACCGGCTTCCTTCAGCTCAGTTCATGATTGGGATCAAGCCCCGAGTCGGGCTCCCTGATCTGCAAAGAATCTTCTTCTCCCTCTCCCTCTGCCTGCAACTCCTGCCTACTCATGCTCTCTATATCTCTGTCAAATAAATAAAATCCTAAAAAAAAAAAAAAGAATGCTCTCTCTCTCAGGATGCCTGGGTAGCTCAGTCTGTTAAGCCGTCTGCCTCTGGCTCAGGGCACGATCCCAGGGTCCTAGGATTGAGTCCCACTTTGGGTCCTTGCTTGGCGAGGAGTCTGCTTCTCTCTCTGCCTGCCACTCCCCCTGCTTGTGTGCACTCGTTCTCTCTCTCTCTGATAAATAAATAAAATCTTAAAAAAAAAAAGAATGTTCTCTGTCATACATTCAATTTCTTGTAACATATCAGATAAATTTAGAAAAAGAAAATTTTTGCAGTGGCTTCTTACACATCACTCAGACCGTAGCCAAAGTGTGTCCTGTTTATATATGCCAGGCAGATCTTCCGTTTCTTTTGCTGAGTTAGCAGGCCCCATCTACTTCCAGCTTCTCTTTCCCTGAGCCAGTGCAAGTATGGGTTTGAAATAACTTTCCCCTCAATCTGCTGTCTAAATATTTCAATTCAGAATAACAAAGGAGGTATAAAATTATTTAGTTGTCAAAATTATATGTGTGGGTCGGGGCTCCTGAGTGGCTTAGTGGGTTAAAGCCTCGGCTTTCGGCTCAGGTCATGATCCCAGGGTCCTGGAATCGAGCCCCACATCGGGCTCTCTGCAGGGAGAGCCTGCTTTCTCCCACCCCGCCCCCACTTGCCTCTCTGCCTACTTGTGATCTCTTCAAATAAATAAATAAAATCTTCCAAAAAAAATTATATGTGTGGGTATACTTCAGATTTCTCTACATAGGTGGGAAGCTTTTACTTTTTTTGGCAAGTTGAAAGCAGATTTTAAAGAGTATGGAAGCTTACTTTGTTTTTATATTCTTCAGTATTATAAATGGAATCGGCCCAATCTTTTCAAGCTGTGAAATAATCCTTGAGCAGTCTTCATAGAGCAGTGGTTTCTTTGTTTGTTATTTTACTCTGTAATTCAGACTCAGAAGTTTACAAACTTAAACATATATGTGGCAGACAGCATTCTTCTACAAAAGGATTTCTACCTAACCCCCAAATGGAAAAGGGATAATGGAAATATAGTAGTATAGACCTTTCTGAAGGGCCTATCATTGGATTCCCTTGACCTGTCAGTCTTCTAATGTGTGTGGAGGGGAGGCACATATATGGTGTGGACATGTAGGCCTGGACAGATTTTAAGGCTGTCCCGTTTTGCTGCTGCTATCACTAATGACAATCCGTCATAGTCCTATCCTAATCTATGGTTCAGAGATCTACTGTGTCATAGAGGTGAACAGCACAACCACAATAATCAAACTGCATGGGAAATAAACCTGTGGAATTCATCTCACCTCTTTTCTGTTGTTGCCCTCCCTTTTACCCCCACATTGCTAATCTCAGATATGATTTTTATGTGACTAGGCCAATTTTGGTAAAGACAGGAATTGAGCACTGTGAAGTTCCAAAATGAACAGTGCATCAAAGAATTTAGTCTGCTGAAGAAAATATATACTTGCCTTAATACCATATCGAATGAAAACTGCATTCCACAAAAATGATAGAGACCGTATCAGTCTAAAAATACAGCATAAATACGAATGTACCTTAATCGCATATAACCAACTCATGATCTTTTCCTCCGCTGGCTTTTGTCCCCAGGTTCTGTCAGATAGTGAAAAACGGAAACAATATGATACTTACGGTGAAGAGGGATTAAAAGATGGTCATCAGAGCTCCCATGGAGACATTTTTTCACAGTAAGTAATTTGCCTCTTTGCAAAGTTAGTATCTGAGAGTGGATCACTGGATTATTATTAAAGATTTATCCTTGCTCCCTTGTTCAGAAGCTTTTGATGAAGAATAAAATTCAGCTGATTCTTGACCAAGAGGTCAGTCATCCTCCTCCCTGTGGGAATGCACTCTTCTATTTTCATAAAGCTCCAAAAAAGATAGCCCCGAAAGTGCTGTCCATCCAGCTCACTGTTCAATCACATTGACCCTGACGATGCTAGGGGCCCCATATGTTGGAAACCAGTATGTGTTGTCTGTTCTCTTAGAATCTGCAAACCGTTAATGCACAAAGTTATTCTCATAAGCATAAGAGTGAGGGAAATTCCTACCCCCATACCCAGAACTGCCTCTTTTTCATTCTGTCAACGAGAGAGGGGTATCTATGGTAATCAGCATTGGTGGAAGGAATTAGGGTAGAGGCTCTTTATCTCCTTTTGCACATCACTTTCTGGGAGTGCTAAATGGCTGGAATAATCCACACCTTTCTCTCACTCTCTTTGAACCCCTCTTTATTGAATTTCTATATGCCCTGATGATGCCATGTAAGATCTTAATCTGGGGTTTCAAATCAAGTTATAAACAAAAAAAAAGTTTGAGTATGCATTCCTATGGGGAAAAGGTGTATTCCTTTCTTCTTAAAAAGGCTTTGTGAACCCTTTCCCGAAGAAAGTTAAGAATCACTCTTGCATACAGTAGTTTACCCCATTTAGTATTTGCGGGTAACTGTAGATTTTTCAGGACTTGTGAAGGTATGTGAGTGGTATGATTAGGAAATCCTTCTCTTCCCCAGGTTTGATTTGGTTATGTTAGCCTACTAGGAAAGTGTCCTGTTCCACTTGGCTATTAGAAGTGATACCAGAAAGAGAAAGCTCCCATCTGCAGCAACCACCTCCTCTCCCCAGACCCTGCAAATCCTCCCTGTCTGTTTTTGTTTAAGATTCAAGGAATCTATTCACCAAGATTAGTTGGTGGGTGGGAGGGAGTTACCTAGATGTCATCACTTGCTAATATCTGAGGCTTCTTAGCATCAAAAATTAATGTTAAGATTAGAACACCTGTACATTTGAAGGTCATTGTTTGTATTAATTCAAAGTGATGTTTTTGTTACTTAGAAAAATTGATTTAGGTTTTGTAGAGAACAGAGCTTCCTTTTTCTTAAAGTCCAGCATTCTACTAAGGCTGACGCTTTTTTAGCTTATTTAATTACGTACCCAAGAGTTTTATATAGAACAGTAGCTTCTTTAACTAGAGCTAGTTTCTAAATATACGAAGTGAATGCTCAAAATGTTCAAAATTACCATTAGAGTCAGAATCATCTGAGTTTATAAATACTATGCCCTTTTTCAGTAAGTCTATTATATCCTGATATTCCTCCATATTAAAACAAATTATTATTTTCGTGATTAACCCAACTTTGAATTCATTGGCACACTGTATTTATGCACTATGCTATATGTCTGGACAATATTTATTAAAAGAAATTTTTTTGTGGCGGGGCAGTATAGTTGATATTGTATAAATTAAAAATTGTATATGTTGTATGACTTCAATGTATTAAAAATGTCCGGTTTTATACAATATGTTGGTAGGAGACAATATTGTATCCATGTGAAGAAAAGTAAATAATTGCAGATACGAGCTCTGCTTTCTTTTCCTGATGATTTTACATTTATCCACAGCTTCTTTGGAGATTTTGGTTTCATGTTTGGAGGAACCCCTCGTCAGCAAGACCGAAATATTCCAAGAGGCAGTGATATCATTGTAGATCTAGAAGTCACTTTGGAAGAAGTATATGCAGGAAATTTTGTGGAAGTAAGTTCAAACAATACAGCTATTCATACCAACTCCAGAACTTGTTCTTTTGACCAAAAACAAGGAATTTCTGAGTACCTTCTCTGTCTTTTGGGAGTCGGGGGAGTAACCAGATGTACCGAATTGAGTTAATCATAATCGTAGGTTCATGATGCACAGCTCTTGTTTCATGAACTCATTGCCTAGCCCAAGAACTAACTACAAGAAGACCACCACTCATATCTGCCCTGTGCTACGTCCTGCTTCCATCCCTCTGCCTCCCTTCAGAGCTAGCTGCCCTCCTGAGTTTGGTCTTTATCATTCCCTTGTTACTCTTGTCTCTTTGTTGTATTACATGTGTATGAATACCTGAATAATATGTCATTGTGTTTTCATTGTTTTTGACCTTGTAAAAATGGTATCACACCATACCTTCCCTCCTGGGACTGGCTTCTTTCACTGTTATGTTACCAAGGTTGGTGCCTGTTGCTGTCACTGTAATTCTGCTGAACAGAATCTTATTATGAATGTTACTGTATCAGTAAGCATGTAAGTTATTTCCAGGGTGGGTTTTTTTTTTTCCCACTTCCTCACAGTGCTGTTAAATGAACTTGTACGTACATCCAAGTATATGTGAGCAAGAATTTCTCTTGGGTGTATATATGGAAGAGTGAAATTGCTGGGGAATCTGAACTAGTGTGATGTGTACAGGATGATTCTCTATTGTTTTCTCCATTGATGACTATCAGCACTTCCACCAGCAGTTCATGAGATTCTGTAGATCTTCTGCTCCTCTAAAACAGAATTATTAGATTTTTCAGTTTTTGCCCATCAAGTGGGCAGAGATGTTATGTCATTGTGGTCTTGATATGTATTTTCTTAATTCATAATTAGGATAAACATCTATGGCCATATTTATTTTCTCTCTTGGGAAATCTGTTCATATTTTGCCCATTTTTTTTTTTTTGCCTTTTTCTTATTGATTTCTAAGAATAGTTTATTCTTACTATTAACCTTTGTTGGCTAGAGGTAGCCAGTTTGTAACTTGTGTTTCCATTATATTGAAGATTTATTTAAAATGAACAGAAGTAGTTAATTTTAACGTGGCCAAATTTATCAGTCTTTACTTTTATGATTAGTTTTTGTATCTTGTTTAAGAAATTCTTTCTGGGGGTTGCCTGGGTGGCTTAGTTGATTAAGTGACTGCATTTGGTTCAGGTCATGATCCTGGAGTCCTGGGATCAAGTCCCAAATCAGGCTTCCTGCTTGGCACGGAGCCTGCTTCTCCCTCTGGCCCTCCCCGCTCACATGCTCTCTCTCTCTCACACCCTCTCATTCTCTCTCTCTCAAATTAATAAATAAAATCTTAAAAAAAAAGAAGAAAGAAAGGAAGAAAGGAAGAAAGGAAGAAAGAAAGAAAGAAAGAAAGAAAGAAATTCTTTTCTGCCCTAAAATCAGAAAATCACTTATATTTTCTACTTAAACTTTGGGATCTTTTCATTTGAGGTTATTCATCTCTTTTTAGTTCTGGAAAATTTATTTGTTATTTTTTCAAATACATAATCCTCTTTGTTGGCATTTCTCCTTCTATCTGCTCTTAACTTTCTTTTAAATATAAAAACAAACAAACAAAAAACCCATTCTAGTTCTTTAGCCTTCTCTGCTTCCTTCTAGGAAAGTGCCTTATTTTGGACTTCTGCCTCACTATAGTCTTCAACTATGTCTATCCTAATAATATCCCCTTTGCTGCTTTTTTATTTCAACTTCTATCTGCTCTTAACGTTCTTTTAAATATAAAAACAAACAAACAAAAAACCCATTCTAGTTCTTTAGCCTTCTCTGCTTCCTTCTAGGAGAGTGCCTTATTTTGGACTTCTTCCTCACTATAGTCTTCAACTATGTCTATCCTAATAATATCCCCTTTGCTGCTTTTTTATTTCAATTCACGTTTTTATACATAACAACTGTACTGGATCCTTACATTATCGCTAAGGTCTTTCCTTATCTCCTTAAATATTACCATGCTTATTTTAAATTCTTGGCCTGTCTTCTCTAATACATTTGCTTAAAATATATGTTTTATCCAGTTTGTTGTCTTTTCTGCAGGTGGGGGCTATATAGTTGGACTCCTCAAGTGTCCAGAATTTTTTTTTGGCCTTTGAGCTTGCATTTCCCCCATGGGTGTCAGCAAGTCTCTTTCCCTGGTAGAGCATCTTGGGGCAAACCTTTTCGTAGTGGTTTTAACTGTGTTTTATTTGTCTATGTTCTTGAAGGTTTTTTTGGGTTTTTTGGTTTTGTTTGGTGTCTGGGGTCTGTTGTTTTGGAAGAGGGGGCCAAGCAGTGCTTGTCCCAAGGCAGTTCAAGAGAAAGGTGAGAGCAGAACTTCAACTACTTTTCTCTAGCATCTCCGCAGTGGCCCCCACTAGCTGCTGCCCCAAGCTGTAGCCACTACACTGTACACATGCTAGTTCCAAACAGCCTTCCATCTCTGGAATTTTCCAACCAATTGTGTGTTATAATTGTTTCCTGAAATCCATGTTTCCTTTTAGTTTTTAGAGGATTTTGGAGGAGATAGCCAGTAGCCCATGCTTACATACCAGCTTGACAGGAAGCATTCTCATTAGTTGTGCTTTTGCTCCAAGTAGTTGAAAGAAGACTAGATAGTCGCAGAGGGTGCATGGGCTTCCAATACAGTGCTTCGGTCTGAGTATTCGGGACATCTCTCCTTCAAAAGCAAGATAGGTTGTTGAGGTAGGAGAAGGTGGTGAGCCTAATGAACTCCCTTGTTCCCTCCAGACATGTTGTCTGCAGTCATTACTAATACCCTGTGTATATCACTCTTCAGTTAGCACAAAAATCCAGTTGTTGTAAAGGATGTCTGCCTTGCCATTTAAATGATCCATGGAAAGTTCTTTTTCAAGGAAGAATGACCTTGAAGAAAGCATGGTAGTTAAAAGCACAGACTTCAGAGCTAGACTGCCTAATTTGAAATACTGGTTCTGCCATATATTAGTTACGTGACCTTGGTCATGTTCCTGAACCTTTCTGTGCCTTCATTACTTCCCTTATAAAACGGAGACCGTATCACTATCTACTTCATGAAGTTGATGCAAGGATCAAGCAAGTTCATGTATGTAAAAGTGCATTGTTTGTTTGGCACAGAGTAAGTGTCATAGAGTGTCTGCTTTAATTACTGTTGTCATTTATTCCATTGACCTAGGCTTTCATGTATTTGTGGGCTGTAAGGGGCTTTCCTCCTGAGCGTCTGTGTCATCCTGCTGTGTGAACATGTCCCTTATGATTAGGCGTCTGACTGATGAAACAGGCAAAACCCAGAATACAATTCTTCATGTGTCTGGGTTCCCACGTACCTTGAGGGAGCAGGGTGTCTGGTTGCAGGTGGCGACAAAGAGATGATCATTGTGTCCCTCACATGTTCAGTATCTGATGTGAGATAGTAGTGGGCAACCGTCCTAAACTGAGTTGCCTGAAACAAGCAAGTGTTTTCATTAGATCTATCATAGCTAATGGTATGGTGGCAGCCAATACCAGCTTTTCAAGGCCATGGTTGTTCTCCAGGGCCTGTGCTTTGCACGGCTCAGATTTCTTAAAAGATAGCAATTCTGTGAACGGCTTCACCTCTGTGGTGTTTAGTTGTGCCTTAGAAATGCCGATATCATCCACCTCATTTTTCAGTTCTCTTCTTTTTTAATCCCCTCTCTCTCCTCCAGCTTCAGACATGGAGTCGTTTAAGTATCCGTTTGCTTCATTCCTGCATGGGATGGGGGCTGATTTGTAACTCCACAAAGGCTTCTCTCAGCATTAGGTCTCCCTGGGGGATAGCTTGCCGGAGAAGGGAACATTCCAGCCCCAGCACCTGTTCAGCCCTGATCAGCTGAGGAAATCAGAGGCTCTTTTATAGGGAAAGAAGCTGATGTTGTTTATGTACTTCTTAGGTAGTTCGAAACAAACCTGTGGCAAGGCAGGCTCCGGGCAAACGAAAATGCAATTGCCGGCAAGAGATGCGGACTACCCAGCTGGGCCCAGGGCGTTTCCAGATGACCCAGGAAGTGGTCTGTGATGAGTGCCCTAACGTCAAGTAAGTAAGCACGTCAAGTAAGGTCAAGTGAGCACCTTCTCTGTTCCACTGAGACACTCATCCTCTCACTTGTTTCATAAAATGCTCGTGGTCCATACCGAGATTTTTTCCCCTATCTCCCGGCACCCTCCTTTCTCTCTCTTTTTCACATTGCACCAGAGGATAGAGCAAAGATATGTCTTGCTCTATCTTATAAAAAGATATATCTTTTTATTTTTCCCAAAAGTATGTCTCCTATATCTCCTTCTGTATTTCTGAACTAATAAGCTGTGCCCTTTATCGCTGAATATACTTAGCAAATGTTAATGTTACATTTTTCCTACTTGGAATAGTAGAGCAGTCAAATATATCCAGCTAACACCGCAGATGAGAGAAGTGCTGATTATGCCATAAACATAACTATTTAATTGACTGTATATTATATATATATCAAAACTAGATCAGTTCTTTATGGGATCAGGAAAAATATCAGATAGGATAAACTTTGCTTCTGATTCCTATCCTTCCAGATGGAAATTTATGTAAGAGTGAGTAGTTTCCTCTATTATTGATCACTCAGCTTAAAGTAATCAGTCTACTGCAGGCTTCTTTGGAGGCAAGAGCCACAAGATTGTATAATAAATAGTAGTTTTGCCCTGGCTTTTGGCATGTAGGAGATGTAAATAGATCGCAGATGGTTGTGTCAACTAGAGGCATGGAATAGTCTTTCAAGAAACAACTCTGATAGAACAGAAAAAATTAATTATGTGTATGTGGAGTTTGGCTTGTATTTTCATTTTTTTCTTTTTAAATTCTATTTCAGACTTGTGAATGAAGAACGAACACTGGAGGTAGAAATAGAACCTGGGGTGAGAGATGGCATGGAGTACCCCTTTATCGGAGAAGGTGAAACGCTGATATTGATGTTTTACTGTCATAATTCTGTGTTCTCTGTGTGCTTGTGAATACCAGCCACCCCCACCTCACATCATATCCTAATGGCCACATAGTAAATGCATGTATCATTTCCAACACTCTCCAGTCAGTTTTAGGGCGCAGAAAGCCTTTCGTGGCCTTCCTGGATGTTCACCTTAAACCATAGCACTACAGATTATCTTTAGAATACCATGGCCAAAAGCTAACTACCTAGTAGCTTTTTATCTAGTAGTCTAAGTTATTTCAAAATTTAGGGTGTTCAGACCCTAATGAATTAATTTTAACTCAGCAGCGAAAGAAGATACATAGCTCTGGTTGGCATTAATCAAAGGCTCTCAGAACTCCCCTTTGAGGTTTCTGAAAGAAAAGAAGCTTTAAGACTTTAGGTTCAAGAAATCAATGAATCTTTCTTTGTTTAGGAAACAGGTCAAGTTATTTATTGCTGTGCCTGAGATACAGGTGATCTTCACTAATAATCCGAAAGTTGATAGAACCAGTTAGAGACACTGCTCTCACAGATAGACTCGATAAACCATACCTAAGGTAGTGGCTTTAAAAAATTCTCCTAAACTGCAGATAGATTTGCAGCATGCGTAATGTGCGACTTAAATGTGCCATCATCTCTTCGAACTAGGTGAGCCTCACGTGGATGGAGAGCCAGGGGACCTGCGGTTCCGAATCAAAGTTGTCAAGTAAGGGATCAGATTTTGGAGACCTTCTCTTTAGCCCCTGCTTTTCAGATGAGTTGGATTAGGATAGAGACAAATGGATAGCCACCAGGACACTGTTAGAGTTTACTCTCTGTCCATGCCCTTCATACCCTAAATGATCGTTTGTAACTCTACAATACTGAAAATTTGCGGTTGTGGCTGAGGATTGAGCTGTTAACATATTTACTCAGGACCTACAAAACCAAAAGATGTTGGAAGGAAAAACTGATGAGACAAGTAAGGAGTTGTAAAAGAGAGGCAAACACGAATGCGTCTCAAGGAGACCTGAGATTTCGACTGAGGAAGCATGGCACCATACAAGGATGGAAGACTTGAGATAGAAAGGACCTTCTATTACATAATCTGCAGCTTCTCGTTAGCATGAAGTGCTGCTTATATAAGAATTTTGCCCGGGGCTCAAGCTTTCCGGTTTTTTATTTCTCTCCTGTAACCACCTTGAGAAGCAGTGATACCTCTGCTTCTGAGGACTCAGTAAAACAAGTTTCCCACGTAAATATGGAGAAATGGGCCCTCACTGCCTCAGACTTTCCCCAGCTTCCTTACCTACTTTATCTTTCTCGTATTTTCTCAGAGAAACTTGAACATGTGATCTGCGTCTCTAGAGCTGACCTGGCCTTGAGCCCAGCTCTGGAGACCTTCCCAAACCCGTTCCTGATGCCCATTGCCCAGTCCTCACTGCCAGAACTTGTCTTTCTCTTTTCTGTAATCTAATTACTCCTACTTTTACTTATGTGCTCTGCCTTCTACTGATTTATAAGCTCCTTAAGCTTAGGATTTATAAATCTTATAGAACTTTGTAGTTTCAATTAATACTATACACAAAGGAATATCTAATAAATGTTTATTGTTTGAAAGAGGGGTATTCATCCTTTCCACAAGATTTTTCTAAAATATTTTTGAATGCTTTCCAAAGAAAGATGGAAAATTTTGATTTTTACCTTGTTCTGTTTTTAGACACCCAATATTCGAAAGGAGAGGAGATGATTTATACACAAATGTGACAATCTCACTAGTGGAGTCTCTGGTGGGCTTTGATATGGATATTACTCACTTGGATGGCCACAAGGTAAACACACCAATTTTCCTGCTTCCTATCCTTTTAAAACCTTCATGTGGGTGGTTTGGGGATTACGTATTTGATTTCTCTTTTTATTTTGAAAACGTATTTCTTTGGCTTACAGTGTCCTAGTGATGTTTCCCTTGTCCCCTCATCTTTGATGCTGTGCTGAACTGTGACAGGAGCATTGGACACCAGTGCTCACTAGAAGCCTTGTGTTGTATTTCAAGAGTCCTAGTCTGGTCCCATTTCCTTTTGCTTTCTTTCTTTCTTTTTTTAAAATATTTTATTTATTTATTTAACAGGCAGAGATCACAAGTAGGCAAAGAGGTAGGCAGAGTGAGAAGGGGGAAGCAGGCTCCCTGCTGAGCAGAGAGGCCGATGTGGGGCTTGATCCCAGGACCCTGGGATTATGGCCTGAGCCGAAGGCAGAGGCTTTAATCCACTGAGCCACCCAGGTGCCCCATCTTTTTTTTTTTTTTTTTTTAAATAAAGATTGTATTTATTTATTTGAGAGAGAGGCATAGATTGCAAGAGAGGGCATGAGTGGGGAGGAAAGAGAGAAGCAGACCTCCCGCTGAGCAGGGAGTCTGACGTGGGGCCTGATCCCAGGACCCCGAGATCATGACCTGAGTCGAAAGCAGACGCTCGACAAACTGAGCCACTCAGGTGCCCCCTACCCTTTTGCTTTCTAGGTACATATTTCCCGGGATAAGATCACCAGACCAGGAGCCAAGCTATGGAAGAAAGGAGAAGGGCTCCCCAACTTTGACAACAACAACATCAAGGGCTCTTTGATAATCACTTTTGATGTGGATTTTCCAAAAGAACAGTTAACAGAGGAAGCAAGAGAAGGTGAGCAGTCTAATGAGAGAGAGAACATGTGTGCGCATGTGTGTATGTCTGTGGCATGTGACTATGAGAACAGTGGTTAAAGAGGATGGGTAAAAAAACCAAAACCCTCAAGGGACATCAGACAGCAAACACAGGACCAGAAAATGAACTTGACTTCCTGTAAAGGAGATATTCAGAATTCTTCTGTCACTATTTTACAAAGAGCTGTATGAGTTGGGCTTTGAAACCGAGGACGTGTGAATGTGAATGCATGTGAATTGGAATCATATAAAACAAATTAGCTGGACCAAACCATAAAGGGAAGTATCAGGTAGACATTAGCAGGGCTAGAGGCTCAGAGGGGTGGCGTCAGCAAGGGCTGCTTGAGGCAAGGGGCCTGCTGGTGCATCCTAATTAGGAAGAGGAAGGAGAATGGTGAAAGAGATCAAAACTGAAAAGAGGACAAGGAAGAAGGAACGGAAGATCACTGAAGAGCTTTACTTCCTTTTTGATGGCCTCTTCACATTTCTCATTGGATAGGGTTTTGTGGGATATGTGTATGGTCTGTGTGCCTGAGAGACAGAAAGAGACAAGGGGCAGTCTTGGACATACCTGTGCCTGTGGGGGGTTGAGGGGATCCACATGCAATAGACTTGAACATGAGTAGTTATTTGTTTAATTCGGATCCACAGCTGTCATACAGCTTTTTGTGAGCCTTCCCATGAAACCTGCTCTTTAAACTCTACAGAAATCACCTTTTATTGATGGAACCACTTGTTCCTTCTTTTTTCAGGTATCAAACAGCTACTGAACCAAGGATCAGTGCAGAAGGTATACAATGGACTGCAAGGGTATTAAGAGTGAATAAAATTGGACTTTGTTTAAAATAAGTGAATCAGCGATATTTATTATCTACAGGGGTTTTTTTGTGTGTGTGTTTTTGTTCTTATTTTCAATATGCAAGTTTGGCTTAATTTTTTTTTCTCTAATGATCGTCATGAGATGAATAAGAGGGCTTAAGAATTTGCCCATTTGTGTTCAGAAAAGGCTGGCCAGCAAAAGGTTTAATAATACCTCTCCCTTTGGGGATTTAATGTCTGGTGCTGCTGCCTGAGTTTCAAGAATTAATGCCGCAAGAGGACTCCAAGAGCAAAAGAAACACAATATAAAGGGTTGGGGTTAATTGTTAGCTATTTCATTCAAAATGACAACTGGAGAAGTCTGTTTTTAAATACATTTTGTTGCTCTTTTCTTCTTGACTCGTTTCTTGTTGGTTTAGCTACCTTGAGGTCCTTCCATCTCCATCTGGTCACTTTCCCTTGATCTGCCCAGCGTCCCCCTGGCTTCCTGTGGCTAGTTGGGTTGTCCTCCCATCAGGCAAGATGGACACACAAGTCTGCAAAAGGGTGGTAATGGTCCAATCCCCATGCCCAAGTAAGCACACAGGGTATCTTCTAGAAAGGAATTTGAAGGAACTGAGTAGATTAGAGATTGGGATACCGAGTCAAGATTACACAAAGATCTAACTGTCCCTGAGAAAGTACATTTCCTCTTATTTAATCTGGGAATAATCTAACACAGATACTTTACTGTTCAGAAAGCACTTTTCATATATACAATCTCAGTTGACCTCATGATTAAAAAGCCATTGATTTGTGTTAGGAACTAGCGGTACCACTGGTTCTAGAAAATGAATGTGGAGTAGACCTGCAGAATCCTTTGGCTCCCTGAGTGGCCCCTGATTCAGAAGGCATGTGACTGGAGTCTATCTGACTTTTGAACCTCCTTCACTCTTCTACAGGCCCATCACGCTATTCCTCGTATAATTTCGGGCTTCTCACCTTAGCTAGTGAGCGGTGCAATAGTATTGAACAATTTCTGTTGCTGGGTGTGTGCAGCTGCCTTCCTGCCATCTGTGGAGTTCCAGCAGCATTCCCATCTCCGTCTGTTCAGGTAGCCAATGCTACTATTTGCCGTTTTATTGCATTTTGCCCTGATTTACAAAAATGAGGGGAATGGGGGAAAAAAGAAAATTTCATCAATTTAGAACAGTTAAGAGGAAAAGCAGCGGCACACTTTTAACCTAATTAGATATTATTTGGACGTGAGTACAACTACGAAGGAAAGAACAAAATTAAAAGGCTTATTTGAAATGCTGGAAATCTATTTTGTACATACATATTTAGTGGACTTGTATATTTGATGTTCACTATGTACTCAGTTACCTACTTGAACATTTCTTAGAAATAATTTCCTGTCCATTTCATAGCCCAAGAGAACCGTTGATTATTACCTGCCCTTGCTTGTCCCTCTCTAAGACTTATCCAAGAGTCAGTCACATCCTAAGAGCTAGTGTTACTAGTCTTGGCTAGAACAATCCCATAGAGATAGTGTTTTTGCTATAATAATAATGTTAAGGGGGCTTTGTCACTCCAGTTAATCCATGTTCCAGATAGCCATGATTTGAGAAGTTAAAAAAATACTCTTTTATCATTTGACAGCTTCAGTTCACTTTAAGCTTTATCTGAAGCACACAGTAGCATGGAAAGATTTGTATCAAAATTCCATAGACTCTTCTCATTATAAACCATTGGGGCAGAATAGTGGTGGTGGGAAATGATGGGAAGATCTTAAAACCAGGATCCAGAGCCCAAGCTTTTTGCACTATGGTATACCTGTTTTCCCAGAACTTCGTGCCATCCACAATTGGAGTGCTGGTCCTTGGGACAGCTAGCTCCCTACCAAGTAGACTAAAGATAAACATCTATCTGGGAACATTGCAGAGAGGGTTCTTGGGCATGGGAGATTGTAGCCATCATATGTATGTTCTTTTCAACCAGAAGCTTCTACGTATTACAGAGTTGTCAAGTGAGGAACTGTGAAAAGTTGCCCTCTTTCTGAGTAAAATATATTTATTGAGGCCAGGTTCTGTTCCAGTACTTTATATGGATGAACTCATTTATATGGAAGAGAAGCTGTTACCCTCAGTGCGAGGCTGAGGAAATTGTTTCATGTCACAGCCTACAGGTGGTGGGACCAGCATTGGAACCCAAGCAGTCTGCTCTAGTATGCAGAGAATTTGATGAAAGGGGATACAAACCCAAACTGTCACAGAATACCACACTGAGTTTTTCATTTCTTCGGTGGTCTTTGAAGCACAAACCTTCGGATGATTCTGAGGTTTCAAGCTTTTCGCTGTGGCTCACTTTCAAGAGGAACTGGCCAAGCTGAGAAGTAGCTATGGGTTAGTAGCCATGGGTATGTTGTCCCTGGAATTTTGGGGGCAGTATATGAATCCAGAATGACCATGGAATTTCAGATGATCTGGCCAAACTCTGGGTAATTCCTAGAGTACACAGATACCCTTTCTTTAACTCTCACTATAGAACCTGAGAGCCTCCTAAGTGATCTCGACACAGGTCCAGGAAGAAGACACCCTGACTGATATGCCTCAACGTTACCCGGAAAGCAGTCTGTGAATCTGCAGGGTTCTCAGCAGTTAGCTCAAATGAGACCGTGCCTAGCCCCACATCTGAGGTTCTTTTTTTTTTTTTTTTTAAGATTTTATTTATTAATTTGAGACAGATAGAAAACACAAGCAGGTGGAGTGGCAGAAGGAGAGGGAGAAGCAGACACCCCACTGATCTGGGAACCTGAGGTGGGGCTCAATCCCAAGACCCCAGGATCATGACCTGAGCTGAAGGCAGATGCTTAACTGAACGAGACACCCAGATGCCCCCAAGTCTGCAGTTCTGAGTCCATGTGTTGAGCGTGTGGTGAGACTGTCTGGATTCAAATCCTGGCTCTGCCAATTAACAGCTCTGTGACCCTGAATAAATATCTTAACCTCTCTGAGCTTCCGTCTCCTCCCCTATCTCATATTCTGACCATTAAACAACATGATGTACTTGAAACTTACCACAGTACCTGATGTATAGCAAGCACTCTCTATTTTTTTTTTTTTTGAGAGAGAGAGGGGGTAAGCAAGGGGGAGGGGGAGAGGGAGAGAGAATTTTAAGCAGGCTCCATGATCAGATTGGAGCCCAATGCGGGGCTTGATCTCGAGACCCTGAGATCATGACCTCAGCTGAAATCAATCACTGAGCCACCCAGAGGCCCCACAAATACTCTTTAAATATTAGTCATTGCTATGGACTGAGTGTGTCCCCCTCCAAAACTTCATTGGTTGAAGAGCTAATCCCTAGTATGATGGTATCAGAGGTGTATTTAGAGGACCCCAGAGAGGTCCTCAGATCATGAAGGTGGAGATCTTATGAATGGGATCAGTGTCCAGATAAGAAGAGGACTGAGAGAGAGAGATGATCCGTCCACCATGTGAAGACTGCCATCTTCAAATCAGGAACCGAGCCCTCACCAGCCACGGGACCTCCAGCACCTTGATCTTGGTCTTCCCAACCTCTAAAACTGTGAGAAATGAATGTTCGTTGTTTAAAGTGTCAGTCATGGTAATTTGTTGTAACAGCTTGAGGTAAGAGTTATTATTGCTATTCTATAATAAATGTGACTCAACTATTTTTGAAGCGATTTGCATTTCTGGTAAAGCATCGTCTTTTTGAAACACTAACAGGTTGTCTATCCCCACTGTCAAACACTATAAAACACACCTTGATCTGCACGTTTGTGGATTTCTGACTTTGTGACAACCCCCCACCAGACACACACATACACACACACACTTGCTTCGGAAAACAGGTGCATCTGCTGAAGGGTTTCTGCAGAGAACCAATGGAAACTGGCACTACATTCTCAGTCCACTCCAGGCACAGAAAGAGGAATGTACTAGGAGAGACATAGGCTAAGTAGTGAAAGGTGGAAAAAGGAAGGAACCCCAGAGCCTTATAAGAAATAAAAGCAGCTATCTCCAGAGCCCACCTGCGACATGTACACATCAGGAGGCCTCAGATTTTATGGGCCTTTGCTCCCACATCTGTGACAGGAAGACTCACAGTGCATGGTGTGACTCCCATCAGCATGCGGTGTGGGGGATGCTGATGGGACCAACTCCTCCCTATTTGCCTGGGACTTGTTTCAGGTTTGGGAACCGTAAGTCCCCCATCCCAGAGACCCCTTAGTCGCAGGCAAACCAGGAGGGTTTGGCATTGAAGGGGCAACTTGCCCAGAAACCCATGGAGTTCATGTCATTTATGTCAAGGGCCAGCAGAGAGGGACAGCCAAGGGACGGGAGGGGTTAGAGCCTGGCTGAGTCCTGAGAATGCTCGCTGGAGGAGGATGCCATGAGACACGTGGTGCATGGAGGCCCAGAGAAGCAGGGCCCAGGGCAGCTAGTAGAGGGTGAGTGTGCCCAGGCAGGCCAGTGCCCAAGTGCCACTCCCAGGCCTGTTCAAAGATTGACATGCCTTGAAAACAACATTCCACTTTGGATGATTATACAGGGAACAGGGAGAACGTGACTTTCTTTGGAAAAAGCTATACATTCACCTGGTTTAGTACGTTGAAGAAAAAGGAATTATTGCATATACTGACTGTATGATTAAATTGTGAACTTCATTGTCTTTCATTTCTTAATTTTCCGTTTATTTTAATGAAAAAATTTATCCATTTATGCCAGGAATATAGACCTCTTACATGGTGCTAAGCTTAAAGTTCTCTGAAAACATCTTTGAAATTATTTTTTCTGATTGTATGTTGGTGCAGTTCTCCCACTTTGACTTGTTTTATTCTCTTGTTTGTTTGTCTGTTCTTTGTTGTGTATGGTTATTTGTTTTTTGAGTCTTGAGCCAGGCATCTGCTTAAGGCACGCATTAAGGGTTATAATTTTACATAATAAAATACATTAGCCGTTTCTGTGAACAGTGGTATTGTGCAAGCACCTACCGGCTGGCTGGTCCCAGAGACCCCGTGACAGCCTGAGCTTGGGGACAGAGGTTACAAAAACCCTCCCGAGGGGAAAGCCCAGCACCCGCAAGGTCTCCTTATTTCCACTGGAGGGCGCTGTCTACCGTGGAGGGGTTGGGGCCGTGGTACAGCGAAGGACTACGGAGCCCCGCCTGGAATTTTGGACAGACTGGCTGCCAGGTTTCCAGTGAGTTCTCTGGTCGTTTTAGCTCACCCGTCCCGCCCCGGATGACCCAGGCAGGGGCTCTGTGTGCTCTCGTCAAGCCTGAGACAAACCCAGTGGTGTCTGGTGGAGAGAAGGAGTGAGCAAAATTACATCTAAGGGTAGAGAGAGCTGGACTGTGGAAGACTGCACAGATTTCATTTGGTATAAAACCAAGGAGGACCAATTGCAGACTGTGTCCAAAGGAAACAGGAGAGGAAAACAGTACTGATTCATTACACAGTTATTAAGCAGCCGCTATATGCATGACGACCTTTGGAGGCCTTGAGGCGCAGGGATGGCTCAGGCCCACTACTGGAGGAGAAGCCCGGCCAGTCCAGTGTGGGGGTGCAGGCTCGTTCCCTCCGCAACCTGCCCACTGACCCCTCTGCTCAGACGCCCTGCCAACACAGAGCTTGGGACGAGCGTTGTGTGCCAGTCCATGAGGCCATGGGCACACAAGGAGGCACCCTGGGCCATCCTTAGGCCAGTGTTTGCTGAAGAAGTTTCTGGTTCTGGGAAGGACCATTCCTAATGACATGCTGAGTCTGCTCCTGGACCGTGGCCTTGGTCACCTACTCTCTCCTTCACACGCCTTCTTTGAAAATGGTATCACGTGCCTCTCCTTTGCGTGGCTCAGAGCTAGACGCTGCCACTGCCTGTCAGGGCACAAAAACTCCTCCATGGGGGGTTAAGGCTGTTTTCTGCACCCCAGTGGGGAACCAGGTCCCAGGGTGTTGGAGACACCGTCAGTGGGGCAGAGTGGAGGTGGGATGGAGGCTCTCGGGGCACGGCGGTGTTACATTGCTACTCAGCTGTGGGGTTCAGGGTGCCCTGACTGGGAGGACAGGGAAGGCAGCTGAGTGTCCGATGTGACACTCACATCGCATTTAATGTGCTACAGAGGAAAGAGCAGTCAGGCATAGGAAAGGGAGGGGAGTGCTGATGGAGGTCAGGGCTATGCCCCCCAGGGGCGCAAGCCCACCGTCTCAGGTTCTCCAGCCAGTAAACTCCCTGGCTCCGGTCTTCGCACTCATGGACAGAAGGCATGTGAATAACAAACTGACTTTCGACCTACATTTTATTACATCAGAAAGTAAATCAACCTTGAACTGTTAGTCTTGGATTTTATACAAAGAGATAATGCTGACACCCCCTCTCTGTTGGTTTAAACTGTCCTGAGTAACCATTTCCTATTCCTTTTCCAATGTGATACTCCCACATGTCTTTCGTTAAATGTCCTATTTTCTGTTCGCTTCTCAGAACATACTGTTAGTGATTTGGAATGAGTAGACATTGTTTTCTAACAGTGATCCAATGACACAGGCTGTGTGACAGCAATGCTCTTCTGCAGGGCACCTCTGACTGTCCCCAGGCTCCTCTGCACGCCACCCCCTACCCCACCGCCCCATACCTCCGCCTGTCCCCAGGCCCTGCTGGCCCCTGGTCTGGGCGCCCTGACTGCTAGGCACCACCCTCTTCTGCCTGAGCTCTGTTCCTGGAGCATCCAGGACCCCCAGTGAGTCCTGGGCAGACAGTGCAGGGAGCTCTCTTTGCTCTTCTGTGTTACAGGCTGTCAACAGGCATCAAAACAGAAATGCTTGAACTTCCTGAGGTCTTCTGGGGACAGCCCCTCTTCAGTTCCTCCTCATAATAGGGCTCAGATAATGAGTTCAAAGCAGGGCCAGTGACAGACAATATTTTGTTGTTCCCTTTGACCAGGGAGGAGGCTTCAGTACCAGGCAGGCCTTTCAGTCCTGGCTCTGTTCCAGGGAGGTGGGCTCCGCCCGGAAGGCCCCTTCTGCAGATGGTGTCCTGGTGTCTGGCTCACCCGTCTTCAGACGTGCGGCAACACAGCCTGGGATGAGGCTGAGGCTCTGGGGCCACACAGAACCTACCAGCTATCTATGGAACTTGGTCCCATTGAATTTAAGAAAGGAAGCTCCAACTTTTAGAAACCATGACACGTTTGTATTGGAAAAGAAAAAAAAAATCAGTCAGTTAATCATTCAGTAAAAGAAAAATCAAACATGTTGATCCAGTGGCAAACTTTAGTCCACATGCAAATCACACTGGAATACAGCAAAATGTACATTGGCATGTCATTCATGATCTGTGTGTTAACAGAAATAAAATCTGAAATGACAATTTTAAGACAATAAGGTTGAGGAAGAGACAGATGATTAAAAGAAAATGATGTTTTCCCCTTCGCGTTGTCCCTTATTCGTGTCGCCAGCTGCATAAATGCCAACACCTGCATTGTTCCCTGGACCACTCCAGACTTCTGGCTCGGGCAGCCTAGTGCTATGGAAGGAAATGGGGGCCATGGCCATGTGCAGTAGTGGGAAGAGGGCAAGACAAGCACCCTGGTCCGAATTCCACCTCCACCTGCTAGGCAAATGTCTGCACAGAATTTGCGTTATAAAAGAGAGAGGACAGAGAGAGTCAGACAATGGGGATTCCAGGTGGAGTTTTCTCTGGGTGTGTATTTGATCTACTATTTTCCATGTTTCAATATTTTTATTATTTTTTTCCAATAGTCATACTTTTCAATTAAGAATATCTTTTTTTTTTCAATTAAGAATTTCTATTTGATTATTTGTTATCTCTGCCTCTCCCCATCCCTGCCCCTCCCTCGCTTCTGGTTCTTATGAATAACATGGCTAGATTTCATTTACTAGTTGGGCAGCCATCTAGCAGAATGGCATTTGGAGGAAAGACGAAGGAAGACCTTGGGGGCAAGGACTGGCCCCTGAAAGGCCAGCTAAGCATGGCACTGCCCCTCAGGGACAGGAACTTCGGTTTACAAGGGGTCCTACCATTCCCTAAACACAGTCCTTCCGTCTCTACCTCCCGACTTGGTCAATATACTGCTTCCAATCAGACAACCATACTCTCGTTTCTACCTGTTGGAAACCTGTCCATCCTTCAGGGCCAGACTCAAAATGTGTCCTCATCCGTGACTTGTTCTTTCTTCTCCCCTGCCCACCCTCAGCTGGGAATGAGTCTCCCCTTCTCCCGTGAATGCTGATAGCACTGGGTTCCCCTTATGTCCCACTTATCGTTCACAGGCCTGGCTACGTGATTTCATGGCTCAATGTGAAATGAAGGCACAGGTCCCCTTGTTCAAAACTTACTAAAACTTCTCAGGATGGCATTATACCAAGGGCAGGGCCCTTTGAAGTGTGAGTCACACATCACTGTGCAGGATACTCGCCCTGCTAGCTGGCTGGATGATGACTGGGACACCCCAGGGGAACTTGTGAGATCCAGGGGACAAATGTGATCCCTTAAATGCCTATTCAAATCTCCTCTTAGGGAGCCTCCTGAGCTGCCAGCCTTCCTGAACCCAGTTAGGCACCCCCGCACCAACATGCCTGGCTCTTAGCTAAGGGTGCTGTTCCCTGAGCCCCCCAGCCACGCTGCCCTATGCCCACTTGTCCTTAGGTCTTGCCAGGTTGGCCACTAGCACTAGGAATGCGGAAGAGTCCATTGGTTATTTTCCACAATACCGCTACCTCTCCCTTTCTCTTCCTGTTGCCTCCGTGGCCAGAAGTTGCCAACACATGATTATCCCTGCCAGCATGCTTGTGCAAAAATGCGGTCACACTCTTATACCTGTTTTATTCCCTTTTTTTTTTTTTTTAAAGATTTTATTTATTTATTTGACAGAGAGAAATTACAAGTATACTGAGAGGCAGGCAGAGAGAGAGAGAGAAGGAAGCAGGCTCCCTGCTGAGCAGAGAGCCTGATGCGGGACTGGATCCCAGGACCCTGAGATCATGACCTGAGCCGAAGGCAGCGGCTTAACCCACTGAGCCACCCAGGCGCCCCCCTTTTTTTTTTTAAGATTTTTTTCAAAGATTTTATTTATTTATTTGGCAGAAAGAGAGAGAGCTCAAGTATGCAGAGAGGCAGGCAGAAGGAGAGGGAGAAGCAGGCTCTCTGCTGAGCAGGGAGCCCAGTGAGAGGCCCGACCCCAGGACCTTAGGATCATAACCTGAGCCGAAGGCGACTGCTTAAGCGACTGAGCCACCCAGGCGCCCCGTTTTTGTTTTTGTTTTTGTTTTAAATATTTTTAAAACCTTTGTTAAGATTCATTTGAGAGAAAGGAGAGCACAAGGAAAGGAGGGTTAGAGGTAGAGGGAGAAGGAGACTCTCCACTGAGCAGGGAGCCCCACTTGGGGCTCGATCCTGGAACCGAAGGCAGACACTTAACTGACAGCCACCCGGGTGCACCCACCTGTTCTTTTTACTCTAAGTGGTATTATAGATAATCAGCTGATGCAGGAATGTGAAGTGTACTATCTCATTTAATGCTCTTAATCATTTGAAGTATGTGCTGCTATTATTATGCCTTTTATAGATGAGTAAGCCAACTCAGAGAGGTTAAGCAATTTGCCCAAGATAATAGCGATAAGGTGTGCTTACTCTTACCCACTGGGCTGTGTTGTCTGTCTATAGGCTAATTGAAGGCAAAAACCGTCTCTCTTCCCCATGGTACCACTTTTTTGCATTCAGTCCTTGTGTGCTATTGGGGTTATTAAGAGCTCCCATTTATTGAGAGTTCATCGTGGACTACCCTAGGCTGAGAATCTGCGAATGGATCTCATTAAATCCTTAGCACATCTCTGCTAGCCGGGTTTCACTGCCCGTGTTTCGCAGATGAAGAAGCTAAGGCTTAGCGAGATGAAATCTCCCGTAAGGTCACGTAGTTAGTAAATCCTGGCACCGGGGATGGTCCTGACTCCAACAGCAGGGCTCCTAATCAAGCTGAGCTGCTCCCACGTCTTCTCCTTCCCACGTCCCCGTCCTCTCCCACCCCCAATCCGGCTCCTTCCATTTTCCTGAGCCTTACCTTCCTGCTAGTCTCCATCTTCACACTGCCTCAGCCTCCATTAGAATTGGAGTCCTGGAGGTTCAACTGTTACTTAACGGGCCGAATGCTTTGGCTGCCTGTTGCGCAATCCTGGCACAGAAAGGGAAAGTTGCCCCCATTATCTGCCCTGGCCCTGGCACCTTCTCTATTTCAAGTCGTGGCCTCCTAATGTCCTAACAGGAACACCAGAAGCAATGACGTTCTGTATCATCACAGGACTTCTAGAGATCGGAGAGCAAGCACTGAAGACATGTCACCAGCTGAGAGCTTTGTCAGATTCACGATGAATGGAAACTTGTTCCCCTCTTAGAGGTCTTCCACTAACCTCACACATTTTCCCCCCTCAACTTTCAAGAAGTCTGATCAAGGCAGTCTGTGGAGAAGAATGGCCTCTCTGTTTCTTGGTCTCATGGTAACTCTTTCTGAGAGTCCAGACAAGTCCCTGGAAACCAGGAGAAATTCTCCAGTCCTATGAGTGGCAAGTGGCCTCTCTCCTTGCCTACTAATTGCTGAATTGTCTTTCATCTGTGCACACAGGTGCATTCCCAAGTCTGCTCCCCCTCAGAGCTCTGTGAAGTTCATTGGACTCCCAATCACAGGATCACTCACCCCGTTTTTAACCACTGCTGCCAGACTTGCCTATTCAATTAGATGATGAGGTGGTCTCAAAATGAAGTCACCTGAGAAGGATGTGCAGAAAGAGATAATGGAGGTCAGAGAAGGGTAGCGGGATAAAACATGGGTGTCTCTAAATCCCTAAAGCCCACCATATAGAGCAGAGAGTTGACCTAGTCCATGCATATCCTGAGGGGAGAATCTGGGCCCATTGGTGAGGTTACAAGTAGACAGATGTTGACTCAATATGAAGGAAAGTTTTCCTGAGAACTGGAGCAATTTTGCAATAGAACGAAGTACCGGCAGGGCGGAGAGATTCCTATATCTAAACGTCCTCAAAGAGAGAATGGTGGGTGCCTCTGAGCTGAGTGGGAAGCTGCCCTAGTGCCTCTTGCTCATGGTCATGGGGGCCTAATCTGTGCTGGGCAGGAGGCAGGTGCCGGGGATACGAGAGTAAAAATGACATAGACACTGCTGTTCCATCTCAGAGATTGTGTTCCTCGGGATTTAATGCAGGCTGAGGGCAGGAACAGCTTACACTTCTCTTGTGTGTTCATCATAACCAACATCGTGCTATAGAGCCAGACCCACTGGTGACCATCTGAAGACAAGGGCTGTATCTCTCATCTGTGCCTCCTGAGCGCCTCATACAATGTAAATGTCCGAGAAATCCCTTTGAAGTTAATGTATGTATTTCCAGAGAATAATGAATCCCAGGCAATAAATGGATCTACAGAATCTAAAATACTCACTCACTGTCGAAGGGACCTGTTCCAAACCCAGTAATCTACATGATAGATAAAGAAGTGCCTCAATTTTCTAAGGTGGGATGAGTTACTTGACTTCAGTGGCCTCACTATAACCACTGGACCCTCCAATGGTAAGACAGCTCTTCTGAGCATCTCTATGTCCAAGAGCCCCACAAAGCCCATCTCAGGGCCCATTAGAAGATGACCATTTCACTTCTCATCTTCCTTCTTGTCTGAAGATACCACTCACCTTATTTGAAGATATCAAAAGTTGATGACA
This sequence comes from Mustela erminea, assembly GCF_009829155.1. Classification (NCBI taxonomy): domain Eukaryota; kingdom Metazoa; phylum Chordata; class Mammalia; order Carnivora; family Mustelidae; genus Mustela; species Mustela erminea. The sequence continues at coordinate 111,825,852 of NC_045614.1, read as the reverse complement.
GAAACCAACAGAACAGATGGATACAATTTTCTGCATTGACTTCCATTCCCTTGGAAAACATTTAACCAGAAATAATGTAATAACTTACCTTCTATTTACCTTCTAAATCTGAAGTCAAGATAATTTCAACACCAGCTGAGTCATCACTTCAGTCAATAGGTCAAAGTCTCTTCCGCTAAATTGATTTCCAGATATTTTCCACTGACTGAAATTATGGGAGTAAGCTAATTTATTTATTCTTTTCATTGTTAACCAAACTCAGTACGTTTTTCTATTTTTTCCCCCATCTTTCTTCAACTATGGCACACAGCTGTGTCTTTTTTTTTTTTTAATTGTATTTATTTATTTGACAGAGATCACAAGTAGGCAGAGAGAGAGAGAGAGAGAGAGGAGGAAGCAGGCTCTCCGCTGAGCAGAGAGCCCAACGCGGGACTCGATCCCAGGTCCCTGAGATCATGACCCGAGCTGAAGGCAGAGGCTTAACCACTGAGCCACCCAGGCGCCCCACAGCTGTGTCTTCTATTAAGAATAAGGATTTGCTCACTTATAGGCAATGCACAGCAGTCAACTTTCTCAGCTCTCTTTGGACCATTTATTCTTTTCGTTTGGGGTTAATAGAGAAAAAAATGATTGGGCTAAATCCAGGCTTCATCGCTGTGTGATGTGGTCAAGTTGCAGAACCTCTCTGAGCCCCTGTGTCTTCCTATAAGGGAGGAAAGATGAGAGCTCCCAAGGAGTTATGATGATTAAAGCACAATGCTTTCCACAGAGTAAAGAGTTGCTAACATTAGCAAGGATGATGACATTTTCTTGAGGAGGAGCTATACAACCCTCAGAAAGCCCAATCTCTCTATCCTTTCTTTAACTCTACAGTGGTTAACCCTGTGTTTTGTTCAGGATGTTGCATGGATGTCAAGGCCATGGTAATAGTAGGAATAGTAGGAATTCTTCCTCCAAACTGGGACTGGGTCTAAAGTGTGACACAGGAGAGGCCTAGAGCATAAGATTTAAGGAGATGCAAACCTGAGGATAAACACCTCCTTAAATTGTACCCCTTCACCCTCTCCTTTGCCCCACCCTAGTCCAGGCCCTACTGTTCCCCCCACTGATTCACGCAAATGCAGTTTCTTTTCGGGGTTTTGATCTGCAGAGCCTGGTCATGGTTATGAGTGCAGGATTGGAGGAGAACTTGTAGAACCCCCTCTCCACCCAAAGAAAGGGAATAATTAATCACCGCTGGTCACTGTGATTTAATAATTTTTGCCATGCTGTAGTCGGGCCCACATCTCCCAATTTTGATGTGTTGGCGCCGACTACAAAAGGCTTTTCCAAAATATCTCCCAGGGCAACTGGTGCTAAGTTACCTTCATAAAAAACCTGATGGGTCCTTGGGCAGGGGTAATTTGCATTCCACTGACCGACGTTTTACATTGCAGAAATAAATTCCAGTCTATCTCCACGAGACAAATGTTACGATAATTTTGTATAATAATTTATAGTTCTTGGCTGATCAGACGTTGCTGGGCCACATAAATCCAGGTGAGCTCCTTTAGGGTAGATGGTGTCTTCTTGTCACTGCGTCCAGGCACCTGGCATCACAGGTAGTGGGTGTTCGATAAACATTTGTTCAATGCCCATATAAATGAAGAAACACCAGGCTTATCAGAAATTAATTCTTGGCCTCTCAGGGCCTAGGCCCTTTTTGTACCAAAAAGGGCAGAGCCAGAAATTCATCCCAGCGATTAAAGCACCAACCACTATAACTTCCTCCCTGTGAAAACCAATCATCCCTCTGGCTTCTGCTGACGTCCACTTACCATGTTCTGTTTTGTCAAAGACTGGGTTTCTAGCTTTCACCTCCATTCTCAAAGTTTGACTTGGTATTTATTGTAGCTCCTTCTACCTCTACCCGACCCCCTAGCTTTACCTGTGTCTGCCTGAAGGACCCCCAACACAAACGCCCCAGCAACTCTGACCCCACCTTGCCACAATCCTTCTTGTCTTCTTTTCTGATTGGTAATTATAAACACAGAGTCAGCCTTGGAAGAGTTCAAATGCATCGCTGCCCTAGGGGAGAGCCCTACTTCCTACTTCAGAGAACCTGGTACCATCCTCAGCTGCCATCTTGAAAACCCCGCCACCAGCCACACGGGGCTCCAGCCAGCAAGTTCTGCCCAGTGCCCTGCTGGGCGTCCAGCGCCCTGCTGGACATGTCCTTCTGGTTGTTGACCCTCTTCTGGCCCTCAGGCCCTTGGGTCTGGTCTCCTCAACCAGCTTGAACAAACCTCTGATATCTTCAATACACTCAGATACAGTGTCAACAGAAAGATCATTGTTTTAGTGCAGTGATGTGGGTCTCGCAGATAAATGCACAGAAAGGTAATTAAAATAATGAGACCAACGAGCAGAAAATGGAGTAAATGCCTATCTCCTGCTGACATACAAGAAGTTGGAGCCAGGTGGATGAAACCAGCCCAAGATCAATCGTAAGTGCATGCATTCAGCTTGTGAAAATCTTCCCACGTTTGAAATTGGTGCCATCAGGCACAGCAAGTACCCACAGCTTCCTTTGGACACCTTTTGCAGCAAGTGCCTTGGAAAACACACCAAAATATCATCTCTGTTCTTTTTCATTGTCAGTAACTAAATGGCAATATTTTTATCTAAGGAAACTGAAAAAAAAAAATTAAGGGAACATTTTATTCAGCTTGACTCTACAGGCATTTCAGTTCCTAAGTATTAGACATGTGGAATAGTTGACATATAGCCAAAGATACTCATAAAATACATTCAAAAAGAGTTCTGATTATTTTCCCACATCTGATTCCCACAAAAGTCAGCATGGAAACAGTAGCAGAGGCAAAGAGGCAATACCCAATGTGACTTAAACCAGCTGAATGGTAGAGACATAAATCAGCACAGTCTTTCCAATCACAGCTAGTGATCTGGCCAGAAAAACTGACAGCTTTAAAAATATCCAAATTTATTTGAATCAATGATTCCACTAGTAAGAATCCACCTTGCAAAAAGAACTAGCTAACCAAAGACTCCTAAATGCAAAAGTTCATTGCAGCCGGTACATGATAATGATCAGCTGATAACAAACTAAATGCTCAGCAATAAGCAAGTGGTTACATACGTTATGACCCACATGAAAGAATCATAGGCAGTCATCACATTTTCTAAGTCTGTTTAATGATGTGGGAATATATTCAAGTTACAGTGTTAAGTGAAAAAAAAGAAGACAAAGTTGTATGTGCCATACGATCTAAATTATATATAAAATAATTCTTTGCATTAAAAAAAAGGACAAGATGAAAAAAAAAGACTATATGATAGACCAGTGACACTGTTAAAAAAGAAGGAAAGAAAAAGAAACCTGGACACTGTTGACCTCTAGATGATGAGATTGTGGATGAGGGCTGTTTATATCTGATAGGGTGACAGGGGAGCTACCTATTACTCTTTATTACAGGCTTTGTTTTTCTAGCATCAGTGAAACAAAACAATAACTCGTGCTTTAGAAATTGTCACCCATGGAAGATCTAAGAACAAAGATACCCAAAGAAAAAATGATCAGAAAGAATGATCAAAGGAAACTTTTTTCTCCCCTCTCCCTACCCTCAGGTTGGGGGTGACTGTGGAACCACCCCAGACCTGAGTGGGAGTCCCAAGGCAGAGGAGACCTGAACCTTGCTTCAGAGGTGGGGGGCAGAGGGGGGTATAGTGGTAGCATGGGGAGACATCACATTGCGGGGAGAGGTCTCCTGTGTGGCGGGATGGCACCAGAGCAGGGGGAGGGTGGGCATGACTGCAGTGTCGGGGCAGATGGGCTTGAGTACAGCTTTGTGAAGCTCCCATGCGTGGGGTGGGCACAAGAGCTAAATTTTCCCAAGGTTAAAAACGGGGGTAGTACTTAGCTGACAAAAGGTCTTTTTTCTAGAAAGGGTCCCAGCGCTGAGATAAAGCGACTCCCGATCAGAGGATGCAGGACGGATGTCTTGCTATGGACAAGATGGGGGCAAGCAGAACAATAGCTTGCAGTTGCGGGGGGGGGGGGGCTGTCGGGTGGATGTACCTGGGCACCAGTGTCAATGGTTACCTGGCGGAAGGGGCCGGGGCAGACCCCAGTCCCACAGGCAAAGACAGATGACTCTCTGTGCCCTACTAAATACATTAAAGTGTTATTTGCATAAGTCTCCCCCTCACCACTCAGGCTTCCTTCTAACCCCAGGGGGCAGAAGAAGCATAAGGGGCCAACCTAGATGGGCCTGGATGGCAACCGAACATACTTCCCCCTTGCTCACCTTTCAGCTCCCAGCAGATCAATAGGATTATGCTTCCTTGCAGAAAGCTTCCCTCTTTTTTTTTTTCAAGGTGAAACATTATTCTCAATATCAGAGAACAGAACAAAACCATCCATGCTCAATGGTGGCCTCTAAACATTTGAGGAACATGTGGGTCTTCACATGAGGGCTTCTTTCCTCCAGGCTAAACCAAGCCAGGTCCTTCCGTGATTTTTTCCCAAGACTCTCACTCTCCTGCCCACCCTCCTGTAGGCCACACCTTGGATGGTCAAGGGCCACTTACAAGCAGTGCCTGAACCAACACTCTGGCCCTGTGCTCTGGCCATAAAAACTCACTTTAATTCTGCTACAGCTGCAGAGGGCATTGCAGAATGTTCTGGGTTCTTATGGTCTTCCAGAGCATCTCAGCCTGTAGTGAAGGATTCGAACTCAGAGCTTTGCCAAGGGAGTGGCTGTTGGACCAGGGCCCCCCTCTGCTGCACTGGTGGGGGGCACTGACCACACCCAGCCACCCAGGAGACCCAGGTCAGTGCGCCTCTGTGCAGGGGCCTGGCCGTGCGGTCCGAGGGAGCAGAGCAGCCCACCCAGCCCTGCCGCGGGGAACTCCTCCTCTCACCCCTGTTCCACACTTCAGGCAGAAATCTCTCTCTTCTTTCCTTCTTTTCTCCAAGGCTCTTACCCAAGATCTTAGCATCTCCCAGAGCTCTTCCTGCTTGCTCTAGACCATCTGTATCCTTGCTACATCTGCGGGCCTTGTTTTCCCTCCAGGAGAAGATCATTCTGACAGAGGATTTTATCAAATTGCTACCTATCCCCACTTTCCCCTTCCAGACCCCATGGCATGCTCTGCTCCCAGAAGGGGGCGCTCCCTCAGGGCTGGCTGTGCCCCTCTTCGCCTTGGTGCACACCTCATCCCCTCCATGTTCCAAGACTTTGGAGCATCTCCACAACACTCCCCTTCCGCCTGCCCCCAGCAGCATTGACTTTGGCAGATTTCTGGGGGACCAGTGATGTCCTAACTTGTTTGCTTTTCCAGAGCTGATGTTTGCAGGGGTTTACTTGGAACCAGAACAGAAATCATCCCACGTCCTTATGCAACTCCTCCAGCAGGCTCCAACAGATAAATAAAGCCCTCAGTGCTCCCCCGGCCTACTTTTTGGAGCAGAGCACCTAGGTTGGTTCCTGGAGCTTCAAGCCATCTGGCCAACTGTTAGGGCCCCTCCAGAACAGCCATGAGGACCCTCACCCTGCTCCTTTGCCTTGCTCAACTCTGGGGTTGCCGCTCTGTCCCCGTTGGGACAGCTCTGGCTTACAGAGAACCCAACTGTGATGACCCAGAAACAGAGCAAGCAGCCCTGGCGGCTGTGGACTATATCAACAACCGCGTGCTTCGAGGCTATAAGCACACCTTGAACCAGATTGACAAAGTCAGAGTGTGGCCTCGGGTAAGTCACCGTGTGTGGAGCTCTGCCAGGTGCCTCCAAGGTCCCATCTCCCAGCAAGAGGAGCCCACAGAGGGGGAAACTCTCTGGTTTCTTCCCAGGAGTGAGGGAGGGAGCAAGGGGGAGGGGGAACAGAGAGGAGGCCTTCTGGGCTGCAGTCATGGGTCTCAGGACGGTGCTAGACAGGGGTGAGGAGATGGGTGAGACAAGAAAAGGCTTCGAATGATATTTTGAACATCACAGGTAGAAAGCATGTCTTGATAGAAAAACCGTATGCACAAGATACAGGGTTCTAGCTGACAGGAACTCACTTCTCTTTCTTTGCTTCTCTTTCTCTGGATGAAGACTGAGAGGGAATGGAACTAACATTTGACGATCAACTGCTCCGTGCCAGGCCACTCCACACACACCATCTCCTGGACCCCTCCCATCCCCCAGTCCTGTATTGTATGCACCGTCCTTGTCTGACATGAGAAGAAACCGAGCCTCTGACATACTAGGGTATTTTGTTGTTGTTCTAGATCTATAATTTGGAGGCATAGGTTTGGGATTTGATTCTAGATCCATGTTTCTTCTCTACACAAGTTACCTCCCAAAGAAAGAGACCTTCATCCCAGAAAGAAATGTCAGCAGGAATGGGGTTTACCTCTTCACACACTACACAAGTAACCACTGCAGTCTGAAGCCAATGATGATAAAGATTGAGCTGGAAAATATGCCTTGGAGGTCAGTTGAGAGATCCGGAGCAGTGAAGAAAAGGTGGATGTCTTCTGCCTGTTTTGAGATTCAGTTTTATATCCCATGAGGGGTAATTCTTTCAGCCAACATTGGTTACAAGCCTTCCATGGGTAAGAACTGTGGCAGGTGCCATGAGAAATATTAAGCGGAACCATCTGAAATTACTATTTTTGTGTATTCAAGGCAGTCAAATATAGCCATTTTAATGGTTCAACCTAATATAAAAGAGAGAAAGACATAGCACCCACAAGAAATTTATAATCCAGAAGGGAGAATCAGGTAAACATCGGGATGTCTAGACTAACACCTGATCTCACAATGGGAAAAAATATGTGAAATCAGGATGGATTTTAAAAGTGCTGTAACCATACTGTAGGGCAGGGGGATTTGGAGGAATCGCCTATTAATTCAGTGGGGGAGGGGCACACAGCGTGCATATTCGAGGGAGAGTCATGAACGGACATTACCATTTTCACTCACGACAGAACTTGAAAGGTACATTTCTTGAGAATCCCAGGAGTACCTGGCTCCTAGTCACTGCAGCCGTGTGTGTTTTCAGGGTTTAACTTGGGCAGTTATGTGCAGACATCATAAAACAGCTTCCTCCCGGAGAGGAGGTTCAGGTACTAGTGACGCAGGCAGAACCTAAATGAAGGGCAAGCAGAGCTGAACTAAAAGGGAGGAAAAAAAAAAAAAGCATACTTGTACCTTCTGCATTTTCCAGGCTTTGGAGAAAAGATACAGAAACAGATGAACCTGCAAAAACACCTCCAAGGATTTACCAACTAGTGACTTCAGTTTCAGCTCCATCTCTGAAGGAGGCTCGCTCTGCCTCCTCCTCCCCAGCAGGGGCCAGTAGAGAGCAGCAACTTTGCATTCAGGCATCTACCCAAAGACAAAAAGCCAAGGACAACTTTTCCCTTAGGAAGGAAAAGAAAATGGGGAAGGAGGGAAAGTAGATGATGATAAGGAAGGCAGAAAGAAGTAGAGGAAGGAGGAAGAAGAAGAGACACTAAGATATTATCCTATGGCACCCTACTTTGCCACTTGAATGAAAAAAAAAATCCAAAGCTGATTTTTGCAAAGGAGTACTTGAAGGGTGAAATCTTAAAAATTAAGTGAGTATCGGGCACCTGGGTGGCTCAGTGGGTTAAAGCCTCTGCCTTCGGCTCAGGTCATGATCTCAGGGTCCTGGGATCGAGCCCCACATCGGGCTCTCTGCTCAGCGGGGAGCCTGCTTCCCCCTCTCTCTCTGTCTGCCTCTCTGCCTACTTGTGATCTCTCTCTGTCAAATAAATGAATAAAATTTAAAAAAAAAAAATTAAGTGAGTATCAACACTCATTTTTAGCTTCCAAATAGAGCTCAGAGTGATGACCTGCCCAAGACCATGGCCCTTTCTTCCTTGCAAACAACCATCGAAAAGCTTGCCCAGCAAACAGGAGAAGACGAGAAAAGCCCTGGCCATCGCCCATGGGCCAGGGCAGAGCTGGGGGAGGTGCCCACTAACAGGAATGACTTTCCCCTCACCTCTCCAACAGGGCTAACTTCAAGCCCAAGGGCTCACACTTTGGCCCACTCTGCGGCATCCGAGGAATAGGCTGCTCACTGCTTCATTCTGTGTCTCCACAGCGGCCAATGGGAGAGGTGTTTGAGCTTGAAATAGACACGCTGGAAACCACCTGCCACGTCCTGGACCCCACCCCTCTGGCCAACTGCACTGTGAGGCAGCTGACGGAGCACGTGAGTGCCCCTCCTCGGGTGACCGCAGGTGGTGCCGATCTGGTTCCCTGCTGGTTCAGCAAAGCACAGGCCCATTTCACCCAGCTTGCCAGTCTCCCTTCATGGCTAGCTGGTGTGCAGTGGCTAAAACTGCCATTGGATGCTGCCTTCCCTGTGGCAGATTTTTACAACAGTTCAACTTTCTTAGAGCCCTTTCTGAAACCAGAGAGCATCACGTTTCAATACCACTCGGGTGAAGGTGATTTCATGAGGCTCATCTCTGACAATATGCCTGAGGGACCACCCCCCCCACCCCCGGACTCCTCATGATAAATGAAAGGCCAGTCCCCCCTGTCCCCCCCGACCCACTCCAGCCCTCACTGTGGGTTTATTTCTCCAGGCCGTGGAAGGGGACTGCGATTTACGGGTGCTGAAACAGGATGGCCAGTTTTCCGTGTTGTTTGCAAAATGCGATTCCAGTCCAGGTAGAGATAATTATTATGATTCTTACTTTTACCTTGCAGAGAGAGTGAGGAAGGGACCTGAATTGTTTTTCAGTGTAAGCGGTTTTAGCCACTTTGTTGGTGAGGAAAAGAAGGAGCCCAATTTCCTGGGACCTGCAACTGTAAAACGGTTTTTTTAAGGAGCTGTCCTCCTCGGAGGTGAAATTCCCCTTGATGAGAGGGGGTCCTGCAGAAATGTCGGCAGGACCGGAGCAGAGAAAGCAGCTGAAGCCACCTGGGGCATGTCCTAGGCCTTTCAAAATAAGCAAGGCCAGGGTGAAGGCCACAAAGAATTACAGCCCACCCTCGTTTCTTCCCGGTGTGCAGACTCCGCCGAGGACGTGCTCAGGCTGTGCCCAGACTGCCCCTTGCTGGCCCCGCTTAACGACACCAAGGTAGTGCACGCCGTGGACGTCGCGCTGACTGCCTTCAACACTCAGAGTAATGGCTCCTATTTTCAGCTTGTGGAGATCTCCCGGGCTCAATTTGTGGTAAGACTAAGACCCCTGGACAGACCTTTGGGCAATTTGGTGGCACTGCAGGAATGTAGGTAGTAGGACAGCTGTGGGGGACAGAGCAGGTGCAGGGGCAGCGACAGGAAGGCAGGGCGGGTGGTGGGAGAAAAAGGAAAGATAGGGTCCTTAGGGGTATGAGCGGTATGAGGACACCGAGTGTCCCAAGGATCTGGAAAGACCCCTCAGCACCTCACCCATGCGGAGCACCCTAACATAAAACAACCAGCCACTGCCTGTCCCGGGCTCCCCAACTCTAGATACCACCGGGGCTTGCTGTGCCGCACGTGGGAGTTCCGGCATTATCCAGAAGCACGGGCTGTGAACTCACGGGTTAGCACAAGGTTGTCCCGCATCACCACTGACCGTGAGCACTTTCAAAATTGGTAATTACGAAGGCGTGAGCCTGCTTACACGGATGGGCGTGTGGTGGCAGGATCCGAAAGTGCCTTTTGAATCACTGGGCCAAAAATTCAGTTGTAGAGTGGATTATTTAGCACATTGATTGCAACAGAATTTTGGTATTTAAGAGAACGCGTCTCCTAGATACTAGCCACGGCATGCTTAGAAATGCATTCCAGGTGTAAGTGATGATTCTGATGAACCAGAATGTGTGATTCTCAGAAACCCCCACCCCAGACGTCGCCAAATAACAGATATTTTATTGTAAGCATTCGGATACTACAAGGAAGGAAAGCACAAGCTTCTTCTCTACTTTTCTTTAGACTTTTTGTTGGATCCCGCTGTCTGTGATAGGATAGGGGGGAGAGGTATTAATCTCTTCACTTGCCCGCCGCCATCTTGGAGTAACCTGAACCTTGGGACTCAAACTGCAGCCCCAAGAGGGAAGGCCATGAATCACTAGATTGTACACCTGAAATTAATATTACACTGTATGTTAAATAGATGAAAAATTTTTAAATTTTTTAAAAAGTGGAAAGTTCAGGGGAGGGAGGGCCCTGGGTTCCCACTCAGGTCAGTTGAAGTGGGCGCTCTCGAAACTCGTCTCTGTCCTGAATGATGGGCGGTGATACCTTTACCTCCTTCCCTTCTGTATACAAGCACTTCAGAACACAGATCCCCAATGACTGACCTGTGGTGGCCACTGACACCATGTTTCCTGGCCACTTGGTGTGTTCTAAAAGAATGGGGCCCCCCAGAGTGAGCAACCCCAGTGCCTTTGCTCCTCCCCTCCAGCCTCTCCTTCCCTGCCTTTCCAGATGAAGTCATGTTGCATCATTAGAATTTTTCTTTATCCTCCTCAGCCTCTTCCACAGTCTACATATGTGGAGTTTGCCGTGGCTGCCACGGACTGTGCTGCTAAAGACGTCACGGATCCAGCCAAGTGCAACCTGCTGGCAGAGAAGGTGAGTAGGCCAGGCCGTGGGGACGGCAAAACTGGCCATAGAACAGAGTGCCCTTACAGCAAGTTAGTATCCTGGGGCTTCAGAGGAGAGAGAACAGTGAAAAATACCACTCCCCGTGGGGCTGGGTTATGCCAGACCTTCCTCTGTGGTGTCACCTCCGCACTTAAGAGCTGTCACCACGTCATCTCCCCACTGGAGACCCTTGGAGTTCAGAGAAAGACAGAGGCTATTTCCTAATTAGGCCAAGTCATACACGGTTGCCAGGAGGGTGTTGTAGATTTTCTAGACACACTTCTAAGATGAAATCTTTGAAATCCTTGATACCATAATGTCTACTTCTAGGAATCTAGTCTAAAGAACAGAGATGTTCGACAGAAATATATCTAATGAGGTGATTTATCATGAATTCAAAATGACCCAAAAGAGAGGTCTTTGAACTAAAATATAGTACATTAATAAACAGAAAATCATACAGACCCTAAAAATTATGTTTTGAAAGAATAATGAGTGATATAAGAAAATGTTATCATATTATAGTGAGTGAAAAACACAGGGTATGAAATGATATAGCCACAATGATCCCAATTTTTAAATAATTTGTAATATGTTTAAAAATAAAAAAATACATGTTAACAAGTTTTCCTGGGTCACCACAATTTCTGGGATGAATGACAATCTTTTTAAATTAATTAATTTATTTTTTCAATCTGTTTCTTTTTAAAAAAGATTTATTTATTTATTTTTAGAGAGCGGGAGAGAGCACAGGAAGGGGAGGGGGAAGGAAAGGGAGAGAATCTCAAGCAGACTCTGCACTCAGCTTGGAGCCCGATGAGGGGCTCGATCCCATGACTCTGAGATCACAACCTGAGCCAAAACCAGGAGTCGGCCACTTACCCAATTGCGCTACCCAGGCACCTCTTATGGGTAATCTCTTACAGTCTCAAAGCATACCTGTAATTTCTGCCTTCTATTTAGAATTACATATTGTATATCTTCTATAAGCAGAAACTAGAAACTTTAGGAGAAAATTTTTTTAAGGAAATAAGAATTGAAGTTTTTCGCCTTGGACGTGGAGTATCAGTGAAACTGGGGGAGAAAATCCACTCTTTAAACCAGTTCAGATAACTCTTCTCTTTCTGTGGGCAGCAATATGGGTTCTGTAAGGCAACACTCACGGAGAAGGTTGGTGGGGAAGATGTGGCCGTGACCTGCACCGTGTTCCAAACCCAGGTAAGAACATAGTGATTATATTTGCCTCCATCCTCAGAACACAGTAATCCTTTAACATGGACGCAGTGTTCGTAAGGACAGGGCATTTGTGCCCTGTCCTTCTGAGACCGATAGCCTAAATAGCTCTGGGCATATGGGATCATCAACAAATGAAAGGTTACTTCCGCCATGCCTTCCCCTCCCGCGAACTAGTGGCTGCTGGACAGAGTCAATGCTCGTGCGAGGCTGACAAGTCCATCTTTCTATGAGCAGGGGCGGGGGTGGGGTGGGGGGGTGGGATTCTGAGTTGCTCAGGTGGCCAGATCTGCCCAGGAGCCCCCCTGTGGCTATAGTAGAAGCTGTAAGGCGGGGTGCTTTTTCTTGTGGGATATATGTGTAAGTCCACCGATCCCATGACAGCTGGTGAGAAAGGGGCTACCACAGGGCAGTCCTGCCTCTGATGACAATCCTTTGCACCCAGGTAGTTTTTTTTTTTTGCCAGATTTCTTGCTAGTAGAAATTATTACTGGGAGAGAATTGGCTGGGATTCCACCCAGAAGCATGTGTGGCCTTGCTGGTGAGGAGAAAGGTAGCTAAGTTGGACATGATCCTCTCTCCAGCCTTTGCCCCCACAGCCCCAACCAGGCGATGCAGTGGCAGATCCAGCGGTGCCTGCGCCTTCCCCGGCCAACCTGCCGGCAGACCCCCTGCTGGTGGGACCCGTGGTGGTGGCACTTCCTGAGGCACCCCTGCCAGGGCACCGGGCACACTACGACCTGCGGCATGCCTTCGCTGGTGTGGCTTCTGTGGAGTCCGCCTCAGGAGAAGCATTCCATGTGGGGAAAGCGCCCAAGGTGGTGCAGCCCAACGTTGCTGTTGCTGCTGGTCCGTTGGTCCATCCTTGCCCAGGGAGAATCAGATACTTCAAGGTCTAGATGTAGGTCAGAGATGAGAAGGTTTGGCCCAGGAACAGATAGCCGCCATTTTGTCCAAGTCTGGGTGGGGGGGGGGGTTGTTTACTATCAAAGCAGGTGCTATACAGGTCCAGACTGATATCAAGTCTTCAGTCCCAACTTTTCATTCTTCAGGGATAGAAGCAGAGAGGCAATGTTAGGTCTCCCAGAAGGTACAAGGTTGGCAACTTGATGGTCATTGTTTAGATGCTAAGTCACCACCATTGTGCTCTCTGCTTCTTTGACCCCACAAAAACACCTGGAATGGGACTTTGAAAGGTGCTCTTGCCAACATCATATATTCTGGTTAATAAAAGTGACTGAAGGACCTTCCTTAATAAAGAAGGTTCTAAGCTGAAATGTGGATATGATTGCTTCTTCTCTCCAAGCTCACATGTGATCTACCTTCAAAATAACCATATCACAAATATCCCTAAGCAAAATCTAAGTGAAAATAGAAATAAAATGGAACAAAAATCAGCTTATATTGTTATGCACAGGAAAAAATGAGACCAGGATCTTCTCACAAGCCATGGAATGAGCCCATTTCTTTATGAGAAAATCATTCTTTTCATTTCATGAGAGTCAGAAAATACTGCTAAAGGATGACACAGTGCCTGAACTTTGTACAAACCAACCATTGGTTTTCCCCAACATCCAGGTAAAGGGGCATGGGTCTTGATAATTAACACAGGAGCTTCACTTTAATGATATCTCTTCATTACTTCTGTTTAAAATAACTGTTGATTGTATTGTATACACTTCCTCTCATGATAGAGGATTGGTCTTTCTAGCCAATCCATTTTAACACCTCAAAGCTCTGGTTTTCTACTATGAACAGAGGAGGGATACTTGGATAGGTAAATCCAGTGGACATTTGTATGTACTATCCACGTGCTCAGATAGCATGAAGGAATAAACAGTTCCTAGGATAGAATGATGTCCAGACAATTTCATTTACTTGCCTCCTAGCATTAAGTTGTTCTGAGTAATCTAAAGTATAGGCCCTTTCAGACAGAATTTTAAAGAGGTGGGACTAACAACCAGTTGAGTGGGTTCACTTGAACCAAGGAAACCAGATCAAGTGTTGATACCTTATTACTGTCTCCTAGAGATTTTGCCAATATTCCAGTAACCAGAAGGAATGACCAGGAAGGTAGGAAAACCACTAGGCATCTCAGAAGCCAGGGAAGACAAGAAAGGCATGGTCGGGTGACCTAAATGCTGCAGAAGGAGCAAAGAGAAAGAGGAAAATTCCACAGATTAGTTGACAGGTTTGGAGGTCATGGCAGATGCAGTTTCGCTGGGAGCATGAGTATAAAAGCTACTTGCAGGGGGTTAAATGGTAGTGCGTAATGAGGAAATGGAGGGGCTCATGCATTCTCCTCTTTCAAGCAGTTTGATGGTGAGGAGTGGGAGAGATAGGATGTAATCTAAAAGGAAAACTGGGTCCAGGGAAGATTTCCTTTTCCAGAAAGAGGATTTTTAAGCATATTTAGGGCAAAAGGTGGGAAGAGATGGAAGAAGCAAGAGGAGATGATGGGGCAGGATGCTGGGAGAGATCATTTAGCTGAGAGCTGGGAACAGGAGGGTTTGAGCAACTCTTGTCCTTCCTTAAGGAAGCTCAAAAGAGGATCCTGAAAAGGCAACTTTCACCTAGTACTGAAAGAGACCCTTTCCACCTTTGCTACATACATACAGGTGTTTCCATGAACACATGGAGTATCAGTCTGAGTGTTTTCGAGGGCAGGTGGTAGATACTCAACCCAACATAAGTAAAAAGGGAATGTTACTGCTTTGGGTACTGGGAAGTCAAATGGATGAGTCCTACCTAAGGCACAGCTGGATCTAGGGGTTCAAAAGATATCATCTCACACCCATCTCCAACTCTCAGCAAGGCCTGACTTCAGTCTTAGCCAGGATGGCTACTGGCAGCCTCACACCTATATCAGCATAGTGCCTAAGCCTAAAGAAGGAGAGAAGGGCCAATCCAGAAGAGTGAAAGGAGGAGCTATTCCAGGGAACCAGCAGGCACAAAGCCTAGAGACAGGAAATAGGTTGATGTGGCCAAGGATGAGAAAGGAAGCTGGGCCAAAGCAGGTAAGAGGAGAAGAAGGAGAGTTCTAGAAGATGAGGTTGAAGCAGTACATGGGGCCAGGTCATGAACAGCTTTGCAGTCCCCAGAAATAATTGGGTGTTATTCTCAGTGAAATGGGGAACCACTAAAGATTGTAAGCAGGTCAGTGACATAATCTGATTTATGTTAAAAGATCAGCCTCTGTGGATCTCAATCTGGGAATGAGTGAGGTGCGGCTGAACAGTATCACCTTTCCCCCAGAGGGACATTGGAAAGTGAGCAGAGGCGCTAACTTGGGGGGCTACTGGACAGAGGCCAAGGATGCCACACACTCTGAAATGGACAGGTCAGCCTCATAAGGAAACCCCAACAATTAATAATGATTAGCTAATGCCCCAAATATCAATAGCATTTATCTGTTGTTTGTTGTAGGGAAAATGGGTGAAAGCTGGGATAGGAAGAAAGACTAGAGCTTTCTAGGGGAGGGAGAAGGGTGTACTTCAGGGTAAGGTGGTGGGCAGGAGACATGGTGAAGCCAGGATATAATTTTCAGGTGGAAATCCTAGGAGCTCCTGATGGGTTTGACGTGGAGGTGAGAAAGAGGGAAGTAAAAGGTAACTCCTGGATTTATGGCTTTGCAGATTGGGTAGGTAGTGGTGCCATTCACGGAGGAAGAGGGCCTTGGTTCATTTCATTTGAGTTTTCTCACCCTCCCTCCTCTCTGTCCTCAAATTGTGCATTTGATTTTTCTTTTCTTTTCTTTTCTTTTCTTTTCTTTTCTTTTCTTTTCTTTTCTTTTCTCTTCTTTTCTTTTCTTTTCTTTAAAGATTGATTTACTTATTTTAGAGAGAGAGCATGGGCTCGAGCAGGGGAGGGGTAGAAAGAGAGGGAGAGAGAGAATCTCAAGCAGACTCCTCACTGAGCGTGGAACCTGACGTGGGACTCCATCCCAGGACACTGAGATCATGACCTGAGGTGAAATCAAGAGTTGGCTGCTTAACTGACTGAGCCCCCCTGGCACCCCTGCAGTTGATTTTTCCATCAGCCTTACCCATTCCTCGATCTCATGCCTCTCAAAGAAACAGTGAATCTGACAGACCTGAGTGACCTGGGCCAAGCTGCTTCAGCTCTCACTTCACTTCTCACTGCCCTCATTCTACAACCAGGTGCAGGGAGCAGTCTGGCAGGGCGACTGCAGGATTCGATGAGATGCTAGAAGTATAGGCTTGGAACCTTCTGGACACAGCTTCTGTAGATTCTAGGTTCTAGGTTCTCAGTAAGTGTCCTCCCTCTCTGCTTCCTGTCTTCTGACTTTGGTGGCTTCAGAGGATTGTATTCTTGACCTTCTCTTGAATGTGTACTTTCTCTTTAGCAGGTCTCATGATTTAAACTCTCAGCCTTGCACGAATAACATCCAACTTTACACCTCCAGTTTGGGCCCCTTTTTTGAATTCCAACATCGCATTTCCAAATGTCTCCAGGATTTCCTCACTTGAATTTATGTAGAACAACCTCCTATGTGATTTATTTTATCTAAGAGAGGCATACCTGAAGACTCAGCATTATTCAAAATGTGCATATTCTAGAAAAATGTCTTCACAAGAATAAACATAAATTAGAGAGGATGAGTTGTGGAGCTGTTAGGTCTCCTGCTCTTATAACACATTTTTTTTTTTTGCATTAATGCTGCTCTGTATTTTCTCAGCATATTCTTTAAAATTTTGCAGAATGCTTTCTCCTAAATTAATAGCATTGCAAGTGTCTCACTTACTTGCCTTCTTAGTGACATTTAAATCACATCTAACTCATGTTCCAAGGTTGTTGAATTTCAAGTGGTTTTTTTAGTACTTGTACCACCACCACAAATTAACAATATTTGGTGACTCTTAGGATGATTCTAGTATTTGCAACTATGATAACATTGAACATTAGAATAATTGAATAGCAGGGTCATAAAAATCGATCATCAGAATTTTGCTGCTCATGCAAAAAACTGTGGTTCTCACGATATTGACAAAGGATTCTGGGTATTTCTCTTCCATGGGACAATCATGTGACAATGTCATAAGTAAGGCTTACAAGTACTCACTTAAAAAATACTCGATCTTTGGCTATTTTTTTTTAATCTTAAAAAAATTTTTTTTTGAGATAGAGTGTGTACATGTGTGAACCGGGATGGGAGGGTAGAGAGGTGGCCAGAGGAAGAGGGAGAAACAGAATTTTAAGCAGCCTTCATGACAGTACAGAGCCTGATGCGAGGCTTGATCTCATGGCCCTGAGATCATCACCTGAGCTGAAATCCAGAGTCAGACAGTTAACAGACTGAGCCACACAGGTGTCCCAATCTTTGGCTAATTTTTAACATTTGGAGAATTCAAGTTGCTTCTGATTTTGTGTGTAGGGTGAGACTTCATTACTATTTTAATATCCAACTATTTAAAATTTGCATAATTCAAAATCATGCCATGTCACTATCATAAGATATAACTATCTGGTATGTGCAAACCGCAACTGGTCCGTTTCTCTTGCAAACTGACCCCCATCCCTGCATCTTTCCCATTTTGGTTCCTGATACCCAGTTGCCCAACAATTAAAATTTTATTCATCACAAGGTAAATTCTATCCCTTTAGTCTTTAAGATTTAAAGCAAGAATATGTAACCTATATAATATAGCACTCTTACGGGTGCCTGGGTGGCTCAGTCTTTAAGCGTCTGTCTTCAACTCAGGTCATGATCCCAGGATCCTGGAATGGAGCCCTACATCGGGCTCCCTGGTTGGTGGGAAGCCTGCTTCTCCCTCTCCCATTCCCCCTGCTTGTGTTCCCTCTCTCGTTGTGTCTTTCTCTGTCAAATAAATAAAATCTTAAAAAAAAATAGCACTCTTAACATTGTTTCCCAGTTAATTGCTTTCATAAAATATTGCTGGTGCTAACATATACTGCTCCTCCTGCCTCCAGCCCTTTTCCCACCCCCTACCGAGGCCCTCACCACCTCAAGGATCACTGGGAATATGTGAAATACCATGTTGACTTACTAGCATTCTTCTCACTATATATATACATATATATGTATGTTTTTATATGTATGTGTGTGTGTGTATATATATATATAGAGAGAGAGAAAACACAAGATGTCCATTCAGTATGTAGTCACTCTAACCCTTCTCTTTGTGGTCTTCTAGAGCTTCTAGAGCTGAGAATGTTCACAGTGTTTATTACAGCACTATTTAAAAGACCAAAAATTGTAAACATCATAAATTTCTGTAATGATGACTGACTAAACTTTGTTACATCCATTCCATTGAGACCACTACACAGAAATTTAAAATCATGTTACAAAAACATAACAATTCTTATAGGAAAATATTCATATATTTTGAAATCACAAGGCAGGTTTTAAAATTATGATCCTAATTTTGTATATAGGCATACTCATATTGACACACACTCAGGCATGAAAACTGCAAGATAACAGAGAGAAAAACACCAAAATATTAATAGTGATTGTATCAAAGTTAGGGAATAATGAGTTGTTTTTTCTTTATTCTTTTTCTGTGTTTTCTAAAGTTTCTATAATGCTTGTGTACTAATTTTATAAACAAGATTTTTATTTTATTTTTCCGTTTAGAATGGGGGTTAGCAAACTTCTTCTATCAAGGGCCAGGTAGTAATATTTTAGGTTTCATGGGCCATATGGTGTCTGTCTCAGCTACTTGACTCTTCTGTTGTAGAAATAGCCATAGACAATACAGAAACATAGGGGCATGGCTGGTCCCAATAAAATTTTATTTACAAAGTTAACAGTGAGCTGCATCTGGCCCTCAGGTCACAGTGTCCTAGAAAAGTAGAAATAAAGAGAAATGGAACTGGGAGGAAAATGGTGTTCTAGAGCAGGGTGATTCCATGCGGAGTTGGGTGCTAGTCTCTAGAGTCAGAGTGGTCAAGTAGGAAAAAGCTAGACTGTTGCCAGGGCGATGATGAATTTTTCTGAACAATAGCAGGATGAGGGTGGAAGGCAGCAGGATAAGCCAGGAGCTAAAGGCTTTACAGCAGAGAGGAAGTGACCAGAAGGTCAGAAGATGCCAGTGACCCGAAGCAGGAGGCTGATGCGGCCATGTGGCGTGACTCTCAAAGAAACAGGTTTTACACAAGCATAGAGGCTTAACCATCCTGGAAATAGCACTGGAAATGGGGAGGGTGCCAATGTTACCAGATGTCAGCCTCTATGCCACAGCTTTTATGGAGCAGCTGTGCCTTCGGATGAGCGCAGGAAGTGACGAGGTTAATGACATAGGTAGCTTTATTTACTAAGGAAAGGGAATTTCAGAACACACAGTGGAAAGAAAGATCTAGGCAGAAGAGGGGGGCCTGATGGCTTATCAGTTTGCAGGGGAGGACACAGAGAGCACAAAGAAGATGACATTGCCCAGAGAGGACAGACAGCAAAAGGGGTTCCGCTGGGGGCATGTGGGCCTCTTGAGGATTCGTGTTGGGAATGGGTAGGCAGTAATTTGCTGTTGCAGGAGCAGACCATGAGATGAGTTTATTTCCAGGCCTTGAATACAGGAAACAGCAGCAACTTCTGGAGGAGGTGAGGCCTTTCCCTCACTAGGTCACCTCCATACCCTTCTCCCCTAGTCTCACCTTACCCAAAGTCCATTCATGACTCTTTGGCCTTTGGTCCCCACTGAGGCAAGCACCAATGTAACTGGACTGGGCAATGATGTGTTCGTCATCTCTATCACTTCCTCCATTGTATCGCTCTTTATTTACTTCACCGCCTCTTGGGGCATTGCCTAGATAGAGGAAGAACTCAATGAGTAAGTAAAAAAAGATCGACCTCCTAATGGATCTTGCCAGCTCCAGCCTGCCTTCTTCAGTGGTCTGATACTGGGCTTCCAGAAGCTCATGCACAAAGACCAGGCTCTGGCACTACCCTGCAAAGGGAGGATTTGTATGATCGCATGTCTCCAAAGTAAGGGGTGCAAACCCCCGGGAATGCACAAGATAAATCTCTGGCTTATAGGTTTTTTGTTTTGTTTTGTTTTTTACTATTTTACTAGATCTATTGGCTGTGTACATTAGGTCATATGAGAGTGACTTTTCCTTTTCAACAGTCTTTATTATTTGGAGCAGTTTTAGGGTCACAGCAAAATTGAGTAGAATGTACAGAGAATGCCCACATGCCCCTGTCCCCACACAGCCACAGCCTTCTCCACTCTCAACATCCCTGACTAGTGTTACATTTGTTGTAATCCATAAACCTATGTCAACATGTTATTTTCACCCCAAGTCCCCAGTTCATATTAGGGTTGACTCTTGATGTCGCACATTCCATAGGCTTGGATGTGA
Source organism: Mustela erminea (assembly GCF_009829155.1). NCBI lineage: Eukaryota > Metazoa > Chordata > Mammalia > Carnivora > Mustelidae > Mustela > Mustela erminea. The sequence goes on along the minus strand of NC_045614.1, from coordinate 111,805,672 downwards.
GCATAATGGCCTGTGTCTACCAATATGGTACCACACATACATCTCACAGCCCTGAAAGTCCTCTCTCCCCTCCATTGTCCAGCAACCACTGATCTTTTTACTGTCTCTGCAGTTTCACACTTTCTGGGATATCGTATAGTTGGAAAAATGGGTAGCCTTTTCATATTGGCTTTTTTAACTTAACAAGATGCATGTACAGTTCCTCCATGTGTTTTCATGGTTTGATAGCCCATTTTCTTTTATCGCTGAGTAATATTCCATGGCCTAGATGGACCAGAGTTTATCTGTGGAAGGACATGTTGGTTGTTTCCAAGTGTTAGGAATTAAGAATAAAGCTGCTGTAAACACCCATGTGCAGGTCTCTGTGTGGATGTGGTTTTTGTTTTATCTGGGTCAATACCAAGGAACATGGCTTCTGAATTGTTTGTATGGTAAGAGTAGATTAGTGTTGTAAGAAACCACCAAACTGTCTTCCAAAGTGGTTGTACCACTTTGCATTCCCACCAGCAATGATGAGCATTCCTGTTGCTGCATACCCTCACCGGTATCTGGTGTGGTCAGTATTTTGAATTCTGGCATTCTAGAAGGTGTGTTGTGGTATCTCATGGTTGTGTTAGTTTGCATTCCCGGTTGACATCTGATGTGAAGCACCTTTTTATATGCTTATTTGTCACCTGTGTATCTTCTTTGTTGAGATTCATTTCTTTTGCCCTTTTTTATTCTTATTCATTTTTTTGATGACTTATTTATTTGAGAGAGGGAGAGAGAGTGCGTGTGTATATGCGAGCAGGAGGTGGAGGGACAGGAGGAGAGGGAGAGAAGCAGACTCCCCGCTGAGCATGGGGCCGGATGCTGGGTGCTGCAATGTGGGGCTGTATTTCACAACCAAAATCAAGAGTCTGATCCTTGACGGACCAAGCCACCCAAGTACCCCTGCCATTGTTAAATCAGGTTGTTTATTTCACTGTTGAGTTTTAAGAGTTCTTTGAATGTTTTGGATAAAGACCTTTACTAGATTTATCTTTTGTAAATTATTTTCTCCCAGTCTGAGACTTGCTTTCTCATTCTCTTAAAGGAACCTGTTTTTACTTGTTTTAACTTACAAAGAAAGAAATTAAGCTTTGCTAATATTTAATATATTAATTATTGATATAAACACAAACAAATAGTCATACATATATCAGGGATGCATATTCTAACATTCTATTACTAACAGGGTGCATGATTAAAAAAATTTAGAAACCCCAAATGTGTGGAATGAAGTCTAGATTCCTTACCTGGGCAATGAAGTCCTTACAGAATCAGCTCTTTCACCTTCTGTATCCTATTTCCTGTATATGCTGTGTTGTAACCAAATTCAGCTACTAGATCTCATCTGAACAGACCCTGGGATTTCTTGTTCCTCTACCATCTCATGCTGCTCCCTGTCTTCTCCCCAACGCCCCCAAACCATATGTCTGAGTGCTATTCCAAGACCCATCTCCAATACCCTCTTCTTCCAAAAGCCTTCCCTAAACCCCAGCTGAAAAACCGCACCCCTTTCTGGACCCATCTTATGGCACTTTCTAGTCTATTTTGTGGCTATTTGTTTGCATGTCTCAGATTGCCTGGTTCATTTTAATTCACTCTCTTGTTCTTCAGCCTGCCTAGAACACTGTCTTGTCCTGAGAAAGGCTCAAATAACATCTTTGTTGAGATAACACATAGTAAATGACACCCCTTCCCTCCCACATCTTGACCCTCAACAGATTAAGATTTCTAGTTTCCAAATAAAATTATGTTCCCCAGTGAAAAATCCCTCCACTTCCCTCCAGTATATCTCCATATCGCCCATTCTTACCTCTTGCTCAAAACAGATGCTTTTCCCAGCTCTCAAGCTACTCTTCCAACCCAACCACAACCTCCTGCACCCCATCCCTGATGGTGTCTTCCTGGTGTCTTTTCTCTCCTAAACCAGACTCACCCTTCCCCTGACCACAAATCCTTTCAGATAATTCCCATTCTAAAAACCCACTCCCCTCTCTCAAGCCACTCCCCATCCCTCCCTTTCCCTTTCCCATCAAACCTCTTTTTAAAAAATGCTTACTTCAGTTTTTTTAAAATGTTACATGTTCACTAAGGAAAATTCGGAACATACTGAAAACTGAAAGACTAAAAATAGGGATCTCCTATATATAGTCTTGTATCTCTGATGCAGGCACTAGTAACATTTTCCTGTATTATATTCATGCTACTCCCCTGCTCCCACCATAGAGATGCCTCATAAACACCATATCATTACCCGGTAGTTTCAATGGACTATCCCACGTTGTGATTTAACATTATAACTTAAATATCTTTCTAGGCCTCCCAAATGTCATTTGTGATAACTAGTCAGGATTTCAGCAAATGAACATTCCATAGTTTACTTAACTCTTCTCTCTTGTCGGACATTTAGGTGGTTCCCACGTTTTCATAGTTATAAGTAGCCCGATGATAAATATTATTTATCGTATAAATAATACGACTGTGACCCTTTCACCATCCCCCCACTTTCTTTTCTGAATTCAATTTTCCCTCATCCAGGGAGTCTGGCTTTCTCCTCTGCAGCCTCTCAATCACAGACTTTATTTTTTTAAGCTCACCTTCCACTGCTTATCCCCTAAATGTTAGTTTTTCCAGAGTTCGACGTTGATTCTTCTTACCTTACCTACCTTCCCAGAGGGAGCTCACCTGCTCCATGGTGTACTGATTGTGGTCCGGGTCAGCCCCCACAAGCTGCGGGTCCATGTGTCCAACACTTATTACACTTAGAGATTTGTCAAGCCTCACACACAGGTTTCTAGACCTCCCTACACCCTGCCCCCATCCAAAAATCCCTCCACCCAGTCACCTCACCTGAAAACTCTGGGCTCATTCCTGACCCCTCTCTCCTCCTCACTGCCATATTTGCTGGGTCACCAAGTCTTGACTTCCTACCTTTCTAATATATCTCAGATCCATCCCTTTCTCTCTGTACGTACTGTCACTTCTGCCTCTGCAGCAACATCACTTCCAATAGTTCTCCTTAGTTCATGATCGTATCTGTCAGGGTTCAACCTGAGGAGCGGAACCAGTGGGAGGTATTACACGGGACAGGCTTACACAATGATGACCCCCCTCATTGAGGGGACTGAATAAATAGTCCTTGTGAGACTGTATTTATATCTGCTCCTGGAGCCTGAAGTCCATGGGGCAGGCATTCAAGAATAGAAGATCAATTGTGAAATGGGGAGTGGGAAGCAGGCCAGAGCCCACAAACATGAGATAGAACCCATTAGGATGGATGAATACACAAGCCCATTCTTTTGCCTCTGACCTTGGTGAGACGGGTATCCTGAAGAAGCTGGGCTTGAGTGATCTTTATGAGAACCAAGTCCTTAAAATGCTTTCACATTAAGAAATGCCTTCATCCAGTAATTCCATTTCTAGCCATCTGTACTAAGAAAATAATTAAGGGTGTGAACGAAGACTTACCCGTAAGAATGTTAATTGTAGCATGTTCATAACAGCAGAAAATTGGAAACACTCTGCATATCCATCAAAGAGAATTTGTTTGGAAAACTGAATCCACTGTCAAGGGACCACTGTGCAGTAATTAAAAATTAAGTTGTGCAAGCGGGTTTATTTATATATTAAGATGTTCATGATCTATTATTGGACTTTAAAGGAAAGTTATAATATAGTAAGTCAGTATCATGTTATTTGTATATAACATGAATATTATATGTGCATAGAAGAAAGTCTAGAAAGATATCCATCCACCATTAATATGCAATGGAATATTGCCATCTTTTTCACTTTCTGTCTTTTTGATTTTTCTATAATGTGCTTAAATTGCTTTGATCATATCCTTTTAATGAGGAAAAAGTTTAAATAACTTGCAGTGAGTTCTCTAAGTCCTTCACCCAACACCATTAATAGGCATAAATACTTTTTAACCAAAAAGAAGGAGGAGGAGGAAAAAGAGGAGGAAAAGATTATCAAGTATTAAGACTTAAAATTGATGGAGCACGTGCATGATCTCATTGAGTCCTAAAAAATAAACATGTCTCCATTTTTATTGAATAGAGAACTGAGTGTTGAGAAAATACATTGTGCCTGAAATCACAGTTAGTGACAGATTCCATTCAACAGGCCTACCCAGTTAGGAGTGGCAGGCCTTTCTACTTTCTAGCACAGCAGAGGCCCCAGTCAGAAGCACCCAACCCTGAGGCCAGTGCCTGCACTGAGAAGGGTTAAAGCAAATGAGTTCTGAGGCCATTGTCCATAAGCCATCAAAGGCGGGAGACGCTTGCATTAGTAGAAGCTGGATCAAAACCATGGGGGTGTATATTGGTTTTTCCCCTGTAGTTAATGTATTATTAGTCTCTCTCTCTGAGTATTTACCCAACCAGAGCCATGATGAAGGAGAACAACAAACACCACCCACTCACTAAGGAAAGCACTGGCATGGAGTGTTTAGGGTTCAATCCCTGGCTGGATGCATGGTCTTGGGCAGGTCATCGAATTTCTCAGGATTGTGGTAGTTAAAGAACTAACAGTGTGGATTAAATACAATGTTTTTAAACAGAAACACATAAAATGAAAATATATATTATTGATAAGTTGATGAAAATGTTGTGACCAGAGATTTATTGGCCACACACACACACATACACATGGCAAGGTATTGTATTTTCTCCTTACAAATAGCTCCTCTCCTCCAGGTTCAGAGTGCTTTATAAGTCAGGACTCGGTCTTATTCATATCTCAACCTCCCCAGCTACTTAGTACCCGGTACACATAGGTCCTTGGGAGGAGTTTGATGAATGAAGCACAAATAACCATCTTCTAATCCTTCTGCTTGAACCACACTGGAAAGTCCTCAGCTCAGTGGACACTTCCCACAGGCCTGAATCCCCATGGGGTCTGTTCTTCTGTTTTCCCAAGGTCATTGGTGTGGGAGGTGTCCAGATAGAGTCACCTGTAGTAGCACCAACTGAATAAAGCAGATGCCCTCACTGGATGGTGTTCCATGCCTGGGCAGAGCAAATCCACGTGCTCATGACATTAGGAATGTTCCCAAGGGCTAATGCTGCTACCTGGTCCTACCTGAATATTGGAGCAGGGAAAATGCTCATGCATTTTCTAGATTATTCCAGCCTCAAAGGCAGAGGTGCCAATTTGCCAATTGGTGCCAAAAATACAGATGTGTTTTTGTATTTTCTTGGCAAAAATGCTTCCCACCTTTATTTGACCCGAGTGAGGATCGGGTGGCATGGGGCGGAAGGCGGGATGTGAGACCACCTGTTTCAAGAGGCTCTGCAACTAGCCGACTCCCCTTTGGGGTGTGTCCTTGGGTGGGTGGTCCCATTTCATTTCTTTTAAATATTCCACTTGCTTCCCTTGTCCCACCTCATCCCAGTGCCTGGGACAACCATGTTTCTGAGGAGAGAAGAGGTGAGGCATCCAGAAGTAGAAGACTGGGGAGCTGGTGGGCTTTAAAATGGGATGTGCTCCATATGGGTGTTTTCTCAATGTGATTAGTGTGGAACGTGTCAAGATAAAGTCATCTGTAACAATACTGACTGAATAAAACCAATGTCAGCTTTATTGCTTTAATTTTATTCCCCACGCACTGTCATAACACATAATAATTATAACATGAGAAAACCTTTCTTTTCCTGGGTTTACCGTCCCTGGGAGAGTAAATACTGCATATATAGGTAGGTGGATGGATAGATAGGTAGATAGATAGATATGTCAATAGATGTGCAGACAGATAGATATGTAGATATTAGACAGACATGTAGATAGATATGTAGATAGATAGTAGATATGTAGCTAGATAGATATGTAGATATATAGATAGATATGTAGACAGATGGATGGATATGTTGGTAGATAGATATGTAGACAGATGGATGGATATGTTGGTAGATCGATATGTAGACAGATGGATGGATATGTTGGTAGATAGATATGTAGAGAGATAGATAGACATAGATATGATGGGATGGCATCTTATAAAGAATGGGTCCATCTTACAAAAGAATGAGTCTTTTTCTTTAGAAAATTACAGAAATATGTAGAACTCTGACCCACAGTCTGTAAAATCCTGATGGAAGTAGTATGAAAATTCTGTCCTTGACTCCTGCCCTAAACTCAGCCCTGGTGGACTTACCAACCCTAGGGGCTTCCACTATCCCCTCCAAGGGCTTATCTTGCAGCCCTCCCACTTGGTCTGCAAACACCGAGCAGCTTCTGGCTGTAAACATCACCTGGATGTCCTGTCACAATATTTAACCCTATACTTATTCCAAAATTCAGCTCCGCATGGCTTTCCTATCTTTCCCTCAAAGCTGTTCTCCCCTCTGGTAGGTCTTTTCCATGGTACTCCTTCCCCACGCTCTCCTCAGATCACATGTGGCCATCTCTGGCCCTTCTCCAGTCCCCCATCAGCTGCCTGCTGAGGCCCCTCACAGAGGCCACATGTGGGATGAATGAACAAACTAAGGAGATCAGTGACAAGGTCCTGGGTGCAAACTGTTGGAGGCCTAGAAGTAAGAGCACTCTTTTATGAGTGAAGCAGAGATGAGTGGATGTAATGGTAAAGAGGAAGGCACCCTCCCATACCTGAGAGAGCGAGAGAGATCTGGGCTCTTAATCCTTTTAAAGGGCACTAATCCCATCTTGAGGGTTCCACCCCATGATATCATCCAAACCCAATCATCTCCACAGTTCCCGCCTCCAGATATCATCACACGGGATGAGGGTCTCAATATATGGATTTTGAAGAGACACACACCTTCAGTCCACAGCTTTTGGGCATTTATGGTAAACAATGACTTTAATAAATTTCCTGCTTCCTAATTATTACTTGGTATTTATGTAACTAGCAAATTTCAATTTTGAATAGTATTTATTTTTATTTTGATTATCTTCAAAAGTGCCAAAGAATTACAAAGTACCCTTGCTCCAGATTCACCATTGATATTTTGGAGATGTTGCTACTTTTTTATTTCTCTCTTTCTCTCTCTCTCTCCTTCCCTACTTACACACTCCCAATCTAAAAACTTCATGTCTGTTTCATAAGAACAAGCACATTTTCTTACATAATCACATTATGGTTCTCAAATTCAGAAAATTTAACACATACTATTATATAATTTATATTCCATATGCAAAATTTGCTAACAGTCTCAATGGAGTTCTTTAAAGCAATCTTTCCTCCTCAGCCCAAGATTCAGTCACATTGGAATCACACATTGCACTTAGTTATAAATTCCTTTATTATTATTATTTATTATTAAGTAATCTCTATGCCTAATATGAGGCTCAAACTCATGACCCCAAGATCAAGAGTTCCATGCTCTGCCAACTTAGCTAGCCAGGTGCCCCAGTTATACATTCTTTTTAATGTCCTTTAGTCTAAAACAGTTCTTAAGGTTAAGGCCATTTTGGAAGAGATAAGCTAGTTGTTCTGTAGAATGCCCTTCAAATTGGGGTTTGTCTAATCTTTAGTTAGATTATGTCTAATCATAGTTAGTCTATGCTTTCCCCCTTCCCCCAGGAATACCATGGAGGAGATGTTGTGTCCTCAGTGTACCCCATCAGGAAGCAGATGGTATCTATTTGTCCGGTTATTGGAGATGTAAATTCTGATACCTCGGTTAAGGTGGTGTCTTCCAGGTTTCTCTGCTTTTTAATTATAATTTCCTCCTGATAATGAATAAGTAGTTAATGATTAATTCATTGCACTTAATTAATTATTAAGTAGTCTGTAGAGAGATGCTTTAAGAGTGTATAGATAACCTATTCTGTATAAAATTTTTCCCCTACTATTTAACATATACTGATGGTCTTGCCTTCGTTCAGAATTACAACAATGGTGACAATGTTGATTTTCTGACTGTATCATTTTATCAATATTTCTAGTCATTGGCATTTTATTGTGAGAAAAGTCTTGCCTTTTTCCTTCTTTAGTTAGTGCTAGTACGGGATCTCTATTTTATCCAACAGATTGTAATTTGTTACTCTCATTGTTTGTTGTAATGCCCAGGTTGTGCCAGATTTCTAAGTGGCTCCATTTTGCAGACCCTCATCATTCTTCGAGTGCTTTCTTACTTTCTGGCACAAGCTCATTTTCTACTTCCCTTTCCCCAGGATCAACCATTTCTTCCAGGAGCTTTGGCTGTTCCTAGTGGGGAATACTACTTAGAAAGCAAGACCTGGGCACCAGATGGGCTGAGTGCTCTTACTTCTAGGCCTCCACAGTGGACAAAAATTGGAAGGAATGGTCATTCCATACAGTCTAGCTCTCATTCCTGCCATTCATGTAAAATTCTGAATTTGTACTGCTCCCCCTAGCACCAATCCAAACTCAGAATTTTCCTTATCTTTCTCTGTCTCCACTCTCCTCCTTCGTGAGAACCTTGGTTCCCAAATGACAAAACAGGAGTATCATTTGCTCAATATTGCAACATACAAAATAGTTTCAGGAATTGCTACCTCCATTCCACTATTAAAAACAAACCTACAAAGCAGAGTTCGACGTTTGTTTGTGTTCTCTTTTTTCTTTAAACTGATGATACACGATCAAAACATTATGTTCTAATGTTACTTGGATTAGTCCACTTTTCCCATTTCATTGTGGTATTCATCTGAAACACAGGCTCATTTGTTTCTGTTCATAATCATTTTCACTTTCTTCCCCCAGCTTTGTCGAATTAATTTTATTGTTTTGAATAATTAAAACATTAACATGGTTCCAAAAGTCAAAACTCTATAAAAAGGAATGTTTAGAAAATAGTACTAGCAATTTTGAGTAATTTATTTTCTGATTCTTATTTATATTTAAAATTCTCTTTTAATTATTAGCAGTTAGGCCTCCCTTCAATAGGATTTGGTGAGATTCCCTCTGGAACATGCCTCCTCCTTGCTCCAATCAAACTTGGCCATCCCATATCCTTTTTCTTTCCAGCTTTATGGAGGTATAATAGACACGTAACATTATATAAGTTTAAGGTTTACAACATGATGAGTTCGTATAGTTCTATATTTAGAAATGATTACTGCAATAAAGTTAGTGAATGCTTCCATCACCTCACATACTTACCATTGTTTCTTTTGGGGGGGGGATGGGCACTGTGTTGGTGAGATCAGTCAAAGTCTCCTGTCTTAACTTGCAAGTGAACAATACAGCATTGTTGACTGTAGCCACCATGCTGCACATTAGATCCTCAGACTTTATTCATCTTATAGCTGCAAGTCTATACCCTGTGACCACCTTCACCCATTTGGCCCACCCTCAAGCCCATATTCTTTTATTTCTTCATCAAAATCTCCTTATCCTCCAGCATTCAAGCCAAATCCAGAAGAGAAGTAACTGAATCATAGCTGAACTTCCCCTGAAAGCGAATGTTCCAGAACTGCCACGCCTCCAGGGGAATATGTCCTGCCCCCGAGTTCTGGTTCTGTGACTCTGGTAGATGTTACCACAAATGGGGTATTGGAAAAAGCATAGGCCTTGGGGTGATGCAGTCAACAGAAGGGGATAAAAACACCTTCTAACAAAGGCTGAGGCTTGAGTGTAGACCTCCCACTAAGCAGTGTTTGTTCCCCTTTACTTCTTCATCAGTGTATGGGCAGCACTGGTTATGGGATGGGATACTGCAATAAGGCCAGCCCTGGGTCTCACTTCCAGGTGAAGGGAGCCATTTCCAGAGCTGCCGCACCCCCCAGCCTGCCTTGTACAAGTGTTGGTGAGGTAATTTGGGAAGTCCCAGGTCCGAGCCAGGTGCCAGGTGGCTCCTCAGAAAGCAACTGCACCTAATTTAAAGATTAGCCTCCTTACACCAGTTAGAATGGCCAAAATTAGTAAGACAGGAAACAACATGTGTTGGAAGGGATGTGGAGAAAGGGGAACCCTCTTCCACTGTTGGTGGGAATGCAAGTTGGTGTAGCCTCTTTGGAGAAGAGTGTGGAGATTCCTCAAGAAATTGAAAATAGAGCTTCCCTATGACCCTGCAATTGCACTCCTGGGTATTTACTCCAAAGATACAGATGTAGTGAAAAGAAGGACCATCTGTACCCCAATGTTTATAGCAGCAATGGCCATGGTCACCAAACTGTGGAAAGAACCAAGATGCCCTTCAACGGATGAATGGATAAGGAAGATGTGGTCCATATACACTATGGAGTATTATGCCTCCATCAGAAAGGACGAATATCCAACTTTTGTAGCAACATGGACGGGACTGGAAGAGATTATGCTGAGTGAAATAAATCAAGCAGAGAGAGTCAATTATCATATGGTTTCACTTATTTATGGAGCATAACAAATAGCATGGAGGACATGGGGAGTTAGGCGAGGGGGGTTGGGGGAAATTGGAAGGGAAGGTGAAACATGAGAGACTATGGACTCTGAAAAACAATCTGAGGGTTTTGAAAGGGTGGGGGTGGGAGGTTGGGGGAACCAGGTGGTGGGTATTAGAGAGGGTACGGATTGCATGGAGCACTGGGTGTGGTGCAAAAATAATGAATACTGTTACGCTGAAAATAAATTTTAAAAAAATAGACCAAACATATCACTGAGAAAACATTTAGAGGAATTCTGTGTAGTTGTATTCAGTCTGAAATTGAAGCCAAGTGATCTTGTATATTTTAGAAACCTAGTGAGACTGATTTTTTTCATAATAAATCAAGATTTCTTTGCCATTCTTCCTATTAAAAAAAATTAGCCTTCTGCTCCCCCTACCCCCAGCTCTAACTTGGGAACCAGTAGTAGCCGGCTAATGAAGGCTGCCGCTCAGCCAAGTGCATTATGGCCTGGTGTTCTGAAGTGACAATGCAGTCTGTCTGCAGGTATGAAAGGGGCATCAGAGGGCAAGAATTTTTCAGTGTTTATCCAGCCTGATGGGAAGATGCTGGAGAGGCATCCTTCTCCCGTGTAAATTAACCACAAGATTCTGGTTTATATATCAGTTGCTTGTGAGTCAGCCCCCAGGTCTCAGGGATTCCTTACGAAATTCCCAAGGATTATTTCCTTAGGAAGTAGTCCTTAGGAAAGCCTGCATTGTGACCTGCACAGCTGACACATGCTAGACATCTCTCCCTAAAACAGCACTACTCCCTCCAACCTCATTCACAACAGTGAATAGGAGATGTGTATTTGAAGATACTACCCTCTTTCCCTTAGGGTGCTCTCCCTTAGAAACTCTTTGGTGAAGTATTTTTTTTAAAGACTTGTTAATTTATTTATCACACACACACACACACACACACACACAGCACAAGCAGGAAGAGTACAGAGGGAGAAGCAGAAGACCCTGGGATCATGACCATAACCAAAGGCAGATGCTTAACTGACTGAGCCACCCAGGTGCCCCTCTTTAGTGAGGTATTTAGAAAAACTGTGTGCCAGGTGTTTTATTTGTGTGTGGGAACACACCTAACCTTCACATCTGTCCTGTGGATTAACTGTGACTTCAATTTATCAGTGAGGAAGCTGAGATTCAGAGACGGTGAGGAACCCATCTTTGGTGACGCAGCTGATGAGTGGTAGAGCTGGGATTCCAATTCAGGCTCATTCAAGCCCAGAGTCTGTCCTCTTGGCTACAACACCATAACAGGTTCTTAGAAGAAATCCCACTCATGATACGGCAAGGCAGGTTTGCCCTAAGAATCTTTTTGATACTGAAAAATGTGCCCTAAACTTTCTGAATTTTCTCAAACATTGCCTAAATATGATTGATAAAAGTTAGGGAGAGAAAGAAGTTCTAGATGTAGGGTACTTTAGGAGACAAATTGCCAAAAGGTAACGGAGGCCACTGGGTGGGCTGGGAGGACAAATACCATTCAGTTTATAAAGCAGACAGCTGGAAGGACATGGAAGATAAACTATGTAATTCACATTTTTAAGTTTTTACTGATTCCTGATCCTGCTTCCTTGAGTTCCCTTCCTACCAGGAATACATTTACTCATCCTTCAAGCCCCAGACAGAATGTCCCCTCCTCCAAGATGCCTTTCTTGACTTTCCCAGCAGAGCTAGTTTGTCCTTGGATTGCTTTCCTAGTACCCACTCAAGAGGACCTTCCTTTCTGAAGCCATATAGGCTAGATGCAACCTCTAGCTGTAAGACTTTGGGCAAACACTTCACCTCTCTGTTCCTTGGTTTCCCCTTTCTGAACAATGAGAATAATGGCAACACTTCCAGCCCCGGGTTGATTGTGGGCTTGAAATGAGAGAAGGCGCATACAGTGTTTAGCATAAGGCTGGACACATACTGAGAACTCATTAGTGTTGTTTATTATTTATAATGCTGGGTGTTGGCAGCTTATGGAATGAATGTTCATTCAATATTTATGGAAGGAAGAAGAAAAACAGGGAAAAAGAGGAGAGAGAAGAGGCCAAGCAGCCCCAGAGACCATATTCAGCCAGGGCAGTCCCCGCCTGGCACTTGGAGCCCGGGGGTGCTGCCCAGTTCCCCTCTGTACACACCCTGCCCTCTCAGGGCAAGACTTGGTGCCTGAATTTCTAACTCACCAGAGACCCAATCCCATGCACCGTGCCTCTCCCAGCTCGGCAGCAAACAAGGCCTCACCTATCTACCTCTTCCTACTCTAGAACAATCACGAATCACACCTGTGTCAGGGGGTGGGCGGACTGGGAGGTCTGGTACCTGCCCCCGCCTGCCTCAAGGAAAACCAGCACTTTTTTCTCCTAACCTAGACTGCTTGGTGGTGACTCCATTCAGGTGAACCTGGACAAGGCAGCCAGCAGAGCGGCGCGGGATCTGCTATGGGTGTGACAAGGTGAGGAGCCCCGGGAACATCACAGCCCTGAGAGCAGACATGGTCTCTGGGCTTCCTAGGGCCCTGGGTGGCACCCAGCACCCTGCATGCACCGGCTTTGCATCTGATCCTGACCACAGTCTCAGGTCCTCCTGCCACATGCCTTGGATGGGGAGCAGCCTGGACGAACCTAATCAGGTGGCCGCAACTGACCACTGAGTCCCTCAACTCAGGTCTGCTGCAGTGTGACAGTGGCCACTGGCTCATTCCCAGGTTTTGTATTTGTTACAGATGGAAATGATGGTGTTTTGAATACACTGGGTGGAGCAAAACACTAAAGTGAATTGTGTCTATTTCTTCTTACTTTTTAAATGTGGCTACTAGAAAATGTAAACTTAAACATGGGAGTGGAAGCTTAGGGGATGACCCTAAGCCAGAGCCAAGATGCAGACCCAGGTCGAACGTCTCCACGGCCTCAATCTTCACTCTGATGCTGAAACCAAACTATGCTGACACTCAAATCGTCCCTGCACACATGGAGGCCAAAAAAGTGTTACCGGGGGTGCAGTTCCTGGGGACAGGAAATATGGTCCCCTCTTTCTCCAAGCGGGTGCAAGTGTGTGTGTGTGTGTGTGTGTGTGTGTGTGTGTGTGTTTATGGAGAAAAAAACTAGAGGTTAGGGCACAGCCACAACATCTGAAGCCTTCCGTCATGCAAATGGCAGAAGTGGAACTTGAACCCAGGTCTGTCTGCCTCCAAAGTCTGGCCTTTTCCCCGCGGCATCTCCCAGGGCTCTGGTACTCCACAGACTAGAAGGAGGCTGGGCCCATGTTGTTGGAAATGGAGCTGAAACCCAGATCCCATGGAAATGGAATGAGTTTGGGTAAAGAGAAAGGCAGGAAGGTCTTCCTGCAGCTGGAAGGGCTCTAGGTGATCACATGGCCCCAAACCCAGTTTCACAGATGGGGACACCAGGCCTCAGAAGGCTGTGCCCCTCCCTCTTGGTCACACAGCTAAGGGCTGAACTAGGACATCTGGGTCAGAGTCTGCCTTACTCTCTGGTCAGTGCGTCATGGGATTTTAATCTGGTTTTTGGAGCCCTGCCTTTCATTCCGGTTGCAGTAATGGCCTTCAGCTGTGCACATCTGATGCGTTTCTTCACGCCTCGGACGGCCTCTGCCTGTTCTGTATCCTGACCTCTTTCACACAGGGCTCAGGCCCCATGAATGTTTGTGCACTCGCTGGCTGGAAATCTTTGTTGGACCCCAGAACTTGAGTATCTGGTTTCCATGCCCATTTTCTGGCTTCTGTACCCATTTTCCTAGTGTTAATGCTGAATGCCCAGCTCTAAGGAACTGAGATCTTTAGATTTGAGTCTGTACATCAAGCCTCTAAAACTGTTTACTCGCTTGCAGGAATCAGCAAGGGGCTATATTTTATTAATCCAATTAGTCCAATTAACTCCTGATTCCAGAGAGCCTCCCATGTTAGCTATAGGTTTTTCATATATGATCTTTGTTATGTTGAGGTATGTTCTCTCTAAACCTACTTTGTTGAGGGTTTTTTCTTTTTTTCATCATGAATGGATGTTGTACTTGGCCAAATGCTTTTTCTGCATCTATTAAAATGATCATATGGTTCTTATCCATTCTCTTATTGATGTGATGTATCACATTGATAAGGGAATACCAAACCACCCCTGCATCCCAGAAATAAACTCCACTTGATTGTGGTGAATGATTTTTTTGTTTTTAATGTTGAATTCAGTTTGCTAGCATTTTCTTGAGTATTTTTGCATTGACTTCCATCAGGTATATTGGCCTGTGATCTTTTTTTTTTCTTTTATTTCTTTTCTTCTTTTTTCTTTTCTTTCTTTCTTTTCTTTTCTTTTTTGTTTTTGTTTTTGGTGTCTTTATCTAGTTTCAGTATTGGGGTAATGTTGGCCTCATAGAATAAATTTGGAAGTTTTCCTCCCTTTTCTATTTTTTGGAATAGTTTGGGAAGAATACATATTAACTCCTTTTAAATGTTAGAATGTGCCTGTGAGGCCATCTGGTCCTGGCCTTCTGTTTGTTGAGAATTTTTTGTTTACTGATTCAATTTCTTTGTTAGTAATTTGTCTATTTTCTATTTCTTCTGATGTCAGTTTTGGTAGTTTATGTGTTTCTAGGAATTTATCCATTTCTTCCAGGTTGTCCAATATGTTGGCATACAGTTTTTCATAATATTCTCTTATAATTGTTTGTATTTCTATGGTGTTTGTTGTTATTTTCTCACTCTCATTTGTGACTTTATTTCTTAAGTCCCTTCTTTTTTCTTTTTGATAAGCCTGGTTAGGGGTTTATCAATTTTATTAATTTTTTCAAAGAACCAGTTTCTGATTTCATTGATCAGTTCTATTGTTTTTTTAGTTTCTATATCACAAATTTCTGCTCTAATCTCTATTATTTCCTTCCTTCTGATGGGTTTAGGTACCATTTGTTGTTCTTTTTTAACTCTTTTAGGTGTAAGGTTAGGTTGTTTAGATTGTTTATTTGATATTTTTCTTGCTTCTTGAGGTAGGCCTGTATTCCTATGAACTTTCCTCTTAGGACCACATTTGCTGCATCCCAGAGGTTTTGGACCATTATGTTTTCATTTTTATTTGTTTCCATGTAACTTTATATTTCTTCTTTGATTTCTTGGATGACCTGTTCATTTTTTAGTAGCATGCTCTTGAACGTCTATGTATTTGTGGTCTTTCCAGATTTTTTCTTGTTGATTTCTAGTTTCATAGCTTTGTGGTCAAAAAATATGCATGGTATGATTTCGATCTTCTTGAATTCATTGGGGTTTGTTTTGTGCACTAATGATCTATTCTGGAGAACATCCCATGTGCACTTTAAAAGAATGTGTATTGTGCTGTTTTAGGCTAGAATATTCTGAATATATCCATCTGATCCAGTGTGTCATTCAAAATGATTGTTTTTTTGTTGATTTTTCTGTTTAGATGATATGTCCATTGATGTAAGTAGACTGTTAGGGTCTTCTACTATTATTGCACTATTATTGGTTAGTTCCTTTCTGTTTGTTATTAGCTGTTTTACGATTTGGGGTGTTCCTATGTTGGATGCATAAATATTTACAGTTGTTGGATTGTCCTCTTTATTATTATATAGTGTTCTTTTTGTCTCTTGTTAGTCTTTGTTTTAAAGTCTATTTTGTCTGATATAAGTATTCTCCAGCTTTCTTTCCACAGGCATCTATTTGCATAATCAATGTTTCTCCATCCCTTCAACCTGCACTTTTCTTTAGGTCTAAAATGAGTCTCTTTCAGGCAGCATATAGAAGGGTCTTGTTTTTTTTTTTTTTTATCCACTCTGTCACCCCATTTCTTTTGATTGGAGTGTTTAGTACATTTACATTCAAAATTATTGATAGGGACGCCTGGGTGGTTTAGTCAGTTAAGCTTCTGTTTTCAGCTCTGGTCATGATCCCAGGGATCAAGTCATGCATTGGGCTCTCTGCTCAGCAGAGAGTCTGCTTCTTCCTCTGCCTGCTGGTTCCCCTGCTCTCTCTCTCTCTCTCTCTGACAAATAAATAAAGTCTTTTAAGAAAACCAAAAAACAAAATTATTATTGATAGATATATATCCGTTGCCATTTTATTACTTGTTTTCTGGTAGTTTCTGAAGATTTTCTCTGATTCTTTCTTGTCTTTCTCACATGTCTTGCTGATTTTCTTTAGTGATATATTTGGATTTCATTCTCTCTATTCTTTGCATGTTTATTAGTGGTTTTAGATATACAGTTACCATTAAGTTGTATATAACCTCTTCTTCAAATAGCAGTGTTTATTAAGTTGATGGTTGTTCAAGTTTGAACCCCTTCTTTTCTCCTCTCCTCCCCACATTTTAGGTATATGTTATTATAGTTTATATCCTTTTTCCCCCACCAAAGCTTTTATTTATTTGAGAGAGATAGACAGCATCAACAAGGGGGAGGGTTAGAGGGAGAGGGAGAAGCAGACTCCCTACTGAACAGTGAGCCTGACACTGGGCTCAGGGCCAGGACCCTAGGATCATGACCTGTGCCAAAGGTAGACACTTAACTGACTGAGCCACTCAGGTACCCCTACATTTTATATTCTTTTTCTCATGTGAGTTTCTTGACTGATTTTTTTTTTTTTTACACAGAAATACTCATTTCTACTACTTTTGTGTTTGCTACCTTTATGCTGTCATTTTTGGTCTCTCCTTCACTTTCAAAGAGTCCCCTTTAATATTTCTTGCAGGGCTGGTTCAATGGGCATGAACTCCTTCAGTGTTTGAGAAACTCTTTATCTCTCCTTCTATTCTGAATGATTAGTTATCTCTTCTTAAGCATAGTGTTTAATGAGTTTGCTTCCATACAGACCACAGAAAGAGAAGTAGACTTGGAGTATGGTATAAGAACTATTGATGAATCATTCACTTCTTTTTTCTTTAAATAAAACCTTTGTTTTAAAAAATTCAAATAAGGCCAAGTAGACCACTTTCTAGCCACGTTCCAAAGTGCATTAAGGATGTCACAGTTACTTTCTGTAGGGGATGTGAGGTTAGAGCCCTTTTCCTGATCTAATAAGAGGTAAACATGGGAAGTCAGGCAGGAAATCTGAACTCACCGAACACCACTGGGACCGAACCCTGGGTTCCATGTCCGGGATAACTATTAGTGTGGTCCAGTACATCAGCTGGTGGGCAGGTACCAGGAGAGAAGGAGAAAAGTGACAGCCCACATATTCTGATTCAGGTAGGGCCCTGGACACAAACCAGAATCCAGTCATGACCTCTTAGGAGCCTTGACCTGAGTGTTCATTATGGTTTCTTCGGAAAAGGTTAGGAAACAAATTTGTTTACATGACACGAGAATATGAGATTGCTACAGGGCCCAAGGTTAGAAACATTGGCAAATCCCATCCAAAGTACTGACTCAGGGAAATCCACATTTAGAATTCAAGGAGATAAAATGGGACATTGGGTCTCAAAACCTGGTTATAGGTTCAGATTGCAATTACAAAACCGTGCAAATTGGCTTTATAGAGAGAGCGCTGCGAGCAGCCCAATCCCTGTAACTCTATAACCTGACTTACCCTGGACCTTATTCCCTACAGAAATGGGTCTGCTCCTACCCTTGGTGCTCTGCACACTGGCTGCATGCTGCAGTGCTAGATCTGTACCCGCGCCACCCCTCCCCTCAATTATGCTCTCCCGTGGCTGCAATGACTCAGATGTTCTGACAGTCGCAGGCTTTGCCCTTCAGGACATCAACAGGGACCGAAAAGATGGCTATGTGCTGAGCCTCAACCGAGTGAGGGATGTCCGCGAACACAGACAGGCAAGTGATGGTTCCCTATCGTGAGCAGGTGCTTACACAAGCTGAGGAGGCCATGGGGGGGAATGGGACCCCAGAGACATGTGTTGGAAGATGCTATCCAAATTGGAAGTCCTGCTAAGAACATTCCTCTCTTCTCCGCCAGGGTGTGCTACGCGCCCTTGTTCTTGGGCTAATAGTTATCCTACTCTGAAGCTTGTCTAGTGTCCCACAGGTTACCCATGATCTTCACAAACATCAAAGACTTTGGTTCTGCCATAAAACAGAGAATTCTTGGTCAGTCTTCAGGGGTTTCTGCTTCATGTGGGATGCAGTACATTTCTCAATCCCCTTTTACAGGTCCTGGGATCTGTGTTCTATCTCACACTGGACGTGTTAGAAACAGACTGCCATGTTCTCACCAGGAAGGCATGGAAGGACTGTGGGGTGAGGTACATTCATAGATCGGTAAGTGCTTGTGTCCAAGCATGCTGCAGAAGCTAGGTGTTCTCTGACCTGGGTGAAGATTGCTCAATGTGTCCATCTCTTGAATGTCCTTCATTATCAACTCTCAGGCAGAGCACCCATGTGGTTATTTCAATGCTGTAGATCGAACAGCTTAATCAAAGGAGTTTCTGAGCATCCCCCTGGGAGTTATGACCCCAGAATTGAAAAGTTGCCCCACCTACCTTCAAGAACTTCCTATAGATTCCGAGCTAGTGTTTGGATTGTGAGAAAAAAGATTTGATAGGTAATGCTTTGGATACATATCTAAGGAAGACTATAGAAGTATTGGAGAGAGAGCTTCTTTCCTGGTTTTATTTTGCTTTGTTTCGGTGAACACTAATAAGAAACGTGAGGCTGGGAAAAGGGAAAGATTATAGTATAGGAGCTGCCAGAGGTGCAATGGAAGGATTTCCTGGAATCATAGAACCTAAAAGTCCTCAGAAGTCAACCTTTTAAAGGGGACTCATGAAGAAGCTTGAAAATAACATAGTTTTCTTTTGATTCTCTGTTATCCTGAGGTTATGTCCATTAATTGACATGAAACTTTATATCTGGAGTGCAGAACTGTGTTTAAAAGTAAACTATTTACTCAAGATTTCTAATCATTTAACCAAATCTGTCAAATTACACCTATCTGAAGTAGAGATGCAATGTGGGGGGCTGGAGGGTAGGAGAAGAATAAATGAAACAAGATGGGATCGGGAGGGAGACAAACCATAAGTGACTCTTAATCTCACAAAACAAACTGAGGGTTGCTGGGGGGAGGAGTGTCGGGAGAGGGCGGTGGGGTTATGGACATTGGGGAGGGTAAGTGCTATGGTGAGTGTTATGAAGTGTGTAAACCTGGCTATTCACAGACCTGTACCCCTGGGGATAAAAATGCATTATATGTTTATTAAAAAATAAAAAATAAAAAAATAAAGATGAAAAAGAAAATTAGACCTATCTGGTTTTAAAGAGCAAAAAGTGTTCTTATCCTGTTGTGAATTATATTTAAGGTGGCACTAGTGGCTCTAATATATACCCTAAAAATTGTATACTGATTCCAATATGATAGAAGTTTATTTCTCACTCATGTAAAGCTCAAAATAGAAATTCCTGATCAAGAGGGAGCTTTCTTTCAGAAGTACCTTGGAGACCCATGTTCCCTCCACATTGTGGATCTAGACCGCTACCTTCACCTGGTGGTTCCTATGACTGCGTAGCTTCTCTGCATCAGACTATAGAAAAAGAAAGAGTATGGTGGATAAGTCACATGGGAAAAAACTTCATGGGCCACCTGGAAATGGTTACAGTCACTTCTGCTCACCTTCCTGTGGCTGCAGCTCAATTATACATAGTCACATTTACTCTGGAAGGAAGCTGGGAAATATAGACCAGCTGTGTCTCAGAAGAAGGTTGAATGATTTGTTGATTGGCTGGCAGTTTCTCACACCCCAAACTCCCAAAATTGACCTTAGTTTTTCATTATTTAAAAAGAAAATGTTCAGGGGAACTGGGGTGACACAGTCCATTAAGCGTCCAACTCTTGGTTTTGGCTCAGGTTAGTGGTCTCAGAGTCCTGAGATCCAGCTCCATGTTAGGCTCTGTGTTAGTGTGGAGTCTGCTTGAAATTCTCTCTCCCTCTCCTTCTGCTTCTCTCAAACAAACAAATCTTCAAAAATAAAATGTCCAATCTAATTTTGGATATTTTTTAAAGTTTGGGGTTTGTTTCACCATCTCATAAAATGTGTGTGTTTTTTCCAGGTTTATGGTCAGTGCAAAGCAATATATTATGTTAACAGGCCAGAAAGGATTCTCTACTTATCTGCTTATAACTGTACTCTTCGCCCAGGTAAGAGAGCACTCTGATTTAACTCATTTTAATAAAATATGGAAAAGAGCATTAAATAGAGCTATGCCTAGAGAATACAGGGTTCTCCAATCCTTACTTCCTATTCATACAAAGGCCATGTTCTTATATCCAGTTTTTGCTTCTCCTGTGAAGTTCATCTTGTACCACTCCTCTTCCCACAGAGAATCTTCTTAAATACACTGCTTAAATCTTTTATTATAGACAGTTGCATTAAATCCTACATTTTCAGTCTGATGTAAATGGCTTAATCTCTGCTCTGGTCCCCAGGCTCCCTTTCTAGCTCTCCTGAGGTTATTTCCTTGACTACACCAACTTTGCACTTCTGAAACTGAATGGGTGCTTCACTATTTTCTAAACACACATTGCACTTTCCAGTCTCCGCATGTACTATTGGCTTCCTCCTCCAATGAGGATGCCCTCACCTGATACCCTCTGCCCTTAGAACTTACAGTGTTTGAGGGCCCCTGCCAATGCTGCTTCTTCCACCATGTTCTCTACTCCAAAAAGGAAAAGGGCTCACCTGTTGTCATTCCTATACAATGTTAGACTAACCACTCCTCATGGAACAGAGAGTGGACTGCCTTGACTTGGGTCTCCTATCTTCTTCCATCAAGCTGAGCATGTCTTCCTTCTTCCTGCCTGCCAAAGCTCTCCCTCCATTGGTATCAAGTGTACGGAATCCATAGTATCGTTGGATAAATGAACTAAGAATGAGGCTGGACCTAATGACATTTCAAATATGCACGTGCATTTGTTCTGGATCCTTCTTTGGAAAAAAAGCATCCAAGTCCTGGGCAAATAGGATGTGGTTACTTGGCAGACTATTGTGTGAATATGACTCTCCTGGTGGATCTTTGTTCAAGTGCGGATTATGATTCTAGAGGTGTGGGGTGTGGCCTGAAAGTCTGCATTTCTAATAAGTTTCAGGAGATAACAATGTTGCTGGTTCTTTTGGGAGATAAAGCAACAGATCAAATATTTTATTGGCCATGTTTTAAGCTTCCTGGTTGCCAAGAGGAGTTTTATATAAATAAACCAGAGTAGAACCAACAAGGCAGACTGGGATTTAAATGGAAGTCATAGGTGCCAGAGGTATGGGAGATTAGGAAGTGACCCACGGGGATGATGGTGCCAGGAGTGCCAAGCTATGGAAACTGCCTCCCAGGATGCCCAAATACATGCAAATCAGCATGCAATTGATCAAAACAAAGTGTTTGAGCTACAGAAATAACTTCTAGAAAAGTTCCCTGGCCTGACTTCCATGAGAGTTTTGCCACCTCCAGCTCTTTCCAGTCAGAAATGCTCACTACACCTTTAGCAGGATTATTCTATACAGTCACACAGTAATTTGACCAATGTGTGTTTTCTGGCTCGCTTGTATCTTCTACAACTTCCTCTAACTGGGGAGGATGTGCTTACCTTCTATGTGTCACTCAACATCACTTGCTAAGCACTTACAATGCATGAAATGTTATGTTAGGTGCTGGGGACTAAAAGGTGAATAAGACATGACACTCATGAAATCTCAACATTTTTAGACACTCAGTCTGCCTGACAGAGGCAGTGATGGTGGAAGATACCTTCACTGAGCTAACTGGGGGCAAGTTTTTGTATCAATATAACACACATGCATTTCTGAACACAATTCTTCAGGTAAATACCTTTGTGTGAGGCGAAAAAAATCTTGCTTTGATTTTTTTTTTTTTTTTTTTTAATTACGAAAGTAGTACACAGTCATTGCAGGAAACTCTCCGCTGACTGCTTTCTTTCTAGACAATGCCTTTTCCACTCCCTCCTGGCCGAAATGATTTCTTTCTTTCTTTTCTTTTTTCTTCTTCTTCTTTTTTTTTTTAAATCTCTGCCTCTGTTGTAGTCATGATTTATGGGATTAAAAATCATTAAGGAGTTTCATTTTAAAACTTCTCTCTTTGGCATCAACAGTTTCTCGAAGAGGAATACACACAATGTGCCCTGACTGCCCCTTCCCCACCAACTTGTCAGATCCTGAGTATCTGGAAGCTGCCCTTGAGTCTCTTTCAAAATACAACAGTGAGAACCCCTCAAAGCAGTATTCTCTTGTCCAAGTCACCCAGGCTTCTAGACAGGTGAGGTTGAAGTGTCATTACACCAACAATGTCTCTCCTGTTACTCTCAGTTCCTAAGCTGAGGTGAATATCAAGGCACTCCTTTTAATTTGATCTGAAAAGACTTTTCTTTATTCCTTCCTTGGGTGGACCTGATGTACATTCAGTCATGTTTCCGTGTCTGAGTTATGCCATGGGATTTCCACCAGAGTTGTGGGACTCTGTTTTACTTCATTGGCCTTAAGGTGAGAAGGGAAATGGACTCATGGTCTCCTTGGTTATTCTACTTTGGTTTACTATTTGCAGCTACACTTATATTTAACTGATGGTGGACCATTTAGCAAGTCAATTTCTGCTTCATCTTAAGGCCTGGAATGGATTATGAGTTTTACAGATTAGGGAAAGTGGAGGCTCCTTTGCATTTGGATGATGTTAAATCTATTATATAGAGAAAATCTAATCTAAAAACAAATCTACAGGAGGAAAAATCCACTCAACCAAGGAAGGTTTTTAGAGCCCTTTCAAATCCTTAAGAAGGGAAGAAAAGTATGGTGATTATGATTTTATAAATGACAGAATCACAATACATGCTTTGATCTTGGTGGGGAGTACAGGGACAGCAGCAGACCTGGGCTGACAATGACTTTGACTGAGGATGTTTGGTTCTCCTAAATAAAATGCTGCCAAACCTGAATCATTTCTCCACATGGTAAGATTTGATTTTTTTCTTTCTCATCTCTTGTCTCATACCAGTGGGTGGTTGGCCCTGCCTACTTTGTGGAATACTTAATCAAAGAGTCACCATGTACCAAATCCCAGGCCAGCAACTGTGCACTTCAGCCCCCTGATTCTGAGGTAAGTATTCCTGAATGTCTTTATAATTTAGGATTTGTGTTCACAAGTCACCTATATGTACTTTCTGAGCATAAATTATTACATGAGGTATTGTAATGCACGAGATGAATTGTTCCCCTTAAGGAAAAATGGACTAAGTAGAGATTGTGCAGGTTCAGGTGCAAAAATAAGGATTTTATTTGATCATAATTGCAATTTTCATCAGCAATATGATGACTTTGCAAAAAAAAAAAATGATCATAGACGCTGTAAAACATAGGCAGATCTTCTCAGTGGTTTGTGATGGTCCTGCTTCTATCTGAACAAATCCCGTTACATTTGGAATACACCATGGTATTCTGATCCTCGGACTGCTCTTTTATGAAGGACAAAGAAGTCAAACAGGACTTCTTTCAAAGAATGTGTCCATGATGGGCAGGGAACCTTGAAACCATCGAAAACACACTTGGTGGGAAATACTGATTGACACAATGTATTGTGTAGCACAATCTGGCAAAATGAGTCAAAAGACTTTTTCTCCTTAGTTATACTAACAGCTTTATTAAGATAATTCACACATCATAAAATTCACCCTTTAAGATATACAATCCAGGGGCACCTGGGTGGCTCAGTGGCTTAAGCCTCTGTCTTCGGCTCAGGTCATAATCCTGGGGTCCTGGGATTGAGCCCCACATCGGGCTCTCTGCTCCACGGGGAGCCTGCTTCCTCCTCTCTCTCTCTGCCTGCCTCTCTGCCTACTTGTGATCTCTGTCTGTCAAAAAAATAAATAAAATCTTTAAAAAAAAAAAAAAAGATATACAGTCCAGTGGGTTTTTTAGTATATTCACAGAGCTGTGCACCATCACTACTATCTAACTTTTGAATATCTTCGTCAGCCCAAAAAGAAACCCCTTACCTATTAGCAGTTGTTCCCCTTACTCCTCACCCAAGTCCCTGGAGCCCGCTAGTCTACTCGTCGTCTCGATGACTTTGTCTTCTTCCAGACATTTCATGTAACAGAATCATGGTATGTAGGTCCTTTTGTTTCTGCCTTTTATCACTTAACATAATGTTTTCAAGGTTTAGCATGTATCGGTGCCTCATTCCTTTCTATGGCCAAATAATAGTTCATTTGCATGGATGCACCAAGTACTGCTTTTCATCCTATAGTCAATGGCTGTTTGGGTTGCTTCCCTGTTGGAGCTGTGATAAATGATAGTGCAAGGAGCATTTGTATACAAGTTTTTATGCCTATTGTGTTTTCATTTCTCCCGGGTGTATGGTCTGAAGTGGGATTGCTGAGTCATACTTCAAGTTTAACATTTTGATGAACTGCCAAACTGTTTTCCAAAGTGACTGCACCAGTTTTATGATCCTATCTGCCATGTATGTGGTGTTTTAATTTCTCCACATTTTTGGTCACACTTCTTATCATAATTATCTGTCTTTTTTTTTTAAATTTTAGCTATCTTATTGAGTATGGAGTGTCATTTTGGTTGTTACTTGCATTTTCTTCATGGCTAATGATGTTAAACATCTTTAATGTACTTATTGGCCATTATCGTATATATATTCTTTGGATAAATGTCTATTCAAATCCTTTGCCCATTTCAAAATTGGATTAGTCATTTTCTTATTGTTGAGTTGTAGGAGCTCTTTACATATTCTAGATAACAATCCCTTAATCACATATATGATTATAAAGATTTTCTCATTCTCTGGGTTGTCTATTCCAATTTCTTAATGATGTTCTTTGAAGTATAAAAGGTTTTTTAATTTGCATGAAGTCCCTCTTACTTATTTGTGTCATCACTGAATGTGTGTTTGGAGTCATCTCTAAGAAATCATTGCATAATCCAAAATCACTAAGACTTACTCCTATGTATTCTTTGAAGAGTTTTCTAGCTTTAACTCTTAGGTTTAAGTTTGTGACCTGTAGTAAGTTAATTTTTTTTTATATTGTGTGAGGTAGGAGGTTCAACTTCATTCTTCTGCTTCTGGATGGCCATTTGTCCTAGAATTATTTGTTGAAAAAAAAAAAAAAACAATCATTTTTTCCCACTTAAGTGTCTTGGAATACTTCTTGAAGATAACTTGGCTATAAATGTCAAGATTTATTTCTGCACTCTCCATTTTATTCCATGGATCTATATAGCTATCCCTATGCCACTATTTCACTATCATGAATACTATAGCTTTGTAGTAAATTTTGAAATTGGGAAGTGTAAGTGCTCCTATTTTGTTCTCTTTATTCAAAATTATTTGGGTATTCTGGATCCATTACATTTTCATAATAATTTTCTATTTTTAAAAAAGAAGTTAGAAATGTGATAAGAATTGCACTGAATCTGTAGGCCAATGTGGGACATACTGTCATATTAACAATAGTAAGTCTTTCAGTCCATGAATATGGATTCTTTCCTTTTAAGACTCAATTTCCTTCAATAATGTTTTATAATTTTCAATGTTCAATACTCACTTACTTGTATATCTAAATATTTTATTCTCTTTGATGCTAAAATAATGTATTTGTTTCCTTTATTTTATTTTTGAATTGTTTCCTATAAGTGTATCAGAATACAATTGATTTTTGCATACTGATCTTGTATCTTGGAACCTTGTTGGACTCATTTACTAGTTCTAAATGTTTTCTAGTAGATTTCTTAGGATTTTCTACATACAACGTCATGTCATCTGCAATTAGAGATAGCTTTACTTCTTCCTTTCTGATCTGCATGCCTTTTAATTCTTTTTCTTGCCTAATTTCCCTGGCTAGACCTTCCAGTATAATATTGAACAGAGGTGGGAAGAGTAGACATCCTTATTGTATTCCTGGGGAAAACACTGAGTATTTCATCATTAAATATGATGTTAACTATAAGTTTTTCATGGATGCCCTCTTTTAAGTTGAAAAAGTTCTATTCTTATTTTCTGAAAATTTTTTTAATGAAAAAACAGTATTAGAGTTTATCAAATGCTTTTTCTGAATTAAGGAGGTAGCCATGGTTTTCTTTTCCTTTAATCTGTCATTATTGTATTAACAATGATTGACTCTTGTATGTTAAAACAAGCTTGCACTTTGGGAATGAATCCCAATTGATCATGGTATATAATCCTTTTTACATGTTGCTGAATTCAATTTGCCAGTATTTTTTAATAAGGTTTTCCATTTTCATATTCATAAGAGATATTAATCTATAGTTTTCTTGTATTTTCTCTGCCTGATTTCCATATGAGTTTAATATTGGCCTCACAGAATGAGTTGGGAAAATTTCCCTCCTCTTCTGTTTTATTTTGGAAGAGTTTAAGGATTGGTGTTTATTTTTCTTTAAATGTTTTGTAGAATTCAACAGTGGGCCTGAACTCGTCTTTATGAGAAGTTTGGGGTTTTTAGAAAAGAATTATTATTAATAATTTGATTTCTTCACTTGTTATAGTTCTATTTAGATTTTCTGTTTCCTTAAGTTTTGGTAATTCGTGTCTTCCTAAGAATTTGTTCATTTCATCGAAGTTACTTAATTTCTTAGCATTCAAGAAGATGTTCATAGTATTCCCTTCTTATTTCTGAAAGGTTAAAATTTAATTCCAATTTTAATATATGAGACATTTTTTTCTTGGTCAGTCCAGCTAAAGTTTTGTCAATTTTGTTGATCTTTTCAAATAATCAACTTTCAGTTTCATTTTCTGTTTTTGTAATCATCTAGTTAATTTTTTCCTCTCTGCTCTTTATTATGGCCTTCTTTTTGTTTGCTTTGGGATGAGTTTGTTTTTGTTTTTGTTTTGTTTTGTTTTTCTGCTTTTTCTGTTTCTTAAGGTAGAAGGTTACATAAATGATTTGTTATTGTTTTTTTTTTCTTTACAATAGCAATTACATCTACAGATTTCCTTCTCAGCAATGCTTTAGCTGAATCTCATAAGTTGTGTATATTTTGTTTTGGTTTCTATTCATCTCAAAGTATTCTCTAATTTTCTTTGTGATTATTTCATTGACCAATTGGTTATGTAGGAGTATGTCATCTAATATTTGCAAAATTCCCCAATATTTTGTTATCCATCTCCAATCTCATTCCATTGTAGTGGGAGAACGTGTGCCATATGATCTCAATTCTTTTAAATTAATTGAAGTTTGTTTTAAAATTTAGCATAAGGTATATCCTGGAAAATGTTCCATGTACACTTGAGAAGGGTGTATACACTTGAGAAGGGTGTATATTGTACTGTTGTTAGGTGGAGCATTCTGTAATGATTGGTTTGTAGTGTTGTTTAAGTCTTCTCTTTCCTTGTTGATGTCCTGCATAGTTGTTCTATCCTTTACTGAAAGTGAGATTTCCAACTATTACTGTTGACTTGTCTTTATCTCCTTTGAATTCTGTCAGTTTGGCTTGTGTTCTTTGGGGCTCGGTTTTTAGGTACATATATATTTATAGTTATTGTGTCTTCTTAATAAGGTGGCCTTTTATCATTATAAAGTGTTTTTCTTTGTCTCTACCAACAATTTTTATCTTCAAGTCAATTTTGTCTGACATTTGTATAGCCGTTCCAGCTCTCTTTTTGTTATTGTTTGCATTTATATTTTTTCCATCTTTTTACTTTCAACCTACATGTGTCTTTGAATCTAAAATGTGTGTCTCGGGGCACCTGGGTGGCTCAGTGGGTTAAAGCTTCTGCCTTCAGCTCAGGTCATGATCCCAGGGTCCTGGGATGGAGCCCCTCATCAGGCTCTCTACTAGGCGGGGAGCCTGCTTCCTCCTCTCTCTCTCTGTGCCTGCCTCTCTGCCTACTTGTGATCTCTCTCTATGTCAAATAAATAAAATAAAATTAAAAAATCTTTAAAATGTGTGTCCCAAAAGACTTGTATAATTATTCAAGTAAATTTTCTCAAGGAATAATTGGGAAAACATTTTCACCCTATTCTGTAGGATCTCTTCTTCTCACTTGTCAATAACATCTTGGGCAGATCCCATAGCGCTCTGGTCATTATCAATAATAAGGACAATTTCACTTAGATAATTAAGGTTCACTTACAGGTCTGAAAAAAAATCTGTTCAGTCAATTCTGAATCAAAACTTCTATCTTGGGGTGCCTGGGTGGCTCAGTGGGTTAAGCCGCTGCCTTCGGCTCGGGTCATGATCTCAGAGTCCTGGGATCGAGTCCCGCATCGGGCTCTCTGCTCAGCGGAGAGCCTGCTTCCCTCTCTCTCTCTCTGGCTGCCTCTCCATCTGCTTGTGATTTCTCTCTGTCAAATTAATAAATAAAATCTTTAAAAAAAAAAAAAAAAAAAAACTTCTATCTTATATCCAATGCAGAGCTTTTCTCTTTTTTCATAGCTTCATCATGACTCAGAGCTTAGGACCTGTTGTGAGAAAGGGAGTCAAGGTCTATTCTTTCACTCTTTCTTCCCTCTCTGTCATCTTTTGCTTAATTCTTGCTCTTCCAAATTCCAAGAAGAATGAAAGAGGAGAAGAGAGAAGAGCCCAAAGTCGTTTTTATATAACTGCGGTTTTGGTTTTCTCTTGGTCTACACTGGCCCTCCATAAGCCAGGTTCCAGTGCTGGTTCTCTCAAGTGGTACAGGTGTGGTTTCATCCAGAGGTTCTTTCCTGGCAGGATGATGTATTCTCTAGCTGACTTCTTGGAACCACTCCTTCTCAGATTCAGCCCCCACAGATTTTTACTATCGCTTTAGTGTGATAGTAAACAAGTGATTTACTCTCACCTATTATTATCCCTTCTCTGGAAGATTGTCCCATGGGAAGGTACTTTCAAAAAAGCCCTATCTATGGCATTTGCTTGTCTCAAGGAATTCACATATTTTTACTATTCCAAACAGTGGAGATAGTGTTCCCTTTCCCACCCTTTTTCCTTACCCTACCATAGTAGACTGCTTTAGCCAAGATCCTGCCTTCAGAATGCTCTGAGAGAGAAGCAGATACCAATCTTCATAGCCCATATGTCCCCAAACTCTAGGGTTCCCATGTTAAGCATGTCTACAAACTCCCATTTTGTGGTTTTCTCTAGATTCAGCATGAATTAGAGTAGCTCAGCAAATTCCAGTCAGAGTGGGAGTAGCTAGGCTCTACTTGGTACAGGTAACTGCAGTCTCTCCAGAAGCTTCTCTTAGTGTCCCCAATATGATTTGGTGAAGAATTGGAGAAGGAAGAGTCTTCACATGGGTGATAGGATATTCAGGCAATCCATTTAGATACATTTTAGTATATTCCATGTGAATATTCTTTCTTAAGAGTTCTTTAGAAATTGAGGCAACATTTTATTATAATATTCTATTTGACTTTAAATATATGTGTGCTCTAAGTCTCTAAAATTCCTCTTCTAGGAATTTACCCTAAGAAGTAACTAAGAACTTGTTAAATAATCAGAAGAATATTAGTTAATGATTATAAAAGAGATCACAGGGACGCCTGGGTGGCTCAGTTGGTTAAGCAGCTGCCTTTGGCTCAGGTCATGATCCCAGCGTCCTGGGATCGAGTCCCGCATCGGGCTCCTTGCTCAGCAGGGAGCCTGCTTCTCCCTCTGCCTCTGCCTGCCATTCTGTCTGCCTGTGCTCGCTCTCTCCCCCTCTCTCTCTGATAAATAAATAAAATCTTTAAAAAAAAAAAAAAAAAAAAGAGATCACAGAACACTATTTAATGCCATTAAAGGATTTTCACAATATACTACTAAGTGATGAGAAGCAGTTATAAAATATGTAATGTAATCCCATTTATCTAGAATAAAAATATATATGCATAGGAAAAAAGGTTAGAATAAAAGAAATAGTTACCTTTCATGCAATTGTGGGTCTTTTTAACTTTTTGTTTATCCATATTCTAAATTACTATTTATTATATTTGTATAAAGAAAACAAAATTATTTTATTTCTAAATAAAGAGAAGTTGAAGGAGCTTAGAGGAATTTTGTCTGAGAAGAGAAAGCTCTGGGTGGAACGTACATAAAAGGCCACTACTATGTGCAAAATGAGAACAGGTGTTCAAAATGACCCAAGGGTAGAAGTAAGACCAAGACATAGATGTTCTATAGACACAGATTTCTGCTCAATACAAAGACTTTTCTAATGGCTTATTCCTCAAGAAATCCTGAGTTTAGGGACTCCTGGGTGGCTGAGTCGGTTAAGCATCCAACTCTTGATCTCAGCTGAGGTCTGGATCTCATGGTCATGAGTTCAAGCCTGGCATTGGGCTCAGCAATGGGCATGGAGCCTACTTTTAAAAGTACATCCTGAGTTCCACACAACTGGAGGAAATTTAGCTTTGTTTGGGTGATTGGCAAAAATGATGTAGAGAGAATTGGCTCTGGGCCTGCCCATAACATTGTAGGCACATAAAAATGTTGACTAATTGTGGGTCTACACAAGCAGAAAACAAGTTGATTTCCATTTCTAATCACTAATAATCACTATACTCACAGAATGTTGTATTTTCTCTGTCTGTAGCCTGTTGGTCTTTGCACAGGTTCCATGACTCAAACACCAATGGAAAAGTTTGTCTCCGTGTCTTGTAACTTCTTTGAACAACAGGTATTTTTCAATCTAATTGTTTGTCTTCTCATTGAAAAAGAGAGCAGATAATTGAAATCCTAACTGTACTCTCCTTTTGATTTCCTAAAATCCATGATCACTACTTTATTCAGGCTGCCCCAAGGTCACACTCACAGGGTGACTGGATAAACACCAGTCATATTTTTTTTTTCCAGTCACAATGTGGTCCTACTGAATAAATAAGAGTCCTTCAGAAATAGAGATATCCTAGCTCAGATGGCTTAGGCCTCTGAAACATTAAATCCAGGACATTAAATGTCCCAAAGACCCTCACCCTTTCCCAAAGTATTTGCTGAGTGTTCACTACAGGGCAGCCAGCTATCATTGAAAGGGTGATTGAGACAGGCCACCTTGTCCCAGTCCTGCTCCGCCACCTATGAAGTGTGTGTGACTCTGGACAACTTCTTACCGTTCTGAATCTTGGTGGTCTTGTCTGTAGAATGGGGTTGCAACAATCACCATGTTCAGATCCCTGTGGGAAGCAATGAGAGGAACTAGAGGAAGGGCCCTGTGTGGCACATGGCATTGAATAAGCCATAAGTAAAGGGACTGTGGCTGCACTACTGGGATGGTGTGACAGCACCCCAGGGTACTTGGAAGAAGCCATTCAACTCCTCCAAACAATTGTTCAGCTCGGTCTCACATACTCTGTTGTCTGCTTTTGTTTCTTTTAACCGTTTAACCCTTTAAGCAGAGTTAAATCATCCCTCTAGCTGGTTTCCCTTTGAGACATTCCATCAGAAAGTCCCAGAACAGGCTTAGCTTGGTACTAGCCATGGTAGGAGTTTTTCCTGGAAATGTTCCCTTATTTGAAAATGTTCTTATTTCAGGGCCCTGCCTCTGTAGGGGAAGTCAATGCTGCTAACCAGGGACCTGTAGATCTCCCTGGGGTGGAAGAGTCTCAGCAGAAAGTCGTAGCTCCTACTCCCAGCTTGCCCCCCAAAGCTGTGCCTAAAGGATCTGTCCAACACCTCCCCGACTTGGATGACCAGAAGAACCCCGAGGATCCTGAGGAAAACTACCACGCTGAGCCCTGCCCTGTGAAGCTGGATCTTACCACAAATCCTCGGGGAGAAACAGTGGATGTGTCCTTCCTTTTCATTGGGCCTGCAGAGCAGAAGCTTCTTGTCCTGCCTTTCCCCAAGGATGAACGACACTCTGCTGAGTGCCCAGGACCAGCCCAGCAGAATAACCCTCTTATCCTTCCACCATGAGAACCACATAGAGAATTCCATGGGGGGTATAGTGCCCTGCAGGAGAAGAGAGGTGCTGGGGAAGGGAGACAGAGAGGCAGTTCAAACGTAGAGAGTGACTAATAAAGTACAAATCTGACTCTCTTGGTCTCATCATGTTCTCTGGAAGTATAAGACTACACTGTGTACTTGTACGTGAGGCTTCATCTCTTCTGAACCATCCAGGGTCTCATACCATGGACAGACACTCTCCGCCTCCCCTGTCTTCAGCCTCTCCCTCTGTAATCTTACTGACTTTCAGCTAAGTCTCTGCTATAGGGTCTGCCATATTTAGAAATGCCCTCTTCTTTCTGGGTAGGAGCACACTGTGATTCTTTTGATCAAAAGGAGATGAAAATTGAAGGATACCAAGGACTGGGATTCATCAGGGTGTCATACTCCCTTTATTCCATAGTTACTTCAACGCCAAGTATCAGTCAGACATTGTCTGCACAACCTTCAACCTGAGGGTGGAATTTTGCGGTTTTTTTTCTGATCTGTCCAAGTAATCTCTGAGTCCCAGAACTTGATAAACTCACCTATCAATTGGAGTAGTTGGAAGAGACAGTTGCCTGTGGTCTGTGGTTGAGCCTGATTGGAGAACCCAATATTGCTTCAAGTTGGGGAGCTTTCTAGCTCCTAGAATAGTTTTGCTCAGAGTAGATATTCAGGACCCAATAACATTCATTCCCAGTTTTATCACTTACAAAATAATAGATATGTATATACTATATATTGTACACATGTATATGTGTGTGTGTGTATATTTACACAAATATATGCATATACATACACATATCTTTTGAAATTTGACAAGTATTATGGGTTGCATTGTTTTCCCAAAATTCATATACTGAAGTTATAACCCCCCAGTACCTCAGAATGTGGTTGTATTTGTATATAGGTCTTTAAAAAGGTAATAAACCTAGAATGAAATAATTAGTGTGGGCCCTAATACAACATGGGCCCAGATGAGCCCAGGAACACAGATGAGCACAGAAGCAAGACCATACAAGGACAGAGAAGGTGGTCAAGGAGAGAGGCCTCAAAAGAAAGTAACCTGCTGACAACTTGACTTTGGACTTCTAGTCTCCAAGATTGTGAGGAAATTAATTGCTGTCATTTCATCCACTCAGTTTCTAATACTTTCTTATGGCAGCCCTAGCAAGCTAGTACAACAGGGAATTTGCAAGTGTAACTACTGTGTTCCGGCCTGGCACTGGTTCTTAGAAGAGTCACATAGGCCTTGACAGCATTCATTTAAGAGCAGCAGACAATATTCACACGCTGTTAGTCTTAGCTGCTTCCTATAGGAAGGAAAAATGATGGAGGAGAGGCGTCATGCCAAGTGTTAGAACCTGTCTCACTCAAGAGTCTAATAAGAAACAATGCATCACTAGCACTGTACTGAACTTGAAGGTTCAGTGAAGGAAGGGGAAGAGAATGCACGGCTCAAGAGGCACACCTAAATCTCAGCAAAACTGGAGGAAAAGCTTATCTTCATCCCAGGAGTCCTTTCCTCCCCAGCCTTTCCCTCCACCAGCATTCAGCTCCCCCACAGGCCCTCTGTGTTGGGTTGGCCAAGACAGCAAGAATAGAAGGCTTAATGGAGGAGCTCAACTCATCGAAATGTACAGGTTTCTGTGTTCATCTATAACCATCTCCCTGTCTCACCCCCATTCGAGTCCCCATAGTAGAACCTTGGCCAGATTCCATACCATTCCCGTCATTCTAAAATTCACTGAAGAGGTTCTCTTGAGGCATTCAAAAGCTAGTGTCACTGATACTAAAAGCTCAATATCAAGCACAATTGAAAACATGTGTCTTCCATGGTTAGCCCTTGCTAGGCCAACCTGTAACTCTGGGAAGTGAGGCCTGATTTTTACTTACCCTCCCCTTTCCTTCCCTCTTCCAATTCTTTTCCTCCCTTCAGGGTCTGTTTAGAGTCCAGTGGCTCTTGACTGTGAATATATATTGGAATCACCTGGAAGTTTTTGAAGTACCCACACCTGGGTCCACCCCCAAGAGATGATGATTTAATTGCTCTGGGAATAGGCCTAGACATAAGGCCTGTAAGGACCTATTCAGCCAGAGCCGCCCTACCCCGGTTGAACTGCCATTTTGTTGTTTATGCAGTAAAACTTAAATTGACCCTGCCGCCACCCCCCACCCCAGGGGAACTTACTTAAAAGCAAGTCCAGGAAACCAGTCCCAGGTAACAAAGCCCAAATACAAGGGTGGGTCAGGTCAGGTGGAGATAACAGCCCAATGCAGTGATGAGTCAGGTCAGGTGGAGACATCCAATCAGTAAAGCACGCATACTGTCTCCCTAGCTACCAAGGAGTATGGGCCCCACGCTTTGGGTGCCAATTCTGACCAAGGTGATAGGCTGGTTCAAATATCTATTAGGGTAAATTGTAATTCAATTGGTCACCTAGCATGACTGTGCAGCTTTCTCTGTGTGTTACAATTTCATTGGCCACCTGTGTGCAGCCAAGCCCAACCGCATGGCCTTTGCCCTTAAAAGCTAGTCTGTTGGGGGTGCCTGGATGGCTCAGTGGGTGAAGCCTCTGCCTTAGGCTCAGGTCATGATCCCAGGGTCCTGGGATCAAGCCCCGAATCATGCTCTCTGCTCAGCAGGGGGCCTGCTTCTTCCCCGCCTCTCTGCCTACTTGTGATCTCTGTCTGTCAAATAAATAAAATCTTTAAAAAAAAAAAAAACTAGTCTGTGAAGCAGAGAGGGGTCACCCTCTCTGTAAGAGGTGTGGCCCCGAACGTTCAATTTGATTCTTGATGCTTGGTGCAAAATAAAGCTTTGCTTGACCTTCACTTTGTATCAGTCTCACTCCTTTAATCACGGACCCATTATTGGGGGACCCAACATTGGGGGCTCATCCGGGATTAAAGGATGAGAACTGAGCCAGCATCAGAATTTCTGAGAAAAGCCTCCAGAGGTAAGATCTCCAGATTTTATTCTGTGGGATCCAGTCTGTCTGTCTAGTTGCAGAGCTCCGGGTATGGCCCACTGGGGAGAAGCTGGACGCAGCCATGTTCCCCAGGGCTGGAGTGGATGTGGGGAGCCCCATCCCTCTTCTGGTAGATCGTCTAGGGGTCTGAGTCTCCCTAGGCAGTCAGGGGGCCCAGAAAACCCCCACCAGCGGGTTGTTGCAGGAGACTGAGAAATTCTCCACTGGCTGCTAGGTCTGGTTGTCTTTGTCTTGTCTTCTTGTTGCCTGTTGTGTTGCTCATTTCTAGGGGACTGAGAAAATCCCTTCTGGTGAGTGTCTCTAGGGAGCTGAGAAAACTCCCACCAAGGGCAGGCTCTGGGTGAGGGCCGCTGGGTCTGTGGTTGTTTTTGTCTTGTTCTTTTTGTTGTCTGTTGTGTTGGACAGAATGGGGCAAGCAAAGAATAAGGGGACTCTGACTTTTGTCTCTCCATTCCTCCTAATAGATGTGGGGTTTCTTCCTCACTCATTTCGTGTTAAGGGGTATAACTGGAGCCAACTGGGGTTAGTCTAACTCGAGACAGAGAGTTTAAGGAATATTCCCAAGCAACTGCCGAAACTACCTTTGTTTCAGGGACATTCCTTGCCCTCTGTGGCCTGATGGGGACTGCCTAGCCGCCTCCCCCTGGCTGGCGGGAAAGCATGGCATCTGCTCCTCTCTTGGAGCTGATGAGTCCTAGAACTGGGAACCCTTTTTCTGCCTTCTGGTGGCACTTTGTTCTGTTCTTCACTGTCAGGAAACAAGAAGAGCACCCATGGACCAACACCCCCCACTCCAGATCTTCCCACGCAGGTCTCAGGTAAACATTCAAAGCAGAGTGGGCCCAGGTGGAACGTGAATCAGTATTTGAATTAAGTTAAGTTTGTTAGGTTAATTAGGATGAACATGTCTTTTGAGTTAACAGTAGTAAATGTGAAGCTTCAGAGTTTTTACTTAAGTTTTCACTTAAGTCAAATAAGCTCATGTTACTTGTTAAAATCTGTTAACAAAGAGATGACTAAACTGATGGTTCATTGTCTGTCTCAAAGTTTTAATGGGTAATTGTTAAAGTAGCTTTCAGAGTCTTTGGTAATCTGAAACTTCAAACCAAATGGGATAAAATGCTAAAGCATTGAGTTCTGGATGTAGGTTTGTGCTTTTGACTTCTTACTGCAAAGAAACTAATCTGTTGGTAAACATGTTTTGTGTTTACCTAATAGATAAATTTGCCATCTAAAGAATTCTGTTGTGACAGTTCACAATTGGTTTATATTTAGTCTTCAGTAGAGGTTAAGGTGTTTCTAAGAGTACAAAATTCTGCTAAGTGTAACTAATACTGATGGAAAAAAGGAAAGACACTGGTGTAAAAAAGCTGGTTTTCTCTCTGTTTAAAAAAAAAAAAAAAGGGGAAAGTTTTCTTAGGTTAATTGATCTGTTAAAAAATGTAAATGTTTTCTCTTTGCCTGCCCAGAGTTGTAAATGAGATCTCTTTGACTCACAAGGCTTTTCTTTGATATGCTAAGTTACTCAGGGAGTACTCCTAACCAATGATAAACCTTGGGTTACATTTGGGTAAATGTGGTAACTACTCTAGAGGTTCTATACATTTCCTAAAGTTTTAATGTTTTAATAAGGGTCATCACTTGATATTTAACCATATCTGTTCTGAGTTTTTTTCATTCGTAAATTGTTTTAATTCTCTTGTAAGATGAATTCTGCCCTAAAGGAAATTCATATGGGAGACTCTCAGGACAAATACAGGTCTTTGATATGTTAAAATCCTGGGAACTTAATTGGGTAAGAATTTCCAGAAGTAAGAGCTGCATTTAGACTAAATCAGAATTAGTAACATGGGACTAAATGAACTGAAAGGTTGTAATGTTGTGTCTCTTAATGTTTTGTCTTATTTTAAACATGACTGGTTCTGTAATGTTTGCTATTCCAGACTAGGGAAACTTTTTCTTAAATTATCTGTAAACTATAGAGATGTAAAAGTACTCATTTGTAAAGGAATCAAGGCATTCAACTTTTCTCTCTGTCTGAACCCTCTGAAACCAAAAGGTCTCAGCAAGTGTTCTTTCTTCCACGGCAATCGGTCATTTGCATAAGTTCAATAAGAATCTGTTCTTGTAACAGGACATCATTGGAAACACTGGTTATTTTACCAAGGCTTTGACTGGAATGTCATATTTGAAAAGACTCAGATATGACCAGACAGTTTAAAGGAACTAGGGTTGACTTTATAAAACCTGGAGCCGTAAAGCCCTTTGGAACTGTTGGCCTGATACCTTGCTTACAGAGTTCCCAGCAGCCTTACCAGGTGAGTAAAGAATGTCACTCCCTGGCAGGGGCAGGACCTCAGGAAGAGGTATTCACTCAAATCGACAGGTATTGCAGGCATGTCTGATGGCAACTACGTGGCTTGGCTTCTGGCCTCGAGAGGCTACCAAAAGTTCAATTTAGAGATTCCTAGGAAAAATTCCAGCAAAGCAGATTCTAAAAGATCTATTTGAACACTCACTTGCTGAGTTTATGTTATGAGTTTGTTAAAATTTGACTTGTTTTTTGAGTTTATGCTGAGTTTGTTAAAATTTGACTTGTTTTTCAAAAGAATTAGTCCTGATTTGACTATCTCTGGGAATGAGGGTTATTTTAGAGAGAAAAATTAGTTTTAATAACACACCTTTATGGATGTTAAATTCTAGATTTGGTTGTCTTTAAATGTTTGTTTACCTAAGCTAGATAACTTGAGGTAAACTTCAGAGAAATTGCATGATAGCTTGTTTAAACGATCTTGCCTTTGCCAATCAGTCAGCCCCAGATATAAGGGGGAAACTTCAGAAAATTGAAGGATTTAAAAGGAAGAATCTGACTGAGTTAGTGGGAATAATGGAAATAGCTGCTGAGGACTATGAGTCATGCTTGCAGGGGATGAGAGGTCTCTTACAGACTCTGCAGGAAAAAGGGTATCAAGTGTCAGCAACGAAAGCACAGCTTTGTCAGAGCCATGCCACTTATTTAGGCTTTGATCTCCATGGGGGAGTGCTTTCGCTGTCTGAGTTCAGGAAACGGGTGATTACCCACTACCCCTGCCCCACCATGCCCCGACAAGGGAGGGAGTTCCTTGGGATGGTGGGCTACTGCAGGCCATGGATACCATGGTTTGCAGAGATTGCCCAACCTCTCTATGAACTGACTAAGGGAGGACTCACTATGGTAGAGTGGCCAGCTGAGGCAGAAGGAGGATTTCGGGAATTACAAAGAGCCTTACTAAGTGCCCCAGCATTGGCCATCCCAGACGTGACCAAGCCCTTCTGCTTGTATGTGGATGAAAAGGCAGGGGTGGCCAAGAGAGTTTTGACTCAGACTCTGGGGCCTTGGCAAAGGCCAGTAGCCTATCTTAGCAAAACAAAACAAAACAAAAACTAGATCTAGTAGTGGCTGGGTTCCCCCCAACTTGCCTCTGCATAATTGCTGCCATGGGCCTCCTGGTCAAGGATGCGCGTAAATTGACTTTGGTGGTCAAATCTCATCTTGACCACCACTCACACTATTGAGGGCCTTCTCCAGACCCCCACCAGATCGGTGGATCACAAATGCCCGAGTGACAGGGTATTAGGCCCTCCTCCTCAATGAACCGAAAGTGACCTTCCAGCCTCCGGAGGTGCTAAATCCAGCCACGTTGCTACCAGAGGTGCTGGCTGAGCACCCACATGACTGTGGGGAGGTCCTAACCCAGGTCGCAGGAATAAGGCTAGATCTTAGAGATACTCCCCTCCCGGATGCAGAGATGACTCTGTTCACAGAAGGAAGTAGCTACATGGTCGATGGAAAGAGGTATGCAGGGGCTGCGGTGGTTTCTCCTGAGTAGGAAATCTGGACAACAGCCCTGCCACACGGAACCTTGGTGGAAAAAGCAGAGCTGATTGCACTCACCAAGGCACTACAGATGGCCAAGGGTAAGACCGCCAACATCTATATGGACAGTAGGCTGGGTAGAGGCTTTTTTTCTGCCAAACATGAGATGGCAGGAGTGGTAACCAAAAAGTTACTAGAGGTTTGGGTTACCTCTCGTAATTGGGTCAGACAACGGCCCTGCATTTATGAGTTCAGTCTCATAGGTATTGGCCAAGGCTGTGGGCACTAATTGGAAACTACATTGTGCCTGCTGGCCCCAGAGCTCTGGGCAAGGAGAAAGAATGAATCAAACTTTCAAAGAGACCTTGACAGAGCTAATTCTGGAGGCTGGCGATGGATGGGTGGATCTCCTTCCTTTGGCCCTCCTCAGGGCACGATGTACACCCTGCTTAAACAAGGTGACCCCATTTGAAATAATGTTCAGGAAACACCGCACCCCCCCACACACACACACTCTGCCCTCGGCTACAAGAGGTTGTCCTAGCAGAAATGACTGACCAATCTGTACCCCAGTCACTGCAGGCATTGCAGTCATCTTGGAAGGAGCCTTCACAGGAATCCGAACTGCCCACACTGGGACGAAGACGGAGGTGGAGCCACATCCTCGCCAACCCAGGGACTTGCTTTGGATGCGCTGCCACCAAGTGGGAGTCTTAGAGCCTCGCTGGAAGGGACCATTTGCTGTCATCCCGACCACCCCCACGGCAATAAAAGTAGACGGCGTGGATTCACACAGGTCATGTCAAACGAGCCAAGGACGAGGACACCCCCCAGAGGTGGATGCCACTGCCGATGGACCCTGCCGATCGTGGACTAAAGCTAAGACTCAGAAACAATGAGTTCATTGAGTTCATTGTTGCTCCTGTTGTTAAAATATAGGTGAGAAATATAGACAATAAGGGCTTGACATAATATTTCTAGGAAAAGCGGGGCTCTGCATAGCCCTAGGAGAGGAATGCTGTTTCTGGGTAAATCACTCTGGAGTCATTAAAACAGTCTGGCAGCCATTAAAAAGAGGGCATAGAACTGGCTAAAAGTCAAAGATTTGACTAATCTCCAAAGAAAAGGGGGGAATGTAAGGGCCTATTCAGCCAGAGCCGTCCTACCCCTGCTCAAACTGCCAGTTTGTTGTTTATGCAGTAAGACTTAAATTGACCCTGCCCCCACCCCCCACCCCAGGGGAACTTACTTAAAAGCAAGTCCAGGAAACCAGTCCCAGGTAACAAAGCCCAGATACAAGGGTGGGTTGGGTCAGGTGGAGATAACACCCCGATTGCAGGGATGAGTCAGGTCAGGTGGAGACATCCAATCAGTAAAGCACGCATACTGTCTCCCTAGCTACCAAGGAGTATGGGCCCCATCCTTTGGGTGCCCTTTGGGTGCCAATTCTGGCCAAGGTGATAGGCTAGTTCAAATATCTACTAGGGTAAATTGTAATTCAATTGGTCACCTAGCATGACTGTGCAGCTTTCTCTGTGTGTTACAATTTCATTGGCCACCTATGCCTGGCCAGGCCCAACTGCATGGCCTTTGCCCTTAAAAGCTAGTCTGTGAAGCAGAGAGGGGTCGCCCTCTCTGTAAGAGGTGAACGTTCAGTTTGATTCTTGATGCTTGGCATGAAATAAAGCTTTGCTTGACCTTCGCTTTGTATCAGTCTCACTCCTTTAATCACGGACCCATTATTGGGGGACCCAACATTGGGGACCCAACAAGGTGATTCCCAGTGTATTAGAACCACTGCTTTGGCCTTTAGAAACAACTCACTGCAGAGAGAGAGCAGGAAGAGGGGAGCTGCTGTTCAAGGGACTGGTCATGGGAGGGAATCTGGGATGATTCCCTCCGGTCCTGTCTGTTGCTGGCTGCTGCTGGTGGGAAGAGTGTGTACAGGTGTATTATTTCTCTAAAAGGGTGGGTTGTGGTATCAACTTAACCCGAGGTCTGCCTCCCATGCAGAGCCCCTCCTAGGGGTTAGTCCTCCCAACCCCTTTACTGGGAGGAACATCAGATTGCTTGACTCCTACCCTTACCACCATTCTCTTCCGCATAAACCAATTCTCTTTAGCACACTTTAGGGGCCACAAGGAACTGAAATGACATGGGGTGTCCCCAATTCTTCTCAGATAACTGTAGTGATCACAATGATAACAAGACTGCACATCCCTTAGTCAACACCTGAATCCGTGCCGAGCATTGCGCTAATTACTTTCTATGTGTTTTCTTATTTAAGCATCACCCAATCCTGCCAAGAGTTGTGAATCTCCATTTTGTAAATGAGAAAATTAAGAATGAGAGAAGTTTTGTAGTTTACCCAGCATCACACAGTAGGAGAACAGGGCAGGTTTGAAATTCAGATCAGACTCCAAAGTCACAGGCTTTTAATCCTTCTATTTTACTCAGAACTCAGTTCCTTTTATGGTGCTAACCCTTTAATGTGGTCCCTCCCTTAAGCAATGCAGCTACATCCTACTGAGGACTTTGGGTGTAATAATGAGTGGGGGGGCGCGGGGCGTGATGATGGAGATTCCTGGTGGAGACAGGCAGGCAGAGAACTGCTTTACTTCTAACCCCATCCCACATGCCGATGTAGGCTGTGCTTAAGGTCAAAACACACTCTGGATCTGCTACTACTAGAAAAATCCAGATTTCGTGCGGATCACAGGTCTACCCACTCACCAGAGGCATGTCTTGACTTTCTGTCCCCAGGGACCCACTAATCATTTACAGCATGTTGACAGATGTTTTAACCAGGGGTCAAGGTGACTCTCCCTGGTTACATAACAGAAATGCATAAAGACTTTGTTTAATCAATTGTGTGTGTGTGTTTGTATGTGTTTTAGAAAGTCTGTATAAAATTCTCTGCTGGGATAAAACTATAGCAAGGGGTGGTTTTCACATGTGTGGGAAATGAGAGCCTTCAGGGCAACACTGCTCCTGCTCCCCTTGCTCGCGCTGCAGAACTCCTGCGCCGCCACCGCC
Organism: Mustela erminea; assembly: GCF_009829155.1. NCBI lineage: Eukaryota > Metazoa > Chordata > Mammalia > Carnivora > Mustelidae > Mustela > Mustela erminea. Next base: position 111,763,602 of record NC_045614.1, on the reverse strand, counting down.
ACCGTGAGTCCCGCAGACTGCGATGCTACTGAGCCCTTTGCTGGGAAAGTGCTAGACGTGATCAATAAGGGACGGCGGCATGGCTACCTTTTCCAGTTGCTGCGGGTCGCTGATGCCCATGTGGACCAAGCGGTGAGGAATCGGCAGGGCCAGAGCTGAGCTGGGAGACCAGGAGCCCCGAGGGGAAAGTGGTTTTGGGCCAGAATCTTGCTGCTTTGCCCTATGCAGTGGCTTCGGCTAGGGCTTCCCGTTTAGTGTCTGCTGCTGCTCTACATTGTTCTTCTTTCCTTCGAACTCACAACTGTTATTCGTATGTCCTTAATTGTGAATCAGTCTCTAAGTCCCTATAAGCATTTATTCTGAGCCAAATCAAATAATAAGTACTGTAAGAGAAGACTTAGAGCAAAGCGTGGCCGGCGTCCTCAAGGAAAGAATCATTGACTCACAGACACGCACAGGCAAACTGTGTAAGATAGGGCACAGTTCCATAGCCAAATGAGCGGTATAGGCGCTGAAACAATCTAAGGAAAGGAGATTAAAATTGGGTGGGAGAGGGGTGTGGGTAGGGAATCAGGAAGGAGTGTGTCAGGGAGTAATTGCACATAAGCCGAGGGGGAAGGGGGGAGGGGGGTAGTTCCAGAAGATGTATGTGGGCTTTGGAGCAGCTATCACGTTGGAAGAGAAACTAGGCTTATCTTGAAGCAAAGAGAGCCTACTGCTTTCACATAATAGTAAGATTAAATGCTCATTTGGAGTACATTTGAGGGCTTGATAGAGATTCTGGAAGGAGGCTTCCCTCCCCACCCCACCACCAAAATAAGACTGGGCTCCTCCACATGCTTCCTTTGGTGGAACTGCTGAAATCAAGGAGGCCAGACCACAGAGCTGCGCAAGAAGACAAGCAGAGAAATTCTACTTCTTACCAGTATTAGAGACGGCGACATTACAGGTTGCAGAGACCAAGACCGATGGCTGGACTTCAGGATTCAAGCAGCAATTCAGCGACTGTTGGTTCCATTTCAGGCTCTCTGCCTCCTGTGCAGAGCATAGGATGGCTTGGGACAGTGCTACCTCTGAGTGGTGGTGAGAAGATACGTGGGTGATTAAGGCAGGTCCACAGTGTGCCTGGAGAGATGGAGGCAGGTGCCATGAACCAGGAAGCTCTTTTCTGTGTTCGGGAGGGAGGAAATGAGGACCAGCCTCAGGCAGTGGGAATCAGAACAGGAAGAATGAAGGAAAGACAGGAGACATTTCAAAGAAAGACGGTGGGCAGGCCTGGTGCCTGGATAGTGAAAGCAAAGGAAAGAAGTCAAAGTTGATCATCCGATTCTGATTCTAAGCCAGAGACTAAAGTGATCTGTAATTAATGACGCCTCTGCTCAAAGACAAGGGGAGTTGGGAGAGGGAGCTGGTTTGTAGGAGAAGAGAGTGGTTTCAGCTTTGGGCAAGTTGAAATCAAGGCAAGCAATCCAAGTTCAGGAATAGAGCTGGGAGAGAGGACATGACTGCGCGTACAGATTGGAGGCTGTCATCACTTATAATTCTGGGCTTGCACCTTCACCACCTCCACCCAAACCCACACTGCTATTTAGTTGCTTTTTAAAGCTCGTGGGCAGAAGCAGCATCATGACCAGTTAGAAAGAACATTTGGAAGCAACTCTTTGAAGCTATTTATTCAAAATAAGTAGATCAAATGACACAAAGGTAGGACATCTGTGAGGGCTTGGAGAGGAGCAGGACTTCTGTTTCAGAAATAAAGAGACTGCTTCTCTCAAAAAAGCACTGGGCTCCCACATGCTATTCACCTGTTGCTCTCTTGGCATTCCTCAGGAATCTGCAGCTGTCTATTACCTAGTCTTGGATGTGAAAGAATCTGACTGTTCGGTCCTATCCAGGAAACACTGGGATGACTGTGAGCCAGCTCTTTCTAAACGTGTACCTGAGATAGTAAGTAAGCAAGGTACCCTTCTCCTTCTTTTATCGTTCTTGACCTTGACCTCTGTCTACTCTGCTTACACAGGGTGGCTGCATGCCTGGTGGCTAACACAGCGAGAAAGGAAGAGCAGATTCTGCCTCTTGACTCATGAAGACTATGTTGACCTTGAGGAATAGTCTCTTGAGAGCCATACCTGGGATCCGGGATCCTGGGGATTATGGTCTCATGGGATAAGAAGCCCAGCTGTGAGACCTTGGGCAAATCACCTAAAGTTGTTAGAATTTTGCCTCTTCAACTGTGAAAGAAGAGGAGGGGTTTGGAGTAGCTGGACTCCAAGGTCCACTCCATGGGTCTAAGTACCTATGAACTTGTGAGTATGTCCTATAAAGACTGGCCCCACCGGCAGGAATAGCCAAAGGGATTAACTGCGGTGACCTTGAGGAATAGGGTCTTATTCTATACACATTGCATGTGGGCACTCACCAGACTCTTCACCATGGGAAGAGAACACAAAGAACATTAAGCACATACACAAGATTTCACTTCTAGAAAATAAGATATTTGCATACAAAGAACTTTTAGTACTTTTTTCCCTTGAAAATGTTTGGGATATGGTCATGATCTGTTTAAACAGTTTCTCCCTGGCTCTCATGAAGGTTTTGGAAGCCTACAGCGTTCAGCTTCCAGATATAGACTAAGACAATACAGGTTTTGAAAGAGGATTTGGTGAGAGAAAACATAGCTGAATTCTCAGTTGATAGTAGGGGTATGTGACCTCACTTTTTGTCCCCTCATGTTCAACCCAGAGAAAGCAGTATGCAATGACACAAACCCTTTTCTCTTACAGGTGATCGGACAGTGTAAGGTAATAGCTACACAATGTTTGAATGACTCCCAGCATTTCAGAGTGAATGACTATAACTGCACCACAAGTTCTGGTATGGTCATCTGTTAAAATGCTAATTCTGGATTAACAATTACACCATGGTATTCATCATATAATGCTAACAAATGGTTCCTTCCCTCATAGACTCAATTATTATTTGCTGTCTTCAGAGGAGAAGGGAGAGGGTTTTCTTCTGTTACCAGTACACCTTCCCTTAAAGAAATTCGATATAGAATAGAAATCTGTAAGAGGTGGTACAGTATCATTGTACAGAACGTATGTTCTGAGGTCACATTTGAGTTTGAATCCCAGCTTCCTCACTTAATAGTTGTACCATCTTAAGGGCAAGTTACTTAACCTCTTTAAGCTTTCCTCCTTTGTAAAATAAGGATCATAATAGTATTAGCCTTCCAGATCCTTCTTAGAATTAAGATGCTATATGTAGCATACTTTGCAGACTACTTAGCACTCCATTACTGATTTCAGCATCTAAAAGTTGTGTATTACTGTAGAGTTCCCAAAGTGGTTACACAGTTTATCCCATTTCTCTTCTTACAACAAGACCATACGAGGTAAAGATTATGATACTTTCTATTTTAGAGATAAAATAACCGAGTCTCAAAGCAGTTCAGTGACTTGGCCTTGGGAACACAGCGAAAATGTGGTAAAGACATGATCCTATTTCGGGACTATTGACTCTGAGTGTCATCCTCTTTTTTGTTGTTGTTTCCAAAAGAATCATTACAGAATTCCTTTAAAAATTGTCCATTGCAACATGATTCAACTTACAACAATTTCATAGCCAAGTGACTCCTTCAGGAAGTCACCTTGAAGAAAGAGTGACCTGTATCTTCTCTCTCTGGGCAAAACTCTGTTAATAATGCCTCTGCCTCCTCGGAGAGACAGGAGGAGTTTAGTGAAATATTAACCCTTTGTGAGTGATGGGAGGTGTGTCTCAATGGGTACACAACAGAGACTAAAGCATCAAAAAGATCTGGATTTAAGCAGAGCTCTGCTACTGACTGGAGGATTTGATCTCAAGCGAATCACTTAGCTTCTCCAACCCTCAATTTGCTCATCTGTAAAATGGGAGCGATCATTCCTCTTGCTACCATACTTATGTGTATTAAGTCCCAGCATTGACATTGCTGTTTCCAACCCAGTACTGCAAAATTGCCATCTTCTTTCCCTAGTCTCTTCGGCACTGACCAATACTAAAGATAGCCCTGTACTCTTCGACTTCCTAGAAGAAACTGAGCTTTACAGGGCACTAGCCAACAAAGCCCTTGAGAAGTACAAACGGGAGAATGGAGATTTTGCTGCTTTCAGAGTGGACCGAGTGGAGAGAGTTGTCAGAGCGGTGAGTCTCTGCTCACGTCAGCTGGCTTCTGAGGACCCAACTCCAACCTGGCAGGTCCAGACTCGGTGGCACTGGCCCTCTCCACTGGCCTCACATGTCCAGCTCCTTTCTAACTGAGGGCCCTGTTGCAGCCTCAACCGAAAGGCAAGAGATACCGAAGAAACTGCTTTCCTGCAGTTTTTTAATGTTGGGGAGTTGTGAGAATATAAATATCTACTGAAGAGGAGGGCAAACTCAAAACAGGAAGGAGGGAAAGACAGAAGAGCATTATTGGGGTTATGTGAGTCGTTGAAAATCACCCAGTCCTAACCTCCTTGTATGATGATGGGAAACTGAGGCACAGAGACGCCGTCTCAGCACACCCAGGGGTGTGGCTGGTGCAAGGCAGTTCCCCTGCCTTCCATTCCAGTCCAGGGCTCCTGTTGCCTCCCACCCAGAGGGGTGTTATAAAGTGGTTCTCTGATGAATGTCTTGCATTTTGAAAATGCCAAGTTAAATTAATTACGGTGTGTACCTGTGATGGAATGAATACAGCACAGTTACTAGAGAGAATGTTTTGGGTCTGTATGCACTGGGAAGAGTTCCTAAGGGGAAAAGCAGGTTAGAGAATGAAACTTGGACTCTGATCCCATTTGTGTTGATTAGATATGTGTGTATATGGGCAATATATTTAGGAAAAAGCTAGAAGAAACACATGAGATATGTGGTAGGGGTACTTCTGGGAAGAAGAGATCAGGAGCAGGAAGGGTCAGTTTTCACACTGCTTGGTTATGTCTATATTATTTGACCTTTTCAATGAAATAGTATTTGCCTTATCACTTACGTGATAAATTTTTAAAAGACAGTGGCCATGAGAAAAAGGGCACATATTGGCGATTTGAATCACCGTGGTGCTTTACAGTCCATTGGGTAGTAGGCATCTACGGCCTCTTCCTTTATTCTAACATCTTATGTGCCTGAAACTGCTTTGATCCAATTTGTTCTAGAGAGGAGGGGAAAGAACCAACTACTACGTGGACTTCTCTGTGAGAAACTGCTCCAGGAGCCACCATTTCCCCAGGCACCATAATGTGAGTATAATAAATGTCTCTGAAATACTAGAGTATTTGGTTATAGGTAACATTCAGAGACCACCCCCCATGCATCAGGCACCCTTCCACCACCCTGTGAGGAAGATACTATTTTTGTCTCTCTTAGAGATGGAGAAACTGAAGCACAGGGAAGTTAAATGAATCATAAGAGTATGATTTTATAATATGCACAATAAATACCTAACCTTGACACTGAGATTGAACTTAAACTCACTAGGATTAAAGACTTAGCTAAAAGGTTAAGAGCCTACACCATGGGTGCCTTCATTCACTTCATCTCATTTGCTCTTCACAGTGACCCCCTATGACAAATATGGACATACCTAAGGACCAGCAAGGGGGCTTGCCCAAGGTTCATATCCAAGCTGAGATTAGAATCCAGTTCTCCTAATGCTCAGTCCAGTGCGATTTTCCCCCTAATCACTTATAAATGGATACTCATGCATCTGTAGAAAGCTTTTATTAGTGAAACTCAGCATTTGTAGGGCGACTTAGAGTTTCCAAAACACCTCCACTGATGTTACTGCCTTGTTGGATCCCTGTGACAACCGTGCTGAGGAGAAGCAAACGTCTGCCCTCATTTCCGTGGGACAGAAGGGCCCAGAAGTTTAACCAGTTGCCCAAGTGCACTTAGCTAGACAGTGTTAGGACATAGGATTTTAACAGTGGGATTCTGATTTCAAGTTCAGGATAATTCTGAGGTTTAACAGCATATTCTCCGGGTCCAGAAGAGAGGAAGTATTCGTTAGTTCCCTTCTGGCTGGTCAGTGTTCCCACCTGAAGCAGTTCTAGAATCCTGCCCCCAGAAAAGATACCCCTCTCTCTCTCTCTGTCCCTCCTTCAACAAATCCTTAACAACCCAGTGCAGAAACTTGGCAGCCCGAGAAGAGGAGTCTCAGTCCTAAGGGTTTTACGGCATGATCTCATTTAATTAAGCCCTCCCACAACCTGAAGGTAGTTGGAAATTTCAAGTGACTTGCCTAAACTCACACAACTGGTAAATGGTGAAGCCAGAATTCACGTAGCTCCGTCTGACTCCAGAACTGTTCTCAGCACCTCAGTGCTTAACTGTCGCATCTAGAAAAGCATTGTCTTCTTGTCCTAGTCTAATTTTGACAGCTGGGTTTAGGAGCCTCTGCAGCATAGGGATGCCAGCCAGTCATAGCCTCTGTACTCAGGGTACAGCCTAAATCACTTTGATAGGGTCCAGCAAACCCATTTTCATACTGGTTCCCTCCTTTCCAGAACTTTCCTTCAAGGGTCAGGGTAAAGTTGTACAAATTCCTCTTTGGCACCTCTCTTCATTCTCTCTAGGCACAGGAAAATTGGGTCTCCAGTGAAGAAGGGTTGGAGGAAAGGCAAGGCATCAATGATGGGGTATCCCTCACAACCCCCCACGGGGTGACCCTGGTGTGAACCTGGTGTGACCCCTCATGGAAGAGAACCACAGCAACTTCAAGTGAACCACTTAGAAAACTGCACTTTCTCCAAGTATTGACTGGGAAAGATTGTTAAATAACTAGCAGAGATATTTAACAATATTACCCTGATTTTTCTAAAGCTCATCTTTCCCAAACGTATAAAAGTTTACAGCTCTAGTTGTGCACCTTCTTACGACCTGCACACACACATACACACACAAGTGCATACGTATACACACGAACAGGCTTCTCTCTTCTTTACAGGTCTTGGGATTCTGCAGAGCAGATTTATCCTACGATGTAGAAGTCTCTGACTTGGAAATGCCAGAACACATTGCCATAAACTGTGAAGTCTTCAATTTTGAGGTGGGTTGCTTAAGTCATCTTTGTCATGTGTTGTGCCAGACAAAGAGATATTTTCATACATATAGTGTATTTTGTTCTTTTAGCTCTGGGGGTGGTGGGGAGATAGGGATAGAGGCAGAGAGATGAGAGGGGGCTGAAAAGGAATACAGAGGGAATAGGCCCCCAGGGAACAAATGGGGTACAATTGCTGATATGATACCCCAATTGGGAAGAGGTAAGCTTTGTAAAGTAAAATCATAACCAATTCAATGAACGTCTAATGAATATGAAAATGGTCCTTGTAGCCAAAGCTCCAGTCCTGAGACTCAAATCTTCACTTTCATCATCAAGCCTAGAACCTAAGGGGAATGAATAAACCTCAAACACATTACATAAAGATACATAAAATAAGGCACAAAGCAGAGTTTCACATCTGTCCCGGAAAGCTTTGTTCTGTACCAAGATAGTCATCACAGTATTTTTCATGTCAGCAAAAACTGAAAATAATACAAACGTCTATGTGCCAAACCATAAAACAAAGGTGGGGGGGGGAGTGAACAAGGCAGGTTGGTCACCAGGAGTAAGGCTCCACAGATTTTTTTTTTTTTAATTAAAATCTTGACAAGAAGGAGAGTGAAGAAATGAAATGGTCACCCTTAAGGAGTAAGAAATGCTTATACCGTATAAGTAACATTCTACAATGTAATTTCACCATTTGATGTTAAAATGAGAAAATAGGGATGATAAGTAAAGTTTTTCATAATACAATATTTAGTGCCTCTGAAGAACCACCTTTACTCTGAGATATATTTCTGACTCTTGTATTATCAAAATAGTCCGATTGTGAAATAATGATGGTAGCAGATGACAGTTTTTTTGTATTTTATTTTATTTAAGATTGACTTATTTATTTTAAAGAGAAAGAGAGAGAGAGAGTGTGTGTGTGTGCTCAAGCAGGGAGAAGGGCCAAAGGAGAGGGAGAGAAAGAATCATAAGCAGATTCCCTGCTGAGTATGGAGACAGATATAGGGCTTAACCTCAGAATCCTGAGATCTTGACCTGAGTGGAAACCATGACTGGATGCTTAATTGACTGAGTCACTCAGGTGCCCCATTGTTTGCATTTTAAATGTCAGTTTGGATGGATAAAAGTTTGAGACTGCTATCCTATTTTAAAAATTGATTTGTGGAGCCTGGAAGTCTGAAATCCATTGGTCTAAACTGACTTTCACATCTAACTACTCCTTTTGTGTTCTGCAATGACACTCACTTGTCTGTATCCTTTACCAGGAATGTAGAAACATCAGTGGTACACCACACCATTTTGGCCATCCTCACCACTCTGGTAGGCATGAGCATTCTCTTGCTGGGAAGCCTCCATTTAAGCCCAATGAATTTAGAGATCACCATCATCCCCACAAGCCACATAAATTTGGATGCCCACCTCTCCTAGAAGACAGACCACCATTTCAGGCAGGAGCTCCTCCACGATGGCCCCCTCCAGGACCAGGATGTCATCACCCCCATTTTGGCCCCAGTGGGACCCATGGACACCCTCATAATCATAGTTCCAGTGAGCACCATCCCCACGGACACCCTCCTCCTGGGCATCATCCCCATGGGCACCATCCCCATGGACACCATCCCCATGGACACCATCCCCATGGACACCATCCCCATGGACACCATCCCCATAAGCATCATCCCCATGGACACCATCCCCATGGACACCATCCCCATAAGCATCATCCCCATGGACACCGTCCCCATGGACACCATCCCCACAGCCATGATTTCTTTGACCATGGTCCTTGTGATCCACCACCCCAAAGCCAGGATGCTGAAGATCACCATCGCCGGGGCCATGGCCCACCGTCTAGGCACTCAGAAGAAGGAGATCTAGGTAAAAGACACTTTCCCTTCCACTGGAGACAAATGGGATATGTTCACCGGCTACCTCCACTAAAGTATGGTGAAGTTATTCCTCTTCCAGAAGCCAATTTTCCCAGCTTCTCATTGCCAGACCTCAACAATCCTAAAAAGCCAGAAATTCAGCCCTTCCCTCAATCAATTTCTGAATCATGCCCAGGGACATTTAAGAGTGAGTTTTCACATGTCTCAAAGTTTTTTGCACACTCGCTTCCAAAATAAAATCTGATTTCCTCGATGGAGAAAAATTAATGTTCTGACTTAGAACCATAAATAAAATATGATCAATAATGAATACAAAATTCATGTACTTTAATCTTACTTACATATTCATGGTAGGGCAAATGTGGGTGAGAGAGGAGATGGCATAAGAAGACAGAGACGAAAGGAAAGGAGAGGAAAGATGTCAATGCTACAAGTCTGTCACTAACCACAAAATCCTTGCAGCAAATCTCTGATCCTCTTTCTTTCCTGAATTTAATAACTCCTTTAAGTCTAGAGGCTTTCCTCACTGAGTAGTTAGGTTGTAGCTGGGCATACCAAGAAGGTATGTTTTATCAGTCAAGGGATTATTCTTCTAACCCAAAATTCAAATTGCCTCCTACTTGTTATTTCTAGTCCTCTAAGTTTCCTTTTGGAAAAAAGTAAGTTCTAAACTCAATTTGATGCAATCAAGTCTTGGGCTATGAACTACAAAGAATGTTGCAGGAACAAATCATAACCATGAGTTCAGGTGCACAAGAAATACCACTTTATTTTCAGAACAAATTAATTTCCATTTCAGGCTGCCATCCTGGTAGATTAATAGGAGACTCAACCTCAGTTCTTCTTAGAGTCCCCTCACCCTGCTACTCCCCACACAACCTTGTGCCGCAGTTCTAGAATTTCATGTAGTGCCAAGGTGTTTGGGTGGTGGGCATGAGAAAGGAGCTCTGAGTCTCCTTCACTGGTCCACTAGCTTCCCTCCTACTGAGGGATGCTTACTACCCTGTACGCCTCCCTCCTTGGGTCGAGCTTATCAGCTACTGCAGTATCAAACTGAAGGTAAAAGATTCTCTGCAAGACTGCTAATGAACTTGTCTGCCCTTGGCTATTCTCTTCCTGAGGTCTTGCTGCCTTCCAGGCTACATGCCCAGAAAGCAGGGCAGACATGTTCTCTACTTAGGACCTCCAGAAACCTCTGTCCTGCTCATATTTTCCCCCTAGGCTGCGTGTTCTAGGCTCAGGTAACCTCTCTTTATTCATTTTTGGTACCAGAGGACTCTTTCTCCATAATTAAATCCTCTTTCTTTTCCCTTCTTCCCAAATCAGAGCTCAAGCATTTAGACATAGGCTAATAAGACTTTGGGTTTGCTACCTGAATTACTGGAAGCACTTGTAGGTACATAGTGATGGCAGGAGGTAGATGTGTGTGTGTGTGTGTGTGTGTGTGTGTGTGTGTGTGTGTGTGTCTGGGAAGGGGAGGGAAGTATAGGGGGGGAAAAAAAAAACCAAACTAAGGCCAAAGGAGATGTGGGTAAGTTGGTTGTTAGGTTGGGAAAAAGGAGAGGCCCACAAAGAGGCAGAAGCTGAAACTGGGAGAGAGAAGAGAGGTCTAACAGCACACAGTGCAGGAGGGGTTGGAATCAGAACTTCGGGTTTATCAGAAAGGTTCCTTAGGTTTGGTGAGTAGACACCCAAATCCACCACACTGGGAACAAGATGCAAGGAGGGGAAAACAGGGCCTCCTTCAACCCATCTCTTCTTCTGCTTCTCTACTGTCTTCTCCACCCTGGGGAGCATTCTTCTTTCAAGAACCAATGCAACTGAGTGATGAGAGGCCGACTTGACCAGAGACCAGAGAGGATGCCCATAGTTTATTTTTGGTTGCCCCAGCATCCTGGTATGGGACTCCCGGCATGCACTATGTCCCCGTGCTCAGGCTCCCCAGGCATGCAACGTGATCAGTAGCAGCCCATTTTTCTGCAGCTAGATATCTTGCAAAGAAATGATTAAAAGATATCTGTATGTTGTACTCATTGTTGCACTGTTGTGCCACGTAGTGACCTTCAGGAAGGGTTTTGGGAAAGTCACCTGGGAAAGGGAATAACAGGTGATTGGTGTTTTTTTTTCCTCCTCCTTTAAATAGTTTCTGATTTGTTATACAACCTTGTGCAATCACCTGGAAATGTGCTCTGTGCTCCCACGTGCTTCCTGAATGCAAACAAGCAGGTTAACGACCCCAGTGTTATAACGTTTCAGCCTGAAATCTGTCTGGATAACCCAACAGAGCCATTTGTTCTTTGAAAATAGGGCGAATGGTGTATAGTGGCAGGAACCCACCAGGACCCGGAGCCGCGAGGCAGAGAGATGCGTGTACAGAGATAAAGGCCTGGGAATAGCTAAAATCAGCATCAAAGTTGGCGCCCGATTCTTGATTCTTGGTGAACCTGTCCCTCTGCTCCAGAGGGAGACTGCTAAATCATGAAATTACTTGCCTTGCTTTTTCTCTGCTCCAGGCTGCTACCAAGTTTAACCCAGGAGTCCTCACAAGAAATTGACTGCGATGATGAAGACTTATTTAAGGCAGTGGACACTGCGCTGAAGAAATATAACAGTAGAAGCCAAAGTGGCAACCAGTTTGTGTTGTACCGTGTAACTGAGGTCGTCAGGACGGTAAGTGAGCTGTGTTTTACCTTGAGGCCATTTGAGATGTGTGCTGTCCTTCCTAGCCCAGCCCCTCCCCCAAACCCACCACCCCACACCCCAACAATAGCAACACCAACCATCACCCAAGAACCCAGGAGCAAAGGTAGAAGCTTACATCTCTTAGAAAAGATCAACACCACTCTTTGGCCCCAGGGGTGCAGGGCAGGGTATGACTAGTCCTTGGGCAGCCAAGCTTGGCTTCCTGGGTGATCAGGAAACCAAAGTGCCATGAGACAAAGGTAGATGGAGTCATTTGAAGGAAATCGTTCAGGGTAGGAGAACCCAGGAACTCAACGGGACTGCAGCAAAAGGACTTACTGGGTGACCAGCCCTTAGACTAAAATAGGGAGACCTCTAGACCCCAGGTGGGGAGGGGATGCTTATGTCTAACAAATAATGTATGATCTCACTTACATGTGGAATTAAAAAAAAAAAGTCTAACTCACTAAGGCAGAAAGTATAGTGGTGGTTGCCAGGGGCCCAGGCTAGGGGAAAATGGAAGATGCTGATCCAAGGGTACAAACTTCCAGTTTTGAGATGAGTAGGTCCTGGGGATCTAATATACAACATGGTGACTATAGTTAAGAATACTGTATCGTATACTTGAAATTTGCTAGAAGACTAGATTTTAAGTGTTCTCACCAGACATACACATCAGACATACCCAAAAAAGGTAAGTATATCAGGTGATGGACATGTGGATCAGGTTGTTTGTGACAACTAGTTCACGATGTATGTGTATATCTGTGCATATATATCATCGCATTGCACACTTCAAATATATGCAATTTTCTTTTATCAATTATACCTCAAGAAAGCTAGGGGGAAGGCAGAGTTACATCTAAGAGGAGGTAAAAATGAGATTAACATGCATTAGACAAAATGTCGACCAGTCTGTATAACTGAATACATCAAGGGTAACAGCGATGTTCTAGATGGTTTTTAATATATTTTTTAAAGATTTTATTTATTTGACAGAGAGAGATCACAAGTAAGTAGAGAGCGAGGGAGAGGAAGGGGGAAGCAGGCTCCCTGCCTAGCAGAGACCCCGATGTGGGAATCGATCCCAGGACCCTGAGATCATAACCCGAGCTGAAGGCAGAGGCTTAACCCACTGAGCCACCCAGGCAGCCCCTGTTTTTAATATTTTTTTTTTAATAGCTAATTGATGCATTCAGGATGGAGACAAATTCTGACAGTAGGTGTGGTTTCAAAAAACACAAATCTTTCAATAGTTCGTTTAAATGAATTTCACTATAAAACTCGGTGCCTATCATAGTTAAGTAACTGTTTACTTTGGCGGAGGAGAAAAGTCTAGTCATCTGACATGATCAGGGTAAAGAAAAAAGCCCAGGGGGCATGATTATTATTTTTATTTTCTGAAAGTAAAATTGGATTATCCTGTTTTACAAACTCGTGTAGTGATGTAGACATTTGGTCCTGGTCCTCACAAGCAACAGTTGACTGGTGTTCTCTTCATTGGCTGACATCCATGACAAATGGGCTTTTTTGTTCTAAAATGTCCATGGAATCATGCTTTATCTTTACTCTGCTGTATGGGTCCCATCTATACACTACTGTTTATTTCTTACAAAATCTGAGACCTGGAAGGAACTTGGAAGGCTATCTTGTTTGACTCCATCATCCCAGATGCAAATAAAGTGACACAAGCAGGGTCCCAGAGTCAGGAGACTTGGGATATGGGGCCGGCTCTGCTTTTTCAAGGTGTGGGGCTGCCTCAACCCTTCCCATCAGCTCAGGGCCTCCTTTCTCCCACTTGCAAAGTGAGGGCCTGGACAACATCACCTCTCCGGTCTCTTGCTATAAGATGTGCCAGGCTTTTCCATTAGGAAAGCTCACCTGACTCAGCACCTTTGCACTTTCTGTTTTTAGTTGAAGTACAGTTGACACACATGTTACACTAGTTTCAGGTGTGTAAAATAATGGTTTGACAACTCTCTGTGCTATGCTCTGCTCACTACAGGCATAGTTATCATCTGTCACCATAAACGCTATGACTGTACCATTGCCTGTATTCCCTGTGCTGTGCCTTTCTTCCCTGTGACTTACTCATTCCATAACTAGAAGCTTGTACCTCCCACTCCCCTTCACCCATTTTACCCATCCCCCACACTCCTCTGATCTGGCAGAGTTTTTTCTTTGTATTTAGGGATCTGTTTCAACTTTTTATTTGTTCATTTGCTTCATTTTTTAGATTCCTCATATAAGTGAAATGATATGGTATTTATCTTTCCCTGGCTGTTTTACTTAATATAATACACTCTAGGTCCATCCATGTTGTCATAAATGGCAAGATCTCATTCTTTTGTATGGCTGTGTAATATTCCATTATATATATGTATACACCAAGGTTTGCCTATTATATATATATGCATGTATATGTATACACACACACACACACACACGTATGTATTCTTTATCCATTCATCTATTGATGGACATCGGCATTGCCTCTCTATCGTGGCTACTGTAAATAATGCTGCCATAAACATATGGATTCATGTGTCTTTTCACAGTAGTGTTTTTGTTTTCTTTGGGTAAATACACAGTAGTCGATTGCTGGATCATATAGTATTTCTATTTTTAATTGTTTAAGGAAGCTTCATACTATTTTTCATGGTGGCTGCACCAATTTACATTCCCACTGACAGTGCAAGAGGGTTCCTTTTTCTCCATGTCCTCACCACTTGTTATTTCTTATCTTTTTGATTCTAGTCATTCTGACAGATGCAAGGTGGTATCCCATTGTGGTTTTAAGTTGCATTTCCCTGATGCTGAGTGGTGCTGAGCATCTTTTCATGTGTCTGTTGGCCATCTCTATGTCTTCTTTAGAAAAAACATCTATTCAGGTCCTCTGCCCATTTTTTAATTGGATTATTTGTTTTATTTGATGTTGAGTTGTGTAAGTTCATTATATATTTTGGATGCTAACCCTTTACCAAATATATCATATGCAATTATCTTCTCCCATTCAGTAGGTTGGTGGCCTTTTCATTTTGTTGATGGTTTTCTTTGCTATACAAGAGCTTTTCATTTTGGTGCAGTCCTAATCATTTATTTTGGCTTTTGTTCCCTTTGCCTGAGAAGACATATCTAGAAAGATGTTGCCAAGCCCAATGTCAGAGAAATTACTGCCTATGCTTTCTTCTAGGAGTTTTATATTTTCAGGTCTCACAGGTCTTTAAAATGTCTTTGCACTTTAAAAGTTTTATTTATTATCTCATGTCATGGTAGAAAAAATAGAAAAATGAGGCAATAAAAACAGTAAAGTTACCAAAAATTAATCTGCCATCCAGCGATAACTTAATTTTTTTTATAAAAATGAAAAGTGGCTTCTTATTTGTTTCCTCACTATAAAAGAAATGTTTATTTTTTTAAAAGACAGCTCACAAACACTTGATTAAAGAAGTGAGACAGCTGTACTCCTCCACTGAAAGATAAACATTTTAATAGCTTTGCTTCATAACTTTCTGGACTTTAAAGAATTATGTATGTACCTACAAATTGGTTTCTACAGAAATGGGCTAATACTAAGATACCACTTTGTAACTTACAAATATATATTTGTAAATATATTGTGGATATTCTTCAAGTAAATATTTATAACTTTCAGTATTTTTTAAAAGATTTTATTTATTTGAGAGAGAGAGAGCGAGAGAGCGCACGTGCAAGATTGTGTGTGTGTGTGCGCGCGCGCGTGTGTGTGTGTGTGTGTGTGTGCGCGCTCACAAGTCGGGGGAGGAGTAGAGGTAAAGGGGAGAAGCAGACTGCTGGCTGAGCAGGAAACCTCACAGGAGGCTTGATCTCAAGACGCTGAGATCATGACCTGAGCCAAAGGCAGGTGACTGAGCAGGTGTCAGCTTTCAGTATTTTTAATAAATGTTTTGGTCTTACTGAATTAAATCAAGATCACATACTCATATCAGCATTAGCTCCAACTCAGAGTTATTTGCTGTTGGGTCAGTTATGTGTGTCTGGTTGCTCTTTTTCAGGATGACCCTGACACGTTTTATTCCTTCAAGTACGAAATTAGGGAAGGAAACTGTTCTGTTCAAAGCGGCAAAACCTGGCAGGATTGTGACTACATAGAATCTGCTCAAGCTGTAAGTGGGCGGTGGTTCCTGAGCCCCTGGTGTTCTCTGTGGAGACTGTCAGATCTTTTCACTAGGGCGGGAGATGGTTAGTACTGTCAGGCCTCTTTGTAAGTCATGCAGATAAACCCTCAAACGTGTGGAAAAGCCAAAGGCTTGATGTCCGTGTTCTTCTGTGTGTCAGAACACGGAGAGGACAGCAGTGAAACATAGAGAAGCCCTCCCATGAGAAGGGGACTCTAATGACTCATTGGGACAGAGGACATGGCCCCAAAGAGACCCCAGAGCAACATTTGGGCCAAGACTGAGGGCTGGTGAGGGGACAGCATGCCTCTGCCTCCCACTAGCTGACACCCCAGAATCTGGATGCTGCTTCCTAAAGGGGAGAGGACATTGACCTCATCAGGCTGTTGGAGGACGAAATGAGGCAGGATATACAGAACCGTTTTTGGATAACAATGGCTATCTTCACCAAATGCCTAACCCCTGCCTGGCACAGCGGGGCTGATTGTTGCCTTAATGAGGGGGGGCATGGGGACAGTGTTTGCTCCACTTCAACAGTGCTTGCCCCCACCCCCGCCCCAACCCCAGCAAGCCGCTCTTTGCCCCTTCCGGGAACCCATGCCTGTCATGCCCTGCTTGCAGTTTCAACACCGAAATTGAAGGGAAAGTCATGAGGAGGGTTTAGCAGGCACATGCATCCATTTTGGTGAAAAGGAAACGTGCTTTTAAACCTAGCCTTTTATACTACCTCTCCTCCAACGTCTGGTGAAATCAGTGGCTGGCAAAAATAATCACGAGGCTACAAAAACTTTCACTCCTGCGTGTCAAAAGTCTGAAAAAAATTTGGCAAGTTCAAAAAAATAAAAAAAGGAAAAGCTATATTGAGCTGTAGTACTAGGTGGGCTTCTCCATCTGAAAGATGGAGATAAATGGTCTCTCTCTTTCTTTTTTTTTTTCTTTTCTTTTTAGGCCACAGGAGAATGCTCCGCCACAGTGGGGAAGAGAGGGAATATGAAATTCTCCGTGGCTACACAGACCTGCCAGATCACTCCAGGTAGCTAATGTGTCTGGGGGAAAAGGAACCGGTTCTCTGTGGTGTCAGGAGCACAGCCTCGAAGAAGCCCCCTCCCTCAGTGGCACCAGCGACGGTGCATTGGGGGTGGGATGGTGGAAGGGCAGAGTCCTAGGTCTGGGCGAGGCTCCTTCCCATCATCCCTTCAGCTCTCTCTGGGCTCCCCTCCTGACTGCTCCAGTGTATGGGGCCTGTGCAAAGGCTCTGAGAAGGGACCAGAAGACACGAGAACTATCTTCAATTGTAGGCCAGGAGGGAAGGAGAGAAGCACAGGCTTTGAGGTCAGACTTGGCCTGGAATCTTTCCAAATTCCTCACCTCATCGGGTTTTCTCTTCCTTATCTCTGAAAGGGAGTAAGGGATACCAATGATCCTACCTCAGAGGCTTGTTGTAGACTCAGCTGGAAGAGATGCCTGAAGGTCCTGCCGTCACAATCTAGTAATGATAGCCAGGATACGGGGTCGTAAGAGCTAATGATTTTTGAGCATTTACAGCCAGTCACAGTTCTAAATGCTTCACGTATGGTAACGTACTTAATTCTCACAACTCTATGAGGCAGGCATTAAATCCTCACTTCACAGGAGAGAAACTGAGGTCCGCCAATGTTAGTTACCTTGCCCAAGATCCCACAGCTACTAATTATCAGAGCTGGTATTGTAGATGCTGACTAAACACAATTCCTTTGGCATTTAAGTATGGAGCCACTTAGCAACCGATACAGCTACTTACTCCTTTCCGAAAACAGCAGACCCATGTGCAGCCTGTCTCTCTCTCTTGACTTCTGCCCAACTGCTTCACACCGGTGACCGGTGACCATTACTGATGGATTAACATACCCGCGGAGCCAAGCTCAGCACCTGGCTCACTACAGCAGATGCAAAACACGTTGGTTGGACTGAATCGATAGAAAATACATTGTGCTCTGAACCAGGCTTCAAGGAGCTTTAGTTCATGCTAAAAAAGAAAATAAAGAAAAATGTATCTATTTTGTTTTACTTAAAAAAAAAAAAAAAGATTTATTTATTTATTTTAGAGAGAGGGAGAGAGTGCGAGGTGGGAAGGGACGCGGAGGGGCAGAGGGACAGAGCGAATCTCAAGCAGACTCTGTGCTGAGCGGGGAGCCTGACACAGGGGTTCCATCTCATGACCCTGAGACCATGACCTGAACTGAAATCAAGAGTCAGATGCTTAACCGACCAAGCCACCCAGGCGCCCCAATGTTTTACTTTTTATAAGAGGATAAATCCAGGTTGCTTCTATAATTTAAAATTACTTTTAAGTAAATTTAAAATAACTGTGCACATTAGTACACGTGTAAGATGTTCCTAAGTGAATGAGAGGTTTATTGTTTTGTCTAGAAAGCAGTCTTGCATTCTCTTTTTTAGTGAATACTAGGATTCACTGGAAGGTTTATGAGGGCTTTCCAAATTATCTCATTTAGGGCAGTGCATCTGAACACAGGTTTCACTCATTAATGCTGCCCCTTTGCCTGCTCTTTGTCAAGCCGAGGGCCCGGTGGTGAGAGCCCAGTTTGACTGCCTTGGCTGTGTGCACCCCATCTCGACCGCGAGCCCTGACCTGGAACACGTTCTAAGACATGCCATTGAACATTTCAACAATAACACGGATCATTCCCACCTCTTTGCTCTTAAAGAAGTGAAAAGGGCCAACCGACAGGTTTGTTCTTTAATTGTTGATTGCAGACAGTAATAGTATTACGTGTTCTTTGTAGAGACAGCGAAACAGAAAAGTTCTTCTGTCCTTAAGGCTTTAAGAAAACCATATCATTACCCAGCATTCATGAGTCAAACATGGCTCCCCAAATTAAATTGTACCTAAAAAGTTGGCACAGTTTTCTGGATATCCTTTAAATTCTAGGTTCCATATCATTGCGGGGGATGGGGGAGTAAATACTGGTAAAACTGGTCTTTTCGTTGCCTCAGTTCACTAAGCCTCTACTGACAGTTGACTATTTCCTTTGTATTTCAGCCTCTAATTATGAAGGACTCACTTTGGTCAGTCATATGCCCTGCTTTTAATAGACCTTCCGGTTTGCTTTCACGCAAGACCGTGTTCTGCTCCATTATGTCCATATCCAGCTGTATCAGGATGCAACTAGCCCAGGGTGAAGCAGGAGAAATTTTCCTGGCCTGGCAGTTTGGAAAACTGAGGCCCTACCTGGAAAGGGCGCCCAAGCTCGAAAGTCTTCTTTCTCGATCTAGAAGAGCATTACTAATATTTCACAAAGTTGATGGAAGCTTTTCTTCCTGCTGCCTAGCCGGGAAGTACTGCTAGGTCTTAGGAAGCTAGAGTAATTCCATATGTATGTTGCTTTCTGTTGTTAGATGAGTAGGGGTGCAGGGGGCGGGGGTGGTGTGGTCAGAGTGAGAGGCATCCGTTTGCTGTTCATTCAGAAGTGACTTCTGCCTACTCACAATCATCGTTCATATCATCCACCACTTACGATATGCCAGGCAGTCTTCTCTGTGCCCCATAATGCTGTCAATGATGTTTAAACTGCTTTTTCAATATTTGCTCCCAAATTGTTTCAGGTGGTATCTGGATGGAACTATGAAATTACTTACTCAATTGCGCAAACGAATTGTTCCAAGGAGAATTTTCTGTTCTTAACTCCAGACTGCAAGTCCCTTTTGAATGGTGTAAGTAGGCAAAACTCTGATTATGAAGTTCTTAGCACCTTGTGTCCAGTCTTTCCAGGTGGAGGAACGCTCAGCTGTGTAGGAAGTGTCAGTCACTAAAATGTTAGCTGACATTTACTGATTCACATTCCCCCAGGAACTCTGAAGCTCACACACTGGTCACGCTGCTTTCCCACCTAGTTCAAGAATCTGCATGCCTAGCAGAGCACTTACAGATATAAGCAGAGACTAGGAGAGCCTGAGACCAGATGATGCCATGATCAAGTTTGTCTTTTCATGCCTTCAGTGTCCTGTGTCCTTTTCTTCTCCATGTGCTGTATATCCTTCCTCCCAAGCTCTACTCAGAAGAGTCCCTCACTTCCAACTCGTTTTCTTACCTTTCCTCCCCTGCTTTTACCTCTAATGAACACATCCCAAGTCCCTATTACTTAGTGACCCTTTCTGGGATGATATCCTGTTGTCTGAACCAAAACTATGTTAAAGGAGAGTATGTCGAGATGCAGGTTAAGATAGCCAAGGCATGGCTTCCTTGGGGATATGGGCATGGTAGTAGGAGACCATGCTTTAAGCAAGCCCTTTAACCAAGGAATTTGACTTCTAGAATTCCATTACATGGGAAGAAAATGAGAAATCCAGATAGCAATAATTTCAGCATTATTATTAATAGAACAACACTGGAAGTGACTTATATCTTCAACAGTAAGGAATGGTTAAGTAAATTACAGTGTATCTGTATAGTAGAATACATGCAGCTATTCAAATTGCATTTCTAGTCTTTAGTGACTTAGTAAAATGACTATAATATGTTAAATAAAAACCAAAAAAGTAGGGTACAGAACTATACAGACAGAGTCACTCAAATCTATAAAGTAAACATAACTATAAAAAATGATGAGAAGCTGGGGCTCCTGGGTGGCTCAGTCGGTTAAGTGTCTGCCTTAGACTCAGGATCAAGTCCCACATCGGGCTCCTTGATCAGCGGGAAGCCTGCTTCTCCCTCTCCCTTCTGCTCTCCCTGCTTGTGCTTTCCCTCTCTCTTTCTCTGACAAATAAATAAATAAATAAATAAATTTATAAAAAGTGACGAAAAACTAATATGCCAAAACATAAAATATAGTTAACTTTGAGTTGGAAATTTTGGAGCTTTTTCTAATTCTTCATACTTTTTGGAACTCTTCAGTACTTTTTAAGGTCTCTGATGAAGTTTATATTTATTTTTTAATTAGGAAAAATTAAAAGGACAGCCTTAAGAGAGTGAAAAGACAATCCACAGAGTGGGACACAATAATCCCTTATTTGATAAGGGTTTAGTATGAAGAATATATTATTAAAAGCCCTTACATTGCCACAACAAAAAGACCACCCAATTTAAAAATGGGCAAAAGGATTCAATAGATGTTTCTTTCAAAAAGACATGCAAATGCAGGCACCTGGGTGGCTCAGTGGGTTAAGCCTCTGCCTTTCGCTCAGGTCATGATCTCAGGGTCCTGGGATCGAGTCCCGCATCAGGCTCTCTGCTCAGCGGGGAGCCTACTTCCTCCTCTCTCTCTCTCTGCCTATCTGCCTACTTGTGATCTTTCTCTGTCAAATAAATGAATAAAATCTTAAAAAAAAAAAAAAAGACATACAAATGGCCAATAAGCACACGAAAAGGTGCTCAACATGGTCAGCCATCAGTGGGATGTAAATATGAACCATACTGAGCTGCCACTTGACACCCAGAGGGTGGTTGTCATTTTTAATAAATTGGGAAATCATTTCTCATTTTTAATAATTAGGAAATAGCATGTATTGGGGAGGATGTGGAGAAATTGGGAATTTTGTATATTGCCAATGGGAACATAAAATGATGTAGCCACTGTGGGAAACAATTTGGCACTTCCTCAAAAAGTTAAACATAGAATTACCACATGACCCAGCAACAGCAAGCCTAGGTGTATGTACCCAAACAAATTGAAAATGGAGACACAAACAGATACTTGCCTGGCAACATTCACTGCAGCATTATTCACACTAGCAGAAAGGTGGAAACAACACAAAGGCCCGTCAACAGATGAATGGGTAAACAAGATGGGATATATATATATAAAACAATGGAAAATTCTTAATCATAGAAAGAAATCCCAACACACACTGCAACATGGCTAAACCTGGAAAATGTTATGCTAAGTGAAAGAAGCCAGACACAAGAAGACGCACGTTGCGTGATTCCACTTATGTAATATCTAACCTATGCAAATTCATAGAGACAAAAGGTGGATTCGAGTTTATCAGGGGCTGGAGGAGGGAGAATGGGGATTTACTGTTTAATGGGTACAGGATTTGTGTTTGGGGTGATGAACACGTCTGCAAATTATTAGTGGTGAGGGCAGCACACCACTATCAATGTACTTAATGCCCTGAATTATACATTTTTAAATGGCTAAAATAGCAAATTTTATGTTGTAAGTATTTTAGCATAATAAAAAGCATAGTATAAAAGGAAAAGGAGAGGAATCCTCTAAAAGCATAAGCTCTCACTACTGTTTCACTTTGTCAGTTTGATTCAAGTCCGGCCATTCAAGCATCTATGAACACCTCGTGCTCCTCTGTGTAGTTAGTGGTGTGAAGTGACAGAAGCCTACAGTGCTCTCTAGCCTCAATTTTTCTGCATTGGCTTGTTAGAACCTCAGTTTAGTTTTCTCTTCACCCCCCAGAGAGACACAAGGGCGGGTGGGGGTCACAAAGCCAATCAGTCTTTTGGAATAGCTTCTCTGAGCCTCCATGGCCTCGTTTGCAAAAGAGTGAAGAATAGCGACACCTGTCTCACAGATGGCTTAGCGTAGTTCAAGGGCATGAAACAGAAATGAAATGTTTTGCCCACAACTGGTATAGTGTAAGGCCTTGCTATGCAAAGTGTATGGCAGTGAGTGGCAGAAACAGCATCACCAGGGAGGCTGTTGGAAAAGCAGGAGCTCAACTCCACTCCAGCTGATTCAGAATCGGCATATTAACAAGATTCTCTGGTAATTTATTTGTCTGAAAAGCACTGATTTGAGAGGTTTCATAAATAATTTTCGGGCCACTTTGCATACTAAAATCACTCTGCTAGCTTTAAAAAACACTTATTCCCAGGTCATTCATCCAGACATTCTGATGTAATTGGTCTGGGTTGGGTCCCTGGAATCAGAATGATCTAGAAGCTTCTCAGGTGAACCAAATATACTGATAGAAATCAGAACCTTTGGGCTACTTCTAGCATCCTCTCCCCATCTGAAATTAAGGTATTCTAAGTCTGATGTTCCCTGTATCTTTCAAAAATATGACATTATATATGTATATAATATGTATATGTATGTATATTTACATATACATATTATATACATATATATATTCCTATTTTGGAAATATACATGTATAGAAAACTTTAAGGAAATGCAAAAACAGAGAAAAAAATAGAAAAAAATAATACTGAACCACACATACCCAAACATCCAAAGACATCTTAGAGTATTTCTCCTCCTTTCATTTTTGTAGGGCACACAGACAATTTTTGGTAATTTTTTTTTGTCTTTTAATAGTTGTATTTATTTTACATGCTGCATTTTTCCCCTAAATATTTTCCTATACCATTAAAACTCTCAATAAACTTCTTTTTAAATAACTGGAATATTCTAGTGAGTATACCATAGATTATTTTCTAATTACTTTTCTTTTTCTGGACATTTGGTTTCTTCCTATTTTTATTATAATTAATAACTCACCAAACTTTTTTTAGAATAAAGTTCTTTCTGTATTCGGCATTTTGTTCCCTTAGAATAAACTCTCTGCTTTACGCATAGTATAAGATTGTATAGACGCTCTTAAAACTCTTATCTAGAGAAAGAACAAAGATGGAAGTATCATAGTTCTTGATTTACTACAGAGCTTTACTATAAAGCTATAGTAATCAAAGTAGTATGGTACTGGCATGAAAACAGACACAGAGACCAATGGAGCAGAATAGAGAGCCCAGAACGAACCACGCTTATGTGGTGATCTCTGACAAAGGAGATAAAAATTTACAGTGGGGAAAAAACAGTCTCTTCAACTTCAACCAATGGTGTTGGGAAAACTGGACAGCAACAAGCAAAAGAATAAAATTGGACCACTGCCTTATGTCATAAACAAAATAAATTCAAAACGGACTAAAAAGTTGAATGTGAGACCTGAAACCATTATGCTTGTAGAAGAAAACAGAGACCGCTCTTTGATATCCGTTTTAGAAATGCCTTTTTGGATCAGTCTCCTCAGGCAGGGGCAACAAAACTAAAATAAGCAAATGAGATTATATCAAAATTAAAAGCTTCTGCACAGTGAAGGAAATCATCAACAAAAAAAAGTAGGCTACGGAATGGAAGAAGATATTGGCAAATCACACATCTGTTAGTGGGTTGTCCAAAATATATAAAGAAATGACACAAATCAACACCAAAAAAAGAAATAATCCAATTTAAAAATGGGCAGAGGACATAAACCGACATTTTTCCAAAGAAGACACACAGATGGCCAACACATACATAAAAAGAAGCTCAGCCTCACATCACTCATCATCAGGAAAGTGCAAATAAAACCACAATGAGGTATCTCACACCTGTCAGATTCACTAGTATTAAAAAAAAGATAAAAAATAACAAGTGTTATTGCTGAGGAGAAAGGGGAACCTTGGTGCACTGTGGGTGGGGGTGGGGATGTAAATTGGTACAGCTGCTATGGAAAACAGTATCTTTTTTTTTTTTTTTTTTGAAAACAGTATCTTTTAAAAAATATTGAATCACTATGATGTACTCCTGAAACTAATAAGATATTATAACTATACTTCAATTTTTCCCAAAAGCTCTTAAAACTCTTGATATATATATAAATTGTTTGTTGAATGCAAAAATTTAAATTCTATCAGCAATGTATACTCCTGATAGAATTCAGTATTAAAAAAACAAAACAAAACAAAACAAAACAAAACAAAAAACCTGGCTGGATCAATTGGTAGAGCATGAGACTCTTGATTTTGGGGTCATGAGTTCAGGCCCCCACCTTGGGGCAGAGTTTACTTAAAAAAAAAAAGAAAATGTGAATTAAAAAGTCATGAAGGTTAAAAAAAAAAAACTTAGCTAGTTTCATAGACAAAAACCTTTTTAGTTTTCATTTTATCAGTGTAGTTAATATGCATTTATTTAGCCAATATGTTTTCATAGATTTGTTGGAAATTTATGGGTTGAATTTATAAATTGTCTTCTATATTCTTCGCCCATTTGTCTTTGGAATAAATCTTAAAGATTTGGAAAGTCATATTTCTATAGTAAATGTATCAGTGCTTTGTCATATCTTCTCAGATGTTTACTTTTTAGTTTTCATTATAGTATTTCTGACTTACAAATAGATTTTTTTTTACAGGTGGCCAAATCTACCAATATTTTCATTTGAAATTTTCCACCATTTGCACAACAGTCACTTTATTTTTTTTTTCTAGTTTGTCTATAGTCAGTATTTTATAATGTAAGTTTCAATCCTATCTGGTATTAATTTTGATGTATCTCGTGATTTTTTTTCAATTTTTTAAGAGAATAACCAGAAGTTGCAACAGTCTCTCCTGCTACATAAATTAATGACAACTTTTATTCCATAGCAGTCTTGTCCAAAAAAATGTGTTCTCTGTTTTTGTATCAAAACTACCATGTTTAAACAACCATAGGTTCATAGAAAGTTTAAATATGTGATTTATTATCCAGTGTTTATATCTTCAAAACCAACCTTAGAAAAAATTTGTGAGAAAAACTTACATTGTCACATATTGGGATTCCATTACATGTTTAAATTAATTTGAGGAGAACCCATATGTACTCTCATTTAGTCTTTTTAGTCCAGAATTTGGTATACATCTCTATTTAGACAAAGTTTCATTTTATATTTCTAAAGTTGTGGGATTTTCTTTATATATATCCAGAATATTGCTCACTAAGGCTATTTTTAAGTTTCGTTTTGGGTTTTGTTTTTGTTTTTGTTTTTGGTTATTACTATGAGGAATTAGATCCTTTTTTTAAATTTTCTTCTCTTTTTAATAAATTATTGTTAGAAAGAAATGTATACTTTTTATGCATTTTTCTTACATCCAGCAACTCTGCTGAATTCTCACTAGCTTTAAGAGCTTTTCATTGATTCTTTTGATTGCTCTTGATATACAATAATATCTTATGCAAAAAATACTTTTATTTTCTTTTCTGATGCTCAATTTTTTGTTCAATGTCTTTTTTTGTTAAGATTTTATTTATTTATTTGACAGAGAGAAATCACAAGTAGACGGAGAGGCAGGCAGAGAGAGAGGAAGGGAAGCAGGCTCCCTGCTGAGCAGAGAGCCCGATGTGGGACTCGATCCCAGGACCCTGAGATCATGACCTGAGCCGAAGGCAGCGGCTTAACTCACTGAGCCACCCAGGCACCCCTGTTCAATGTCTTAATGAATTGACCCAAACAGACATAATTTTTGAAGTAACAGTGATCCAACACCATCATGTTTTATTCCTGATTTTATTGGGAAAGTCTCAAAGTGTTTGTCATTATGTATTATATGTGCTGTGGGTTCCAGGTAGACATTCTTTGTCATGTTAAGGAAGCATCCTTACATTCCTGTTCTTTAAAGAGTTTTGTTCTTTTTGTTTTGTTCTTAAATAAGGAATTGGTATTGAATTCAGCAAATGGTTTAGAACAGATATTAAAATGTCATATTTTGTTTTCCTAATTTATTTTTTAAAGATTTTTTATTCTTTTGAGAGAGAGAGAGAGAGAGAGAGAGCATGCGCACAAGCAGGGGGAGGGGCAGTGGGAATGGGAGAGGCAGACTCCCTGCGAGTATGGAGCCGGACACAGGGGCTCAGTCCCAGGACCCTGAGATCATGACCTGAGCCAAAGGCAGAAGCTTAACCATCTGAGCCACCCAGAAGCCCCTGCTTTCCTAATTTAATCTGTTATGTTGTTTAGACTGCTTTCCTAAAGTAATCTTTGGGTTCCTAAACTAAACTCTATTTGTTTAGTTTAATTACTTTTTAGATCTATGTTTGGATTCTATTTCTAATTTAGGAATTTGACATCTATATTTATAAGTGAAAGGGCTTTAACAGTTTTCTCGGTGTGTGTATGTACATTCTATTTTTTCAGGTTTTGATATCAGGATTAGAATTTTATAGAATGAAAATAGTTTGCCACTGTTTTAGTTTCTTTCTTTCTTTTTTTTTTTTTTTTTTTTTGTCAGAGAGAGAGAGAGAGAGAGAGAGCACAGGCAGACAGAGTGGCAGGCAGAAGCAGAGGGAGAAGCAGGCTCCCTGCCGAGCAAGGAGCCTGATGTGGGACTCGATCCCAGGATGCTGGGATCATGACCTGAGCTGAAGGCAGCTGCTTAACCAACTGAGCCACCCAGGCGTCCCACCACTATTTTAGTTTCTTAAGTTTATTTTTTTAGTAATCTCTACACTCAACATGGGGCTCAAACCCAAGACCCTGAAATCAAGAGTCACATGTTCTACCCACTGAGCCAACCAGGCACTTCTGCCACTATTTTCTATATTCAGAAACAGCTTATACAACATGGAAATATATATACTTCTTTAATTTTTAAAATGATTCATCCATAAAACATCTATATTGTTTGGAGGTGAGAAGTGGAATGCAGTTAAGAGGAATAACATCCTCTCCTTCCAGTCATTCATCTATTCAAGTCTTCTTGTTTTTAAGTCAGTTGGTTAATTATAATGTTCAGAAAATTATCTATTTCTTTGGAATTTAAATTATCACACACTTGTTCATAATATTCTCTTATATTTTTATACTTCTCTGTACACTTTGCTCTGTTGCCTTTTTTTGTGCTTGATTTTTTTCCTCACCCCAAGAGCGATCTTTTGAGTTTATTTTTTAATGCTAATGCTGTTTCCTAACTTCTCAGTATAGCTTTTACCTTCATTGTTTTCTCCTTATTTTCCTGAAGACTGTTCATTATTCTTTTTCTTTAACTTCTTGAGATAAATACGTAGATTTAGGAATGTTTTGTTTTGTTTCTTGCCTCTTTAAATTACAAAAGCATATAAAGCCACAAGTTAACTTTAAATGGTGCTCTGGCAATATGATATGGAATTTTCATTTTTGTTTTATCTTTTATTTCTTTCCTTATCCAAGGAACCCTAACTAGTTAGCCAAGTGTGTTTATATTTCCAAGTAGTTCATTTTTATTTACTTATTTGGTTAAACATGTAAATAATGTAATATTAATTTTCAGGGAGGTTTTTTTTTTTTTTTCTTTTGATGATGAGGCCAAAGAACACGGCCTGTATTATATTTGATTTGATAAATTTATTGTGGCTTTTTTATGGCCTAGTGTGGAAGTGATTAAAAATTTTGTACCATACTTATGAAAGTGTCATTTTAAATCATGTGTATCATATGGAAATGTGATTTAACTAGATATTTATTATATTATTCAAGTCTTCAATTACCTTATTTATTTTTTAATCCATCTGGCCTGTCTTCAATTTATAGTTGTATGTTTTATTTCCCACCACAATGATTTCTATCCATTTCTATTCCTATATGTTTCCTGCTTTATGTATCTTGATTCTGGGCTTCTCAACTATATCTTTTATGTAAATAAAATAATCTTCATACTACCTGTATGAGTTTTTGTTACCTTGAATTTTACTTTTTCCAATATAATTTTTTTGTCATATTTGCCTCATATAACTTTGCTCACCCATTATATTTGAACTTTATCTTTTTTATTATAAGATAGTATATTTGAAGATGTAATACCTTAATTTTGTTTTTAGCTTAACCTAAAATTCGTTACCTCTCTTAAAGAAAATTTTATCTGTTCACTTTTATGGTTATTATTTCTACACTGGGTATTCTCTTCATCTTGGTTCATGTTTCTGTGGGTTTGTGCCTATGCGCTTATTGTTGATGCTCTTAGCTGTCTTCTATTCCCTTTTCACAATCAGACTATGTTTTGTTTTCATTTTCTACATGATGATTTGTAAAGTCAACATCCTATCTTTA
Source organism: Mustela erminea (assembly GCF_009829155.1). Lineage (NCBI taxonomy): Eukaryota > Metazoa > Chordata > Mammalia > Carnivora > Mustelidae > Mustela > Mustela erminea. The sequence goes on along the minus strand of NC_045614.1, from coordinate 111,735,043 downwards.
GTTTTACAAGTTGATTACTTTAAAGGTTCTTAAAAATGTTCTTACTTTCTGTACCCATATACTTTTTTAAAAAACCAGGATATTGGTGAATGTACAGATGAGGCATATGTGGATCCTCAGCTGAGAATTGCTTCTTTCTCGCAGAAGTGTGACCTCTATCCAGGTATGACATGATACATGTTAGTGCTCTACTAGTGCCTCTTGGCCCCTGACAATGGGCTAGGTCTTCTCACAGGAATTGTGTTTTAGTTTCCATGATCTGCCACCAAGTCTGTAATATCAGTAGACCTTCCCAAGAACAACTTACCCTGTCTCTGCCCAGTTGGGCGGTGACAGGTGCAGGTGACACTGCTCTGTAAGTAGCCAGAAGGGAATATGGTGATGACAAGGGGAAATGGGTGGCCTCTGGGTACAATACCAAGAGTTGGCCTTTCTCACTCTTGGAAGTTAGTTGTGTGCATTTCATGGTGAGAAGCATTACGGAATCTGCCTGCTCACCAGAATCACAGGACTTAAAGTTTCCCACTTAGAGAGTCATTCCTTTAAGTTAAGCATTGTTCTTTATAGGTGGTTCCATCAAGATGCAAAAACTTGGGAAAAATATAGCAGATTGATTGTGCCACTAACACCTACTGGTTGAATGTTTTCCTAAACACACTTGGCTCTGAGAAGAGAAAAAGAGGAGAGGCCAGAAGGTGTGCAGACAACTTCTGCTCGCTCACTGCTGAGCCTTGGGCTGTCAAATGGCCCTCTACAAATAGATGCTAGGTCATGTGCAGGAGAGCTACTCGGCTAGACTTTTCCTTCTTCTGCACACACTAATTTGAAATGTGTTTCTTTCAGGGGAGGATTTTGTACAACCTTCCAAGATTTGCACTGGCTGCCCCAAAGACATCCCTGTCAATAGCCCAGAGCTGGAAGTGCCTCTGAATCATTCGATCGCAAAGCTTAATGCAGAGAATAACGGAACTTTCTATTTCAAGGTTGACAAAGTGAAAAGTGCAACAGTACAGGTCTGTAAAGTATGCTACAAAAAGAGTGATATTATAGCCTAAGTGTGACTTGCTGACTAATTTTGCCATTGTCCTTTGTTCTGCATTGGGAACCAGCATACCCAGGGAATAGGATTTGGGAGATCTGAATTTCAAGTGCCAACCTCCCTGCATTCTTTGTGTATGATCTTGGAAAAGTCATTTAGAACATGTTCTCCATTTTCTGTCTGTAAAGGATGGGGTGAGGATCAAATACGAACATATCTCAATCACTTTTCAAACTCCAAAGTGCTCTATAAATATTTGCAACTATTACATAATCAGCAAAATGCAGTGCCTGGAAAAGCAGACTTACTCTCTGCCTTTCTAGATTCATTCTCATAGCATCACTTAGTGCCTTGGGCTTGGCCCCATTTTTCTGTCTTTGTCCAGATTCTTCTGACTCATCTACATGTCATTTCTCCCCTGCCTTGGGTGCCCTTCCCTCTTTCAGATGTACCCTCTGGGGATTCATCTCTCTTTCCATGCCTTGTCAGGAGAGGCTGAGGGGTGTCCTATTCCAGGGGGTCAGGAGAGACCCAGCTCGACCACAGCACCACCACTGTCCTGGGTAACCCTGGAGTCACTCAGACTCACTCAGCCCTATGGCTCCATCTGAAAAAACGAGTCGCTGGATTAATAGAACCCAGATTCCTTCCACTCCAGAAGCCTATAACCAATGTATTCATGGAGAGAGTCCTATAATACACCTCAAAACTGACTTCCCTAAATGCAAGCTAAAGAAAAGTAATCAAAATAGAACCAAACTGTTATAGCAAACCAACATGATCTTTATAATCTGGTGAAAGAAAGAGCACTAAAAAAATTCATACTTTGGCTCAGTACTAAGCCAAATTTCTAATTTCTAGAAATATAAACTAGAAGGAGTATTTATATACAGTGATATTCATCGTAGCTTTAACTGCAACACCCCCCCCAAAAAGATAAACTGTCAAAACGATCAATAATCTAGAAATGATTCACTATGTCTGACATATTCTTACAATAGAGTATTTTTAAGCAGCAATTTGAAAGCATCTTTGTGAGGCGTTCTTGGTGTGGGCAATGACTCCTGCTAAAATATGCTGGGAAAAACAAGAGGCCATAAACTGAACATACATTCTGTCCTCAACTGTGTTATTAAAAAGTACAGAAGACAATACTGAAAAGAGACAAAGCTCGCAGACTATTCACAGTGGTGGTTTTTTTGTTTTGTTTTGTTTTGTTTAGGTGACAGGACAATGGGCTATTTATGTTCATCTTTCCAATTTCCTGTTCTAGTTTTTTTTTTTTTTTTTTTTTAAGATTTTACTTATCACAAGTAGGCAGAGAGAGAGGAGGAAGCAGGCTCCCTGCTGAGCAGAGAGCCCCATGCGGGGCTTGATCCCAGGACCCTGAAATCATGACCTGAGCCGAAGGCAGAGGCTTAACCCACTGAGCCACCCAGGCGCCCCTCCTGTTCCAGTTTTAAGAAAACCTCTAAACAAACAGCATGAAAGTAAACCAAACCTGACCCTTTGCCCCCTACTCAGGCGCTTGCTCCTGTCCCCAAGGCCGGCCCCCTCCTCCTGGTCTCACCAGCACGCGCCTGGCACGGGGTTCCCTCCGGCAAGACGAGAGAGAATCCCGGCCACTTCTGTTTGTCAGCTCTCCCTGGCGCTCCGCCTCTCCGCGTTGCTGGGACCATCCCTTGTTCTTCACGAAGCAGGAGTCGTGCAGTGCCTGCCATTCCTTTCGGGTCCGAGATTTGCTGTCGGGAAGAGAACCACTCATTCCCAAGCGTGACTGTCTAGTCCTCTCGATCGCTCTAGTTCCCTCTGTAAGGTAGCCAATGCGCTCTCCAGCGTGCCTGCGGGTTTGTTTACGCTAAGAATGCCGGGGAACCACAGTAGGTAATGCTGTGTGAATGGAAGGCAACTGACAGCCGTCCGTTGCCAGATCGAGCTGGAATATCGTGAAGATTCCAAACTTACTTTTCAGGGACGATGCCTTACTGATGCCTGTGTTGAAAGAGAGAGCAAGTTGACGGCTCGAGGATAGATACACAGGGCAGCGTTGGTGGAAGCAGCCCCTTTACTAAAAAACTCGATTTATCATAAGATGATTTTGTTAAGAGCCACGCTCCATATGACCAATCTGCCAGATTGCTAGAGATTTCTTTTCCAGTTTTAGTCTTGCCTTGGCTTTGCATGTTTAGTCCTGTGTGGGTGCATATCTATTCATATTTCAGAAACTGAGAACTTCTTAAATCCTCCATTTTTCAGTTGTGAATGGTTGTGATTTCTGTCACATGCCCCTTATTTTGCCCCACTCCTGCTGCTGCTGTCCGCCCCCCCGACCTGCCCCATCAGCATTCCTCCCTGCCTCTGCTCAGATGAGTTATACATCAAGGATCCGTGTGTGTGCACTGAGGAGGTTCTCCTTGGACAAAATCTTGGAAATGTCAAGGAATAGGTATAGGTATATGTCTAAGACTGAATGCAAATGGCTGAATGACAAAATTATTTGCAATGATGCTCATGTCCATTCACACCAACTGGATATAAGACACTGATGATCTCGAATTCTACTCCTCCCAGCGGTGATCAAAGCTGCATGTTCCCCAGCCCTGGCCAACAACAGGCATCATCACTGGCTTCCATCTCTGCCAACATGGAAGATTAAAAAGGATGTTGTGTTGCTTTTTAAATGTGCATATCCTTGGTTATTAATGAAGTAAACTTTTTTTTTCCAGGATAAATGATCATTTTAACTTCTTTCCTGAAATACCTGTTCATGTCCTTTCCACATTTGTTTTGGCATTGGGCTTTTTATTGATCCTACATTATGTTTCTCCCCAATTGCCTTGCTACTTTGCTTACTGTGATTTTGAGAATCAGTTTTCATTTTTGTCAAGTCAAATTTAGACATTTTCCCCTCCCTTTAGGCTTCCTTCTTCTGCTCTTCACCTAAGAAAGGGCTTCCTCATCCCTAGATGTGATGAATATTTATATCTGTTTGGCTCATTAATTTTAATTTTCAAACATCATTAGAACTTATATTGCTATATATATAGCATTCTCTATTTTAAAAACAAAACTTGGACAGGATGGATTTTAGCAGAGAAGACTACTGGTAAGAATGACACCTGTCATTCTTAGTAGGTGATGATGGTGATAAAGGACATGATCTTGAGGTCCTCAAACAGAAGATGGCGTTAGGTCTCCATTCCTCTGGACCCTGAATACAACTAAGCTTCCAGCTGTCATTTAATTATGTGTTGTCAACTTCTTTTTTTTTTTTTAAGATTTTATTTATTGGACAGACAGAGATCGCAAGTAGGCAGAGAGGCAGACAGAGAAAGAGGAAGGGAAGCAGGCTCCCTGCTGAGCAGAGAGCCCAATTCGGGGCTTGATCCCAGGACCCTGAGATCATGGCCTGAGCAGAAGGCAGAGGCTTTAACCCACTGAGCCACCCAGGTGCTGTCAACTTTCTTAGGCAACATCATATTGATCAACTCTAAGGCCAAAAAATTGGATTAAAGTATTCCCTGAAATGAGCAAGAAAATTTATGATCACCAAAGTATAGATGTTAAAACCCTCTTAGAAACTTCCTCCCTACTTACACATACATTTGGAGTTTTAAAAGTTAATTATTATATTTCTCTTAAAATTTTAACTATACTTACCCAGCGAGACAATGCCAAGAAAGAAGGAAGAGGAGCTTAGTTCTTCCTACAACTCTGCCTTCCTCACTCGCCTCCCATCTTGCTTTTCCTGTGTTTCTACAAAATATAAAGAGATAGGGAAGATGTTAAGTTTTGCTTTTACAAATGGGATTGTACTATCACCCTATAACTTTATTTTTTCCAAAAATGGTCTTCCTTCTAGGTCAACAGATATGTATGTATGATGTATTCTCTTGACAGCTACATAATCTCTCTTTCTCTCTCTCTCTCTCTCTCTCTCAAACACACACACACACACACACACACACGCACGCACATGTACACAGTCTGCTTAGACTACCATAGTAAAATAGCAAAGTTTGGGTGATTTAAACAATAGGAGTTTGTTTCTCATAGTGCTAGGAGCTTAGGAGTCTAAAAGTCAACCAATTCTGTTCCCTGGTGAAGGCTTTCTTCCTGGCTGGCAGATAGCCACCTTCTTGCTGTGTCAACTTCAGAGAGAGCGAGTGAGCTCTGGTCTTATGAGACCTTTCTAAAGACACTTCTTTAAGGATACTAAGCCCATTATGAGGGTACCAACATGACCTCATCTAAATCTAACTAAATCTAACTACCTCCCAAAATATCTACCTAAATCTAACTACCTAAATCTAACTACGTCCCAAAATATCTACCTTCCAATACCATCACATTGGAGGTCAGGACTTCAATATACAAGTTTGGTGGGGGACATAGTCAGTTCATCATGACACACACACACACACACACAAATCCTAGAATTAAATACCAAATAACTTGATCTAGAAACCACATCAACTTCTTAACATATAATTTAGAAACATTTTTATCAAGTGTTTTTCAGGGTAGAAGAAATATAAGATATGGCATTTTTAAAAGACTTAAAAAGTCATCCCTGGGATTTTTATTGAAGTCAGAGTAGTTTTAAAAAATGAGATTAATTTCTTAAATAAATAAATGAGGTGTGCCTCTTCTAGACCAAAACAAAATGAAACACACACACACACACACACACACACACACACAAACTGCTTAAAGGAAGACAACATGATTAAAGACAAATGATTAAAGTTGTTGCTAAAGATTAAAATATATTCTTAATATAAAAAAGAAAGAGGAGGAAGCTCAAAAATCCAAATATTTTTCTAATCAAATAATTCTATAGTGGTAACAACTCAGTATTTCTCTGACATAAGATTTGGCAGGATGATAAGACATTTCAAAGAAAATATTTAAGTTTTTCTTCCTACTTTTCTTAGATTCTATTACAACTTGAGCCCTTGAATTATTCATGAATTTTGCAGCTGTCAAACAATAAAATTCAGGAAAATATAAAAATAGAAATTATAGCTTGCTTCCCCACCTCCCCATTTAGAAAGGGAAATGAGACCGACCAGTCATGAGCCAAATATTTTTCACATGCATACAAATTGAAAGTTCTGTTGTCAAACATTTGTACTTTTCTGTGTAACTCTCATTTGTTCAGTATATAATTAAAATGTCAATATTCTCCCCCAAAAGTTCTTAGGGTAAAAACATAGGATGTATTATATAGTATTAATTAAGCTCCTACTTTGTGCTAATTAATTATCCAGGTGGTAGCTGGAGAGAAATTTTCAGTTGAGTTCACAGCCAGGGAAACCATGTGTTCCAAGGAAAGTAACGAAGAGTTGACAGAAAGTTGCCAGATCAATAAATATGGAGTGAGTAATAATACAACTATATACCTGTTCCCTGGAAAACTTTTTGATGTTTTATACTTGTTTAAGCGTCTCATGAATAACACTGTTCTCTCTTTTGGCTTCTGTTTTCATGGATAGCAAGCCCTAGAATGTAAAGCTGAAATTTTTGTGATACCTTGGGAGAAAAAAATTTACCCTACTGTCAACTGTCGGCCTCTGACAAAGGTATGATTCTAATTACAGTCAGCTCAAAGTCATATATGGAGGTTGAATATGAGCCATTATTTAAATGAACTGGGAGACTATCTTCTTAAAATGAGGGAAAACGCTCACATTTCTGTGCTGACCTCTTTATGGCCTGAGACACGAGAGCAGCAGTCCTCATAATTACTTGGCCGTGCCTTGTCAGCATCCCACAGGCAGGGGGCCCTCTCTTGGGGAAGGGCAAATGCTACTGTGGAGGGCTCACGCCATAGCTGCGCACCTTCAAGGTGTGCCTGAGAGGAGCCCCAGCTCTCCCATGCCCACTGCTTACAGCCAAGGAGCTCTGGAGAAATGCAGATCTCAGCCCCCTCTGCACATCTGTTGACTTAAAATCTGCATTTTTGACATGATCGCTGGGTGGGGGGAAGTCATACCCATGTTCAAATTCAGGAAGCATTTCTTTGCATCATTTTTTTAAATTTTTTAAAAGATCCCTGGGAGGTAAGTAAAACTTTCCCTGTTTTCAAGGATGGCATACTAAAAATTACAAAAATGCTAAGAGTGCACCAAGTGCACTCTCTATCCCAGGCCCTGTACTGAGAGCATCACACATATTTCCCTCATGACCCCTCTGTGAGGCAGGTGCTGCTGTTATCCTATTTACAGATAAGAAAAGTGAAGCTGGTGATGCTTGGATTCAAATCTAGATCAAATCAGAGCCCACCCTTTTCACTATGATGCTGATTCCTAGCAGGTTCTGACTTGTTTGCGTCCCCAAACCATGCCCTTTGTGCCACCAGACACTGCCTCTGACCAGCACATTCTCACAGTAGTGAAAGTGTAGAGGAAATAACCCACAAGATCATATCTTCAGTGAAATTTGCCTCTTTTTACTTTTTTCTGATTTAGGATTTTGCCATGTGTCAGTATGTTATAGTCCAGCTGAAACATTATACAAAGACTGAGTTTCAAGCTGGTAACACTGCACTGCTAATGTGTTTTAATCCAACAAAGTAGTTGTGGATATATGCTCCCTAGATATTCAGCTCATAAAGCCAGTTAGGGCCTTTCAGGATAAAAACAATAATTGTGCTAATACAAACAGTATCAATGAATAAATAATATGCCATAGTTTTATGTAACCATTGACTTAGAAGATACCCTATACATTGTTCAGTACCACCACCCAATGTTTCCCAACAAAGGAAAAAACTCTCCAGCTTAGAGTACTAAGAACAATAATCAATACCCACAAATTATAAAATCAATCAAAAGAGGAAAAAATATTCATTATCATCCTCTCTGGAATATTAATAGAGTATTTAAAGTCTGGTAGATAGATCCTATTGTAAACTAAGATAGCATTGCCAGGATTCAGTCCCTTCTTTCTTCATGGATAGTATGGTTTTCACAGTAATGCATTCATCTTAATATTTCCTGTTTAGATCATATTGATGAAAAGGCCTCCAGGTTTTTCACCTTTCCGATCAGTACCCATGAAGAAAATAGAAGAAGGAACAACTGTAAGTCCACCCCACACTTCCATGGCATCTGTACAAGATGAAGAGCAGGATTCAGGAAAAGAACAAGGACCTACCCATGGGCATGGCTGGGGCCATAGAAAGCAAATAAAACATGGCTTTGGCCATGGTCATAAACATGAGCATGACCAAGGCCATGGGTACCACAGGGGACATGACCTTGGCCATGGACATCAGAAGCAACATGGTCGTGGCCATGGACAACAAAAGCAACATGGCCTTGGTCATGGACATCAACGGGAACTTGACTATGACCCTGAACACCAAGGGAGACATGGCCTTGGCCATGGACATCACAGGGGACGTGGCCTAGCCCAGGGACATACACATGAGCATGGCCAAGGCCATGGAAAATATAAAAATAAAAGAAAAGACAATGGAAAGCATAATGGTTGGAAAACAGAGCATTTGGCAAGTTCTTCTGAAGATAGTGCCACCTCTTCTGCAGAGACACAAGAGAAGACAGAAGAACCAACACCCCTCCCTTCCCTAGCCCAGCCAGGGATAGCAGTTACCGTGCCTGACTTTCAGGACTCAGATCTCATTGCAGCCCTGACGCCTAACCCACCATCTCCCACAGAGAGGGATGATGATTGGATCCCTGACATTCAGATACAGCCAAATAGCCTTTCATTTAACCTGGTATCTGACTTGCCAGAAAAAACCTCCCCCAAATGTCCTGGACGCCCTTGGAAGCCAGTTAATGGATTGAATCCAGCTGTGGAAGTGAAAGAATTTCATGATTTCGATCTCACTGATGCTTTATATTAATTTATGTAGACATGAGTCTTAACACTTGATCATTCCTCCTCCCCATTGTCTAAATATCCTGATATAATGCACCAAAAGCCCCGAAGCTTCAGAACAGCCTAGAGAGAAGGGGTGAGATGCCCAGTGGGACACTGTCAATCTCTATGGACAACATAAAGCTGTGTACAGAATCCTAAATCCCCTCTGGGTCTTCCTCCCAAGACTTCTTTACTAACACCGAAAATGGACAAACTCATGTGCCTTACGGCCTACCGCAATTGGTACAACAAATGTGTGCCTTAACAAATGTGTTCCTTAAAATGTATGTCATCAACTTTCATGCAAAGATTCTTGACATTCTGAATAAACTGTGGCATGTGGTCCCTGAACACGTGTGAAAATAAGGGAAGTCAAGAGACTAAATGCTGCACTTCTTAATGGGAAAAAAAAATAACAATAAAACCTCCAGAGGTTAAAGAGACAAGAAAGAAAGACAGATCGGCCCAAGAGAGGACAGGGGGAAGTAAACTGATTGACTTTCAGTTTCCAGAATGACTAGTATGTCAAATAGTCACTCCCACTTGACAAAGCTGCCCTGATAATTCTCTTTCTGGGTGAGAGGGTTTCTTGTCAGTCAGTCATTTCCGTTTGCTCACGAAGTACCCTTTGCAACAGGGCTTTCACATGGGAGTTTTGTTTGTTTATTTGTTGCCTGGGCTACACTGAGTAATCCTGGGCTTTTTAGCAACTCTGAGTTTAACGATAAGGACAGAAAGCAGAGGAAGTAATATCGAGGCAGTCTTGCCAAGGAAGATGTTTTTTCAGTATTTGACAAGGGTATATCCTGAGATGGGATGCAAAGTTCGTTCAGAAATTTTATGAGGAAATTCCCCTTTAGCCTCACTTTATGATCATCTCATCTTTTTGCTGTGACGATGAAGAGCACTGGTTTTTGCAAGAGAGAATAATACGATTGTCTTTAATTGCCTTATAACATGTGGGAGGCATATATTTTACAACCCTTGCTGTGCTTGTGGCCCAGGGAAATAAGGCTTTAAACAGCTACACTTCCCTGTGGATGAGTGCCACCGCTATTTCAGTGTATGGGATACATTTGAGCCTCTGAGTTTTTATTTCATCCGATATTATCTGCACTTTTAAATAAAGAACCAATGATGTCAGGAAAAAGTCTCATCTTGTCAAATGGTTGCTTCACTCTTCTTTTGTTGAATGATACCAACAGATTAACAGAGTTTTACTATACTTACAGAGGCACCTAAGGTCCTGCGAGTACAAGGGCCGAGCTCAGGAGGCAGGGGCAGAGCCAGCATCTGAGAGCGAGGTCTCTTGACCAGTGGGCAGAATCTTCACGCCTGGCACAATAGCCCCAACAACCTCTATCACCAGCCCTGGCTCGAAGGACAAGAAGATGGGATAAAAGTTAAAAGGAAGAATGCTATTCTACTGTTCTGTTGCTGGGTGAAATAAAGTTCAGTCTTGATGCTCTCATTCCTGGTGAATTCATGGTGGCGCTGTGGCTCTGTCATGGAAACTCCTAGCCCAGCTCTAGAGTGTTCGTCCTAACCAAGGCAAGAGTCCCTTGGGCAAGGCTACCTTACCACCAAGACTGCATCATGGGGGCTACATTAACATTTAGTGGGTCATGTTTCTACCAGAAATCTAAGGACTCTCCACCTTCCCTTCTCTCTCCTTCTGATTCCAGCCTAAACTGAAGAATAATGTGTCTTATACTTTTTTTTTTTTTATGGTCCAGATAATTACCAAAAAGAAAAGAAAATCTTGTGTTAATGGGATGCCTACCAACTTCTCATTATTAGAAAATACCTAACCACAATAAAGTTCTTTAAAATTTTTTAAAATATCTTTCTGATCTGGGTAGAGGAGAAACTAGGAATCCAGTAGAAGAGAAAGTGATAGAGATTTTAAATTTTCTGTAGTAAAACACAGGTATTGAATGCCTATGATAGCCATTTGCTGTGCTAATTTCCTTTTGGTGTGTAACTTAATTCTCACAAGCACTCAGAGGTTCCCCACGATCACCTTTCTTTTACAGTGAGGAAACTGTAGCTCTCAGTGCCCTGCCCAGGGTCACACAATTAATATGTGACAGAGCTGAAATTCAAGCCTTTTGAACTCCACTATGCCATATAATAATGAAGTTTTGTTATCAAAGTTGTCATTACCAAAAAACACATCAAGATAATTTCAGATTCCAAGATGATCATTTGCTCAATCCAAAAACCCTTATTAAATAGCTCATTGAGGCTGGCGCTGTCCTAGGTACTACCCAGGGTACCTGAGTCAGGTGCAGGTTTGGCTCTTTTCCATTTGCTTAGTACAAGATCCTGAATAGAAGAGAAAATTTTAAAAGCCATAAATCCTTTCCCTTAAAGAACTTGCAACCTCATTGGGAAGTCAAGAACTAAAGACATTTAATCAAAGCCACAGTCACTGTGGAGCAGTGAGTGGGCCTGTCTGATGTGATAGGAAGACGTGAAGAGATGGAGGGACCAAGGGGGAGAGAAAAAATGAAGTCCAGTTGGGAATTGAGATCAGAGTAAGCCATGGAGTGCCTTTTACATTTCTTGAGCTAAGATGTGCTGGAAGAGTGTTAAGACCCATTATTCGGAAGATTCTGGGGTGCACGGGTCAGATGAGACCAACTGGACTCAAAGCAGTGTCCCAGGCATATCTGGTCCATCACACCTTAATGGAAGAATGACTACTCAAGTCTGGCCTCCAAAGCCTACGGTTCTCACTTTACTCAACAACATGAAGTTGTTGTTCATGAACATGAAGATTTGGTCCACTTTGGACCTTTTTAAGGTAAAATAATCATGAGTTTCCTATCACCCAGCACCCACATTTTATTCCTTTAAAAAAAAAAAAAAATCTGTATTCTCCCCCTGAGCCAGAGGCACACCCACAGTTTTAATTTGGCTCTAGAACCATGCAGTTGATCCCTTCATGCTTCTCTTCAGCATGGGAATTTCCTCTTGCCCAGTCCAACCGACATTCCTCATGTTGTCTGGGCCTGGCAGCTCAAGCAGGATGCCCTTCTTGGCTTTTTACCCTATATTCCATTTCCTGCCTCTAATCCTGGTTCCAAGAGACTTGAGGCTTGCTGATCTCATCATCCTTGCTGATCTCTTGCACCCAAGCTTGGTCCCCTTCTGCTGCTGCTCCATTCGCTAGACTTGTAGGAGAGGCCAGACCTCCCCAAGGCCCCTGTGAGAAAATGCAGACATGATGCCAACCCACTCTTTGAGGAGTCCCAGTGTCTTTCCCTATAAGTCCACCAGAAAGCCAAATATTGTCTCAACACCTTACGCAAAGTCTTTTGTTAAATTATATTCCTTCAGCCTTTATTTTACAAGAATCTCCATTTGAACAACATTCTGTCTTTTGCACAACTTTAACTGGAGATTTTGCCCAGGGCATTCATACCAGAGGCAGTATAGGAGGTGGTCAAGAATCAGATTCTACAGTTAGTCCAAAAGCTGCGATTTATTTAATTCCTCAAGACCCAAGTTTCCTCACCTGAAATATAAGGTTGATAATGCGCTCACATCATAGACGTGTTTGAGACTTAAAACAGCTAATTCCTTCAATGGGCATATTGTTTAGCCCTTGGCAAACAGTCAACAATGGGTAGCTATGAGGGGCTTCTGGCTGGCTCAGTCCTCGGGCCTCATGGGTTTAAGCCTCACATTGGGTGTAGAGATTGCGATAAAAAAAAATAAAGGATAACTATTGCATTATTAGGACATACACAATATATTATTTTTAGAGTCTAACTCTGGGGAAAAAATGTTTTGTCAGATAACGAGAGGTGTTGAACACAGCATCTGTCCCTTTTTGCCTTTGCAGCCACACTCAGGATTCAAAAGTTTTAATCAGCTCATAAAGTGGCTGGTAGTGTCTACTCCTTCATGTCCAATTCCACAGGTTCTGAACCTTGGCTGCACATTCAAATCACCTACGGCGCTCAGAAAATATAGACCCAAATCTCCCAAGTATCACTATTTTTCTTAAGTTCTCCATTGTTTGTAATGCATCCAATAGTGAAAACAATTGATTTAGGCTCTCTCTGTTCTTTTTTTAATCTTAATTATCCAGATTTACATTGCTCCACTGTATTAACTCTTTTAAATCTTTTCGAAAACAGGAAGGTTATGAAACTCACAAAAGATGGATAGATGGTCAGACGGAGACTGTGAGTACTATATGCACCAGGATTGTCCCAATAAGAACCGAGAGTACAAAATGGGTATGAATGGCATTTCAAAGACTTAAAAACAAATGACTACATTTGAATGAAGGACAGGAATAAATAAAAAACGACAGAAAATGTTCCAGTCTAGTGTGCCTAAGGGGATAGATTGACACGAGCAAGGAAATGGGGGAGGGGTGGTCTGTGCTTTCCAGTGACTCGCAGAGAAACTGACCCAAAAGGCACATCATTTCAGATATTTCAATACCTGGATGAACATGAGAAATCAACGTACAAGTGGAATATACATCCCTCCTCTGTCTCAAATCATTATTTCATTTCCTTTGCTATCTGTGACCCCCACCATACACCCAGGCGAGTATCATTTTACACCTGGATTAAGCTTATGACCGCTGTAATCAGAAGAAGAGATTAGAAAGAACAGGAAGAACTGAAAGGGAAGAAATTGTTCTCTGAAAGTAAACTCAGCTTCTATTTCTACTACTGAGCCAGAAGCCTGAATCTAGCAAAAGACCTTTGTTACAACAGCTTTCCTAACTTTTGTCTTCTTTATCTGGCATGTGGAGATGGTATCATATTGACTGGGTGGAAATAACACTATTTTATCATGGCTATTAAAAATAATGAAATAGGGACAGCTGGGTGGCTCAGTCAGTTAAACGTCTGACTCTTGGTTTCAGCTCAGGTCATGATGTCAGGGTCCTGGGATCGGGCCCTGCATTGGGCTCTCTGCTCAGTGGGGAGTCCGCTTGAGGATTCTCTCTCTCCCTCTGCTCCTTCCCACTGCTCGCTCTCTGCTCAGCGGGGAGCCTGCTTCCTCCTCTCTCTCACCTGCCTCTCTGCCTACTTGTGATCTCACTCTCTGCCAAATAAATAAATAAAATCTTAAAAATAAAATTAAAAAAAAGAAGCACTGATGTCAAGGCCAGAAGTCAGAGGTATTCTGGGAAGGATTTCTAGGTCAGTAAAAGGGCAGGATAAGAGGACAGATGTGGCCCATCCTCCTCAAAGAGTCTAGAATTATGTGATGAAGCAATCTAGAACCTGATAGACCAAGAGGAGAAGGAAAAACATACGGGCAATAATTTGCTTAGATTTGCCCTAAAAGTTTATTTAGCAGATGCCTCTTTCCTGCATTTAGTCTCTCTGTTTTGGACATCTGCTACTGCTTAGTTTGGAAAACTTATCCACCCCAAAACAACTTTATGCTCCATATACGGACGAGATAAATATGAATAAGTAAAAGCCCGAACATTTGGCAGGAAAATGTAGGACTAAGATTGAGGTTATTTATATTTAAATAGTCATTTAAATGGTGAAATTCCTTATTAATGTTTCTTTCACGTTCTTAGTATGTGTGTTTTCTTTTTTTTTTTTAATGAACCACTTTTTCAAGGTGATTTATTTTACTTTATTTATTTATTTATTTTTATAGAGAGGGAGAGAGAGAGAATCTCATGCAGGCTCTGCGCCCAACATAGAACCTGACATGGGGCTCAATCACATGACCCTGAGGTCATGACCTGAGCTGAAATCAAGAGTCAGACACTCAACCGACAGAGCCTCGCAGGTGCCCCAAGGTTTATCTATTTATTTGAGGTAGGGGAGGGGCAGAAGGAGAGGGAGAGAGGGAATCTCAAGCAGACTCCGTGCTGAGCGCAGAGCCTGACACCTCCATCCCACCATCCTGAGATCATGACCTGAGCCAAAATCAAGATTCAGATGCTCAATCAACTTAGACACCCAGGCACCCCGTGTTCTTTCTTTTTATTTATTTTATAGTACATAATCCTTTAGTGTTTTATGTGGGAACTTTAGAAAATACAGAATAATGTAAAGTAGAAAATAAAAGCTATTGTTGTAATCTCACTAGCCAAATGAAACTACTGTGAAAATTTTGGTTATAACTTTCTAGAAATGTTTTCTCCAAATGTCTGTAGGTGTGTATATTCCAAAAAGGGACTTATGCTATAAATGTAGTGTATAAAAATCATGACCATTTTTTATGTCCTTGGATTTGGTTTCCATAAATTCTTTCATAATTATAATAAATATATGAATGCCTTTTAAAGAATTTTTTATTTTTAAGTAATTTCTATGCCCAACACCAATCAATCTCTACTCACAACCCCAAAATCAGGAGTCACATGCCCACTGAGCATGTGAGTCACAACCCACTGAGCCAGCTATGCACCCCAAATATATGAATACCTTTTTTTTTGGTTTCTTTTTTGTTTTTTAAGAAGGCTCGACACCCAGCAAGGAGCCCATGTGGAGCTTGAATGCAGGACCCTGAGACCTGAGCTGAAATCAAGAGTAGGAGGCTTAACTGACTGAGCTGATATAGCTTCCTATTGATACATTTTAACTGTGATGCCTTTCCAAAACATTGAAGTGGCCAAGAGAATTTGTAAGCATGATATTTGTTGTTGTTTTTACTGTCCTGCCCTTTGACTCATAGTACAAAAGGTCCATGAAATAGGTGGGGAGCCATCTGTCAGTAGCTGACCCAGAAGGAGGACCAACGGTCTTTACTTCTAGAATACGTGTTTCTATACTTGAGAGGAGATTCAGCTTCAATCTTAGTCCAGTGAGTGAGGATTTTTTGTGAAATTCCAGCCTTCGTAGGAAGCAAGTTTCTTTTCACTAGTAAAATGAGAAGTGGAATGTATGAGGGCAAGGGGCCGCGCTCCTTTTCCCAGGTTACCTTTCCTCCTTTACAGGGAACTGCTGCCCCCCAGAGGATAAATGCTTAGGGGAAGGTCTCTCTGGGAAACTCAAGGCCACCGGGAGAAAATTCTCTCCTCCTCCTCCTCCTCCTCCTTCTTCTTTTTAAGATTTGTTTATTTGTGAGAGAGAGAGAGAGAGAGAGCACATGCATGTGCTTGCACGAGTGGGGAGAGGGACAGAGGGAGAGACTCTTCAAGTAGACTCCCTGCGGAGCACAGAGCCCCAAGGCAGGGCTGGATCTCAGGACCCATGAGATCCCCACACATGAGATCACCACCCAAGAGATTACGACCCATGAGATCACAACATGAGTGGAAAGCAAGAGCCTGTTGTCCAACCAACTGAGCTACCCAAGTGTCCCACTTTCTTTTCCTAATGAATACATTCCCATCCTTTCTTTTCCTTGCTCTTATGGAGTTGCTGTACAATTTCCATTTGCCTGAGAGATTACTAATTCTCTTTTTTATCTGGCTGTGGGTTTTTTTTTCCCATATGAAAGTTCTTATGTACCCAGGAGGATGTGGGACTCACAAACTTTCTGAAGCTTTGGCAGGGAAAGCTTTCTGTTCCTGAGGAAACTAGTGTGGATCTGCCACAAACACCAGAGAACAAGAACCTCCCAGGGCAGAAGACTTTGAATTATATAGGATAACTTAGCCATGGAGGAAATTAAAAAATAAAGTCCAGTAAAATACCTCAAGTTTAGTGGGGCTCCTAGAGTTGGTTTCAAAAGACCACCAAAGGGATGCTTGGGAGGTTCAGTTGATTAACCATCTGCCTTGGGCTTAGGTCATGATCCCAGGGTTCTGGGTTCAAGTCCTATATCAGGTTCCCTGTTCGGCTGGGATCCTGCTTCTCCCTCTGCCTCTGCCTCTCTCTCTGTCTCTCATGAATAAATAAATAAAATCTTTAATTAAAAAAAAAAAGACCACTAGACTTTATATGAATCTAAAAGAAAGAATCATAAAGTTTCTCCAGAAAAGTGATACAGTAGGCCTGAAGAAAAAAAATCCTCCAGGCTGGGAGGAAAGGCAAATAAATGCTCTGTTGTCACCATGTCTGGGGGCCCAGCAGAAAAATTATAGCATGCAGCTTGTAGAAATGCATCAAGTATACTGAAGTTAGTCTATGGAAGAGAGCAACTTAAAAGGGACTTTTCAGGGCACCTGGGTGGCTCAGTGGGTTAAAACCTCTACCTTCCGTTCAGGTCATGATCCCAGGGTCCTGGGATGGAGCCCCACATCGGGCTCTCTGCTCTGGAGTGAGCCTGCTTCCTCCTCTCTCTCTCTCTCTCTCTCTCTTTCTCTCTCTGCCTGCCTCTCTGCCTACTTGTGATCTCTGTCTGTCAAATAAATAAAAACAAACAAACAAAACAAACAAACAAAAAAACTTTAAAAAAAAAGGGACTTTTTCCTCCTAGGAACTTCCAAGAGGAAAAGTTTAGATTTATATGAGAATTAATACTATGATTAAAATAAAGTTAAAATATACCATTATGATATTAAGATAACTAAAGTATTAATAAAAATTTAAACAGTGTAGCTAGTGTTTCTCTTATAAACATTCTCAAAAATGTTTTTAGATGAGGAAAAGGAAAATTTAGCTCTCATTGAATGTCCTTTCAATTCTAAAATAAAAAATAGAGATAGGCAAATTGACATCTCACCCATAATTTATAGTTATAAAAAGGGAATGAAAAGACAAATGAAGGAGAGCCCTTTCATTTGTTAAATGATTAATTATAAAGAAAGAGTTTCCTATTGAAAAGACTCTAAGAAATTCTTTTAGAGGGCACGTGGATGGCTCAGTGTGTTAAGCCACTGCCTTCACCTCAGGTCATGATCTCAGGGTCCTGGGATCAAGTCCTGCATCAGGCTTTCTGCTCAGCAGGGAGCCTGCTCTCTCTCTCTCTCTGCCTGCCTCTGCCCACTTGTGATCTCTCTCTGTCAAATAAATAAATAAAATCTTAAAAAAAAAAAAAAGAAATTATTTTAGAGGCACCTGTGTGGCACAGTAGGTTAAGCATCAAACTCTTGGTTTCAGCTCAGATTGTCATCTCAGGGTCCTGAGATGGAGCCCCTACTGGGCTCTGTGCTCAGGTGCTCAGAGGGGAGTCTGCTTAAGATTCTTTCTTCCTGGGCGCCTGGGTGGCTCAGTGGGTTAGGCCGCTGCCTTCGGCTCAGGTCATGATCTCAGGGTCCTGGGATCGAGTCCCGCATCGGGCTCTCTGCTCAGCAGGGAGCCTGCTTCCTCCTCTCTCTCTCTGCCCGCCTCTCTGCCTACTTGTAATCTCTGTCTGTCAAATAAATAAATAAAATCTTAAAAAAAAAAAAAAATTCTCTCTTCCTCCCCCTCTAAAATAAATAAATAGATCTTAAAAAAAAAAAAAAAAAGAAATCCTTTAACCATGATTTATAGAGTTTTCATATTACATTTAAAATGTATGAATAAAAAGTAAATATAAGCCAAGTTTATGTGATACTGCTCAAATACTTTGATAAATTATTTTATAGATTCTGGCTATGAAAGATAGCTATATATTTTGTCCCAGTTTTGTCACTCAAGAAATGAAAATTCAAAAACATAACATGTAATTTCATGGGATAAGTTTAGTATTTTACAAAATGTTAAATTAAATGCAAGTTTCAAGATTCTAAACACTTGACATGTAAAGTATTATTGATTTACACTGATGTTTTAAAATCTATAAACATGAATATGGGCATACAACTGGATTTAGTTTTTACTTGAATAACAAGTGTCATTGGAAACTAGTCTCATAAACCTTGGATAACACTGTAACTTAGGAGAACCTGCAGAGTTCTTCCATTTGCCCCACTGAGTAAACTTAGAAAAGTAAAAATTTTTTTAAAAGATTTTATTTGTTTATTTGACAGACAGAGATCACAAGTAGGCAGAGAAGCAGGCAGAGAGAGAGAGGAGGAAGCAGTCTCCCTGCTGAGTGCATAGCCAGATTCGGGGCTCGATCCCAGGACCCTGGGATCATGACCTGAGCCGAAGGCAGAGGCTTTAACCCACTGAGCCACCCAGGTGCCCCTATATTGAACTTTAATACCAACTTAATATTTTTTAATCCACAGTTGTCTTTGGAACCTTGAACTAATAGATTAGTAACTAATACTTAGTTAATAATCAACGTTTACCTAGGGACTTTTAGAACTATTGAAGTTCAGAGTGCCAAGAATAATCTAATACATTACTCTCGTCTCAAGCTAACAAGTTAGCCTCCCACAGTTTCATGATCCTGGCAGAAGACACCTGAGTCCAAGACAACATTGCATATCGCAATCCCAGCGTTTCATGGGGTGACCCAAGGGAGGGGTTCTGCCGAGACCTGCACTACACACATGGTGGATTGCATAGCAGGAGAGGAACCCCGAGTTTTAAGAAGACAGATATTTTATAATGAGCAGTAAGCCTGCCTGACCTTTGGGCTGGAAGGAGACATTATCTTTAGTATAAGGGACAGTAAATAAAATTGTCCTTTACTCAGAAAGGAGACACAATCTCTACTCCCAGGGCTGTTCATTGTACAAACATCCTTGAAAGATAGTGCAGAACAAAGTTAGCCATTGCCTCTGCTCTTAATATGTGCAGAATTGGGGCACCTGCATGGCTGAATGTGTTAAACCCTCTGCCTTTGGCTCAGGTCATGATCCCAGGGTCCTGGGATCGAGCCCTGCATCGGGCTCTCTGCTCAGCAGGGAGTCTGCTTACCTTCCTCTCTCTCTCTGCCTGCCTCTCTGCCTACTTGTTATCTTTGTCTGTCAAATAACTAAGTGGAATCTTAAAAAAAAAAAAAAAGATGTGCAGAATTATGAGAAACCCATGGAGGCTTGTCTCCCAACACAAAGAGAAATAAAAAAATAAAATGTACAGTTCCTACATAGCACTGAAGCTTGTTTTCAGAATGTGTTCTTATTTATGCATGAATACTTTTTCCCTTCAGAATACTCAATTAAGGCAAAATAAATATAAACATCAAATTATGGTAGACTTGGTAAAGCTATATTTTTTTAAAGATTTTATTTATTCATTTGACACAGAGAGATCACAAGTAGGCAGAGAGGCAGGCAGAGAGAGAGGAGGAAGCAGGCTCCCCGCGGAGCAGAGAACCCGATGCGGGACTCGATCCCAGGACCCTGAGATCATGACCTGAGCCGAAGGCAGCGGCTTAACCCACTGAGCCACCCAGGTGCCCTTGGTAAAGCTATTTTAAAACCTAGAGTTTTAAAGCCTTAAGTATTGTCATTTAAATTTAGCTAACTACATAAGTATATATGTATGCATGTGTACATATCAGAGCTAGAGCAAAGTTAACGAATTTTTAAAATTATGTTTAACAAAGGAGAGATGACTTGCAGTTTGGGAAAAGAAAATTGGTCTCTGGATATGTAGTCTGCTGTCAGTGTGAGCAGGTAAAAGTTCTTTGCCTAAACTATGTTCCGACATGGCGGCAAAAATTGTCATGGCTCTGGATGTATACTCTCACTTTTCACAAGTGTGCCAATATTTATCCTGATCCTTGTGATGTTTTTGAGTACTTCATAATTGATCACAAGCATAAAACAGCACGTTTCTTCACTGCTTAAAGGAATTTTTTTCCACTGTTAACCTCTGTATGGCTATTATAAAATACTCTTTTAAAATTTTTGGTCACCTTTTCTATTATTTTTACCAACTGTGCAGTCTCTTCAGGCTACTTTTTCATATATTATCCATTTCTACAATTTGACACCAAATTCAGAAGCTTTGGGCCCCTATAGGCTGTCCCACTCACTGGCCAAGGATCTTGGAAAAACTGGACTCAAGTGGCCAGAAATACTGTTCATAGCAAGGAAGCAAGTAGCAGTGGTTATCTATGGGGAGAGCAGCCAGAGGGGAAAAGGGTATGAGAAAGACTTCCTTTTAACCACTTACCCTTTTCTTTTGCATTTGGTACAGTATGTCATTGCTTATCCAAAAGTGCATATTACAAAATAACCCTCTTCTAAATTACAATTTCACATACCCAATCCTTGAATTGCACTTCTTACGGTTATATCCGCACATGTGCAAATGACCATGGTACAAAGCTGTTCATGGCAATGCTATGTGTAATAGCGAAAGATGGGAAATGTCTAAATGTCTATTAATGGGATCAGTGAAAGGAGCTGTGTAACTGTACAGTAGAATGCAAGGCAGACCTAAGGAAGGATCAAGATTATGTACTCATATGGAAATGGTATCTCAAAATATATTAAGAGGAAAAAAAAGAGAGAGAGAGATTCAGAAAAATAAAGTATCCCTCATTTCTGTAAATTAGACATGATTTCCTTGCTTATGCATTAATATATATATTTAAAGGACACAGAAGGAATTAATATTATTGGTTGATGTTTCAAAACCTCTATTCAAAAAGCAAGCCATAAGTAGGAATCTGAACATACTGTTTCTTTCTTTTCTTTCTTTCTTTTAAGATTTTATTTATTTATTTATTTATTTGTCAGAGAGAGAGAGAGAGAGCACAAGCAGGCAGAGTGGCAGGCAGAGGCAGAGAGAGAAGCAGGCTCCCCACTGAGCAGAGCCTGATGCGGGACTCCATTCCAGGACCCTTGGATCATGACCTGAGCCGAAGGCAGTCGCTTAACCCACTGAGTCACCCACGAGTCCCCATACTGTTTCTTTCTGTTCACAGCAAAACTTTGGTCTTTTTTTCTTTTATCTTTCTTTCCTTTGTTTGTTTGTTTGTTTGTCTTCAGGTCTTAACTTTTTGTCACATGTATTTTTGCAAATGTTCAAAATAGCTAGGTTGTATTCTGAAATTTTTAAAATTTTCATATGTGTGTATGAGAAGGTACATTTGCATTTGTAATGTAAAAAGCGGCATGCTAGAGAATTAAGGGTTTGTCTTAAGGGACTTCCTAAATTATGGCCTGAGGGAGCTATTCATCTGTTTCATCACTTGATCACAACATTTTACTAGTCAAATATTTTGTTCATTATCCAATTTATGAACAAAAATTCAATTCCACTCCCGAGTCTACTACCAAAAGCAGTGGTTCTCAAAGTGTGGTCCTCAGACCAGCAAGTCAGCATTATCTAGGAACCTGCTGGAAATGGAAATATCCAGCAATCTGTGTTTGAGCAAGCCCTGGATAATGCTGAAGGGGAAACATTAAGAATCTGATTAAAAGAATTGTTTTGATGACTAAAGGGAGAGGAGAGAAGGAAAGATAGAACTAAGAGAGAAATTCCCAAGGGGCATTTCAGCCTGTTTGTTAACAGAAAGGTCTTTCTTCAGACTTGTTTCTCGGGAATTCGATCGTATGTACTTTGTTTCTTTTTTTAAACCCAAACTTTATTCTATTTTTTTTTTTTAAGTACTCTCAATGCCCAGTGGGAACTCAAGCTCATAACCCCGAGACCAAGAGTCCCATGTTCTACAGACTGAGCCAGCCAGGCGCCCTTGTACTGTCTCTCGTAAGTACTGACTCACCTTCCCATGCACCAAGGTTGGACCTTAGCCACCTTTTGACCTGAGTGAACTGATTCCAAAGACGACAAAGTAATTAACATAGAACTTCTCTGTTGATAACTTCTTCTTCCAGAAACCACTTCGATCATTTTCTGGACCCGAAATGAGTACGGGCAATCCTTACTTGGCACGGTTCTGATATCTACAAATTTTGGATCTGTTTTCTACAAATTTAGTTAAATGAAGACCAGTACCACAACAATGCAGTGCAAATTTCAGTTACCACAAAGTGCAAATTTCGCAGTCCTGGAAACACTAGGGAAATAACAGATGTACATCCTGATGAGTGGCCAATCAGATCTCTTCCATCAGAGTCATCTTGATGAGTGGCCAATCACATATCTTCCTTCAGAGTCTATTGCTAAGTTGTCAGCCTGTGTCTGTTACGCAGTTCACGCAATCTGCCAGGCATGTAGTTGCTGTAGAGGCTCTTTTTAGCCAACTAACTTGAACAAAGGAAACCTGACAAAGATAGAAGTGTCCACAGTGACCCCCAGCTCCCTGGCAGAATACAAACAGGCCTGTTAGGTGATCCACTGTGAAATATCCATAAATCCTAGCTAACCAATGGGTTACTTCACCTGACCAAAAAAGAATTCCACACATTCCCATACCTCCTCACCCTCCCCGCTTAACTATATCACCCCCATGCCCCCCATGCCTGCCTTATTGCACACGGTCTCTCCTTTGTTCCCAACCCTCCACCATGGCCTTGGATGAATCCTTTCACCACCCCGCTGCTGGCTTCCACCTGATGGTGTCACCCCATATTTGGTGGCCCCCATCGGATCTGGACACATCACAGTGGACATTCCCAGGAATAAACCCACAGAACATTTTACAAAAATGGGTGATGGAAAGAGAATTGTCCCACAAAGATGAAAGTGCAGCAACAAAAGGAAAAGTGATATCATTAGAAAATAAGTTGGATGTCATCAGAAGTTACCGACGGGGAATGTTGATAAAGCTGCTGGACTCTAGACTCCAGGTATATATGCAGCCAGAGGAATTTGTGACAGTGAACTCACTGACATAAACACAGACCTCAATGGGACACAAAGGATGGAGTTGTCCCAGTGGAAGTGACACTTGCAAGCCCTTCACATCAGAGCACCCTCAGAGGTGTTTCAGAACACTGAAAGCAGGAAGGATGGAATCTTAAGCAAACGGAAGTTGTCAAATTATATATCCCCTGAGAGCTGGGATCTGTATGGAGGCCTTGGCATTGACTCTTGGAGAATTAGGGGCTGAACAAATGTTTAGTGAGTTGGAACTACAGTAGTTCAGAGAGACACTATTGCCATGTCTAGTGTAAGTTACTTTTAGCCTCTAGTTTAATTTCTCACTGGCTGTCATTCTTAGCAAGTTATCAGTCTGATAACAATATCTAAATGATTGTCTCTTTTTTTCTGAAAGATATATAAATACCTGTGAATTTTCTTTATTAAGCTAGGAAAGGGTTTGGGGCTCTCCTGCTGTGTTTATGATGGTTAAAAGAAAGAAGTAGAGGAGGGGGTGAGAAGGGGAGACAAAGAGCCAAGACCAGAGGAAGAAGGAGAAGCTCTGTTCTCCCGCCCCCCAGCCCCCTCTGAATTGCTTTCCCTCCAACGATTCTCATTCTTTTCTTAGGGTTCAGGTCTTGTAGATCTTAGTCATTTTAAATGTTCTTATTTAAGGTTCTCATTCAGACAGCCTTTCCGTCATCTGGCGTTCATGGCCACGGAATCCCACGGCTTATTCTAAGGACTGACTCTCATGCAGGATGCCTTGTTTCCATGTGTGTTCATGTTTCGACTATGAACTCATCTGTAGCTGTGCTTGCTTTTTGCTTCGAGAACCCATTGTGCCCCAGGCAAAAAAGAGTTCGGGCAGATCCATTCTTGTTGACTCTGTCAGGAGTCTCGAGATGTCACTGCACTGGGACACATTCTTAGGTCAGGTTCTCACTCTGGAGTTTGGGAGACTTGAATGGTAAAAGAAAACCAAACTCCAAACCTCTCTGAGGAGCCAGACTCTAAGATGTTAACAATGAGAAGAAAGGGGTACATATAGGAACTCTGGGTACTATCTTTGCAACTTCTTTGCAAACCCCAAATTATCCAAAATAAAGAGGTAATGTTTTAAAAATGAAGCCCCCCAGTTCCTAAACCAGTTAGGTAAGCTGTGGAGTCAGCTTGTATGCTTACTGGTCCCATTTTCACCTCCTTCTTCATTGTGGGTCTCTGCTATATCCCTTCTTCCTTGCAAGTTCAGCTATGAATTTAAAAAAGTCTTTGTTATATCTTATCTAACATTTCTGGGAGTTATTGTAGGGAGATTTTGAGATCCTATCAGCTCACTGTGTGTGGAATCTTAACTCCCCATCACTCTTTAATCCACATAAATCAAGCTTCTATCCCCACCACCAAAACTGTTCTGGTCAACCTTACCGTAACACTCACCTTGCTAACCAGTCGTTGATTCTTAATCATGGACTCGATCTTCCATTAACATTTGAACCATTGCACATGGCTTCCTTGAAACCCTATATTCCTTTGATTTGTCACTTAATTCACTGCCTTTCCTCAGACTTCTTTGTGGACTTCGGCTCCTTGGCTGACCCTTCAATGTTGAGGGCCTTTGGACTCAGTCTGTTACCCAGTGTCTTATAATTTGACACCAGTCTCTCACTGATTCTATTCAGTCTAGGGATTTTAAATGTCATATACATGCTAATGACTCTCAACTTGAGATCTTATGACTTGATTTCTTCCATGCCCACCCCAGGGTCCCCAGACTCATGGATGCTATATTACTGCCTAGTCAACATTCTTACTTGAATATCAAACTTATTATTACCCAAACTGAAATCTGGATTAGGTTCTAATGGTAACAGAATAGATTGTCCCCCATATACCTGTGGTAGGCCTGGGCCAGGTCTGTTGATGTGGCAGCAAAGAGAACAGAGCAAAAAAGCCCTGCGGCATAACAAAACCCTCTCTGTGGAGTAGCAGTAGACTTTTCAGTGTGAACTTGGTCCTTTCCCATGTCTAACAGTACGCAAGAGTAAAACCACAGTTCTCTGCATTAAACACCAAATTTCTAGGGTATCTTCATGAGGGCCCTCAATCCAGAAACCTAGTATTTTTGGAGAATCAACCTCTAGCCTAGCCAGCATGGAGGGAAAGTTGCCTAACTCTATGGGAGTAAGGAAGGAATTCCCGAAGAAGTCTTCTTTCTTGTGTCTTCATTTAATGTCACATTTATTCTCATTGCATTGGATGGGAAAGGAAAGAGTCATGAGTATAGAGAATTGTTCTATGCCATTATCTTTCAGACAGCAGTGGGATCCTGGTTCTAATTTTCTTTGAGTTCAGGATCTGAATCTGAGTCAGAGGAGGCTGACACCTGTTGGGAGCTGGGGCCGGCTAGCAGACAGGCAGGAAACCAGAATGTACTTGACTTTGGAGGTTGCATGTGTCAGGGCTTGAATTCAGGTACCCGAAGACCCTCCAGGTAGATCACATGGGAAATAAAAATGGTGCAAGCCTAGGGCTGGGCTCAGGAGGTGGGAGGTCAGCCCCATGTGCATAAGAAGGACCTGAGAAGCCACTGTCCTCTCATCTGTACCCCAGGATCCTGGGAAGGGCCTCTGCATAAGGACAGGACCAGGTTTTCTCCTCTGGT
Source organism: Mustela erminea (assembly GCF_009829155.1). Lineage (NCBI taxonomy): Eukaryota > Metazoa > Chordata > Mammalia > Carnivora > Mustelidae > Mustela > Mustela erminea. Next base: position 111,708,960 of record NC_045614.1, on the reverse strand, counting down.
TGGCCTCATGAATAGCAGAGAGTAAATCCTACAAATTGATGAGCATCTGGAGACATTGTTGCCATTTTCCTTCAGGCCCTTGTGCTTGAGACCCTAGCCAGTGGCTGTTGACCATACATGATTCTCCATCCTCACTCCTTCACATGCAAGGGGTTCCCGTTCTTGTAGGAAACTCTGGATTTCCTAGTCCATCTAAGGTTTCATTAAAAGGCCCATGGGCTTTTCTGATTCCTGGGTTTCTTTTTCCTTCTTTACTTCCTGGAGGTTTCTATTAATTTCAGCCTGATGGGTCACTTTGTCCATTTCTACTCCTGAGTTTTCTCTGCACCCCAGGGTTCTAATAGGGTGGGGGCAGGGGGCATGTGCCGAGCGCTGGTCCATGCTGGGCCCTGCTGCAGCTCGGCGATCTGGAGGTGCCCCAGCACAGAAATGTGCTTGTTCCTCTCTGTGCTGGTGCTTTCCAACAGCTTTTGCAAAGGATTTTCAACCCGTGTTGATGGTTTAGTCTCACATCCATGTCCAAAGGAACCTGATGCTTCTAGTTCCTGAGGCTTTCGGCTGTTCTGCACCATAACTGGGTTGCTCTCGGCTTCCTCCACTCCCCGTTTAGGACTAAGCTTTCTCCCATCTGTTAATTTTGTCATCATTTCCCCTTTTGCTTTCCAATTTAAGAAGCTTTGTGGGCTGTTGTCTCTTTTCCAATTTTCTTGAGTGTTTAAGTCTTTTTAACCAGACTTTTTACCCTTATTTTAGTTAACTCTTAGCATCTTCCAACTTGAAACAAAAGTCAAGACTGTAATATACAGAGACAAAATCCCTTCTTGAAGGCAGAGGTAAAGGTGGAGCAAAGGTGGGGCTGTTAATGCCTCTAGGGGTCTAAAGCATCTATCTGGATTCACAAACTGAATTATTCAGAGTTCCCTGGGAAGCTTTGAGACCTCAGTTCATACTTGGTAACCTGGGGGGGATTGCCGAGGGAACTCTCATCTCCTTCCACGCAAGCAAAACATTCTTTTTTTTTTTTTTTTTTTTTAGATTTTTCAAAGATTTTATTTACTTATTTGACAGACAGATCACAAATAGGCAGAGAGGCAGACAGAGAGAGAGGAGGAAGCAGGCTCCCTGCTTAGTTCGGGGCTCGATCCCAGGACCCTGGGATCATGACCTGAGCTGAAGGCAGAGACTTAACCCACTGAGCCACCCAGGTGCCCCCTGAGCAAAACATTCCTGTGTAAGCATTTCAAAATGAATCATTTAATCTCTGTACCATCCAATCTCCTCCATGGATTTTACCTCTAGGAATCAGGGTCCCTGCAAAGAAGGAAGGCCCCCAAAGTTGGAAAATGGGCTCCCCCCCCAAAAAATTTAGTCATTTGCTTCAATCAGTACCCCACTGAGAGTCTATCCCTCAGTGATTCTTACTGTCCCACAAACATACCTCTGTCTTATCAGATGACCTTTGATCTGATTCATCTAAACTCATATAGAAATGTACTCCCAGGGAGCCTGGGTGGCTCATTTGGTTATGCTTCCGCCTTTGGCTCAGGTCAGGATCCCAGGGTTCTGGGATTGAGCCCCACATGGGGCTCCCTGCTCAGCGGGAAGCCTGCTTTTCCCTCTCCCACCCTCCCCCTGCTTGTGTTCCCTCTCTTGCTATGTCTCTCTCTGTGTCAAATAAATAAATAAAAATCTTAAAAAAGAAAAAAAAAACTAAGATAGAAAGAAAATAAATGCACTCCCTGCCTCTACTTTTTAACCTGTAAACCTCATTTAGTTCATCTGATAAATGTTCCGTTCATTTTCTACTTCGGTGAGTCTGACAGATTCAGCAACTAACCCCAAATGAGAGCCAGGCAGGGAAGACAGGAAGACTCCTGAGGAAGACCCCAGAGGATCAGCAGGCTGCCTTTTACTTCCTTTGGTTTGTCAGGGGTCCATCCAGAACATCTCCTTTGCTTCTTTTATTTATTTATTTATTTGATAGAGATCGCAGGTAGGCCGAGAGGCAGGCCGAGAGAGAGGAGGATGGGGGGCTTGATTCCAGGACCCTGGGATCACGACCTGAGCCGAAGGCAGAGGCTTAACCCACTGAGCCACCCAAGTGCCCCTCTCCTTTGCTTCTGAAGGCAGTTTTGCCAGCTGAAGTTACCACAGCCTCCTCTGGTCCAGGGTCCGGGTGTGTTTGGGGTATGTTTAGATGTACATTTATTAGAATTCCTATTTTCTTTTACTTACACAGCCAACAAGAAGACACCTAGACACAGAGTCTCAGGTTTCCTAATCAAGTAACAGAAGAGACTTTAGGTTATGTAGAAAGATCAATCATGTTAAATCAAGACTATCAAAGTTCAACAGCAAGGTAAGTAAATAAATCCCATTTCCTACTGCAAACATATTCTATAGATTAAAGAAACACTGCAAAGTTATATTTGCTTTGCAATGGATAGGAGATCAAATGATCAATCAAGTGAAGGAAACACATGTGGGCAGCATTGGGCATCCAGGAAAATTTCTGGTATTTCTTATTGACCTTAAGAGATAGAGCCTTATACATTACAATTAAATGAGTCCTTTTCTCCACCCATCTGGTCGCCTTATTTCTGAGATTACTGGATTGCTGGATTGTACATATATACACATATGTACAATCTGGATACATATATATGTAATTATATACATAATTATATATTATATATAATATAAAATTTTATATATGTATATATAAAAAAAATTTTAAGGAGGGGAGGTGCAGAGGCAGAGGGAGAGAAAGAATCTTAAGCAAGCTCCGTGTTCAGTATGGAATCCAACGTGGGTCTCAGTCTCACAACCCTGAGACCATGACCTGAGCCAAAATCAAGAGTTGGACACTTAACTGACTGAACCACGCATGTGCCCTTGGTTTGTACATATTCTCGATCCCTGATTTCTTAAGTTATTGTGGAAGACAATGACCAGCCTAGTACTTGGAAAATTTCATGTACTTGACATAATAGGTCAAGGTCATAACAGATCATAATAGGTTCCTTGCACCAGAACTGCTGCTGCTGCTGCTATTTCTTCTTCTTCTTCTTACTATTATTATTATTATTATCATCATCATCATTTTAAAAGGGTTTTTAAAAATTTATTTGAGTAATCTCTACACCCCATGTTGGGCTGGAACTCACAATTCCAAGATCAAAAGTCACATGCATGGGATGCCTAGGGGTCTTAGTCTGTTAAGCGTCTGCCTTTGGCTCTGGTCATGATCCCAGGGACCTGGGATCAAGTCCTGCATCTGATGCCCTGCTCAGTGAGAGGTGGCTTGCTTCTCCCTTTCCTTCCCCCTCTCATGCTCTCTCTTGTTATCTCTGTCCCTCTTTCTCAGATAAATAAATAAAATTTTTTTAAAAAGAGTCCTATGCTTATCCAACTGAGCCAGCCAGCTGCCCTTCCTCAGAGCTTATTAAATGACATTATACCTTCTGTAATTTTTAAAATTGAGATAAAGTATAAGTGTAAACTTGTAAAATTACTTTTCTAAAAAAAATGTTAAAGGAGAATAAAAGTAAAAGCCTCCAGCAAGGGGGCACTACCCCTTGACTGTCTTCTCTCTTCAGGGAAGACTAGAAGATCTTCCCAAGGGGCACCTGGCTGGCTCAGTTGGTGGAGTGTGCAACTCTTGGTCTTGGCGTTGTGGGTTTGACCCCACATTGGGTGCAGAGATTACTTAAAAAAAAAAAAAAAAGGGCGCCTGGGTGGCTCAGTGGGTTAAGCCACTGCCTTCGGCTCAGGTCATGATCTCAGGGTCCTGGGATCGAGTCCCGCATCGGGCTCTCTGCTCAGCAGGGAGCCTGCTTCCTCCTCTCTCTCTCTGCCTGCCTCTCTGCCTACTTGTAATCTCTCTCTGTCAAATAAATAAATAAATCTTTAAAAAAAAAAAAAAAGGCCTTCTCAAACAGAGACTGTCTCAAAAAGCACCAGCTAGTTATGTTTTGCCTCAGTCTTTCTATAGGAGTCAGGAAGATCGCAGAATGGCAGTTCTAGAAAGTTTTTGTTTTGTTTTGTTTGCCAAAGTTCTGTTGATACAATAAAAAATAATTTTCACCAAAAACAACTGACAATATTTATCTGGCTAGTCACAGACTTCAGCAGGCTTCTCATTCAGAATTCAACACTGGAAACCCAAGATCAAATTGGCTTCTGCCATAGTCTGGCTAAGGACTACAGATTTCAGTAAGCCTCCAATCTCGCAGAACTAGTATATCCCCAGTCAGAAATCTTCAGATGGAGTGTACTGACATGCATTTATTTTGATAGTTACATAATTATTTTAACTAGTATTAGGAAAATGCAACAAATTAAACCTATGGTTTCACTCCGATAAAGTAAATGCAAATCAACTTATAAAAATATGGGTAAATAATGGTACTCAGATGGTACACAAGTATGGCAAAAATCACAAAGCCTGAGTAATCCCAGAGGCAGATGTAAGAACTGGATCTGAGGACCACTACCGCCCCCCTCCCCTAGGGCCTGCTACAGACCCAGCCTCTACTTGGGGCAGACTCCCCTTACAAATAAGACTGGTAGAAGTGACCAGACCAGGGCAGTTAACAGAACAGGGAGTAAGAGGAAATGTTCAGCTGCAGTAAACTTTGTTCCCTAATGTAGTAGGGTGAGGAGAAATTTTACTTTTTTAAATGTTCTCCCTGGCTTTTAAAGTGTTAGTTGTAGCATAAAAGAGTAAGATTACTAAATTGCAAGTAGAACTGCAATTTATTTTACAGTCTAGACAGTTTAAAACAGCTCTTTGTTGAAAACCTGTATTTAAATTTATTTACATAAATTTACTTGTATGTAAATTTACTTGTATGTAAATTATCACCATTTCAACAAGTAAATGAAGGCCTAGGGGGTAAAAATTTGGTGTAGAAACTAGAAGGAACATCAGGACCTGTCCTTTTTGAATGTAGCTAGTACTCCATATAAGAAGTAATTTACTCTGAAAGAAATCAGGCACAGTTTCAACATAAATCACTGCAGGAAATAGATAATAATCCTCCATCTTTGAGTTCTACTATTCATTCCTCTAGTTATTCACTCATTCATCAAAAAATTGCTGAGTGCTTACTATATGTATAAGGAATTACTGCCAGCAATGAAAAATTCTTCTAGGGACGCCTGGGTGGCTCAGTGGGTTAAGCCTCTGCCTTTGGCTCAGGTCATGATCTCAAGGTCCTGGGATCCAGTCCCACATGGGGCTCTCTGCTCAGCAGGGAGCCTGCTTCCCTTCCTCTCTCTGCCTGCCTCTCTGCCTACTTGATTTCTGTCAAATAAATAAATAAAATCTTTTTTAAAAATTTCTTCTTATCACTTTGTTTGACCTATGAATCAAGGAAGCAAAAAAAAAAAATCATTTTGCCATTTTTGAATCAAAATTCACAACTTCTTAGAAGCTTTTATGGGTCACCTCTATTCCATTCTAATAATTTGTTTAGTATCTCCCCTCAGGACTTATTTTATACACTATTCCACAAATTGATTGACTGTTGTAGCTGGCAAAAGAATGCCCCAAGCCCCCCAGAGATGTCTATACCCTAATCCCCAAACCAGACCGATGTGGCCAGGAACCAAGGAAGGTGGGAGCCTCTAGAGGCTGGAAAACACAAGGAACAGATTCTCTCCAGGGCCTCCCTGAGGAGCACAGCTCTCCTGACCCCTTGAATTTAGCCTTTAAGACACATTTCAGTTTCCTGAGCTCTAGAAGTAAAAGAGAACACATTTTTAGTTGGTTTAAGCCATGAAGTTCCTTGTTTTGAGCTACAGGAGCAATGGAAACGAAAGCAAACATCAAAGCATTGGGCTTCCTGTTGTGAGAGACAAAAAGATGAGTAAAACACATTCACTCTCTCAGGACACTTACTGACTGGTCAGAGGAGAAGAGACACACACTAGTGTGTGTGGCATATTACAGCCAGGAAAAGGATGATTGTCCTAAGGGAGGCACCACCCAATGGCTATGGAGTCCAAAGAAGGAAATCACTTCATTTTGAGGGCAATTAGGAAGAGAAGGCTTTTGAGCCCACCCAAAGAAGTTAAGTAAATTTTAAGAGATAAAAGGCATGGAGAAATTTGTGTAAATGTGCACATGGCCTTCCGTCTGTGCAAGCAAAGACAACAGTTCTTTCTGAAGAGAGCCCCCCCTTATGACCTCATTTAACTGTAATTACCTCTTTTTTTTTTTTTTGCATTTTTTAAAAATTTCTTTTTAGTGCAACAGTATTCATTGTTTTTGTACCACACCCAGTGCTCCATGCAATACGTGTCCTCCCTAATACCCGCCACCCGTAATTACCTCTTTAAAGGCCCTAACTCCTAATCTAGTCACACTGCGGGTTAGAGCTTCAACATATGAACTTGGGGGAACCAGTCAGTCCATATCATATTGTAATTATGGTTTTAAAAATTATAGCCGTAATATATGCCAATGGCACAAAAAAATAAACTGAACAACTGCATGTCAAGTAAAAAATTAAAATTTTCTTTTCTCTCATTTATGCACTTCCTTTAGAGGGAATTGGTTTCCTTCTGGAAAAGTCTGATTGAAATAATTATAGTTAAGATGCCAGAGAGATTGCTTCCTCTCGCTTTCTCTGCCCAAATGTACCTAGGGAAGGTCATGTGAGGACCCAGTGAGAAAGCTGCCATCTGCTACCCAAGGAGAGAGCTCTCATTAGGCACGGACCCTGCTGGCACCTCGATCTTGGACTTCTAGTCTCCAGAACTATGAGAAATAAATTTCTGTTGTCTGAACCCCCCAGGCTATGGTTCTTTGTTATGGCAGCCCAAACAGACTAAGATAGCATGGTTCTCTGCATAAAACTATGCATATATCTATCCATTTTTAACACAAATAAGATCTTGCTAAATATACTGTTCCTCAATGAGCCTTTTCCACTTACGGTACATCTTGAACATCTTTCCAAACTGGTACACACAGATCTAGTGACCTCATTTTGTTCTTTTCCACTGTCATTGTATCCTATCAGTGTCCACCCCAGAATACCAGAATCCATTTGACAATTATTCTCTTTGTTTTTTTAATTAAACTTTCAATTTTATTTTGAGATCACTGTAGGTTCACACGGAGTTGTACGAAATAACACATGCATTCTTCCCCCAGTTTCTCCCCACGGTAAGGACCATCTCGGAAAACTACAGAACGGTTTCACAACCAGGATGCTGACAGCGGTGCATTCAGTATATGAATACTTCTGTCACTCCAAGGATCTCTTCTGTGGCCCTTTCATAGCCACACCCACTTCTCTCCCACCTGCTCTTTCTTTACCACCCCCCCCACAACTACTAACCTGTTTTCCATTTCTGTAATTTTCTCTATTCAAGAATGTGATCTGTATAGAATCACACAGTAGGTAACCTTTTGACATTGGGTTTTTTCATTCAGTCCAATAGTCCAGAAATTCCTCCAGGTTGTGTGTGTATGGATGAATAGATCCTTTCTACAGCTGAATAGTATTCCATGGCTAGATGTAGTGCACCTCGACTTGTTCCCCAATTGAAAGACATGTGAATTGTTTCCAGCTTTTGACTATTGTAAATAAAGCTGCTATGATCATTCACGCACAAGACTTTGTGTGAACATTAGTCTTCATTTCTCTCTGGTACATGTCTAGGAGTAACAGTTGCTACATCATATGATAGTTGCACATTTAGTTTTGTAAGAAACTGCCAAACTCTTTTTCAGAGGAGCTGTACCATTTTACATTCCCACCAGCAATGTAGAAGAGGTACAGTTTCTCTGCATCCTTGCCAGAATTTGGTGTTGTCACTGTTTTTATTTTAGCCAGTTCTATTAGATGTGTGCGATAGCTCATGGTGGTTTTGCTTCTTCCTTTTTGGAGGGAGGCAGGGAAAAGGGTTCTACACCTAGCATGGAGCTGAACATGTGGTTCAATCTCATGAACCCTGAGATCATGACTTGAGCTGAAACTAACAGTTGGATGCTTAACCAACTGAGCCACCCAAGCTCCACTCACTGTGGTATCTAGTCACATTTCTGAAATGGCTAATGATCTATAACCTCTTTGCACTTGCTTATTTGCCCTCTATCCATCCTCTTCAGTGAAATGTCTGTCAGTTCTCTCTCACGTTTTAGTAGGATTGTTTGGTTTTTTACTATTGAGTTTTTGAGTTTTAATATATCTAGATACTAGTACAGTTGACATTTGAACAATGCAGGAGTTGGGGCACTGATCCCCCATGCAGTCAAAAATTCCTACATAGGGATGCCTGGGTGGCTCAGTTGGTTAAGCAGCTGCCTTCGGCTCAGGTCATGATCCCAGCGTCCTGGGATCGAGTCCCACATCGGGCTCCTTGCTCAGCAGGGAGCCTGCTTCTCCCTCTGCCTCTGCCTGCCATTCTGTCTGCCTGTGCTCGCTCTCTCCCCCTCTCTCTCTCTGATAAATAAATAAAATCTTTAAAAAAAAAATTCCTACATAACTTTTGACTCCCCCCAAACCTTAACTATTAATAACCTCTGTGGACCAGAAGCTTTACCGATAACATAAATAGTTCATTAACAGGGTGTCTAGCTGGCTCAGTGGGAAGAGCATATGATTCTTGATCTCAGGGTCATAAGTGTGAGGCCCACACTGGGTGTAGAGATTACTAAAAAATAAATAATAATAAACTTTAAGAAATAGTCAACTTTTAAAACTGTAAAAAAATAATAAACTTTAAAAAATAGTCAAAATAAAAAAATAGTCAAAATAGTCAATTTTGTATGTTACATGTATTATATACTGTTTTCTTATAAAGTAAGCCAGAGAAAAAATGTTATTAAGGAAGTCATAAGGAGGGGCGCCTGGGTGGCTCCCTCCATTAAGTATCTGACTTAGGCTCAGGTCAAGATCTTAAGGTCCTTGGATCAAGCCCTGTGATAGGCTCTGCTCTCAGCAGGGAGTCTGCCCCTCCCTCTTCTTCTCCCTCTGTTCCTCCCCCTACTCGTGCTCTCTCCCTCCCATCAACAAATAAACTCTTAAAAAAAAGAAAGTCCTAGGGAAGTGAAAATGCATTTTACTGCACTGTATTTATTGAAAAAAAAATCTGCAAGTGGGCCCGTACAATTCAAACCTGTGTTGTTCAAAGGATAACTGTACTTTATCAGATAGATGGTTTGCAAATATTTTCGCCCATTCTGTAGCTTGTCTTTTCATCCCTTTAACAGAGTATTTCAGAGAGCAAAGATTTTTCCTTGCGTGGGATTGATCCTTGACTGCTTGAGGGCTGTCCATAGCGCCCTGAGGGTCCGCAGTCCAGAGGCTAGACTTCCACCCGGGCCAGGAACCATCTTCCCTGAACGGCTGCCTCGCTGCAGCCGCATCCCAAGTCTGGCATCTAGCCCCATGGCCACATCCTGAAGTGCCCCCAAGCTCTCCACCACCATGGTCAAAGGGCTGCCTTACCCTGTAGTGGGGGAGGACATGGCACAAGGTCGAAGAGGTGGACAGGATGATAGGACAGAAGATGAGGGAAGGGCAGGAGGAAAGGAAGGAAAAGGAGCTGGAGGAGAGAATGTCACCAGAGGAAACCAAGGAACAGTTTCAAATGTTGCCAGAGAAGTGTTTGGGCTGATGTGAAGAGAAGCACCAGCTTTTTTTTTTTTTTTTTTTTGCAGCTCGAGGGAAAAGAATTTTTCCATGAGGAAGAAAAACAGAGACAAGAGGAGCAGAGTGCCCTGACCCCTGTGATGTCAACTTTTTACCTGCAGAGCTTGACTGGTGCATCAAAACTCATCTCCTTGGCCCGGGAAGATGTAGTGACCCCAGCATCCTCTAGGACCCCAGTGGGCCTGGTCTGGTGGCTGCTTTTGTAGAGGGACCCCAGAGCATGGGCAATTCCAGGGTCCAGGCGGTGCCGAGGGGACTGCTCAGTGCCCACCTGACTCAGGGCCCATGCAGCCTACCTCAGTCCTGTGGGCAGCTCAGAGCACAGGCGCATTTCCTTCAGCATGGTCCTGGTCTCAGCCATAGCCACAGCCTGACGCCACGCACGGCCATGTTCAGACGACCCAGACAAGGCTGTCAGAGCTTTTTGTGGCCTGTGTCTATTAGCTTTCCTGGGTTGCTGACTTCTTCAGTTCCATTCTGGGACCAATGAGGCAAGACCAAAACCCAAGGAACTCACGTGTCGGTCAAGGTTTCTAGCCAGCCTGCCTTCCCTTCTCCATTTCTGTCTTCTTCTGTCTGCTTTACACATAATATCCAGGGGTTTTAGTTGTACTTTGCAGGAGAAATAGGGCAAAGTGTGTCTATGCCATCTTCCGAGAAATGAAAGTCATTGTTTTTGATGGCTAAATAATGTGCATGGCATATAGTTCATTAACCGGTCTCTCTCTGATAGCATTGAGGTTGTTTCAAGGGTGTTTTTTTGTTGTTGTTTTTTGTTGTTTTGGGGGGGGGCTATTAAAATAATGACAAAAGAAAGAGAGCTCTTTTTTTTTTTTTTTTTTTTTAAGAGTTTATTTATCTGAGAGCGTGAGCCAGAGATCACAAGCAGGGGGAGCTGCAGAGGCAGAGGGAGAAGTAGGCTCCCCATTAAGCAGGGAGTGGAAACGTGGGGCTTTATCCCAGGACCCTGGGATCATGAACTGAGCGGAAGGCAGATGCTTAACTGACTGAGCCACCCAGGTGCCAAGGAATAGATGTTCTTGTTCTTTGAGGGTTTAGGGATGGAAAATGGGAAGAGAGGCAGAAGACAGTGTAGGAGAGAGTTCTGGGTTCTTGTGTTAATATATGCATAGGATAAAATTCCTAACTGGAATTGCTGGGTCAAAGAACGTGTGCATTTTAATTCATCATATTGTCAAAATATATTCAAAAAGGTTATACTAATTTAAACTCCCACCAGCAAAAGAATATGTGTTTTTCCTGAGTATTGTCAAATTTTCTGATCTTTGATCACCTGATTGAGAAGTCTTCTCTTTTTTATGTGCTTCTTTTCCTTTCTCTATCGGATCAAAAGTGGGACTTGTGCCTTTTTCATTTTCTTGATGTCTTCAAGGACCCAGCACCATGCTACATACCATAATAGTTATCTGTTGATTATTGATAGTTTTAGCACTTCCAATAAAGGATTAGAGCTGGTCATAGAGAATTCTGGCAAAGTTTCATGACTTCAAATAAAACACACAACTTCACAAGGTTTTACAAGTAAGCGTTCTTCAGAATGTTGTCTGTAGATTAACCTGAATCAGAATCACACAGGAGTAAAGGAAAGTCTAACACCATGTGCCTCCTGATATGATGTCTTGAAGAGGATCCTTCATGCCCTAAATGTAATATTCTTGCCAAAAATGTTGACATTGAACCTAATAATGAGGGAACAATCAGACAAATTAAAAGTGTGGGACATACTAAAACAAAGAAATGAAACCAAACTGCTCAGGAATCTTCACAAATGTGAATGTCCTAGAAGACAGAAAAAAACAAGCAAAGCAGATAACGAGATCGCAGGAAATGCAAGCACACAGCACATACACATATACACATTATACATATGCATGTAATAGTCTTTCTAATGAGAAAATTCCTTCTCCAAGGGGGTGTTCTGTTCTAGATTAAAAGAGGCTACAGGGACAGGCTCACTAAATATAATGTGTAACCCTTGCTTGGGGCCTATATTTTATTTATTTTATTTAAGGCTATAAAGTACATTATTGGGACACTTGAGAAGTGTTGACTGTAGATAGTTTTGAAGATATTATTTTAATAGTAAACTTGGGGGGATATAATGATATTCCTGTGATTCCACGGAAGGAGAATGTCTTTATTTTCTGATGTAGTGTCAAGTATTAGGAGTCAAGTATCACTACTATGTCGGTGATTTGCAGAAAGCTAAAAAAAAAAAGTCATAAAACTGAGAGAGAGAAAATGTAGTAAATGGTTAACAATTGATAAGTGTGACAAAGATTTGGTGTTCATTTCTTTACTCTTGCAACTCTTCCTTAGGTTTTGAGTTTTTCAAAACAAAAAGCGGGCCCCACTTCAGATCCAATCCCCTGAATCTGGGTAGAACTGAATCTGGGCAGAACTCACTTCTACAGGCATTCCAAGTAGACCTTCCCATTGATATTTATTCATGCTACAGTTTTGGATGCACCAATTTGAAGTATAATACTGTATTTTTATTTTAGTCTTTATGAAGGTAGAGCTAAAAAAAACAAAACAAAAACAAAACCCTCCATATCTTGGCTACACAATAGAATTTAAGAACATTGGGTTAACAGATTTAAATCCAGTCCTTATATACAGCTTCTACAGTCCTTTCTGTGGTCCTCCTCAATTTTCACTATTTCCTTCAACTCTCTGAATCTTTACTTACCTCTATGCAAATGGTTTTCAGAGTTATTGTGAAGGATGTGTCAGTGAGTGCTGCCCCTCACATTGCATCCTACATTCCAGCAGAAGCTAGCCTCTTGTTTCCTCCAGCACCTGAACAATAGAGGTGAGTAGCTATCCAGCTATCCTATCCTATCCAGCTCAAGGCAATTCTTAAACACTTAAATGACAGATGTAGGGACAAGCATGTATTATATTGTGTTTACTAAACAATAAATGACATTAATAAATAATAAATGAGTTAAAGATCCAAACACATACCTTAACGAATGTTTGCATCTCTGTAGCTTATCAAGACGCTGCTTTAAACGCCTGTCACTTAAGATCAACTGATGGACTTGAAATAATGTAAGAACCTCGAAGGAATACATGGTACTTTCCAGAAGAAGCCATTACTATCAGCATAAAGCCTATTGTTTCTAAAATTTTGTTTTTGAACTGACAAACTCATAGTAATTCCTTCATTAGTGAATGATGGATTACAATTGGTAGCTGGGTTTAAAGTTGTCAGTTGTGGCTATTTAAGAGTAGAAATGGCCTCACATGATCCAGCTTAGCTAAGAAGTAGTTGCAGTGGACTTTAAAAAGGCTCTAATTTTAGATCTAAGGCAAGTAGAAAGTTTATCTAGCCACAAAAAAATATGCTCTCTGTTGATAGCAAACTTTGTTAATATGTGCATTTTGGATCTTTAACTCATCTATTACCTAATGGTGTTTCGTAAGCGGATACAGATGTGGTAAACAAAGCATTCGTTGGAAATACCTTGTAGGGTTGCAGGTGCAGTGGTTTGGATTTTGACTAGATTTTTGATTAGGAAGCTTTTTTTTTTTTTTAAGATTTTATTTATGTATTTGAGAGAGACAGAGTGAGAGAGCATGAGAGCAGAGGTCAGAGAGAGAAGACTCCCCATGGAGCTGGGAGCCTGATGCGAGACTTGATCCAAGACTCCGGGATCAGGACCTGAGCGGAAGGCAGTCTAACCAACTGAGCCACCCAGGCGCCCCAGGAAGCTTTTTTTAAACCTTGAAACCCCTTTAGCAACTGTGACCTAAACAAGAATTTAGCCCTTGTTTATTTCCTTTTTAAGAGAGTCTGGAAATCCTCCACAGCATGTAGCAGTAGTACTAAAGCTAAAGAAAACAGTCAACAATAGGTGTTAATTGTTGATTGATTTCACCCTGTGATTGATTGGTTTCACCCTAAAGACTCCAGTGAGACTAAATGGTTGGTCATTTTTCTGATTTAGTATTTCGTTTGGTTTCTCAGACCCCAGGAGGGTTTTAGTAGGTTTTAGATGTGACAATAAGGATCTTTGACCTTCATTCTCAGAAAATATCTGATGTTACATCTGAATTTGAACATTATTATAGGGAGATGGATAAGGAGCAGTATCCCTAAACTGAGACCCATGTCTACTTTGTCATCTTGGTGTCAGTTTATGTCAGAGTTCCTGGCACAATAATAATTTTTTGAAAAAGCATGTATTTAGAAATCAACTATCATATACAGATACAGAAAATTATATAAACTTTTCCAGTTAGCAGCCCTTAGGTGGCCATCTGAATTAATGAGAAAATGCTTCCCTGGTAATATATTGCAGTGTGGGTAGTGTTTTCAAGTTAAGTGACTAAATGCATTGGGCCTAACCCAGGCCTGGGTCAGGGCTACAGTTGAAAACCTCTGGGTCTTAACAAATCGTTTAGTTTTATTTAAGCAGCAAGGGTTGTATTGCTCTCAATTTCCATTAAACCAACATGCATTAGGTATTAAGCAATTAAAGTTCAAAGCCTTTTGGAAAATAATGAGCAGTATAGATCAGAATCACAATCTATCTAGTCCCAAAGGGGCATGGAGCTATCTGCCGGAAGCGTCCATTTAAATTCCTGCGTTACAAGGAAAATCACTCCTTAGCTGTTAACCCTTTGCAAAAGTTCACAATGATTTTATCGGGCATTCCGCACACGCAAAAATTATTAGTTTTATTTTAAAAACAGAACGAGGAAAGACCAGAGGCAGCATAGGGAGAACAGAGTTGATTACTCCAGAGACAATTTGCAAAGGACACTGCACGGTTTTTCCTCGCTGGGCACAATGTACTACGGTACGCCGGATTTTCTGGGACGTGCTGGGTGGCCGACATTTTCCCTAGCAGGGAGTTTCACACTTTTAAGATGAGAAGAGATGTTGAACGCTCAGCTAAAGGGCAAGCAGCCCTTTACCGTCGAATTAAACAGCGGTGGGAGCCGGCGGAACAACCCCATTTCCTCTCCCCAGTGCAGAGCGCGGCCGGGTCTCCGTCGCGGCCCCGAGAGCCGGAGGCGGACGGCAAGCTCGGCCCCACGGGCTCGCGGGGAAACGCCGGCCGCCCAGCACGCAGCCGCCCCAGGCTTCCGCCTCCCGGACCCGCTCGGTTCCCCCGGCCGCCTCTGCTTCGGGGACGCGGAAACCCCGTAGGAGCGGGGCGGGCGGGGAGCGCGGTTTGGCCACCACTTGCTGCAATATTCTTCCGCCGCAAGGCAAAGAGTCCCAACCTTCCCCCAAGACCCTGGGATTTCCAGCGGCCCTGTAAGATCAAGAAGTCACCAAATTTGGATTTTCCCACCGACTCGTTTAGGATATTTTCTGAGGTAAGGACCCCAGGATCACAATTTGGGGGATGGCCGAAGAGCGACGAGAAAATTCCTCCGCGGAAAACGGGTTCCGGCCGCGAGCCTATAAAAAACGGGTGGCGCGGTACCGCTGTCTTTCCAGTCGGGCGCTGAGTGGTTCTTCGGATCATGTCTGGTGGCTCCGCGGATTATAACAGGTATGGCGCCTTCTCGGCGGTGCTTATTTGTGGTGGAGGTCATCTGACAGCAGCGGAGATGGTAGTGGACGGCGTGGAGGCAGGGAGCGCTGGGTTCATAGGCGTTTCCTTGGGGTTTAGCACCCCTGTGCCCTTCGAGAAGCTTCCATGATGGGTAGGGCCTGGATTGCGGGGAGGCTAGGGTAGAAAACGGGGTGGTTGGAGGGTGTCTTTTTTTTTTTTTTTTTTCTCCCGAAGACGCTTTGAAATCCTGGCCGTTTCCCCTGCCCGTACGGAGCCCGTTTAGTTAAAGCGGTGGCGCAGTCCGCAGTCGACAGTGTAACGGGGCCCGGAGCTTTATTGGCGGCCGAAGGCGCGAGTTTCAGTGCTCGACTTTAGGTGGGGTAAGGGGGGAGGGTGTCAGCGACGCCCGCTCGCCAAGGCCCCAAGGCGGAAGGGACCGCGCCGGCAACGGGATCCCCGCGAACCGTTGGCATAGCTCTCGCCAGGCCTCGGCCCGCGTCAATCACCCCGGCTTGCGCAGTGTAGGGGGCGGAGCTCAGCGCGTGGAGCTCTCGCGAGACGGTCTGCCGCTGAGACGGGAGCGCCTGGCGCTCGGGCCTGGGGTGGGGGAGGGCCGGCGTCCGTGGGGCCTTTCCTGGGCGTCCCCTGTTGCCGGCCTTCCGGGCGGGCGCGCAGGGAACATTATGTGTCCTGCGCCGCCAGCTTCCTTTACTGCCTTGGGGTGTGCACGTGCAGGGGAGGGTGGCCAGATGAGACCGGCTGTATAATAGGGCTCTCCTCTCGTGTAGTTAAGAGGGCTGGGGAAAGGGATGTTCTCTAACTACGGTATTCTTGTCAGCAGAGAACATGGAGGCCCAGAGGGAATGGACCCCGATGGTGTCATCGAGGTAAGAATGTGTGTTGATTTTGAAACGTTGGAAAGGTGAGCTCGTTCATCCCATTTATTCAGTCTTTTTTATATGTAATTTGCAGAGCAACTGGAATGAGATTGTTGATAACTTTGACGATATGAATTTAAAGGAGTCTCTTCTTCGGGGCATCTATGCTTATGGTTTTGAGAAGCCTTCAGCTATTCAACAGAGAGCTATTATTCCTTGTATTAAAGGTAAAAGAACTAGTCAGTACTTGTTAAAAATGAATTAACTGTTCTACATAGACCTGGACCATAAAAGGGAAAATAACTTCTGGGGGACTAGCACCTGTTTGTATTCCTTAAAGTGAAATGATGGCAATCATCTTTCGGGACTGACCTGAAATGAAGAGAATACTCATTGCTGATCACTTGATTATTTGGGCATAATTAATGTTCCATACGGAATACATGGTGTGAACTAGAAGTGGCGGTTTGATGTGGGATCGGTAAATATGTATCCTACTTTTTTTAGGGTATGATGTGATTGCTCAAGCTCAGTCAGGTACTGGCAAGACAGCCACATTTGCTATTTCCATCCTGCAACAGTTGGAGATTGAGTTCAAGGAGACCCAAGCACTAGTATTGGCCCCCACCAGAGAACTGGCTCAACAGGTATTGATAGTGTAGTTCAAAAAAACTGCTTGCGTGTTGCATAGGTTTCAGGTTTCACAACTGTGAAGAATTTAAAACTTAGTATAAATTGGTCCTGTCAGTAGGAGCCCTCCTTTTAAATGTCCATGCATGCAGGGAGTTTTTGTTGAAAGTTAAAAATAGGAACTGGGTGTACAGGTACGGTTTGCAGGGTTGTGTTACAGATTTGAGAAACCAAAGCTTTTCAGGGTGGACTAGATCTGTTCCCATTTTTAAGTTTGAATGCAGTTGTGCAACATGAAAACTGCAGTGACATGTTATCATTTGACTGTCTCAGTAGTTTGTGATGCATCTGTTGCATGCTATGTTTTCAAAGCTCACTGCTATATTGGCTTTGAAGTAAAACCTTGCTAATAAAACTAGGTTTTAAGGTCAAGAGGACATCAGGTCCAGTACTTTGGGAAAAACTAAAGTATCAGTAAGTTGTCTTAGATGTAATTGCAGAGTTCCACTACTTACACCTACCTTCCTACACAATGAAAAGCAGTGGAGGAAATGATTTAACTAAAATCAATTAACCTAGCTGGTATCTGGGGCAACAGGATCTCAAGTCTGACAAGGCACAAGGAAGAGACACGATAAAGGGAATTTTATTATGAAGCAGTTAGATCAGTCTGTATTTTAAGCTTGGAAGCAGTTAAATGTCATGCATGCATAGAAGCTATTTGCAGACCAGATATTTGCCATTATGCTTTGTAAGTTTAGTCACAGCCTGTAATTCTCCTGGATAATAATTAAGGGTTTTGGCTTTTAGATCCAAAAGGTAATTTTGGCCCTTGGCGACTATATGGGAGCAACTTGTCATGCCTGCATTGGTGGAACCAATGTTCGGAACGAAATGCAAAAACTGCAGGCTGAAGCACCACACATTGTTGTTGGTACACCAGGGAGAGTATTTGATATGTTAAACAGAAGATACCTTTGTAAGTATTGTTCATTGAGAGTATAATTTGTTTGTATTACTAGAAATTGAAAATTTAGTGTCCCTGCGCATCTAGAGCTGATAGTATGTATGACTTTCTTTGTCAGCTCCAAAATGGATCAAAATGTTTGTTTTGGATGAAGCAGATGAAATGTTGAGCCGAGGGTTTAAGGATCAAATCTATGAGATTTTCCAAAAATTAAATACAAGTATTCAGGTGAGCTTTAATTTTACTCTGGTCCTATAAGTAGGTTGGGGCTTAGGTTTAATGAAGGTTACATACAGTACACCTGATGTATTTTTCCTACCCCTGCTTAAAGCAGTTGGTACATAATAACTACCTGATTTCATAGCAAGGCAAAAACACTGGGTCTCAAACTGTGAGTATTTTTAAAGTTGTGCTCTTCGTGTGACAATATAATCCTTGCTTTTTTTAAGGTTGTGTTGCTTTCTGCCACAATGCCAACTGATGTATTGGAAGTGACCAAAAAATTTATGAGAGATCCAATTCGAATTCTGGTGAAAAAGGAAGAATTGACCCTTGAAGGAATCAAACAGTTCTACATTAATGTTGAAAGAGAGGTAATTTATCTAATTACTAAACATTAACATGTAGTTTATTTTTTAACCTTCTTGTATAAGCACTGTGCTAAAATTGCAGAAACTAGGATTGCCTTAGTTTTTGTAATAATGCTAGCAGAGTACACACAAGAAGAAAAGTAACTGCACTAGATTGTGAAGACTGGGGTGGACCTCTTTCTTAATGTCCAGTGTCCTTAGTCTTAAGATTTGGTGCAATATGTCTTGGGATAGGCCTTAACAGAATGAATTTCTAATTTACATGGGTTGGAAGCTAGATTTTAATAACTGTTAACTTTGAAAAATTGTAGGAATGGAAGTTGGATACTCTTTGTGACTTGTACGAGACACTGACGATTACTCAGGCTGTTATTTTTCTCAATACAAGGCGCAAGGTGGACTGGCTCACTGAGAAAATGCATGCCAGGGACTTCACAGTTTCTGCTCTGGTAAGAGGTGTTCTGGTAGTGATAATTGTATTTTCATTAAAGCAGGATTTAGACTACAATATAGCTGTTAAGTGCTGTGTTGTCGTTCCCCCTGCTCAAAATAAAGTTGTTTCTTTACTATACCTGTCTGCTATACCCCTGTAGCAGCCAGGGACGCTTGGTCTCATACATGTCAGTAAAAATCAAAATAGTTGATTTGGCTGGTGATTCTTGATTTAAGGTTTGTTCATTTGCAGCATGGTGACATGGACCAGAAGGAAAGAGATGTTATCATGAGGGAATTCAGATCAGGATCAAGCCGTGTTTTGATCACTACTGACTTGTTGGTAAGTGTCTTACTATTCTTTTCAGCCTACCAAAAGTTTGTTTTTGGGGGAAGGTTTTTTGATAACCTTTACCAGCTTGGGCTCTTTGGGAGAGTAAAGACAAGACCACACTCCACAGTGGGCTATACCACTAAATATATAGTTCACTACTATTTTGTGGCCTACATTACATAGCTCTTTAGTTTAAATTAGAATTTGAACACCATACCATTGTGTTTCAGGCTCGTGGGATTGATGTGCAACAAGTGTCATTGGTTATAAACTATGATCTACCTACCAATCGTGAAAACTATATTCACAGGTGAGTAGGTGGCATTTTGGCTGTTACTATATTGGTAAAATGAATTCGTGTGTGGTTTTTCTGTGGACTGATTTGTTTGAAAGGTAACTTCGTATCAGGGAAGCAAAAAGACTTACTAACTAGGTAAGGTAGAACTAAAATGGTATTTGGGAAGATTGGTCATCTGCAGTGGGAAAACACTCGTAAATGTTGCCCAAATTGTGGACTTAACTACATACAGATCAGGTTGTTTAGATCTGTTGGTCTTAGCTTACTTTTGAGTTTTTAGTGAAGTTCTTGTGTCCATGTGCTTTCTTGGTGATTTCCTCTGTAGTTGGGATTTTCTTGGTGTTGTCTGGTAGCAATTTGAGCAGTCCCTGGTTTAGTTATAGTGGCTTTATCCCTAAGTAAATTGAACTGTACTTTGTTATATGATGTAAAAAAAGACTTTTTAAAAAATACAGGAGTCGATAGCAGCAGTTGATGACGAGATGGCGCTCAGAAACGGCGTTGACGTAATTTAGGACGTGGAATCATAAGCGAAACAGCACACTGTTTGAATAAAGAGCGAGTCGGTATTTATATTTGTTTTTCTTTTGTCCTGATTATTTGATATTTTTAAGTTGCTCCAGCCAAGGCATTTTTGTATGTATGTTAGGTGGTTTGTGTTGTCTGGTTTCTATCAGGAAGGTAGAAGGCTGTTTTGGAGGTAAACACGTTTTGAGTAATTTTGAGTTACAACGTGTGAAACTGAGCAAAAAAGCAGTGATAAGTTTGGGTTACCATACCAAATACTTGTTTTCCCACTGGAAAAAGTAAGTTTTAGACAATAGTTAACCTTGCAGCATTTGTATTTACAGTTTACAGTTCCAGAGGTGCGTCGAAATGGATTACATAACTGTTCTTTTTGTTTTATCCCTGGTGTTTACATCTGTCCCAGGCTGACATCTGCTCTTGGCTGGCCCACTTTGGTATGGGCTTTAATTTCACTACCCCAAACACAATACTGTCATCTGCTTTAAAAGTAATGCTCAAGACCCCTGATAAAAATCTCATTTTGCAGCCAGACAAGCCTTGAATCCTTTTGGCACTAACTGCAAAGGAAGATTTTTTTCTCTAGATATTGATTAGCAGCTAGTGCGCTCCAATTAGAAGCACGAACTATAACCCTTACTAAGTAAACCGCAGCTGATGGTTAACAAGTGGATCATCATGTTCAATAGTTCATCCATATGTGAGAAGTAACATTCTAACTGCTCTGATTTCTTTTTCTCACACAGAATTGGCAGAGGGGGTCGATTTGGGAGGAAAGGTGTGGCTATAAACTTTGTTACTGAAGAAGACAAGAGGATTCTTCGTGACATTGAGACTTTCTACAATACTACAGTGGAGGAAATGCCAATGAATGTGGCTGACCTTATTTAATTCCTGGGATGAGATAGTTTTGAATGCAGTGCTCGCTGTTGCTGAATAGGCGATCACAACGTGCATTGTGCTTCTTTCTTTGGGAATATTTGAATCTTGTCTCAATGCTCATAACGGATCAGAAATACAGATTTTGATAGCAAAGCGACGTTAGTCGTGAGCTCTTGTGAGGAGAGGCATTGGCTTTATCCTCTTTAGAGTTAGACTGTTGGGGTTGGGTATAAAAGATGGGGTCTGTAAAATCTTTCTTTCTTAGAAATTTATTTCCTAGTTCTGTAGAAATGGTTGTATTAGATGTTCTCTATCATTTAATAATATACTTGTGGACTAAAAGATATAAGTGCTGTATAAAATCAGCCAATTATGTTAAACTAGCATATCTGCCTTTATTGTGTTTTGTCATTAGCCTGAATAGGAAGGCCTTTAAAATTGATTTTTTTTTTAGAAAGCATTTGAATGCATTTTGTTTGGTATTGTATTTATTCAATAAAGTATTTAATTAGTGCTTAAGTGTGAACTGGACCCTGTTGCTAAGCCCCAGCAAGCAATCATATCCTAGGTAGGGTTAAACCCCCAGTAAAATTGCCATATTGCACATGTCTTAATGAAGTTTGAATGTTAAATAAATTGTATATTCACTTTAAAGGTGCTTTGGTCATTTTTATTTTTATCAGATCATACTTAAAAAACTGAAATCTTACAAAAATGATCACTTCAGCAATTCTGAGTTAACTGCTGCATCACTGTCGCACAGAGGCTGATCAATTGTAGATGTTCATCAGCACCATCTGCTAAGCATTTGTCTACTTCCTGTAAGAAAATTAAAGTTAGGAAAATTTCCCTTTGGGTTGTATTTAACACATTTTGCTGAGATGTGCAGAAGTCTCTACTTACGGCAAGTTTTTCTGTGATAATGGATTTCTGTTTATCAGAAAGGTTATCATTTTCTACCACCACATCATGAAATTGATTTACAAGCTGAGTTGCTGCATGACCCTCATCAATTAAGTCCTGCAAGAGAGTTGAATTTGGTATGCTCATTTACTCTTTTTCCCTTCCCCAAAGTTATTAACCAGTAAAGTGACTTACTTTTACCACAGCTTCTAGTTTGTCAAATGAGCCACTCTGACACGCAGCAAATATTCCATCAATTGTCTCCGCTGGTATTACCTAGTTTTGGGAAGGCAAAGGATGAAAACTTTGGAATAGCTTCATGCTCCTGTCCTGAGCTCCAGGCAGCTATTGAAATAAGCTCTCCAGGTAGCTGTACCTTTTTAATCCTGATTCAGACCATCTTTCGTCACTATGATGGAATAGTGAGGCATTTTGGTTTTAAGAAATTAATGTCTCTGTGATGTATACAGCATTTTCTTTAGCTAATCTAGTCCGTGGTTGAGCAGCTAAAAATTGTGGCCGATGGTTCGCACCCAAGTGGTTCTAACTTCCTTAGCAATGGCTAACCTCTTGTTTACTAGCTTAAAAAGGGAATTAAGGGAAGTGCCCCTTTCCTAGTAAAGATGGCACTAACGAGATTGCTTTTAGAAAGCCCATAATACCCAAAAGGTAAAGGGAACTAATGCTATCAATTTCATGATGGTATGAAAAATATCTTAGGAACTAAGTCTTGAAAAAAAAAGTAGGGATTCTACTAGTAGTAGAGCTGAACCCTGACATAAGCGATTTCTCTATATGGAATACTGCCCCTTCATATATGATCTTTGGTCTGATTGTAAGAACAGGAGTATCCATTAAATCTCAACTGTCATATTCCTGAAGTGTTGCAATGCTTCCAGGTTATTTCCTTATTACACTGTTTGTAGCATAGTACTTGGCACATGCTATAAACTAAATGCCCTCAAGATTCATGTTAAAAATCCCTACTGAGAACTTTGGGAAGTTGGTTGGATAGGGAGAACAGAACCCCCATGAATGGGATTAGTGCCCTTTAAAGGTCGCAGTTGAGTCTGAACTAGGAGTCTATGTACTAAGAAGTTACTCCTCACCAGATACTCCATACAGGTATCTTGATCTTGGACTGCCCAGCCTCCAGAACTGGGATACTTGTTTATAAGCCACTCAGCCTATGGTATTTTGTTAAAGTTGCCTGAATGCACATCAGCATTCTGAATACATTTTGTTAGTTGAAAATTTTCCGAGTCCCAAGCCCAACCAAAAATTTTAGAGGATCTTGTGCTCTTACCCCAGCAATGTCTGTAATCACCTTCTCTGTGATCTCCTTTCCACCCGTTAATCGGGTAGCGCTTTGAAGAAATGTAATGGCTTTTCTTAAATCTCCTTCTGACACTTTAACAAGATAAGCTATTCCCTGAAAAGAAAAGTTTTTTTTTAACCTACAATGGATGGTCAAGTTAGACTTTTTGACTTTAATAAAAGTGGAAAAACACAGCTTTAGCCTAGAGCTAGTGGGAGAATTATTTTCAGTTTTAAGGGAATGTTAATCAGTCCTATGATGGCAGAATTCACGGAGACACCATCAGTCCAGTGAAAGGCTAGAGATCTCTTGCCTTCAAAAGAAATTTGCAAAGACAAATGTTCCATATTTCTAATCCTATTTTCTGGAATACAAAAAGCAAAGACGATTCAAATTATGGTAAAATTCTGTTAAAATGAGTAAGGCCTACATATCCTCTTTCTGTACCAAAATTTCATCACCAAATTCACTCCTTAAGGAACAGCTAGGACACTAAAATCTCACCACTGTGCAGAGATTTGTTATTGGAGAATTTGCATTATGTATATGAAGTATGCCCTAGTTCTGGCTCTCTGAAATACTGATAATAAGGCTTAACCTATAATTCCTAGACATTCCAAATGTTGCCCTTTTAGCTTAACTTTGCCTGAAGACATCAAAAATTAAATTATCACATGTGATACTTTCAGGACCTATTATGAATTCATCAAAGGAATTCGTAATTACAATATCTGTAGTAATTAGTAATTACCTCATTGCTAATTTTGACATGTTCTTTATCAGCAATGTCTAGTAATCGCTGCTGTTGAATTTTATCTGACAGTGGTTTGAATCGGAATTTAGAACATCTAGACGTCAGAGGTTCAATTATTCTGTAAGATATTAAGGAAAAAAAAGTCAGTGTCTAAAGATTTTCCCCATTTTTATCAATGAACTCATTTTTATCAACAAATCAAGATTCGATGGAGGAGAAATTACTAGTCTGGAAACATTATTTCCATTTCTTCCTCTCCCTAATTAAGGTTATCAAAACAAGGCTGCCCAGCATCTATCTTTAGGGCAATATACATACCGACTGACATAGTTACAGATGAGACAGAATCTCGTAGTTTTAGACTCCTTCTCCATGGTACGTCGTAAAGCTGCCTGAGCAGCTGAGGTCATAGAATCTGCCTCATCCAGAATCACAATCTTAAAAGGAGGACATGGCTTCCCACTGATTCAGAGAAACAAGAGTTATAATTCATAGATCATCACCAAAATCTAATTTTAGAACACTCTCATTCCCAAAAAGAAACCCCATGCCCATCACGCCTTCCAATTCTCCCAGCTGTAGGCAATCATGGATCTCTACATTCTGTTTCCACAGATCTGCCTGTTCTGCACACTGCATATAAATGGATTAATAAGTTGTCTTTTGTGATTGGCTTCTTTCACTTAGCATGCTTTCAAGGTTCATCTGTGTGGTAGTATATCATTACTTCATTCCTTTTCATTGCTAAATAATATGGCAAAGGGGTATACCACATTTTATTCATTCATTCATAGTTTGATGGATAGTTGGGTGGTTTACATGTTTTGACTACTATGTCTAACACTGCAATGAACATTTTTTAACATGTTTTGAGTAGACCTATCGTTTCATTTCTTGTGGGTATACACCTAGGCTATGTTTAACTTTTAGAGGACCTGCCAAACTATTTTCAAAATGTCTGTACCATTTTACATTCCAACCAGCGAAGTAGAAGGGTTCCAATTTCTCGACATTCTTGCCAGGATGTTCTCTTTTTGCTAAGAGCCATCCTAGTATGCATAAAGTTGTATCTCATCATGGTTTTGATATGCATTACTCCATGGCTAATGGAGCTTTATGAGCCTTTTGTATAGAACACATTCCACAGGAAATGTGTTCCAAGACCCCAGCAGATGCCTGAAGCCCTGGATGGTATCAAACAGTATATAAATATATATGCCATGTTTTCCTTATACACACATACCTATGAAAAAGTTCAGTTTATAAATCAGGCACAGTAAGAGATTAACAACAGTAATAATGAAACAACAATTTTAACAATATAGTATAATAAAAGTTATGCAACTGTGGTCTCTTAGAATATCTTATTGGACTGTACTCCCCACTTCTTGTGATGTGAGATGGTAAAATGCCTTTGTGATGAGACAAAGTGAGGTATGACATAGGCACCGTGATGTTAGTCTACTATTAATGACCTGATGATTATGTCAGAAGGTGAATCATTTGCTCTGGCCTTCATCTGAGTGTAGGCAACTGAAACCATGGAAACTGACTAAAATCATAGCTAAAGGGGGACCACTGTATCTTCTTTGGTATAATGTCTACTTAATTACTTTGCCTTTTAAATTGGATTTTCTCTTGATTATTAAAATGGATGAGTTCTATATACTCTTGATGGAAGTTCCTTATCAAATATAGGATATATATGCATTGTCAATCCAAGGTAGATAATGAAAAATCAGTCATTTACCTTCTACAAATTCTAAAGTGTGCTCCAATAAGAATTTAAATATAGCCAGGTTCCACAAGGATTTTAAGTAGCCAACTGAACATCCCTGTTTAACTCAGGGCAGTCCTATTTAAATTATTAATAATACTTCCTCTTTTAATCTAAAATTGTCCCAGTTAGTTCACTAACTTACATGGTCACCTTAATTAGGAAGTATATACTGAAGCTTAAGATATCTAACAGAACTTTTTTTTAATAACACACTAACAAAAATCAGGATTTTTTGCTAGCAGCATACCACCAAACTACCAAATTTGATTAATAAATACTCCTTAGACAAAAACGTAAGTTCAAAACCCTTGACACCTAAACAATTTAAAATTAGGTATTATAATGGAAAGGTCATTTCTGAGTTTTAATAATTTAGATAAAGGGTGCCTGGCTGGCTCAGTAGAGCATGAAATTCTTAATCTTGGGGTTGTAAGTTTGAGTCCCATGTTGCTTGTACAGATTACTAAAAAAATAGAATAAAAAACCCATATGCTCCAAGATAAAAAAGGAGCTGGACAGGGGTGCCTGGGTGGCTCAGTGGGTTAAGGCCTCTGCCTTCGGCTCAGGTCATGATCCCAGGGTCCTGGGATTGAGCCCCACATCGAGCTCTATGCTCTGTGGCGAGCCTGCTTCCCTCCTCTCTCTGTCTGCTTCTCTACCTACTTGTGATCTCTGTCAAATAAATAAATATAATTTAAAAAAAAACACAAAGGAGTTGGACATTTGGTAGAAGCATGTATTTTAAACAAATGCAATGACATGGTATGAAGAAGGAAAAGTGAGCTTTACTTACTCTGAACGACTTCCTGACACAGTTAATTGAGCAAAATTCTTCACTTTTTCTCTAACTACTTGTATTCCACGTTCATCAGATGCATTTAACTCAAGAACTCTTAATCGAAAAAGTTCAGGCCTATGTCAAAATGAAACAAATATGAAAAATAATAGAGCAAATGAATAACTGAGATTTGAAACCACATTTTAACAATTGCATTCTTAGTAATTTAAAACTACCTAGTAAACACTAGACGGAAAGCATGCAATCACTTGTATTTTTTATTTTGTAGAGACATGCAGGGTTTTTTTCCATTAAGTTTAAAAAACAGGTAGATGGTATCACGAATTCATAAAAGTTTAAATCAATTTTCCACTTAAGATTATATCATGAACATCTTGCCACATTATCAGACCCACTGCAGTTACCATTTTAGTAACAATATGACATTCTATCCTATGACTGTACCATCATTTTCTTAATTTAACACTCTATTGTTAGATATTTTAAATAGTTTTAAATATGGTACAATTTTAAATAATGCTGTAATAGAGCTTATTTTCAATTGTTTCCATTAGGTAGCTTGCTATAAGGACTATTACTGGATTAAAACATAAACAGGTTTTTTTTTTAAGTGAGTTTTTAAAAAACAATTATTAAAAGTAGCTCACCATAAGGCTATCTGAGAAATCAAAATTAAAATAACCGGCACACCTTCTCAAGTCTTCATTTTTAAAACTTCCCTCTACTTTATTATACACAGATTTATTTTTTAGTTAAAAAAACAAGAGTTGGGACTTAGTTTTGTCTTTAGTTTTCCTAAACACCATGCTATCCTCCTAAGCATTTTTTTATGGGCACAATCATAAAGCTCTGTGCATATATTCTCCATTTTAAAAACCACATATACTATGAAATGTGGAATTCACAATTTAGTTCTATAAGGACAAACATTATTTTTAAAAGGGTATTTTAATAATCATCTAATTTGGACCGACCTTCTCTCAAAGCACTATTAACAAACTACTTGGGTTTTATTATGACTACATTACTAAAACGGATTCGGGTTGTTTCTGAGTTGTGGAATAATCAAAAAAGCTCTTTTATAATTTCCCTCAAAAATAAAAATTGCTCTCAAAAAAATAAAGCATTAGGTTCACAGCACTTTCCTTTTTTTCTTTGTTTACATTTCAATAGAACTAATTATCTGCAAATATTTGGTGGTTTCAGAGGCATCTGATTATTTTCACATGTAGGATTTCAGATGTATCCTTTGACCATATGCCCAATACCAAAGTTCTGGATAAATTCAAGATAGTCTTTGGTACACTTGATCTTAGTCAAAAGGCCAAGAAGTGATCAAGATAGACTTTGCTATTGGTGCATGTTTTAGAGATATAATACCTGGGCTGATACATATCTGGACCGATATATATCATATAAATACACACACACACACACACACACATAAAAACACACATACATACATACATACATACATACATACATATATATGTGAAAGTCTCCTCTACATTGGTAAGGCAAGACAGTCAATCCTGGAAAAAGAATCTAAGAAAGTGGCTCACAGAGTACCTGGAATTCTGCATCAACCACTACATACTCTGCTAACACTCAAGATACTTGAGGGCAAGGAGCTGGCCTAGCCACTTGAGGCAGGGCCTGGAAAGGCCAGAGCAAGAAAGAACTCTAGAAGGAGTGGTGTGGGGTCATTAGCATGGGGCACAGCAGATCCTATCACACAAAGATACAAATGTGAACACAGCCATTCAGGGAGTGATGAAAGTACTGGCATGACTAAAGACCAGGTCTTTGGGGTCCGAAATCAAACTGAAAAAGTTAAAGTGATGAAAAAAATCATGAGGCTTCCTATGTTGTAGTACATTCAAACATTTCAATAAGGTCTAGAATGAAGATTACAAAAGATGTAAGCAAGCTTATTTACTGGAGGGGAGGAACTGGAAATGGGCCCACTGAATTAATAAAAAATACAGAAATAATCACCTTACAGAGAAACCAAATACAAACTTTTAAAGAAGTTTAGTCAAAGAAGTTAAAGAAGCAGAGATTTTTGGTGTCAAGTCTTTTAAAAAAAGAGAGATTTCAACTTACCCAAAAAGCTCCCTAGCTGCTGCCAAAATAGTGGATGTTTTTCCAGTTCCAGGTGGCCCATAAAACAAGAGATTAGGGAGCTGCAGAAGTTAAGTTTTACTTTTTAAAAATTGTATCCTGGTACAAACAGATGAAAGTGATGACTGAAAATCTCTATGGAACAGTGCAACAACTCCTCTAATAGGGCACATATCTGATTACAAATATTTCTTAATATAACCAGTATCGCACTATTAGCAGTTGTGAATCCTGCTTTTTCACATAATACTATACTTTCCCCCCAAAAATGTCTGTCTAACATCTTAAGCTGAAGCAATATTTATGACTGTTCTATACCCAATATACCTAAGTGAAGTTTTCAGTACAAATTAGAAACCTGTCTTTCTTCTTTTTTAAAGATTTCATTTTTAAGTAATCTCTACACCCATCGTGGGGCTTGAACTCACAACCCTGAGATCATGAGTGCAAAGCTCCATCGACTAAGCCAGCCAGGCACCTTGAAACCCCTTTTTTTCTGAAGGGAATCTCACGCTTCTATCT
Source organism: Mustela erminea (assembly GCF_009829155.1). Classification (NCBI taxonomy): domain Eukaryota; kingdom Metazoa; phylum Chordata; class Mammalia; order Carnivora; family Mustelidae; genus Mustela; species Mustela erminea. The sequence continues at coordinate 111,680,013 of NC_045614.1, read as the reverse complement.
GTTCCCTATCCCACCCCTCTGCTCAGGATTGGGCAAGATTTTCTATTTTATAAAGATGTCCATTGCTTCAAGGGGGAAACAGACCAAAGGAGAACTTCAGCTTGGCTAATACAGAGGGAAAAGGAATGAAACAGACTTCTCAGGGCTCTGGATGAGCTGATGTTCCAAGAGTGGGGGCGGGGGGGGGGGGGAGAGTTTACTAAGTGCCTGGCAGGACTCTATTCCATGATTATATACCCTGTAGGGAAGCCCATATATATCAGGGAGAATTAATTACAGGAAGAAAGGGTAAGAGTAAATCACTAATTATCTTCTTTTATACCTCAAATCTCACTAGCTTGGCTCCTATCAAGCAGGCAACTAATCTGTGGTACGGACTGATGAATGTACTAAATTCTACTGAGCTCTGTCATAAAACTGTACTCTTCAGTATGTCCTTTCACATAAATCAATCACTGCACATAGGAAACGAGGCAACAGTTTATTTGCTTCCATTCTTGCCTAACCCCCGAGCTTCCCATCCACTCCTTACCTTAAATTAGATGCCACCCTGCTTGCTACTTAAGACTATTCACTGGTTTCACACTCCACCCAGAAAAACCAAACCAGACAAACAAAAAACAACCTGTCCTTATGGACATCCATGACCTGCTCACCTTTCCAGGCTCCAAATGCAATGAACTCCAGCTAAGCACTTTGCAGTCCCCCAGGAGCTAGGGTCTGACTGGTTTTTTTCTGCTTCCCCAGCTTCTACTGCATTACAAGTCAGAAGCCTTCCCTGACCACCCAGTCTGAAGTGGAACTTCTCTGTTACTCTCTTGTCAATCTTTTTTGCACTTAAAAACTTGCAATTATGTATTTATATACATTAATTTGCAATTATTGTTCTTTATTTAGTGTTTTGGTTTAGTTACAAAATACCTGTCTACTTCACTAGATGATAAGCTTAAGGTCAAGAACCTTATTTGTTCTATTCGCAATTGTATTCTCAGCATCTTGTGTAGTACTCAACATGTGCCCAATAAATAAACCAATGCACAGATAAATATATTAATTGAAGACTATTATATTATGCTACTATATAGCATACAGCTTAAGATATAGGCTATGAGTTTCACTACTTAAAAACAAACACCAAAGAACCTCCTAAGTTTTTTGACTGGTTTTGGTATTGGGGTAATGTCGGCCTTATGGAACAAATATGGAAGTTTTCCTTCCTCTTCTATTTTTTGGAATAGCTTTAGAAGAATAAGTATTAACTCTTCTTTAAATATTCAGTTGAGTTCACCTGTGAAGCCGCCTGGTCCTTGGCTTTTGGCTGCTCGGAGTTTTTGATTATCGATTCAATTTTATTACTAATAATCCCTCTATTCAAATTTTCTATTTCTTTCTGATTCAGTTTTGGAAGATAGTATGTTTCTAGAAATTTATCCATTTCTTCTAGGTTGTCCAGTTTGTTGGTATATACTTTTCCATAATATTCTCTTATAATTCTTTGTATTTCTGTGGTGTCATTTGCTATTTCTCTTCCTTCATTTCTGATTTTGAGTCCTTTCTTTATCTTGATGAATCTGGTTAAAGGTCTATCAATTTTGTTTATCTTTGCAAAGAACCATCTAGGTTTTAAGATTTTATTTATTTGAGAGAGAGAGAGAGAAAGAGAGCGAGAGAGAGGATGAGCAGGGAGGTGGGGAGAAGGAGAAGCAGGCTCCCTGCTGAGCCAGGCGTCTGATGTGGGGCTTGATCCTAGGATCATGATCTGAACTGAAGGCAGACGCTTAACAGACTGAGCCACCCAGGAGCCTCAAAGAAGCAGCTCTTGGTTTTACTGATCTTTTCTATTGTTTCTTCTTAGTCTCTATTTCGCTTATTTCCATTCTAATCTTTATTATTTCCTTCCTTCTGGTAGCTTTGGGCTAGTCAGTTTGGGTATGCCAATTATATTAAAAAAAATTCCTAGGCTTCTTCGTCTTTAACTATTATTTTGATTCATGCATACCTCAATATTTGTAATAATTCATCCATATAACTATCACATATGATAACTTAAATTCTTTAAAACATGGTAAAATTATTAAAGCTCACATTATATAACAGTGATATATATGGTACACTCAAGAACTGTATGTGAATACTAGTTCTTAAAATTATCTATTCTAATTCTACCTTAAAATCTTTTAATGTAAATGAAAGAGTGCTCACTTTAGCAGCACATACACTAAAGGAAATGAGAGAATAAATTATTTTTCTGTACTCTGTAGAGTTTAAAAAATTAGTTCACCTTTAAGTTTTACAAAACTAGGCCTGAAAAGAAACATAAAATATTAAAAAAGTGTTTTAAAAGAGAAAGTTCTTAATTCAGCCTTGTAAGACAGATGGTATGCATAGTCAAGAACAGGGTCATAATACCACTACATTTGCCTCAAGGGTTCAGAATACTACCAATTAAAATACATCTTGTCCTGCAATCTGTGTAATTATTATTATACAATTAAATCGTATATTATAAAATTAAAACGTAAAGATATTTGGATCAAATCAAAACAAAAATTGGTGAAGAAAAAGATTTTATTAACTTATTTTTTTAAAAAGATTTATTTATTTATTTGACAGAGAGAGAGAGATCACAAGTAGGCAGAGAGGCAGGCAGAAGGAGAGGGAGAAGCAGGCTCTCTGCTGAGGAGGGAGCCCAATTCGGGGCTCGATCCCAGGACCCTTGGATCATGACTTGAGCTGAAGGCAGCTGCCTAACTGACCAAGCCACCCCGGCGGCCCCCAAAAGAGATTTTTTTTTTTTTAAGATTTTATTTATTTATTTGACAGAGAGAAAGAGAGAGAGCGCGCGCACACAAGTAGGCAGAGTGGCAGGAAGAGAGAGGGAGAAGCAGGCTCTCCACTGAGCAGGGAGCCCGAAGCAGGGCTCAATCCCAGGACCCTAGGATCATGACCCGAGCTGAAGGCAGCCATTTAACGGACTGAGCTGCCCAGGCACCCCCAAAAAGGATTTTAAATAGTTTAATAAATATAACTTCTTTCAAAATATGTACTATTATAGTGTAATTCCGAAGTGAATAATGGCAGCAAAAGCCCAAAGAACCTCTAATTCAAAGTAGCCAGGTTGAAAGGAAGGAAGCAAATCTTCCTTGGGAATAAAGCAAAAACCACACCTTACTTTTATCTGCAACTTTTCCCCTTCTTTCATTGAGCTCTTAAAGCAATTCATCATATACAATTTTAAGTTCCTAATTCTTCTATTAGGGTTATCTTGTCTCTAACTCTTCTACAATGCAAGTCATTCAAGAGTTTTTTTTATGCCACATTTGGACAGTAGAAGACACAATGCTATAAGCAGAATTAAATACTCATTTTTTTGTATTGTAGTTCAAATGAAATTTAACATTAGGTGAGCAATTATACTTTCAAAGAATCTGACTCTTCTTTATAACACATATTATTATCTATTATTTTCTTATTTATTGGGCTTCCACATGTATTCTGCTTCTCCCCGCCAAAAATCAAAGTTCACGAGAAAAGAAACCCTGTATGTATTGTTCAATGGTCTCTACTTAAGTACTACATAACAATGCCCTAAGTAAATAATTCTTCAGTAAATAATTGTTGAACTCATTATTGTTGTACAAATAGTTATCAAAGGCCTACCGTATATACAGCTAGTATTTAAGGGGGAGGCAGGCATTTGATTATCAAAGGAAGGAAAAGAATGAGTAAATTAAAACTTAAATCTCCCAATGACATGAAACATCATCTGCTACTCACATCAGCTCCTTCTAAAGACTTTTTCAGCACTGCAACCACTTCTTCCTGGAAAGCAACTTCATCCACACATTTTGGGCGACTGGAAAAAAGCCCAGAGATTATTTAGCATATTATAGTAGCCACAGAAATGTTTTAAGTGTTCCTTTTACCAAAACATCAAGATAATTCTCATATATTGGTAATAAATTAAGAAACTTTCATAACTGGAAGCAGGTGGAAACACCATTTATATTTACCTTAAGGTAATACTGAAGTAGTGAAGTCATTTTTCCCTTTACAAATGCAATTTGCATCTATAATACTTACAAAAATTAAGCCAAAAGATTTTATTGCACCACAGATGTCAACTGGTGAAAAATTTAAAGTGAACACTTGCCTAGAAAGTACTGTATTTTGACAAGATCATGCACTTAAGCTGAAAAGGAAGAGCCATTTAATAACTTCAGGATAGGCAACTATTTTGGTTAATACAGTTAATTGATTAATACCAATTTCATCCATCACCTAACTGCACAAAAAATGCCTACCTACTGACTTGACTGAGGGCTAAGTAACAAGTTTAACCAAGATGAAGAATAATAACATACAATTTTCATCTTACAACATTAAACCGGTGATTATAAGAGAAGCTGGAACAAAGTTACACGCCTAATCCTAAGATTAGGTATTGTGCTTACTTAGCTAGTCGGAAGCTCTTCTTTGATTTATACATTTCTAATCAATCAAATCAATGCCAGGTAGGAATTTTAGGTCAGATAATGTTTTCTAGGGAAACCAGCATAAGTTATAAAGTAGGGTTTCAGATTCAAATACCTGCAGGGGCCAGGGAGAAAACAAGAGTAAAAGAAGGCAGAGTATAAGGCAAGAGAAAACAGAAGGAACTATGGTAAACTGAGGAACACACGACCTTTCCAGAATGAGAAGCAGTACTCAGATCCATTTAACTGTTTAACCTGCACTAGTTCTGCCTAATCTCTTGAGAAGCTGAAAAAGCTAGACTTTTCCCCCTTTGTATTATTTTTTTAATTAAAAATCTAGATTTTTATGTGAAATTTCATATTTAAAAAATCATTTTTTGTGCCAAACAAAACACATGAGGTCTTATTTGACCTGTACGTAAGCCACAAACTTCTGATAATAATTGAGGCAACACCAGGGGTTACAACTACTTGTCATATTATCACTTAGCAGACTGAAATTTAATTAGCCACTTCAAGTGTTTTTGCCAGAAATGTATAAACAAAACTCATCAACTTCCACTCATCTGTAATGAAAGAGGTAACAGATTATTTGGATTTATGTTGAACTCCTGACCAAGAGCTTATGGCCACATTCTAAATTCTGTTTTCTCTTGCTATATCTTAATCCGTAAAGCCATAGACCTGAGTTATAGGAAAGACCTTTGTTCATCTTTAAAATAATTAAGCTAGATCATTTGATGGTACTTTTAGTTACAAGGTTTTAGGACTTAACATTTTCGGGTGATTTCCAAGGACATCTAAACAAAGTAAATCATCCTCCTCTTAAGTAACAGCAACAAAAAAAGTGACTAAAACTGGTTAGAGAAGTAATTTACTAACTATGTCAAGAAAAATACAAGCATTCTTACTATTTTTCCACCCATGGGACAGGTTTGGTTTTCTTGTTCTCTCCACTGCTTCCAGCTGTGGCAGCTACTCCTCGATCCTTCAGTGGTGGTTTAGTACTAACAGATGTGCCTTTTAGAAAAGCCTGCATGATTACTTCACCCTGACCAGAATCAAGACAGAAAAGGAAAAGTTCTTTTGAAATTATTACGAGAAAGTATAGCAAGAAAGCACATCTAGCACATTTAACCTTGTGCAAAATATTCCAACAATTACTTACCAAATAAAGGTCATCACCTCATGACCTAGCATCCTCTAAATGTTTTGTACTGAGAGCTAAATGGACAATTAAAGAGGCCAAAGTGCTTAAGGAACTTAGAATCTATTTATTGTAAGAGTTACAGATCAAAGATAAATCTTATGACTGAAAATTTTTTAAGAGTTCTACACTTTTTGACAAATACGATGTCATTAGTGACCAAACTGTTCGTGGGCTTCTACAGTCTCTTCCATTCCAGTCATGGACCTAGCTCCAGCTCAGACCCTGGAATGGACTAAGCAATGAGGAGTGCTGAGACCACAGATGAGAACTTCCATTTCTTTTTCTGGACCAAGAGCTCCACTCAAGGGCCTGTTTTACTAATAGAGCCAATGACTGCCTTCCGAACCTGTTGGGAGGGGGGGGTTGGGCTGGGGATTGTTCTGTTAAAATGAAAACAGCTCTTTTGTTAGTAACATGCTCATCAGAAGAATTCAAAACAAAGAGAAAAAGTATGAGTTGTTTTAAAAAGGCATACAAAATCTCACCCAAAAGATAATACTATTAACACTCAAGCAGGGCCGTCTCGGTGGCTCAGTCCTTAAGCATCTGCCTTAGCTCAGGACATGATCCCAGGGTTCCAGGATCTAAGCCCTGCATCTGGCTCCCTGCTCAGAGTAGCCTGCTTCTGCCTGTCCCACTCCCACTGCTTGTGTTCCCTCTCTAGCTGTCTCCCTCTCGGCCAAATAAATTAAAAAAAAAAAAAATCTAAAAACAAAACAAAAAAAACACTCATGTAAACTTTCTTCCAGGCAGCAGAAGGCTGTTTTAGGAACAGAAAAGTATCATTAGCTTGCCTGAAAATCCCCAGCATCTGTGGCAATTCTACTTTTTTCACTGCCTTTCCCCAGTGGCAAGAGCAGGAACTGGTACACAATAGATGTTACATATCATCTGGTGACTGAATTACCATTTATAAGACTCAACTTCCCGCGCTGTAAAAGGAGGTAAAGGCCCATTCAGTAAGGCATCTAATAAAAGATTAAATCAATCAATAAAAGCTAAATAAAAGAATTGTGAAAGCCCTCATGCACTGTTGGTTGGAATGTAAAAAGGTGCAGACACTATGATAAACAATTTCCTCAATATGGAGTTTCCTCAAAATACTAAAAAGAGTTACCATATGATCCAGCAGTTCCACTACTGGCTATCTATCCAGAAAAAAGAACAAAACCAAACCTAAAATCATTAATTCAAAAAGACATATGCACCCCTATGTTCAATGCAACACTACAAAAGGCAAGTTATGGAAACAATCTAAGTGTTCATCAATGGATGAATGGATAACGATGTGATACACACATGTAAAGCCATAAAAAAAAAAAAAAAGAAATCTTGCCATTTGTGGCAACATGCATGGACCTTGCAGGTATTATACTAATGAAATAGACAAGTCAGAAAGACAAACACCGCATGATTTCACTTACACGTGTAATCTAAAAAACAAAGCAGACAAAAACCCAGACTCATAGATACATAGAACAAACTGGTGCCTGTCAGAAGAGACGGGGCAAAAAGGAGGAAGGGAGTTAAGAAGTACAAACTTCCAGTTATAAATAAATAAGTCACAGAATATAATGTACAGCATAGGGTATACACGAAATAATTTCGCAAGCGTCTAATAACTGTTGTACACCTGAAGCTTATTTGTATGTCAATTAGACTCCACTTTATTTAAAATACACACACACACACACACACACACACACACACACAGAAGCAGCATACCCCTGGGCACACACACTTTCGTGCTTGGATTTGGATACTCAATAAATGAATGGCTAACAGCTGTAAACAGCCAAGCTTTTTAACGTTGTTGGATCCCTCATCCCTGCCACAGGATGCAGTGATTACTTGAAGAGTGCTACCGCCCAAAACAGGGCTCTGAAGGATGCTGCACGGAGCTACCATTTTCGCGAACGAGTGCGGAGTGGGGAGACACCGCAGGGGTATCGAGGGCGCAGGAGCTGAGGAGAGCGAAGGCTACCCTCACAAGTCCTCCGGCTGATCACCCGTTATGCCCAGCTCCCCGTCCTCCCGGGCACTGCCTGGGCCTTTCAGCCTCTCGTCTCCCGAGACTGGACGCCGCCGGCTCGTTCGCAGAGCTTCGGGGACAGAGAAAGGGTGGGGTGGTCGCCAAGTCTTAGCTCCGTTCCCAAGTGTGAGACTCTCAGGCCTAGGAAGCCCCGAGCCGCCACACCGGGTGACACTTACATTCGCCGCAGTGAGCACGGTCTCCCCGGTTCCCGCCACCGAGAAGCGGGCGAAGGGCAGGGCGGGAAGACGCGGGCACCGAGCGCGTCACTTCCGGCCCGTCGCGCGCGCTCCCGGGGCGCGGAGCCGCGGGCGCGAGCGCCGTGTTCTCTGCACGGGTGAGGCGGGCTTTAGGGACACCTAGACTGGAGCGAGAAGGACTTAGGAGGGGTAAATAAAGTTCCAGCTGTTCTCGCGCATCCCTCCGACTGGAGTTCGCGGGACAAGGGAGCTCTGAACGTGACCGATGCGGAGGAGCCGCCGGGACGCCGGACCCGGCGTGCTCAGCGAACGTGGGCGGGGAAGGGCCTGCGGCTGTCTCCCTCTGTCCGGGGCGGGAGAGGCGTGCTCCTCTTGCGGTCCCGCTGTCCCCGGAGGGCGAACTTCATTGGTAGCCCTGGGGCGTCTTCCAGATTTTCTTAGGCGACACAGTTAGGCTAACAACCTCCTTCACCCCAAAGAAAGACTGGGAATGGGGAGGGTGGAGTGGGTCCCTCGCCAGGAGAGGGCAACCCTGATAATCCTGTCCTCTGCCTCCGGGGTCCTCGTCGCGTGGCAAACTGTGCTTTAAAGGGAGAGACGTCTGATGGCGCCGTCTTTGCCCTTTTGAACGCATTTGGCTTATACCTGTATTACTGATGGGCCATTGGTGAGAGGGAGCACCGGGCATACAGCTAATGGTCTTTTTCTAATCCCAGAACTCTGCCCAGAAATCTGGTGCAGACGCTCAATAAAAATGAAAAGATTGATAATAATGTTTAACCTCACCATGATACATGCCCTGTGGGCTCCAGGCAAATTTGAAGACTCCCTTTTTATCTTTATCTATGTCTTACATCAATTCTGAATTTTTCTTAAATCTTACTGAAATCTGACCTTTTTAAAATGTTATCTCTGCTGCAGACCTTTTCCCTAGCCCATAAGGGTGATCTGGGTCTTCTCCAAATGAGTGACTATAAATTTTGTTTGGTATAAGCTCAACATGGTATTGTTAATTTTACATGTTTATTCATTTCTCTTTTAACAAAGCTTGTGACACCAAGGTCAAAGTCATTGGAAAAAGCTGAGACTTGAAATAGGGTCATCTGGGTTGATGCATTTGAAAATCTTAAATTTCCATATTTCTTTAAGTAGCCCATTCTTTCCTGTTAAAGGCTGATGCTTTTCTCTTGTGGATATATGTATAAGCTTGATGATGCGGAAGTTTCTGCCTTGTAACACAACACGTATCTCCCCTTACTGCTCAGCAGTCTACCCTACTCTTCACTACCAACCACCAGAGCTATATTGAGGTCAAAGAAACGCAGGGCCAGCTAGTGGTGGGAAAGGTCTGTACGCTGAAGGAGCTGCGGAACTGGGTAACACAAACTGATTGACCAAGCGGAAGAGCATATATGGTACTGCACTGGATGGAAAAGAGCGAAAAGCCTGTGATGTGGGGTTTAATATCCTGCCAAAGAGTTCAGGTGATAGTAGTTGGTTGTCCCTTGGAAACTTGGAGAAAGCAGGGACCCACGCTAAGTAGAAATGCCGTGCAGTGTTAAGCACTGTGGGAAGAAATCAGACACTTGACTGGGCTATACTACATAAGGTCAGAAAGCTACCAGCCTCCTCTGTTCTTAGGATTCAGTGTTCTTGTCCAAAGTGACAAGGGATGTGCTAATGAGTGGAGCTCCAGTATTAAGAATCTAAATGACAGGGCGCCTGGGTGGCTCAGTCATGAAGTGTCTGCCTTTGGCTCAGGTCATGATCCCAGGGTCCTGGGATAGAGCTCCACAGTGGGCTTCCTGAGCAGGAAGCCTGCTTCTCGCTCTCGCACTCCCCCTGCTTGTGTTGTGTCTCTCACTGTGTCTCTGTCTGTCAAATAAATAAATAAAATCTTAAAAAAGAAGAAGCAGCTCAATGGTGGGCTGTCCTCCATAGGCCAAGGCCACTGGTAGGAGATGTTAGGACAAAGTAGGGTCTTTTTGATAGCATTGGGGACAATAGACTCCCCAAACAGAGGCCAGATGACAATACTTAACCTTCAAAAGTAAGCCAGGTATAACTGTTATCATGATGTCAGGGGCAGTCAGAGAGGTCTGACTCATAGAGAGCTAGGGAAGGGGTTAATACAGCATAGCATCCTGAGAGACATGACAGATGAACAGCAAATGAGAGTATTGCTGAGTCTACAGAATCAAAATAAATCCAATATGGATGATCAGGAGGCTGACGACAGCCACAACAATAAAAGTCTTGGACCACTTTCCCAGTTCCCAGACCTGAGCTGTCAGTTTTCTACTGACAGAGTACATCATGAAAAAACCCTGGAAACACCAAGGCAAAAGAAAAAAAAAAATTGAGGTAATGATTTCCTTAGTCCTTTTCCAAAGACTTTTACTCATATAACTATACACTGAAGAAAAGAGGAATACAAAACCTTTCAAGGAGTGTTGGATACATGGATATCTGAGTTGAGATATCCAGGGACCCAAAGCATCTTCATAACTCCCCTCTTGGGAGTGGGGTGGATAAAGGATAGGGTAATAAATGGAGTTCTTTCCCAGGTCTGACTCATGGTAGGTTCGCCCTGCTCCACACAGTCATCTGCTGGTAATTTCCCTGGTTCCCAAAGGAATAACGGAATGGCCATGCTCAGGTATTGGCAGAACACACATTGGTTCCTTGGCTTGTGGGGTAAGGGCTATCCAGTGGAGAATGTCAAGTAGAGTCCTGTGAAACCATTCTACACCTCCCAGGCAAGAGAGTAAATAAAAAACACCACAATTAGGAGGCATATGGCAGATATTAGTGCTACCGTGAAATACCTGAAGTAGACAGGAATGGTGGTCATCATCATAGGCCAATTCCATTAACACAGTATGTCTTCTACAAATACTAAGTGTATTCTGGGGGATAACAGTGGGTCACCATAAACTCAACCAAATAGTAGTCGCCTAACTGCAGCTATGAGCCGGATATGGTATCTTTGCTAGACCGCATTAAAATGGCCTTGGACACAAAGTTATATGGACATCAATCTCATAAATATATTATTTTCAATCCTCGATGATCAGAGTAGTTCACATTCACATAGGACAGGACAAGTATACATTCACGGTGTTCCCTTTGAGCCATGTTAAATCTGCCCTTTCCTAGAACATATACTTAAGGACCTGGACCATCTGGAAATTTTGCAAAAAATCGCATTCATGTATTATATTAATGATCAGGTGAACAAGAAATGGCAGATATAGTGGAGGATTAGGTAAGACATGCAAGCCAGAGGACAGAAAAAAGGCTCAATGATTCAAGGGATCACCACATCAGGGACATTCTTAGGGATCCAGTGGTTTGGTGCAAGCTGGGACATACTCTCCCATTCCCAGCAAATTAGGACAAATTATTATCTCACATGACTAAGAAAAAAGCACAATGCCTGGCAGTCCTTTTGGTTTCTGGGGGCAGCATATTTCATATTTAGAAGTACTGCTCTCCCTTATTGACTTAGTGGCAAGGAAAATTGCCAGCAGATCCGGGCTAACGTGCAAGCATCACAGAGATATGAGCAGTGTGATCAATGGGCTGTACGACCAGGTAGACTCGCTGGTATTAGTGAGAAAAGATGTCATGTGGAGAAGAGTAGAAGCACGACATAAAGCCTCGGGGTCTTGATATAGATCTGTGCCATCTGTGGCAGACAATCATTTGGAGAAGAGATCCCCATGTGCTACTGAGCCCTGGTATAGATTAAGTACCTAACTAGGGGACATTAAATGACCAGATGTCCAGATTTACCCACCAGGAGCTGGGTTCTGTCAAATTCACCAAGGTTGAGAGGAACTACCAGCATTCCATCACAAAATGGAAGTGGTAAGCCTGGGAACAGCAATGCACAGGGACCTGCATGATTAAGTGGCCCAGGCTCCCACGTCACATACCATGCTGTACCAGGGCCTCTCCTTCAGCTCACATTTCTGGCTGTGTATTAGTTTTTCTACTGCTGAATAACAGTATTCCTACAAATTTAGCAACTTCAGACAACACATATTATTTCACAGTTTTTGTGGGTCAGCACCTGGGGCATAACTTAACTGGGTCCTTCTCTTTGGGTTTTCACAAAGCTGTAATCAAGGCATTGATTTTATCTGAGCATTGTAATCAAGACTGTGACATCGTCTGAGCACCAGCTGGGGACAGATTCACTTCCAGCCCCATGTGGTTATTATTAGAATCCACTTCCTTGCAGACTGCCACAATGAGGGGTTTATCTTCTTGTTGGCTCTTAGCTGGAGGCCCCCTTCAGCTCCTTGTCACACATCCCTTTCCATGTAGTAGCTCATAACATGGCCACTTCTTCACAGCAAACAGGCACAGGGAGTGTCCTTGCAAAGTGGGTGTTACAATCTTATATTCTGTATCAAGTACACATACACATGTACACCCCATCATCTTTGCCATAGTCCACTGATAGAAGCAAGTCACAGGACTTGCCTACACTGAAGGGAAGGGGATTACCCAAGACAGTGAACACCCGGAGGTGGTGATCATGGGGTCATCCTGGAGTCAGCCCTCCACAGATGACATGGAGGGCTCCTATGACTAGTTGACAGGAGGAAAAATGCTGTTTGGTTCATGGACAGATCAGTTGGTAGATAGGCGTGAGACAAAAATGAACAGCTACTGTAGTGCATGCTCACTTAGGGGGCCCTCAGGGATTGCAGTCAAGAGTATCCTCCTAAGAATGGAATCAGGCAGTACATCAAGTCATCTACTTTGTGAAGAAAGAGAAATGGCCCAAGGCAAGCATGCACAGAGGCTTCTGGGCAATCATGAGTAGCTTGACCAATTGGTCAGGGGCTTGAAAACATTGGGAGAGTGGGGATAAAGGTATGTTTGAAAGAGGCGTGTGACTAGTGGACCAAGATAGCGGGAATGGAGTGTGAACATCTTTGTAACCTATGTTAATGTCCAGCAGAAATCATCTCCCATAGGACAGGCATTCATCAACCAAACAGAACGGCTCTTCTAGTTATCCTCAGCCAGGCTCTGGCCTTGGCTACCCTTGTGTTGGCACAATAAGGTCATGAATGGAGTAGTCATGGAGGTTACGTGTGAGTTCAAGAGCATGAGCTGTTCTAGTTCCTGTGCTGCGGAAGTTTCAACCTGCCACAGAATAAACCAGTGGTGGGTACTCCCCTCCTTCTAGGCTCCATCTCTCAAGGAGACCACCCAATCTCTCTCCACAAAGAAAGAAAACATCACATGCTGCTACCAGATCTTTACTCTCTGCATTGTCCTATAAATCCTTACTTCTTGGAGTAATGTTTCTCAAAGGGTAGCTCAGGGCTATAGCTTCAGAGTCACTTGAGGGGCTTGTCACAAGCGCAGATTTCCACCCAACCTACTGAGTCAGAATCTCTAGGTTTGGTACCTGGGAATCTGCATTTATAGAATATAGAGGTTTTGGTCACTGGCCTTTGGCTATGCTTTACTATTCTAACTAAATGTATTCCAGGAAACAATCCAGTTGTTATGAGATGGGAAAAGAAAGCATAAACTTAGAAGAGTGTCCAAAGTGAAATATATAAGAACTGATAAAACTCAACACCCTCAAAACAAAAAAGTGGGCAGAAGACATGAACAGACATTTCTCCAAAGACATACGGATGGTCAACAGATGCATGAAAAGTTGCTCAGCATCACCCCTGAGCAGGGAAATGCAAGTCAAAACCACAATGAGATATTACCTCACATCTGTCAGAATGGATAAAATAAAAAACACAAGAAACATCACCTGTTGGCAAGAATGTGGAGAGAAAGGAACCCTTGTGCATTGTTGGTGGGAATGTAAACCGGAAAACGGCATGGAGGTTCCTCAAAAAATTAAAAATGGAACTACCCTACAATCCAGTAATCATACTACTGGGTATTTATCCAAAAAAATGCAAAAACACTAATTCAAAGGGTACATGCATCCCTATGTTTACAGCAACATTATTTACAATAGCCAAACTTGGAAGCAGCCCAAGTATTTATCGATAGGTGAATGGATAAAAAAGATGTGGTGTATGTCTAAAATGGAATATTATTCAGCTGTAAAAAAGAATGAAATCTTGCCATTTGCAACATCATGGATAGATCCAGAGAGTATAATGCTAGGCAAAATAAGTCAGAAGAAGATAAATACTGTATGATTTCACTCATATGTGGAATTTAAGAAACAAAACAGAAAAAGACAAACCAAGAAATGGACTCTTAACGATAGACTGCAAATCTATGGTTACTAAAGGGGAGGTGGGTGGGGAAGTGAAATAGATGATGGAAACAATAATATAATGAAAAAATAAACTTTTAAAGAAAGTGAAAAAAATCACTTTACCTTATCAGTAGAACAAACCTGTTACTCAGTTACCAATCCAGAAATACATTTATAGGGCCTCTGTGAGCCTGGCAGTATGCTCTAAGTTGTGATGGAAATTAAAAGCTTAAAGTTTAGGGATGCCCCGGTCAGTCGGTTAAGCATTGAACTCTTGATTTTGGCTCAGGTAGTGATCTCAGGGTTGTGAGATGGACCTTTGTACTGGGCGTGGAGCCTACTTAAGATTCTCTCTTTCCCTCTCCCTCTGCCTCTCCCTCTCTTTCTCTCTTTCCCTCCATCTCTTAAAAAAACAAAACAAATAAACAAACAAACAAACAAACAAAAAAACAAAGTTTAAATAAGAAGGAAAAAAGTCCACACAGGGAAAACCTCAGAACAGAAAGGCCCAGAGGTGTTGTTTAACCCCTTCCTTTTACAGACTAGCAAACAGAGGGTCAAGTTTATACAACTTTTTGGCAACAGAATCAGGTCTCCTGAGTCTGGCTCACCAAGACGGGTCTGATGAGATGTCACTGAGAGCAATGCCAACAGCAAGGGCTCTAGAAATTCATAGAGGCCACACAGTGCCCTGTGTGTGTGTGAATAGTAAGGCCTTGGTCGGTCCCTGAGAGGAGATGAGATTTCCAGGACAGAATGTAGACTCAGAAGCATTAGGCAAAGGGGGAGGGTAGTTTCAGGATCAGGAGTATCAAGACCTTATATATGTTCAGCATTTTACAAAGTTCTGACACATACCAGATTATCATTCCAATTCATTCCTATACCACCTTTAACACTTGGGATTGTTGAGCACAACTCTGTACGCTCTGGACAAGGCGTACAGGGACCTGATGACAAGGAGGACACTGGCAGCCACTGAGGATGTAGAGATAGGGCCTCTGGAGACAGGCAGATGGAACGAGCCTTGTACCAGAGGGAGTTTGGGCAGGGAAGAGTAGAGTGTAGCCAAACTGGGTTTGGGCAGGGAAGAGTAGAGTGTAGCCTGATGGGAGGAACACAGTAGCACTGATAAATCAAGGAGGGAGGCAGGTGCTGTGGTTTGGGACAACTTCTTTTGCAGCCAGACCACCGATGATTTGGACTGGGGGGAGATGAGGCCCACCGGGGAAGGGCTATGGTGGCAGGCAGTTTTGGAGGGGCTGCACAGTGTGCAGGATACAAGGCAAAGACTCAATTTTGGCACACATCTGAGCATGAGGCCAGGAATTGAAGGCTGCAGGCCCCTTGTAGCAGCTGGACAACTCATGCCAGTTGCATGGGTAATTAAAAGTAGACTGGGGAACCTTTGAAAATTACTGAACTGCTTCTAAATATGCATTTTCAGTGGTGATTTGGAGTCTTGCTTGAGAGGTTCATGGATGGAGTGGAAGGAAATGAGAATGAGAAGGAGAGAGGTAGCCTCAAATATCAGGCTGAGGAGTTTGGTTTTTATGCTGGTGTAGGCAGTGGGGAGCCACTGGAGTTGAGACCTGGTGTTATTCTCTGAAAAAATAATGTTCTGGAGATGTGTGTTTCTCCACCAACGTATATAGTTTGGGCTTATTTCTATTCTCTTGGTGCACAGGTGGGAGAGTGGAGAATGGTGGGCTCACTGATATTGCTTATCTCTGTATTAACAGAGCTAGCTGTCACAACTGGGATGGACCCAGAATCAAGGCACACAGGGAACATAGCATCGTAGGTGCTTAAGTAGGAGAGGGCACCAGGGCTAAATGAGCCAGGACTACAGAAACACTTCCTGAATATATGAGAGAAAAAAAAGATCAAAACATACATTTATATACATTTAAGTAGATATAGTGTTTTATATGTGTGGTGGACTTACTCCTTAATATCTGCATACTTATTTTTTAAAAGATTTTATTTATTTGAGACAGAAGGAGATAACGAGAGAGAGCAGGAGAGGGGCGCAGAGGGAGAAGCAGGCTCCCCAGTGAACAGGAAGCTCGATGTTGGCCTAGATTCCAGGACCCTGGGATCATGACCTGAGCTGAAGACAGACGCTTAACTGACTGAGCCACCCAGGCACCCCAATACTTGCTTACTTAAATGTGTATGTGTGTGTGTTAAAATAAATTAAAATTGGCTTAATTTTTGAGTGATTTTTTTTCTTTCAGCTGGAAAGAAGCTTTATCATGAAGCATGCAAAAATTGCATGCACAGTTAAAAGAAATAAAAAATATTTTGAGACTTCGTGTTGATTACTGATTTTCTTGGCATTTTTATTTTTATAAAAAAGATACCAGTTCTCTTTTGATGCTTATTAGTAACTCTGATTCCTCTGCTTTAGATTGGTTCGAGAAGGAAAAACATACTTCAGAGCTATACAAGTCTGAATGTATAAGTTTAAACTCTAGTTCACAGAGCAAAACTTTGCGGAATATCCTAACAACCTCTGACTCAGTCAAAATAACTGTGTATATGCTAGAAATTGTCCTAAATTTTCACAAAGTTTACTTTTGGCTTGAGATAAGAATGACATCTGGAAGGAACCAAAACAAAAATAGTTTGACTATTTAAAATCTGTGCAGGGGGCACCTGGGTGGCTCAGTCGGTTAAGCATCTGCCTTCAGCTCAGGTCATGATCCCAGGGTCCTGGGATGGAGCCCCTCATCAGGATCCCTGCTCAGTGGGGAGCCTGCTTCTCCCTCTCCCTCTGCTGCTCCCGCACTGCTTGTGCTCTCTTGCTCTCCCTGTCAAATAAATAAATAAAAATCTTTTAAAAAATAAATTAAATCAAATCAAAATCAAATCAAGTCTGTGCAGGAAGAAATGCCAAGGAATTAGCAGGATCCAGGGTGGTTCCAGTCCGCCATCTAGTGGACAAGAAGGGAAAGGAGAAATTTAGAGCAAGATCATTGATCTTAGGATTTTGTCAATGTCTGTAGTTTACCAAAAAAGTATTTTCTGATTAGTGTAATTCAAAGTCTCTACTGAATTTGCTTATTAATAGGTTCGTTTAACTTTTGTGAGCTAAAATAACCCAGTATTCTAAACATTAAGCACTAAAACTGAAGTCCCTAAAATGTTTATCTTTACAAATTGTATTTTGCAGATTGTTGGAAGAGAGAATGCTCTTGAGTTCATATCATCATGACTTTTTATGGTCAACCTTTCCCATTTATATTATCCACTTCTACACAGTACTCTTTGCATTTAGTTTGGCCCATAGACTAGAAGTAGATAGAGCCTGTTAGTGTTATGTCTTCCCCAACACACTGACTGTAATCACTGGGGAAATAAAACGATTCCATTAATTTTTCAAAAATGCACACCAACTTAAAGTGCTGCTAGAGCCAAGATGAACATTTGTTAAGGTCTATGTGCTTGGATTAGTTTTTTGCCGATTTATGTTTGCACCTATCTCTTCTGTTCTTATTTCTAAGGTCATGTCCTTATGTGTCTATGAGGATTTCCATTTTGTCTTGGATGAAGACACTGGCAGCCAAATTTCCCCAAAAAGTTAGTGACAGAAGCATACCTGAAGTGGCCAGTTCTGTTCAGAGACTATTTTTTTAAATCTTTTATTGCTACTAACAATAATATTAGCAGGTGCTATTTATTGAGCTTCTGTGATGTGCCAGGTCCATAAACGTTCTTGAGGTACATACCACTACCCTCTCACTAACTCTGAAATAAGTATTATCTTCAGTTTAGAAGAAAAACTGATGCTTGTGCGCCACTGGGCAAATCCTGACTGTGCCACATAATCACTGACTGGTTGACCCCTTCGGGGACTAAGGCCTGTTTTCTAAGGTTGTGCCTGATTTAAGAATTCCTCTACTGGGAGCTGTGGGACTTCCTGAGTGAAAAAACTTTTGTTCTTGCTAAAGGACAAAAGTAGCCCAGGGTCTTATGGAAAAGATAGCCCTAAGGGCATGGAGTGGGATGGTAGTGTATGTTAGAGAAGATGACCCGGAAGGGACGTCATGGCAGGCACCTGTGTGACCTCCCACAAAACACTTTCCTGCACTCTGTCCTTGTCTTCTTCTGTTCCACCTTTCCTGTATCCCTACCATTTTCCTTTGGGTTCTCCTTCTTTCCTTTCTCCCTCTGTCCTGCGCTAGAAGAGAGCTCTTGAAACTGTGGGTTGTAACCCATTAGTACGTCAAAAAGTCAATTTAGTGGGTGTAGACCAGCATTAAAAAAATAAAATTACAATATTCAAACTATTGAAGGGCATTACTCATACTGAGGGTAATGTGTTTTTTAAAACTTAAATTTAATCTTTAAAATTTTAATTCCAGCGTAGTTAACATGCGATGCTGTATTGGTCTCAGGTGTACAATATAGTGATCCAACAGTTCCATACTTATTCAGTGTTCATCAAGCCAAGCTCATTCCTATCTCTCAGGGTAATGTTTTGTGTAAAATTTGTTTTAATATGTGTATCTGTGTTTGCATATGCACTGGGTCAAGATGTAAACTTTATATCTTATTTTAAGACACTAGGAAAACACTGCCCTGAAGTGGGGGTCCCCTCCCTCACCCATGGAATTGCCAGCAAGAAGGCCACATGTACTGACGGTCCCCAGCAGGGAGGTGGCATCCGGGTCCTGAAGCACAGGCAAGATCATTTTCTCTTTCCAGGCTCAAGACAGATCCTCCCTGAAGGCAGGAAAAGGCCCAGATGACCTTGAAATAATGCAGTCAACCTGTGGCCAAATGTGTGTGAGGTCCTCTTGCGCCAGGCCTGTGCCTGGCTGAAGGTCCCCTTCCCCTCTGGCTGGGCCCACAGTAAAGGCGAAAGCCTCCACCTGAGCCTGCTCGTCATTTTACCCCAGGTGCCACTGAACTGCGGAGTGGCTGGAACTTGCTGTCAGGTCTCTCAGTTGCAGCATCGCCCCCCAGCCCTGAGTTCTCCATGGCCACTGAAGACCTCGGGGCAGGCCCAACGCTTGCCCTCCCAGCCGGTGGTTCTGGGGTCCCTGCCCCCTCTCCCCCACGGTTTGTCTGGGACACTGAGGCTACGGTTCCTGGACACTAAGCCCTTCCATTCACGGGTGGCCATAAGGACATGTGAGTGTGAAAGAGGAAAGAACAGTAAGCGAACTGGTTGGCCACTGCTCCCCTGACTCTTGTTGAATTTCAGGACAACAAACAAAACTAAGCCAGGGTCCACTGGCTTGCTCGCCCCTGCGGTCGGGGAGACAGCTAGCTTACGGGCATAAGCAGTGCGGGCGAGGGAAGGATGCCCGAGGACCCCCTCCCCGGAGAACTGACACTGGCACCAGACCCCCCGGCTCCCCGCTTGGCCGAGGCCCCCAGACCGCCTTCGTTCCGCTCACAGGCTGCGGCGGCCGCTGGGGGCCCGGCCCACCCTTACACAGAAAGCAGCC
This sequence comes from Mustela erminea, assembly GCF_009829155.1. Lineage (NCBI taxonomy): Eukaryota > Metazoa > Chordata > Mammalia > Carnivora > Mustelidae > Mustela > Mustela erminea. Next base: position 111,660,375 of record NC_045614.1, on the reverse strand, counting down.
AACGGGCCTCGGACCCTCCGAATCTGTCACCCTAGCGCGGGGGAAGGGCCAGGACCACCTTCCAGAAGACTGAGAAAGGGTCCACGGCTTGCAGGGTATGCCCACCCTCCCGGTATGAGCCACATGGAACCTGGGAGAGGCTCCCCCACGCGCCTGCGCAACCTCCGGGCGGTGGGCAGAGAGACCCGCAACTTCGTGGGCTCGCTCCACACGCGCCTGCGCGGGGACTCGGTACAGAGGCCGGAGAGCCTCGAGGCTGTCACGCGCCTGCGCGAGCCCTGGGACTCGGTACTAAGGCCGGCGGAGGCCACACCCCAGAGGTCTCTACGGAGCCCGGCGCGGCGGGGGTCTGCGTGGGGAGAGCGGTGCACGCGGACTGTCAGCTCCAAAACGCCACAGTGTCCTCAGCGTGGGGGCTGCTCAGTTTCAGGGAGGGTTGGGTCCCTGTTGACTTCTGAGAAATTTACGTTTAGATTTAGTTTTAGAATTAATTTTAGAGTGAGTTACTTTTTAGTTTTATTAGTTATTTTCATTTATGTTGAGCTAGTTTTCCAGTTATGTAACTGGAGTTTTTAGTTTATTTTGAAAGTTCGTTTTCAGTTACTTATCTTCAGTTATTTTTGAATTCCCTTTTAGAATTATTACGTAACACTTAGGTTTAGGCTCAGTGTTTGGATTATTTTTCCTAGTCACTCTCTTCAGTTACTGTAATTTTGAGTTATTTTGACCTATTTTCAGTGTGACTTTTTTAGGTGTTTTTTTTTTTTAGCTACATATTTTTACATTCATTTGGTTTCTGAGTTAATTTTTAGTTATTTTTTGAATTTTCAGACGAATTTTTTATTTTCTTATTTTCTGAAATTTTTGTCATATTTAGTTTTGAGTTATCTTCAGAGCTATCTATTGTCAATTGTTTTCTTCCTTTTAATTAAAATTTTCTCTTCCTTGTTTTTTCTTATTTAGTTTTGAAGTTCATTTATTTTTTAAAAATGGCTTAGTTTTAAATCATGGTCAGGGTCCAATCATTGATGGAAACACCATACTGATTGTAATGGAAAGAATTCAATGCAAAGAATTGTTGCTCAGCTACTAGAGAACAAAGTTTAGTCAGAACAAACAAAAAGATATTGGAGTGCCATGCAGATTTTACCTGCAAGAAGCAGCTACCAGCCCAAGGGCTGACAGAGCAAAAGGAAGAGGTTGAAGGTGGCCCTGCATAGCTGGGGTTAGCCCTCTGAGGAAGTGCTGCCCCACAGGACAGGTGTTGCAGGAGCTGGAAGTTTGTCTTTGAGCTGCCAGCTGGTGCTGATGTCTTTGAAGTGGCTGGGTGGGGTGGCCTGGTGGCCGGGGGTGGGGGGGTGGGGGGGTGAGGTGGTGGTGGTAGTGGTGGTGGTGATGAGGCTGGTTACCAAAGTGTTGGGAAGATGGCCAACAGCAGCTACTGGAACCAGCCAGTTACTAGGCGGATGCTGACAGGAACTCAGGTGCACAGAGGTCCTTCTCGCCCCTTCCGTCCTCTGGTCAGTCTGCTCTACTGGCCAAGCCTGACGGGAACAGCTGGCAAAGGAGGTGAGTGGTCCCAGGCCACAAAGCAGAGATTAGAAAGGTGGGCTGAAAGCTGAGAAATCATGGCTAATAACCAGCACACTGGCCTCCGGAATTATTAAGTTTTAGTTCTGGATTTAATTTTGGGATTGTTAGGGTTGATTTGATTTTAACTTTTAACCCAGTGTAGAATCTAACTGGGTTTTCAGTTCTCTGATTTGTTTCTGGAATGGAATGGATCAACAAATATCTGAGGAGTGTCTTCCATAAGACTCAAGAAAATCACTTCCAAATCAAGAAAACGAAATTAAGTGTCTCACTTTGTTCATAAAGAAGCCCTTTGGGTACATGGCCAAAACCGGGCAGAAGCTAAGGAAGACAGGGAAGTGTCTTTTGGCACGATTGTCCAGCAGAGTGTTCTTTGAAAATTCTCAGAAAGTTACACTTTCTCCCACCCCCTTTCCCAATGACAAAATAGCTTTATTCTTAGGTACAGAGTACACTCCAAAAATTTTCAGAAAATTAGTGTCTGAGGTTGTCCTGTGGAGGACAAGATCAACTGCCATCCCAAACCCCTGCAAAAAAAAAAAAATTTTTTTTTTGATATCCAAACTGATGATGATACCACACATGAATCAAAAGGATATGAAAAGGTCTATTACGCTCATGATGAGGCTTTGTGGGAAGAGCAGGGGCAAGTATCCAAGCTTGTCTAAAATGACTTGAGTGAAGGGAAAAGTGAGTGGCTTTGGTTTTTATTGTGGCTGGGGTGGGGCCAGAGAAAGGTTTCCCTGTACAGGCTGGGATTTTTGTGGTTCAAACTTCCCTTCCAGTACCAAGGGAAGGGAAGGAGTGTACACACTTTCTTCCCAGCTTGCCCGGATGTGAAACAAAAGGGAAAGAGAAAGGTAGAGTTCGAAAGTTGTCAGTGGTCAAACATCAAAAATGGAGCCAGACTCTCTATTACAGTTAAGCTGTGTTGTGAGGCTACACTCTCTTTGCCCATTCCCTGTCCAAATGACAAAAAACCTTTCTCGGGAGATAGAGTATGTTTCAATTTGGTAGACTGCAATGGTTTTAATTTGCACAACAAAATAAAGATCTTCCCAAATCCATAGGGAGTCTTATTTCCTTCTACTTGATTATTTTTAACCTACATTGTTCCATTTGGACCATGAGAACATTTATTTATGTATGTATTTGTTCATTTCAGTAAACTCCTATTTTCTGAGCACCTCTGTCCTCAGGAAGGTGCTGGCATCAGGAGAGACCAGGAAGGCATAAAGATGAGTGAGAAGCTCTCAGTACAGTTGGGGGAGACAGATGTGGAAACATCATCACAACACAGTGTAACAAATACTGTGGGGGCATGGAACCCTGCTGACGAACACTGACTTCCTAATGTAGTCAGGGATGGTATGACATCTGAGCTGGGTCTCCTGGAGCAGGTAGAGGAGAAGGACATCCTGGTTGTGCATAGGCACAGAGGCATGGAGGAGCCATGGCAGGGAAGATGCATTTGACAAAGGCCATTGGGCCACAGGGCTCAGAAAGGCACTAATGTTAGGGCTGGTGCTGGTTCTTAACTGATAGGACCTCATTTGGTCCACACAGCCGGTCTGCAAGGGAGTAGGAAGCAACCTCAAGAGTCAATGCTCTTCTTGGTCTTACTGTTCCAATCACAGCCTAGAAGGTTCTCTGACTTGTCATTTCGGAATTCTTTAGCTCATTTCTGGCTTTATCCTTGGTCCATTCACTCCTCCCCACTTATCCTCGGAGATGAGTCCCTCCTTCTTTTATCTTTTGATTCCCAGTTCTTAAACATCGGTGGGGAAGGAGGAGGGTTGAGACCAGCCAGCTGTGAGGTGCCGGTGAGGCCAGCTGTAGAGGAGGCAGACAGGACCAGAGGAGAGCCCCTGTGGGGCCTTCTAGGGGAGTTCTTCTGACCAGCACGGTGGGAACTGAGCTCTTGGTGAACCAATCATAACCTACAACTGCAAGCCACACCTCTTGAAAGTTTGTGGGGATGCCTTCCCAAAGTGGGGAACCTGCTTTACAATAAGCCCAAACCTATGAATTAACAGATTGGGATTTTTAAAAGCACAGAGAGCTCTTTGCTGTTTGAGGAGCACTGGACAGGTCTACCCAGTTAAAAGAAAGTAGAGTCCGTCCCAACCTATGATGGCATATTTTCACACTTTTTTTATGGAAACATTCATTCAGTCAGTCTTGAGTATGTTTCTCAGCATACTTCTCTGCTTTGGCTCTCTGGTCGTCTTATCAATCACCATATACGTTTCTCAGTGAGAATATGTAAGACCCGGAGCTGGACAGAAGAATCTCTGGCTTCTATCAGAATCATCAGAAAACACATCACTTGGCTCTTCTTCAACACTTGACTATTGACTAGCTTTGTGTCCACTATAGGAACAGCCCAAAGCTTCCTCAGTTTTTGGACATCAGTCAATTTTTAAATTTACCAAACCAACCACACTTGGTGGTACTGGCAGAGTGCAAAATACCCAAACCCCATAGGCCTCACGTGGGAAGCCTCTACCCAAAACTTGCATCATAGTGGATGCCCAGAGGAACCATGTCAGGACCAGTCATCATTGCTGATGCTCCTCTGAACGTCCACCCTGGCCAGTAGACACTGTATTTTCTTCTCTGGGGTTGTGCATCCAGTAACCACTCAGGAAATAGTTACTGAGTGACTTGTGATTAAAGAACATTTTTTAAGCCCTTTAAAAGAAAAAAAAAAAAGAATGGCTCTTCTCTGGGTAAATTTGTCCTCTTTCCATCTGTTTAAATGAGAAAGAATACAGCATAATGAGATAAAAACATCCTATACCTTTTGGGAGAATTATTCTCTGTTTTGTAATATTGCCTTTTGTCTCCTCAAGACAGCATGCCCTGCCTAGAGTGGTTGGACTAAAGGCAGCCTGGATTCTGTCAAGTTTGGTGGTATTCTGAATGCATATGAAACACTCACTGAGTGTTATGCAATATTTAGGGAAAATAGAAATAATCAAAGTCAGCATTTTTCAGATGTGTTTTTCAGATCCAGGGAGAGAATACAAGAGATCAGCACTTTTCTCCCTCTAGTTGCAATACAGGAAAAAAGAAGACATGTAGCCAGGTTCAGAGAATTCCTATAGGAAGGAAACCTGCATACTTTTATTAACCTCTTCATTTCCCAAACTATTTGACTGCGGTACTCTTGTCTTTATGGAATACCATATGCCATGTGGGTTAGTAAGCTGTTGCAACAGGGAGCCCCCAAAATACAGTGAACCAAACAATACATTTATTTCTGTCTCATGGAATAGTGCAGGGTAAGTAGGAAGCCGGCTCTGCTCCACACAGTCACTCAGGGTCTCCTGGCTTCTTTCATGTGGGTTTCACACCATCCCCCTCATCATTCTTGTCTGTGTGATCAAAACTGGGTCACAGGGCGCCTGGGTGGCTCAGTGGGTTAAGCCGCTGCCTTCGGCTCAGGTCATGATCCCAGGGTCCTGGGATCGAGTCCCGGATCGGGCTCTCTGCTCAGCAGGGAGCCCGCTTCCTCCTCTCTCTCTCTGCCCGCCTCTCTGCCTACTTGTGATCTCTGTCTGTCAAATAAATAAATAAAATCTTAAAAAGAAAAAAAAAACTGGGTCACAGACCTATCATTAATAATATGTACTGTATACTTGGAAATTGCTGAGAATAGATCTTAAGCATCTTGACACACACACACACACACACACACACACAGAGAAAAAAATTATGTCAGGTGATGAAGGTATTAATTAATTTGGTCTTCATAATCATTTCACAAAGTGTATGTATACCAAATCACAGCACTGTGCACTTTACATACATACAATTATATTTGTCAATCATTCCTCAATAAGCCCAGAATAAGAAAGAAACAGGTAGTTCTATGAAAAACAACCAATCCCCAAGCCCGCCCCTCAAAAAACTGGGTCACAGGCATTATCGTCTTCCAGTTCATAGGTAGAGAAGAAATTGAGGGATCACATGTGCAGTATTTTAAGACTCAGCCTGAAGGTAGCACACATCACCTTATCTCATATTCTGTAGGTGAAAACTTTGCCATGTGGTAACTCCTAGCTTCAGGTAGGCATAGGAATTATAGTTCTCTGGTCATCTTATCCATCTGCTACCAGTCCATTAATATGTATCTTGGTCTCCCAGACAGCCTGCAGGGGAGGAGGGAGCAGAGTCCAGGTCTTCTAACTCTTGGTTCACTGTTCTCAATGCCATACCAACATTTCTGTGCTCAGCCTACATATATGGAGTCCTCATGTATGCCAGGCTCCACATCAGAGTACAAGGATGGAGAATTTTATAAAACACAGTGTTTTATAACACTAAACACATATTTAGTCTAGTATCAGGATTATAAATGAATAAACTTTCAGATATGACTTTGATGATTGTATCTTACAGCTTTGCAACATGCTGCTTTCAGTAGTGAAGAGGATACATATTCCTGATGAATAAAAGCATACAATGAGCAGAGTAGAGAGTCCTGAAATAGACCCCCAATGCATTTGAAAAGTGAACGTATGAAAAAGACATTTAAGGGGCGCCTGGGTGGCTCAGTGGGTTAAAGCCTCTGCTTTCGGCTCAGGTCATGATCCCAGGGTCCTGGGATCGAGCCCCACATCAGGCTCTCTGCTCAGCGGGGAGCCTGCTTCCTCCTCTCTCTCTGCCTGCCTCTCTGCCTACTTGTGATCTCTGTCTGTCAAATAAATAAATAAAATATTAAAAAAAAAAAAAAAAAGAAAAAGACATTTAAAATTAGAAGGGAAAAAATATGCATTAAGATGGGTGTTGGGTTCACCAAAAAATATGTATATACACAAAAATGTGTTTTTTATATATATATTCTCTTTTATATATTAAATTATAATATATAATATATTTATATTAACATATATAATACATTTATAAATAAATTTATATATTATATATTAATAATTATATATTTATAACATATATATTTAATATATGTTATATATACACATTATATGTATTAATATAGAACATATAAAACATGAGGAACTGCTTACTCTAAAGCTGAGGACCATATTTTCTTCTGGTTGAAGCTGGAAAGCCCAGATGACCCTATCCAGCCTGGAGAGCCTCCACTTACGTACCAGTTGGTAGGGACCTGTCAAAGACTGACAAATCTATTTGAAAGCCAAACATAACACTTTTCTTGCTTCCAAAAATCCCACCCTATGAGAACCAGAAAACCCCACCTTAAGACATTCTTATCAAAGACTGTCTCAAGAGTTCCTCCTTTCATTATATAGAGGTCACTGTCCTTTCAACCCTTTTCCAGTCTCTACTGGAATAAAAGATGATAGTAGTAACTCCCTTAGAATTATAAGTTTTGTCTAAACAGCCTCTAATTGGAAGTTGCTGAAATTAGATCTTAAGTGTTCTGAAGTGTATAGGTGGTCTTTGTTCATTTGACAAAGTAATTACAGGTTGGTCAAATAGTGAATTAAAAGAAAAGAAATCATGAACATTCTAGCAAAAAAACCACACCATATTTTATTTTATTTTTTATTATTTTTTTAAAGATTTTATTTATTTTATTTGACAGACAGAGATTACAAGTAGGCAGAGAGGCAGGCAGAGAGAGAGAGAGAGAGGAGGAAGCAGGCTCCCTGCTGAGCAGAGAGCCCGATGCGGGACTCGATCCCAGGATCCTGAGATCATGACCTGAGCCGAAGGCAGCGGCTTAACCCACTTGAGCCACCCAGGTGCCCACCACACCATATTTCAAAGAATAACTTTGGAATGAGAGGAATCTTTAGGCAAAACACAAAATCCAGAAACCAAATTGAAAATGTTAAAAATTAGGTTAAACAGGAAGCAAAAGTTTTTGTATAACATATTTTTTAAAGGCAAAAGATAAATACATTTTCAAGACATATAACAAGGACTAATTTCCTTGATATACAAGAACCTTTCAAAAGCTAATAAAAATAACTTACTAGGAAAAAATAGACAGAGGAAATAAACACATGAGTTGAACACAACACAAATAATACACAGTAAAAGAAATACAAACAACCAATAAATATGTAAAAATATATCCTTACACATAATCAGAGATATAAATTAAGATAATTCTAAAAATCTATTAGGGTGTCAAATATTTATTTGTTTGGAATGTCACATATTAACTTTTTATGTTTCAGTGAGGGAGAGAGAATGAGACAGAGAGAGAATATCTTTTTTTTTTAGTGTGTGTTTCTTTTTTTAAGATTTTATTTATTTATATATTTATTTGAGAGAGAGAGAGAGAGAGAGAGAGTGTGCATGAACAGGGGCAGGAGAGAGGGAGAAGCAGGCTCCCTTCTCAGAGCCCAACTTGGGGCTCAATCCCAGGACCCTGAGATCATGACCTGAGCCAAAAGCAGATGCTTTAACCAACTGAGCCACCCAGGTGCCCCAAGAGAGAGAATATATTAAGCAGCCTCCATTCCCTGTGAGGAGCTGGACGTGGGGTTTGGTCTCACAACCCTAAGGTTATCACCTGAGACAAAATCGAGAGTTAGACGCTTAACCGACTGAGCCACACAGGCACCCCTGGAAAATAAAATATTTTAAATGTTTGACAATATCCGATATTCGTAAATGGTATAGGAAACAGGTACTCATACCATATTGGGAGTATAAATCACTATTGAATTTTTGGAAGTCAGTTTACAGAGATCAGAAGTTAAGATGTGCATACTTCTTAATCCTGCAACTCCACATCTACACATTTGTTCTAAAAATTTACTCACACAAATAAGCAAAGATGTATATGTTTCAGGGACAGTCAAATTTTTAGGTATAGGTATTTTGGGGGGATGAACGCACAGGAGTGACTGCTGTTTAATTTTTTAAGAAACTGCTAAACTATTTTCCAGAGTGTCTGTACCATTTTCCATTTCTATTGGCAGGTTATGATTGACCCATTTTCATCATGTCCTTTCCCAAAGTTAGTATTCTCACTATTTTTTGATCTTTAAAAAACTTTGTGCTCTTTATTTTTCTCATCTTTAAAAAACAAAAAATCACCCAAAGTCCATAGTTTATATTGGAGTTCACTCTTTGTGTTGTACATTCTATGAGTTTTTACAAATGGATAATACCTATCCACCATTATAGTATTTCTTACTATTGTTGAGTTTAGTCATCCTAGTTGTATTAGGGATATCTCATTGGTGCTTTCAATTTGCTCTTCCCTAGTAGCTAATAATGTTGAACATCTTTACAAGAGCTTATTTGCCATCCATGTATCTTGTTTTATGAAATATTTTTTCATGTCTCTTGCCCATTTTCTAATTGGATTTTTTTGGTTTAGTTTTGAGATTTCTTATTCAATCTAGATTCAAATCCTTTGTCAGATATATGGTTTGCAAATATTTTGTTTCAGTTTGTACCTTGCTTTTTTTCCCTCTTAACAGGGTTTTTCACAGAGCAAACATTTTAATTTTGGTAGAATCTCAATTTCCATTGTTTTCTTTAATGAATCATGTCTTTGGTGTCATCTGTGAAAACTCTTTCTCTAGCTCTACTTCCCGTATTAGTTTCCTAGAGGTGCCGTAACAAATCACCATAATCTTGGTGACTTAAGGAAGAGAAAATTATTTTCACCTCCTACCAAGGCAGAATATTCATGAATTATTTTTATGTATTCCATTTCCTGTCATCTCTCCAACTATAACAATTATTCTTAAGTTCTGCCCCCTTTTGCTGCTACTAGCTTTGTTTCCTTGGGTGTAAGTTCTTCTATTTCTTGAAGATGTGACCTGTGTCAGATTATGTCTATTGGTACTTAGCTCCATATCCACTTTTAAGTAATTGCCTTTATCCCTGAAGCTGCGTGTCTGAAATGACATATCCCAGACTCCCTTGCTGGATGAGCCCCAGTGAGATTCTGCAGAGGGCAGATGGTTGGATAAGATCGAAAGGGGTAAAAGGGAGAAGCTCCTGTGTTTCTGGCCGTGTCCCTGGCAGTGTCAGCATCCCTGGGGGCTGTTCAGTACATCTGTGAAACCTCTAGCAGTACAGACACTGAGTGTAGGCTTACAGGATATGGCCGGGTGATAGAGGTGGTTCTTCATCTCTGGGCAACACCATCTCCTTTCCTGTGCTTCTCCAGCAATTCCAAAATTATTGTGGGAAATCCTTTGACTAAAACAGCATTTGTTACCAGGTTTGGTCCCACGCACAGGTTCTCAAAGATAGGAAACTAGCATTCCTTATCAGAACTGGCCTCCTTGCCAATGGAAGTGCCTTACTGGTAGTCCAAAGTATGAGTGGCAAAAGAGAGACTTAAATTAGTATCTGAGGTTGCCTTGGATAAAGTGCAATTGTAGCTAAGTCTTTTTGCTTTTACAACCAAGAATGTTTTCCTTTCTTGTCATTTGTAGGGATTTGGGGGCTGTAGGGTGTCCTTACTCTGCTGTCTCGCTCTAATATTTTGGATTATTTTTCAAAACCTAGTGATTATGCTTCATTATTTCAATTAAGATTATGTTTTTAAAAATCACAATTAAGCAAAAATATATGACACTATTTAGCCAGACCTACGGGACACTTAGCCATGTGGCCTGCTGGTTTAATACCCCAATTACCCAGCTCACAGGGGACTGAACTGCAGCTGTCATACCCTGGAGGAAATGATCACATTTATTTGAATATTTCACTCTAGGTAGTAACAGCTCTGTCCTGGGAAAAAAGACGAGCTTCAAGGAATTCCTGGCTTAGTGCTCTTGAGTGATAGTCTCCAAGCCAATATGCCACAGAATTGCCTCTTTCCAAACAGTGACCTTTGTGGCAGATGGCAGATTTCTCTGAGGTCTCAAAATGCCAGGCTTTCACAATGTTGCTGGCTGACAACCAGACTCAGCCCAGTCTTGGTGTGTTTTGGGGGCTAAAGTCATTCCACCTTGCACAACAGTTAAAGCCAGCTGTAATCAGCTGCGTTGCCATAAAGTCAGGAGAAAATATCTTTTTTTTTGACCAACCCCAAAGCTACGCTGAAGTGCAAACATGAATCTTAGGGTCTCCTACTCCATCAGGAGAAGTGAGAGACATGAGGTATTAAAAAGTAAACTAGGTTTGTAGTCAGATCTGGGTTTGTATCTTAGATTTGGGCCTTGGACAAGTCACTGAGCCTCACTGAACTCCAGATGCTTTATTTGTAAAATAGAAGACAGCTGTAGCTATCTTCAAGGGGAGATTAAATATGATCACTTACCTATTTATTGATTCAACATTTTTTATTGCCCAGCTTATACGAGATCATATTCTAGGGGCCAGGGGATACAACACATATATACCACACAAAAATATAGCTTACCTGGTAAACTATATTAAGTCTTATTTTCCCTGGCCCCTTGGGCCCTAGGTAAGGGATTCATGACTCCAATCTCAAAGGCCTAATGTGACTTCTCTAGAAAGTCTGCATGTTACCTGAAGGCCAAGGCCTTAGACAAGACTTTTACTTTACGTTGCTCTGGACTTCTGGACTCCGCATGGTCAGCATGTTTGGGGGCAGACACACACTTGCCCAGCCTCTGCCTGAGAACATTCTGTTTCTGAATGTCTTATGGAAGTTGTTGCTGGGATCTTGAGCTCTTGCTGGGGTCATGATTTAATGCCTCAGAATTTGTGGCTTGAAGGAACCAGCTCTGATCCTGTGTTTCAAAAACAGAACATGGGTTTGCCAAGAAAAAGCCCAAGGTGATGAAAATTGCCATTTCAAACCTCAGGTTTCTAGGAACACCTACGTGGGTGGCAGCTCCAGGCCAGAGTTGGGTTCCCCATTAGGTAGAGTAGGCAATATGCTTAAGGGACTGACAAAATGAGGGCTCACATACCCACAAAATGTTAGTTTTCAAAACCTTATTCAGGATTTTGGAATCAGAAAAACCTTGAGAGATGGTGTTCTAGTATCACATTTTATGGACATTTTCTGTTATGTTGAGTTTGAATCACATAGGGTTGGGTGCTTCATAACTTTTTGGAATGCAGGGGCTCTAAAGGTCTTACTCTGGCTCTGCCCCACATCCCCCCAGGAACTTCCTTTCACCTTCGTTTTCAGAATAACACACAAAGTCCTCCTCAAATTTGGGGTCCAGGCCAGAGTGTGGAGGATGTGTTCTAGTTCTTGTTTTATTGCCACTCCTCTGACTATTCCCCTTTCTGAAGTCTGTCTGGACCACACAGTCTCATGCTTTGTCATGCATAGCGAGCAGGAGCCCAGTGGTGGTCGTCATCAGTATTCCTGACTTATGACAGCAGATCTGTGAGGGAAAGGGGGGTCTCCTGCACCACTGGACAATTCATTTCACAGGAGGAACCTTCTCCCTCAGATGCAGAAATGGCTTGTTTTCCTTTTTCTGGGCTTCACCCTTGCCCCATCTTCTCTTGCTGTTGTAGGATGCAAACCTAAAAGCCAAGGGAATGCGGATGCTGTGACTGAGGACCCACTTGGCTTCCCAAGCCCAAGGGGGGTTGCAGCGGGTTCTCCAGAGTGGAGACCTGAAGCGGTTGCCAGGGACAGGGTGCCTTCCCACTGGCCTCTGGCTCTCACAGGGTTAGGGCTGGCCAATAGGAAGGGACAAGTGTGGGGTGGGGATGGCCTGTCCCCCTGTGTATCAGGCTGCTGAGGCTGGATCATCTCATTTCCATCCTGACTGCACTTTGTGGGTCTGATTCTACACTTGAGGGTAAGAACAAGTTGATTACAGTCCCATGCTGGGGGGTGGGAGTGGCTGTCTTGCAATGGAGCCTCTGGCTGGGGTTTACACAGGTTCTCTTGTCATAGCTGGTACAGATGGGTACAGGCAAAACTCTGGCCAGAGCAGCCCTGGTGGATGTAGAGAGACCTCAGGCTTCTTCCTTGATTCTTCCACAGCTCAAAGAGAAAAGGAGCTGTTCCTCTGATCAAAATGCCTGGGGCATCTTGAATTTTGCCCAACTTACGCAGAGAAAAGGTTGGGATCGATGAGGAGGGAAAGATGGCTGAATAGAGTTCAATTAAGTAAGAAGAGAAGGAAATAATTCACTTCTAGCTTGACCAGGTAGGCAAAGAAAGAAGCATAGGGAAAGGCAGCTGGGGGACAGCCTGAGCTCTAACCTCAGGCTGAGTCTGGAACCCAGCTCCACCACTGGATTCCTCTCAGCAAATATTGATCGAGCAGATTCGATAAGGCTAGACACTGGGTGGAGTTAGTGAGATACAAAGATCTGAAGGAATCTGTAAATACAGGGATATCTGCACTGATGTGAGGATATGTCACAGGATGATTGAGATATTCAAATGAGATCAAGTTAGCTTGGGATATACTGAAAACTTATAAAAATCTTATTTTTAGACAACATTTTCTGTCAGAAACCAGTGGGTCTGCTCTGTCTTGCTCACCCCGGTGAACGCTGAGCCTGAGGCATCCGGTTGTTTTCAGTGTAGAGGCAGAGGTCAGAGTGGGAAGGATTTTAGAGATCAGCCCAGCACTCCTGTGTCAGTGGGTGTGGTTCCCCATTCTAGAGAGGTTCTGGTTTTCAGATCAAGCTTCATAGGGGATGCAGCCACCTCACTCCTGGTGACTCCCCCCATTAGCGGAAAGGTGAGCTCCTCCGGAGAAAGTGTGGAAGCCTGGGAGCCCTTTGTGCTGGTAGAATGTGCCCCAAGGAGCACGAGGGAGGGGTCAGCTTTGTTCCTGAAGCAGAGAAAGCACAAACAGTTCAACTGGTAGTCCTTGCTGCCTCCCTCCCTTAGTTCCTGAGGAGCTATAAAGAGAGACGCAGGACTTGCTCCTTGTCTTTCTGAGGTGGGTGTGGGGACAAACTTTCCACCAACTCTTTGTCAAAACAGGAAATTAATGGCCCCACTTGGCTGAGGTCAGGAGGTCGAAGCTTTGGAGAGTAGAATTTTCAATAAGAATTTTTTCACACGAAGAGAGACTGATCCTAAAAAATGCATTGGAGGGATGTTCTGTTTTACTAGTTCCTTGAGATTTGAAGCATGTACGTGCGCGCGTGCGCGCGTGTGTGTGTGTGTGTGTGTGTGTGTGTGTGTGTGTTGGGCATGGGGATGCTGACAGCTTTCTTAGGGTTGGGTGAAGGTTTTCAGATAATCATCCTGAAAGCCAGACAGAATTGAGTTGATTCCTGATTCTGTCATTCATCATTAGGTTGAACCATGTGAAACTGCCAATATTCTACCATTTTTAACCTTTAAAAATGGCAGTTTCATAGAACCCATACAAGAGTTGCACGATCTGTTTCTTTCTTTCTTTCTTTTTTTTCTTCCCTTCCCAGCCCACTCAACATTTCTAAGAGTCGCATGATCTTAAACCAGCACTTTGTTCTCTTCAAGTCTCGGATTCTTCTCTATAGTGGAAGCAAGAGCAGGACTATGGGGGACATTTATGAAATAAGCATTTGAAGGTACCTTATGCAATTTCTACTCCAACATTCCCTTGCCAGTTTCAGTGTTCTCACATCCCTCATCTTGTGCGATCACATTTAACAGGTTAGGAAGTGGAGTATGAGGCTTTTTAGAGGCCATGTAACGTGATGGGAAGCTCACCGGGTTGGAAGTCAGAACAGGAATGGCTCAGGGGTCATGTCCTTAATCTCTCTCTTTCCCCATCTCTAATGTTGGGATTATAGTCCTTGCTTCATGGAGTTCTTATAAAGATTAAAATAAGTAATAGATGAAATAAATAATGGGTAAAATCTCCCAGTGTGGGAGCTGGCCTCCACGAGGATCTAATAAACACATCTTCTTCCTTCTCCTTTACCTTCCATTTGTAAAGGCAGGACAGGGTTGAGATAATTTCGGGGTCCATTCTGGCTCTTAGGGACTTAGTGATCTGTGCTTTAGTGCCCTTTCCTGCTGGAAGCATTGGCACCAGATTTAGTGGCCTTTCCCCCACCTAATGCTCTGTTTCTTGCCAGTCCCAAAGGAGACCCCATCTTGCATTTCGCAAGATTCTGCTGTTGTTTCTGAAATTCCAGCAGGTCAAAGTGAAATTTCTTATATATTTTAACACATGAAAATGAGAGATCATAATACAGTCCTTTAGGATTCAGAGGACATCGTGGGCTTCCCCTCATATGATTTTTAAAAATGAACAAATCCATGCCTATACCCGGTGTATCATGAAAGACAGTTCAGTACAAAGAACTTGGGCTTTGGATTTTAAATTGTGCCTCTGCATGCTTTTCCTTGTTCTAGTTGGGTGGAAGTTACTAACCGGCTCTGGTCCTGGGATTCCTCTTGTGGGAGCTGGGTCCCACCTGCTGGAGTAGTAGGGGTGCAATGAGATGAAAGGCAGGTGGATATAGAGTGGGGATCTGTCACAGGTGGTCCCTAAATATTCGCTCATTTCCCTTCTCTTCACTCACATGTGTGACTTTTACTCATTTGATTCTCTCAATAAGATCGTGAAATGGGTGAGCTGAGGGTTAATATTAATAATCACATTTGCAGGCAAAGGGCAGGAGATCTGGGAGATGAGGTGGAGACACGTAAGTCACCTAGCGTGTTCGTGGCAGAGCCTAGACTAGAAGCCAGGGCACCTGCTTCATGATCTGGAGGGCTTCTCCAGCTACTTTCTCTTATGGCCTCCATCCCATGGAGTGGAACATGAAAAGACAGATATGTGATCCTGATGCTTTTTCCCCCCTCCTCTGAACTATGCCTTAAAGAGCCCATTTTTGGACTTTGGAAGACCAGAATTTGATTTCCAGCTCTTTTACATTAAAAAGCTCTAGGACTGGGCGCCTAAGCGGAGGCGCAGAGCAGATGATTAAGCATCTGCTCTCAGCTCAGGCCATGATCCCGGAGTTCTGGGATCAGTCGGGCTCCACCCAAAACTAGGTTAGAAGACAGTTTTCTTCCGCAATCAGAATCTGTTCTCAGCATCAGAAACGTCTGAGGATTGTGCGCCCATCTTCCCCTCACCCCTCTGCTCAGTACCTCCACCCCATGCCGCTGTCTGGGAACCCAGACTCGTTGTCCCTGTCAGTGGAGAAATCCATCCATCATACCAAAGTTCTGAGGACAGAATGCCTTCCCTTGGCCTGGGAGAAAGGAATCTCGACTTTCAAAAGAGGAGGAGGAACCACAGAACTCCAGAGACTTTTTGACTTCTCACTTCCCCCAACAGTTTGGAGAAAGCTCCCAATCTCCTTCTATTTTGGGGTCCCTCTGTAGCTGTCCCCACCAGTTCTTATGTTCTGGACTCTCTTCCTATCTCCCTGTGGAAAAGAGCATAGGCTCATAGATTCTGCCCTCTCCTCATTTGGGGAGAAAGCGAGCATACCTCTCAGAGGTCTTCTTGGGACTTGGAATGCTAACCCTCGGAAACAGGAGCAACGTGACAAATAGTGAGAAACTTTGAATGCATATAAAGTCTTAAAAGCCTCAGAACAAGTATTTTTCCTAAATATGAAAGGGGCTTGGCTGGTTTCTCCTTCTTGGTTTTTTTTTGTTTTTTTTTTTTTAAGATTTTATTTATTAATTTGACAGAGAGAAATCACAAGTAGATGGAGAGACAGCCAGAGAGAGAGAGAGAAGCAGGCTCTCCGCTCAGCAGAGAGCCCGATGCGGGACTCGATCCCAGGACTCTGAGATCATGACCTGAGCCGAAGGCAGCGGCTTAACCCACTGAGCCACCCAGGCGCCCCTCTCCTTCTTGGTTTCTAATCTAACTCACCTCTTTCTTATTTCGGAACAAGCCAGGCCTAAGACTGTGTCTCATTTCCCCCACCTGTTGACGTCACCCGCCTGAACCCTTGAAATCCAGTAGAGGGCGACAAAGGTACATGTAGATGGTAAGAGGCACCTCGGCCAGAAAGTCACCACCACCAACAGGCAGTGCCTGTTGCTCTGTGTCCTGTCTCTCTGCCCCTTCTTCTATCAGTCTATCTCATTCTCAATTCTCACTTTACTTACAAGATCCTGTTAAAACTTGGTATTTCCTAAAGGATGCAGAAGTGCAATGGAAGGGAGAGATTAACTAAAGGTGTCTTTAAACAGCTAGAGAAATCATTTGAGTATTTTAGAGCACAGTTTCCACCAAAACAAAATATTGAAGATGAATTAAAGAGTGAAACTTAAAATATATCAAACAAAATAGAATATTTGCCAAGACCTAGAAGGGCTAGGAACTGTTTAAAACTTAGAAGCAAAGAAAAATATCAACAGAGTTGACTAGAAAAACTAAAACTTCTGTCACTTAAAAATCAGGGTAAACTGGGGCGCCTGTAGGGCTCAGTGGGTTAAGTGTCTGCCTTCGGCTCAGGTCATGATCCCAGGGTCCGTGGATCGAGCCCTGTGTGGCAGGGTCCCTGCTCAGTGGGGCATTTGCTTCTGCCTCTCCCTCTATCCCTCTCCCCATCTTCCTGCTCTCTGCTCTCCCTCTCTCTACCTATCTCATAAATAAATAAAACATTTTTTAAAAAGTTAGGGTAAACAAAAGAATAATCTACAGAATAATCACCAGAGAAAATAGTCATGGCATAGATAATAAAATGTCCGCATAAAGAGCTCACACAAATTGATTCAAAAGTACATTGTGTATCTAATAAATTAAGTGACAAAACCACTAATGGATGTATCATGAAGAAATTAAGTTAGGAAATAGGCCTTTAGTAAAGTGTACAACTCACTGTTGATCAACGTAGCAAGGTGTCATTTCTTTTGTTCACTAAACTAACAACAGCAAAAATTTTGCTGGAGGGAGTAGCTAATAGGGTCCTTACACACTTACAAACACACTTCTAGTAACAAACTAGTAACAGTATAACACTGTAACTAACAGATTAGTAACAAACTAGACCTAGTAACAGTGTAATAAACTACAGTTTGGAAATACACATCCAGAACTTAAAAATGTTCATACATTTGGCCCAGTAATTTTACTTCTGGGAATAGTCATAATGGAATATAATTTGGGGATAAGCTATATGACTAAGGATATTAATTATGGATTTTAAAATAGTACTTTAAAGTGGAACTAAGCTAAAAGTTCAACAAAATAGAGATGGTTAAGTATATTTTGACAGTCCACTTGATGAATTAGCACACACACATTTAAAATGATGATTATGAGAACTAGAAAGTGACAAAGCAAAAATAGGGGAATAAAATTTCTATGCAAAGTGTGTTTTTCATTTTGTTTAAAAATAAACAGAGAAAGTCTTGGGACTGGGTATCCTTTTGTTTTCTGTAGTTTCCAAAGTATTTATGTTACTAATGTTATTGAATACATGTGTGTGTATGTGTGTGTATTCTACATCTATATATATATGACAGATGAACATATATGAATAAATGAGTGGATGAATGAGTGAATGAATGGTGAGTTGGTTTTGTCCCATTGAGAGGGCACTATAGAGCCCAGGTGATGGGACATAGAGGCGGGATTCTAGACACCATGCACATCTTGGGGGTAAAATTGCCAATCAGAGGCTTTCCTGCATCCCTCACAGAGAAGCTGTAACCTGAAGCCAAACCCAATTCTAGAGGCTTTGTGTAACTCTGAAAAACAAACACACTGATGAAAAATAGTGAGTCTTTGGAGTAAAAAAGTACATGTGAACTGTGTTTAACTTAGAATGAGCTTCATGAGATTAAGGAGATTACACACAAAGAATAATGCTAAATATTGCAAATTGGAAGGTGGAAAGAGATCAAGGTGGGTGGAAATAGACAAGTCTTCTAGAAGAGGTGAGCGTTGAGAGAGCAGGTCTCAGAAGTGGATGCTGCTGAGGTGGCCCAGGTCCTGTGTAGGTACAGACAGACTGAGCTGTGTGGGGCTGCTTGCATGGCTGACTAAGTGTATCTGGGTTCCAGGGGTCAGGATGCTGTTGCCACGAGCTGTTCTACTGCTTCTGGTCCTGCCTACACATGGCCAGAACTCCGTGACAGAAGGGCCTGGAGTCCTGCTTCCCCCACCCAAGGGGGCCTGCACAGGCTGGGTGGCAGGTATCCCAGGGCATCCTGGCCACAATGGGACCCCAGGCCGTGATGGCAGAGATGGCACTCCTGGTGAAAAGGGTGAGAAAGGAGATCCAGGTAAGAAAAAGGTTTTTGGGGGCACCTGGGTGGCTCAGTGGGTTAAAGTCTCTGCCTTCAGCTCAGGTCATGATCCCAGGGTCCTGGGATTGAGCCCCGCATCGGGCTCTCTGCTCAGCGGGGAGCCTGCTTCTCCCTCTCTCGCTCTGCCTGCCTCTCTGCCTACTTGTAATCTCTGCCTGTCAAATAAAATAAATAAAATCTTAAAAAAAAAAAAAAAAAAAAGAACAAGGTTTTTGGCTTCCTCCATCGTAGACTTCTCCTGGGTAGAGGAGGGCTTCTGGAACTATACAAAGACATTAGCTGTTGACAAAGGCCTAGACACAGGAAGGAAGCTTTTTTTTTTTTTTTCTGTGACCCATAAGCAGCCTGAAGTGAATTTTGTGTTGGCCTTCTGGTCGTGAGGATAGGTCGTACCTGTAAAACCAGTACCTTTGGTTCTGTTCTATCCACATCACTTTGCCTGTACCCTTTCCCACCCCGCCTCATCCATCATTCTTCCCGGTCCCTTCACATTCGTATTTCCCGTCATTTCCACTTAATTCCCATTCCACCCAGTGATGGTCATACTCAACACATCCTCATGGCTCACAGTCCTGCTCCTGGGGAACTCTTGGTGTAGTGAAGAAGATACGTCTAAAGCACAAGGCTGTTAAGGATCACTACAAGAATGTCTCTTCCAAATATGCCTAACTGAATGTGGGCAAGTGTCCAAGGTATGGAACAGAGAGAAAATGCTCTCAGAGAAGGTCTGGATTAACAATGAAGACTTTAAGAAGAGGAGGGCTTGAGTCAGGCCTTGAAGAATGGATAGACAGAAAAAAAGGAGGGAGGGCATCCCGGACAGAGGGGACCGAAGAGCAAGAGTATGGTTGAAAAGGGTTATAAAGGGTTGGCAGGATGGAGGGTCCGATGGAGACTTATAAGATATAAGGTTGGAGATGAATTTATGGAAGCCTGCTGGGGGTTGTAGAAGGAGAAGGTATAACTCACCTCTTTGGGAGCTCCCTTTGGTTCCTTGCTCTGAAAGTCAGGCAGGTTGTGGGTAAGGACCATAGTGGCAGTGTTTTAGGTTAGAACTAACCAAGGCAGGAGTTCTGTTCCTTATGGTCACTGAGGTTTTCTCATTTTCTAGGTCTCATTGGTCCTAAGGGTGACACTGGTGAAACCGGAGTAACCGGGGTTGAAGGTCCCCGAGGCTTTCCAGGAACTCCAGGCAGGAAAGGAGAACCTGGAGAAAGTGCCTATGTACACCGGTCAGCATTCAGTGTGGGACTGGAGAGCCGGGTCACTGTCCCCAATGTTCCCATTCGCTTTACCAAAATCTTCTACAATCTGCAAAACCACTATGACGGCACCACTGGCAAATTCCACTGCAACATTCCTGGGCTCTACTACTTCTCCTACCACATCACAGTCTACTTGAAGGATGTCAAAGTTAGCCTCTACAAGAAGGACAAGGCGATGCTCTTCACCTATGACCAGTACCAGGAGAATAATGTGGACCAGGCCTCTGGCTCTGTGCTCCTCCATCTGGAAGTGGGAGACCAAGTCTGGCTCCAGGTGTATGGGGATGGGAACTCTTATGGGGTCTATGCAGATAATGTCCATGACTCTACCTTTACAGGCTTCCTTCTCTACCATGACACCAACTGATCACAACTAACTTAGAGACTCCAACAGCCCAAATAACCCCAAAGTGAAAGTACAGCCCATAGATTTTGATGAAGTTAAGAGACTAATTTTGTTATCTAGTTGGAGGGCTCTGAACATTATTTGTTCATTTATTGATGCATTCATCAAGTACCTTTTCAAAAAAAATCATATACTATGTTTCCTGTCCTGAAGAAGATGTTGTCCCTGGCCTCAAAGGTCTGTTATGTAGTAGTAATGAAAGTTTAATAACATTTCTTGGGGTGCTTCACATGTATGGTGAGGTAGCAAACTACCAGAAAGTATTTGACAGTGCTATTCTGTGTCCACTAGTTTTCCTCATGTTCATGCCAATCCTGGGGGATTCACAGGGAAGATATTATTCACCTCATTTTACACTTGGGTCCTCAGCCTGAGAGAGTTAAGTGAATGCCTAAACTCACACAGATATTAAGTGGCAGAATTTGAAGGCAAACCCAGGTCTGTAGACCTTCTCCACTAAACCCTGCCCCTTTTTAGGAGTACATGGCCTCTTGGGAGTGTTGGTACGGGGTCTATCACCCAGCTCAACTGAAGGCCTCTGAGAGGTCTTCATGAAGAGTTAAGCTTTTCCCCAGTAGAGCTGTCTCAGAGGTGATTCTGTGACTAGGTCCATCCCAGCTGGACCACTAATTACTGTGTACTTCTGCTTCTCTGTGTCTTTCTTCATGTTCTTCTCTCCAGCTCAGAAATCTACCTCCATGTCCTCATGCTCAAATCCTCCCTGTTCCTCAAAACCACCTAATCAGGAAGCTTCTCTGTTATGATAGCTCTTTCCTGCAAACCTTCCCCACACGCTGTGCCTCTCTACATATTACAGTGGATGAGAGTGCTGGGTATGAAAGACAGCCTTATACCAGGCCAGGGACAACTGCCTAGAAAGGACTGTGTTTCCTTCACACATGAATCCCTTGGCAGATCCTTGATAAATGCCTCATGAAGAACAATCTCTTGAATCTCATCTCTAGCCAGAATTAACTCCAGTCAGTTTCTTCATTTAACTAATCCTTATCTACAAACACATTTTTCATTTTAGAACTCCCTGAATATAAGCACCTAATCCTGGTTCCACTGGATAGTTGGAATCTTTTCCACTGAGGTTTGGGATGACTGTGCTTTCCAGAATGCTTAAAGAATTTTCCCTGAAGGAGGTAGCTTGAGCCTGCAGTGCAAAACCCACAAAGGAATTTGGAAACCCTTCTTTCCTTGAGTACACAACAGGGCCTGGAAATACCTGGGCCTTCTGGATCTGTTCTTGTGCTTTAAGAACTAAAAAGAAGAAGAAGAAAAGAAAAGAACTATCTGAGGTGATGGATATGTGAGCTAGCTTGATTGTGGTGAATATTTCACCATGTTTATCTACAGCAAGCCATCACATTGTACACCTGAATATATACAATTTTTAGTTGTCACATATTTGTAAAAAAACCCAAACAAACCCCAAACAAACAGAAGTGTAGGTGGCTGATGGTGGTAAATATCCTCCCAGGAGACAATAGCTTGAGTAACACTTTTCAAAGTTTTTAGCAAAAGCAGAGTTAATATCATTCTGTATAAACAGAAATGGGAAACTTTTTCCTTTTGCTCTCAGTTTGAATTCTGAATGACTCTCTTTTGTATGTGTCTTGCTCATCATTAAGTAGTTGTTATTTCTACATACCAAGCTTTATCTTTTACAACATTTGCGCATCATCATTTTCTACAAGTAAAGATACTGTTTAGCATTAAAAGTAGAAGCACTTAAATCACATGCCTTTTGTTTTCATTTTTGGGGAAAGACATGGGGTTTAGAGAGGATCGAAGGAGTAAATTGCATATTAGAACTCTGTTATGAATGGGGCACCTGGGTGGCTCAGTGGGTTAAGCTTCTGCCTTCGGCTCAGGTCATGATCTCAGGGTCCTGGGATCGAGTCCCATATCAGGCTCTCTGCTCAGCAGGGAGCCTGCTTCCCCCCCTTTTCTCTCTCTGCCTCTCTGCCTACTTGTGATTTCTCTCTCTGTCAAATGAATAAATAAAATCTTAAAAAAAAAAAAAGAACTCTGTTATTAATGACAGAAAACCCAGCCCCACTTGAGAGGGGGAAAAAAATAGAATTCCCTTGCATGATGGAAGCTACCAGAGCAGCTATTCCCTCATTAGTTAAGTCTTGAACCAGAGGCTTAAAGGATATCAAAGACCCTTTTCTCTCCTTCCTTCCAGTCTGCCTTCAGCTGTGTAGGCTGACCACTTGGGCTCCACACCGTATACCGCTAGGCTTCTTGTCATGATATCAAGTGGACGGGCACCTTGCCAGCTCTGGTATCCTCCCATCACATCCTCTTTTCTGGTGGTTCCCATGGAACTCCTTTTTCCAGAAGTCTCAGCAAATATATCCTTGCATCTCATTGGCTCTCGATAGGTTGTATGCCCATCTCTGACCAATCACTTTGGTCAGAAGGACAGACTGTACTTACTGACTTGAGATGATTATGGCTCAAGCTGGAGAAAGGGCATTTTCTCTAATACAAAACTGGACACAGTAACCAGAAGTGGGAGAGTGGATGATGAATGCGAAAACACCTGTCCACCATCAACTCTTACTGTTCTGTGTGAATTTTCTTAGGTTTCTCAGAGATATTGCTGGAAGATTACTACTGGTTTTCTCTAAAATTTCAACAAGTAGCTGATGTCTGGGCATATTCGCAGTCCTACATCTGGGTAGGGTTGCCTCTTCACAGCTCTGAACATGGAGTCACTCACTTTAAGCTCTCTGGAGCAGGGCCAATTCTTTGTGGAAACAGAGAGAGCCAATCTGCGTAGCCCCTCTTGAGAGGAATTGTGGTCAAGATTTTAGGATTAATGGTCCCATGATATCATCATGGTCCCATCACATCTTCAAATATAATTATGCATTTTTAAATTTTTCTTCAGTTCTGCCAGCTTTTGCTTCCTGTATTTTGGAGCCCTTTAATTAAGTACATACTCATTTAATAACTATGCCTTCTCAGCAAATTTATTCTTTTATCATTATATAATGTCTCTCTTTTTCTCCAGTAATTTGCCCTATTCTGAAGTCTACTTTGTTTGAAAGTAATATAGGCACTCTAGTTTTCTTTTGATTACTGTTCGCATGGTTTATCTTTTCCTATCATGTTGCTTTAACTCTTTCTATACCGTTGACTCTTGAGAAATGTGGGATTTCAGGGCACCAACCCTCCATATAGTAAAAAATCTGTGCATAACTTTTGACTTTCCAAAAACTTGTCTACTGTTGACCAAAAGCCTTAACAACAACATAGTTGACTAACATGTACTTTGTTTATTATATGTGTTATATGCTATTTTATTCTCTTCCCTAACTTCTTATTATTTGACTATTATGAAATAGTTATCTTAATTTATTTATTGAATTTTTTGCTATGTCTTGGTATTGTTTAGTAGTTGCTCTAAGAATTACAATGTATATGTCTAACTTTTCACAGTATATTTAGAATTAATATTTTACCACTTCAAGTAAGGGTAATACAAGCATTATAATCAAATAGGGTTCTGTGTCGTGATCCCTCTATGTTGTGGTCAGTGTATATATTCCATTGAAATATTATAATGTTAGGGACACCTGGGTGGCTCAGTGGGTTAAAGCCTCTGCCTTCGGCTCCGGTCATGATCCCAGGGTCCTGGGATCAAGCCCCGCATCGGGCTCTCTGCTCAGCAAGGAGCCTGCTTCCTCCTATCTCTCTGCCTGCTTCTCTGCCTACTCTGTCAAATAAATAAATAAAATCTCTCTAAAAAAAAAAAGAAATATTACAGTGTTATAATTTTTGCATTCAATGTATTTTAAAGAATTTAAGAGGATCCCAATACTCTATTTATCTAGATATTCATTATTTCTTTTGTTCTTTCTTCCCTCATCCCAAAGAACTTTCTTATCCATTTCTTTTAGAACAAGTCTGTAAGTGATAAATTCTCTTAGTTTTCCCTCATCTGAGAATATCTTTATTCTGCCTACATTCTTTAAGGATGTTTTTGTTGGCTATAGAATTTCGAGTTGACAGTTCTTTCCTTCTAGCACTTCTTCTTCTTCTTCTTTTTTTTTTTTTTAAGAGTTTATTTATTTATCTGACAGACAGAGATCATGAGTAGGCAGAGAGGCAGGCAGAGAGAGAGAGAGAGACAGAGAGGAGGAAGTAGGCTCCCCACTGAGCAGAGAGCCCGATGAGGGGCTTGATCCCAGGTCTCTGGGATCATGACCTGAGCTGAAGGCAGAGGCTTTAACCCACAGAGCCACCCAGGCACCCTTCCTTATAGAACTTCTTATGTTGAAGTAATCTCTACACCCAACGTGGGGCTTGAACCTCGAGATCAAGAGTCGCACGCTCTACCAACTGAGCCAGCCAGGCGTCCTTCCAGTACTTTTAATGATAATTTATTTATTAATTTTTCTTCTAGCACTTTAAAGGTATTCTCTCATTGTCTTCAGGGCTTCTGATAAGAAGTAGTCATGGTTTCCCTTATGTGTAATGTGTCATCATTTGTTTCCATGTGCTTTTTTTTTCTTTTCCTTTTAATTTATTTTTTTATTTTCAGCATAACAGTGTTCATTATTTTTGCACCATACCCAGTGCTCCATGCAATCCGTGCCCTCTATAATACCCACTAGCTGGTACCCCGACCTCCCACCCCCCGCCCCTTCAAAACCCTCAGATTGTTTTTCAGAGTCCATAGTTTCTCATGGTAAGACATTTTCTTTACCTTTGGTTTTTCCAGTTTAATTATGATATATCTGGGTATTTTTTTTTTAACTTAACCTAATAGGATTCACTGAGTTTCTTGAAATTAAATAGATACATTTCACCAAATATGGAATTTTTCTGTCATTATTTCATCAAATACATATTCTGACTCAATCTCTCTCTTTTTCTGAGGTTTCAATATGAATGTTAGATCGACAAGCACCTAAGGTTACATTAATTTTTTTCAATCTTTTTCTTTCTGTTCTTTTTATTGTATAATTTCTCTCTCTCTTTTATTTATTTGACAGACAGAGAAATAGAGAAATAGCAAGCATGCAGAGGGAGAGGTAGAGGGAGAAGCAGGGTCCCCACCAAACAGGGAACCGGATGCAAGGCTCGATCCCAGGACCCTGGGATTATGACCTGAGCTGAAGACAGAGTTGTAACCAACTGAGCCACCCAGGTGCCCCTGTATAATTTCTCTTCACCTATCTTCAGGTTTTCTTTTCTTTCTTTTTTTTAAAAAAGGATTTTATTTATTTATTTGACAGACAGAGATCACAAGTAGGCAGAGAGGGAGGCAGAGAGAAAGGGGGAAAAGCAGGCTCCCCGCTGAGCAGAGAGCCCGATGTGGGGCTCAATCCCAGGACCCTGAGATCATGACCTGAGCTGAAGGCAGCAGCTTAATCCACTGAGCCACCCAGTTGCCTTATCTTCAGGTTTTCTTTCCTCTTTCATCTCCATTCTGCTATTGACCACATCTGGTAGAACAGTGAATTTCAGATATTGTATCTCCTAGTTTAAAATTTTCCATTTAGCTAAAAAAATTGCTTTTGTTTCTCTGCTAAGAACTTTGTCCTCTTATTTTTCTCAAGAATGTTCATCTTTACCTCATGGTTATATTGGGTGTTATCAAGTCTGTGTCTGGTAATTCCAGTTGGGGCCATCTGTTGATTACCTTTTCTCCTGAGTACTGGTCAGACTTTTCTTATTCTTTGTGCATTCAGTAATTTTGAATTCTACCCAGAACATCTTGAATACTACGTTAGGAGATTCTGGATTCTGTTAAAAATCCTCTAAAGAATATTGAATTCTTGTGTTAGTGGGCAACCAGTTGGCTTAGATCCAGGCTGCAAGTTGTACCTCACCTTTTGGGAGTGGGGATTCTGATGTCAGTTCAGTTTTCAAACATTTGCTATGGTATTTGGGTCTATCTGTCATATACACAGCTCTGAGTTTTGCTTAGGACAAACTCTTGAACTCTTGAAGCCTTTGCTGCACTTCTTTGGGTCTGCCATGCATGTGTACAATTGGGATATTTTAGATATTTGTTTTTTGCATTTTGTCTAGAAATTTTGGTTGCAATCAGTGCAAAAGATAGACTATTGTTGGCTCATTGCAACTTACCTGGCACTGGACAGCTTGTGTCCTGTGATACTCCTGAAGAAGGAAAAGGAGAAGGAGATTACAGGAACCCCAAGAAGGTACAGAATTTACCCTGAAGTTGATAGAGTTCAAAAAAAAATAAGTCCAATCTTGAGATAGACCCTTGTTAAAGAGAGAACATGGAGGGTACCAAAAACTCCTTGACCAAGGGACGCTGGGCCAAGCAAGATTTTGATTGTAATCCCAACCTCTGACTTTTACTGAGTGGTAGATGATGATGCATTCCAAGCTGTGCAGAGACTAAAGAAGTTAGCCTGACCCCACCAGCAGGGACCAAAGCAGAAATATTTACCTCCAAATTCAGAAATCTTATTCTATATACAGCGTTTTACTTAGGGATGTTTGGAAATATCCAGGTTTTTAAGAATGTTTAGAAAGAACTAGATTTTTTCCTTTTATCTTTTAGTTTTTACTCAGGTGTTTTTACAGTGAGTAAACATGATTTCAAATAAAATTTACTATGTAAAAACCACATTTTCTCAAAAGGAAGTGAAGCAAGATCTCTTCACTTTCTCATTTATGTGTGCTTCACAATGTCAGTGTAAGTGGAATTCCTGGGCCAAGATTATTAATGTGCAGCTCAGTTTGTGGTTAAGATTAGGGCTGTGACAAGTTAAAGGTCAGTGTGTGGTAGGGGCTGGGTGTCATGGACGCTGAAGCCATTTTTCCGTGCAAGGTGGGCCTCCCCCGGGTCTTCACTTCAAGCAGTGAAGGTAGTCCATTCTGTGGTCCGTTCTGATCCCTTTCTCCTAGAGGCCATTGAATGGAAGAGGGCAGGTGCTTACTCTAAGCCAGGCAAACCAGAGTGCCTCCAGGAATATGAATTAGGACGGAGGCAAAACATGCAGATTCAAGACTCATAGGTGACCATCTTCTGCCAGCAGTCTAGAGAGAGAAGAGGCTCACCTTGGAGAAAGAAACAGTCGGAGAGAAACAGAACTGAAAGTTGGAAGGAGGGGGAGAGGGAGATAATTCTAGTTCCCAAAAGCTTTCCTTTTTTTAAATTCCATTCCTTCTTGACACTCAGCTATATCCCTGCCTATGTGTCCCATGAGAGAGCAGTTCCTAGATTTTTGTACAATTTCTTCTTTACCTTCAGCTAGCTTAAGTTGATTTCTGTTATTTTCTCCCAAAGAGTACACAGGGTCAGGAATTAGTTTGTGAATGTGCTCAGGAACCAGGCTGAGATCTAGTTAAGAAGAATACTTAGGAACAAGGTAACAGAATTAGGTCACTAGATTAGAATTTAAAATAATTTTTTTTTCAGGAAAAAAAAAAAAAAAGAAGTTGCTAGGCCTCATGAAATCAAACCTAGAACTCAGTTTTATCTATATTTATTTTATTTGCAATTAATTTCCTCACTGGCAAATCTCTTGTGGGCATAGACTTTCTACTTCATCTCTGAATTTTTTATAGAGATCTTTTATTCATTCAATAAATATTTATTATCTAAGATGTGTCAGGCACATAATTTTTTTCAAAAAAAAAATAGCAACGATAACAGTATAAATAATCATCTTGGGGTACCTGCTTGAAACGCATTTTTTTATTTAATTCTTGCAACACTCTGTAAATTAAATATCATAGACCCAGCTGTCCCAGTGCTTAGAGAAGCTAAGTTGTGGTTCAAAGCCACGACTAGTGAATTGCAGAGCCAGAATTTGTTCTCAGAGCTGCCTGACTCCAAAGCTTACGTTTGTAGAACGAATGAACCCCAATTTCACCAGCTTTTTCTTCTTTCTAGTTTTAAGACATTGGGAGGATGGGGCATTTATACAACCTGCAGCTCTATGTTAGCAATCCTGTAAATACTAATAGTGGAAAAACTTGTCTTTGTAAAATGAGTCATTAAATTTGCTGCATGACAGAAAGTCTGGTTGTTAAAAGGAAATATGATGAAATGTCTCACTCATCATTCATATGGACAAGTTCTGAGGACTGCACTGAAGTTCTTTGTAAGTGTGGTACAAGAAAAAAAAGGACCTTGCAAAATAGCTTGTTTATGCCAGTTGAAATAGGTTGAGTCAGTGTTCAACCATTTGTTACTGAAGCATTTTGTGAATTAGAAATAGAATGCCATTTCCTTAGCATGATAAAGAATAACATATTCTAAATAGTGCCTCGCATTATAATAAACAATGCACACCAAATATGTCCTTATCAAAATTGGGTGCAAAACAAGGACAACTACTTTTTCTCTTTGTACTTAACAATGTTGTGAAAGTTCTGTTGCTTTATCCTCTTGTTGTTGAGCTCCCTCTTATTTTTTTTTTTTTACTCTCTCTTATTTTATTCATGTTTTCATCACTGTCTTCCATTGAACACACACACTTGGGAAGTATTTATTTTTTTAAGATTTTATTGATTTATTTGTATGTGGAGGGGAGACAGCATAAGCGGGGATGTGGTGGAGGGGGCAGAGGCAGATGGAGAACCAGACTCCGCTGAGCAAGGACCGAGGCAGGGCTCCATCTCAGGACCCTGAGATCATGACCTGAGCCAAAGGCAGACACTTAACTGACTGAGCCACCCTAGTGACCCAGGAAGTTTTTTGTTGTTGTTGTTGTTGTTGTTGTTTTAAATTTTTGCTTGGCTTCTGTTTTTTTCTCCCAGCCTGGTTTCTTGGCTCCTCTTTGGCATGTGCTTGATTACTATCTGACTAATCAGCTTGTTTGTGTTGAATGTGGGCAGCCATTTCCAGACCTCCAGCTCTCCCTGAAACGGTGAGGATGAGTTCTCCATGACTTCCATCCCCCACATGCATGTCTCCCCTTCGGACTCCAGGGTGGGGCTAACGTCTCGAGTTCTATCTGCTCTTCTAAGACTGAGCGCAGAGAGGGTAGGAAGAACACTCTGCTGGGGCTGTGTGCAGCCTTTGTTGAGTAACCTGGGTTTTAGTCTCTCTTCTGAGATCATGTTAAATATCTGGTACCAGGTATTAATCTATCACATTGGCCATGCATCCCGTCCTCGTGGTAGAATACCTGAGAGTTTCCTGGGGCTTTTCCTGCGTCCACTGAGAGCTGAAGTTGGGGCCTTTACTCTGATGTGTGTTTTCTTGGACTGCTTGCTTACCTCTGAGTCTGCTTTCCTCTGGGTTAGGCAGTATTAGTGAGAACGCTCAGGAATTCGTCCATCGTCTTCTCTCCTCAGGCCCGTCATGGTGGGTAGGAGGCTGCAGTGGGATTAGAAGCCAGGCCTTGCTCTGACAGAATCTCTCATTTCTTTCTTCAGTAGCCACATTTTGAAGTTTCTGACTTGTAGTTTTACTCCTTTTCTTATTTTGTTGCTGATGGTGAATTTTCAGAGGTGTTAGTTTTTTCCTTTTGTGGTAGTCACTTGAAAGAGCAGATGAGAGGATATGAGAATAAAATTTTAAAAATAAAAACTTACAAGTGGGAATGGCAGCTAGCCTTACTAGTTGTTGAAGCACGTTACAAAAACACAGCAATTAAAGTAGGATATTCCAGGCATAAGAGGAGACAGACTAATGGAAGATAAGGTTGACCAGAATTAGACCCTAAGATATGCATAAAGAAGCTTTATGTATTTCAGTTGTTTAGAACAAAAGAAAAATCATAGGCTTCCCCTCATATATGCTTGAAAAAGATTGCACATAGATTAGATAGTTAAATGAACTTAAAGTAGAAAGTAAAACTATTAAAAATTCTCTAAAAGTGTGTAAAAGTGACTGCCAAGACTCTAAGTGGGAGAGAGAAGACACTTGAGTTTAAAATGAGAGGAACAGGGGTGCCTGGCTGGCTCAGTCAGCAGAGCACTTGACTCTTAATCTCTGGGATGTGAGTTCAAGCCCATGTTGAGAGTAGAGATTACTTAAAAATAAGTAAATAAATACACTTAAAAAAAAAAGAGAGAGAAAGAGAGGTCAAATTGGTAAGAAAAACACAACATCCCCCGTAAACATGTGGGTAGGGACAAGAAGAGACAAGCAACGAAAAGGAAAAAAACAAATGACTAATAATTTTATGCAAATGCATTTCTCTCTAATAAATACAAATTAAAACAACAAAGTTATGCCGTGTCATTTTCAACCATACAACTAATGAAAAATCGTTTTAAGTGGGAATATTTAATGTCATCATCAATTGGGCATTTCGTACACTTTTGCTGAGGTTATTAATTATACAACACTTTGGATATAAAGTTGTCACATTTTATCATGGACATTAAAAATGTTCGTATGTTTTGCATGGTAATTGAATTCCTGAGATTATATATGAAGGAAATAATCCCAAATGTAGGAAAAAAATCTCTGGGTGCAAAGATATATATTGTAGTATAATTCATAATGGAGAAAAATTGGAAAGAAGTTCAGTATCCAATAATTGGAAGTTCAGTATCCAATAATGGAAGGATTATCCAATAACGTAGGTTAGGTTGCATGATGAGATTTCCATGAACAGTGATATTTGAAAATAATTTTGAATTACTCAAGAAATGTGTTCATAATTATGTTAAGTTTTTTTTGAAAAGGATATAGAATTGTGGTATATGATTATAGGTATGCCGAGAAAATGATTGGCATCAAAATGCACAAAAATACTACAAAAATCCAGTAGTTTTTTGATGGTGGAATTAACAGTACCTCTTTTCCCCTTTTATACTTTTCTGTTTTATTGTTGACTCTCTGTTACAAGTAACAGAAGTCCAACACCAGCCAGTAGGAGCAAAAATAAACATTTATCAGTTGCGTAACCAAAAATCCCAGGGGTAGAGCACGCTTCAGCCTGGATCCAGGGGCCCCAATGACATGGTGATGAGTCTAATTGTCCTCTCATTTCATCTCTTCCCTGTGGCTTTCAGTGTGTCAGTAATGTTTTTCCTTGATACAGATGGCTTCTTCTGTGAGACCAGAGACGATGGCTGAAAAAGATGTTGTCTTCTGTCATTCTCATAGCTCTGTATTCCAGAATGGAAGACTCTTCTGATGTCTGTATGTCATACTCTCCTGAGCACAAACTGGTGGTTGCCAGAGGGAAGGGGTGATGGGCAAAATGAGGGAAAGGGAACAGGAGGGAGAGCCTTCCAGTTATGGAATGAATAAATTGTGGGAGGAAAGGCACAGCGTAGGGAATAGAGTCGATGGTATTGTAGTACTGTTGTATGGTGACAGATGGGAGCTGAACTTGTAGTGACCATAGAATAATGGAGTGTTACAGAATCACTACGCCTGACATCCCAAACCAATGAAACATTGTGTGCCAACTTATTTCAGTTAAGGCAAAAACAAAAAGCCCTGCAGTGTGTGATTACCCTTGTTAGGTCACATGGCCCCTCGTTCTAAGAAGCACACGCCCATTTCTGTTGCTAGTACTGGAGGAGTGGGGGGAAATGCTTGCATGGAGTTAGTCCCTCCTGAATCACTTTTGATGGGAGATTTGCAGGAAAGAATGCTTCTAAAATGAGGGGAAAGAGGAAAATACAACAATATTCTACAATAAGCAAGTATCACATATAAATGGAAAAAAACAAACCTTATTTTTTCCTTTTTAATTTTAGTTTTTAGAGTTCAGGGTGGTAGAGGGGCAGAGGCAGAGGGAGAATCTTAAGCAGGCTCCACGCCCAGCGCAGAGCCTAAGGCAGGGCTCTATCTCACAACCCCAAGATCATGACCTGAGCCAAAATCAGAAGTCAGATACTTAAATGACTGAGCCACCCAGGGGCCTAAACTTTATTATTTTTTTAAAAAGTTTTATTTATTTTTGAGTGAGAGAGAGAGAGTGAGAGAGAATAAGAAGGGGGAGGGGCAGAGGGACAGGGAGAGAGAGAGTCCTCAGGCAGACTCCCTGATGAGCACAGAGCTGGATCCCAGGACCCAAATCATGACCAGAACCAACATCAACAGCTGGATGCCCAACTGACTGAGCCACCCAGGAGAGCCTCCCAGACCTTATTATTTTTTTTTTTAAAGATTTTATTTATTCATTTGAGAGAGAGAGAGAGACAGCACAAGCAGGGGGGTAGGCAGAGGGAGAGGGAGAACCAGGCTCCCCACTGAGCTGGAAACCCGATGTGGGGTTCAATCCCAGGACCTAGAGATCATGACCTGTGCCAAAGGCAGGTGCTCAACACCTGAGCCACCCCATTGCCTCCCAAACCTTATTTTTAAGAGCAAACTACCACCATCCACTCACCTCTCCCCAACCCTTCACCAAGAAAGGAGAAAAAAAAAAAAAAACCCTCAGCATTATTCAGATTTGACTGCTAAGAGTGTGTCATTTCATTTAGAAACTAAATGAATGAATTAAAAGAAAAAGAAATAATTCTTATAATTGAAGGTGATACACGGTTATCAATTACTGGAAGCACCAAGCCTAGCAATGAAGTGAAAAGCTATTTTGAAGTAAAGTTCATACTATTGGAGAAACAATGTATATTAAGTCCCTAGTTATGATATAGAAAATCAAGTTTCAGGGCGTCTGGGTTGCTCATTCATTAAGCATCTGCCTTCGGCTTAGGTTGTGATCTCAGAGTCCTGGGACTGAGCCCAGCATCGGGCTCCCTGCTCAGCGGGAGACCTGTTTCTTCCTCCCCCACTCCTCCAGTTTATATTCCCTTCCTTGCTGCCTCTGTAAAATGAATAAATAAAATCTTAAAAAAAGAAAAACAAAAAGAAAATCAAATTTTGAGTTAAAAATGCTGTCCCATCCCTCGAAAGACCCCCAAAACCAAAACCAAAAAAAGAACTCAAGTAAATAAAACCATCAAGGACATGAGAACTGGCTTCTATCCAGCAGCAAAGTGTTAGAAACTCTGATGAGAATTTGGGGACCATCCCACTCACAAGTCTTCCCACATAACATTTTCTTATAAAGGGAACTATTCTCATGGGAACACAGTAGCTGAAGGCTTCGTAGGTAAATAAGCAGGGGTGAGGTTAAGACTTAGGACGGTCTTACCCAACCCCAATCACTCATGTTGCCTCATGCATTGGTAGTTTGTTTTTCATGGCTCCATGATATTCCATTGTATGGATGGAGCACAATTTGTTTAGCCATTGATGGACATTTGGGGTTTTCCCAGTATTTGGCTATTATGAAAAAAATCAGCTCTGAGCAGTTTGTATAGCTCTTTTGGGGGGCATATGTTGCTATTTTTCTTGAGTAAATACCTCGAAGTAGAATTCACGGGCCAAATGGTAAGAGGAAAATTTAACTTTTAAAGAAGCTGTCAAACTCTTTTCCAAAGTAACAGTACTATTTTATATTTCCGCTGGCAGCCTATGAGAGTTCCAGATGCTTCCCATTCTTGCCAACACTTATTATTTTCAGTCTGTTTAACTGTTAGTTATTTTAGTGTATGTGAAGTGAGATTTCATGTTGATTTTGATGTATATTTCCCTGATGACAAATGAGATTGGTTAAAAATTTTTAAATGTGCTCTAATGAGTATTTCTACATACTCCTTTGTGAAGTTCCTGCTCAAATCTTTTGCTCATTAAAAAAAAAAAAAAAAATCGAGAGGAAGGTGCAGAGAATTCTCATGGTCTCCCCACCACAAAATTATTAACATCCTCTGGCAGAGTGGTACATTTGTTACAACTGATGTACCCACATGGATACAACATTATTATGCAGGTTCATAGTTTATGTTAGGGCTCACCCTTGGTGTTGCACATTCTATGGGTTTGGACAAATGTATAATAATATTTGTTCCTGTTCTTTTAAAAAATGTAACATTTGGTATATATTAACTATAGTATCCCATGGAGTGTTTTCACCGCCCTAAAAATTCTTTGTGCTCCACCTGCTCATCCCCTGACTCCAAATCCTGGCAATCGCTGGTCTTTCTACTCTTCTCCATAATTTCACAATTTCTAGAATGCCATATAGTTGGAATCATACAGTAGTAGGTAGTCTTCTCAGATTGGCTTCTTTTACTTAATAATATGCAAACTGTCAACCAGTTAATGTTTATCTTTTACTGCAAAATTGCCTTATGGCCAACTGGTTATGTGATGAAA
This sequence comes from Mustela erminea, assembly GCF_009829155.1. Classification (NCBI taxonomy): domain Eukaryota; kingdom Metazoa; phylum Chordata; class Mammalia; order Carnivora; family Mustelidae; genus Mustela; species Mustela erminea. The sequence continues at coordinate 111,625,882 of NC_045614.1, read as the reverse complement.
AGTCTTGTAGTAATGTCTATGGCAAAGATGCTTATGGCCAAAGTACCTACAACCAAGTTTTCATTTCAGCTATTGTATTTTCCAATTTCTAGATGTTCATTTGTTTTTTATATTTTGCATTTCTGATCTCATTATGTTGTTTTTTTAAATATCATTGAGAATGTGAAGCATATTTATAATAACTTTTCCATGGCCTTGTCTGTCCTCTTGCTCCACCGTCTCCAGCATGTCTGCATCATTTTATGTTGAGTAACTTTTCTTCTGGTTAGGAGTCATGTTTTCCTTCTTCTTCACAGACCTAGCAATGCTTGGTTGAATTCTGGACATTGTATATTTTAGATCATTGTGCTTTGGCTTTTGTCGTATGTCTTTAAAGAACAGTTTGTGTGTGTATGTGTTTTTGTGTGTGTGTGTTTTGTTTTTGTTTGTTTTCATTATGCAGTTAAATTATTTCTGGATTCATCTTCCAGGGAGGGTCTAGAATAACCTATATTGTAAAGTTAATTTACCCCCACTCTTAAGCCTGGACCTTCTAGAGTCTCTTGCAAAGGCCCTGTGTTGCCCCTCTACCTGGAGTAGTGGGGATTTGAACAGTTCCTGGATCTTTCTAGGATCCAGTGAATTTTTGGTTTTCTTTCTCTAGAGGTCATTCTTTTAATGTTGTAGGATTTCACCGTACCATGTGCAGACTGGTTTTTAGTGAAATATTAAAAGGGATCCTTATTCAAATTTCTGGAATTCTTTCTTGCATTATTATCCTTTCAGGAATTACTACCCATAAATTCAGCCTCCTCAGCCTTCCAGAACTCCAAACTCCCTCTCCTCAGGCTAGTTTGCATGCCCTCATCCGTCCCACAGCTTGGATATTGTCCCTAGGTGGAACGGTTGGGCAAGTGGAGGGCTTACCTCATTTCCCTCCCATTTTCTCAAGGATCATAAGCATACTACCTGTTGTCCAATATCCAAAATTCATTTTTCCTATGTTTCCTCCAGTTGTCTACTTGCTTGTGGTGGAGGGATAATTCCAAACTCCATTACTCTGGCCTGGTTGGAGATGCAACCCCAGAATTTAATGATACTGGAGAATTATCAGTTACAGCACCAACTTATAAATTTTGGGCTCTTTTTTCTTTCAATTTTATGAACCAGCAGACTTTAAAAAGTTAGTAGTGTTATTATACATTTGGTATTTCTTTGTTAATGAAATATAAAGGCACCTGCTTTTATGTAAGTTGCTGGTCATTTATCAGTGGCCAAAACATTTAATAATATATTTGGATTTTTTTCTGATTACAAAGATAATGAATTTTCATTGCAAAACAATTGGGAAGTACAAAATAGTTTAACAACAACAACAAAAAAAATCATAACTCCAGTTCCTGGAGACTGTTACAATAAACATTTGATTCTATCAGTTCTTTTGCATATGTATATCTTAAGTTCCTGTATTGGGGAACAAGGTAGAGTGTCACAGGTAACCTCCAAATTATAATTTTTTTTAAAGCTTTCTTTTTTTAAAAAAGATTTTATTTATTTATTTTACAGGACAGAGACCACCAGTGGGCAGAGAGGTAGGCAGAGAGGAAGGGAAGCAGTCTCCCTGCTGAGCAGAGAACTTGATGTGGAGCTCCATCCCAGAACCCTGAGATCATGACCTGAGCCGAAGGCAGAGGCTTTAACCCTCTGAGCCACCCAGGTGCCCCAATAGATTTATTTATTTATTTATTTATTTATTTATTAGAATTTATTTATTTATCTGACTGAGAGAGAGAGATCACAAATAGGCAGGCGGGGGGGGGGGGGGTGGGGGAAGCAGTCTTCCCTGCTGAGCAGAGAGCCCAATGCTGGCCTCCATCCCAGGACTCTGAGATCATGACCTGAGCAAAAGGCAGAGGCTTAACCCACTGAGCCACCCAGGTACCCCTCCAAATTATAATTTAAACAAAAATTGTCAGAATATTTTAGAATACAGTTTGGAGGTAAAATAATTCTGTTTAAAGCATTTTTAACATTGAAACAGCTTAGGCTACAAATACATATAGCAAATCATGCTGTGCACAGGAAACTAATATAATGTTATATGTCAGCTATATTGCAATTAAAATAAAACACTGCATTAGAGGAATGAATGTTAGCTATTATGAATGTTAGTTTTTAGCTTTTATGCTAGTTAGCTTTTATAATCTTTCCTAAGAACAGGTTGAGTTTTCATTGGTTCACTTGCTCAGATACTGAAAGAATTGTGGGCATTGTTCTCAAGAAATTTAACCAAGTGTGTCGAAAAGTTAGCCGATTCTCTTTATACTATTCTTGGTCCCTCTGAATAGAAGGTCAGCAAATCTAGTAATAAAAAAAATGCACATTAAAATGACAAAGAAGCTTAACACCACCCCAGATCTGTGTTCTCAACATTTTTTGATTTATTGCGTAAGTTGAATTCTAGGAATTCTGGCGGCACTCAAGAAGGGTTTGGTAAACAAGTCAATAATCACTCCTGAAATAATAGTGCCTCCCAGTGTGTATAAAACACCTTAGCTAACATACTAGTTGTTTGGTTGCCTTACACACTGCCTCACAGTTTGAGAACTCTGAGTTCCTTGACTTTGCTCTCATATATGGTTTCTGGTAAATGGATCTCAGGGTGGAATGAATCTTTGTTTAGGCGGTGGCATTTTCCAAAATGCATAATTTTTACAGCAGAGAAAGAGGCATTTGAAAGAAGGACGAACTTCTTATTCCCAGTAAGATCTTATCTGGTTCACAGTCTTGATTCCTTGGCAAGCACAGAGAGAGATCACAAGTAGGCAGAGAGGCAGGCAGAGAGAGAGAGAGAGAGGAGGAAGCAGGCTCCCTGCTGAGCAGAGAGCTCGATGCGGGGCTCGATCCCAGGACAAGGGAGGCAGGCTAAGAATGAGTTATTCCTGCAAGGGATTCCTGTGCTGGGATTAACTTTGGGGGCTTTTTTTGGACTTTGGCAAAAGCCATACTCTGAGCATTTTTTTAGGTTTGCTCTTCTTACAATGTTGTAATTTCCTTAGTTTTTCTGAGCCCTTTATCATAGACTTTTGTGGAAGGGTTGGGGACAAGAAAGGAATAGGGCAATCAAATAAGGTGAGGCTTGCCTCACAGCAACCACTTATTTTGTGGAGAGGAGGGAGTGAATTGTGGGGCTAGTATTCCGTAGAGTCTGGTGGGGAACAGGTGGTCTGGAAAAGCTGGGAGAAGCTGCCGAGCTGCTCCACTCACGCAAGGGTCACCTGGCGTGACCTAAGACAGAACCTTTGCTTTTCCAGTATTTTTTATGGAAGGAACAGACCCTTAAAAGAGATAGGAAGAATTGGAAAGTTGGGGTACACAGCATATTTGTAAAAAAAAAAAAAATTAGGACCATAAAGAATATCCAGCATTTGCCCTGCTTTCTCAGATAAATTGAATGTCATAAAATATAGTTTGTAAATGTGAAATTTTATTATTATTATTATTATTATTATTATTATTATTATTATTTTAGAGACCACCAGAGCATGGAGGAAGGGGCAGAGAGAGAAGGAGAGAATCTTAAGCAGGGCTCCGCACTGAGTGGGGTTTGATCTCACCACTCTGAGGTCATGACCTGAGCCAAAATTAAGAGTAGGTCACTTAACTGACTGAGCCACCCAGGTGCCCCCATAAATGTGATTTTTATATGGATGCATAATCTTCCATTATATGGATGTTCCTTAGTCCGTCTGGGCTATTATAATAGAATATCATAGACTGGGTGACTAACACAATAGACATTTATTTCCCAGTTCTGGAAGCAGGGAATTCTAAGACCAGGGTGCCAACACAGTCCAGGACTGGCAAGAACTTTCTCCCTGGTTTGCTGATGGCCATCTTCTGGCTGGGTCTGACTTGGTGGAGAGAGAGTGATCATGTCCCTTGGGTCTCTTCTTATAAGGGCACTGATCCCATTCACTAGGGCTCTACCCAACCACGTCACAAAGGCCTCACCTCCAAATACCAACACATTAGTCGTTAGGCTTCAATAATAAATGAAATTTGGTGAGGGGACACAAAATTTTAGTTCACAGTGGGGTGTCACAGTGATTTGTTACAATAATGTTTATACCCAGAAATGAGACATGTTGGCAGATGTGTATATAGACAGGGCAAAATGCCTGACTATTGGCTATTTTGGGGAATGGTGTCAGAGCCCAAAAAACTTGGAAATCTCCATGCGGGGCTGTTTGGCTGAGTATTAATGACAGCTGGAGGATGGAGATGAGGAGAAGGCCTCCCAGATTCACAGATGAGTTTGGACAATGTTATTAACAGAGTAAACTGTAAAACCCAGGCTTATGAAAGTGTAACTGTTTTCTGTAACTTGAATTTGTAGAAAACTTCCTTAATATTCTGGTCGTGTGTACACACAGGTGTTGACTGGTGGAGGTCTAGCAAAGGTCGAGTCAGGGCTCAGTTAAGAGTTGAAGTAGAAAAAAAAAAAAAAATAAAAAGAAATTAAAGTAGCCGTTTTTTTCTCAGATTCACGCATTCCTCTTGACGTATTCCCAGTAAGATCTTATCTGGTTCACAGTCTTGATTCCTTGGCAAGCACATTTATTTTGGTAAACAGGAATACATTACATCCGAATCCTGAAGACAAAGATCTTACTGTCTTCCTTACTCATGATAAAATCCCAGCCACAAAACAAGGAAGCATGACTTCTGGTATTCAAATGAAGAAAAGTTCTATTGAGTTGCTTTCCCACCCTGGAAAACTTTCCCTCAGAGAATAATTTCATGACGGGGAATTCTGTGAGGAATAATACAATGCTGCAAATGTCCTCATGCCAAACTGCTTTCAACAAGGCAGTGTTTTCTCTGGAACTGGAAATCGTGACGCAGCTCAGGCAGAGCTTGCTCCCTGTCTTCAGTTATAAAAGAGAAGGCGCATTGAGTGGAACTCAGGTATAACAGAGGTTTAAGATACTCATAAGTAGCAACCGGGTCAAAGATCAGATGATTTGTCCATTTCCCCTATTTAACAAAAGAGCATATCATTATACCCCATCTTTTCCTATGATGGAGAAGTCTCACACACAAAAAAAATCTGCACTTTTTGAGAGAGATGGCTTCAAAATGTGTAGGGAATGATGGTCCCCACAGCGAACATGTGAACCTGTCATTTCCTTTGCTGTTCACTTGTTTTTTCTTTCTTTTTTTTTTTTAAAGATTTTATTTATTTGACAGAGAGAGATCACAAGTAGGCAGAGAGGCAGGCAGAGAGAGAGAGAGAGAGGAGGAAGCAGGCTCCCTGCTGAGCAGAGAGCTCGATGCGGGGCTCGATCCCAGGACCCTGAAATCATGACCTGAGCCGAAGGCAGCGGCTTAACCCACTGAGCCACCCAGGCGCCCTCACTTGTCTTTCTTAATGTGAGTTTCTCCCCTGAGGGTTAGTATTATAAAGATAGGTATTTTGCATTTTATAAAGATAGGTATTTTGCATTTAATATAGCAAATGATGGCAACTATTTTGTGTATATTCAAAATTCTTTTGTTTTTAAGATTTTATTTATTTATTTGAGAGAGAGATTGTGAGAGAGAGCATGAGAGGGGAGAAGGTCAGAGGGAGAAGCAGACTCCCCATGGAGCTGGGAGCTGGGAGCCCAATGTGGGACTCAATCCTGGTACTCTGGGATCATGACCTGAGCCGAAGGCAGTTGCTTGACCAACTGAGCCACCCGGGCACCCTATATTCAAAGTTCTTAGAAAGGGTGGTTAAGGGTAGTTCTAGTAGATTTGGCTATTGCCTAAAGCACTGTGACAGAGAGGACTGAAAGGCCCTGTTATTTCCTTTGTATTCTTTGTATTCTTGTTGCTAGGTTGGCCCCATGACTAGGTCCGGGCAAAGGAGCAGAGGCAGGGTATCCCTTCCAGGCTGAAGTAATGAAGTGTCTGTTGCCCCTTCCCACACACTGGACTCTCCTTCCATGGGGAGAGGGGAAGCCAAATGTTAATAACGAATCATGGGAGTCACAGGATGAGAGGACCCTGCTTGCCCAAGCCACCTTCGGAGGAGAGCCTCCTTAGAGAGCTCTTCAACTTACATCAGACTGTGACATGTGCAAGAAATAAACCTTTGTTTTGTTAAGATTTATGGTGTTATGAAAAGTCTGGGATCATTTATTCTTGTTGCTCGCATTTCTTATCCTTTAGAAATCATCTTCCCACCTCCACTGTCAACTGTCCGATAAACTCAGTTCTCTATCCATGCTTTCTCAAGACAGAGCACACTAGTTCCTGGTTGCAGTCCTGGAAATAAACATGTAATTGTTGAAGAGCCCATCTGAGGTCAAGGTTTTTCATTCAAACTCTCAGTTTCAAGTTTTTCATAAATTGGTAAGAGGGTTTATCCTGCCAAGAAGTGATCTTTAAAATATTTCATGTATGGTTTTGGGGAGTAATATGGTAACATTTCCTGTTTCTTGAATTATATAATTAAATTAAATATCTCAATTTCACTGGGCTCTGAAATGAATTCTCTCCCTTTCAGATGCCTCCAAGATACATTTGGGAAACCTTCTATTCTTTCAGGCTAGATTCTGAGGCATGTATAATTATGAGATGGCCTGTAAATGTAAAACATTTATATTGTTTCCATCCATCCATTTAGCCGTTCAACAAAAACGTATCGATCACCTACTATTACACAGGATCTGTGGTGGGCGAGTAGAACTGTGTTATCCAGTTTTGAAGCCACTGGCCACATGTGGCTTTTTAAAGTTAAATTCAAATTAATGTAAATAAAATAATTTGATTCTTCTGTCACACTAACCACATTTCAAGTACCCAATAGTTACACATACTTTATTGGACAACACAAAAGAACATTACTCTCATCCAGAAAGTTCTACTGGACAACGTTTACCTAGAGGGAAGACAGACATTTAAACTCATAATTTCCCTTTATCATAATAATTGTTTCCATAAAAAATTATAAAATGTGGTTGAAAGTTAAGAAAGGAGGTGCTTCAGAAATCAGTTGCATTTCTCTACACCAACAACAAGACAGAAGAAAGAGAAATTAAGGAGTCAATCCCATTTACAATTGCACCCAAAACCATAAGATACCTAGGCATAAACCTAACCAAAGAGGCACAGAATCTATACTCAGAGAACTATAAAGTACTCAAGAAAGAAATTGAGGAAGACACAAAGAAATGGAAAAATGTTCCATGCTCCTGGATTGGAAGAATAAATATTGTGAAAATGTCTATGCTACCTAAAGCAATCTACACATTTAATGCAATTCCTATCAAAGTACCATCCATCTTTTTCAAAGAAATGGAACAAATAATTCTAAAATTTATATGGAACCAGAAAAGACCTCGAATAGCCAAAGGGATATTGAAAAAGAAAGCCAAAGTTGGTGGCATCACAATTCCAGACTTCAAGCTCTATTACAAAGCTGTCATCATCAAGACAGCATGGTACTGGCACAAAAACAGACACATAGATCAATGGAACAGAATAGAGAGCCCAGAAATAGACCCTCAACTCTATGGTCAACTAATCTTCGACAAAGCAGGAAAGAATGTCCAATGGAAAAAAGACAGCCTCTTCAATAAATGGTGCTGGGAAAATTGGACAGCCACATGCAGAAAAATGAAATTGGACCATTTCCTTACACCACACACAAAAATAGACTCAAAATGGATGAAGGACCTCAATGTGCGAAAGGAATCCATCAAAATCCTTGAGGAGAACACAGGCAGCAACCTCTTCGACCTCAGCCGCAGCAACATCTTCCTAGGAACAACGCCAAAGACAAGGGAAGCAAGGGCAAAAATGAACTATTGGGATTTCATCAAGATCAAAAGCTTTTGCACAGCAAAGGAAACAGTTAACAAAACCAAAAGACAACTGACAGAATGGGAGAAGATATTTCCAAACGACATATCAGATAAAGGACTAGTGTCCAGAATCTATAAAGAACTTAGCAAACTCAACACCCAAAGAACAAATAATCCAATCAAGAAATGGGCAGAGGACATGAACAGACATTTCTGCAAAGAAGACATCCAGATGGCCAACAGACACATGAAAAAGTGCTCCATATCACTCGGCATCAGGGAAATACAAATCAAAACCACAATGAGATATCACCTCACACCAGTCAGAACGGCTAAAATCAACAAGTCAGGAAATGACAGATGCTGGCGAGGATGCGGAGAAAGGGGAACCCTCCTACACTGTTGGTGGGAATGCAAGCTGGTGCAGCCACTCTGGAAAACAGCATGGAGGTTCCTCAAAATGTTGAAAATAGAACTACCCTATGACCCAGCAATTGCACTACTGGGTATTTACCCTAAAGATACAAACGTAGTGATCCAAAGGGGCACGTGCACCCGAATGTTTATAGCAGCAATGTCCACAATAGCCAAACTATGGAAAGAACCTAGATGTCCATCAACAGATGAATGGATCAAGAAGATGTGGTATATATACACAATGGAATACTATGCAGCCATCAAAAGAAATGAAATCTTGCCATTTGCGACAACATGGATGGAACTAGAGCGTATCATGCTTAGCGAAATAAGTCAAGCAGAGAAAGACAACTATCATATGATCTCCCTGATATGAGGAAGTGGTGATGCAACATGGGGGCTTAAGTGGGTAGGAGACGAATCAATGAAACAAGATGGAATTGGGAGGGAGACAAACCATAAGTGACTCTTAATCTCACAAAACAAACTGAGGGTTGCTGGGGGGAGGGGGGTTGGGAGAAGGGGGTGGGATTATGGACATTGGGGAGGGTATGTGCTATGGTGAGTGCTGTAAAGTGTGTAAACCTGGTGATTCACAGACCTGTACCCCTGGAGATAAAAATATATGTTTATAAAAAAATAAAAAATTAAAAAAAAAAAGAAAGGAGGTGCTTTAGGATAATATTTAAACTAGATCTTAAAAAAATGAGAAGGAATTTACTAAACTGAGGAGCAAGGGAGGACATTCCAAAAGGAGTAAAGAGCAGATACAAAGTCAAAACAGCATAAATAGGCAGAAAAGGTAAGGTGAGAAATTCAATGTGACTGGAAAGAAACATATGTAAGAGAAAAGACCAAAGAGGAAGTTGGGTATGGCAAGCTCAGGAAGAGACTAGTAGGGTAGAAAGTGTTCAGACTTCATCTTTGGTGATGCGAAGCCAAGAAAAATCTTTTAAGCAGGAGCGTAATACAATCAGACTGACACTGTATTAAGGTCACTTGCTGGCATAATTGCTGTTGAAAGACCAGATTAGAGGCTCCCCGTTAGGAGTCCCAGCAAGTGAAGAGAAAAGCAGTAGTGATTGAATTGAGGCGGAAAGAGCCCATTCTAGAGATATTTCTACATTAGAATTATAAATTTAGGATATAATCATAGCCTAGTTTTTGCTGTTTCATTCATTTGGCGTGTATGATGGCCAGGTAGGAGAAGTGTGGGTGTCTTAGGTGGGTGTCTCAGCCCCTGCTCACAGGGAGCAGATATAGGATTTACACACATCTCTATCCTATCATACTAAGGCTGTGTCCTTGAGAAAGTGGTGTGTATATGAGTTCAGTAGGGAAACTCATGTGTGACCTTCTTCACCACTGGACATTAACAGAAGCCTACTTCCTCCTATGAAATGTTTCACTGCAGGGACTCTTTGGATGTTATCTCCGTGTTGAGAATTACTACCTTCAATGAATTTATTCCATCATCTTACATTTCCATAATGTACTATGAGTTATTTTAACACGAGGCTGCCTATATATTGAGGGATGAATTATGGGTAGCAGGAGGTGAAGTATTTGGAATTTATATGAGTCTTATGAAAATATCTTCTCAACCTCACAGGTATCCTGTTTGTGAAGAGCTTTTAAGAGTTGATCAGAGTTGATAGGAGCCTGGTTCTTCAATTATGATGAGATTTCTGATTTGCTTTTTAGTCTAACCAAGTCAACTTTCATGTCATTTTTGGTTTCTCAGAAAGGAATAGGAAGTATTTATAGTGGAGTCAGTTGGCCATATTAACCAGACATACCACTTCCCTTTGTCAGTTAATCACTGAGCCTGGTTTCCTCCTCTACTGGGTAAACATCCTTTTTATATCCCTGTTTTCCCTCGAAGTCAGCACTTGCTTAATGATTTCCTGTTTCTGAGCAAAATCCTCCTGAACTCAAACACGAAATCAAGCAGGAGAAATTCGTAAGGCTGCCATGAAGAGAGAATTTGAAGTCCTAGAATTTGTTTGGGTTATGAGAAGTTCAGGAATCAGAAGGTGGAATGTCAGGGGTCCTCAGCCTGCTACCCGTTCCCCTCCCACAAGACTGTCTGCAGTGATAGAAGGCACCAAGGCACCCAAATCTCTCCATGAAAGTTTCTTTATATAACTCGTGGAAAAACAGCATTTAAGCGCTTCTTCCTCTTCTCCTCTTCCTCTTCTTTTTCCTCCTCCTCTTTCTTCTTCTTCTTCTTTTTAAGATTTTATTTATTTGAGAGAGAGAGAGAAAGAGAGAGCATGTGTTGGGGGCAGAGGAATAGGGAGAAACAGACTCCCTGCTCAGCAGGGAGCCCAAGGCAGGTCTCCATCCCAGGACCCAGAGATCATGACCCAAACTGAAGGCAGAGGCTTAACTGACTGAGCCACCCTGACGCCCCTTGAGCCCCTCTTCTTCAATGTAAAAGGATTAAGTGAGAAATAAATGTTTCTCACTGAAGAAGGTCCAGCAGCTTCTAATCAGTGTAGGGCTTATCTCTAAGGTTGAAGGCTAGAAATGCTTGAAAGGGAATATATTTCTCTTGCCTCCTTTATGCTGTGGTAATTTTTCCTGAGCCAATAATAATGTTATTAGGGGAAGAACCTTCTCTTAAGTGATCATAGATTTGATAGCTTATTTTTATTATATGCAAAAAAACCTCTTTTTTGTTTCTTTTGACTGCTTTTGTTACATTGTTTATATTATTATGTCACAGCTCTTGGTCTAGTACAAAAACTGATGATGAATTCAAACTATATTCATCGAAGTAAAATGCTGTGGAATAATTTTACTAATCCTTTCTTAGAGCCTTGTATTAAAACCAATCAGAACTCAACCTGCCATGGAGTTCAGATGAACACTTTACTTGGCCACCTTCTTCTAACAGGGGAAACAAAAGTGATTCTGGTAGTTTTCCTGAATATTAAATACAACGGAAAATCTTTGCTTTGTTTAAGTTGTAACAGTAACAGCATTGGTCTTGCTTGCTGAGACAGGATTATTACAGAGGGAATGCACAAAGGCTGGCTTGCCATGGGCACCAGAAATACTGTTTTGCAACAAGCTCCCGTGGGCATGATCTGGAAATACCTACCCTTTCTTCATGCTCTCCATCTGTTCACTGAGCTACTGTGCCCTTGTTGAGGAATCCTGGAGATGCTGCACTGCAAGAAAGACTGGCAGGTAGCAACACAGGGGTGAAGACCAATCAGAGATTGTAGGTAGATTTACCCCTACTCTTTTTTTTTTTTTTTAAGATTTTTTTTTTAATTTTTTATTTTTTATAAACATATATTTTTATCCCCAGGGGTACAGGTCTGTGAATCACCAGGTTTTTTTTTTTTTTTAAAGATTTTTTATTTATTTATTTGACAGAGAGAGATTACAAGTAGGCAGAGAGGCAGGCAGAGAGAGAGAGGAGGAAGCAGGCTCCCCGCTGAGCAGAGAGCCGGATTACCCCTACTCTTTAATAATCCACTCAACAATGGATGGGCCTGACATTGAGTTGCTTGATAGAAATAAAAAAATGAGATTCAAAATATGACATGGTTCATGCACAGAGAGACAGTATTATAAAAATAAAAATTATAAAAAAATTATTTAAAAAATTCTCAAATTGATCTACAGAGTCAATGCGATTTCAATCCCAGAAAGGTTTTCATGGAACCTGACTGGAGGATTCTAACATTGCTATAGAAGAGCAAAGGGCTGCGAAGAGTCAAGATTGTCTGAAAAAAGAACATGGTTAGAGAATTGGTCCTTCCAGATAATAAGACTTATTATAAAGCAAGAGTAATTAAGACAATGTGTTTTAATTCAGGAATGGACAGAGAAATGGAATCAGATATGAACCCATGCATATATGAAAATCTTATTCATAATGAAGGCTGCTTCACAGATCAATGGGAAAATAATGGGTAATTCAATAACTGATGCTGGGATAGTTGGTTCTATAGATTTTAAATACCATGAAATTGAATCTCTTCCTTGCATCAGATGCATTAATGTGTTCTAACAATAAGTTAAAGACTTAAATATGAAAGAGAAAACTTTAAATTTTTAGAAAAAAATGGATAAGAAGGGATTTATAAACAAGACTCAAAAGGCATAAAAAATGAAGAAACATATTTTAATCTTATTAGAGTAATATTAAATCTTCTATTAATCAGAAAATGTGCCTAGAGAAAGTGAAAGGGACAAGCCATAAATTGGAAGAACTTATTTATACCACATATTACCAATGACAAAGAATTAGTATTCAGAAAATATAAAGAATTAAAAAATAGTCCTACAAAAAATGAACAAAAGTACAAGAGAATACATAATTGGTTAATACATGAAAAGATAATTCTTTATTTTTTTTAAGATTTTATCTATTTATTTGACTCAGAGAGAGACATTGAGAGAAGGAACACAAGCAGGGAGAGTGGGAGAGGAAGAAGCAGGAGAGGGAGAAGCAGGCTTCCCGCTGAGTAGGGAGCTGGATTCAGGGCTCCATCTCAGGACTCTGGGACCATGACCTGAGCCAAAGGCAGATGCTTAATGACTGAGCCACCCAGGCGCCCCAGAAAAGAGAACTATTCTTATTAGTATTCTAGGAAGTTAAAACTAAAACCACAATGAAATGCCACTTTAAATACAATTTGTAATAACATTAAAATATTTGGAGCTTCTATGTTTAATATTATAAAACATGTTGGAGCGCTCGGGTAGCTCAGTGGATTAAGTATCTGACTCTTGGTTTCAGCTCAGGTCATGATGCCATGGGTCATGTGTTCAAGCCCTGTGTTGGACCCTGCTCAGCAGGGAGGCTGCTTGAAAGATTCCCTCCCACTGGCCCTCCTCCAATTTGTGCATGTGGACACATATGTGCACTCTCTTTCTAAAATAAACAAATAAATCTTTAAAATGACAAAACATGTTGGTAAATTTTTAAAAATCTAAGTAAATGGCGAGATACATCACGCTCATAGATTGGCAATTTCAATACAGTTAAGGCAGCAGTTCTTCCTGAACTGATCTATAGACTCAATTCAGTCTCCACTGAAATCTCATCGGGCCTTTTTGTAGAATTTGACAAGCTGGTTCCAAAATGTATTTGGAAATGCAAAAGGCCTAGAATAACCAAAACGATTTTGGTTGAAGTTTTATACTACTTGATATATAAATATATATATTACATAAATATATATAAAATATATATTTTATATATTAATATATAATATATCTTATATATTGATATAAAAAGTTGGAGATTTATACTATTTGGTTTCAAAACTTATTATTTGGCTATAGAAATCAAGACAGTGTGCACTGACAGGATAGTCATATAGATTCATAGATTAGAATAGAGAATCTACATACACGTTAGAATCCTCACAACTCAATAATAAGACAGATAACCTTATTATTTTAGAAGGGACAAAATATGAACAGATACTCCACAAAGATATATGAATGTGCAGTAAGCTCATGAAAATATTCTCAACATCATTAATAACGGAAGAATAGAAGTTAAAAACATGGGGGAGCCTGGGAGGCTCAGTCAGTTGAGCATCCAACTTTTGATTTCGGCTCAGGTCATGATCTCAGGGTCATGGGATGTAGCCCCACGTTGACCCCCACATAGGTCTCTGCTCTGGGCATGGAGCCTGCTTAAGATTCTCTCTTTCCTCTCCCTTTTTCTCTCCCCCATCCCTCTCTCTGCCTCTTTAAAAAAAAGTAATAATAAATTAAAATCATGAAGAATGCCCACTTCATAAGCACCAGAATGGCTAAAATGAAGCAGTATGACAATGCCAGTATCTCAGTATTGCTGAGAATATTGAGCAAGTGGAACACTCTGATTTTGTTGTTAAGACTATAACGTGCTATGACCACTATAGAAAAGCAGTTCAGTAGTCTCTTAAAAAAAAAAAAAAAATAAACGTACATTTACATTACACCCCAGAGAAAAGGAAAAGAGCTACAAAGAGTTGTATGGGAACGTTGTCATGTCAGTCTCTGATGTTATGCTTTTCAATTTTAGTTTAGGTGCCTGACATTAAGCTTTTGATGGCCATGGCCTCCGTTTCAAAATCCTCCATCTTGAATAAACGCATCAACAGCCGTATGACACAACTACTAGCGAAACAACCAGATAAAAATTCGCACTGGCCCCACCCATGAAGTCCTCTCTTCAGAAAGCCCTGGAGAAACTAAGTAACTGACCATTTGAGTGACCCCATTTCTCCCTTCCTATACCCTAGTTCCCCTCTATGCTTTAAATTAGCCAATAAAGCATGAACCATTGAAATTCTAGACATCCCTACCCTGGGACCTTAATAAAGGCAGACCCCAGGCCTATTCTCTCTCTCTCTCTCTCTCTCCAACCCCCACCCCAGCTGCCACCCAGTTTCCTTGCTGTGTAGACTTTGGGTGTGCTGTGTATCGTCTAGGACCTGTGAGTAGTAAATCTTGTTTCCTAGAATTCCCTGAGGGGTTCTGCTCAAGTATGTCGTGCAAGAAGAACCACAGGGGCTGGTCCGGCCACAACACTGGCCCTGGTTGGAGAGAGATCTGTGGAGGCTCGCTACAGGTAATGTGGGCTCGGGAAAGTACCTCAGGTTTTTCTAGCAAAGAACACCACTATCCAGAAACCGAGACCAACACATCCAGTGTTCATTTCTGGTTTAACTGTAATTCCTAATAGCCACAAACTGAAAATAACCCGAATTGTCCACTACAGATGAAAGGATAACCACACTGTTGTATGTTCAGTCACGCAATAGACTACCACTCCGACTTAAAAGGAATAAATTTCTCGTTATTTGCGACAGCATCGCTTGACCTAAAACGTGTTATGTCTAGTGAATGTAATGTTGACCGGAATTGTAAATACTGTAGGATTCCATTTATAGGAAGGTATACGTCAGGCAGAACTATTTTGTAACGGTAGAAATCAAATCAGGTGGTGGCAAGGGAGGATGGACGGCAAAGGCCCCCACGGACAGTCTGTATTTTGATGTAGTGGTTGCTGCATGGGAGGACACACTTTTCAAAGTTCACTCCCTCATATGCTTAAAATGTGTGCATTTGGTTGCATGTAAGTTTTACCCCAGCAAACTTAATTAAAAAGGTTATACTTCAGTAAACACTGTGAATGTACTTAATGCCACATATCTGTACTCTTAAAAATGATTAAAATGGGGGCACCTGGTGGCTCAGTGGGTTGAGCCTCTGCCTTCGGCTCAGATTATGGTCCCAGGGTCCTGGGATCGAGCCCCACATCAGGCTCTCTGCTCGGCAGGGAGCCTGCTTCCTCCTCTCTCTCTGCCTGCCTCTCTGCCTACTTGTGATCTCTGTCAAATAAATAAAGGATTAAAAAAAATGATTAAAATGGTCACTTCTAAGTTATATATATTTTACCACAATAAAAAAAATACAACAAGGTATATGTTTCTTAAATTTTTAGAAGATTTTATTTATTTATTTATTTGGCAGAGAGTTAGAGAAAGAGGGAGCACAACTAGACAGAGCAGCATGTGGAGGGAGAGGGAGACGCAGACTCCCTGCTGAGCGGGGAGCTCAACGCAGGGCTTGATCCCAGGACCCTGGGATCATGATCTGAGCCAAAGGCAGCCACTTAACCAACTGAGCCACCCAGGCGCTCCTATGTTTTTCTTAAATTATAACATTTAAAATTTCAGACACACACAAAATGTAAAGAACAGTGTAATCATCCCCTGTATATCCTCTGTGCATTATCAAGGTTTAACCATTATTAAAGCAAATATGGTAAATTTTAGCTACATAAACACCCTAGAATAAGCTTAAATTTATAATTATATTATTTTGATTATTAAATTTATTAATATTTATTATATTTATTTTACCTGAGTAAATTAACAAAAATTCATTAATATCATTTTTTAATTTAGTCAAATTTCAAATTTTCCCAAGTGTTCCAAAGTTTATCCCCAAATTTCTTTTATAGTCTTTTGTCCCAGTTAAGATTTAATCAAGGTGTATGTTTTGTTATGTTGTTTTAGTCTCACTTAGTCAAAAGCTATTTTCTTCCTCCTCCATGATATTGACTTGCTAAAGGCACCCAGTCAGATAGGGAGAGTCCTATATTCTGGATTTGTCTATTTCCTCATGGTATCCTTTCCCTTGTCATTCAATTGCTTTTACTTCTTGTGACATGGCAACTTTGCCAAACGCTTGATTAGATTCAGGTTAGTATCTCTGGCAAAAACTATTTGTAGATAAACCTATATATTTAATACTGCATCATATCACAGGACTCACGATATCAGATGGTACCACTGTTAGTGATGCCAAATTTGGTCACTCAGCTAAGGTAGCAACAGCCAGATCTCTCCATTGTAAAGATGCATTTTTCTTTTTGCAATTTACAAGCAATGGTTTTAGTATGTGCTAAAGATCTCTGATGATCCAGTGTTCCTTTGGGGGTAAGAAACCATTCAAATCCCACTATATTGGCAAAAACTTAAAAGTCTGGTATTGCCAAAGTTTAGTGGGAGTACAAAACCCCTAGATCTCTTACTCACTGCTGATGGGAGTATATGTTGATTCAACCACTTTAGAAATCAAGTTGGCATTATCTAGTAAAGCTGAAGACACTGATAATTTATAAACCAAATTCTTTTCCTTTTTTATCTCTTTCTTAGGAGAAATTCTCATACCAGTGCACAAAGAGACATATGCAAGGCTTTTCATAGTAGTATTGTTTTGTAAGAGCAAAATTTGGAATGATCCAAATGTTCCTTTAAAAAGAATGGATAAATAAAGTGTTGTATAGTCAAACAATAGAGTAGTATAAAACAGTGATACTGAATCGTCTAATGCCATTGTGAGATCTAATGATCTCACAATCATTACACACACACACAGACACACATACACGTTTTAGGAGAAAACATGCAGTACTTTTTATTAAAGATGGTGAGATTGGGTGCCTGGGTAGCTCAGTCGTTAAGTGTCTGCCTTTGGCTCAGGTCATGATCCCAGGTTCTGGGATCAAGCCCCCCATCAGGCTCCCTGCTCAGTGGGAAGTCTGCTTCTCCCTCTCCCACTCCCCTGGCTTGTGTTCCCTCTCTCACTGTGTCTCTCTCTGTCAAAAAGATAAATAAAATCTAAAAAAAAAAAAAAAGATGGTGGGATTAACACATATATCTATCTCAGCTCTTTCTCCAAATCCCACTAAAACAAAGCAAAATTTTTTTAAAGCCATGTTTGCACAAGAACAAATAGGAGTGTGGACAGTAAGCAACAAAATCTATAAAGCATACAAAGAATGGTAACCGATTTATTGGACTGGAACATTTACTCTTAAGCTGGCAGGGAGAATGCAAAGGAGCATTTAACTGTGTGCTCCGAAACACCCAATGGGTTTAGGAATTGGTGGAACCAAGTATCTTTTGAAGTCTGACGTGGTCCTGCCATGCTGGTGAAGCCAGGTTTAGGCCTTCTGGTGGGTAGTCCCTGCTGAGCCCAGCTTTCCAGCTCTCCCAGCCCAGTGGCCAGACACAGGAGCTGAGGAACCGTACTGCAAGTGCACCCTCCAATCCGAGCTATTGCAGTGCTCAGCCATTTGAGTCGCCCCCAGATGTCGGCATCAGCTCAGCCGAGGCCCTAGACACTGTGGGGCGTCTTAAACTCATGACACAGCAGGACCTGTGACCTTAATAGAATGCCCCATAACACTAAGTTTTGGGGCACTCTGTTATACCGCATTGGCTAACTGGAACAACCATCAGGTCTGCAAGGGACACGATACAACAAATGACAGCCAAGTTTCCAGGGTGGGAGAGCCGGTCCAGTGGGAAAGGCAGGCAGTGAGCGTGGACGGAAGGGTCTCCAGAGTGCAGGGAATCAAGCCAAGGCAGAAAATACCTTTTGTTCCTCGTAGGTCAGAAATGACTCTTAGGAGCTTTGTTGAAGTGATTGAAACTTTGAGGAAGATGGCTGTACTTGAAAACTTGAGAATCAGATGTTGTGAGAATCAGAATCCTATACCTTTTGGTAATTTATCACTTTTTCCTAAGCACTCCCTCCTGAAGTCTTCGTTGGGCTATGAATGGCTATAGTACGAGATATGGGAACATTAGTACCAACACCCACTGTCATGCTGTTTCCCCCCTAGGACTGTGACAGTGCCTCTTCTCGTCAGGCACTGACATGGCCCGGTTCCTCTCTGGGACTGTTAATACTTCTATTTATGTCTTTGCTGTATATGAAGTTCAAGGTGAACTCTAGCCCAATCAAGATGGGGAAGTCCGCTGATTAGGGAGAAGGATGGAAAGAGACTGACAGTTCAGATATGGACAGGGTGATCTGAGGACAGGATATCCTGAAGAGAAGAGTCAGGGGAACCTGAAACCTCACAGATGTAACCGGAGACAGGACTCAGGGTAAAATTTCCTCCTTGTGAATAGTCTGAGGCTCCCCTTCCCTCACTACCTCTGACCTCTTCAATATCTATCTCCTGGGAGCTCCCATCTACTGTGATTATCGTCATGATCACTCAAGATAGCCTTGGAACATCCCTGCCACAGTGGTCCGAAGCTGTTGCTGAGGTCACAAGTTGTTGCTCTGATTTCCAGTTAAATCACAAGAGGATTGCCCTCCAGTAGTATGTTCATTCGTTCATTTGGCTTCCTCCATTCATCAGTATAGCCTTAAGTGCAGTAAGGACTTGAAAGAAATTCTTGCCCAGCCTCCTTCTTTTACAAAAGAGGAAGCTGAGATTCAGATTGGTGGGGTGACTTATAGGGACTTACAGTAGGATAGACAGGGGTAGATCTTGATACTTGGCAAAATGTCAGTTATGGATGACATTGAGTAGACTCAATATCCTTAATGATTAGATGAAACAGTATAAATTTTTACAATGACATAAATCTACAGGACAGCAGATTAACCTCATGGACACACTGCAGTCAGTCATGTGGCATAGCAGATGAAAGGGACACTTTTATAATATACACCAAACCTAGAGGGAAGCCTGCAGCCTTTGGGGGTCTCAAGACGAAAGATTGACACTTCAAAGAAAGAGCAAAGGGAAATCTTTCAGATCCTAACTTCATAAAAACTCAGAGAGGGCAGAAAACATTAGCTATGATCTTCTTAGCAATATCCGCATTTTTAAAAAAGATTTTATTTATTTATTTATTTGACAGATCACAAGTAGGCAGAGCGGCAAGCAGAGAGAGAGAGGAGGAAGCAGGCTCCCCACAGAGCAGAGAGCCTGATCCGGGGCTCAATCCCAGGATCCCGGGATCATGACCCGAGCCAAAGGTAGAGGCCCTAACCCACTGAGCCACCCAGTTTTTACCCACTGAGAGGGAGGTGCTGTCCAGTCTGCACAAGACAAACTGGGAGATTTGGGGATGAGCATACCATGAAGAATAAGTTTCTCAAATTGAAAATTATTCCAGAAAGGAGGGAGGCAAACGAGTTTGGACAATGACCAGAAATTGTCCTTTCCTGAGAAGACCTGGTTAGCCTGAGGTCAGTCCAACAGCCAACAGATCAAGCAAAAAATATCATTACATCAAAAATACAATAATCTTGATGTACATAAAGAGATAAGGTTGCTCACTGTAGCAAAGTTTATAGAATAGCCCACGTGCCCATAAAAGAGAATTAGTCATTGAATTCTGGTAGCTCTAACAGAATAAAATACCATGTAGGCAGTAATCAGAATAATGTCGTTCTATGTTCACTGGCATAAAAAATTTCCATAATCATTTAATGAAAAATATTATATAACTTACATGAAATACACATTATATGTGTGTGTGAGGTGTGCGTGTGTGTGTGAGTCTGTATTTAGGGAGACCTTAAAAAAGATTTCTCATAAAACTTCTGAGAGTTAGTATTTTTGTTCTTCAAAAATTTTTAAAAAAATGTACTATAATCAGGGATGCCTGGGTGGCTCAGTTGGTTGGATGACTGCCTTTGGCTCAGGTCATGATCCCGGAGTCCCAGGATTGAGTCCTGCATCGGGCTCCCAGCTCCATGGGGAGTCTGCTTCTCCCTCTGACCTTCTCCTCGCTCATGCTCTCTCTCACTGTCTCTCTCTCAAATAAATAAATAAAATCTTTTAAAAAAATTAAAAATGTACTATAATCATAAAAAACAACACAGATATTTTAAAATCATGAGAGCATGTTGCTTGGAGAAAGGAACCCCGGAAAGGAAAGTGGAGTGGCATGGAATTAGAGGCACCTGTGGATACCAACAAGCAACCTCAACTCTAAACCGCAGCAGGTGTGGTTATCCCCACTTAACAAACCTGTACAAGGGAGAGGAGGCTGTCTAACCACATTCTTCCTTTCCCTGTGGTGGATGTCCTACTAGACTACTTTAAGTTCCAAGCATGCAGTGTTTTAAATCATATACCTTTTTATTTGCCTAGAACGGCTTCTTACATGGCCAACTTTTCTAAGTACTTCAAGGATCACCTCCACTTTGAAGCCCTCCTGGGTTCCTCCAGGTAGCTACAGAATTATAAATATGTGCTTATGTATCATCTCACTGAGCTAGATTGTGGGTGTCCAGCAACAACCACGGTGATGTTGAGCATCCTCAGTGATGTGTCCTGGGGTGATGAGAATGGTAAGTGCTACAGGAAAATAGGATTTGAAATACCACAGAGAAACAAACATGTGGGGCCAGGTTAGTGGTTATGGTGCCCAGACCTCCATGCAGGGTGGGAGAAGAAAAATGCTGAAAATTTCAATTCTAAAGTTCAATAAAATATCTAAACATGTGAAAAGTCACTTAAATTTTTCTATAGTAAGTATAAGATACTATTTTTCACCCATTATACTGGGTGAAAGCAGTTTTATGACACCTCATATGGGCAATGTTATGGAGAAACAGAAACTTTTGCTGACTGGAGGGTACATTTGTATTTTTTGGAAGATGATTCGGTAATATCTGCCAAAATTTTAAATCCATTTATTTTTCAGCCAAGTGGTTCTACTTCTAAGAATCTATATCTACTTCTAAGAATCTGTATCTTTGGGGTAAATACCCAGTAGTGTAATTGCAGGGTCATAGGGAAGTTCTATTTTTAATTTCTTAAGGAATCTCCACACTGTTTTCCAAAATGGCTGCACCAACTTGCATTCCCGCCCATAGTGTAAGAGGGTTCCCCTTTCTCCACATCCTCTCCAACACTTGTTGTTTCCTGTCTTGTTGATTTTGGCCATTCTAACTGGTGTAAGGTGGTATCTCAATGTGGTTTTGATTTGAATCTCCCTGATGGCTAGTGATGATAAACATTTTTTCATGTGTCTGTTAGCCATTTGTATGTCTTCATTGGAGAAATGTCTGTTCGTGTCTTCTGCCCATTTTTTGACATGATTATCTGTTTTGTGTGTGTTGAGTTTGAGGAGTTCTTTATAGATCCTGGATATCAGCCTTTTGTCTGTACTGCCATTTGTGAGTATTTTCTCCCATTCCGTGGGTGGCCTCTTTGTTTTGTTGACTGTTTCCTTGAGTATGTGACTCTTGATCTCAGAGTTGAGAGTTCAAACCCCACATGGGAAGTAGAGCCTACTTAAAAAAAAAAAAAAATCCATGTGCTGGAAAACTCTGGAGTCTTTAAAAAGAATAAAGCAGCTCCATGTATACTGGCCTGGAGTGATCCCTAAGATGCAGTTTTACATTTTTAAAAAAATATTTTATTTATTTAGAGAGACAGTGCACGCACGCACGCACACAAGTGGGGGCAGGGGGTTGGTCAGAGGGGAAATGAGGGCGAAAAATCCCAAGCGGAGTCTGTGCTGAGCACGCAGCCCAATGTGGGGCTCTATTCCACAACCCCAAGATCATGACCTGGGCCGAAATCAAGAGTTGGATGCTCAACTGACTGAGCCGCCCAGGTGTCCCTAAGATGCAGTTTAAAATGAAATAAAAGCCAAGTGCCTAACAGTATCTATAATCCGTTAAAACTGTGGGAAAAAAGATACATAGTTTAGTCAATTCGGGCTGCTCTAACGGAGCACTGCAGACTGGGAGGCTTACAGAAACAGAAATGAACTGCTTGCAGCTCTGGAAGCTGGAAGTCTGAGAACCGGGTGCCGGCACGGTCAGGTTCTGGTGGTAACGCTCTTCCAGGTTGCAGACTGCTGACTTCTCATTGTGCTCTCACACAGCTGGCAGAGGGTGAGCTTGCTCTCTGGTCTCTTCTTATAAGGATACTAATCCCACTCACCAGGGCTCCACCCTTTTTGACCTAATCACCTGCCAAAGGCCCCACCTCCTCGTAATACCATCACCTTTGGGGTTAGATTTCAACATGTGAATTTTGGGGAGAAAATTCAGTCATAGATATAGGTATAGGTATAGATACAGATACAGATATAGATATATATCTCCCCAAGATATACAGAGGTGTATTAATTTGCTAGGGCTATGGTAACAGAGTACCATAGACTACCTTAAACAATAGAAATGTTTGGGGGCTTCTACTGTAAGATCAAGTTGTCCCGGGTTTCTTCTGAGACTTTTCTCCTTGGCTTGCAGACAGGCACCTCCCCACTTTGTTTTCTCCTGGTCTTTCCTCCTGCCCGTCTGTATCCTAATCTCCTGTTCTTATAAAGACATCAGTTTTATTATATAAGGGCTCTCCCTCATGACCTCATTTAACCTTAATTACCTCTTAAAGATCCCACTTCCAAATGCAATCATCTTCTGAGGTACTGGGGATTGGGACTTTGGCATATGAATTTGGAGCGTGTGACACAATTCAGTCCCTCACAATGAGGTGCACGCGTCCTCTTGTATGTACCTTTAGGAGGCTATGCTGCCGATGGCCATCATGTTTGCTTCCATGGGAGGGGAATTCTGGACAGACAACAGGTAAAGGAAAAGACACACTTCCATCCTTTGTAACTTGGTAAGCAGCCTATGTAGGTAGTTCCTATTTTAAAATTTGATTAGGTAAAAATAAAGGGAAAAGTTTGCCTCCAAATCTTGGTTTTTTGTCTGCATTTTGAACATTTCTTCTTTTCTTTGCTGAAGATGAACAGTGCATGCATGAAAATAAGCCTGAAAAGTCTGGCTCTGTCTCCTTTTGAGTTTCTCTAACAGAAAAAAGCACTTGCTTTGAGCAATGCCAGCCAGCACCTGCTGGGACTTGTCCCACATAAACTAAGTACCTATCTGTCTGGGAACAGATTCCTTGAAAATTCCTTTACATCAACTCTATAGGGCGGTGGTAGAAATTCTTCTTATGGGTGTCCCATCACAGCTGGCATAACCCCTTTACAGTTAGATAATGTCACTCTTCTGTTCAAAACCCAGCAAAGGCTCCCGTTTCACTCAGAGCAAAAGCAAAGTCCCGAGAGCGGCTACAAAGACAGTGTGATCTGTGTCTCATCCTTCAAAGTGGCCCCTCTGTGCTCTCTGCCGCTTGCTCACTGGCCTAGCCGCCCTGGTCCCCTGCTGTCCCTGGAGATCCTATTCTGGAAGCCTCCATGCTCTGCTATAGCTACAGGACTGCTCCCCCCCACGCCTCCCGTGGTCCTCACCTGCAAGATTTTGCTCTGGCTTACTTCCTCCCATACCCCACCTATCTTGGCCACTGTATTTACCTTCACACCTCTCTCCTTCTCTCTACCCCACATCATTCCCTCAGTCCTGATTTCCCTTCCTGCTCTCTTTTTGCCCTTCCTTTTTTTCTATAACATTCATCATCTCCTCATATACTGTGTGTTTGAATTATCTGCCTTCTCCACTAGAATGAACGTAAGCTCCATAAGGGCAAAAACCTTAGCCTGTCTTGTTCACAAATGGATCCCAACCATCTAGAATCAGTCCTGGTACACAGTAGGCACTCAATAAGTTATCTTAAATGAGGGGCACCTGGGTCGCTCAGTGGGGTAAGCCTCTGCCTTCGGCTCGGGGTCCCGGGATCGAGACCCACATTGGGCTCTCTGCTCAGTGGGAGCCTGCTCACTGCCCCCCACCTGCCTACCTGTGATCTCTGTCTCTCAATCTCTGTCAAATAAATAAATAAAAATAAAAAAAAACTATCTTAAATGAGTGACTGAATAAATGACTGGTGTCCACGTGCCTTTCTTTTGTGCCTGAGGAAAGGACCTCTCTGTTCCAAACTTCATTGGCCCTTCTTTTCTGCCATTCCTCCTCTTTGGAGAAACACAAATGTCTGTTCTGATGAACCACCAGAGTCACCTCATTTCAAGTGACAGGATGGGGAGGCACTTCACCGATTACCTCAATGCTTATGACACCTGGTAATTTAGGCATAAAGAGTGTGCTCATCTTGTACATTTACAAATGGTAAGTTGCTCACTCAGGGTTATCCACAATTGAACAAGAGCCCCAGAGATTTCATGCAAGACTTTCTGTCATAAAGTGAGATCAGAAGCTATCTTTCTGGAAACATATCTTTCTCGAAAGCTATCTTTCTGTTCTTCTCTCGTCCTCTCTCAGTCACCAACTGGCTGCCTATCCATCTTCCTAAAAATAAAATCTGCTTTCCCCTTTATTAGGAATTTAATGAGTGAGGGCAGCAGAATGGTTGACTGAGAGCCATGTTTATGCCAGTTATGTTTCGTGGTAGAATCAGATTCGTGAAGAAGGTTCCTTCAACAAACATTTTTTGGGCTACTGCTAGGTACCCAGCAATGTGCCAGTCTCTGGATTCTTTTCTTTTCTTTTTTTAATTATTTATTTCTTTTCAGCGTAACAGTATTCATTGTTTTTGCACCACATCCAGTGCTCCATGCAATCCATGCCCTCCCTAATACCCACCACCTGATTCCCCCAACCTCCCACCCCCCCGCCCTTTCAAAACCCTCAGGTTGTTTTTCAGAGTCCATAGTCTCTCATGGTTCACCTCCCCTTCCAATTTCCCTCAACTCCCTTCTCCTCTCCACCTCCTGTCCTCCATGTTATTTGTTATGCTCTACAAGTAAGTGAAACCATATGATGATTGACTCTCTCTGTTTGACTTATTTCACTCAGCATAATCTCTTCCAGTCCTGTCCGTGTTGCTACCCAATGTTTATAGCAGCAATGGCCACGGTCGCCAGACTGTGGAAAGAACCAAGATGCCCTTCAACGGACGAATGGATAAGGAAGATGTGGTCCATATACACTATGGAGTATTATGCCTCCATCAGAAAGGATGAATACCCAACTTTTGTAGCAACATGGACAGTCTCTGGATTCTTAAAATGACCTCAAATGGACTTGCGGGTAATCATACAAATGACTCCTCCAACCCAGCCTCTAGTTTAATGCGAGTTCTCCTGGGCAAGGGCACACCTGGTCAGTGTTAGCCCCAAACCCACATGAGCCAGGGTGTGTCCAAGGCTCCAGAAGCTCCTGTCTTCTTGATGGTCAGCACTCCTGATTTTAGACTAATTCAGGTGAGGGTGGGAGTCAGATATGATTTTGCACAGCAAAAAAAAAAAAAAAAAAAACCCCAAAATGTCTCTTACCAGGGAATTGCTATGCTATTTCTTTATAAGTAAATTTGCTTTACTAATTATGGGTGCCTAGGGCTACAATTACAGATAAATAGCATTTCCAAAACTTCACGTTCTTCCTATTTCCTTCTCCAAAGCCTTGCTGGCAAACTTCCTGGGCTATCCAATCCTGCCGAGGTGGGAGGGGCAGACTGGAAGGGGCAGGCCTGACCAAAAGTCCTGAAGCCCCAAAGCTGGGGTGGGGGGGATGGGTGGGGAGTGACAGGCGATCATCACGCAGACCCACTGTCTACACCCACTCCAAGGGAATCCTGGCCATCCAGCTGTAGGGACCAGTCAGCTCTGTCAGACTCTGCCTTGGCTGCACAGTGGCCTCATGGGTGGTCACACCCTTCCTGTGCAGCCTGTGACGAGGGACTGTGTGAAATGAGGGACCTCCGTGCCCCATCTGAGGCCCAATGAAGTCCTCACTGCAGAGCTACCCACCAGGTTCATGGAGATTTTGCATGGGGTTCTCCTTGTTCCTGGGCCAGGTCCTGCCCTCCTCTGTCTTCCTTTTATAGATATTAATCCCCAATAAACATAGCCCACCATCCAACTCCAGTAGAGTGTCCACCAGAAAACCCAAGTTGTGATTAAGGGTCAGAGGACAAGGGGTAGGCCCAGCTATAGACACAAGGAAGAAGGTTCATGATCAGGGGAGCCCACTGTTGGCTTTAGTGCGCTTCTTGGAAGAAGGAGTGTTCTATTTTTTTTTTTTTTAAGATTTTATTTTTTATTTATTTAACAGGCAGAGATCACAAGTATGCAAAGAAGTAGGCAGAGAGGGGGAAGTAGGCTCCCCGCCGAACAGAGAGCCCAGTTTGGGGCTCGATCCCAGGACCCTGGGATCATGACCCGAGATGAAGTCAGAGGCTCAACCCATTGAGCCACCCAGGCATCCAGAAGGGGTTTTCTAAGTGGGGGAGAAGAGCCCAGACATGCCAGCAGTGCCCTGATCCCCCAATGCCTGTCCCTCCTACAGCTTTACTCTGTAAGGGTTACTCCTCTTACCATCATTCTGAGCGCACAGGCTTGCCTTCTCTCTCCGTATTCATTTTGTAGGCTCCTAATTTCTCAACTCCCACCAGACGGGTTGCTCTGAAACCTAGATCTGATCACACTAGTCCCTTGCATAAAACCCTTCAAAGGCTCTTCATCGACCTCGGCATGACAGTCATGTGAGTTAGCCGTGCCCTGAGGTCTGGCCAGGTTTGCCTCTCTGGGCACATCTAGTATATAACTCTGAGCTCAGCCCACACCTCTCACCGGCTGAGGGGGCTTCCTGTTGCTTCAGGCTCCGGGGCCCACAACTGAAAACAGCAGGCTGTAGCACCCTCCCCTTGTAAAGAGCTCCCCTGGAGCTAGCTGAGAGGTGACAGAACCAGACCCACCGCTCCAGTGATCACCACACTCTTGCCCAAGCCTGAGGAGGAGGGAGGGCATGGGGAGAAGGGGGTTGGGGATCCTCAAAGGCAAACAGCAGAGCATTCTGCTCATGATGGTGAAGGTCAAGTGGACACAGCTTGCTGGCACCTGGCCTTGGAGGGCTGAGTGTGGGGCCAGGTCACCCATCAGAGGGGCAGGCTCTGGGTGGGGGCAGCAGGGGTGGGGGTGTGTGGAGGAATTGAGCGAGCTCCCATCTGGGGTCCCTCAGAAGAGTTCTCACGGGAGCCTATGACTGACCCAGCCCTTGGCCATCTGTCACACAGAGGACACTGGGCCAGCCAGCCAGTATTAACCAGAGAGGCAGCTGCCACCGAGGAGAGGATTAAGACCCTGGTGGGTCAGGGAGAGCGGCATTTCCTCTTCTCCCGCTTCCTCCTGGCCGCCCGTCATTGGAAGCGCTGCCTATTGTGACAATCTCGGCTCCAGCCTGTAGAGGTGAGTTTGAAGTTTTAAACCACTTTGTAATAAACCAG
The DNA here is from genome assembly GCF_009829155.1 of Mustela erminea. Lineage (NCBI taxonomy): Eukaryota > Metazoa > Chordata > Mammalia > Carnivora > Mustelidae > Mustela > Mustela erminea. The sequence goes on along the minus strand of NC_045614.1, from coordinate 111,598,180 downwards.
AAAGGAGGATTTGAAAGACCGTGGTTGAAGACAGGGATTGAAGAAGAAAACGATTTTGTGCTTATGTCCTGCTGAATTCTATTTTAGAATTTTGCCACCCTCCTTAACCTCAGGCTAGACCACCTGCTGCCTCTGAAGCACTTCCAGAATAGAGTAGGGATATGGGGCTGGAGCCACCTCTGCTCTGTCCCCCCAGCCTATGGACTTTGATGGACCACCGACCCTGTCATTTTCCCGTCCTTTCTGTCTCAGGGTCGCAGCGATTGGTTAAGTATGTTCCATCTGGCAGGCCGAATTTTAAACTCTTGATGTGTTTTAACCTAAGCTGTCTTTGTAAACAACTCTTTAAGGTATATACTATTGCTTTTACAGAAGTTAAGTAGCAGAGAAGTTAAGTGGCTTGTCGATGCCTTATTTAGGTCTCTGTTCATGTTGCTATAACAAAATGTCATAGACTGGGTGGCTTAAACAGCAGATGTTTATTTTTCATCATTCTGAGGCTAGGAAATCCCGGATCAAGGTATTGGAAGATTCAGGGTGTGAACCTGCTTCGGTTTGTGGACAAGTGACTCCTCATTGAGCAGGAAGCCCAACAAGGTGCTTCATCCCAGAACCCTAGAATCATGACCTGAGCTGAGGGCAGATGCTTAACTGACTGAGCCACCCAGGCACCCCTCTTGTAGACTCTTAAAAATCATCAATGATCCCCCAAAGCTTCTATCTCTATGAGCTATATTTAAAGATGTTTATGCTATTAGAAATTAAAAGAAAAATGATGAAATATTCATTTAAAATAATAATAGACCCCTCACATATTAACATGAATAAAATATTTTATGAAAATCCATTTCCAAAGCAAAACAGAGAGAGAGAGAGAGAGCGAGAGAGAGAGAGAGAGAAGAGTTGCATTGTTTTACATCTTTTTGCAGATCTCTTTAATGACTGACTTAATAGAAGACAGGTGGATTAGCATATCCGTTTCTGAATTTGATCTGTTGCAATATATTATTTGGTTGAACGCTATGGAAATAATCCAGCCTTAGACTGATAAGTAGCTGGAAGAGGGAGAGGGGTTTAAGCAGACTTTTCAACTAATTGTAGGTCTTTTCCTTTGATACTACATCAAAGTACCAGTGATAGTTTCTTAAAGGTCAACTGTGATGTGAATTCTGAGACCTCACACTGAACTCTTTGTACTGTGTTATATTACAATGTATCAGTCTACTTTACACTTTGAATAGCTCTCTTACAGGCATGATTTTATAATATTATAAAGGGCTTTTGGAAATACTGGTTCACTGCTTTATGCACATTTTTCAAATGCTGACACACTTTCCTCTACAGTATCAAATACCCACATGTGGTGTTACCATCACTGTAGTGGCTTCCTAGGGTTGTTGTAATAAAGTGCCACCCACCGCATGGCTTAGAATGACAGAAAATTATTCTCTCCTATTTCTGGAGGTTAGAGGTCTGAAGTTAAGGTTTGGACAGGGTTGGTTTTTTTCTTAAGGCAGGAGGGAGAGTCTCTTTCATGCCTATCTCCCAGCTTTGGGTAGTTGTGAGCAATCCTTGACATTTCTTGACTCAACTTGACCTCAGTGTCTACCCCATCTTTACATGGCCCCATTCCTGTGTGTGTTTGTGTTTGTGTATGCAAGACTCCTTTTCCTTATAAGAACACCAGTGATTGGAGCTAGGGCCCACTCTAATCTGCTGTGATCTCTTAAATTGATTACATGTGCAAAGAGCCTGTTTCCAAATAAAGACACATTTACAGCTAGCAAGCATTAGGACTTCAACATGATTTTGGGGGGAAACAATTCAACTAATAGCTATCACCTCATTGGAAAAATCTTTAAGAACTGGTAAATACGGGGGCACCTGGCTGGCTCAGCTAATAGAGCATGTGACTCTTGATCTCAGGGTTGTGAGATTGAGTCCCATATTGGGTGTAGACCTTAAAAAGAAAATGATGAGTACACCCCTGGGCAAAAGTTATCCAATTCCTTTTTTAAAAATTTTTTTTAATTTTTTTAATTTTTAGAAGATTTATTTATTTTGAGAGAGAGAGAGTGCCCAGGGGAGAGAAGCAGAGAGAAAGGGATAGAGGGACAGGGAGAGAATCTCAAGCAGACTCTGTGGAGAGTGCAGAGCCAGACATGGGGCTTGATCTCACAACCCTAAGATCATGACCTGAGTAGAAACAAAGAGTCGGATGTTTTAACCAGCTGTGCCACCCAGGCACCCCCGCAAATTCTAATTTTTATGAAGATTTTATTTTTAGGGGTGCCTGGGTGGCTCAGTGGGTTAAGCCTCTGCCTTCAGGTCATGATCTCAAGGTCCTGGGATCAAGCCCCATATCAGGCTCACTGCTCAGCAGGGAGCCTGCTTCCCCTTCTCTCTCTGCCAGCCTGTCTGCCTACTTGCGATCTCTCTCTCTGTGTCAAATAAATAAATAAATAAAGTCTTTTTTAAAAAGATTTAATTTTAAGTAATCTCTACACTTAAACTGGGGCTCGAACTCACAACCCTGAGATCAAGAGTCACATGCTCTACTGATTGAGCCAGCCAGGCACCACCTACTCCCCATTCTACTGTTTGCCTAAAAACTCAAATTTCATTACTGGTAACAAATACAACTAGTAACAAATACAATAAAACCAAGAAGAAGTTTTTTCCCTTCAAGTGATAGATTCAATTTGTTCATTTTTAAAGAAAATATTTCTTAAATATTCCAGGATGAATAATTTTAATTAATCAGCTCTTTCTTATTCCCCCCTTAGGCGAAAATGGTGTTCCATAAAAAAAGTGGTCAGTGTAGCTCATAACTCACTTGCAAATGTGGTTTTCTTTGAGACAACAATTGTATTTTTCTCTGTGACTGAGATGCTTTAAGTAGTCCCTCCTAATGCATCATACAGAGGATTAAAAAGGGGTGTACTCGAGGCCGAGATTTAATGCAATTAATCATTGTTATTCCTTCATTGAGGACATTTTGCCGAGGAATTGACTTTTTTCCCCCCTATGAATGGATGAAGTTAAGAGTGCAAGACTATTGGGGGATTTAGTGTCTTTTTCATTGTGCTAAGGCAGCAGTGGTGTTACCCATCATTGCTCTTGCACTGTTGCACTGTTGCTCTTGCAAATGTCAACAGTGAACAAGCCAAATACTGCCTTTGTATTACTGCAAAAATATTTTTGACCTTGCAGCCCACCTGAAAGAGTTTCAGGGACCCTAGTAGTCTATGGAGCACATTTTGAGAACCATCGTCCCAATAAGCTCTCCATTGAGACTCTGTCTCTGCCTTAGGGGCCCATCATTTCTTACAGGGACAGTTGCAACAACCATAACCGGTTTTCCATCTCCAGAATTGTTCCTTCCAGCCAGTTATCCACATAGCAGCCAGGGGCTCTCAGAAAAGCATATGTTCCTGGGGCACTCTGCTGTTTCAAACAAACCCTTTGGTGGGCCCCCATTGACTTTATTTTTTATTTTTATCTATTTGAATATCCAGAAAGGTGAAATTTATTTATGTATTTATTTTTAAAAAATTTATTTTTAAAATTTATTTTCAGCGTTCCAGAATTCACTGTTTATGCACCACACCCAGTGCTCATGCAATACGTTCCCTCCATAATACCCATCACCAGGCTCACCCAACCTCCCACCTCCCTCCCCTCCCAAACCCTCAGCTAGTTCCTCAGAGTCCACAGTCTCTCATGGTTCATCTCCCCCTCCAATTTCCCTCTTCTCCTCTCCATCTCCCCATATCCTCCGTATTATTCCTTATGCTCCACAACTAAGTGAAACCATATGATAATTGACTCTCTCTGCTTGACTTATTTCACTCAGCATAATCTCTTCCAGTCCCATCCATGTTGATACAAAAGTTGGGTATTCATCCTTTCTGATGGAGGCATAATACCTCATTGACTTTAAAGGGTCAACTCCTTCGCATAGCATGGCACAGGAGGTAATCTCAGATCTACCAGTGACTTACCTTTACCACCTCTTCCCCAGCTGCGTTTCTGCATAACATTCAATCCAACCACACCAGTTATTTTAATCCATCATGCTTTGTCTTGCCTGAAATGCCCTACTATTCTCCCCTCTTACCTGGCTAAGCCCTACTCTTTAAATGTCAACTTCTCTCCTCTTTTCCGGGAAGCCTTCTTTCACTACCTTTTTGAATTAGCAGGATTTTCTCCTCTAGGTTTCCATGTCATCATGTACTTAGTTCTATTATAACATTTCTAATAACATACTATAGTATCAGTGAATAATAATAATGACTATTATAATCACAAACACTTATTTCCTACTTATATTTGCTGGACCTGATGTCCGGAACTTTAAAAGAACCATAATTTCTAGCAAGCAGTTATTATACACATTAAGACTTGGAGTTCTTTAACCCCACCCAGGGTGTAGGAGAACAAAGTAGGTAAGTGCATGTTCTTTCTTTTTTTTAAAAGGTTTTATCTATTTATTAGAGAGAGAGAATGAGAGAGCACAAGCAGGGGGAGGCAGGGCAAAGGGAGAGGGAGAAGAAGCAAGCTTCTCGCTAGCAGAGAGCAAGACCCTGGGATCATGACCTGAGCCAAAGGCAGGCGCTTAACCAGCTGAGCCACCCAGGCGCTAACTGCATGGTTCTTATAGTGTTTGAGACTTGAGTTCGTTTCACAGCTTCAAGTTATGTGAACATAAACAAGTTTCTCATTTTCTTTTCTCAAAAATCTTTGTTTTTACCGGGGTGGTATATGTTATACAAAAAAGTGCAAGTGAGAAAGTGATAAATGACCCCTAAACCCCACCATTCAGAAATAAAATTATTATTTGTAAACATGATTAGAAATATTTCCAAGTGGGGGTACCTGGGTGGCTCAGTGGGGTAAAGCCTCTGCCTTCGCCTCAGGTCATGATCTCAAGGTCCTGGGATCAAGCCCCACATCAGACTTTCTGCTCAGCAGGGAACCTGCTTCCCCCCTCTCTCTGCCTACCTCTCTGCCTACATGTGATCTCTGTCTGTCAAATAAGTAAATAAATAAGATCTTAAAAAAAAAAAATTCCAAGTGGATTGGAATGTTAGGGCAATACATCAATAAACCAAAAATTCTAGCCAGAGGATGATACTACATATTCTATTGTTTGGAAGAAAAACACAACAACAACAAACTAGTGAAATTCAAGGGATTGCGGAAATTAAGATAAATGATTCTTTACCAGATGGGATATTGGGATATGGATAGTTCCTTTAAACCCCTCTGAGAGCAGGACCCTCGCCTGCGCCCATCCAGCTGTGTACTGACCCACACAGGCGCTGTGTGCTTGGATGCACGCAGTTTATTTAAACAAATAGAAGCTAGAGCATGTCGAGCTCTCATCTTGCCACTTCACATGCTCCCTGAGCACTAAGTACGCGGGCTGAGGAGCCAGAATGTTGGGGTTTGAATTCTGATTCCATGACTTGTTAGCTTTGGGTGGTTAGCTGACCTCTTTGTGTTTTATTTCCTCTTTTATAAAATGAGGCTAGTATTAGACTGTACTTTATGAGGCTACAGACAGGATTAAATAAATTAATCTCTAAAGAGCTTAGTGGCAATAAGCCTATGGTAAACATCAGTAAATGTTTGCTATTACTACTTGCTATCTGGCTCCTGTACTAAGATGAGGAGGCAAAACGATGATAAACACCATTAAAAGTTGGAGTCATTATACTTCTAAAACTGTCATATTTTGATTTTAGATCTCACCAGCTGATGGCTTGCTAGAAGATAGGAGACTAGCACCATGGCAATTCTTCCCATCTCTTTCTCCCCTCCTATCAGTTTTTGCTTGTCAGTATTATTTCTTTGTAAAGCTTACAACCCTTCTGTTCCATCACTTCTCTGTTATTTAACTTTGTCTTTATATTTAAATGGATCTCATGCGCACCACCAGGGTTTTTGCCCCCACATTTTTATTTCACAGTTGTTTTATGCCGAGTCAACTCTTGACCAGGGAGAGCTTGTGTGTTCAAGAAGGGCTCGTGCATGCATGCTCTATTCCTTGAGTTCCTGTATATTTGAGAATGTAGTCCTTTTGCATTTATACTTGAATGGCATTTTGATGGGCTGTAATGTTGGGGTCACTTCTTCCCCTGGGAACTTTGCAGACATTACTCCACTGTCCTCTTTCATTGAACATTGCAGTGGAAAATCTGATTTTTCACCCTTCTAGGTGATTATTTTTTTTTCCTCTGGATGGCTGAAGAATTCTTTTTCTTTTTCTTTTTTTCTAATCTTTCAACTTAAGTTAACAAGCATATATCTAAACATCTCTTTTTTCTGTCAATATTATTGGAAAACAGCATATCTTTTTGATTAAAAGGCTTAATTCTTATGCTTTGGAGAAATTTTTCTTCATCACATTTTTCTATATTACAGTTTCTTTCCTAATTATTGCAACATTTCACTTTCAAGATATCAGGGATTTTTATGTTAGATTGTCTTTCTTATCTGTTCTTTCGTTGCTTTACATTTCATGTCCTTTCCCTCAGTATTCATTATGATTATCTCGGCTTCTGTCCACCAAAATAATTTGACATACAGCTGTATCTCTTCTGTTCCAAGTTTATTTATCAAAGTGATTTATTAGATCCGAATGCGATTTGGCTACATGCTTTGTCTCTTAAGCACTGTAATCTCTCTTTTAATCTCCCACCGTTATTTAATCCTTTTGTCTTTATGTTCTTCCTTTGTTAAAGTCCTATTCTGGGAGTGCCTGGGTGGCTCAGTCAGTTAAGCCTCTGACTGACTCTTGGTTTTGGCTCAGGTCCTGATCTCAGGGACGTGAGGTCAAGCCCTGGGTTGGGCTCCATACTCAGTAGGGGAATCTGCTTGAGATTCTTGCCGCCTCTCCCTCTGCCCCTTCCATGGCTCTCTCGCTCAAATAAATAAATAAATAAGTAAATAAATAAATAAACAAATAAATACATAAACAAACAAATCAAGCAACCCTTAAAAAATAAAGTCATATCTTTATTAGAATATATTTTTTTTTCTTTTTAAGATTTTATTTATTTGACAGAGAGACACAGTGAGGAAGGGAACACAAGCAGGGTGAGTGGGAGATGGAAAGGCAGACTTCCTGCTGAGTCTCTATCCCAGGACTCTGGGATCACGACATGAGCAGAAGCCACTTAACGACTGAGCCACCCAGGCGCCCCCAGGATATGTATGTCTGAAGAGTGATGAATCCACAGAGTATTCTGTTGTTTGGTTGGTTTAGGCTAGGTTTTCATCCAGACTGGGTTGATTTTTTTCTCTGTATGGAATACTTTCTGAGTTTCTGTCCTGTATCTTTTTTATTTAGCCTGTGACTAACATGGAGTATTCGGTTTGATATAAAATACGGGTGACTTCTTGACACCCTTCCTGTGTTATTTAAAACTCCATTGCCTCCCCCTCAGAACTACAGCCTGTGGGCTGCGGCTGGTTGCCTGCTATCTACTTTTCTGTAGTTTTAGGAAATGGGGAGTGGTTGGGGTTGCATGCAGACCTGGTAGGGGACCGGGGACTGGTGTTTTTCTGAGACCCAGTAAAATATCCAGTTGCCACTCTGCTGGGTGTATATATCATTCCTGTGGGCGTGCCGCCAGCCTAGCTCAGTGATCCGGAAATTGTCCTGCCCTGGGTGCCCTTTCTCACTTCCTCATGGTCCTGCTGTAAAGGGCAAGGGCTTCTGCTCTCAAGTGTTTCCTTGTGATTTCTCTCTAGTTGCCTTCTCATTTGCTCAGTCACATTCTCTCCAAATGGGAGCAAGGGTGGGGCAGTTCCTGAATGTTACCAGGATTTTGCCATTTCACCCGTTTTCCTTCATACAGCTTCTCGGGCAGGAAGGATGAGATTATGATGCACGTGGCACCATGTCAGAACTCTTTGTTTCTTTCTTCCTTTGTTCCTTCTTTTCAACATTCATGGCATAAAGTTTATGATCCTCTCTTTTGTTTCTTAAATTCCACATTTCAGTAAGATCATATGATAATTGTCTTTCTCTGACTGACTTATTTTGTTAGCATAATAATACCCTCTAGTTCCATCCATGTGGTTACACATGGCAAGATTTCATTTTTTTGATGGCTACATTATATATGTATATACCACATCTTTTTTATCCATTCATCTGTTCATGGACATCTGGATTCTTTCCATAGTTCGGCTATTGTGGACGTTGCTACTATTATAAACACTTGGGTGCAGGTGCTTCTTTGAATCACTACATTTGAATCTTTGGGTCACAGGGTAGCTCTATTTTTAAATATGGAGGAACCTGTTTCCAGAATGGCTGTACCAGTTTGCATTCCTACCAAAAGTGTAAGAGGGTTCCCCTTTCTCTGCATCCTCGGCAACACCTGTCATTTCCTGACTGGTTAATTTTAGCCATTCTGACAGGTGTGAGGTGGTATCTCATTGTGGTTTTGATTTGTATTTCCCTGATGTCAAGTGATGTGGAGCATTTTTTCAGTGTCTGTTGGCCAATTTGATGTCTTCTTTGGAGAAATGTCTGTTTCTGTCTTCTGCCCATTTCTTGATTCGATTATTTGTTCTTTAGGTGCTGAGTTTGATAAGTTCTTTATAAATTTTGGATACTAGCCCTTAATCTGATAAGACATTTGCAAGTATCTTCTCCCATTTGTTGGTTGTCTTTTGGTTTTAACAACTCTTTCCTCTGCTGTGCAAAAGCTTTTTGTTTTGATGAAGTCCCAATAGTTCATTTATGCCTTTGTTTCCCTTGCCTCTGGAGCTGTGTCTAGTAAGAAGTTTCTGTGGCTGAGGTCACAGAGGATGCTGCTTGTATTCTCCTCTAGGATTCTGATGGACTCCTGACTCACACTTAGGTCTTTCATCCATTTTAGTCTATTTTTGTGTATTGTGTAATAAAATGGTCCAGTTTCGTTCTTCTGCATGTGGCTGTCAAATTTTCCCAACACTATTTGTTGAAAAGACTGCCCTTTTCCCACTAGATATTTTTTCCTGCTTTATACAAGTTTAGTTGACCATAGAGTTGAGGGTCCATTTCTGGGTTCTCTATTCTGTTCCATTGATTTATGTTTCTGTTTTTATGCCAGTACCATACTGCCTTGATGATTTCAGCTTTGTAATAGAGCTTAAAGTCTGGAATTATGATGCCTCCAACTTTGGTTTTCAACATTCCTTTGGCTATTTGGAGTCTTTTCTGGTTCCATAAAAATTTTAGGATTATTTGTTCCAGCTATGTGAAAAAAGTTGATGGTATTTTGATAGGGATTGCATTGAATGTACAGATTGCTCTAGGAAGCATAGACATTTTAACAATATTTGTTCTTCCCATCTATGAGCACAGAACATTTTTCCATTTTTTAGTGTCTTCCTCAATTTCTTTCATGAGTGTTCTATAGTTTTCTGAGTAGAGTATCATGTCATCTGTGAAGAGTGAGAGTTTGACTTCTTTGCTGATTTGGATGCCTTTTATTTCTTTTTGTTTCCTGATTGCTGAGGCTAAGACTTCTAGTACTAATGTGAATAACATTGGCAATAGTGGACACCCTTGCTGTCTTCCTGACCTTAGGGCAAAAGTTCTCAGTTTTGCTCATTGAGAGTAATATTCATATGGGCTCTTCATAGATGGCTTTTATGATATTGAGGTATGTGCCCTCTATCCCTACACTGTGAAGAGTTTTCATCAAGAAAGGATGCTGTACTTTGTCAAAAAAATTTTTTTTTGCATCTATTGAGAGGATCATATGGTTCTTGTCCTTTCTTTTATTAATGTATTGTATCACATTGATTGATTTGCGGATGTTGAACTTCCCTTGCAGCCCAGGAATAAATCCCACTTGGTTGTGGCGAATAATCCTTTTAATGTACTGTCGGATCCTACTGGCTAGTATTTTGGTGAGAGTTTTTGCATCCGTGTTCGTCAAGGATATTGGTCTGTAATTCTCCTTTTTGGTGGGATCTTTTTCTGGTTTTGAAATCACTGTAATGCTGGCCTCATAGGAAGAGTTTGGAAGTTTTCCTTCCATTTCTATTTTATGAAATAGCTTCAGAAGAATAGGTATTAATTCTTCTTTAAATGTTTGGTAGAATTCCCCTGGGAAGCTCTCTGGCCCTGGGCTCTAGTTTGTTGGGAGACTTTTGATGACTGTTTCAATCTCCTTGCCGATTATTATTTTGTTCAAGGTTTCTATTTCTTCCTGTTTAAGTTTTGGTAGCACCCTGAATATATCATGCCAGTCCTTTCTGGTGTGCGAGGTCTCTATGATAGGTCTGTTGCCAGTCTAATTTTGCTACTGTTGTAGGTTACAGACCACTTGTCCCAAGCTGCTTTCAGGATTTTCTCTTTGTTTCTGAGATTCGCAAGTTTCACTATTATATGTCAAGGTGTTGACTTATTTTTATTGAATTTGAAGGTGACTCTCTGTGCCTCCTGGGGTTGAATGCCTATTTTCTTCCCCAAATTAGGGAAGTTCTCTGCTATAAGTTATTCCAATACATCTTCTGCCTCCCCCCCTTCCCCCGTTCTTCTTCTTCTGGGATCCCAACTATTCTAATATTGTTTCACTTTATGGTGTCACATATCTCTCGAATTCGGCTGTGATTCAATAGCTGTTTATCTCTCTTTTTCTCAGCTCTTTATTCTCCATCATTTGGTCTTCTATATCACTAATTCTCTCGTCTGCCTCATTCATCCTAGCAGTAAGAGCCTCCATTTCTTACTGTACCTCATTAATAGCTTTTTAAATTTCATCTTGAGTAGATTTTAGTTCTTTAATTTCTCCAGGTCTTTAATTTTCTCTAGTGTTTCGATGCTTTTTTTTGAGCCCAGCTAGTAACTTTGTAATTATTATTCTGAACTCTAATTCTGATGTCTTATTTGTATCTATACCAGTTATGTCCCTGGCAGTCAGTACTTCCTTCTTGTTCTCTTTTTCGAGATGAGTTTTTCTGTCTTGTCATTCTTACAGAAAGTGGTCAAAATTTCCTATTTGTAGAGTCGTAGCTATTCTTTTCTTAGCTCTCCAGTTGAATTTGCAGGTGTTCAGAATGATTTGGTAGCTATCTAGCAGAATTCCTGGGACCAGACAAAATTCAGGTCAACTCCTCCGCCATCTTGGACTATCTCCCACTGAACATAATTTAACAGCTGCCTGGCAATCTTTATCTAACTGCAACATCTGGATCACAGTGAGGTTGGTATCAGTTGATTGTCTTTTCAGCCTGAGTTATATAGTCCCTGGTTCTTTGTATGTTGACTCGTTTTGAATTCTGTCTTAGGAATTAGGAATTTGATGTTATAGAGATTCTATGTCTTTTTGTAGTTCTCTGAGAGAGTTGATTTTTTGTTTGTTTGTTTGTTTAAGAAGCAAATAAACTTAGGTAGATACAAACTTCAAAGCTGTCCTTTGGGGTACAACTCAACTCAGCTCATCTCCCCTGTCTTTGGCTTGGTTACTTTGAGTCTGTCTTATGCTTGATTGGTTTGGGGTCTGACAGAAACTTGGTCACTATTTACATACAGAATTTGGGGCTCTCTCTTTGGATCATTCCTTTCCCCCATTTCCCCTTCCTTCTTGCTTTCTAGCATATTCTGTCCTCTGGTTCTTTAGGACAGAAGGACTGTAGACTTTTTAAAATTTAAGTTTTAGCCACCCCACATGGTGCTGACTTCAGCCTTTATGCAGGCTGAAAACTACATGCCTTGCCATGACATTCTTCTAAGACTTGACTCCCCTCCAGATTCTGTTTGCTTCTGTTTGTTCTCTTGTGCCTTTAGGTTGTTGTTATTCATATTTTATTCAGAGTATATAGCTATTATCTGTGGGACAGCATGGTCTGGTAGGTGTTTATTAGTAGAAATTACTGATAATTTCATTTGCTGTTCTGTTGTTTTTACTTTTGCTGGTGGTTTTTTTTTTTTTTTTTTTTTTTTTTTTTTTTTTTTTGGGTGTGTGTGTGTATGTGTGTGTGTGTGTGTTAAATATTGGCAAAGAGAAATGTTCTAATTTTTAGAGTTATTTTACCACCTTTACCCGGAAGTGCTTCTGTGCAAGTGTCTAATTCTCCCTGAGCTTGAGTCCTGTAACCTGTAAAATGGGGTATAGCTTTGTGGAGTTGTTTTAACGGTTAGATGGGATAGTGCAGGTAAAGCTTTTCAGCACAGTGCTTGGCAATAAAGATTATTGCCGTTATCTTTGGTGGCAGTATTTCATCCCTAACATAGTCCTTGGTACATGGAAAAAGTAAATAATGATCAATGAATAAATGAATTAGACTCATAAAACAGAAGAGGAAGAGAATGATAATAAGAAGTGGTGGAATTGTAGGAAAACTGAGGAGTGACTCAAGATGAGCATTTTCCCCTTAGATGTGGGCACGTAGCAGACACACAGGCCTGAGGCCAGGTAGCTCTTCCCTCTGGCCAGGCTTCTATTTCACAAGGTGTTCTAACTCATGAGGTGATTCATTATGCAAGCTACAGCACGAGGCCAAGCCTTCAGAAGTAGGTGAAGAGGTTCTACATCCTCACTTTGTATACTTTCCAGAAGGCACAGGGAAACTTTTTGGGATTCTGGAGCCTGAGGGGGAAACTCTCCCCCGCCCTTCTGCACTTGCTGTTCCATTTGTGTGAGCACTGGAGGATATGGCAGAAAGTTGCATTTGTGTGGAGCAGTATCAGAGATAAAATGAAGAGGCCTGGGGACGGGGGAGGCCGCTCATTGTCCAGACATGACAAGCCTGTTAACACCCTGACTTCAGGGAGGAATAATTCTCCACATGGGAGGGCCAAAGTGCCAACCCTCAGCAGGCAGTTACATGCTCCAAAAGCATAATGGTGTTTTCCAGGGCAACAGCGTTGGTTGGGGTGTTCGGGCATGAGCTGTGGCTATGTTTCCGTTCAGCATCTGGGGGGGCCACTCTGACAGGATGGCAGTGTGAGCAAAGTCCAGGCCTGGGAATCTTGCTCACCTGAGAAAAATACAAGACTCCAAAAAATATTATTAATTGAACTGGACATGTAAAAATGGCTAAAATGGCAAATTTTGTATTTTACCATAACTAAAACTAAACACAATTACTAAAATAGTACACACCCACGGGAGGCAGTTTAAAAAACTAGGAAATATTTAAAGAAACAAAATTATCCATATTCCTTCCTTCAACATTTTGATGATTTCCTTTCTTTTCATATGCAAATAGTATTTTTACTTATTTGAGATTATATATAATGTGTGGTGGTTTTTTTTTGACTCTTATAATCTGAACATACTTGTTATACACTATTGTTTGAAAATGTCATTTTAATGGTTTAAAAGTGTTGGGTTCCCCAATAATGGGTCCATGGTCAAAGGAGCGAGACTGATACAAAGCGGAGGACAAGCAAAGCTTTATTTTGCACCAAGCATCAAGAATCAAACCGACCATCAAACAGACCGGTCGGGGCTGCCCCTTATAGAGAGGGTGACCTCTCCTTTACAGACTAGCTTTTAAGGGCAATGGCCATGTGGTTGGGCCTGGCCCTGCACAGGTGACCGATGAGATTGTAACACAATCTGCACAGTCCTGCTAGGTCACACATAAGTGACCAATTGAATTACAGTTTACCCTATAGTAGATATTTGAACTAGCCTATCACCTTGGTCAGAATTGGCGCCCAAAGGGTACCCAAAGGGTGGGGCCCATACTCCTTGGTAGCTAGGAGACAGTATGCGCCCCTACTGATTGAATACCTCCACCTGGCCTGACCCACCCTTGTATTTGGGCTTTGTTACCTAGGACTAGATTCCGGGACTTGTTTTTAAGTAAATTCCCTGAAGAGGTGGGGGGGCTGGGTCCGGATGAAGCTGCTCTGGCTAAATAGGCCCTTACAAAAGTAATATATTTTACAGATTCATCAAATTGTATTTGATTTCCTCAGTGGCTATTTAGGTTATTTCCAGTAGTTTACAAAAAAAAAAAATAACACTTTAATAAACATCTTTAGATGCTGAGTCTTTGTCTAAGAGATCTTCTAGAAGTGTAAATGTTTTTCTTTTCTTTCTGTTTCTTCTTGCTCAGCTCCTTCACTTTCTTAAATGCCTGGCTCAGGTCTGGCCTCCACTAGGACACCCTCCCTGAGCCCTTCAGCCTGCAAAAATCCCTTCTTTCTCTGATTCCAGTTGCATTCATTCATTTCATTCCATCATTCACTCATTTATTCATCAAATATAATTTGATAGCATATCAAGTATGCATATATATGTATATACATCCTCATCAAATACTAATTCTTCTCTAATAATGTAATTACTTAGAATAATAGTTATGGTTAATGTCCTTTGAGTACTTACTCCGTGTTGGCACTTCTAAAGTACTTTGCATGGATTCTCTCATTTCATCTTTATAGTACTATGCATGCTTTACTATGGGAAAATTGAGGCACAGAGAGGTTAAGTCACTTGCCCAAGATTGCTCAGCTATTTCTTGGGTGCCCTGGGATTCAATTCCAGCCCCTATAATGATTCTAAGGACTGGGGATGGAGGAGTGAACAAAACAAGGATACTTCTTGTACTATGGCGTTTGCCGCACTTCGCTCTAGATCGTAAAAGTCTTGAGCTATTCCATCATAGCTGTGCCTCTTGCTTCTCCCACCTGTGACCTCTTGCAGGGCTGGGGTCTTGGCCCCTGCTGCCTTGCACTCCTAAGAGATAGTGTGCAAGGAGTACTCAGTAATGCCTTTAAACTGATGGCAGGGAGAGTGAAATAAATCGGATTTTGCTTTGGGCTCTGTCCCTGGGCGACACAGGAGAGGATTCTCTACCAGTCTAGCGCTCTTTTCCTCATGAAGGAAAGGAGATACTCTTTGACGTTCAACGAATGCAGTAAAACCTCCAGTATTACCTTAGTTTCTGCTCAGATGGTGAGGAGCAGTCACCAGTACAAGACCTTCCTTTGGCCTCTGGCTCTCTGATCCAGTCCAAGGCCTGTTATCTGAGGGTTAAACGTGACGATGCTGTCTCCATCTTGCTTCTTTTTCAATAGGACAGATACGAGCAACACTCTTTTTGAAGCTAAAAAGCAGTTTATTTCATAAAGTAGGCTTCTTAATCTGTTCGGGCTGTTATAACCAGAGGCTGGGAGGGACCTGCACTTCCAGTGACACCAGAGGCTGGGTGGCTTATAAAGAACAGAAGTATATTTGTCACTGTTCTAGAGGCTGAGTGGTTCACCGTTAAAACACCAGCAGCCTCAGTGTCTAGCAAGGGCAGGCTTCCTGACTTACATTGTCATCTTTTTTGCTGTGTCCTCGTGAGGTGGAAAGGGGCAAGGTAGCTTCCTCAGGCAGATTTTATAAGGGCATGAGTCCCATTCCTGAAGGTGTTAGTTAGCCTTAGGACCTCATCACCTCCCAAAGGCCCATCTCCAAACACTATTCCCTGGGGTATTAGGTTTACAACATGTGAATTTCAGAAGGACACAAACAGTAGGTAATTGCGGTTACAATGTTTAATTTTTAAAGGGATTAGAAGAAGAGAGAAGGAAGAAAAGAAGGAGGTATTTTAGGCAAGACCAAAAGCATTTATGTTTTTTTCTGACTTGGTCCCGGGGAAGCGAGTTGTTTGCCTCCTTTTGATTGGGGCCACATCTCATAATCGTCATAGCTATCATCTTTTGAGAACCTACAGGATGCACATAATAGTATTATTGCTGATCCTTACTGTGATCCTTCAAATGCTATAGTGCTCCCATTTCATAGGCTCAGAAGGGTTAAGGGTCTTTCCCAAAGCCACCTGGCTAGTGAAAAGCAACGCAGGGGTCACATCCTGCTTTGCTTGACCCTGAAGCCCGCTTAAATGCCACTACCACACAGATAGCTCCTGTCTCATTTGTTATTTAAGGAACGAGCTGTGGCACCAGGCTCCTGGAGAGGACACCTCAGAGGCATGGCCTTTCTGGAATTTTATTAGAGACCTTGGAGGGGCTCAGAGAGGAAAATGTCAATTAAGAGGAGCAAATCTGTTTCAGCCAGGAGGGACCCCCACTTCCATACTTCTATGATTCTGGGCCTAAATCTGGGGAATGGCTTAGAAGATCCTGAACTGAATCAATTCATGTCTCTGAATTTGATAAAGGAAATTTTTGTCCTGATTTGTGGACTGATTTATATAAAACAATGTTTCTATCTAGTATCTAATGTGTATTTATTTGGAAGTGTATTTAAAAAACCCAAACTCACTTAGGAGTTTATTTAAAGAATGAAAAAACAATACAGTCCTGGGAAATTCCGTAATTGTTTCTAAGACTTTCGAGAAGGAAGAAATGATTTTGGACTCAAGCCTTCCCGCAGATGTTCAGGGTTGAATTGGACTTTAGAGGAGGGGCCGCGTTCATGCAAGCAGAGCGAGACAAAGGGGACATTTCAGAGAACTGAAGTCCAAGCCAGCGCTAGCGGCAGGGATAATGAGGAGGGGAGTCAGGCCAGCCTCACATTACCTCATCTCCAAGGAAAAACTGATGATGAGCACGATGGTTAAAGAGTGGCTTTGAAGTCTTGCACGCGTTGGTTCAATCCCCAGCTCTGCCAGTTACAAGCCACGTGGCCTTTGGCCAATGATTGAAACCCCTTAAACCTCGGTTAGCTCTTTTGTAAATGCTGGTAAAGACGCACACACCCCGGGTCTTTGTGAGGATTAAGGATGGCATAAGTGCAGTTGGCCGGGCAGTCATTTGAGGAAGTCATTATCTCTCAGATCTTTCTGGAATATCCCCATCCTAATCTTGACATGCTCCATTTCACCTCAGTAATCAATAACTGAGAATTAGGATTTCTAGCTAGATCATCAGATCTCCGAAGCAGTAAGGCCCCCTCAAAAATGCTGTGGTGAAGGAAATGTACCATCAGAGGTCTAGCCTCACATGAAGCTATCTCAAATGAGTGACTTCCTTCTTCCCAGCAGAAACAATAACATTTCGCCAGGCTTCTGGCCGTTCTCTACCAGCTCCATTTATCACCTTCTATGTTTTTCTTAGCCCTTTGAAAAGACAGGCTGAAAACCAGCCTAATGATCCCTGACCATTCTGAGGAGACAGAAAGTAATGAGCAGGGCCTGATTCCTCTCAGGGGTCTCCTTATGGGAGGCTGGTCCACAGCAGTTTCTGCTTTTCAAGTCTCCGGTTCTCTCTATACTTTCTGAGCTGCCCTGTGGCCCCTTATTAGCATCTCTAACAGTCAGAAGATGTAGGCTCTAGTCCAGATTTTGCCACTTATTAGCTAGGTAATCTTTGCCGGGCCATTTGAGTCTCTAGGCCTCAGTTGATTTACCTGCAAAATAGAGATCAACCAAAAGATGTATAGCCAAGAACCTTCGGACCCGTTAAGTGAGGAACACATTTTAAAGGGGGTAGATTAAAATCAAGCATCTGCACTGTGCCCCTTCCTTCTTAACCCAGCCATCAACTGAGGCCCAGATTCTACAAATAAAAATCTCTCCCATATAGTTAATTCCCTCTGAATGTGGACTTAGGAAGTGTGCTTCTGTTTTGGGCCGGGAAGTGAGTCTCCTACTCTCCATCTTTTCTGTGAGTTTGAGAAAGGCCTCACAGAGGAACTGGCCAAAGAGGGGTAACAGATGGAATCCTTGCTCCCTGAGATTACAGCTCATTTGCTAGGACCCCAAGCTGATTTGATACAACTCTTTAACTACAATGGTATATATTTAACACAGGTGCCTGTTCTCCCCCTCTTCCAAACCCTCAGGGACACATATAAATCTTCGGCCTTGGTGGGTCTGCCCTGGTGTCTCTCACTTCTGGATGGAGTCACTCTGAAGCCTTCAGGTCATGACTCTGCCGTGCTCTGAGCCATTTTGGTTGAGAGGTACAGGCTCTTATTCTCATTATAGACCACCTGTTTGCTAATTGAACTTGACAGTTGAGCTCTCTATGTTATCAGCAAAGGAAGGCTGTAATGGGTCATGGGGCATTGTTCGGAGGCTACTTCCTGCCCTGAGCTTTGTCAGTGCTCCTCAAATGCCTATCTGATTGTGGACACACTTGGACCTTAGCAGAACTGGTTATGGTTGAATTAAAATCTCCAATGCCTGCACTGACTTCTGGCAGGATGAAGCTGCCACTGTCCTCTCGGTTTTCCCCCAGGAAGCCACCGATGGTTTTGTGTTGTACCCTACATGAGGAGGGACTGAAAAGCTCATGCAGTTTTCTGGGTGACACTTGACCTTTAGGAGCTATGCCAGTGATGGGGAAATGTGGCTCTTTCCAAAGAGTATTGTCCAGCTGTTGGTGGCCCATTAATTATTGGTGATGATGGTCACCAAGAATGTGACTGAGGCTGCAGCCATGTCTGAGGCCTTGGCTGAGGGTCCCTCACTCAGGGTGATGCTGGGAGAGAGGGCTCCTCTGGGTATGGAGTACAGCTGGTGGTTTTTTATCCTGTTGGAGGAGCTTCTCTGGGACAGGTTAGAAAGAGCCTTAGGTGAACCTTGTAGACTCATCTTCCAATCCTGCCATTGTCAGCACTGCCTAGGGACCATGCTAACAATTACAGATACCCAAGCTCTGACCCCTGAGCCACTGAAATGTTGGCTATAACAGAATTTATATTTTAAATGATTTCTGCGTATGATTTAAAAGATCCATTTGGTTGGGAAACAACTGATTTGTCCAAGTGACCTCAATTCACAGACGAGCAAAGGGGAAGTACTTGATCTGATTTCTGCAGTCTGAAGTGCGAACGCTGGGGGTAGAATTCAGGCCTGCTGACTCAGAGACCAGGACACTCTGTGTTGTGTACCTTGTCTCAAGAAACATCAGTTCTTTGGGGAGAAGCTGGTGAAGCCCAGTAAGCAAGGTCACGATCCTTTGAATGTCTAACCCACCAGAATTCAACCCTGACTGTCGGCTTGCTGTAATTCATCAGATGCCTTGGTTAAGAATCCAGCTTTACTGCTGATTCCTTGTGTGACCCTGGAGAAGTCATTACTTCTTTGTGTCCTCAACTATAAAGTATGGACAATACAATCGATCCTCTCGACCTAACGGGTGGCTGCAAGTGTTCCATGATGGAATGTTTGGAAAGTACTTTACCTAGCGCCTGACACTTGGCAAGTGTTCAGTAACTCTCAGTTCTTTGTTTTTTGAGCCTTTACCATGTACCAGACACTATATGAAAAGCTTCATGAATGCCATCTCTGGGGGTCACAACACTTCTGAGAAACAGGCATTTTTAAAAAAGATGTTATTTATTTGAGAGAGAGTGAGAATGAGAGAGAGAGAGCACATGAGTGGGGTGAGGGGTAGAGGAAGATGCAGGCTCCCCAGTGAGCAGAGAGACCAATGGGGGGGGGTTTGATCCCAGGACCTTGGGATCATGAGCTGAGCTGAAGGCAGATGCTTAACCAACTGAGCCACCCAGGTGCCCCAAGAAAAAGGCATCTTGATCTAGCCTGCTCAATGAGGGCATGAAGGGAGGACTGGCTGAGTTTGTACTCTCTGCTGTACTGGTCATTTGAAATGAGGCATTTTGTAATCCCTGTCCACAGAGGTGATAATGTAGAAATACATCACGGTGAAAGTTTAGTCCTGGACATAACAGCTGGGACATTTTTGTAACTGGCTGAAGGTCTTGGAGAGATCGGCCTATCTCTTGTTCGTCTTGGTGTCTCCTGTTCCTTTTGGTATTTCCTGACTTGGCCTAGACCCATTCTGGCCCACGGAGCTCAACAAATGTCTGCCACATAGAATTAAATGTCATAATGGTGGGTATTATAGAGGGCACGGATTGCATGGAGCACGGGGTGTGGTGCAAAAATAATGAATACTGTTATGCTGGAAATAAAAAAAATAAATAAATAAAAATAAATTAAAAAAAAAAAAAAAAAAAAAAAAAAGAATTAAATGTCATTTCTTCAAGTTGATTGGATATCTCCTTCCAAGGTGAGTTTTTCTCCTGGGTCATTTATCCTGAATTTCTTAATTCTTAATACCTTATCTTGGCACTCAAATGTTTTCACAGCAGAGTCTCAATCTACCTTTCCTCCCCTGAAGCATGCAGTCAATGGTTTATAGGGCTATTTATGATAGTGCAAGAATCGAAAGCAACCTTAATGTCTACCTGTAGGAGAACAGTTGAATAATTTATGATGCAACCACATATACCATATATTGCTAATAGCTACTACTTAGTGCTTACCATGACATCTATTATTCTAAGCACTTTTCATGTAATTAACTCATTTCATCTTTAGAACACTTTGCGATGTAGATACTCCTATCCTCATTTTATAGTTTGGGAGATGGAGACAGAGTGGTTAATTAACTTGTTTGAGGTCACACAACTAGGATGTGGCAGAATCAGGATTCAAACCCAGGCAGCCTGACTCCAGTAAGTACTCTTAGTCCCTAGGTGGTCTCTCGTACAGCCAACAAATGGTACAACACACCACTAGAAACTTGACTAAGAATGTTTGCTTTGCATTTAATAAGGGCTGATGTGAATGAGTAAATTTATTAGGACATACATATAGGAAATGCTTATGTTATACTCTCCGTGGGGAGGAAAACCTGGATATCACTTATATAGATGATGATCTCAACCATGGGAAGTTGCAGAAAAATATATAGCAAATAACTAGAAGAAAATAGGCCAAAAGGTTAATTCTGCCTGTGGCTGATGGGCTGACACTATTTCCCCCTTGCTTTTTTAAAACTCTCTGATTTTTCTAAATTTCCTAAAGCAAACTTGATCTGTAAATTTAGAAAACAACTATTAATAATAGCTTCTTAAAAACATGAGACCCTACAGAGGCAGGCTTGGGAGACATCACCAACAGGCATCAGATAATGATTCTTTTCCTGCCAAAACATTTGTTAATGTCAGAGACCTTTCACTGCCTCACACAGGCTCTTGCACAAAGCCTGACTGTTATCACATCCTTCTGAAGGTCATCCTCAGGTAATAAATACACAAGAGGCAGCTTCCACTTTGGTTACTGATAGAAGTCCCTTGAGAGAAGCCAATTTCCTGGATCTTTTTGAGGGAATTTATTAGAAGCATCTTTGATTTCTGAGTCTTTTTGCCTCTGCACTTCCTTCCATTGCTAGTGAATGTCATTTCCTGGGCATAGCTTCTGAGTCCTGCCCTGGGGCTCCAGGGCGGCAGTTCAAGGGGACTGCCGCCTGTGAAGTGTTACTGACAGTCTGATGATCCCTTCTAGGCTTTTGCAGTCCTGGGCCAGAGGTGGTAGAAAGGAAAGAGGCCTTGGTTTCAGGGCACGGCTCAACACTCACTGATGGACTTTAGGCAACTTGCTTTACCTCTGAGCCTCAGTTTTCCCATCTGTAAATGGGGATAACAAGGAGCCATACACACCTCACAGGCTTTTGTGAGTCTGCAAAGGGCTCAAGTGGAGTAATGTATATGTAAGCCATTCATAAAAGTCTATATTCATCTGCATCGTCTATATTTATTTATTTATTTATTTCTGCAGCTTCCCACTCTTTCTCACACCTTTTGTTGTCATGGAGAGAGGCTAGTTCAAGTTCAGGGAGACCTCTAGAAAGAAGGACTTGGGAGGGGGGAAGGAGCTGGAGGAGCATCACGAGAGAGTGAGGGAGGCTGAGAAGGCAGGTGGAGAAATGCGAGAAGGTGAGGTCAGAAGTAGAACATCAGAGAAAGGGATGTTGTAAGCAGATATCTAGGAAGACTTGTATCTTGATGTTTGATGTGACCCCATTTTGTCTCCTTAAGAAACCTGCAGGAAAGATCTCTCACTTTTTCATGGTCTTGGAATAGGATTGTAGCCATCTTCTTGCCTCCCGTACATTAATATCAGGCTAAGATTGGCTTTAAGGCAAGAACAGGAGGAGTAGCCTAAGAGGACTTAGGTACACCAGGGTTCTAGAATGATAACCGCTCCTCCAAGTGAGGATTAAAAGAGAACATGCACATAGATTGCCTTGCACACAGGAGATGTTCTGTACATGGCAATTATTACTATTATGAACCAAAGATACTTGGCCAAAACATAAACGATTTGAGAATTAAGACTTGGTTTCGCCTTGTGTCTCCTAGGACTGGACACTGAAGTTGATTGGGCAAAGCGGAGTCGAATGACACTTGTGCCCACACTGTATGTCCATTTCTCCCACCATGCCTGCTCACACTATACCCATGTCGCACTCTGAGGTCTTGAGGCTGTACTCCTTGCTGTACTAGGCATGGTCCAGCCAGCCAGTTCCCTGTCCTGTGGCTGTGGTCCTCCCATGAGGCCTGTCTCTGGTGTCCAACGTCTGCCCCCTAGTGTTGTTCTCCTAGAGAAGCTGTGATTCTATTTCTATTTTCTGACTTGGGTTCCATAGACTTAGCTGTGTATAGGTATCTTTATCCGTGAAGCTGAGAGCAGTGAGGCCCAAGTTAGGGGGTGCCGACAGAGCCTAGGGCTGTTCTTTAACCCTGAGCCTACTCTTACATTGGACAATGGGTGCTGAAGGTGTGCAGAGAAGAACCTTGGGGGCTGTCGAAGGTTCTATGTGAACATCTAGAGTGGGATGAGGAAGAAGTGTTTGGGAGGATATTTTCAATGGCCTTTATTTTCCTTTATTCCCTACAAGACTGTGTAATAACACTACCTCCGATTCAAGAGCACTGTGAAAGTACTGTCTGTGCGTGGATTGTTGCAAACGGACATTATAAAGTAACGCATTATTTGTATTAGCCAGTAAACTGCCTAAAATGATGACGAGAAAGGCACCGAGTTCATGAGGGCTGGGGTGCTCTAATTTTCCAGAGGGAAATTAGATATCTGTACTTCAAAGAAAAATAGGATGTCAAGGCAGGGACCCCAGAGGCAATGCGTGGGGAAGCCTCCTCAACAGGCTGGGGAGGACAGGCCTCCTGCCTCTCACTTCCAGGTCAGAAAGCCCCAACTGCAACCTGGAGGGAGGAGTCCCCAAAGGGAAGGGCTCCACAGCTGCTCTCACCCTGGACATCTTCCCTACCTGCCCACTCATCTGCCTCCGCCGCAGAAATTTCTTGGGCTTTTCTTATCATCTCTGGTCATCGGGGGCCTGTAGGAATCCAGAGCAAGTGTCTTCCTTTGTTTTCTCCAAAATTTGGCTGTATTTCTCCTTATAAAGAGTACTGTGGAATGGAGACCGGAGTACCTTCTAGAAAAGCCTCTCCTCTGTTTCTTGTTCTTCATTTTTGTGTTTTTTAAAATTTACTTATTTATTTTTAGTAATCTCTATGCTCTATACTCGTGGGGCTTGAACTCACCACCCCCAGATCAAGAGTCCCATACTCTTTTGACTGAGTCCCCTTGTTCTTGGTTCCTAAGTAGTGTTGACACAAAAGTGATTCGGAGGGAGGAAATGATTAAGGCTTTCCATTAATGTGGAAGAGGGCTCAAATTCTTGCTCTTCCATTTTTCTTGGTGATTTCAACTTTCTCCTCCATACAGTGGGGCTAAGGCCATCTTGTGACCAGGAAAGACAATAGAATAAGGCAAAGCACTTTTGGTCCCCAAATGATAGGTATTATTTGCATGTCTCTCTTTCATTCCTGCTGTCATTGCCTCAGTTCCTATTATGTCTCCATGGATGGCAGCTTGCAAGCTGGTCTCTATGCTCTGTGCTCACAGTCTCTGCTCCTGCCATCCATTTTCCAGTAAACTGTCAGAAAAATGAGTATCAAACACAAGGAGATGTGCCATGCCCCTGCATGAAATTTTTTAAGAGTTTCCAATTTTCCAAGAATAAAGTCTGAAATCTTCAATATGGCATTGTCCCAGAAACAGTCTTAGGAATTTGTCTGCTTCCACTCTTTCACACATACATTTTACTGTTACAAGCACCTTCTATATGCCAGATACTAAGCTAAGGGCTTCATAGAGATTGTTTCACATAATCCTGAAAACAACACTGTCATTAGTGTCATACAGAAGAGGAAAGAGGGTCAAAGAAACTCATAGAGGTTGAGGAACTCAAACCAATACACAGCTAGTTGGTCAGAGAGGTTTGAATTCACTCTGCTTGGCCCCCCAGCCAACTGGAGCTCTTTGAACTGAGCAGTAATGCTCCCTCAGGAGTTGGGAAGGGCCTGAGGTGTAGCAGGAGGGGTCCAGGATCTGGGAAGGGAGGAAGCAGTACTTGGAAGAAGGATGATGGAATTGAGATGAGGATGTGAGCTCCCCTTTCTCAAGTGGGTGGTGGGGAGTGGTCACCTCGATTTGGAGACAGAGTTCTGTGTCGGGGCTTCAAGCGCTGGTTGTGTTTCTCCCCACTGTGTCCCCAGAGGACCCAGACTACCTTCCACTCTGCCATTCCCTCTAAGCAGGGAGCCTGGTGCCAAGTGGGTGATCAAAATACATTCGGGAGATGATTATTGCTATTGGCGGTCACATCTTGTCTTTGGGGACTGGCTTGGCAGTCCAAGGCTGCTTCTGGCCCTCCTGTAGGATGGTTTTCAGTCCAAGTGGTCCTTGGGGCCTGTATCCCAAGTATATACAGCTGTGTTTCTTGCTTAACCTGCGGTTTTCTCTCGCCTCCCCATAGAAGTCCCAGATCAGCCTCGGTGAATGGAAGGAGCCTCGCCCCTACACCAACCCCCTCAGGCCTCCCGCACCCCTCCGCCCCACCCCCGCACCCTCCCCCCACCACCCCCCAGCCCCACCCCGCCATCCACCACCTCAGCGGGCAGACAGCTCGGGCTTGAAAGCCCTTAGTGCGCGCCCCACCTGCCGTTGGGAGGTTCTTGTCAAACCCCGTGAAGGAGATTATTTGTTTTCATATTCTACATAAGAATAGTTCAGAGAGGTTAATTGACTTCCTCAGGGTCACGCAGCCAGTGGTAGCAGAGCTAGGATTTATAGTTCCCGCTTGAAAAGCCCGAGAGACTGGACCTGCGGACTGGGGAGGTGAGCCAGGATTTGGGGACCCCGGCCCAGCCGCGTCGCCCCTCCCCCTGTTCCTCCTTCTGGCCTCCTCAGCAGGAGGCTGGGTCCCAGCATCCCGCGGTGCTCTCACCCGGCACCACTCATCCGAGACCCACTTACTAGCGACCCCCCGGAGGGCCACGCCAGGGGGTTTGGGGCGCCGTGTGACTGGGGACCCACCCCGTCGGCCCGACTATTTGCATAACGGAGACCGTCGCTTCCCCCGCCCCTCTGCCGCGCTCTTCTCCCCTCCTTCGCCGTCCCCTCCACCCTTCAGCCCCGGTCCCCCACTGTCCCTGGCGGACCCTCCTGCCGGGATCTGGCGCCGGGCTCCCAGCGGCCGGGCTCCCCTGCGGCGGCAGGGCGCAGAGTCGGGCGGCACCTGGGGGAGGGGAGTGCGGGGCAGGGCCGGGCTGGGGAAGACGCCTGGGGCACTGCCCGGCGCTAACAAAGGGAGCGGCTGCCGGCCCGTGAAGGCGCGGAGCAGGCGGAGCAGCCACAGCCCGGGCGGCCGAGCGCGCAGCGAGTGAGTAGGGGTGCGCAGGGCGGCGGCGCGGCCGGGGGCCCGGGCAGAGGGGCGCGGGAGGGGCGCGGGGCGGCAGGGCGGCGGGGTGGCGGGGCGCGCGGAGCCGGTGGCCGGCGCCGCCTCAGCCTTCTCGCCCGCGGACCGGTCACCGTTTGGGCGGGGGTGTCTGTCTGCGCGTTGGTTCTGGCCCAGGGACCGCCCTGGCTTCCCCCAGGGCTCCGCAAGCCTGCGGACCCACAACAAACCCACGTGCGCGCGCCCCCCGGGAGCCCCGCTTTCTCCCCCGTACGGTCGGTAAGGTGTGGGACGCCTGGCGGACTCCGGGGTCCTGCGTCCCCACGGCCGGATCTGCAGACCGGGAAACTGAGGCCTGCGGCGGAGGTGGGGGCTCAGGCACCAAAACAAACGCACGTGCGCTCTGCCCCGGAATCCCCGCGCCTCGCGGGCTCTGGAAGGGCCGCCCTGCGGCCTCGGGCCATTGTCTCCAGCCGCTGGGGAGGGAGCGGCGCTCGGGGCGCCCCTGGCCGGAGGAGGACGACAGAGACGTGGAAAAGGTACCTCTTGGCCGTCGCACCAAACTGCCAGGCTGCAGAAGGGGGAAACGAAACACGAAAGCAGTTACAGAAAGCTTACCCCAGGCCAAGAGCCTGTCCCCGGCCGTGGTGCGCTACTTGATGGGACCAGGACCCTCACTTCCACCGCACGTCTTAGAGACCCGGGCTGAATGAAGGGTCCGTGGGTTCTCCCCCAAAAGCCTGTGCCTAGCGCACCATTGTCCCTGCACTCAGGGGACCGCCCCTGCCGGGAGATCGCGAGCGCCTCCCCAGCCTGCAGAAAGAACGGTCCAATTTAAACAGCGCCCGGCGCGGTCTGGGTCTTCTTGGCCTTTTGCTTGCACTGTGCCTTGTAGGTCCTTCTCTTGCGTCTAGCCGGCTCGGGTTGTCACTGGCCCCTTTTGGCTTGGGGATTGTTACATGTTTTTACAAGCAAGTCTAGCCAAGGCCTCTTGTTCTGAGGAGGGACGGTCGTATCTTCAGTTCTATCAGTTTGGGAGAAATTCTGAGGTCCAGCTAGGAGAGCACTCTCGTTTGTTTTGCCTTTTCTTTGCTTTCATATGCCTTGCTCAGCTTGGCAGATTCTAGTTAATCAGACCTGTTCCGGCAGTGGTGACGTGGGTGGGAGGGTGGATTGGCCCCAAAGGTGATGGTGTGGGGGCAGAAGCAAGCCCCTCAGATCGTGAGAGGGGGTGGTTGGTGTGCGCGGGAGTGGAGGCGCTGCCCTCAGAGTGTGCGGCTGAGCCATCCTGCTGCCAGGACCCGTGCAATTAAAACTGTTCCTCGGGAGAATTGGAGGGCTTTCAGCCCTAAACCATGGCTCCTGAGGATCCAGAAGGGGATCTAGTGAATCCTCTTATTTTACAAGCAGGAAACGGAGGCCTGAAAGGTGCAGCCACTTGTCCCAGTTGAAACCCAGTGAAATCGGAAAGAAGCACTTGAGGAGGGGCCTCCCCACTCCCACACTGCCCCCAGGCCTTGCCAGGGACCAGAGGCAAAACCAGGATTCTGGGGTTGGTGTAAAAGTCAGCAGCCATAGGCACAACAGAGTTAAACAAAGAAAGTAATTCAGATTGAAAGCTGTACCCTTCCATTATCCCTTTCAAGAGTTCTTTATTCGTTTGAGAAAAGATAGATTTAGTAATCCTTGACTCTTCTCCTAGCCTTTTTCTAAGCTTAGTTATTTCTCTCTCCTCACGGCCCCTTTCCCCTCAGATTGGAATAGGGCCAACTGTGGAGACTTAGATGTTTTGCCTCTCATCCCTGTGCCAGGAGGCCTTTGTTTGGGCCTAAGCATTGGGCTGTTGACATCAGCCCCGCAGGGAAGAAAGTGTCTCTAAGCGGGCTACTCCTGAGCCACTTGTGGGAGAACAAAGCATTGTTTTCATTGATTTTATTTAATTAAATTCTTTTTGAGAGTTCCGCGGAAGTAGCTGCCTATTTTTATATTTGGCAGAGGAAAAGTTGGAAAACCAAAAAAACACTTCAGGTCCGGGTTTCCCCAAAGTGAATGTGCTGTTTTGTCCTGTCCCTGTTATCTCCTGGCTACACTTGTTTCTTTTCTTAGGGGTTCTAGACTACTGGAGTGTAGTTTTCTTATCAGGATGCTCACTTTATAAGGAACTTCGAAAATCCTCCAGTCAGACCCTTTTCTTTTCCAAATGGGAAAACTGATGCCCAGAGAGGAGAAATCTCCCGCCCCAGGACACGCAGTCAGATGTCTGCTTTTAGTGTCTCTTTTTGCGTAAAAGGGCTGTTGTTGATACCCCAGAGTAAAGTCAAAGTTATGATGGTTGTTATAACAACACCCTTTAAGTCAGAGAATGAATTCCTTAAGGACTTAAATAGGTGTTGGTTATTAAACAAAGCCGTGGATCCCAGTGGTCGCTATGGTAAGGAGTATTACAGTCATCATCAGGGATCAGTTTTCTTTAGTGTTTATTGAATGGTTTCCTTTCCCCTTGTTCTGACCGCCTCCCTGTTCCCCTGTCTCTTGCTTGCTTGTCCAGTAGGGAGCTGCTCTGAATATCTCATAAAGCAAAAGGCAGCAAGAAGCCAGAAGACAGAGACCTCACTTAGCTTTTCGTGCTGCTTACCTTCCTGGGCTGCAGTTTCCTCCCTTGTAGAGTGAAAGTCCTTTCTGCCCAGTCTCTGCACAGGCTGTACTAGTGGGATAGAAGAGGCTTAGGCCTTGGAATCAGAGGAGTGGGTTGGAGTCAACCCTTCTCTCCTGTGTTCCTTGAGGATATGATTGTATAATGTGAGGGGAAGGATGGGTATGTGTCTCCTGGATTTGTTTTGGGTATCAAGTCATGTGACATGCTTATGACTGCTCAGACCTCTTGGCAGGCTTGGGTGCTCACCAGCTTTTTAAGTGGTAGAGAGTGTTGGTAGGACAGTAACCCCACAGAGTAAGCCCTCTGCTCAAACTAGGAGACCTTCTCCAGTTAGCAAAGATATGTGCATGTCTGCCAAATTGTAGAGGGGGCCTTGGGTAGTTGTGAAGTACATGTGATTCTAAGGTAAATAAACCTACCAAGAAACAAATAAAATGCAAAACCATAACGTTCATACCCAAGTTGTGCAATCTGAAGTGATTCCATTTGTTCGTCTCATATTCACTGAGGACAGGCAGGCTCAGGGTGCGGTCCCAGGCTGACCTGGAGTTACAGGGAAGCAGATCCATTGTTCGCCCTATCACCCTTGCTCAGAACACATTTGGATCTCCCTTTGGAAATTGTCCTCAGAATCCCACAGAAAATAGATTTAATTTATCTCAGTATTAACCTGCATGGGGTGGAGGGTTCCCCTTTTCTTCATGAATCAAACTAAGAGCAGGGAGTAAATGAGCCAGTGGAAGAGGGAAGGCTTCAAAGAGAATGTAGCTCTCTACTGTTGTGAGGATGTGGTTGCATTAAAAAATGACAGGAATAGTTCACTGATGAAATTCACACTAATCTGGAACATTGGAATACGGAGCATTTGCTTAGACCGGTATCAGTGATTTGCTCAGTAAATATTGAATTGGGGAAAACCACCTTTTTCTTGCTTGTATGCATGTATACTGAAATGACATGATGGCATTCTGGTTCCAATAGATGGACTTTTTATAGTCTTATCTGTAACAATAATGTAGTAAGCAACGCAGTTTCAAAGTCATTACTAAGGTCATGGGTAGGGTACAGGGTACCCTTCCGAATCCATTTGGTGATTTAAATTTTATTTATGTTCCTATAATAAAAATCAAGTATGCCTATTGAGAATAATTTGGAAAGTACAAAAAAGTGTAGAGAAACAGAAAAAGATTTCATCATTCAAAGGTAACCACTGTTAACATTTGGCAGTTCCCCCCTTTTTTAAAAAAAAATATTTTATTTATTTACTTGACAGACAGAGATCACAGGTAGGCAGAGAGGCAGGCAGACAGAGAGAGGAAGGAAAGCCGACTCCCTGCTGAGCAGAGAGCCCCGTGCAGGGCTCCATCCCAGGAGCCTGGGATCATGATCTGAGCGGAAGGCAGAGGCTTAACCCACTGAGCCACCCAGGTGCCCCATCCCCCGCTTTGTAAAAAAATTTTTTTTAATGGATTTGTTTTCTCTAAATGGTTGAAATCCTGGTGTATGTGCAGTTATCTCTTGCCTTTCTTGTTTGACCCTCAGATAAACATGTCATAGTTTAAGTCAGTATCACTGAGTCTGCGGCTGCGTCTTTCATTCATCACCCATATCAGCGGCTCAGCATGTCTGAGGTCATGTGGCCCATGAGATCTGATCACTTGATCACTTCAGTGATACTGCAGCAAGGGCCTGTAGAGGAAGGAGCCTCCAGCATTCTCCCCCTAGCCCAAACTGTCTCAACCATTCAAACTCCAGCCATTTATTTTTTATTTTTTATTTTTAAGAGAGAGAGAGAAAGACGACACACACGTGCGGGTGGAGGGGCAGAGGAAGAGGGTGTGAGTCTCTTAAGCAGACTCCAGGCCTAGCTGGGAGCCCGACACAGAGCTCCCTCTCAAGACCCTGAGATCGTGACCTGAGCTGAAACCAAGAGTCCGATGCTTAACGGACTGAGCCACCCAGGTGTCCTGAACTGTAGCTATTTTTATGTAATTTTTCATTTGAGAAAAAGTTTAAAGTCTAAGGTGGAGGGGCAGGGCCCAGCGTGTGACCTTGGGTTCTAGTCCTGCTTTCGTGACTTCCAACAACTCGAACTGTTTCTGTAGATATCAAATAAGCAGCTCCATGGTCATTTACTAATTTAGTCCTCACATATTTGAGTGCACATTCTGAACCAAAGATGAGTGAGAAGAGCTCAGCTTTAAAGAAACTCGCGGTCTAGTGGAGGAGACTGGGGAACAAGAGACTGGTACAGGGTGCTGTGGGAGCACAGAGGAAGGGCAAGCACCCGAAATGAGCATTGGGAAGTCTTCTGGGATAAGGCATAGCCCAACCACTTCTAATATGCCCTATGGTAATTGATGCTGTGATTAACATTTGCAAATACATCTCTGTCTATATTCCAAGCTAGTTTCCATAGGATAGAATCCTAAGGTTAAAATGATTGGGTCACATTTTAAAGAATATGATCATTTAAAAACTTCGTAGGAGTGCCTGGGTGGCTCAGTCGGTTAAGCATCTGACTTCAGCTCAGGTCATGATCTCAGGGTTCTGGGATCAAAAGAGCCGTGTGCCAGGCTCCCCACTCATTGGGAGTACTCTCTGCCCTACCCCCTCTAGTGCTCTCTCTCTCAAATAAATAAATAAAATCTAAAAAAAAAAAAAAAAAACCAAAACAAACAAAAGCCCTTACAGATTTAGTCCCAATTACATATAAAGTCTTAAAGTACTGAAGTATTACGTATTGTGGGAGCAGTAGAAATTAAGAGCCTAAGTAATTTAGGATTTGATTTGTTTTTACTGAGCCATGATCGACATACTACATTATATTAGTTTCAGGTATACAACTTAGTGATTTGACATTTGTGTATATTGTGAAATGATCACCACAAGATATCTAGTTAAGGGGTGTCTGGGTGGCTCAGTGGGTTAAGCACCTGACTTTTGGTTTTGGCTCAGGTCATGATCTTTGGGTTGTGAGATGGAACCCCACATCAGGCTCTCTGCTGGGTGTGGAGTCTGATTGTCCTGCTCCCTCTGCTTCTCCCTCTGCATGTGCGCTCTCTCTCTCTTTCTCACAAATAAATTAAAAAAAAATCTTGAAAAAATAATCTGTCACCATATATAGTTGCAGAATTTTTTCTTGTGATGAAGGATTTGAATTCTGGCTCATCCTTATCACGGTTAGAGACAAACTAGTTTAAGCTCATTGAACTTTAGTTTCCTTCTCTATAAAATGGGCAGCATGGACAGCCCTTACTTCCCTGGGCCATTGTAAGTATTAAATGAAACAGAGCTAAAGGGTCTAGTACCTTGACAGGTATACAGGTAACCCTCAGTAAGTGAAGGCTATTATTGTTATAATTGCAATATTGCAAAATCTGCAGAAACTTTGGCCC
Organism: Mustela erminea; assembly: GCF_009829155.1. Lineage (NCBI taxonomy): Eukaryota > Metazoa > Chordata > Mammalia > Carnivora > Mustelidae > Mustela > Mustela erminea. The sequence goes on along the minus strand of NC_045614.1, from coordinate 111,566,631 downwards.
TAATATTCTTTCTTAACACGATAGCAGGCCATTGTGTGGCTTTCTGTGCTGAGGAAAGCAGAGTTCATTAAAATGAAATAGCCTACCAGGTGACAGATTGAGAGGGAAGTGATCCACTTGCATGATGCATTATTAAAAAAGCCTTCTTCCTCTTCTTCTTCCCCTTCTCTTCTTCTTCTCTTCTTCCTTTTTTTTTTAAAGCAGGCTCCATGCCCAGTGTGGAGCCCACTGTGGGGTTTGAACTCACGCCTCCGATCAAGACCTGAGCTGAGATCAAGAGTCAGATGCTTAACTGACTAAACCCCCAAAAACCTCTTCTTAAGGACAATTTCAAAGATGCGGAAGTAGGAAGAGTAGTCTAATGAACCCCCGTTAAGTAATCACTTCAAAAATTATCAAAATTCATAGCTGATCTGTAGTCCCACAGTCTGGCCCAGAGAACTTGGAAGCACATCCCAGACATCTTAACAGCATGATGCATATCTGAGACATTGAGTGGTCCTGCCCTTGGACCCTGTCTTTGGTGTCACTGTTATGAGACTGTGTGTGTGTGTGTGTGTGTGTGTGTGTGTGACGGAGGGAGAGAGAGAGAGTGCCAGCTGGCGAACTTTTTAAGTCTTACGACTCAAGTGAGAAGGCTTTGCTGCCTCCCAAACTGACAGGATGGAAGGAGCCCCGTATTTAGAGTCAGGAGCCCATAATTTTGCAGAATGTCCCCTGCCCATTACAAGTTGTATGCTTTTGAGCACATTTATAACAGTTTAGCAAGTACTGAATGAGGTCATCCATGCGATAGCCCAAGCAGCTCGATGTTAGGTGGACCCGACTCAGACTGGACTCCAGCCTTCCCTTCCTGAGAGGCAGAGTTTCCATATGGAGTCAAGGTCACAGATGCCGGCCCCACCACCTGGGATGCGTTCAGGGAGTGTTGCTGCCAGTCTTGTTCTGAGACTGTGCTGCTTGCTCAGATGAGCCCCTGGCCCACAGAGCACCCCATACCCCTGAATCTCGCCTTGTCCCCTCTCACTTAGCCTTTCCCTCTGATTTATCGATGAGGGCAGGAAGCCCCAAGGAGGGAGGGCCATCTAGCTGTGCCTGTATGACAGGCCCCGAGTCTGAGACCCCTTTTCCTCCAGACTCCATGAGCTTGGTTTCTTCTCTCTGGCTCTTCATCCAAGCAGGAATTTCTAACTCAACCAAAAGAAGGAAGTTGATTTGTTTTAATAACTTAGCTGAAGCCCTCTCTTTAATCCTCTGGGGGTCCCATTATGTCAGCACTATGCCTGGGCTGTGACTGTGGTCTCCGGCTGTTGCTAGCAAGCTGTGTGTTAGGCAAGAGGTAAGCCACCCTGGGCACCCCACCTCAGGGACCCAACTCTGAGTTCTCCAGGCCCCTTCCAGCTCTGAGGTGATCAGTGACAAAGGGGCAAATGTAAACCTAAGGTCGGGGGGCTTCTTCATACACTGTAGTAAATGAAATCGGATTCGGTATTCAAACAGGGTTAAAAAGGAACCACCTCACTTTTTTGCCATTTTCCCTGATCCCACTTCTCCCTGAAGTGACTATCTTTGTGCTTCGTGGGTCCTTCAGCCCCTTTGGTATATATGTTCATGTGTGTATTCATGGTTATATGCAGATAACATTTTTTAAAAAAATCAGTAAATAGGGGCACCTGGGCCTCTCGGTCGATTAAGCTGCTGCCTTGGGCTCTGGTCATGATCCTGAGATCAAGCCCTGCATGGGCTCCCTGCTCGGTGGGGAGTCGGCTTCTCCCTCTCCCTCCGCCTGCCACTCCCCCACGTGTGCTCGTGCTCGCTCTCTCACACAGGATCTCTGCCTCTCTCTCTCTCCAAAAAATACATAGAAGTTTAAAAAAAAAATAAAAAAACAAAAACTCCGTGAAAAGATTTCATTATAACTACCACTTTACAAACCTGCCTTTTTCACTTTACTATACTTTACTATACTTCACTTTACTATACAAATTGGAGATCTTTTCCTGTTGGTATGTACAGATATTTTTCTCATAGTTGCATTACACTCTATATTTTGATGTTTATTTAACCATAAAAATGTTCCATAAAAATATATTTCTAAGTGTATTTAGATCCTTGACATGTGGAACAATGGTTGTAAATGTCAGTGGCTAAATGAAGCCAATCCATTAAGCTCTGGGAAGGGTGGCGAGGGAACGGACGGGCACAGGGACACTGAGAACCACACCCTGGAAAGCTGGAATGAAGGGCCCCTTGGAAATTACTAAGAGGCTGACTGTTTGGACGGGGTTATTTTTGGAGATAGCCTGCCTGCTTGGGTGCCCTAGGCTGCAAGGGAAGATACAGAGCTGCGTCATACCTTCTCCTCCGCCTTGCACTGACCCTGGTACTGCCAAGTTTGTTTTTGTTCCCAGGGCCTGAGGAGATGCTTAAGGGGCGGTCCAGACCTGGAGGGAGAGGGATGAAGGAGGGAGAAGGGAAGGGGAGGGGTATTTGGTATCAGGCTTGGAGGATGAAGTGCCCCAGTGCTGCTTGGCTCTGTCTGCCTGATCAGACCCATCTGGAGGGTTCTGTTTCCCTGGCTCTAATATAGATCATGGTAAAATGCAGCACACCCAGAGATGGGCGACTTGGAAGACAGAGGTTTAGGCCACCGTATTGGAGATGGGATGAATGTGGAAACTGGGCTTTCTAGCCTGCAGGAGGTAGGAAGAGGCACCTCCTTCATGTGGAAAAAGGATCAGAGGCACACTGGGTGGCTGCTGTGGAGGGGAGAACCAGCATAGGTTGGGGGAGACGTAGTGGCATGGCAGATTAGGAAGAACTTACTCAGCAGAGCTGCCCAACCATGGAACAAGCTATGTCACAGGGCAGTGAACTCCCTGTCAGGGGAGTATTCAAACCAACGTTGCATGTGAACTTGTCTGCCATCAGAAGATTTCTGCTTTGCAGACCAGTTGACCTAAATGCCTGTGAAGAAGGCCCTTTCCAACCTTGGGTATTTATGGCCACCATGGTGTGGGAAGCAGAACAAGGCAAAGTAGGACTGCGGGCTTGGGGCAAGTTACGGAGGACTGAGGATGTAACCAGAGCAGCTCTCACCTGCTTTGTAAAGGTGGGGAAAAATGGACGCTTTCAAAGGAGGCTTAACCATTGTTTCCCCTGGATCTTGGCAACCCTCCTCCTGTTCTGTCCTTGACTTCAGCCTGCATGACTTTATATTCATAAATCATTTACACAGTAATAAATATATCACATACACTTTAGATGACCAGGAAATCTGGCAACCAGAAAAGAACTACATGTCCCAGGAGGATGATTGTAAATTTTTTTTTCATTACAGTCTTTCCAAATCTGCATCCATCTTCTGGTTTCCCTAGCACAGAGCTGACATGTCATTCAGCTTTAAATTTAGCAACACTCTACCCTTTGCAACCTCTTGAAAGTCCTCCGGGCTTGAGTTGACAGCACCCGCCATATTGAATGCTTGTCCCTTTCCCAAGAGGAAGAGCCTCTTGGACTTAAGTGTTAGTCCACCTTAGGCCACGTAGCAAGTTTACCATTTTCTGGGCTTTTGCTGTGCTCCTAGCCCTGATGAGGCACTGCGTATGTTCTCTCATCTAGTCCTCATAGCCACACTCTGTGTGTGGGTATCATTAGCTCCATTTTGCAGATGAGAAAACTGAGCTTCAGAGTGAGATAGAGACTGACCCAAAGATTCACTGCTGCTAAGGACTTAGGCTGGCATGGGGATAGCTTTTTCTCTGTGTTACATTACCGGTTATTTCACTGCTAAGAATTCTATGTCTTTTGAGTCTGAGAAGTGGTTGATTCTTAGTTTCACTGGAGGGTTGGCTGAATTTCTCCCTAGAGGTGCTGATGGAAGTTTTCTGTCTTTCCCCTGAGAACATATGAAGGAAAGAATTCATGTGTGGATAGCATTTGCTTATTCCCCTTTTTGGTAAGAGTTTGTGTAAAGCCTGGTTTGCCCTTTTAAAAAACTTTTTGCTTGCCCTTTAAAGCTGGGAGATCCACCTGACTCATTATCTGGTTATGACTGGGTATACACACGCTGGTGGTGAGTGGGGCCACAGAGTGGCAGTTACCATTGCTTGGCTCCCTCATGTGCCTTTAGCTTGTAAATGAGACTCAGAGGCATTGTGAAGGCCTTATCGTGCACCTGTGGTTCTAGGTTCTTAAACAGTTTCTTCTCTTTTGAAGTTTATTTGACAGTAATTTATTCACCAAATATTTATTGAGTGCCTATTTTGTGCTAGTCATTGTGCGCGACATTAGGAATATTTACATAAAGAGCCCATGTTGTAGATAGCGCACACACACACATTCAGTGTAATGAACAGGGCCTTGGAGGTCAGTGACTGACAGACTTCCTGTGTCACCCTCTTCCTCTTCTCAGAGTTCTTGCTTTGTTCATTCAACAAACTTCGAATGTGTGCGGTAGCCTCTACAATGTGCACTTTTGGAACAGAGACCCAAACATTCCCACAGTTCTGTTCTTCAGGAGCTTGGTTGAAGGAGGACATGAAGGTGTTAATTATAATATTGTATGATAAATATTATGAAGTGGGGAAGATGGTATAGCGAGTCTGAGAAAACTTTCTGGTGTAGGGGGCACCTAAGCTGTGTCTTGGAGGGCAGTGACCTTTAACATCCAGGGAAAGGGCGTTTGAAGAAGGGGCTGAGGGGCAAAGTTGTGGGGTGAAAAATGGTTTACTGGTTGTGGAGGGAACCACTAGTAGGTTGGTGATCCTGGAAAGGAGCTCATAAAGCAGAAAGTGGTGAGGGTGGAGCTGCACCATTTCAGGCATTATCTATAATTTTCATAACTTCCCTATGTGGGCTCTGTACCATTATCTCCATTTAGTAGGTGAGGAATCAAAGGCTGAAGGAAGTCCAGCGACTTGCTCAAAGTCAGCCAGGGAATGAATTGAGGTGCTTGTACTTGAATGTAGGCCTAATCAGCTCCCACAACAGTACCTGCAGAGGCAGGTTGGGAAGGTCTGGCTTGCTGGTAAGGTGCTTGTTCCTTCTCTTTTGATCTTTTAAGGGTAATAATCCTGCTGTATCTTTTTCCTTCCACCGGCATCATGGTGTTTTCCAACGTAGAGAAATTGGAACTGGTGGGGCTGGTGTTGAAGGCTACCTCTGAGTATTTGCCCTCCTTTTCATTCAGAAAATCTTCAGAGTCTTCAAGGAAAACCTTTATGTGCCTAACCATGTATAAAAGGCAGATGAAGATCCACGCCCTTTCTCAAAAGTTCCAATTTCACTTAGTAGCCTGAGCATTACCTGTGAATGTTTAGTTCCAATAAACCCTTGGGGACTGGAGAAGGAGCAATCAGTCTGGGATGGAAGAGTATGGAACAGGGGCCTCTTGTGCTGTTCCTTTAAGAATGAGTAGAATAAGGAAGGTGGATGACTCACAGATGACCTATGAGTAAAATTATTCTGTCCTAGCCAGTGAAAAATGGGATTCCATTGGCCTATTCTCCCCAACTCCCAAGCTAATTTCTGGCTTGGAGTTGGTTCTTGGGTTGGAGAAACAATATCCATTCAAGCATTCAAACAAAGGTTTTTTTGGAAAAATAATAGAGATCTCAGAGACAAGATGATCCAACTATGGAATGAAATGAAGAATAAGGAAACAAATGAGATACATCGCTATGGAAAAGTTAATGAAGGAACAAAGCAACACACAATGAAAACTAAATTGTTTGAGAGGGAAGGCTTGAGGAGAATCACAGTGGATGCCAAGAACGATAAGGAAATGAATCAGAGAAAATCAGAGGTCTAAAAGTCCTCCGGCGGTGATGTCTCAGAACGGTAATTGGATCATCCACAGAGACACACATCACTTCTTCTCACAGTCTGTTGCCCAAGCGTGGACACACCTGAGTGTAAAGGAGGCTGGGAGAACATCTCCAGCTGGGGAGCTGGGCACCCACTGAAAACTCCAGTTTCGGGAAGGTGTTCTATAACAAAAAGGAAGAGGAGGAATATGGGTATTGGGAGCCATCTGTCTCTGCACAGAGCAAAAAGTCCTCTTGGCCTCTGGCTTGGTCAGCAGCAGGAGAAAACTTGAGAACACGAAGAAATGTTCGCAGGGTTCTGAGGGAAAGGCAGCGTGACTGAAGACTTCTGCACTGACGTAACTCACTCAGCAAGCATAAGGCAGGTGGCCAGTTCTCATGCGTGCGAGAACTCAGGGGTGTAGCACATAGGAGCCCTTTGTGGGAAAACCTACCTGTGGATGGAAAGGGTGAATCCCACGTGCACTTAGGAAGGCATGTTAAGGGTCATTGGGTGAGCCCCCTCCTTTTTTTTTTTCTTTTTAATGATTATTTATTTTAAAGAAAGGGGGTGGTGAGCCTTGAATCCATTCAGACAGAGTGCAGCCAGGGTGGGCAGGAAGGCAAAGGAGTGGAATGTGAGAAGCAGCAAGACGGTGAGGAGAGGGGAAGGCTGGGCCGTGGGAGCGCCGACGTGTTAACTTGCCCTGTCTCAGTCGGTCCAAAGAGAAAAGTCACAGCTCCAGCCTTTCAGCTCATTCTTTTCTTAAACTGGGAGGGATCTTTAAGGAAAATAATACCTGCTTTTCTGGAGAAACGGTTATGAGAAGTAAAGCTTTTTAAAAAATTTTACTTTTTGGTAGAATGGAAATAAAATATCATGTAAAAATAAAAAGTAGCTATTTTTTCAAGCTCCTTCAGCCATCCATGTTTCATGCATTCTGTCCTCCTCCGTGCTTCTATCTACGTGTAAATGTAGAGACATGCAAAGAATGATATTAATCTTTTTCTTTTCTGTTCTTTTTTTAAAAAATTCTGGGTGGTGGGATATTGGGTGGCTTTCGGTTCTATACAATTTTGTGTTAAGCATCAAAGGTATTGTTGGGGCACCTGGGTGGCTCAGTCAGTTAGGGGTTGTGATCTCAGGGTCTTGAGATTGAGCCCTGCGTGGGGCTCCCTATTCAGCACAGAGTCTGCTTGTCCCTCTCTGTCTACCCCTTCCCCCACTCACACTCCCTCCCTGTCTCTTCCTCTCAAATAAATGTGATCTTTTTTCTTTCTTTTCTTTTTCTTTTTTTCTTTTTCTTTTTTTTGATTTTGTTTATTTATTTGACAGAGAGAGACACAACAAGAGAGGGAACACAGCAGGGGGAGCAGGAGAGGGAGAAGCAGACTCCCCGCTGAGCAGGGAGCCCAGTGTGGGGCTCCATCCCAGGACCCTGGGATCATGACCTGAACCCAAGGCAGGCACTTAACAACTGAGTCACCCAGGCACCCCTCAAATAAATAAAATCTTAAAAAAAAAAAAAAAGGTATTGTTAAATGCTGATGCTCAGGTTGTGGAGAGCAGGTAGGAGGTACTATGCATGAACAAGACACTGTCTTTTCATGGGGAAGTTTGGTGAGTCAATTACATGAACACTGAACTCTAGGCAGAATGAGACACTGTAAACCAAATGACCAGTGGCTGGCAGGGCCCAGAGGATGAAGGGGAACGTTTCACCAAGGAGATAGTGTTTGAATCGGACGCTGAAGAATAGGGAAAGCTCTGGTGGGTGGGGGATGGGATAAGAGCATCCCCCTGGCCTAGCAGGGAGCCAGAGCACGAGCTTGGAGCAGTGAAGGTCGGGGTAGCCCTGAGTAATTGGTGGCGGTTGGAGAACAAAGGATGGACGAAAGAGTAGCCACTGTTCATTAAGTGTGCCCAGTGTGCCAGGTATGACGCACTGTATCTCTAGGCTGCCTAACAGCCCTATTATAGAATGAACATAATTATCCCTGTGGTACAGAAGGGGAAACTTGAGGTTAAGAGAGATTTATTTGCCCAAAGTTGCACAATGGGAGACTGTGGCGTGAACCCCTCGAGCTGCCTGCACGCCTAAGCCCATGGTTTTTCTACTGTGCTGTGATTTGTGGTGCACAGGAGACCGGAAGTGGCCACCTTTGGGCAACATAAAATATAGAAATACAAATAAATATGAAAAGTTATTTTTTATAGGTAGACTTTCTAGATAACCAAATTTTATATAGATTTTACCTACATAGAGACTTATGAAATAGAAATCTCTTTTCTGTCTAAGTTTTAGGCAAATATAAGAGCCAAATTGTGGTCCAGACTGCAGCTGTGATAGCCTCAAGCTACTTAATCCTAACCCTAATTTCCTGATCCATAAAAGGGGATAATAATTGTGGGGCTGCCTACTCTCAGATTTGTTTTTATGTTCAAATGAGTTCATAGATGTGAAAAGATGACAAAGAATAAAAGAACCACACAGAAGGGTTTGTTATTGCTGGCACGCCCCTTGCCCTTCTGAGAACTTACAGACATCTGTTAGAGCATCCACAGGTGTCCATAAAAACTCCCACAGTCACAGACCTGCTCCCTGAAGGCTTGCAACAAACTGCTTGGTCACCGGGCAAGAAACTGTGGTCTCCTGACTCAGACAAGCAGCTGGGGATTATGAGAGGAGGCGGTGGACAGGGAGGGGGCAGGTCCTCTGTCTGGGTCTCTCCCATTGCCGGCGGAGAGAGGACTCCTGCCTGCCTTCCTGGTTGCTGGCAAAGTCTGGGTGAGAGCTGAGTTGGGACCGCTGGGAACAGCGTGGGGAGCTCTCCTGGGCAGAGGAGGGTGTCCCAGCCATGCCGGGCCACGGGAAGGAATGCCGGAGCTGCCAGGCCTCTGCCATGTCTGTCTGCGAGAGGCTTGTGGTCTGGAAAAGGGATAGGAGGGACAGGGCCAGGGGCCTCTGGAATAGGCTTTACTTTTCAGGAGTGCTGATGAGAACAAGGTAAGGCACTGTCCTTGAGAAATTGGTCTCTAACACAATCCATCAGTGCGGGCTGGCAGCCAGACTTCAGGACTGAGCTATTGTGGCCTGAGGCAACTCACATGTGCCCCAGGAAGGATTGGGATTGTTCAAGGGTTTGGACTGGGACCTACCATGCCACCGGGGTTGGGAGTGGGGTGTCCGAAAGCCCTGTTGTGTATGTTGTGTGTGGGGTGATGGGATGGTTTTAGTGAGAGCCAAGCTACTCCTAACCGCTGAAGAAACCAGTTTCTTCATCCTACTGGTCTCTCTGCTATGCTGACACAGGATTTGAGCTCCGCATTAGCTCAAGATGGGCCCCTCTAGTTGCCGGCCTCTACAGCAAAGAGAAGACGTTTCATCTCGGACACCATACTCCTGTGTTCCACGAAGTCAGCTATGTTAGACAGCCGCCCCTTGAATGGCAGGATGCTGACTGGGTTCCCAGCACAGCCCAGGCCCAGCACAGTGGCCAGGACTCCCCGGGCTCGCCCTCTGCCCGCCGAACCAGGGCACCATCAACCCCAGCGAGCGTGAGCAGGTGCTCTCTAGGGAAGGTGAAAGTGTGGGAGCGCAGTGGGAGAGGCAGGAGCCCAAGATGGGGAACACTCAGGGCAGTCCTTTTTCACCCGTCACTTCTGGGCTTGGAAGTGAGGCCCAAGCAGCAAGATGAAATAGGAAATGCTCTCTGGGCTGATCCGTGGAGCTGAGCCCCTGGCGGGTGGAGTCAGGGTTAGGATTTTGTCTTCTTTTTCTTATCCTGTTGGAAACCAGGATTGTAGGGATTTGTCCCAGGTGAGAGGGAGGCAGGGCAGTGAGGAAGCTCTGACAAAAGCAGTTGGGTCGGGCCTTCATTTATCCTTTGTCACTTTGTCACTTGTATGGTGTTTGCAGACAGCCTTTGTCACTTGTATGGTGTTGGGAGGATGCCGGCCGAGGCCGGGATGGTTAATGACGCGTGTGAGGGATAAATCCTCAGAAGATGCTTCCTGCCAGAGGGCTTGTGGCGGTTCCTTTTTTGCCCTACACAATGAACATTTTATTCTGCCCATAAATTGGGAGGAGAGGGAAGATCAGGTATGGAGGAGATGAATGAAAAAGGAGTCCTTCTCTTATCTTCCAGATGGCCCAGGTGATGCCCAGAGTGCGGGCTGGGAGGCAACTCCCTGACTTGCCCATTGCCATTTGCAGGGTCCTCTTTCTCAGAAAACCTTATAATGTGAAAAACACCACATGCTTGCTGCCAGATAAACTCGGGTTTAATTCCACATATGCCTCTACTTCTTCTTTATCTTCTCGTTCTTCTTCTGGCCACTTACTTCCCTGTATGAACTCGGGAACTCACCTTCTCCGACCCTCGGTGTCTCATCTGTCATCTGTATTAATCACTGCTGCCTTGTGGCATTGGTGGGAGTCCTGTGTAGTGCCTAACCTCGTCCCAGCACGTAATTAGTGATAATAAATGGTGGTTGTTTTTAATGTCATAGTGATTTTCAGTTTTTGGCTGCCTGATGGGTCTGACACTGTGCTAGGCATTGTGGATAGGAAGCTCCATGAGGTCCAGTCTTTCCCCAGAAGAGCCTCTTTTTAGGAGGAGAGGTGGGTACAGAATCAGGACACAGATGAATGGGAACCGCAGGAATTGCTGCTGGAACAAGAGGCAGGGGCGGGGCGGGGCCGAGGAGCCGGTGAGATCGCCATGGGGGGTTTACCTGGGAGGTTGGGTAGGGTAGAAGGACATTCACACCGAGATTTGGCATGAAATCCACTGATAACGGTGGGTAGGAGTTGACAATGGGGAACACTGGGGGACCAGCAGGGAAACCCCCAGGGCTCCTGCCCTCTGCTGGCATTCAAGCTCACACAGTTGAGGCTCAGGAGAGAGTCTTTTTTCAGCAGTTGGGTAGACATGGACAGGGTCCTAGCCAAGAGTGGCTCGGGGAAGGGGTGTTGAGATGGCATGTGTCACCACAGAGATCTCTCCAGGCCCAGGGCTAGAATCAAGGGTGGACCTCCCCAGAGGGAGTAGTACATCACCAGACAGGAGTTGCAAATACGGAACCCCTAAAGTGCAGGCTTCACCAAAGTTTGGCACAGAACTGTTGTTATCACATTAGGACTTGGGGAGGCTGGGGGTGAGGGGTGGCCGGTGAATTCCAGTGACCCTCTATGTAGCACTCAGTGTCACAAAGAACCACAGGACATCTCCTTAACATTTCAGGATAGACATCTGTGATTTCAGTTATTTGCAAATGACTTCAAAACCCTGTGGTAGATACAAATCGGGTGAATCATTTGGATAAGATAAAAACAGAATTATATTTGATATTTGCTACAAGGATAGTTTATGTCACTTTGCTGGTGATAAAAATAAACAGCAGCTCCCATTTACTGGACTCTTAGGATGTGCCCCTTACCGGGGTCTCATGTAACCCTGGTTCCCTCCAGCTCACGGTCCAGGCCACGCCTGTGGCCCACGGCTGAATGCCACGGTAGAGAAGCAGGCGGCTGTCCTGACGGCTCCCGCTCTAATTCGCGACCACCATCCTGAAGTGGACTTGGGCATTGTCAGGTTATCTTCAGACTGTGGCTCTGGTGGTTCTCAACTCTGGCTTCCATCAGCATTACCAGGGGAGATCATACCAGGGGCTGCTGCCTGAATGCCGTCTAGAATGAATGAATTCAAAGTCTTCGCGGAGCAGACCTGGATCTCACTACCCTTTTTCAAAGCTCGGCTGTTGATTCCAGTGGGCAATCTTGGCTGAGAACCACTGCCCTTCTCTCTAGTCCAGGTGACTGTTCACACCTCTTTCTCGGTCTTCAAACCTTTGGTGCCTCTCCTCCCTTCCTTACTCTCAGTCAGAACCTTGTTTCCCATTTAGCTGAGAAAGTAAATGCAGCCAGAGAACTTTCACACCTTTCTACCACCAAATGTATGCCCATAAATTCTGCTTTCTGCCTGTGACTGCGGATGAGGAGTTATTTCTGCTCCTTTAAGACCAACCCCTCCACTCATTCACTGTATCCTGTTCCCTTACTTAATTAAGGACTGGACTCCAGCAATATTCCCTTCTCTTTCCAATGTTTCTGTCTCTCTGCTGGACCATTCCCATCTGCCCGCCCCATCTGTCTATCTGTGGCTGTTGTTTTTCTCCCACTGAAGCCCACCCACACACATATGCACATGCACTTCCTTCCCCGATCTCATCTACCCCGCCAGCTGCTGCCTCATTTCTTTGTTCCTTGAAAGAATCATTTGCTCCCTGTAGTTCATCTCTCCTGATTTAAGCCCAGTTGAATCAGTGCTTCACCTCTATCACTCCACAAAGAGCACACCTGTCGGGTTCACCGGTGACCTCCATATTGTCAATCCCAATGGTTAAACCTCAGTCCTTATCTTGATTTATCAGTAAAGTTTGTTATGGTTGGCTATTCCATTTCTCTTGAAAAAGTGTTTTCTCTTGGCTTCTGGAATAGCGCACCCCTTGGTTCTCCTCTTCTGTCACTGGCTTCTCCATTTCTTTTGTTGACTCATAGTCACTTGTTCACTTTGGAGCACCTCAGGGAGCAGCCCCTGGACTTGGCCTCTTCTCTGTCCCCTAGCCAACAGCCCTCAAGTTATAGCTCCACTGCATACCTTTCCCTGAACACCATACTCTTAAATTCAATTACCATATTTCCTTGGGTGTCAAATAAACATTAAAATGACAGCAGGTCCAACACTGAACTGCTTTTCCTTCGAAAACCACCATCCCTGGGGTGCCTGGGTGGCTCATTCAGTTAAGCGTCTGCCTTTAGCTCAAGGCATGATCCCAGGGTCCTGGGATCGAGCCCTGCATCGGGCTCCCTGCTCAACAGGGAGTTTGCTTCTCTGTCTCCCTCTGCCCCTGCTCGTGTGCTCTCTCTCCCTCCCTCATTCTGTCTCTCAAATAAATAAATAAAATCTTAAAAAAGAAAGAAAGAACACAGCCATCCCCACTTTAGGAGACGAAAACTTCATCTTTCCAGTTGCTAAGACGTCAGACTTGGAGTCCTCTTGACTGTCCTTTATTCATACTGCATCCAGGCCAACAGCAAACCACGTCAGCTGTACTTGCAAAGTAAATCAAGGAACTGACTACTTGTTTGACCCACTAAAGTCACGCTGGTCCAGGAAAGCTCAATCTCTGCTTTTATTTCCTGGAAGAGTGTCGTAACTGTTCCTTCTATTTGCATTCCTCCTCCTATGGTCTCCTCAAAAACAGTAACTAGAATGATTGTGTTGAAAGATGTAGTAGCATGTCATTTTTCTGTTCAGAAACTGACAGGGGCTCTCCATGTTACTCAGAGCCAAAATTCTTAGAAAGGTCTACAAGGCTCTGCATGATTCAGTCCTCAGGTCCTCACAGACTTCAGCCTCTACAGTTTTCTGCCTCTTCATTCTGTCTTACTTCATGTCCCTTAAACATAAAACACTTTTTTCCCCCCTCAGAGCCTTTGTACTGCTGTTCCACTCAGTTGGAACACCCTTCCTTCATACGCTCTCATCGTGTCCCCTTCTTTTCCTTCAGGTTTCTAACTAACCGTCGTCTTATTTGAAAGGTCATTCTGACCTCCTTGTATAGGATAATCTGGCGTCAGCCTCCTCCCTCACCCCCTTGGTTCTCTCCCCTTTATCCTGCCTGTTGTTCTTCAGTGGCCTATGTGGTCATCTGACGTACTTACTCTGTGTCTCTTCTCACTGAAACGTTGTTTCTACCAGGGCAGGGACTTTATCTCTGTCATTTGTAGCTCTTTTCTGAGGACCCAGAGCAATGCCTTGGAAATGGTGGCTGAATTTAACTTAACCCTCATGAAAATACTTCAGAATTCGTTGGAATTACCCACAATTTATAGATGAGGACATCAAGCCTCAGGGAGGGTAAGTAACTTTTTCAAAGTAACAGAGCTTGCTAGAACCAGGACGCACACTTCCCAAGCGACTATGCCGCTAGGCACTCTCGCTGTTGAACCCGGCCTCCCCACGCCCCCACATTCCAGCTTGCCTCATTTTTCCACCTCTCGCTGCAAGCAGGCAGACCCACAGAGTGACAAAATCCCTGTGAAAATGCCCCAAGTGTGACTAGAGGTGTAGGAGGTATGTACGACATGCACACACCATCTCTGATCTGCAATTTCCAAATCCAAAAAAATCTGTGAAAACCAAGTTTTATTTTTAACCTGTTTGGTGGCAAAACCTGTCCTGGACTCATATGAGGCTATTTATAAATCCTTAACCTACTTTGTATAAACACATATTTTTCCTGCGGCAGAAATATTAATCCGTATCATTATGAGGAGCTGGCCCGCCAGCTGGCCCACACTGGCTGCAGGTGTCAGGCCATAGGCAGTGGGGGCGCAAACCGCTTTTCCACAGTATGAAGCATTCCGAATCTCAACACTTAGCAGGCCTCAGATATGCCTGATAAGTGCCTGATAAGTGATTATGAACCTGTGTTAATGCTTGCCTAAAGGTCTGGCCTTTGAAACTCTGCCTGGAAAACAAGCTGTTTTTTGTTTTTCTTTTCCTGGTCACTAAAACTCCTCTTGAGGATCTTTCCAGGAACAAACTCAACTTTAAGACCTGATTAAGATCAGGCAGAGCAGGCCAACCTGAGACGGGCATGCGTGAGATGCCTTTCTATAAGAGGGAATGAATAAAAGCTTCCATACTGAACAGTGAAACCATCTCTCCCCAACTTTGTTTTTGTGGTGGTTACCAGTGACTGGAAGCTAGGGGTGGTTATCTCCCCTTTTCCCTAGTCATGAGCTTAGAGAGGTCTCTCTGCATAAACATAATAGCCCAAGAGAAAAGGAAAAGGCCTATAGCTATTGATATTTAGAGTTCTTTAAATAAAATGGTGGGATGACTCTCAACCCTCCTCTGGTAAGCCACCGGCCCAGCCCCTACGTGGAGCTTCTGGTCAACCTTTAGTGTCTCACTTTTGAATTTAAAAAGACCAGATATTTGAGAAAAGTTTGAAGCATAAAACACAGAAACCAAAAAGAGACAAACAACGACCACATGATAAGAGACTCTCAAGAAATAGAGACAGTGCAGGGAGAGAAGCAAACTTCACAAAAATTATGATTACTGGTGTCTTGGAGGCAAGACAAGGTAGCACAGTAATAAAATGAAGACAGTGTGCCACAAAAGGAGTATTCAGAGAATAAGAAAGAACCCCTGGAAATTAAAAGTATGATACAAATCAATGAATCAGTATGGGGTTTGGAATATAAAGTTGATGAAGTCTTAGACACAGGTTTTGGTTTTAGAAACCAAAAGAAAAGGGAGCTATGCATGAAAAATAAGAAAGGATCATTCTAAGAAGTTCGACTTCTGAATAGGAGGACATACAAAAAAAAAAAAAAGAATAGAGAAAAAAGAATAGAATGGAAGGGAAGACTTATCAAAGAAATAATACAAGGAAAATTTTGAGAACTGAGGAACATAGGCTTCTAGATGAAAAAACTCACTTGCGTGCCCAGTGCTATGAATGAAAAAAGACACACATCAAAGCACATCATTGTGGGAAAAAACCCACAGAAACCAGACGCAAAGCTTGAAGACGTGAGGGAAAAAACAAATCCTAAACTGATTACATAGAAGAATAGAAATCTGATTCTGTGGCAGCACTGGAAGCTAGAAGGCAATGGAGCCATACCTTTAAAGTTCCGAGAGGGATTTATTTCCAACCAAGAATTTATATTCACAAAAAGTATTAATCAGATGTGAGGGAAGAATGATGGCATTCTCAGATATAAGAAACTTCAATTATTGTATCTCCCACATATCCTTTCTGAGGAAGTAACTTGAGATATGTTCCTTCAAAATTGTGGGTAGGTAAATTAAGACGGAAGAATAGGAGTCTTCCTTGAAGTCTGGAGAGCAAGCTGCTCAGGTTGGAGTAGGAGGACAGAAGATTCCAGAAGGGAGAGCTTCAAGGGAAAAAAAAAGTTGGAAACTTGAGGGCTAAATTAGTGATAGGTATGTAGAAGACGAAGCTGATAAGTAAGAGAGACATGAATGGACTCCAGAAATGACAAGGAATATACACAAAAGGAGTGACCCATAGCACACCCCAGAGCTTGCCTGTGAACAATCATTTGTCTGGTCATAATCATGTAACATCTAGTATTGCCTTAATGAAAACAAAACAAAACAAAACAAAACAAAACAAAACAAAACGGTTTAACTATATTAAAAGTAGAAGAGGTACTTGGGATGGTGGTAAAAGCAAGCTAAAAGTTCTTGTTTTCCATAGTAGGAAGTAATGAATAATATCTAACATTGAACAACAACCAAAAAAGCCATGTAAGTACACTATTTAGATACATGGCGATCCTTCTAGAATTAGATCAAAGAGCTAAAATTCATTGCATTTGGGTGGCAGAGTTTAGGGGTCTGCAGGACCAGGGCAAGGCCTGGAATCATGTATGTGTATGGCTCTGACTGTGGAAAGGGCTTATATGTCTCTGTGTATATCCAGGCTGGCAGCTAAAATAGGCAGAGTCAAAACCAAAGGATTGTCGCCGACAACATGTTAACAACACAGTCAAAGAAATGAGCAGGAGCTCCCCTCTTTGGGTGTTTTACATACGGCGGTGGCAGAAGAGCTTCCTTTTTCTGTTTCTCTGGAAATACATTCTTTACACCATTTCTTGTCTTGTCAGAGCCCATGTATTCAGTGTTGAACTCCTTTTTAATTTTAGCTTTTGTTGAGAGAGCTTGGCGGAGTTCTGTCCTAACACTGGCAGAAGAAGGCCTTGGGGAGGCAGGCCAACATGTAGAATTCTGGCCTTGTCAATTCCCAGCTTTGGGCCCTGACTAGTTACTTAAGCCCTTTTCCTCATCTGAAAATGGAGAAAACACTCCTTGCCTCATAGGATTGTATGAGGAATAAATGAATAATTTAGTATATTAAGTGCCTGGCACACAGTAGTTGCCAAAAACATTTAAATTAAAAAAAAAAAATAAAGGAACACTGTGGTTTGCCCTTGGTCTGGTACAGAAGCCCTATATAATATTGGGTCTGGGCCCTATAGATGAACCTTCCAGAAGAAACAAGAGCTCGCAAGGAAAGGGAAGGCAGAATAGGGGAAGGCAGGAAGTCTTTTGATTTTAGCAGAAATTCTTACTGTATTTTGGTGCAGTCTCTTCTGATCTGACTATAGAGCTCAGCAAATTGTAGAGACCCAGACCCTGGAAAGTTTTATGTATAAGCATCGATAAAAGCTCTTAGCCAATTTAGATTCCATATCCAAACAATCAGAGCAGTCGCTCACATTCCAGATAATGTGGAATAATGGAATCAGGGTTCACAGGGCTATCTGTTACCCCAAGGCTCCTGTGTGCCTTACGGTGATGGTTCATTTAAACCAGGGACCTGGGGCCTGAGCCCTATGCTTGGGATAGGCTGACCCATTCTCTGACTCAAAGCCAAGCCCATTGGTAACGGTCCTCGTTTGGGGATGCTTATATCAGGGGATGCTGAGCCATGAAATTCTCCTGGTGTATATGCTTGGCTCATTTTATGAACTTCTTTGGGTTCTTTGGGTCTTGGTGGACTGTCTGTCCTGGGTCTGGTCTGTGATCAGCACCCACACCTTGTATATCTGAAGGAAACACCTACATGAAGCGTGAGGGAGTAAGGCGGCCTCTCATTTATCTGCTTTCTTCCTTAGAACGTTCTTCTGATGCTTCGGGGGCTGCCAGAGGGCCTTAGCTAGGAGCTGCCAGAGGCAGTCAGGTGAGGGAATAAGGCAAGAATTGATGGGGCAGACAACAGGCCCCGAGCACACAGAAGGCCTGGAGTACAACTTCGGCTGGTTAGGCTGTGGGAGACAAGTGGGGAAGCCAAAGCTGGATGTCAAGCCAGTGACCCTGGTGGAATTGGAAGGAAGTCAGGGAGCAGAAGTCACCCTGATTACAGGGACCATCAGTTTAGCAGGTGCTGTATGAACGCTGCAAGGAAGCTCACCAGGATATAGGTGGCTCAGGGGCAAGGAAACACAAGGGTCCTCTGTGGTCAGCTGAGTGGGTCACACCAGTGGGGTGATAGGCGGAGTAAATACAAGCCACTTAATAACAAAACCGTGTTATAGAAAAAATCTACGGTCTGTAATTATTGCTCTGTTATTGTTTATTACTTATGTTTCTGCAAAGTACAAGTTGTACTTGCAATCCAAGACTGGCCCATCAAGTTGCCTCATCTGTCAAAAATCCAGCTATAAACTTGGGAAGGAAGTTAAAAAAAAAGAAAGAAAAAGAAACAAACAGGCTTTTGAGCAGCCACAATGGATGGCCAAAGCCCAACCCCAAAGCCATGCACTGGGTGATGGTGGGAGAGCTGAGAAGCTCTCAGTCCCAGCCCTGGAAGACTTCAGTGAGCTGGAGCCAGCTGGGACCCCAGAGCTGCTCTGAGCCTAGCTCATCAGGGGTTTCTGGAAGGGATTCAGGGGATGCTTATAGGAAGAAAAAAAGAGGAAGTACAGATGAGCTTTGCAGTTTCTAGAACATCACCAAGCATCTGCTCTCCCTGGGGTGCACAGTTTCCTGTGTGCCTTTCCCTGGGCCTCTGCCCTGCGCTCTTTGTGGGCCAGCTTCCTCTCTTTCTACAATGCCCCGTGGCCCCATCACTTGATCTTGTGCTTGACGTTCATTTCTTCTAGCACCCCTGCTACTCTCCCTTGAAGCTCAAGGCTCCACCACTAGCTGATTGTAGTCTTTCTCCACAGTTGCAATTTTGAAAGTATCTGGTCCAGCTCCCTTATTTAGATGAGTTGCTTTTAAGTCCGAGTTCCACCCTTTGTCCATCAGGGGAGGCCCCACGTGTGAGTATGGGTTGGGTAGCAGGGAGACAGGTAGAATGATTTGCCTATTTGAGTAATTTGGGAGCTCTGCAAGCCATCTGCTAAAGGATTTAAAAAGCATAAATGGAACCTCGCATTCTCTCAGTGGTCTGCAGGTTGCTGTGGCTGGAGTGTAAGGTGCCTGGGGTGGAGTGGCAGGGGTGCTGGTCAGCTGGGAAGGGGCATGAGGCTTGGCTTCCTAGTGTCTTTGCCTAGGTCACAGGGCCACGGAAATCCATGAAGTCTGTTTAGACAGATTATGTGGTGAACTATTCATGTCTCACCGGAGGTTTGGCCTGGAGCCAAAGGAGGGATGAGGAAGCCTAGCTAGAGAGAGATGGAGAGGAGGGGCCTCTCTTCTGTTACAGGGACAGGTGCATCAGCAGCTCTTAGTACCGCAGCCCTGGGAGTGCCTTGCTCCCAGGCACTGTTTCCTTGCTCCTCTTCCCTGGGGAAGGCTGGTTATGGGCAGGTTCCCAGGTGGTCACCATCCCAGCTGCATTTCCCCTAGAGATCTCTTCCCCGCCTGCCCCAGTCACTGCACCATGACTGTGGTGCCTGGTGTTTTGTAGGCATCAACCATAGACAGCAGCAAAGCACCCAAAAGATGCTAGTGACTTTTTATTTTCTCGCATACCTGATGCCTCTGTCCTTGGCTCTGCTCGCCCCGAATCGTTGCAAGACCTTGACATTTCCATACCCTCAGTGGCTCGCTTCATCTTCGCTTTCATCTGGTGGGACTTCCTCTTAGTGTCTGCACTCTCACGGCCGCACTGTTGTTTCTCATGACATCCCAGGGTCTCTTCCTCCTAGACACCACACTTGTGTGTTACTTCTCCTCTCTGTTCCGCACGGCTTTCTCATCTTTCCCCCTTCCAGTTCCTTCCTTCGCATCCCCTGCCCAAGCTTGATTAGGGAGAGCTCGTTTAATCATCGTCAGGGCTTACACTTGGGCTGACCTGAACGTGAACAGGACAAGTGTGCTGAATGTGCTGCACCGGCTGCTCATTTGCACCGAATGTTACACTCGTGGTGAAGGAGGATGTGGGGGAGGGAGGGGCCGGGTGGAGGGGAGGGAAAGGAGGCCAGGTCCCGGCACCTCTCGCCAGTGCCCGGAGGGGTTTATAATGCACCCAAATCCTGGAGGCAGCAGGCCAAGGCTGAGACACTTGGAAACTCCTTGACTGGGTCTTAAGGAAATAACCATGGATTTCCCCGAAGATTTAGTCTTAAGGACTATTTGTAATTACCAAAAAAACATTGGTGACGGCCCAGAGGTGGGGTGACAGTTCTGGTCTGGCCACGGAGGGGCAGGTTCCGTGACCCCTGTGAAAGGTCGCTGACGACATGGTGCTCAGGCTTACTTCGCTTTAGTGCATCTTGGTAAAAACTTCAGATCACCAAAGAAAACCAGGAAGGGTGTGTTATCTGTGGTTATCTTGGAGAGAGAAGAATAGGTATTTTTTTTCCTTCTGTTGACTTAACTTGAGTTTCTGACATTTCTAGATTGTTCATAAATTTCTTTGACACTTGGAAGACTAACAGTCACTTTCAAAATGAATGGCCTCCACCCAGACAGCTATAACAATAATCGGGGTTGAAAACTCAGTTTCCATTAAAAAATGCTCTCAAAGTAAATCAGGACTCAAATTCACATTTGTAATATTACACACACTGTGCTGTCGGTCAAAGGGAGATGAGGCAAGGGTGCAGTATTTGTTGATTGAAATCAGCTATCCATAAGCCATATCTAAACATGAAACTTGGGGCCAGAACTGTAGTTTTCTTTTCTTTCTTTTCTTAGTAAGAACAGCAAGTAGCAGAGGATTAAGGGGCCATGGTAGAGTTTGCTTTGCTTCACCTACAGCTCACGGAAATGGCTCAGCCCCAGAAGGGGTAGGTCTGGGCCAACACATGGGCGGCTTGGGCCCTGGAAAAGCGGCCGGCTCTTTTCAGGTGGGGCTGTCCTTCCGGAAGGGGCTCCCAAGTGTCAGGAGTGACCAGGGCGGGGTGTGGGAGGAGGAAGGGTGCTAACCCTTCTGCATGTATTAACATTCGTGCTTCTGGAGCTCTGTCTGCAACTTTTCTTTATGTGCCTGTGGTTTTTTTTTTTTTCTTTTTTTTTTTTTCCCCCTCTGCAGGCAAGGTAGAGCCAGCTGTGTGGAGCTTTGAGGCCAGCAGCCCAGAGAGAAGCAGTGAAATCCTGGAGCCTAGCTGAAATGAACTGGCCTCCTTGAGCGGGCCCCAGCCCCCGTGCCAGGCCAGGCCTCTGTCCCAGCACTGAGGTAAGACCACCTGAATCCCAGGTTGGGGGCAAAGAGGGTAGAAGGCCTTTTCTTCTGAGGAAACCTCTTCCTCTAAGGCTCAAAGGAAAAGGAGCAGTTGTTTCTGGTACAGTCCAACCGTCAGCTTCCACCTCTGCTTGTTGGGGGGCAAGGTGATCTGATGGCTGAAGAGACTTTGATTTTTCAGAGCACGGCTCATTGACTCTTTTTTTTTCTTTTAAATATATATTTTTAAAAATTAACATATAATGTGTTATTTACCCCAGGGGTACAGGTCTGTGAATCGTCAGGCTTACACACTTCATAGCACTCACCATAGCACATACCCTCGCCCGTGTCCATAACCCCACCACCCTCTCCCTATCCCCGCACACACAACCCTCAGTTTGTTTCATGAGATTAAGAGTCTCGGCTCATGGACTCTTAACAGGGAGTTGTACTTTTTCGATTGCTGGTGAAATTGGAACTCCAAAGGGAGGATGAATTTGCCTTCCAGGTAAGACTGCACCAGATTCAGGTGAACGGCTAAACTTGGGTGCACCTGCTCTGTTCTCCCAGGGAATTTGGGCTCTTAGGAAACTCTCTCTTTCTCTCTCATGCCCAAGGGAGAGAGAATGACAAATGTTGTGGGGAGGTGATTGCAGAGCATTCCACTCAGCTCACTAAAAAATGACTCATTACTCAGGTATGTTCTGATTGCAAAGGTACTATGTGCTCATAAGATATTTGGGAAAATAACAAACGTGGAAGAAAATGAAACATGGCTGAGACCCAACCCCTCTAACAGTCCTTCAGGTAGGTTTCATGATGGCTCCTCTTTCAGCCCCCATAGCACATCTACTCCTCCTGGCAGGAGGCAGAGATGAGGCAGAAAGAACACTCAACTAGGAGCCAGGGGAATTGGCTTCTAGTCCGGAGGCTCTCAGAGAGCTGATTTTTAAATATTCAGGAATTTTGCAAACTGCTTGTTAAACATTGTTGACAGCCGGAAATTGGCCATGGTGAGGAAGTTTTACAGCATGGAAATTAGCTAGTGCTACAAACCAGGGCCTTTTGGTTTCGGAGAATCACATTTCCAGCTTGCTGTACCACCAACAGGCTGGGAGGCATGAAGCAAGTGCTTCCCTGCCCCGTACACCCTTCTCCCTCCTCTCCTGTGCCTCTCCATGAGCACTGGTTGCATGGATGAACAGGAGAGTTCTGGTCTTCTTCCCCGAAGACATGGGCTCCCTGCCCATGGGAGGGGGTTTAGTTGTTTGGTATACCTTTGGTTTATCAGTGGAGAGAAGTCAGCTGGCTCCCCCCGCCTCCCCCAACTTGGCCCTCACTTCTTGGGAAATCTGTGAATTACTGACACCCTTTTATAAGGGCAGATAAAAACTCTCCTTTTACTGACAGACATCTGGGGCATATTTCCTTCCTGGAAAAATCAAGGAGTTGGTCAAAGAAGTGTGAAAAGGAAGCCCCTGTGCTGCTAGATGTGAGAGCCAGGACTGAAATTAGAGCTTTTGACTCTTAAACTCCACGGGGGGTAGGGGGGGTGGGGGGGATGGGATAGAGGGGGGAGGAAAAGAAGGACCCCTTCCTGCCAAATGTGAAATGTAAACAAAAGCCTCTTTCTTCAGGGTCCTGCTGTGGGCAGATGAGAGCTAATTAAATCAGCATAATGAAGTCTCAGCCTCTGCCCTTCTCCCTCTACTTTCAGAGACTTTGGGCTCCCTATGTCCCCCCACCCCCCACCAACCCCTTCATGTATCCGAGAGGAGGGGATGGCGAGAAGGTGGGGGCATCAGTAAATATCAGTTCACCTTGTAGAATTGTAGTTGAGAAAGATTATGAAGGGGAAAGAACTAGAGGGGCCGTTTGGGTTTGGTCCCACACCCTCATTTTAAGAAGCCAGGTCACACAGCTGGTGACTGTTGGAGGCTGAGGGGGAAGGCAGGAGCTCCTGGGAGGCAGAGAACGAGGCTGGTGGAATGGAGATTGCTCAGGAAGCCTCCCAATCACTGAGCCCTTGTATGTGACCAGCAAGGGGACAGGGGGGCCGGTCACCGGGGCCAGCCCTGCCTCCACCATTCTCAGATCCTTGTAGCTGCTGCCACAGCCCCAGCTCCTTCATGCAGCGGGCCCCCTGGTGTGCTTGGAATTAAGACCCCATCCTCATCAGGGATTTGCTTTTCCAGGTCAGTGAAACCAGCTGGGCAGATCTAATTCTGAGGGCTTTTAGGTGTATGGGGAAGGGCAGGGAAGGGTAGGGAAAGCTTAGTCATGGCTCTAGGCACTGTGCTTTGTGCTCTGTTCAGGATCTCACTGAACGACTTTGCAATGACCTAACAGGGTAGGTTTTTCTATTCTCATGAGGCAGAGGTGGAAATGGAGTCTCTCGCACAGGTGAAGAGACTTGACCGAGACTGCAGAGCCCACAAGCGACCGAGATGTAAGCTGAGCCGGGCTGTTACTCACAGCTTCTCAGAATTAGTGGGTGCTCCTCACAGCAAGTTGGCGCTTACATGGGCAGCGGTTCCCAAATGCAGTTCCGATAAGCAGTGTCCCTTCCCTCGGGGTACGCCCTTCCATCTCTGCCGCTCTGTGAACAGGTGTGGGGGAGTGCTTGGAGCTTCACAAAAGGCCACACTGTTCCTCTCAGACACGAGGGCTCTTCAGTCTACACTAAGATAGCGTCAGAGCTGGGAGTAACCATAGAGTTCTGTAGCATAGTTCTCTCACTCAGGTGATACCTTGGGAGGTTAGCTGGGGTGCTGCTGACCGCAGGTCTCTGAATCATCTGGAAGCAGAGGCCCTCTCAAGGGAACATGTCGACGTGGATCTGTTTGGTTTTCCTCCCTGTTTGGATAAGTGATTATTCCTCTGGCAAGAGGGATTTAATCAGCTTCCTAGATACAGTGTACCCAGCCACATATCCTGGCCTGTTGGGGCAAAAGAGAGTTTGGCTCGGCCTTGAGTGTACAGGTATGACAAGGGACAGGGGAGGAGCGCTCCTACATCGTGACTATATATGACATATATGAGCTCATAGTCCTACATCACCTCCAAGAATTCTAACGGGCTCCCAGACCCCTAAAAACAGAATTTTCTGTGCTTACCCTGCTAATGAGGGAACAAAGCAGCAAATGGTGGGCCAGGGTCTTTGGAAGATTGTTGCAGAGGAGGTAGGGCTACGGGGAGGAGGCAGAGTGGCAGAGGGAGAGATTTGGGTGGGGCAGGTGTCTTTGTGGAGCTAGGGTTGACGGGGAAGCAGCATGGACAGTTTCGTAGATAATCAGAATCCTTTTCCTCTCTGGCACCCATCAACTTTAGGAGGAGGAAACGCTCACTTCAGGGGAGGCACTCGGAATGTGAATCAGGGCTGAAAGAGGTCCTTGGAAAGCTGGTCAGTTGGCCTTCATATCTTCCATCTGAGGAAAAGGAGGCCCAGAAAGGGGAAGGGCCTCATCTACGATATGAGTGGAACCGGAGTCTGCTCTCCTGAGTGTCTGGCCAGGGTCCTTCCCACCAAGCTGCTCTAGCTGCACAGGGAAGGATGTTCCCAGGGGCAGGTCCAGCCCTCTTCCTGCCTTGGCCTGTCTGGCCCCAAATCCGTGTGGGGCTGGGTTTGGACGTTGGAGGAATCTGTGGCAATGGCAATCCAGTAGGGAGAGGGTGACCTCTCAGTGAGGCCACAGATCCCTGCAGGTCTATGATGCCAGCCCTTCACCCTCCTCTGTTCACATCCTAGACGCCTTGTGGAGCCACGGGCTATCATTCTGGCTTCTCACTGGAAGTTCACCATTGTTGGAAGACCTCACAATACAGAGAAAAGTGCCCCAGCTTTGAGGATATTTGAACTGAGTTTGAGCCCCGCTTGACCATAGTTGCACGCCTACCTGGCCTTTCTGACTGTTTCCACACCCGTAAAATGGGGGCTGAAATACCCCCACCTTGAGTGAAGATTAATAATTGTTTATGTAATGCTCTTCCCACAAGTAGATGCCTGGTGAGTCGTCCCCATTATTTTTTTCTCACACAGTTCCATTAAGGTCTAATTGACAGACAACATATTGAAACCTTTACAGCTTGGTGAGTTCTGACATATGTATACACTCATGGAATTCTCCCTAGAGCCGAGTTAATGAACACAGCCGTTACCCCCGAAGTCTCCTCCTTCACGGTATCCTTTCCTCCTCCCATCCTGCCTCCCATTCCCAGACAAAGCCTAATCTACGTTCTATCACTATAGTTAGGTCTGCATTTTCTAGGACTTTATGTAAAAGCACAATATAGCACCTGCTTTTCTTACTTTCAACATAATTTTTTAAAGTTTTTATTATTTTAAAAAAGTTTTTATTTAAATTCCAGTGGTTAACCTAAAGTGTAATATTAATTTCAGATGTATAATACAGTGATTCAACACTTCCATACATGACCTGGTACTCATCACAAGAACGCTCTTTAATTATTTGACATTCATCCATGTTGTGTGTATAAATAGTTCATTATTTTATTGGTGAATAACACCCTACTATAAGGAAATAACACTATCTGGTTATCCATTTATTTATTAACAGACAGGTGGGTTGTTACCAATTTTTGGCTATTAAAATAAAGCCAATGTGAGCATTTGTGAAAAAATTTTTTGCGAGGGCCTAGGAATTCTTTTCCCTGACTCAACACCCAAGAGTACAATACTTGGGTCCTATGGTGGGTGTGTGTTTCACATTTTAAGAAGCTGCCCGATATTCTAGAGTGGTTGTACCATTTTCATGAGGGTTTCAGTTGCTCCATTTCCTTGCCAACACTTGGTATGGTCAGTCTTGTGAATTTTTTAGCTATTTTAATAGGTCTGTGGTGGTATTTTGTAATTTTATTTGCATTTCCTTAAATGCTCATTTAAAAAAATTTGTTTGTCCTCTTATGATTGAGTTGGGTTCTTTATATATTCTACAAATAAGTCCTTTATCGGAGAAATCTGAAAATACATTTTCCAATTCCGAGGCTTGCGTGTGGTGAGGGATAATGGCACATAAAGTCTTAATTATAATTCAGTTGAGAAAGTATGTATAGGGAAGTACAAAGAAAGATAAATAGTCTTTAAAAAAAAGGATTTATTTATTTGAGAGAGAGACAGAGAGAACGCGTGCATGAGAAATCTCACAGGGCGGCAGGCAGAGGGGAGAGAATCCCAGGCAGACTCTGCATGGAGCCGGATGCTGAACTCAATCTCACAACCATGAGACCACAACCTGAGCCAAAACCAAGAAGCGGATGCTCACCCAACTGTGCCACCCAGGCATGCCCCCGAAGATCAGTCATCTTAGCACAGGACGTCAGGGGAGCTTCTAGGAGGTGATGGTGTAGGCCAACTGGGTTGTAAAAAGAATGAAGAGTTAGCTAGGTGGAGGGAGGGCCATCTGGGTTGAAGTTTGTCCATGCAGAGGCATGGCAGTATGAAATATCTTGCTGCATGTGAAATTATATGTAATCTAATCGGAGGATTCTGATTTTGGAGAAGGATGTGGGCTGTAATCCCAGCTGCCCTGCTGATAGCCTATGCACCTCTTATTTATTGTGTTTTATTTTGAAACCATCGTAAGTTCACTGGAGCTTGCAAAGATAGCACAGAGACGTCCATGCATCCGTCATTCAGTTTGTTTCAAGGCCTTCATCTTACATAATTAGAGTATAATAGCAAAACCAGGAATGTGAGGTTGGTACAACGTGTGTATGTTTCTATGTCATTTTCTCACATGGGTGGATTAGCAGAGCCACTATTACAATCTGGAGATAGACTCTACCATCACCAGAAAGATCTCCCTCCTGCCATGCTCTCATTGTCACACCGCTGCAGCCCCTCCCCTCTGGGTTGCATCTCTGTGATTTTGGCATTTTGAGAATGTTCTGTACATAGAGACCTACAACATGCAGCCTTCTGAGACTGGCTTGCTTTCAGTCATCATCACACACTTCCGGTCCATCCAGGCGGTTGGATGTATCAATAGTTTGCTCTTTTTTTTGTGACTGAGTGGTGTTTCATGGGATGGATGTACTAGTTTCACTATTGACCTTTCTTGAAGGACGTTGTGGTCATTTCCGGTTTTTGGCTATTACAAATAAAACCGCTCGGAACAATTTTGTACAGGTTTTTGCGTAGATGTAAATTTTTGTTTTTCCAGGATAAATGCCCAGCCGTGCAATTGCTGAGTTGTATGGCGAGCGTAGTTTTAATTTTTTACGAAACTGCCAAATTATTTTTTAGAGCAGCTGTACCATTTAACATTCCGACCAGAAGTGGGAGTGGGAGAGACCCACTTTGCCTACCTCCTTGCCAGCTCTGGGTAGGGTCGTATTTTCATGTTAGCTGTTCGGATATGAGGGCAGTGGTGTCTCATTGCCATCTTAATTTGCATTTGTCTGATCACTGGTTGTGTGACTCTTTATGCACCTTCCCCTCTGGCTATACGAATCTGGACCCTGTACTTTTAGAGAAACAAGAGGAGCTCATGCTGATAACCCCCGTCCCTCATTTCTGGAGCTACCCTGAAGTCTGACTTTTTTGTCCTTTTACCCAGTTAGCAATTCCAGGAGATTTTCTTCATTGTTCTGGGTGGCTCCAGGAAAGTGGTATTTTCTAGAGCTGTGTATTTTTCCAGGGAAGGTTTTTTTTTTTTTTTTTCCTTTACCACAGATGAGCAAACGACCTGTGAGTGTTGATTTTTTATTTATTTATTAATTTTTTTTTACTGTGCTCTGAGGTAAGTTCTCTCTCCCCATCCTGTCCTTCCCTGATACCAGTATGCCAACATGTGTATTTATTGGCAGCCGAGATATAAAAACCTCTGGAATTAGGCCAGGGTGGCTATTTTCTCAGTGTTTGCAGGCCTGAAATGCCAAGGGAATCTGCCATGGCCTCAGGCCTTCCCTGTGATCAGCATTTCACGTTCCTTCACTCACAAATGGGGAGGCAGCTTTAATGTGCTGGGGAAAATGGGCATGTCGCTAACAATTCCATAGCATTTATTCTGTGCCAGGCACCAAGTGCTTTCTACGTAGTTGCTCATTTAAGGCCCACAGCAACCCTGAGTTAAGTGCTATGAATACCCAACTTGACGAATGAGGAAACTAGGGTCTACGAGGTCTCATAGCGAGTACATGGTAAGTTGGGACTTGAACCCAGATGGCTTGGCACCCAAGCCTATCGTTGTTGTCACTGTACTGTACCATCCTGCGAGGACAGGTGGCACCTTGTGTGGAATGCACATTGCTGTTGGAAGCTGCGGGTCTCAGGATCTTCCCTTGGGAACAGGGTGGGGGAGAGGAGGGCATGCTCTGGGTGTCCTCTGGGCTGTCAGCCCTTGGTGATGGGCAGTGGGAAAAAGAATCGCTAGCAAGTGCTTTCCCAGGGGTAAAGGGGCGTTCTTGGAGGCCTGCCCTGGGCATGGGCTGCTGTCCAGGTGTGAGTGAGGCTCGGGCCCTGCGCCACAGTCTTGTGAAGACATGATTCTGTTCCATGATCCTGCTGTGCACCCAGGCCTGGCTCATGCACACTGTGGGCAGAGGTTAGGAGGAGGATGACGTGGAGGCCCTGACCTTGGGCAAAGCACCCACTTCACTGGCCCCCAGACTCTCAACCACCAGTCTGAGCACTGCTAACCTTGAGCAGGCTCTGAAGGGACTCCCCTCCCCAGAGATGACTGAGAAGGATCTTGGCCTTTCCAGCCTGACCGATCTGGGTTCTGGTTGCAAAACCTCTGTTTCCACCTGTAAACAGGACAATAACCATATCTAGTGTCTAGATTGTAGGCGAAGAGGGGCTCTGTTGTGAATTGCCCTAAAGAATGTTGGTTCCCTCATCTTCTCTCCATGGGGCCCTTTCCAATCTTAAATATGCAGCTTCATGGTGGTACTGCCCTGAAAGAAAATGGGTGTGTGTCCCTTGTCCTAATTCAGTTGGCGAAGAGTGTCCATTCACTTGGTCAGTCAGCTCAGTTGGCTCTTTCGTGACCCTCTACCATGTGCTTACTTCTGTAATAGGCCTTGGGAACCCAAGAGCCGGCTCCTTGACCTCACGTAGCATATGGGCTACACAGAGAGACAAATATTAGTTAAATAATAGCCTAGCTGAGTGTGACATCATGAACTGTGGCGTTTCTGTGGAGGAGGCTCACGGGTACTGAGTGAGAGAGCCGCAGTCTGAGGCTGGAAGACTTCCTCAGGGGAGCGATTCTGATCTGGGTCGGATTCTTTAACCTCGTTCCACTGAAAAGTACCGTGTGGAATGTTCTGTAGGATCGGCTCACTTGACACTGTGTCCTGCTGACTGACCCGTAGCCTGGCCACCCTGATGTTCTCTCCACCCCAGAAGCCTCACTGTTCTGGGAGGTTCCCCAGACCCAACCATTGGCAGTTGCTGCTGACCCATGGGGGCTAACACGGAACTCAGAGCCACACCTTACAGGCTGGTTTGTTTTTAAGGCTGTTTGTCGTTAAGTGTGCTTGTGACTCAGGGTGTTACTCAGCTGAATGTAGTACGCTACCATGAAATCACATAGTTTTTAAAACAACTTTACTGAGGCACAATTCAGATGTCATGAAATTAACTTCCTTTAAGTGTAAATTCAAGGACTTTTAGCACATGTCCTGGGTTGTGCCACCATCATCACTTGTTGGAGGGGTCATTCATCATCATATGGAAAAGGCAAGAAAATTATTTTTTGTATGGAAATCATTCCGGAATTACTTTTTCTGGAGTTAGTTCTGTGCTCCCAGCAGGAGGATCTCATTAATTCATTCAATTAGTATTTACAGAGTGGCTGCTGGAGCCCACAGCGGGGCTAGGTGCAAAGGGGAGGAGAGACATGGTGGCAAGGGCAGTTTTCCTGTGGTCGGCAAGCTTCCTACTGAAGACACACTGTTCTGTGTAGCCTGCCTGCAGGCGTGGGTCTCAGCAGGCCAGGTGTTTGCTTTCCTCCCTGTGGCTCGTCACTGAGGACAACACAAGGGCCTTGCTTTTGCAATATTGACATATTGAAAATACTAGTGGAGCCGAGAGAGGGAAGTGTACTCTCCGACATCTGCAAACAGCTCTAGGCTTTGCCAAGCCTGAATGCAGGACCTGCAAAGGAGGAGAGTGGGTGTGCTGTTGACAGTGCAAAGATTCCACTGGTGGAACTGGGGTGAGCAGTGAGGGTGCCTGAGGGAAGAAAGGACCAGGAGCAAAGTCAGGGCAGGGGGCTCAGGTGAATTCAGGGAGTAGTGGTTCATTAGGTCCCCTACAGCTTCAGGGCACATTTGCATATAGTGGAGTGTTGCTAGGAGACTTGGGGTGGAGTGGAGGTGAGGAATTTGGGCTTAGTGGAACAAACATGGAAGATGCCGTTTTGTCTCCAAGGAGGGGCCTAATTGTCCAGAGTTGGACTTGGAGCATAGACTTGCATGTAGAGAGAGATGGGAGGAAGGTGCGGTGCAAGAGGCTACTGTGAGGGCCCTAGTATCAGGGGATGTGGACCTGACTTTGGCTGGGCCAGTGGGGTGAGGAAGGAAGAAGTGGAGGGGAGAGAAGTTTCTATCAGAGGAGAGGAGAACGTCTCCCTGCTCCAGATGCTTCTCTTGGGGTCCAAACCTACCTTGCCCACCTGCCTCTTGCACTTCAACTAATCCCTCACAATCAGCTTGTTCAACACCAGACCCGCCGGCTCCTCCCCACACGGTCTTCTCCTTGGTGGCTGTGCTTTTCTCCCCTCCACGTCTCCATCCCATTCTTCTTGCCCAGGAGGAAGGAGAGGAGCCAGAATGCAGAACACTACCTGCAGGAGGCAGTGCCATAGAAGGGGATGGTGAGAGATTTCCAGAGAGGGAAGGGCCAAATGCCAAAGATGGACACTGAAGAAGGGCTGGGGACTCAGGGCCGGTAGTGGCCAGGCAAGCCATGTGCCTTAGGTGCCGAATTTAAGAAGGCACCAGCCCTGCACTCACCTGACCCCGAGGGTGTGGGCCTCCTTAAATTTTGCACTCCAGGTGCCTCCCTTGCCTTACTCTAGTCCTGGACTAGGTTCCTGGAGAGAACTGGTCTTTGGGAGAACACTGGTGATCTAGGACAAAGCAATGCCTTTCAACGGAGTCAGGATGGCAGGATGAAGAAACTGTAGAACAGTTTCTTCAGAAGAAAGCCTTCTGTGGGAAGCTTCTTGAAGCTGTGTGAGGGCCTATGTGTCTCTCTCTTCCCCACCCCCAAGAAGGCACCTCGGGGTCTCCACGGACTTTCTAGGGTTCCTGGAGCATAGTTTGAAGAGCACAGATCAGCTCCAACCCTCATAAGGTTCTAAGACCCACAGAAATGCACAACTTTCCAAGGCCACACAGGCAGGTAGGTGTGACCTTAGAGGTCTCCCTATACTTTCTTTTGGCTCATTATCTTCAGTTTTACACTCTCTTTTTATTCCCCCCCAATGTCCTTCCCTGCTCCATATGAATTAGAAATAATTGATACTGAGGGTCAGAAGATACTTGAAGACTGTAGTCCGAGCAGTCCCTTTATTGAGTGCCTGCTACCTACCAAGCACTATTTTTAGGGGCTTTTACATTCATTGTTTTAATTCTGTAAGAACCTTTCCGAGTAGATGTCATAATCCCATTTACCTGATGAGGAAACTGAAGCTCAGAGAGAACAAACACTTGCCTATATTTGCAGAGTTACCCAGGTGCTCTTGTGTCCAAAGCCTGTTTTCTTTCTCACACTACGTCTTTCTTCAGTCATTCAGACTGACCAAGCCTTGCTACCAGGCACTGGATTTGGTGCTACTGTAGTACAAAGGAGACGGAACCCTGTTAAGCCCCACCCTGCTTGCAAGGGTCGTGGGCCAGCTGTTCGTATGTCTCCTGTCACAGGTGTCTCTGGGCTGCCTGGGGTGGTCGCAGGGATTTCTGGATGAAATCCATGGCCCCATTCACTCCCCAGTCAGCAAGTCATGTAGGCTCTTTTCTCTGTGCCCCTGGGATTCTGGAACATTCCACCAACACACATTCAGGCAATACAGTCAGTTTGCTCTGCAAGAAGCTTGACCCCCCCGCCCCCCCTGCCCCGTTTCCCTGCCTTTATTGGCATTTATCACCAGTAGTTTCCTTCGGCCCCCCACCCGCCTAGCAGAGCTCTGATTCACTTCCATGATTTAGCCCTGATAAAGGCAAGTTATTTTGGCCTCTTCTGCCCTCAGCCCCGGTGAGAATTTGGACCCAGTGTTTTCACTTGTCACGTCAGAATGTTTGCCAGAGTTTGCGGAAAAAGGCCTGTATTATTCATGTCCTTGCCAGGAACAGCTGTGCCCTGCCAGCTTGTCATGTGAGCCCGAGGAGCTATCCCAGGAGCACGGCCCACAGCCCCCCGGGGCCCGCCGGCTCAGGTGGGAAATACGATCCACTCTGACAGAAACAGCAAACAGTCAAGGAGGTCAGAAAGCAACTTGGAAGGGACTGATTAGGGCCTCCCCTAGGAATTCGCTGCAGCCCAGCGTGTGTCTGGTGAGGGTGTGTTGAGGGAGTGGGGAGAGGGGGGCGCTGATTCCATCCTTTGCTCTGTGGAACCCATTCTACACCTCCCTCCTCCACAAGATAAAAGCGAGGCGGTTAAACAGTTTAGTAATATCTAGAGGTGCCCAGGACACTGTGCTGCTCACTTGAAACAAACCCTCAGAACAGTCTTTGAGGTGGGGCTGATCTCCATTTAATGGATGAGGAAACAGCCTCAGGGAGATCAAGTGCATGATCTGAGGTCATGCAGGCAGTAAGGGGTGGAGGGTGGGATCTGAACCCAGGTCTGTCAGGCTCCTTTCAGTGAGCCTCCAGACACGAAATGACATCTCTCCCCCTCCCCGCCCGCCGCCGGCTCACCTGCAGGTTGTCCCTGCAGTCTGTCCCAACTGTGTCTCTTACCTTCCTCTCTTCCCATCATTCTGTACATGGAAATCCAATTTCTGAAGCTTGGTGTTCCCATGGGGACTTGACTAGAGTTTAGGACCCACCAGGTCAGTGGTTGGTGGGACTGAAGGTCAGACCAGGGGTGAGGAAAGATGGCCTCTGGCACTTTCTCCTCTCTCAACTGAAATGGCTCCTCTTCACACTCTATCGAAGCCCTTTTTAGTGCCAGGAACTCAATGCTGAGTTTAGAGAAAATCGTAATATCCCTTGCTTGCTTAGAAAAACTCCACTGATTTGAGAGGCAGGGCAGGGGGTTGTGGGGGTAGGGAAGGAAAAAATGAAACAAGATGGGATTGGGAGGGAGACAAACCATAAGAGACTCAATCCCACAAACTAAGGGTTTTTGGGGGGGCGGGGAGAGGGTGGCTGGGTTATGCACACTGGGAGGGATGTGCTATGGTGAGTGCTGTGAAATGTGTAAGCCTGATGATTCGCAGACCTGTACCCCCAGGGCAAATAATACATTATATGTTATTAAAAATAATTTTAAAAAAGGAACAACAACAACAACAAAAAAAAATCCAAACTCCACCAGTCCCAGTTTCTTTCAGGATCAATTGGGACTTGAAACGCTTAGGTCTGGTGCAGATAATCCTGTTGAATCCCATCTCCCATCACTGCAGCCTTATACCCTCACCCCTCATAGCTTCTCACCATTCCTTGATACAATGAGCCTGCTTTCATGGCTAAGCCTCCGGATTACCATTCTCTCTGCTGGGTATGCCTTTTTCTGCCTGTTAAACTCCTATTCATCCTTCAGAACCCAGGACGAACATTACCTTTCCTGGCTTCCCCTAGTGGAGTTGGTACCACCCCAGACTTTAGTTCTGAAGACCTTACATGGGTTTACATCTACCATTTTATGGCTCTTTCTCTTCCTTGAAGGCTCCAGGGGCAGGGGCTGGCCCCTGTTTACCCTGTAGCACCTGTCCTTAGTGCATATTTGTGTGAACAAATGAATGGGGGCTCATTAATGAACTATGTGCTAATGTGTGAGTCATAGGTAACTCCACTTTAAGTACAAGGTCGAGGGACTTCAGCGAGAGGTGGTGGGTTAAGGGGTGCTGGGGTGCTGAGTTGACTGTGAGCTGGGTACTGTGCTAAGAGCACTATTGCAGATAAGCCCTGCAGTGAAGAGGGGGTTCTCCCAGAGGGTGAGAAGACCTTGCAAAGCTTCGAAGTTGTGAAGCATAGCATAGCATGCCCTGTTCCCCAGGCCAGCCTCTCCAACTCTACACCCAGCCTGCCTCCGGGAGGGGAGCTCCTTAGGGCTGGGCTGGGTGCAGACCTGGAGCAAGAGTGGGGATTCTGGATGATCCCCCAAGGATAGGGAACAGGGATATGTAGGTCATTCTGTGCCCCTAAGCCTCCTGCCCATTTAATTCCTCCTTCTCCTCCTGCTGGTTGTAGGCATTTATGTTTTACCCAGGGTCAGATCTGCATTTAAATCCTGGTCTCAGACACTTTAAACGCGAATGGTGTAGCACTGAGCAAAAATACTAGCATGGCTGTTTTTATTTTTAAATTTTTTAAAAATTTTACTTCCAGTATTGCTAACATACAGTGTTATTAGGTTCAGGTTTACAATACAGTGATTAAACAGTTCTCTACATGTCTTGGTCCTCAACTCGACCAGTGTACTTTTTTATTTATTTTTTTTAACGACTGGTATACTCTTTTAAATTTTTTCTTTTTAGGATTTTATTTATTTATTTGACAGACAGAGATCAGAAGTAGGCAGAGAGGCAGGGAGAGAGAGAGGGGGAAGCAGGCTCCCCACTGAGCAGAGAGCCCAATGCGGGGCTCGATACCAGGACTCCGGGACCATGACCTGAGCCGAAGGCAGAGGCTTTAACCCACTGAGCCACCCAGGCGCCCCACGACTGGTATACTCTTTTTTTTTTTTTTTTTAAAGATTCTATTTATTTATTTGACAGAGAGAAATTACAAGTACACTGAGAGGCAGGCAGAGAGAGAGAGAAGGAAGCAGGCTCCCTGCCGAGCAGAGAGCCCGATGCGGGACTCGATCCCAGGACCCTGAGATCATGACCTGAGCCGAAGGCAGTGGCTTAACCCACTGAGCCACCCAGGCGCCCCACGACTGGTATACTCTTAATCCCAATCATCTACTTCCCCCATCCCTTCACCAACCTCCACCCTGATAACCATCAATTTGTTCCCTGTAATTAAGACTCTGTTTCTTGGTTTGTTTCTTTTTCCTTTGTTCATTTGTTCTGATTCTTAAATTCCACACGAGTGAAAAAAATCTATGGTATTTGTCTTCATCCGACTGACTTATTTCAATTAGCGTTATACCCTCTAGGTCCATTAGGGTTACGATTTTTTTAGGATTATTAGGACGAGTGATGACGCCACTCTGGGAAGACTGTGTGCTAAGATATCTAATTTATTCTTTTGCCTATCTTGCAGGTAGGTATACGCTGTTATCATTCTGAAATCACAGGTCCTTAACGGAGGTTCAGAGAGACTCCACAAGCTGCCCAGGGTCCCATAGTGAGAAAACGACAGAGGCATAGAGTGGACCCAGGTGTCCCATTACCTGATTCTACCTGATCTACTTACTACGTCATCAGTCTCTAATCTGAGCGATCCTAAGAATCACCTGGAGCTCTTGTTGAAGGAGCCATTCCCAGGCTCTGTATCAGATTTTGATGAAGCCCGCTTTGCCAGGGTTGTGGGGGGGACAGCTGGAAAGCAGAGGTTGCAACAGGTACCCAGGATGAGGTTAGGATCTGGCAAGTTTAGGAAACATGGAATTGTACTTTCCTGCCAGTAAGGTGTGGCATCTGGTTGGCTGGGAGTATTGTGACATGAATGGATGGAAAGGATATATTACTGTGAAAAGCTTTTCATCTCTTAAAAGCTCATTAGGCCTACAAGTAGATCTTAAAGATAGGGGTTAAGGGAAGTAAATTCTGGATCAGTCAGTCTACATTCTAAACCTCTAAAGTCCAAACCGTCTGCAGATGGAATGAGCTGCCTTCAAAGGTCCCTATTGATGGTGATCAAGCAACCAGTGACCCCATGTGTCAAGTGCGCTGGTCGAGAGGTTGGCTCTTTGAGGACCTGGTGCCCAGTCAGCCTCTGCGCTGTTTATGCATGCACTGAGGAGTTGTTCCTGGCTCTGTCGTATTAATGTTCTGATGGAGGTGGGGTGGAACAGCTATGCAAATTCAGGAAGGATCCCGACTCCCAGAGGGAAAGCAGGGAGGTAGGGATGGCAGAGGCCAGAATGAATTGGTATCGCGGGACCATCACTCCCTGCTTTGTGCCCAGGGAAACCTGCACTGCGGTTTCCTCTGTAGCCTCAGAGTCTCCAGACGCTCAGTCCCCGGCCACGAGGGCACAGAATACTTCCTTTCCTTTAGGGATTGATGGTGAACTGAGGTATGTCTCTTCTCCATAGGTCTGGGTCTTGCCTCTGTTTTTAAGTTCTTAAGGTCAATCCTGTGGGCATCTAAATTATAGGACGTAGGGAGTATTGTCCCTTCAGAACCTGGAGAATAGCTCGAGCTCTATCCTGTTTTCAACCTCAGCCTCGTTGCCAAAACTCAGCAACGGCTTTCCTAGACACCAAGAGCATCTGTGAGACTCCACTAAAAGCTGATGGAAACCTACTGAATAGTTGTCTCGGATGATTTCATTTCTAAGAGCCACGATAATAGCTGCCACTTTGAACACTGGTTGTGTGTTGGTGCTTTATATATCTTTTTAAATCTAATCTTTGCAGCAGCCTTGTGGTACAGGTAACTCTGTCCCTTTTTACAGATGAATCAACGAGACTCAGAGATTCAGCTGAGTTGCCCTAGGTGACAGAGTTAGGAAGCAATGGACTGGGACTTCAGACCTATGTTTGTGTGACTCACAAATTAGAATTTATTATGCCTATACCCTTTCGTCTCATTGGAATGATAGGAGGGTTTGCTTCTCTCCTTGAGGAGGTCAGTTAGGGATTGGTTGCCCTTATTGGAGATGGAGCACAAAGATAACATTCAGAGTGCATCAAAGGGATGGCTGATCCCTGCTTTCAAGTCTGAAGTCAACCCAACAGTTATGAATGTGGATAACCATGACCTTCCTCTAGCTGTTTCTTGGTGATGGCAGCAGAGAAATTTCTGGTCCCTCATGACCCTGCTTGAGGCTCCATCCTGGCCAGAGTTGTTGGGGAGTGTGTGTCTGCACACTGCTGGGCTCTGGGGCAAGGATGTTGGGGACCAGGAGTCTGACTGCTCATGAGTGATGACAGCTGGAAGATGAGATGGGAGGAAGGGAGCATGAGCTGTGCACCATTGAATCAACCTGAGCTTGAGACCAAGGGATACCTGTGTGATTAACTTGAACAAGGAGACCACTGGAGCCCCCATCTCTGTCTGCCAAACACAAGGAAACTGCATTTCTGGTACACAGATCTGATGTGTTAGAGAAACAAAAATCCCCCAAGGGAGGTGAGGGACTTTGAGGACTCTTTCCAGTTCAAGCTCTGTTTTCCCTGAACATATTGTACTTTTTGGCTCTATATCTCATGCATATTCCTGTTAAGATGGAGGGTCTTCCCCCACATTCCCCTTTTTTACTGCCTATTGGCCATCTTTTCTTCCACCAGCTTCTTTGGCCTCCATCTTGAGGTGGGTGCTCTCATGCACTGCCCCTTTGTTCTGTTATCTCTCTGAACCCTGATGAAGCCCTCCGTGGCTGGCTTCACTTCCCCACCTTCTGCTTAAAACCCTTGTTCCCATCTTTCCTTTTTGAAGGCTTCTGGCTATAGCCAGCCATTTCTATAATAGTTCCTGTCTTCATTTCTAATCTAGCAGAGGTGGTGTCTTATTCTTGGAGTTATGTAAATAAGGGTCACATTAGACAGCTTGCCCTCCTTTTATAGTGGTCTCATTGCATTTATTCAGCTGTTTTATTTTCTGCCTCGGTGTGTCTAAGTTTTTCTCTCAAAACTCCTCGTGGGTGGGGACTATAGTTTTTGTGGGGATAGTGATGATTGTATTTTAATTTCAGT
Organism: Mustela erminea; assembly: GCF_009829155.1. NCBI lineage: Eukaryota > Metazoa > Chordata > Mammalia > Carnivora > Mustelidae > Mustela > Mustela erminea. Next base: position 111,528,647 of record NC_045614.1, on the reverse strand, counting down.
GTTTGGCAGGTAATAGTAGCCAATAAAATTGTTTCTTCATTTGATCGACTGATGGTAGTTGGATACTTACCATGGCCTGTGCCCTGCACCAAAGGAACCAGGGATAGGGAGCTAATTATGACTTAGTGGTTGAAATGCTTATAGTTTTAAGGGATGAGAGACACAGAAGCAAACTAAAACTATTTGAATTTGATTTGAACTATAATTGAGGTTTAGTAAAATTCACTGGGAGCTCAGGTGAGAAATAACAAGAAGAGAGAGATGGAGACAGACTTAAGAAGAGTTTTGAGAATAGAAATAGAACTTTATTTCCTATTTGTCACAGCTGGTGTGACAAATCGACCACGAACGTGAGGGTAAGAGGATGAAGAAAAGAAGTTAAGAGACAAAGAGATGGGGGCAGGGGGAGCACTGAGGAGGATGTCCAACAGTACTAAGTTTATTCAAAGCATTAAGGCCATATATATAGTGATAGGAGAAGCAGTACATCTGTGTCTAGTTAAACAGCCACAAGTTCCCATAAGTTTCACATTTAACTATAAGCAGACCTCGTGACACCAAACGGCTGATGATAGTACAATTGTTCTGTATTGATACAGCAAACCTGAAAGTAATTTATGAGCAGTATTAGGGCAGCAAGGACCAGCAATGAACTTTTGACCCCCAACCGAATTATTCTCATTTGTTTAGCAAGCGTGTGGGAAGTCATGTAGGCGAGCGCACAACACATAACACAGACCCTTTCTCAGTGCTACTCAACTTTTCCTGTCCTAAACCTTTTGTTAGGTTATTCAGACTTTAAAGGAGGCACAAGTCAGGGCCTGGTTTGGTCCTCGTCTCAAGCCTTATTGCGGCCTCCCACACCTATTTAGTTTGATTTGTATGTTTAAAGGCTTGTTCTAGGGGCAGTGAGGTACCAGGATGAGCAAGTGACCCAGGAGCACTTGGGGAGAAGAATGGGTTGAATACAGGGTAGGAAAGAAGGAGAAGTTGAAGATCCTGGGCTTAGGGAGATAGTAAGAGCTGGGGGGAGTGAGAGAGAGGTTTTAATTGCTTAGGTATCTTGTGTGCTGATTACTGTGTGTGTGTTGGTGGGGGGTGGTTAGTTAACATGAATTGCCTCATTTTTCCACCCATAAAGCCCCAGAAGAGGTAGGTTCTTTCATTTTCTCCATTTTACAGGTGAGGAGACATGCTCAGAACAGTTGAGTAGCTTGTTGAAGATCACACAGCTAGAAAGTTCTAGAGTCAGGTTTAAACCCAGGAGCTCTTGCTTCAGAGCAAACACCCTAGAACAACTCAGCCAACTGGTCCAGCACCTCCAAAGGGCCCTCAGTACCCATCGCTCCCAAATTTGTACCTCCAGCCTGGACCTTTCTCCTGCCCTCTGACTCCACCTTGGGCTGCCTGTTTGCCCTCCACTTGATGGTGTGATCTCAAAACCACAATACCCCAAACTGAACTTCAGCTCTTCCCTCCTCTCCCCTTTTCTACTCAGAGCAGCACCAACCTTCCAGCTGCTTCAGCCCTAAACCTTGGAGTCACCCTTGACCTTTATCTCACATCCACATCAAATTCATCAGACTTGAGTTTCAGAGCACACCTGAAATCTGTTGCTTCTCAGCACCTCCACACTCTAAGCTATGGGCATCTGGCACTGGGATCTCTCTAGGGATCTCCTGATGGTCTGCCTGCTTTTACCCTTGACCCCTCTCACTATCCCCACGTGGCAGCCTGAACAGGCCTGGCAACATGGAGTCAGATCAGGTTGCTTTCTTGCCAGACCCTACAGTGCTTCTAACTTTGACTTAGAATAACAGCCACAATCCTTACCATGACCTGTAAGGCACTAGCCGATCTCTTCCACCCACCCACCCAGTTGTCTCTGTCCCTCTGGGATCCCCTCCCTCTGTCCCCTTCCCCTGGTACCTTGTCTTCTGGCCAGAACACACCCATGCACTTCTGCCTCAAATGCTCTTCCTAAGATACTGCGGGGCTCACTCCTTCACTACCTGTAATTCCTTGCTGGAATGTTCTCTTCTCATTGAGACCTACTCTGACCTTTTTAAAATGGAAACTTGCCTCAAGCCTGCAAGCCTTGCCTCAAGCCTTCCGATCTTCCCCTTCCCAAGCCCTGCTCTGCTTTGTTTCCCATAGCACTTAGTATCCTCTCATATACTAAATAATATATTACACTTATGGGTTTTTTTGGTGTTTCACTCTGCCCTCTAAGTGCAATGATCTTTATCTGCTGCGTCCTAAGGCACTAAGAGTTTTGCTGAGGACATAGTGGCTCATGCATTTAAGAAAATGAGTAACTGTAGAGTGCAAAGTTTCTGTACAGGTGTTTTTAAAAGATGTGGTCTGGATCTGAAGGAGGTGCCAGAAGGGCTGGCCCCATGGATGCAGGAATTGTCTGGAAGGGGGTAGAGAGTGAGCAGAGCCCCTGCTGAGGCCGGACCCCTGGGGATGTGAGCATTTCAGGGTCGCTCTGGAAGCTGCTCAGCAGAGGAGGCTGAGATGGGAAGGGAGGAAGGAAGTGGGAAGTATGCTTGTTAGACTTTAGAAGGAAGGGGTTTGAAGGAGACCTGGAGAGGCCTCACAAGGTACACGCTGGAGAGGAACTTTCAGATTTTGCAATTAGAAATGCAGTCTCAGGGGAATGATGTGCGCCAAGTTCAATTATTTGAGGAACAAGTGGAAAGAGGGGAAGTGTAAGTAACTCAGAAAGCCCTGCTATGAGGAAGGAGAGATTAGGTGGCTGTTTGAGGAAGTGATTTGTCTAGGGGCAGTGAGGTACCAGGACTTGTTTTTAGCTGTAAAAAACACTCTTTGGGGGGGTGGGTGGATGAGTGGGTGAGTGGGTGAGGAAGTGATACAGAGTAAACTAATAGTTTATGTGGAGTTAAGCTAATAACATCCAGACTGACAGGACATAGTGCAAATTATACTTGTCCTTGCCAAAGAGCTGCTGCTCAGTCCAGCCCCCCAGCACCCTGCCTGGCGCACAGTAGGTCCACAATAAATAGTCATTGACTACAGAATGAACTCCTGTAGACCTCAGTGACCGTTCCCTGTATCAGCAGCAACAACTACAAAATAACAAGGATGTCTAATGTAGGGAGATCACTTTTTGACCCACTGACTGTTGGCTCCTGGCATTTCTCTCCCTGAAACTCCACCTTCCTGAGCGCTTTGAGCAGCTGTGTTTGGTTATACTTTGGGTTCCTTTACTGCACAGGGGCTCTGTTTTTAAGAGGTCTATCTTCGGGTGACTCATTTGGATGACTAGAATGACAAGTTAGTGAGCAGTTTCACATGGATGTAAAGACTGTGATGGTGTCTTGGTCTGTTCAGGCTGCTGTAACAAAATACCAGACTGGGCGGCTTAGACAACAGAAACTTACTCTTCATGGCTTTGGAGGCGGGGAGTGTGAGATCCAGGTGCCAGTGTGGTGACATTCCAGTGAGAGCTCACTTCCTCCTTCCTCCTTCTCACTGAGAGCGGAGCTCTCTGGGGGCCTCTGTTATAAGAGCCCTAATCCCATTCCTGAAGGCTCCGCCCTCATGACCTCATCACCTCCTAATACCTTCATGACTAGGGGTTAAGATGATCTCAGGGTCCTGGGATCGAGCCCCACATCGGACTCTCTGCTCAGCAGGGAGCCTGCTTCCCTTCCTCTCTCTGCCTGCCTCTCTGCCTACTTGTGATCTCTCTCTGTCAAATAAATAAATAAAAATATTTATTACAAAAAAAAAAAAAGATTTCAACATTGAATTTGAGTGTGGGGGGGAAGGGGAATGCAAACACTCAAACCAAAGCTTATGGGGATTCCTGGGAAATAGGAGGAACGAAAGGACTGGCCAGGGTGGCAGGAAGATCTGTGTGCTATTGTTCAGAGCCTGGCATTGGACCACCTTTGTCTCACACCAAGTTGTGCCACCTCTCTGGGAGTGGGATTTCGAGTTTGCTTTCTTTGGATTTTATAAAAAGAAGAGTGTCAGGAAAGGAACCATGATTTTAATATATCCAGAGCCAAAGCCTTTCTTCTTCTTCTTCTCTCCCCCTTGCCCTTTTCAAAACGTGACATGCAAAGCATGCTGGGTTAATTCCCTAGTGGTGACAAATGACCTAAAGTTCAGAGATGTCCTGGGAGAGAAGAAAATGAGTTGACTCCTCTTTAAATCCTATCTTCTCTGAAAAGAGAAAGATTGGTAGACTGCATAGGAAAGAGTGAAAGAAAAAAATAATCACTAATGTTTATTAAATATCCTATGTGCCTGAAGCTATGCTAGTCCCATATGCACCTCACCTCCATCCTATTAGCTGATGGGCATTAAGTCAGTATTTTTCATAACCTACCCAAGGTCTCACAGCCAACAAAGGGCAGAGAGGCTGGAATAAGCCCCAGGAAAGAAAATGGAAATCTGTGGCTAAAAAGAGACTAATGTAAGAAATGTAGCTGCTTGAAGTCAGCCTGAGTCCCTAGTGCCCAGCCCAGTGTCTTATTCTTAGGAAAATTTTGAGAAATACTTACCAAAGGCATGGTGAGTTGACTGAATGAATTGCCAGGACCCTGAGAAAACCCATAAATATTTTGCTCAAGTGCCACTGGAGGTCTTTGTTGTCTTCTGTGGAATGGGACAAACCAAGGGAGAGAGAAATAGAATTTAAATTTTCAAAAGGTGTAATTATGAACCATCAGCATTAGGCAATAACTGAAATGTCTTATGTACATGCACAGCAGACGGTAGCACTTGATAATGAGAACTATGGTACTTAAGGGAATTATTAATTATTAAATAAATCTAGCCCACTGCTTCTTCTCACCCTGGGACATGAGACATTGAGTTCCAAGGCTTAAGACTTTTCAATTGGGAGCTCATATTAAAAGGCCCTCTAGCTTCTCTCTATCTATAATGTCTTGTTACAAAAGATAGTATCTCTCCCAGTTGGCAGTCCTGCACAACTTCTTGTACCTTAGTTTAGTGGCTTTTTGTGTGGTCTACGCCATGAAACTTGTGTATGGTCCCATAACCTACATTTTGAAGACCATCCTAAGTATCCCCTCAAGGGCAGACATGTGAAGTCATATCAAAAGACATGTTGATTAGGATGATAGTTATCTTAGAAATCTTCTATCCAACAATAAGCATCTTTATATCCTCAGTAACTGAGGGTTTCTATTCTCAGGAACAAGATGGGAGATGTGGATTGCAGGGTGTTTCCATTGGCTCAGCTGTACTCCCTCCATGGTCGTCACTAACAAATGCTAGTTGGTGTCGGGAGGATAGTTCTTGTCTTCAACTCTAACCCGTGATTTAGAGGAATACAGAGAGAGGGCTTGCTGATTTATGGATAACTTATAGCCATCATTAGTGGTAGCACACTTTGCGTGTGCCACGGTCAAGGTTCTGGATAAGCTTTACAGGCTAAGAGAGGATCAAAGTGTAGAAAGCAAGGACAGACAGGATCATGTGTGAGCTCCAAATACGGATGGCACAAGTAAGGAGACCAGCTGGGTATGGCTGGAGAGGAGGACTTGGAAAATGAACTTGATTTCAGTGGTGCTCAACCGAGGGTCATTAGCATGAGACTGCTAAAAGTAACCAAAAATTCTTGATATTTGCATTGTAGAGGTGTAGTCAGTTTCCTGTTCTATACTAGTTGGGCCACACCTGGAAACTATGTGTAGTTCTATTCAGGGTGATATGGACAAATGAGAGTGGGCCCTGAGGCAGGTAAGAGGAAAGGTTTAGAGCTGAGACCATGTTTTTGAAGGAATGGTTCGAAGAAGGACAATCTTCAACCTGAATAAGAGAAGGTTTAGGGGACTGTAAAAGTCTTAAAGGATGTCCCTAAGAAAAAAAGAACAGACGCGTGCTTTCCTCTAGAGAGTAGAATTAGAATGAGCAGGTGAAGGGTGAGAGGTGCAGGAGTGAAGCCCAATGTAAGTAAAAAGTTTTCCAGAATTAGTATTTCACTCTTTGTGGCTTGGCTGCCTTGGAAGAAGAGATTATCATAATTCCAGGTATGAAAGAAGATGCTGGCTGGCTGGCCATTTTTTGTTGCTATCGAGGGGGGAGTTCATTCATCAGGGGACAGGTTGACCACCTGACTGTCCACTGAGGTCATTTTTTAAAAAAAAGATTTTATTTATTTATTTGACAGAGATCACAAATAGAGAGGCAGGCGGGGGTGGGGGTGGGGAGCAGGCTCCCTGCTGGGCAGAGAGCCCGATGCGGGGCTTGATCCCAGGACCCTAAGATCATGACCTGAGCTGAAGGCAGAGGCTTAACCCACTGAGCCACCCAGGCGCCCCCACTGAGATCATTTTTAACTGTAATGCTATGTCGTAGGGCACAGAGAATGTTTAGGCCCCATATGCTGTGTTCATAACAGTGCTGGTGATTTGATAGGCAGGGGACGTGTAGAGCACTTGAGCTTTTGATGAAGAGCTAATGACCGAAATCTTCCTGTACATACTTGACTTTCTCTGTGATGAATAAAAATTAGAATCCCAAAGTGCCCATTGGGTAGCATGACTCAGAGCACTTGAATTTGAGTTTCTTCTCCACAGGATCTCAGGGACTGTTGGGATCTCCCGGATGTCCTTTCAGCACCATTCCAGCTGTCCACATCCTACACATCCTTCCAGGTCCAACATTATTTCTTCACAGAAAACCTTCTCTTCTCTGCCCTTATTTGTAGGGGGGTTCTTTCTTCTGTGTGCTCTAAACATGGACTTCGGAGTTGGGTTTGAATTCCAGCTTTATTCTAGCTGCATGCATGACCTTGGTCATGGTGCTTAGTCCTTTGTGTAAAGATACTCATCTCTAAATGTAGGTGACTTGCATTAACCTTGCGAGATCATTGTGATAATTGGAGAGAGACAAATTTGCCTTGCACAGCACCTAACATATAATTTATGTTCAGTCAGTGGTGTTGATATTTATGATGATGTATTTTTTTTAAAGACTTTTTTATGTATTTGAGAGAGAGAGAGACTCTGTGTTGGGGGGGTCAGAGAAAGAGAGAGAGAGGGAGAGAGAGAGAGAATGAATCTCAAGCAGACTCCACTTCGAATATGGAATCCAACATGGGGCTCTATCCCAGAGCCCTGAGATCATGACCTGAGCTGAAATCAAGTTAGCTGGCCAACCCACTGAGCCACCCAGGCACCCCTATAATGATATATGGATTGACATTAGGAAACTGACCCCTGGATTCAACTACCTGTGAGTAGCTACTTGGAATGAAGAACCAAGTCCCTGTCTCTTAAACCACTGGAGTCCTTTCCCACAACTTGGTCTTTCCTGATTGCCTCTAAAAATTCCAATTATACACACCAGGTCCTGGCTTTATCTGGAACCAGCTTACTCAGGTACTTGACCCAGTGAGTTCTTCATCACTGCCTGTCACGGTTGCCTGCCTCCCCACATTCTCTGCCCCGCTTTTAGGTCAGCTGCAAATAGCTGGGCAGGGTTTCACAGTATTGTTATGAATTGCCACGTCACACTCCTATCCTGTGCACCTGGTGGTAACTAATTCTTTTTTTCATGTGATCTAGACCTTTCCATTGAAACTGTTAGTTTATAATATTGGAGAGGCAGGTGGGATCTGGTTGGTTGCCCTCTCCTGGACTCATTTTGATTTGGCTTTTCAGTCAGGTCAGGCCTTTATTTTTTTCTTGGGTAGAGTATGATTCTCCTGTAAGTACCTCGTTCACAGTTCATGCAAATAAGGGTATGCAGAAGTCATTGCCTAAGTCCCAGTCTGGACTTAGCGGTGTGGTAGAAAAGTCTTGGGTGTAAGGTCACACCCTAGCAGAGAAGATGGGCACAGAAACTGTGAAGGGGGTGTTGTGGGGCTCAAGAAAGGGGCTCCTAACTCAGACTTGGAGTCAGGGAGACTTTGGCTCCTGTACTAAATTGCCTCATATTCAATATGCTCTTTACATCAGACTTACTGGTTCTTCCCACATATCAGGTCAAAGAACACCAACAACTCCTTCCTGGGTGGCCTGACAGAGACCTAGGATTATCTCCTCTGGCCTCCCCAGGTCTCACCTGTGAAGGTATGTGTTTTTGTGACCAGAGTCCCTTGGAAGTATGGCCTCATCTCATACTTGTCAGGGGTATGAGTTGCCCTGGTGCCTTCTGTAATGGTCCGTATTCATTTTGCTGCCTTTACTCTCATGATTCCACTGTTCCCAGGGTTGGGGGCCACTGAGTTTATGGGCGGAAATGAGTTCCACTGAGACACAGAGCTTGGCCTCTGCTCACAATAGAAGCTAGAGGGGTCAATACCCAGTCACCTCCCTTTATCTCTTAGGATGTCAGTGGTTCCCACCCTTTGAGAGGCCTTGTGGGTATCATTCTGTCATCTTTGGCTGCCCCTAAGATGGCCAAATCAATTCTGAGGGCAGAAATCTAGTTCTCTAACAGCCTTTCAGAATCTGACGTGGCACCTGAGAACAGTTTCAGTCTTCAACCATAAATATCTTTTAACATTGTAAATATAGTACCTGACCATGATCAGAAAAACCCACAACAAATATTCGGGGCCTACTTTTGTGAAAACACAAAGGCAAATTAGACATGGTCCTTGCCCTTAAAGCACCCACAGTCCACTGTTATTCTCTGTTGGATGGTTCTAATTGTTGGCCAGCACCTGTAAGACCGATCCTTTACTAAACTCTCCCAAACAACCCATCTCTCTAATCTCTTGGGGATGGCAAAGCATAGGCTCCTGTGACAGCAGATGGCGGGCTGACTTCACACCCACACACCATGAAGCCTGGAGCTACGTATGGACTGGGACTCTGACTTGAGTGTCCCTGTGCCCCACAGCCCTTAGCCAGGGACTGGCATCTTCCTTTGTAGGCGCTTGATAAACTCCTACATGAAGAATTACAGTAGCAAGTTCATAAAGGGATCTGTTCTGGGGTCAAACTCCCTGGGGGGTGCCTAAGTCCCTGCTTGGCTGGCCTTTGGACAGAGCATGTCCTTTGTCAGTTCACTTTCATGAATAGCCACTCTGACTTGGTTATTAAGTTGCCATGACAACCCAATGAATTTGAAGTTTAAAGGAGAAAAAAAAAGTGTCATAAGGGACATCTTTTTTTTGAGGGGGGGAGTGGATTCTGGGATCACCTGAATTTCTATCATTACAAACAAAAGAGTCGCTCTCTGTTCCGTTCTCTTCAGTGCGTCGAGTGGATCTGAGGGGAGATATATGGCAGCCAGAGAAATTGGAAGTGAGACTAAACAGATGACTTCTGCACGTTCATTCTGCCATGAACGTGCAAAAGTCATCCCGTGACTCACGGTGCAGTTTTCTCTGCTTTTCAGTTTGACAACAGGATTTTGTTTGTTTTTCTTTTTTCCTTTTAAAATGTTTTAGAAAATAAAGGGGTCTAGTTAAAGAGCTGTGCTCGAGGGCCCTGTGTTTCTGCAGGGGTAACACTGTGCTAGAAGGGGCTAGGCTTGAGAGCAGGACTTGAATCTTGGTTCTGTCCACTTCTTGCTGTGTGGTCTTTGGACAGTCACTCACTCACTCTGAGCTTCAGCTTCCTCACCTGTAAAACAACCCACAGAGTTTTTTAGAAGATTGAAGATAAAATGGAAAGCACCTAACACAGAATAGGGCTTCAGTGATTTTTTTCAATGATGATGGTGACATGGTCATCACGGTAATGGAGTGCGAGGCTCTTCCTACATAAGGAAGACGTGGCTGGGCTGCTTTCCCAAGATTGTCTGTGTCACCTGAACACGGCATGCTGCTTCCCGTCCCTGTATTTCTGTATGTTCAGATGTGATTATTTTCTTTTCCTAAATAGCAACTCTGACCCTGGATGCAACCTCAGAGAAGCAGCATACAAGCATGTCAGTGTAACTCTAGCCGCTCAGCACATTTTTAAAAAGGGCGGCGGTCAAAAAGAAAGAATAACTGAAACCACGACCAATGTTCAGTCCTGTGGATCTAAGACCCGCACAAGGGTGGGGGCGTGACTCTGATGTGCCCTCGGTCTCTGTAGAGTGACCGTCTTTGTGCAGGGTCTGATCCCAGTATTTGTTTTTCTTGTGCTGCATGGAGCTAAACTCAAAATAATTGCTCCTTCTGTTACCCAGAGGAAAAAAAAAAATTGTCCTCTATGCCGGGCCGGAATGATAACCCTGCTGTGTTGGGTTCACAGAATGAACTTGTGTGTGAGCATTCAGTGTTGTGTAAGCAGACTGTGTGTTTCATTTTATGGGCGATTAAAAGTAGGAGGAGTTTTCATTTAGTGCTCATTTATTGCCCATGATTAGCCACACAAAATAAGATCTTATTTTACCTGACTTCTAATTCAGCTGTTTATTTATTTATTTATTTATTTTTTTTTTTTTCGTTTTATCTGTATAAGTCCATGTTTTAGTATATGTTTAAAAGATCCCTAAGGACTTTTTAGGGGCATCTGGTGGGCTCAGTAGGTAGAGCATGGGACTCTTCATCTCAGGGTCATGAGTTCGACCTCTCTAGATAGGTGTAGAGATTACTTAAAAAAAAAAAAAGTTTGTTTATTCAAATCAGGATCCAAATACAGTCCTTACATTGTAATAGGTGGATATGACTTGTAAAATAAAGGGGTCTAGTTAAAGAGCTGTGCTCGAAGGCCCTGTATTTCTGCAGGGGTAGCACTGTGCTAGAAGGGGCTAGGCTTGGGAGCAGGAATAGTTTCCTGAGGGAGAAGGATTTGGGGCCCTGGTGCTGATATTGTGACTAGCCATTGGTAAGGTGTGGCTCCGCTGTCCTTATAAACAGAGGCCACCGATGCCGCCACCTCATGGGCCTTATCTCCTCTCATTGCTCAACTGTCCCTCTTAAAATCACCCACTTCTGATTTCTTGTCCTTATATTCTTGAGTGAAAATAAGACCATATGAGATTCTTTGCTTCTTGAAATATTTGAATACCGAAGTCACATTGAGAAGCCCACCCTCCCACCCGCAGGACAGTTAAGATTTGTGCTTTTCACACTTGTTGGCCCTGGGGGGAGATTGATAGAGTGTAGTTGGTAAGGAGGTATTTTCTGGCTAAAAACAACGACAGGATGTTTTGAGACAGGGGCTTTTGCTCTTGTAAGCCTCACTGCACAAAGCTGAAGTTTTTGCCGTTGCCACAGGTGGTAGTTCAGCTCATAACAACAGATGGCATATGTCCGACTGGCCTGTGGGGTACCCTGGGAGAAGCTGAAGTAGCACAGTCAGAAAGGCCATCGTGTTCCGTCTGCAGGAAGGACCTCTTAGTTGGGGGCCTCTCATTATGAGATTTATCTTGTTAGGCAGCCTATTGTACAGCATATGCCGATGTTTACTTTGGATTAAATGCTATAGCTTTCCGTGCCCATTCATGCTTTCATCCCCTTCTGATTTGCGCCTGTCAGAAAGAGTCCTTCCTGTTGGCCATTTCCTCCATCTCCCCGCCACCATGCTTCTCTGCTTCTTCCTGGTAAGGGGCACCCAGCTCTTGGTCTCTGGTGTACTTAGACGTCTCGATTGTTCCATTCCAAGCACGGTCTGTGTTGTATTGTCAGGTTTCTTGCGAGGCCCATCCCGCCACCACGCTTCATGCCTGGAACACAGGGCACACTCCGTTCGTGGGGTCTGTCTGTAGCATGCTGCTTTCGTCACATAGGGGGACTTGTGAGAAGGGGAGGTGGGTTCTTGGGGAGACTTGTTTTTAGAGACAGGAGACATGGAAAATAGTGAGGGGTACAAAATGGGAGGCAGAGAATTCCAGAGGAGGCAGGCAGGGCCGCCCACCTCCTCCTTGCCCTGCGACTTATGCTCCTTGGTCCTGACTTCAACAGTCCTTGACAGTTTGCTGAGCACCTTCCCCCTGCACTCTCCCATGCCACGAACTTGCTAGCGGTACGCTCGGTTTTGTAATCGACAAAACTGTGGCTCCGTGGAGTGAAATGGCATGCCAAGGGCTCCTTGACTAGTAAGGGTAGAGCAGGACTAGAGCTCAGTGTTCAGATACTGAATCTAATCTTCTTTCTACTCGTTGTCACCTGGCTCAGGTTGGTAACCTGGAGCCTGGGAAGGAGAAAGGACTCAGCCTGAATCGCAGATGTGATTCATGACTTTAGGTAATGCTGGGCATGAACCTCTGTGTGGCCAGTGAATGGGGAGGGGAAGTAGAGAAAGGATGAACATCAAACAGTTAGCATGTTCAGTGGAAATAGAAAGCAAGCCACAGATGTGGGCCACGTGTGTAATTTTAAATTTGGTAACAATCACCTTATAAAAGTAAACATAAAAGATGAAGGTTAAGTTTAATATCTTTAACCCAGTATCTATAAAATATTTACTTTATTAAGCAACTGACATAGAAGTTATCAATCCAACATTCTTCCGTTCTGTTTTTCCATATAGTTCACATACGGTACGTCTCGGGATGGCTTGGGCACACTGCTAGGGCTCCAGAGTGCGTGCGCCTAGTGACTCCGGTGCCAGGTGAAATTGTGTTTTATATAGTTCGTATATTGCAACAATCACAGTACTGCCTAATGGCTGAGGAAATGGGCCCAGAGAGGTTATATAACTTGCCTGGGGTCGCAAAGCTGGAAAGTGAGAGCTGGGTTGTGACCCAGGTCTGTCCCTCCTCTCCCCGCTGCTTGATCTGAGCCTGGAAGGATGGGGGAATTGAATAGGTGGAAATGAGCAATGGCCTTGATGTGGTGTTATTACCCCTGTGGGTTTGCCTTGCTGCTGGCGTTGATAGTATTGTGTGCGGTGGACAAGGGGGGCTGGGGGCAGAGCTGGGGTAGCCCATTTCCAAACCATTGTTAGACTTGCTTCTGGGGAGGTGGCTGAGGGATCAAGGAGAGTAGAGGGAGCCGCTGTCTTCAAAGGCAAGAGCGGAACTCAGAACTCGAGGGAGTCCTTTCAGTATGCGGCGAGCATGTTACAAGAAGGTTCGGGTTATAACTCGGAGAGAACTCAGCCCCGGCCAGGCCGTGAAGTGCCAAGCAAATGTGTTTGCCCTCCCTGTGCTAAGGCAGGAGACTCTGTGTTTTATCTGAGTTTTATGCCTTTCCTGGAAGACTGCGATAGTTGTGATGGAGGGAAATTGGGTTAGGAGGGCCGTGTGCCTGCCTTGTGGGCGAATGAGTGGGTTCTAAGTTGTTTTTCTTGTTTTAGTCACAAATACTGCAAAAGCAGTAACGATAGACTTCTTAATTCCTGGCATTCTGGCACATTACTGTTCATTTCACAGTGTTCTCTTGCTGTCATCCATTTTTCCGATTGTGGAAAAGAAAAAAAAGTTTTTATTATAATTGTAGCATGGATGGTGTTTATTGTGTCTCCCTTTACCATAAACATTTTTGTATCTTTACAGTGTGTGTGGTATGTGAATGGCCTCTGAGGATATCACTGAATTCTATATTTAATTTGCCTGTTTCTATGGCTGGACATTGAGATTATTTCAAAATTGAGAAATTTAATGTTCTAGCCTGCAACCTCATGCTTAGGTTTCTTTTCTATCTTTTGTAATTAGCTTATAAAATCAGAACACTAAGATTTGTAAATATATTTATGAATTGTTTTAATTACATTGAAATATAATTAAATTATATTTCAATGTAATATAATTAAATATAATTGTTTATAAATAGTAATTATAATTATAAATTTAAAATTTTCTTTAAAAATTTATTTATTCATTTATTTATTTGTTTGAGAGAGAGAGTTTGAGTACGAGCAGGGAGGGGCAGAGGCAGAGGAAGAGGGAGAGGGAGAGAGAGAATCCCAAGCCGACTCATGCTAAGCAAGGAGCCTGACACAGGGTTTGCTTGATCCCATGACACTGAGCTGGAACCAAGAGTCAGACCCTTAACCAACTACACCACCACCCAGGTGCCCCTAAAACTCTTTCTTTATAATAAATACCCCAGCCTTTGTATTCTAGGCCAGAAAGCTACAAACATTTTAAAATAATTAGTTGTTCTGAGGTCTTGCTTCCATTTTCTCAAAATACAGCTTGTTTTTTTTTTTCTCTTCCCTACCAGTTTTATTGAGATATAATTAACAGACAGCACTGTAGAAGTTTAAAGTGAACAACACGCATTTCCACTTTCCCATCAAGTGTTAGGTGAGCTCACCATTTTTTGCCACAAAATCACAAGCACCGAGTATGAAAATTTCCTCAAAGTTTTGCGAAGTTGAAAATGAGGGTAAACGTGCCAAGTGTTTATGTGGACTGACTTCCTCATATGCCTCTTGGAACACCACTGACGTCACTGAAAAGAGGGACAGGCAAGGCCACCATAGGTACTGGGGGCCTTTCCTTGAGGCAGGTCGGGGAAACAGTTTCCTGTGTGGACTGATGGTGAGGGCCAAGCCCCAGTACTCACCACCTTCAAGTCTGGACACAACACTCCCCACAATTCAGCCTCAGTTTCCCATGGGGGAACCAAAGGAGCAAGGAGCTCCACCGTGAACCAGATGTAGCCTGCAGAAAAGGGCTGAACTTCCCATTTCCCTCCGCACCTCCTATTGCTTGTGGATCTGTCACAGGCTTTGGAGGCAGAGAGATGTGTGGGGGTGGGCACGTTATTTAATCTCTCATTGGCTCATTTTTCATCTACAGTTGCCAGGAGAGTGAACATGTTCCTCCTTGAGAGATATTAAGAGCAGTGCTTGCCACATAACTAGTGCTCAGAGAAACTTGTAAAGGTGGGTTTGAATCTCAGACCCGACACTTTCTAGATGCCTGCTTTGGGCAAATCACTTAACCTTTCTGTTCTTGCTTCAGGAAAATGGGATGATAGCCCCTGCCTCACAGAGGTGTTTGGGGGTTTTTGTGAGATGATGGGTAGCATAGAGCTCAGCACAGGAAAGCCCCTGCATAAAGAAAGCCAAAGGAAACACATTGTTTTAATTTTTCTTTTCTACTCTGCAAAAGGGAGAGCTTTATCCCCTTCTACTGGTCTAAGCAGCAGTTCTGTTGTAATGAGCTCCTGCATTTTGACCACATTTGTTGTTATGGTGCCTTTTTATGTCTTACATTGTAGATAGGAGCAAAGCAACATTTTTCATGTCCCTGAAGCTTTTACCAGGTTTTCATAAAGTCTCGTTTTGAAGGTCAGCAAGTACCTAATTTTACCAAGAAAGGGTGATACTTCATAGACTTACTAATTTAGTGGCCTGTCCCCCCAGCTGACATCAAAAGAAACCATCAGGTTTATGGAAGGTATCAGGTGTTTTGTTACGCTCAGATGAAATTTGTCTGAATGAAAAGGTAAAAGGCACGATCTTTAGGAAATGCAAAGAAATGACCAAAGGGGCACTTGAGCACGGCCCACCCACCCCTTGCTCCTGTCTGTCTGATTCCTCCTCATCTTCCTGTCTGAGTTGAGATGTCTCCCCCAGGACATCTTCCCTGAGCCATCGGGACCCGGTGACTGGACTCTTCTCATGGTCACCTACTGGGTGACTGTGATTCTTTCTTACCTGCCTTTCTCCCTCGGAGGCAGAGACCTGCCGTAGTCACCCTTGTATCATTGTTATCTTTGTTACCTAGCACTGAGCCTGAGTCACCGTTGGATCCATGTCACCTACCACTGGGCCAGAACAGCATAGTACTCCGTAAGTATTTGTTGGCTGAATGGATGAACTTGTGAAAATCCACCTGTGATGCTAGAAGGTGTGTGCATGACAATGGCAGATGGATTTGCAAAGGAAGGTAAGCAGAAGATTAAGTACCATTTTCCCCGCCTAGGCAAAGGACAAATAAATGGAGCAGTACTTCCCTTTGCTTCTGCGGCATTATACCTTGTGAGGCATGGGTTTATTCCTTTATCCCAGCTGTTTCTCATCCTTAAATGTCCTCTTTCTTTCAACATCTCGCAAGTTCCCATCAGTGCCATTGACCTGTGCCAAAGATTTGGCATGAGTCTAGTTCCATGGTATGTTCATGTCCAGTTTGAACTCTGGGCATATCGCAGAAAGTATGAATGTTTTCTTCTTCAATCCTCATGACTTGTGAGTTAGAGAAGAGCCAGAGTGAGCCTCCCTGGCTTTCCTTGAGCAGCAGGAACTGGTAGGACTGGGTATTAGGCAGGTATAGGAGTAATCTTGGTGTGAAATACTCTTTGCCTAGAAATGTTGCCTCTGGGGCCTTCTGCTTCATCACTGCTCATCTGGGAAGTCCAATCTAACATAACAACAGTATTCTCTACTGAACACCTATTGTATGCAGGGCAGTGTACTGAGAGTTTCACTGATAGCCCCTCAAATCCTCATATGTAAGGACTAATGCAAATCCCCTACATCTCTCATAAAGCCTGGCTGGCTACTGAAGTCCGCAGCATGACACAGTGATAAAAGGAGAATTTGAGAGGAGCCAAGAAATTTGAGTTTCGGTTTGGCTCTGCTGCAGACCCGGGATGTGGCCTCCTCTGTGCCAGTGGGCCTGTTTTCTCATCTCTAAAAATGGGATGGCGAGAAGCCACGAGATGCTTTCTCAGTTCCCTTCTGTTTCATATCCTCAGTGTGTCTACTCCAACCCAACCTGTTCTCTTCTTTGCCTGAGTTATTGTAGATTACAGATCAGAATTACATGGTTTAGTAGCACCATACGTTCTGAGTGAGGCTTATCTCCTAGCGATACTCCACTCTTCCAATGCCAAAGACCTTATCTTGTTCTCTTAAATGCTTCTTAACTCTGAGCCTACCTTATTGGTGAAATATGACGCTGTTACCCTTGTGTGAGGCCCTGGAACATCTTGGGTACATGTTGCCCTGAGATGGTTGTTTCTGGGCCCCTTCAGTCTTTTTCACGTTAAGACCTGAGGTTGGTTGTCAGATCCATTTTCAAATAAATTGGACTTCAAATGGGATAAACTTCTTCTTAACCGTTACTGTCCCTTTTGTTATTTAGTGCCTTTTGTGCCCTAAGGCATCCTTGTCTGCTCCAAGTTCATGAAGATACTCTCCTATATTTGCTTCTAGAAGTACTTTCATTGGAACTTTCACATACAGTTCTAAGATCCTTCTCAAATTAATTATATGGATAAAGTGAAGTAGAGGTTCAAGGTCAATTTGTTTCCTCTGCATAGATATCCAGATATTTCAGAACAATTTATTAAGAAGATTTTCCTTTCTCCATTGAATTTCATTGGTAGCATTGTAAAATGTTATTCCTGTATATGTGTGGGCCTGTTTAGGGATTTTGTGTGTGTTTTTTTGTTTGTTTGTTTTTCCCTGTTGTAGTTGTCTGTCCTTACCCCAATAACACATTGTCTTGATTACTGTGGTTTTATAATAAGTTTGGTAATGTAAGTTCTTTAACTTTGTTCTTCTAAGATTGCTTTTGCTCTTCTAGGTCTTTGAATTTCCTTATAAATATTAGACTTAGCTTGTCAGTCTCTACAAAATAACAGTGGGGATTTTGACTGAAAATGCATTGAGGCTGTATCAGTGTGTTTGAGTTCTACAGAGAAATATAACTTTCTTTTTCTCTCCCTTTCTCTCTCTCTCACACACACACAGTTTATTCTATTTTTAAAAAGCTGGTAGTGATGCTCTGAATTGATTTTGAGACCAACTCATGTAAAAATACATGTTTTTGATAAACACTGGTGCAGTGAAGGAGAGGGACCTATAAAAGAAGGGATTACCACCTACTGGGAAGTGCTGCCAGGGTATATAGTAAATTGTAGGACACAAGGGAGGGAGGGCCAAACCAGGCAGTGCTTTGGAAAGTCTGGGAAAACCTCTCAGAAGTCCTTGAGGAGTTGACATAGAAAAGGAGGCATTTAATATATTTGACAAGAGGGTAGGGAGAGGTATTTGAGCTCAAGGATGACAGCAGTGGTGCGAGTGGGAAATGGTGAGGTAGGACGGGTGGAACTTCCTTGGTTTAGTCCAGCTGGAATGTGAGAGCTGTGAGGGAGTGGTGGAATATGAGGTTACAGATAACAACAGTAACAGTAAAAATCACAAAAACTCTGACGACAGCCTAAAAAATTTAAATTTTATTATGCGTGTATCAGGAAGGCGCTGGAGGGTACATTAAGAAATGATCCAATTCCATTTGTGTTTTACAAAGGTTGACTCTGTCCGCCATGTGCAGCTAGACCAGTCTCTGCTCTATGTAGTCATGAATTAGAACAGAAAAGCCAGACCCAAAGGAAACCCAGTTCTGGAAGCCAGATCCTAACCCATATTAGGCAATTATCCTTTCATTCTACCATGCACCTTCTTAGAAGATCCACCCAGATATACAAATTCTGCTTTTTTGAGCATATACTGAAATTATTATAGTCCCTTTCAGGGCATGGTAAGAAGTGGAGATAGAGCTCATTCTGTCTGTTCTTTCTTATTCCCTGGGTAGGGTTACCTCATCTAGAGAGCAAAGTTATGGGAACCTGTGAGAGAGTGAAAATCTCTTACACCTAGAACGTGGCATTATTCTAGGTGCTTTCTAACTATTAACCTAATTAATCTTCACAATATTTCTCTGTGGTATAATTATTTCCATTCCATAGATGAAGAAACTGAGGTACATTGCATTAAGTGACCTGCCTCAAGTCACACATCCAGCAATTAGCAAAGCTAGGTTTTAGGTGAAATCTATTCTCCTAACCGCCATGAGGCTTCTTGGTTGGGTTTGATTTCATTCCAGCCATGTCCTTGCATCTGGACCTTTGAACAAAGATGGTCATGAAAAGATTTGGCTGTGAGTCTCAATATTGCCAAATTGGAATCATCCCTAATATAGAGGAAGAGGAGAGTTTTCCTAGCTAGGAGAAAGAAGGATGGCTTCTTGGAAGGAAATGATATTTTAATGAAGCTTTGGAGAGATGAGTGAAATTTTGAGAAGCAGAAACTGCTGAGAAGGAAGGGCAGCAGTACCAGCCGAGATGATGTAATCCAACTATAACCTCCCTCTGTTGTAATTAAAAAACTAGACAGAATGCAGAAGTAACTACATGAGAGCCCTAAGAGTAATAGCAGGCAGATAGGATACTGGGCCTGAAACTTGGACAATGACCCATAATGGTCCTTGTCACATGGAATTGCATAATGGTGTGGGAGGCTAAAACAGTGAGATAGCCCTATCTTTCCAGCCAGAAGAACCCGGCAAAGGAGCCACCAGGGAGTGGGAGGAAATCACTGAGAGGAGAGAGCTGGAAAAAGGGCCCCACTCACTCTGTGCATAGACTGATATAAGTCATGGGAATGCTCCAAGGTGTGTGTGTGTGTGTGTGCATGGCATAGACCCAAAGAAGCACAGCAAAGGTCTGTGCTTGACTATGACATTAACACTACCCAGGTCCTAGATGAACCCTGTGTTGCCTATGGGACAGGCAGACCCAATTAGCCTAGTGAAGGCTTTGAAACCTGAGCTGGCAACAAAGCTACCAGTTGCAAAAGAGGGAGACAGAATTTCCAATCTGAACCTAAGTGGGTTAATTGTCCATTAAATTAATAAAAATATCAACATTTCTTTCCAGAGAATTTTAGCAGGATTTAGTCTCATATTATTCAAAAGTCCAGGATACAATCCAAATTTTCTCAATATAAAAAGAGCCAGGAAAATCTGAATAATACTCAAGGGAAAAGTCCATAATAGGTGCTAACCCTGAGACGACTCAGATGGAATTATGAGACAGATGTACAGTAGCTGTTATAACTGTTCTTCACTCTTGAAATGAATGAAAAGATAGAACTTATCAGCAGAAAAATAGAAACTATACAAAATAACCTGATGGAAATTTTAGAGCTGAAAAGATGAGATCTGAAGTAATAAATTCATTGCATGGGCTTAGTGACAGAAAAAAGATGACAGAGGAAAAAAAAATTCGTGAACTTGAAGATAGATCAATAGAAATTATGCAGTATTTTATATTTGTAAATAAACATTTTTTAATTGGGAAAAAATGAACAGCATCTCAGGATACCATGGGACAACATCAACAAGTTGAAAATTCATGTTATTGGAGTCCCAGCCCAGCGGGTGGGGAGAAAAAAATACAAAAACAAAAACAAAACAAAAAACCTATTGGTGCAGAAAAATTTGAAGATGGAATGGCTAAAAATGTCCCAAATGTGGGAAAAGACATAAACTTACAAATTAAAGAATCTCAGTGTGGGGCACCTGGGTGGCTCAGTCAGTTAAGTGCCTGACTCTTGATTTTGGCTCAGGTCATGATCTCAGGGTTTTTGGATCAATACTTGCATTGGGTGGGGTGCCTGGGTGGCTCAGTGGGTTAAAGCCTCTTCCCGTGGTTCAGGTCATGATCCCAGGGTCTTGGGATCGAGCCCCACCTCAGGCTTTCTGCTCAGCGAGGAGCCTGCTCTCCCCTCCCCCAGCCTGCCTCTCTGCCTGCTTGTGATCTCTGTCAAATAAATAAATAAAATCTAAAAAAAAAAAAAAAGACTTGCATTGGGCTCTGTGCTCGGTGGGGAGTCTGCTTGAGTTTTTCTCTCTCCCTCTGCCCCTCCCCTCACTTGTGGGCACTCTTTCTCTCTCTAATAAATAAATAAATCTTAAAAAAAAAAACCAAAACTTAGTGAATCCTAAATAGGATAAACTCAGTAACAACTACTCAGCCACATCATAATCAAACTGCTGAACGTGAAAGATAAAAAATATGAGAGCAGCTAGGGAAATAAGTTACATTTCCTATTTAATAGGCAAGCCTATTAAAACAACTATAGGCTTCTCATTTATAACCAGGTTGGCCAGGGGCAGGGGAATAACATCTTGGAAATACTGAAAGAAAAGACCTGTCAACTCTAAATTTTATACCCAGAAAAAAATATCCTTTGGAAGTGAAGGAAAAATAAAGATCTCAGGTGAAGGAAAAAACAAGAAACCTCATATCTAGTAACTCTACTCTTTTGTTGTTGTTAAAGATTTTATTTATTTATTTGACAGAAAGGGAGATGGTGAGAGAGGGAACAGAAGCAGGGGCAGTAGGAGAAGGAGAAGCAGGCTTCCCACTGAGCAGGGAGCCTGATGTGGGCTTGATCCCAGGACCCTGGGATCATGACCTGAGCTGAAGGCTGAGGCTTAACGACTGAGCCACCCAGGTGCCCCAAGCTGCCCTACTCTCAACTGCTAATGGAAGTTTTTCATGCTGAAGGAAAATGATGTGAGTGGGAAACTTTGAACATATATGAAAGAAAAATAAGAGTAATGATAAATAGGTATCTAACACCATAGATTGCTGTTAGTAAAACTACAGACAAAAGTACCAAAGTAAACAAAAATCCTAAGACCATGACACAGGGGTAACTATATATTACTGGCAATATTTTCGACATGGTTCCTTCAAGTTACTTTCTCTATGAATAACATTTCTTTTTCTCTTCCCTCCCCCTCCCTACACAATACTTTCTTTCAACTAAGATTATAGTTTATGTGGTTTTATAATATTCTTTACCAATTCACATTGTATTATAAACACTTTTTGCTTAGAAACCTTAATTACTGAAAGTTTTATTAGGTTTGATAACTTATGTTTTGAACATGAATATATTTTAGAAATACATACTGATATATTTATGGATGCAATGCTATGGTGTCTACAATTTGTTTTTAAAACCCAAGCTGGGGGACTCATTGGATATGGATGATAGAACATTGGCCATACATTGGGGCACCCGGATGGCTCAGTCGGTTAAGCATCCAACTCTTGGTTTTGGCTCAGGTCATGATCTCATTAGTGGTGAGCTAGAGCTCTGTGGCAGGCTCAGTGCTCAGCAGGGTTCTGCTTGAAGATTTTCTCTCTCTGCCCTTCCCCCAACTCATGCTCATGCTCTCTCTCTCTCAAATAAATAAGTAAATCTTAAAAACAAACTCTGAAAAACAAGTGACCATAAATTAATCATTGCACATGCTGGGTAATGAGTACCTGATAGTTCAGTTTACTACTTTCTGTGGTTTTCTCTATGTATGCAATCATTCATTCAAAAGCTTTAAGAAATCTTCATGGATGTGATTTTTAATTATTTCATCATATCCTGTTTTGTGGACATTCCATAACATTTAGGTGTTCCTCTATTGTTGTAAATGGTGGTTGTTTCAGGTTACCTGTGGGCTGAGATGGAACTACTGGCTTTGACAGCTTCTCTGATTATTAACTTTTTCAGATGTGACCATTGAGTTAAAAGAGAATGGATATTTTGGTGCTTTGATACATTTTGCCAAATCGCCCTTCAGAAGGGATAGTGTATGTAATTTCCATACAAGAGGTGTATAAAAGTGTTCTTGTCAGCTTTCTGTTATATACATTTCCAGCCTCTATTAATTTGATAGATTAATTTACTGTTTTCATGTGTCTTTCTTTGGTTTCCGGTGACATTGAGTTCCCCAGCCTGACACTGAATTGCTTCCCATCTTTTTAGGGAGGGAGCAAGGGAGGAGAGTAGAGAGAAAGAAAGACCTCTGCATTCCTCACTTTGAAGATGAAAGAACAGACCCAGGGAGCCCCGGGTTCTAATCCTGCCTCTGTCCTTTTTTAGCTACTGACTACACACCCTCAGCCTCTCTGTGTCTCAGATATCTTCAGTGAAGGCCTCGAGCAGGCTGCCAGCCTCCGTGGGGGTGAAGTTACAGAGATTCACCGGGGTCAGCCTGGTGTGCGGTGGTCCACCAGGGGATGGTAGCTGTCGTCCTCGGATACGATGTCGTATCAGGATACGATGAAAGGACTGCGCTGTCCCGTGCTCAGAACTGGGTGTCCCCACTTCTCTGCTCCCTGCACAGGGTAGGCCCCTGAGGGAACTGCTGCTCCTGTTTGTGTCACTGTCTCTGTACCTTTTGTTCTTTTGTCTTTCAGCTATGGCTGGGAGATGGAGGCAGTGTCGTAAGCCAGGAAATCCTGGGAGCTGGGTGAATGAGGAGGCAGGAGTTCTGACTGACTGCTGATCATATTTATGTGGGTCAGTGGGAATGCATGTTGCGGTGCTAGGCTTAGAGGCTTGGGGTGAACTTTAGGTGGGTGTGTTTGGCTGTGACTCACCTTGTTTTCTGCAGCAGAATTCAGACCTGGAACGTGATCTTTCCAGGGCAATCCAGCCAAGGTGTGTGTGTTGGTGGGGGGCGGTTTTTGCCTCAATTCACTGCCCCCTTCCTGGCCCTTCATCTTCCTCACCCTGTTTCTCTATACCTAAGCCCAGAGCCCTTAAATTGGACTTGTTCTTACTACACACACACACACACACACACACCCTACTTCTAGAAGGTTGAGAACAGCTGAAACAGGAAAGAGGACTGTGGCTCTAAATAACCCATCTGCTCACAGACTAAGAGAGAACCCAACGTATTCTTTCTCCATTTACAGCTTTTGATTGGTGAGAAGTGGGGGTGGTGAGAACCCTTTGGGTTATTTCAACACCAAGTAAGAAGGCCAGAACACTCCCCGAACACCCCCCGAACACCCCCCAACACTCAGCTCAGAGCAGGGATGCAGCTGACTAGGCACAGAAGCATTTCTCCTGAAATTAAAGTTGGGTGCCCAGACCTCAGTGCTCCCTGCCTACCCTGGTTTCACTCTGGGACCACTTCACTGACTTCCTGTTTTCTTCTTAGGGGCCCAGTACAGTTGCAAGAGACCTAAGGGTAAGGTTAGCAGGCGAAATGAGTTTGGACTATTTTCTGAATCAAGGAAAAATCCAGACAAAGGACAGCAGGCTTTCTTGTGAGAATTTGTTTTTCCTGTCCTGTCCAGGCAGTGAGCTCCCTGCTCCATGGAAATTGGGGCAGAACTTTCCAGTCCCCTCCTCCTGCCAGGACTCCCCTCCCCTGTGGGGTCTGCAGAGGTCTCTGGGGGACAGACTGAGGGAATTGAATAGCTTTGTGTTTTCATGCGTATGATCACAGAGAAGGGATTCTTCTAACAGTTGTAATAATTGAAGGATGCTTTATTGAAGGATGCTTTAAGGAGAAATCTTCAGCGTCTTAAGTAGATATTCTTGAAACAGTGTTTCTTTTTCCTCTTTGAAATGGGCAGGTGCTTTACCCACAAGCTTTATTTCCAATGGCTTTATAGAGATGAAGAAGTTATATCATGCTCTTAGAGAAACTTAAAACAACAATAGTTTCATCTGTGTGCTGGAAAATTCCTTCGATAGCCCTGTGAAGTAAGGATCGTTTAGCTCCCTTCCTTGTGAGCAAACAGAGGCTCGAGAGGATACGTGACTTGCAAGGACACACAGTGATTTGAGTGGACAGCTAGGGATCTCGCCTGGGACCTGGTTTCCAAGTTTTCCAGGAGTTCAGCCTTCCTAGAACCACCCCCTTGGCTCTGACTTCCCGAGGGTCCAAATCTGCCTCTCTTGGCTGTGCCGCAGCATTTGAAGGAGTTAATTCTGAAAGCCACAGACATCGGCTTTGTCGAGGTGAACATCGAGGTCCTGTATTTAGCCAAAGACAAATATTGACTCATGACACTCCCAGAAAGTCCATCTCCTCTCGAAAATGAAGACTTCCTCCACCCACGGCAGCGAAGCCGGCTGCCGCCTCCCGTGCCCCCTCCCTGCTCCTGCTGGGCGCAGGTATACAAGCCACCAGTGAGTAAGCATGGTCCTTACTTCCAACCCTTACAGCAGTCCCCGGAGGTAGGTGGTTTTGCATACATTTTACAAAGGAGGACACTGCGTGCTTATATCACATTTGCCTGAGATCACACAGGGATGAATAATGCGACTGGGATCCAAGTCTAGATTCTTCTGACTGCAAAGCTGCATGCGTTCCCACGAAATTTTGCTCTGCTCTCTCAAACCGGGTCCCATCTGAGTGTCTTCCTCATCCCAGGGTTGGTCCTCGTCTTGTCTGCACGGGGGCCTGCACCCAGGTTTTCCTGGCCTGTGGGACTTGGGTCAAATCTCAGTTGAGATCCTGGCTCTGTGTCCTAAGAGTAGGGTGCTCGTGGGCACGTCTCGCAGCCTCCCTGACCCTGGGTTTCGGCGCTGCACTGCCTTGAGGGGTTATTTGGAAGATTCGGCAGGTATCTGGCCTCAGATGTGGCCTGCGGCAGGTGGCCCAGAAGCAGCAACTGTTCGTAGTTTCTTGGCCGCTTCCTTTCAGGGAGTGGAGGGGTGTTGTGAGCTGCAGCAGTCTCGTCCTGCTGGAGCTGGGTAGTCTCTACAAGCTCAGCACTTCCCTCCCCTGCTCTGAAGCTTCTTATCTGCTCTCCACTGTGTGCCTCCTAATCACTGGACTCATCTGGGGTGACTCACAGTGCCACGGGCTGAGGTCCCAGTCTCCCTTTTGGAGTCCCCTCGCCCACCTCCTTGCTGTTTCTCTCCTGTCCTCCAGGCTTTCCCCCTCCATGGATGCTTTGATCCCAGGTTGGATGTAGGGCCCCTACTCCTGGGCTGTGACTCTTAAGCACCTTTTTTGCAAGAAGAAAATATTCACTTATTTGGCACATGAAGCCAAGCCACAGGCACTGACCGTGGCCCTGGCAACATTGAGGTAACTAGCTGATTCAGGTGCTCACTGTCTGGAGCTGTGCCTGTGGGGGCGGTGGGATGCAAAGTAAATAGTGCATTAGGTATTTAGGTCATTGTTTGTCTGATTTTCATGGCATTTAAGGCTGTTAGCATCGTGAGTGCAGGGGAGTGGCAGTTACCTGTGCGTCTATAGTACTGCACTCAGAGTTACCAACATCTTTGTCGAATTGATTGTTCCAAATAGATGTGGTCCGAAGGTAAGCTCGCAGCTTTGCCAAGCCTAGCGGTGGTGGTGGGGGGGAAGGATTGTGGGGAACCCAGGTGTGGCCCTTCCTTTTCCCCGCCCTCCTCCTTTCCCCTCTACCCTCCTAAGTCATATTCGTTGACTGGGTCAGCATGCAGCAGTTGACAACTTTTTTTGCTGACTTGCCAGTGGGCTGTAGGAAGGAGAGCTCACAGGCTTCAGGGCCAGACATTGACTGGGCAGGGTGCATGACTCCCCAGCCTCACACTCCTTCTATAAAGTGTTGCAACAGCAGACTTGACATTCGTGAGGGTGTTCTGTTGAGATCCTTGAGAAATCTCTTTTTTGTTTTTTAGGATTTTATTTATTTATTTATTTAGGGAGAGTGCGGGGTGGGGGGCTGTGCAAAGGGGAAGGGAGGGAGAGGGCATCTCAAGCAGACTCAGTGCTGAGCATGGGGTCCGCGACCCGGGGCTCGATCATGCCTTGAGCTGAAGCTAAGAGTCTGAGGCTCAACCGCCTGAGCCACCCAGACATCCCAAGAAATCTTTGAGAATTCTTTTTTTTTTTTTTTAAGATTTTATTTATTTATTTGACAGAGAGAGATCACAAGTAGGCAGAGAGGCAGGCAGAGAGAGAGAGAGGAGGAAGCAGGCTCCCTGCTGAGCAGAGAGCCCGATGCAGGACTCGATCCCGGAACCCCGAGATCATGACCTGAGCCGAAGGCAGCGGCTTAACCCACTGAGCCACCCAGGTGCCCCAATCTTTGAGAATTCTTAATCAACCTCCTCTTCAGCATTGTGACCAGATTCTCATTTATTGACAACAGTCCTAAGGTGAGACATTCATTCTCATCTGACAGAGGACTCATGCATATGCTACCAGAGTGCAGAATTTCCCCATATATGCAGTCAGACATAATTGAACAATTAAACAATTTCTGTCTCCTATGATTTCGTGAATCATGAGCTCATGATTTCATGAATAGGGCTGTAGGCATTAATAAATCCGTTAGCAGGCATTCATCATAGAGTATAAACTTTCCTTCACAAGGACTAGCAGCCTTATTTCTTTGGGAACTATAGTTCACAAAGAATTATTTGTATCATTTTCTGGTGCTTGGAGGACACAGAGCCTGCCCATTCCCCTCCACCTCCCAGTACCCCGGGTCGCGGTCTGGGGATGAGCCCTCTCACATATGAAGGGACTGGCTTCTACCAACTTTCTGTGCACATACTTCATATTCATTCACGAGCAAGATCAGCCTGTTTTATGTTTAGGACCTTTGGGGTTGTTTTCCAATAGTTAACAATTTCAGATGTTGACTCTGTAAATACCAAAGGTCCACCGTAATACCAGCAACCATCCGGGGCTGTTATAAGATCCAGTTCACCATATCAAGTATCTAGCATCCCAAGTGTGCACTGGGCTTTGATCTCAATACTGTTGGTTTCCTTATAACTGAAACCATTTGCTTCCGGTGTTAGGTGGGCATGACTGTGGCCGAGAGAGTCACAGGTCAAACAAGAGGGCCACTGGAGCCCAGCCTTTAAGAACATGGTCTTCAGATTCAGACAGTGCTGGGTTCCAGTTTTAGCCCTTCCATTTACTAGTCAAAGCCCTTCAACATCTTTAAAATTCAGCTTCCTTCTTTGGGAAATGGAAGCAATAATGTTGCCAACCTCAGAGGATGGCAGTTAGGGTTGAACGAACTCTTCTGTGTACAGTTTTAGTTCTGCACCTGCCATGGAGGAAGCCCCCAGAAGGAGCCACGGTGACTTTTCTCTCCCTCTCTCTTTCTCTGCAGGGATATACAGCCAGTAGGGGCTTCATGTTCATTGACGATTTAAAAATTAGCCATCCCCCCTCCCCACCCCAACATACATATTACAAGGCCTAGCAGTGGGCCCTAGTCTGATACTGAGTACCACTTGTATACCTTGTGCTTGGCCGTGCTGAAACAGCAGAATGGATGTTAGTGAACTCTATCCCCACAGAGCCCTATCCAGTTGGAAGGATAAGACCTTCACCCTTCCATAGCACCGGGAGGAGCCTATAAGAGAACGCTCACTTAGGTCGGGAGTGCGGTGCAGGTCCACACAGGAGGAGGCCTCCTCCCTGGAGACCAGGAAACTTCCTCTGTGGAGAAGGGCAGGGAATGGGTCTGCCCTGGGATCCCTGAAATGAAGGGAGGGAAATGGTGAGTAGGGAGGGTTGAGGGTGTGACAAGCTAGTGAATGCTGAGATCTGTGGATCTGGCCCCTGAAGAAAACTATCCAGGCCGGCTGCTGGTGAGCATGCTCCACTGAGCACCAGCTAGGTTCCAGTAGAAAGCCGTCTATGCGTATGGGTGGTAGGGAGGGATGCGAACATAGAAAACTTCAGAAAACCAGCCCTTGCCCTCTGGGGGAGAAGGACCATTTGCCAACAGGGCAAGTTGAGCGCGAGCCCTTGTCTGAGAGGGCGCCGGTTGCAGCACACTCCATGCCCACAAGATTAATCTTCAGTCACGTTGCTGCCTGTGTCATCTGGTGACCAGACTCACCCTCACAACCGAGGGGAGAGAAAGGTGAAAGACGCACGTGGAGGCGAAGGGCAATTAGCACTTTCTCTGCGAGGCCTGATTCCCCTGACCCCATAACAGACATGAGTTGTTCACATCTCCCCTTGGAGAGGATGGTCCAGAATTGACAACAGTTTTGGCCTGAAATTCTCAAAGACCCAGACTGAGCCCGAGGCCCTGCTCCCTCCTCAGGAACTCTGGGCCATGAAGGGGCAGTGGACACCCCGGGTTGTGGAGGAGCCTGGGCTAAGCAAGGACTTCACATGCTTGAGGCCTTGTTGTTGACTCACCATCCACGTTCACCCTAGGCTGAGCCAACACGGCCCCTCCCACTCTGCCTGAGCACCCCCCCCCCCCGCGAACGTTCCCCATTCTTCAAGGGCTCCTTGTTTATTGGTCTAGAGCAACTAGATCAGAAGCTACTGAGGACAGTATTGGGCATCTCTATTTTTAGGTGCTTCCTAGGTGGTGTTAAGGCCAAAGTAATATAGAGAAGTAATGAGTGCCCTAGTGGTTCCTTTCACCTGCACTGACCTTGATGGCTATGGGACTAGGGGGAGGGTCTTCTATGAGGACAGACTCTCAGCATTCTCTTCCCTTTTCTCTTTGTATGGTGGCCCAGCTGGCCGGACCTAGGAAAGAGCTCAATTTGCTAAGATGAGCAAGGTAAACGTTTGACACTTTGGTGGCCTTAAGAAGTGGCAGCTCACCGTCAGTGACTTTGACCTTTGGGAAATATCAGGAACTCTGACCTGACATCCTTCTGTCTGGTCAGGTAAAAATCAAGATGGAAGGGAGGAACAAACAGTCCGTGGCATGATCTCCGGCCCAGGAATTCCTGGGGAAAATTATGTTTAGAAAAACACTAGCGGACGTCCTTGTTCTTATTAAAGACACAGTTCAACTGGCCTTAAAGAAAGATGTAGGTCATCAGACCCTCATTATCAGAATTTAAGAGAAAATTCTTCATCTTTGGTCTTTCAGTAGAACTCTTTCCCTCCTGTGTCGTCATTTGGTCTTCCTCTGCTCTTAAGCGAGAAATCCGGACCCCCTCAGTAACTCTGCTGGGCTGTAACAACTCTGTTCTTCAGTCCCTGAGGGGGGCGTCTTTCTGGCGTACCCGCTGCCTGCGTCAGCTGCTGAGCCCTGAGAGATGGGCGGGGTGCCTGTATCTGTTTGATCTGTAGTCAATAAAACACTGGCTTTATAATGCTGTGCTCGGAGCCTTACACACTTGGGGGCCAGATTGTTCCAGATAAGAATGCCTTACTTCTGCCTAGTTGGGGGGCAGTTGTGGGTAGTTTTTTTTAAGCACCCTACATATCTAGCCAACCAGTAAAACCTGTTTTTCAGGAAGCCAGCTGGGATCAGAAAGTTATGATTTTAGGGAAGGATAAGAATTGGGGCATACAAACCAGAATTCCTTGCCTAGGGTCTCCAGAGATCCATCAGAAGCTTGGAGTATTTCAAAAAGCCAGATGGCAGAAGCACATTTATTTAAAAAAAAAAAAAAAGAAAAGAAAAAAAAGAAAGAAAAAATCTGTACAGGCCAAGGAAATTATCCAGTTTCTTTGTATCATGCTGGAATTTTACCAGCTGATCGTGATCACAATGACAGTCTCGTGCTGATCAGAATCTCTTATTGGCAGCAGTATCCTCTGTTCATTTGATAACAAATAAGAACTCATGCTCTTAATTAAATTTGGCTGATAGCATCTTCTAAACCCTGGCAGGCGTAACAGGAGGAAACAAATACAAGAGGCACTTGGTGTGGACGAATTTGGGAACCTCTGGCTTTGACTGTGTTAAGGGACACTCCTATTGCTTCCCTGTGCTGGGGAAGTGCTGGGATGAGGAGAGATTTGTGTGGATGATGGAAAAATCTATTGCTGGGAATTCTTTTTTTTTTTTTTTTTAAGGATTTTATTTATTTATTTGAGAGAGAGATATACAGCAAGAGAAGGAACACAAGCAGGGGGAGTGGGAGAGGAAGAAGCAGGCTTCCCACTGATCAGGGAGCCCAATGCGGGGCTCCATCCCAGGACCCTGGGATCATGACCTGAGCCGAAGGCAGACACTAATGACTGGGCCACGCAGGTGCCTCTGCTGTTGAGGATTCTGTTGATATTCCTAGACCAGTAGAAATAAAAATTCAGGAAGTCTCTACCAAGAAGCTCTGTTGGGGTAAGGCCAGCTGCACTTGGCTATTTTGCTCACCTTTCGTAGTCCACTGCTCTTACCTAGATGCAGGGGTGGGTGTGTGTATGTTTGTGTGTGTGTGTGTGTGTGTGTGTGTGGGTGTGTGTGTGGGTGTGCTCGCGCGCGCGCATGCTCACTTCCTGGAAAATATAATCCTGGGCTGGGGTGCCACTTTCAGCCACAGCTCCATCTTGGTGGAAAGATCGCAGTAGGGGTGCTGCAGCCAGCCATCCTTGACATGAAAAACAGAAAGAGGTGTCCTGATGGGATTAAGTGGTAGCCCAGCTGACAAAAGTCATGAAAGGGGAGCCCATCACCGTGAAGGCTTCTGGAAGCCAGGACAAGTGGACTGCTTCTCAGAGGCATTGTGGTTAGCTGAGGTACCCCTCTGGGGGTAGTGGGGAGTCAGGGTCTCTAGGGACAGAAAATTTAGGTTCTGAGATACAGAGGAGGATGAGGTTTGCATACTGAGGAGTTGAGGAGATGGTGATTAGGACAGAGGAAAGAGGTGTTACTGGAAGGTCCAAGAGCGTGACCAGCCATGGCAGCTGAAAGCAGCCAGACTCTTAGGAACCCTTTGAAGGGCCCTGAGTAGAGAGATGGATGTTGGATAGCACAAGCAGTTTGGGGGATTAGAATCATCTAGTTTGACCATTGGTGATGACATCTCGAGCAATTAGCTTAAACTCTTGGAGCTTCCTTTTTGTTTATAAAAGAGGATTCTTAAATGCCCACCCCCTAGGGTGCTGGGAAGGATTTCGTTGGGTAACGTCTCTAAATTGCTAGCACCCAGGAAGGAACTTAGTAGATGGCTCATGGGCCTCTTTCGCCTGTATTGTTGCAATAAGTTTTTGAACGGTCTTCGTTTTTAAACTTTCTGCAACCTACTGTGTACAGCACTTGAATCTCAGTGCAGCAGCCAGAAGGATCCCTTTCAAACTAAAGTCAGCCAAGTCTTCTTCGGAGTGAAAGCTAGAATCCTAGGTGATTTGGTTCCCAACGCTTCCCAGCCTCACCTTCTGCCCCCCTTCTTCTCGCCTGCCCTGGTCCTGGTCTCGGTGCTGTTCTTGAACAGGTCAGGCCCGTCTCCTGCCCATGATTTTGCTGTTCCATCCACCTGGAATCGCCTTCCTTCAGAAATCTGCCTCCTGCCCAGGGAGGCTTTCTGATGATTGAATTTAACACAGATTTCCCTCTCCCCTCTTTTCCTTCCTGTCCCTGTTCCGTCTTCCCTGCTTTAATTTTCCACATGGCAGCTGTCTACTTCCAAAGCGTCACATACATATTTATTTTATTTTACTCTTTTGCCGTTTCCCCTCCCTGGAAGGCAAGTTCTGGGGGGTGTGGGATTTCTGGCTGATTTCTGCACGGCCGTATCTCCGGATGGATCGCGATAGGCACTAAGTATCAACAGCATGAGCAAACCTCTCCCTGAGTATTTGTGCGTGTTGTTCTCATGGACTCGGGGACTGCTGCAAGGTGGAGGGGCTCAGGCCTCTCTTCTCATGTCCCTTACCCCGAAGTCCCCTGGACAACTCAGGACTTAGACCCTCCTACATACAAAAACCAAAACAAAACAAAACAAAAAACCTTGGGAGAAGCATTAAACTTGAAACCACTGAAATCTCAACAAGACTTGAAATCTAACACTCCGTTTACAGGAAACAGAGGGCAGAGAGGAGTAAATTAAACAATACGGTAAGGAGGTCCTCGGCCAGATTCAGTACCAGGCACATTCCGTGGGTCAGGTGACTTTGTTTCTCCCACAAATATATGTCCTAAAAAAGGAAAATAAGGGCGTGGGGAATGGCTCGAAATTAAAAGAGAGTTGACAGTGGTTTATCACCCACACAAAATGTTTAGATCCTCATTTAAGGCATTTAGTGTAAAAAAACACTTTGGAGAGAACTGGTAACAATTGGAACGTGGTTTGGGTTTTAATGGCACTATGGTGCTATATTTACACTCCTGAGTTCTCTGGCAGAACCCAGGGGGTGTGCATTGTATTGTAGAGAATTAAGCTCCCTAGAAAATTATTGGAGGGCCTCTGGTCCCATGTTTCCTAAGGGTGACGCATAGCAAATACCATCCTGGATGCCAGTGAGGGAGGTTCCTTTGTGACATAAGTGGATGTCCTAGGACATTAGGACAGTAGGACATTTCTCGTGGAAGGCCAATGGAGAAGAGCTGGTGGTGGAGTCGGATCTGAGGGCTGGCATTGGCTTTAAGTTACACCAGGGGAGGAAGAGGGGGAGGGGAACAGATCAAGTTGGCAAGTTGTCTTTGGAGCTGGGCTCTGCAAACAGGTTGACTGTGTTAGTCCCTATACCTATTTGTCTGTGTAAAAACTTCTGTCATGGAAACTTCATGCTTTTTAAAATATTATGAGGAGGTGAAACAGCCCCACTTCCTGAGGAGGAGGGAGGCCCATTTGCTCTTTGCTTTCTCTGTTGGGTGTGGGTTGAAGGAAGAAGGGGTGGGCCTGTTGCTTGGGAGGGGCGCAGTGCTTATTTAACCCTCCTTACAAGCCCTTCTGCTCCTTTCTTGGCTCGACTCTAACTGGCCGAGTGGAGTGCTCTGTGGTTTACGGTGTGGTAAGATGGGGCAAGAGGCTGGATGGGGTTGGGGCTGTGAGCACTGGTGGGGTGCGGGGCAGTGGGCAGCATCCAGAGGGTTGCTGATGGGGTGTGAAGTGTCTCCTTTCAGCCAGGTACCTGTCAAATGGGAAGGCAACTATTTCTACAAATACAAATGGCCCGTGATTTCCCTTTGCCGGGGCTCTGCTCATCCTGAGTTCAGAGCTCTCCTTCCCTGTGGGGAGCGGCTGGCTCTGGTCAGAAACCACACAGTGTTTGTGGTGGGAACCCAGTGCCCCCCACCAAATTCTGTTCTCATGCTTTTCGAAAACCTCAGGGAAATGTACTCAGGCCTGCCTTCTCCATCAGTGCCTGCCTGGCTGGGAAAAGATGTAATCTCTGTTAAGAGACACTTTTTATGCAGCCTGGGTCTGAAACAGTTGGTGCAGGCAGGAATGAAAGCACCTTTATCTTTAGGGCTTTGAATTGGGCAGGATGTCCCTCCCCACCCCCTCCCACCACTAGCTGGGAGGCTGGGCTTGCCCTCAGGTAAACACGGGCAAACACAGCTACCCAGGCACCCTGTGAAATCTCTCCTAGTTTCCTTTCACCCTCTCTGCAGATTGGTTAATTACAAGTTGGTTTCCTGTTGCTTAACATGTTTCTGAGGAGAAACACTGTGGCTTGTCAGATATAACTATTAATTTTTGGTCCTGCACTGGCACCCACTGATAGAACTCAGGTTAGGGTCTTGGGAGTGAGTCAGCAGCCTCAACCTTTGGGGACTCTCTGGGGACTGTGGAAGCGGCTATTAGCACACCTGGCCTCAGCATTTGTGGCTGCAGGAATTAAATGAGCTTCACTGAATTACAGGAGCTTTACCATATGGAAAGCACTCAGTGCATGGTAAAAGCTCAATAATTATTAGCTGCAACAAATGATAAAGCCTATCGTTAAATTGTCACCACAACCCTGCAGGGGCAAATTTTAAAGTATTATTATCCATCCTTTAAAGATGAAGACACCAGGCTTATACAAGTTGGCGAACTGGACTATCCTCCTTTATTGGACAGATAGAAAAGCCAGGATTTGAATCTGCGCTTTTGAGATAACAGAGCATGAGCTCTTTCTCCAAAGCCAGGGCTTCTCAAACTGTCCATGAAGAATCATGCCCCCCCCCAACCCGTCACACATCAGTAGTTTCTAAAATACAATGAAAAGGATTTATTGGACTAGTGAAAGGAAGGACATTGAAAATACAAGCCTTATTTTTTTTTTTTAAGATATTTATTTATTTATTTATTTATTTATTTATTTATTTGACAGGCAGAGAGATCACAAGTAGGCAGAGAGATGGGGCAGGGGGTGCGGGAAGCAGGCTCCCCGCTGAGCAGAGAGCCCATGGGGCTTGATCCCAGGACCCTGGGGTCATGACCTGAGCTGAAGGTACAGGCATAACCCACTGAGCCACCCAGGTACCCCACAAGCCTTATTTTTAAAGCAATTTTTAGATTCGATAGGCACAAAATCACTCTTTCAAATTAGTATAAAAGATGATTTCATTAGATATCTGTACTGTTCTCATTGTGGATCTTGAGAAAGCTTTCTCAAAGTAGCCCCAACTGTAGATCTCGCTTTGCAGAAGGCTGCCCTCTGTTTCCCAGAGCGTGGTGTGCAGGGGGGACCACTCAGATCAGCGTCGAGTGGGTGCTTGCTGAATGCCCATCTCTGAGCCCATCCCAGGCTGTTTGATCAGAACGACTGAGGGAGAATTTGGGAATCTGAAGGTCAACAAGTCACGCGATGATCACGGTGTGCTCACAGTCTGACCGTCAGTGCTCTGTACACTGCTGCTTCTCCTCACGGATAATAGAGGATAAGGAGATGGTCAAGGGAGTGTAGTGTTTTAGTCTATACCCCTCTCCCCACCTGGCTTTTGTGTTGTTGTTGTTTTTAAATTCTTAAGAAGTTCCTTTCCTTAGAAAGTCACTGACTGAACCTGGTTTCTCAGCTACCTGGTGGAGAAAAACCAGGAGAGAGAATGTAGGTTCTGGGAGCCAGAAGGAGGAAATGACTAACTTGGTAAAACACAGCTGATGAGCTGAACAAGGTGAAAACCGAGGCCTGACCATTTACTTAGCAGCCCGGGAGTCAGGAAGGTCTTTGTTGACATAGATGAGAGCAGTCTCCCAGAGATGGCAAGGCTTCCTGGGATGCGTTCAAGTGCCAGTGGCAAGGTGGACATTGGAAACACTGACCTCACAAAGTTCTTTCAAGGAGATTTACTGCAAAGGAAAGGAGGCAGGAGCTGGGAGGTGAGATGAGGTCAAGAAGCTACCCAGAAGGGACAAGGAAATGAAGATTACTTGGAACTTGTGCCGTGGTTAAATCTGTGACTCTTATAAAGTCTTAATCTTTTTTTCAGTGAATTCTTTTAGTAAAACAGAAAAATTGTCTCCTATACCTTCTTTTAAAGCTCTTTCAAACTCTGCCCACTCCCAAATGATATTGTCTGGAAAGAGTCTGCAGCTCATTCTTATTCCTTACATAGCTTAATTTGAGCACATTTTTTTTTTCATATGACATTGCATTTTTTTCATATTTGCTTCATTTGTATTTTGGCTGAAGTGTTCTAAGGTAGATTTCATCTCTACTCTACCTGCATGGGACTTTTTAAAAAAACCAACATAACCATATTATGTAATCATAATAAAATAAGACTGATTATTATGCCTAACAAAATTAACAATGATTTCTTATTATCATATAATGCCAAATCTATATGCAAATATCCTCATTTGCCCCCAGTGGTATTTTGTTCAAATCAATTCAGGCAAAGTCTGCACATAGCATATGATATTTCTGTCTTTGAAGCCATTTGTTTTTCCTGTCCATTGACCCGGAAAGGAACCCAGTTCAGTTGTTCTGTAGAATGCCTTGCTTTCTGGATTTGTCTAATAACGTCTCTGTGCTGTCATATAACTTCTTCTTCTTTTTTTTTTAAGATTTAATTTATTTATTTGACAGAGATCACAAGTAGACAGAGAGGCAGGCAGAGAGAGAGGAGGAAGCAGGCTCCCTGCTGAGCAGAGAGCCCCATGCGGGGCTAGATTTTTTTTTTTTTTTTTTTTTTGGATAAGAAAGTAAAACAGCTTTATTGCTGATACGGAGAAAGTTGTTTTTTTTTTTAAAACAGTATTGATTATTTTTCACCACACCCAGTGCTCCATGCAATCCGTGCCCTCTATAATACCCACCACCTGGTACCCCAACCTCCCACCCCCCCCCACCACTTCAAACCCCTCAGATTGTTTTTCAGAGTCCATAGTCTCTCATGATTCACCTCCCCTTCCAATTTCCCCTAACTCCCTTCTCCTAACACCCCATGTCCTCCATGCTATTTGTTATGCTCCACAAATAAGTGAAACCATATGATAATTGACTCTCTCTGCTTGACTTATTTCACTCAGCATAATCTCTTCCAGTTCCGTCCATGTTGCTACAAAAGTTGGGTATTCATCCTTTCTGATGGAGGCATAATACTCCATAGTGTATATGGACCACATCTTCCTTATCCATTCGTCCGTTGAAGGGCATCTTGGTTCTTTCCATAGTTTGGCGACCGTGGCCATTGCTGCTATAAACATTGGGGTACAGATGGCCCTTCTTTTCACGACATCTGTATCCTTGGTGTAAATACCCAGGAGTGCAATTGCAGGGTCATAGGGAAGCTCTATTTTTAATTTCTTGAGGAATCTCCACACTGTTTTCCATGTGGGGCTAGATTACCTGAGCGGAAGGCAGAGGCTTTAACCCACTGAGCCACCTGGGTGCCCCAACTTATTCTTCTTTTGCCTGTGTTTTCTAAAAACTGAGATTATCTATAAAGGCTTGATTATATACAATTAAGCATTTCAGGTGAGAATTTTTCTGAGGCACATATTGCTTAGGTGAAGATGCTAAGACTGATCAGGGCCAGGTGGTGGCTGCCGTAATCAAGGGAGGGGTGAGTGTGTGTGTGTTTAAGATAGGAGAAACAGTGTGTGTGCTGATAAGCATGATCTTTGCGAGATCTACATACAATGCAAAAGCAAAAGGGGAGATTTTGTAGAAGAATATCCATAAGTAGATAAGACTGTACAGGATCTAGTGGAACAAATGTTGGTTATTCCAAGTATTGGGTGCAGCCAATTCATCTGTAGCAATAAGAGGTCATTTGGGCGTAAATTCAAGTAAGATGAGTAGCTGTGGTACAAAGGTGCATTGTGTGTGTGGTAATTCTGTTCTGGTCGCTTCCTTTTTCTCTTTGAATAAGTAGCAGTTCATCAAGGGAGAGGGACGATAAGGGGACTTTTCATGGGGAGGAAGTCAGTGGTCCTCTAGGAGACGGCAAGTGAATTGACCAGAAAAGTAATATGTGATTGCTAGGAAGCACGAAGGAGCTGCTTGCGCTTAGTGATTGTGAACTTGAAGGGAAATCCGTAAGTATTATTTTGTGATTTTCTTTAGCCACGGAGCTGCACATCTGCAGGTGTGGAGGAAGACAGAGAGTTGGATTTGACCAGGATTGGGGTTTATCCAACATTGTGTGATGAGAGAGGCCAAATGAATGACTGACCATGGAGTTGAAGCTGGGTAGGAAGGGAAGTTAAGACATGAAGGAAGGAAATGAGAGACAGTGAGAAGGTGGTAGGAGCAACCACAGGAAGATCGTTGGAGGTCGGTACTGGTTGGACTAAGCTACAAAGATAGGGGGTGGTGGTGCCTGAAATCAAAACTGTGGAGTACTTTTTGAAAGTGATAAGATCAGAGATATGATCTTGGGGATGAGTGGCTAAAGTCACCATCTTTGGAGTAGAAGAGATCAAAGGACTGAGAGACCAGGGAACTAGAATGATTCCAAAGGTAGCTGTTGATAGCCCCAAGAGGCAGGGCAGAAAAATAGTGTGAGGAGGATGAGAGTGAACCAGCTGTGAAGATATTCAAGGGATGAAGAAGAGTGTCCTGGTGGAGGGGAAATGACTTCATCAAGATGGGGAGCAGGTGCCGTGGTCTGCACTGGGTTGTGTGAGAATGAAATGTGTTGGTGCATGTGAGGTTCTCAGAACTGAGCACAGGCTCAGCGTGTCTCAGTGCTTAACCCATTGGATTTATTTTTACGGGGGGGGGTGGTGGTGGTGGTGGTGGTGGTGGTGGTGGTGGTGATTCTTTTCATTTTAAGACCTTCGAAGAGGCAGAGCTGTTCACCTAGCTCTATGTGCCCCTGCCAGGTGGTAAATTCCCTATCACTTAGTAGATCCCGTAGATCAAATGAACATCTGCAGCGCAGTGCTGGCAAGGGGATTCGAGCAAGTGGAGGTGGTGTGTGGGTGAGTAAGTCTGCATCTAGCGGTTGAAGGATGTGGGGGATGGGAAAGGGTGGTATTAGAGCCAGCTTCATTCTTTCATTCAGACGCGACCAAGCACATCCCGCTTCTGGCTCAGAACTGGCTAGATGTGGAGCGGGCAGAAACAAAGCTTAAAGGAACCCTCAGTCTGGGTGGGCTATCCCATCTGCAAATGG
Organism: Mustela erminea; assembly: GCF_009829155.1. Classification (NCBI taxonomy): domain Eukaryota; kingdom Metazoa; phylum Chordata; class Mammalia; order Carnivora; family Mustelidae; genus Mustela; species Mustela erminea. The sequence goes on along the minus strand of NC_045614.1, from coordinate 111,490,042 downwards.
AGAAATGTCACATAGGCTCCTGAGAGTCAGGATGGGTACAGTAGAGTAGTGTCAAACTCTGTGGGGTCAAGAAAGTTTTCAGAGTCCAGGGGCACTTAAGCTGGTGCCGGGGGTGGTGAGGGGGCTGAGCAGGTATGACCCCATGTGAACAGGGTAGGACATGGTCCGTTTGTCAGAAGGAAACCACCTTGCAGGGTGCAAAGGGCAGAAGAGCACAGGGCACTTGGAGTGCCATCATTAACTCTGAGAAAATCACTCCTCTTCCCTGTTTCAGTTTCCCTATTTGTAATTTGAGATGGTAATGACACACATAGGGTAGGGCATGGTGAGAAGTCAATGAAATTATGCATATAATCTTTGTCACCATCCCTGTTGGGATCCCTTTGGGTGTATTACCTTACTGGATTATTTAAACTCTCCTACAAGATGGGCTCTTTTATTATTATTCCCATTTTATAGATAAAGAAGCTGAGTCTTAGACGGTTGAATAACTTGCTGAAGGTCATGTAACTAGTGAGAGATGGTTTATACTCTTGCCCCGATCTGTCAAATCCCAGAGCTCTGACCCTCAAACCCCAAAGTTCATCAGTGTTGAGTGCATAGCTAGTTCTGAATACATGGTAGCTGTTATGGTCATGATTGTGAAAGCTTCTTACTTGGAGGACCAAGGACTCTTATGATTTCTGCAGCTGGGCAAAGTTCACCAGGGCAGCAGTCTCCTGACCAGCAGTGACTCTTTCTGGAAGATTCTCATCACCTACGATAGATGTACATCAACGATTGTGCTACTTGGTTTCAACTAGTTGTTTTTAGAAATCAAGGGCAGGAGTGGTTGTTATCTCCTAGGAGGCCAAGTTGTTCTGAGCAGATGATTAGGGGAGGAAGACCAGTGTTAGCCGCCCTCCTCTGCTGTTCCTGCACTGAACTCAAACCAAAGTTGCATGCCCCAGCAGCTTACTTACTGGGGGGCATGGCAGCACACCAGCATAGGCAAGCGGTGTTCCCTCAAGGACAGTGGGCTGCCGCCCGTGGTGTTCCTCGTGAGGGTGACAAGAGAGAACCTTTTCCCTTAGTGATGCCTGAGAGCAGCACAGACCCCTTAAGAACTGGTGGCCCTTCATTCACTCAACAAATAATTTGCTGAGTATTTACCACGTGCTGTACCCTCATCTAGGCATTGATGATAGTAGTGAAGAAGGCTGACGAGGTTTCTGCTGAAGGGGTTTCCATTTTTACTAGAGGCGGCTGATGGCAATCGAATAATAATATGAATGCATGCATAATTACAAACTTGTGCCACAAAGGCAACGTACATGACATGAAAAGGGGTGGGGCCTCAGAGACTTCAGGACTCTCCCAGGAGTCATGGGAAGGAGCTGGTTGTGGCCGCTGTGGCTTCCTCTCAGCTCAGTTAATGCTGCATCTCCTAGGACAGGCTCCGAGATCAGCCCAATAGTGGGAATGGAGTTGATGCACAAGGTATTTTCAGTTCTGTCCCTGAGAGTTTTGCCTTCATTACTCTGCTAACATAATAAGCATAATAAAGGAAGTCAAACTGAGAAATGAGAGGAATTCTCATCTCTCCATTTGGCTTCCTTTATTATGCTTGCTCCTCAACTGTTTTTGGGTCTCAATCATGTGCCTGTTTTCTAGCTATTTCTTCACAACGATGTATGCACAGATAACGTTCTCTGTTTCACTTTTTTCATTTTTAGTATTTGAAGAATTTTCCCCCTTTGCTATATAAATTCACACACAATTTTTTATATATATTATCTGTTATTATGTATTACCTTATATATTTTAAATTAATATCGTTATATGGATGTGTATATATATTCTAGCAGATGCGGGTACCCTAGTTTAACTGTTTCCCTTTTGCCAAAAGCTTAGTTGTTAACCTTAGATTTTCACCATTACAAATCACTTTCAAATGGAAAATGATTTTTCTTCTTGCCTGTACATATTGCTTTATAAAACGCATTCTTTATCCCATTGTTCCTCTTCCAAACCTCACCACAACTGTGAAAAGTAGGGAGTCATTTCTGTGCAGGGAAACCAAAATATGTTATCTTTTCCTCCTTTCAATTATTTATTGTCTTATTTCCTGCGAGTCAGAAGCTCTTAATTCTATGACCTGGTTGCTTTCTAAAAAGGTTAAGTTAATTTCTACTGCTCCCTCAAAATACACCAATTCTATTACAACCGGTTCAGTAATGAGTATTATCGTTTTGAAAACTGCTGAATAGTGGAAATTCTATAAACTGGCATCTTAGCTTGCCAGTTGTCCCTTTTGGGTTTCTTTCAAATTTCATCATAATTTATATGCTTGTTAATTATGTTTTCTATTTTGTGATTTGTCCATTCATGTGGAGTGCCTGTTTATTTTGAGATGCATTGACTCTCTTTACACTTTGCACAGCTGGACTCTTTTTTTCCTTTAAATTACAGCATTTTCTTGGAGACAAGTGGGGGTTTTCATGCCAGCAACTCTATCAAAGTTTTCTTTTATTATTTTTCTGCATTTTGTCAGAAGAAAGAGCTGAAAAATATAGAATTCTATTAATAGCTTTCTAAAATTATATTTTTATAATATTTTTACATATTATATATTTTTATAATTTATATAATTTTTATAACTTATATAAAAATAAATTTTATATAATTTTGTATATTATATATTTTTATAATATTTTTTCCAACACTAAGAGTAATTCATATAAATTTAGAAATTTTGGAGTACACAAAATGTTGTAAAACATGAAAATATTCCTTATTCTACCAGCCCAGGTTGCCTTATTTTGTTTTGTTTCTAGTCCTTTCTCTTTTTCACATGTATATTAAAGAAAGTTTTTTTTTTATTTGATTAGAATATTATATACAGTTTTGCAACCTATTTTTTCCAGGTAGTGTTATACTGACTGAAATTTCACATATCATGAAGTGTTCTTTGATAATAAATCATGGTCTAGAGTGTATTTAGGGATGATCTGAATCTTCTCTCTCCAAATTACTATTTATGTAACCAGTGACTGAACAATCCTTTCTTCCTAGATTGTACCTGCTTTATCCTTCTAGCATGTTCTTTTCTAGTATCAATCTAATTCTGTGCCTTCTCTGCTATTCACAACCCTGAGCACAGCACCTATAATGGGCTCTTCTCTCTGTGTTTCTTTTTCTGAGCTCTCAGACTTTCTGGATTGTGCTCTATTAGAGGCTAGGGGACTAGGAGAGGGGCCTATCTGGATGCCTTGTTAACCTTTAACACTGCCCCTTCTGGAAACCAGCTCTTACTTCTTGTTTTTTTTTTGTTTGTTTGTTTGTTTGTTTTTGTTTTTTCTTTTTTGGCCTTTGCAGATGTTTTTTAATCATCCGAAGCAAAATGAGCCTTGGCCTCCAGACCCAATAAAGCAAAGATTCCTCCCATGGAGAATAGCAGTGGTTCTTAAAACCTGAAGGGCCTACAGCCCCAGGGGGATTAGCCAAAAGCAGGTAAGGGACACGTGGAAGCATGCACTGTGGGGGCAGCAAAAGGGTCCATTCTTTTTTTTTTTTTTTTTTTTAGCACTTTTTAAAAAAATTTAGTTTCTTTTCAGTGTAACAGAATTCATTGTTTATGCACCACACCCAGTGCTCCATGCAATACGTGCCCTCTATAATACCCACCACCAGGCTCCCCCAACCTCCCACCCCCTGCCCCTTCAAAACCTCAGGTTGTTTTTCAGAGTCCATAGTCTCTCCTGGTTCATCTCCCCCTCCAACTTCCCTCAACTCCCTTCTCCTCTCCATCTCCCCCTGTCCTCCGTGTTATTTCTTATGCTCCTCAAATAAGTGAAACCATATGATAATTGACTCTCTCTGCTTGACTTATTTCACTCAGCATAATATCTTCCAGTCCTGCCCATGTTGATACAAAAGGGTCCATTCTTAATTTAAAAATGGGGTAATGGAGTCTGCCGGCCACAAGTCACAGAGTCTCAAGGTCTGACTCCAGCTTTGCTCTTTTCTTCATGTATTTATTTAGTCCTGATTTAGGGAGGGCTGGGGACAGGTGGTTTGCCCATGTCCATAAACCATAAGTGTGAGATTAAGTAGGTGCTGGCAGGAAGGTAACCACCATCCCCTTCCGAGCCTTAGCTCCTAGACCGTGAATGAGTTCCTGCCTCCCTACCTCCTGTCTCATTTCACTCCGACTTTCAGCTGCACCGCTTCCCAATCACTCGTGCAACTTTCGAGATTAAATAAATGAATGATAAATCGATGCATCTAAAACCTCAGTTTTCCAACCATAAATGGAGCCAATACAATTTGCTGTGCTTACGTGACAGGGTTTTTCTGGCTCTTGTAAGCCCAATAACCTTGAACGGGCTGCCCGAGGGGAAAACAGTGCCTGCAGGGGAGAGCTGCAGCATGCCCAAGCCCAAGGGAGTTTTTCTAGGATTGTCTGGCCGTTTGACTTGCCCCTGTACAGCCCTTGATTCCCAAGTCCTGTTTGGTCAACAGTGACTTTTCACTGTCTTTTTAATACAGAGGCCTGTCTTTCAGTGCAAAAACCATGAACTTTTAGAGTCAGACAGACCTGGGTTGGAATCTGGGTTCTGGCACTACCTGTTCATTTTGGAGAAGCCGTGTAACTCTGCTAAGCCTCAGTGTTTTCATTTTCTCCAGTCGGTCTGTGGATATCGATGCCATAGGGGCAGAGTGAATATTAAATTAGACATTGCAGCTTAGTGCCTGCCCCGTTAAGGCACTGCTTCAATGCTCCATTCCCTTCTTGAGTTGTTTAGCTCTCGTAGCTGAGGGATCAGCTGTGCCAAGTGAGGAAATGGAGTTACTGAGTTTTCTGATCTGCCACAAGCCCTCTCCCTATCTCATGACCACACATTTGAATTTTTCTTCCTCTAGGTACATTCTGTCACTTGCACAGCTCAAGGCAAGCACCTGTTATCCCCAGAGCCACCCATTCCTGAAGTCTGGGGTGGTGGGAAGCATGGTTTGCTCAGTACTGCCCATGAATTCCAAGAATGGTCTTGATGTCACTTACATTAAAGAGTCTCAGATGAGGACGTGAGCTCGGGTTGATGAGTCATGGCCTGTGTTCCATTCTGCCATCTATCTCTTCCTGTCCCCCTCGGCCTCCTCATGGCCCCCAGCCAAGGGACTGCTCTCTGGTCTCTGTTCAGAACATTTCCTGTGCCTTTGCAATGACCTGGTTCAAATACCATTTCCGCTTGTCCTCCTAGCACTCTGTGGGCACACGAGAGATGATTCTACAGAAAACCTAGGTAGAGACAGGATTGTGACTTGTCCAAAGTCACCAAGAATGGGCAGGAACCCAGGTTTTGTGAATACCTAGTCCCGTACTTTTATCCCTTGTCCTGGATATCCTTAGCCCTAGGCTCCATAGGAAGGAACTGTGGATCCCCAGTGGGTTCGCAAAACCCCAGGGGTGACTGCTTAGACTCATTATGGTAAATAAACCCAGTTATTTAGGAAAGAATTTAATGTTTTCCAAAAGGTACAGACATTGTTTGAGTTCAAAGTACTTCCATCTTCCATTCAATTACACAATAAATTCTGGGAAAACAAAGTAGAGCCGTATCCAGAAAAAAAGGGAACTGTGAGGCTCTATTTTCGTAATAAAATCCATTTGCCAGAACGTTCAGCAGTTCTGTGCATGTTTATGTTGAAAAGGACATGCATTATGGAATCAAGTGTGCTTGGATTTGAACTTCAGTGCTGGCCTTTACTTAGCTTTGTGATGCTAGGCACTTCTCTTAACCTCTCAGAGCCTCGGGCTGCTCTTCTATAGACATGGAGACTGTAACACCTTCCTGGCCAGTGATGGTCAGTCCTCGCTGCACAGCTCAGGGGGTGCCCTTCCTACCAGGCTATCATGTGCATGGTGCTGGCTGGAGCTCTACATGACCGGGCCCTGGTCTACAGTGAAATTAGGTGAAGTAACATCTTAACGCTTGATGCCTCTTTATTTTTATCTCCTTAATTGGTGTCTGCCGCCTTACCAAAATTTCCTCTCCTTTACCACGAGCTGAGGCAGCTTCCTGCCACCTAAATTCTTTTGGGCATTCTTGAAGGGCATTCTCTGAAGCCAGGTGTTGTGCTGTAAGCTAACTACTGGTCTTCTTCACAAAGCAGGAGTCCAGCCCTGCAGCTTCTTAGAGAAATGTGTCATGGGTCTGTGGTGCTGTCTGTGGACAGAGATCTGGCAATTTTATTTTATTTTATTTACTTTTTTAAAGATTTTATTTATTTATTTGACAGACAGAGATCACAAGTAGGCAGAGAGAGAGGAAGGGATGCAGGCTCCCTGCAGAGCAGAGAGCTGGATTCGGGGCTCGATCCCAGGACCCTGGGATCATGACCCGAGCCGAAGGCAGAGGCTTTAACCCTCTGAGCCACCCAGGTGCCCCAGGTCTGGCAATTTTAAAAGGATGCTGGGCACTTTAGGATTTTAGGGAGGTTGGATTCTTGTGAGGTAGACCAGCCATCCTGCCCTTCCTTTTTTCTCCTATTTTTTTAAGCATGCATGCCGTCATTGAACAGACAGCATAAGGCCCCAGGAGCCTGTGTAAGCTGTAGTTCCCGACCTCACCGAGCTCAGGGTGCAGTCAGGGAGCTAGAACAAGACAACACAAAACTAAGAGTTGGGGTGTAAAAAGGAATAGCAGGAGAATACAGGAAGCATTCATGGCTCGGAGAGGAAAAGGGGAGTGTCTGAGGACTGCTGTCTACATTCAAAACCAAAACTGAGGTCGAATATTTACTTCAGGTTGTTACAGGCCGCCGGCCTGGTGGGAGGTAAAGCCAAGGCTGGACGTGCGTCTCCTCACTCTGAATCCATTGCGCAGCTCATCACCCCACCTCTTGCCAGGCACTACTTGTAGCTTTTGTTCACGTCGGTTTTGTTTTTTGGGTTTTTTTGTTGTTTTTGTGTTTGTTTTTTGTTTTTGTTTTTGTTTTGCCTCATCTTACCTTTTCTAGGCTTGTTTTCTGCTCAGAACAGAGTGGCTGCCCTGAACACGTCTTTCATTATGATTCACACCAACCTGAAGAAAAAGTTCAGCTGCTGCGTGCTGGCCTTTCTCCTGTTTGCGATCATCTGTGTGTGGAAGGAGAAGAAGAAAGGGAGTTACTATGATTCCCTTAAGCTGCAAATCAAGGAATTCCAGCTGTTGAAAGGTCTGGAGAAACAGGCTGTAACTTCAAGCAGCACCCAGAACCCCCCCAAGATCAACCAGGCCCTCAGCATCCCCCGGGGCCCAGCCAAGCCCAAGCCTGAGGCCTCCTTCCAGGTGTGGAACAAGGACAGCTCTTCCAAAAACCTCATCCCCCGGCTGCAGAAGATCTGGAGGAATTATCTGAATATGAACAAATACAAAGTGTCCTATAAGGGGCCAGGGCCAGGTGTCAAGTTCAGCGCAGAGGCCCTGCACTGCCACCTCCGGGATCATGTGAACGTCTCCATGGTAGAGTCCACAGATTTTCCCTTCAACACCTCTGAATGGGAGGGTTTCCTGCCCAAGGAGAACATCAGGACCAAGGCTGGGCCATGGGGCAGGTGTGCTGTGGTCTCCTCAGCTGGATCTCTGAAGTCCTCCCAGCTGGGCCGAGAAATAGGTGAGTTCTGCAGCATTAGGGCTGCTCTGGGCAAGGGGCTGGAGGAGGGGGTGCTGGGTATTTGGTCAGGGCTGGGGAGGAGCACACTGGGCGCACCACAGGGTTCTACACGCTTCTCGGGCCTCTACCTCTGTGGGCCTCAGAGGTACCGTGGGGTACCTCTGAGGTACAGCCACGGGGCTGTACAGCTACTGTGTACTCAGAGGTACCATGAGGTACCTCTGAGGTATAGCCACAGCCAAAAGGGTGGGGATCTATCCAGGCTCTCTTGGTATCTTTATCAGTGAGAACAGTTTTGCTATTCTCTTTTTTAAATAGTGCTGTTCTGTAGAAGATACTCTTGGAAAAATGAGTTCTGCCTCTATCAGTACATACCACACTGTAACTGACTTTTAAAAATTATAGAAGCCCTGATTTCTCCTGTCTCTTCAGGTTCTGAAACTGTAATTTCACGGCTAGTTGAGGACTAATTGTCTTTCTTGGCTTCAAACTACCCGAGTAATTTTCAGCCTTTCTGTTTGAGGATCATTAATTAGAGTAGGAATTCTTAACTTTGGGACTGTGGGCCAACTTTAGGGAGTTCACAAATCCCTAAACCTATGTGCCAAATACCTGTGAACTAGGTGTGCATAAAGTGTGTGTGTGTGTGTGTGGTAAGTCAGTCTGTACATTTTTCCAGAGAAAAAGTCCATAGCTTCCAGTCAATTATTCTTAAAGGTGTCTGTGACCCAAAAAAGGCTACAAGTCACTGTTCAGAATATAACAACTTGCTTTTTTTTTTTTTTTAAATTCTTCACAGTTAATAAAGATAGAAAGTCTCTCCATGTTTGTAAATATGTGTACAACACAAAGCAATGGATTTGCTTAAGGCGCCCTAGTTCCCTTATTTTGAGAGAATGTGTTTTCCATTATTGTGAAATCAATCAGGCTAAAGGAAGCAAAGCACAGGAAGCCTCGCTCTTCTCCCAGGCTCTGGAAGGTACTGGAGCAGGTGAGGTCATACGTCTCCTGTTTTATTCCCTTCCTGTGACTGCCAGGAAAAATGGTCTGAAACCAAGCTCAGGCTCTCAAAGGAAGAAAAGTAGAACCAAATTGGATTCTCTGGAGCAGGAGGAAGTGGTGAGATCACCTTTTGTGCCTCCCCAAATAGGCAGCGCTCACTAATCCAGACTGCCAAGATAACTGGCCCCGCCCCGACTTTTGCTTTTGCCTTTTTGGTTTCTTTTGCGTTTTGTTTTCTAGAAGCGCAATGTGATTGGCTTTTGTTCATCTGTAACGGAACTAAGTTCCCTTCTTCCTCCTGATGTTTGCTCTATAATCGTCATGTTTCCAGTATCCCCAGTGCTACTGGATCCTCTTCTTCGTGTCAACTCAACCCCCATGGCCTGGCCGGAATGGGTTAAGGTTTTAGGCACAGCCTGGTACTTCTATGAACTGGAGCTACACTCTTGATGCACTGCATGAAAGTTTGGAGTGATTTACATGCAGAGTAAAACAATCTTCTCCTGTAGACTACAGTTATAATTTCAAGGATGTACTTCCCTGGAGACTTTGCTCTTGAGACGGAACAAACATTGCACGTTGGCCTTCCAGTGTTCTGCCCTCCAACCGGGCATTCCCCTGGGCATTTAGTCTAACAAATGTTTTAAGGAATTCGTTCATTCTTTTATTCATTCATGGAGCTTTCAACCACACAGAGCCAGAGCTTAGAATACAAAGGGGAAAGAGACAGGGAAGGCCCTTTGCTGAAGGCCTGGGAGTACCAGGCAGCGTGCCAGGCCCATGGCCTTTCCCCTCTACCTGCAATTTGTCCCGTTTCTTGTGAACTATTGAGTGTATTGGATGGTTTCAAATTGTTTGCTCTTACAAATTGTACTGCTAACAGGGTTTTTGTGCAGATGACTTAAATGCCTCAGGGGAACTATCCACAGCTGTGGGGCTAGAAGACCAAAGGCAGATAAGTTTTGTGGCTCTTTTTGTCCATGGCAGAATTGTTTACCAGAGGGATCGTAATGATGGAGTGTGTCTCCAGCAGTCCCTCAAACCAGCCAGAGGTGGGCATGGCCGTTTTCAATTATTTTTAGTACCTGTACCCATAAGATATCTTAGATTTGTTTGTGTTTTCATTTCAAACAATAGTGTTTTTCTAAAACATAAGCAACAGGAGTCATGATTACTGTGCACCTGCTGTGCTCCCAGCATGCCTTGCTTTTTAGTCTTCCCGGGAATCCTGTGATGTGGGGACAATTATTGTTCCCGTTGAACTGGTAACCTAAGTGTTGAGGCTCAGAGATTACACAAGGGGTAAATAGCGGACTAGGACTTGAAACCGGGTCCTTTGACTCCACGGCCCACACAGTCTTCCCCTCTGCTCTTGTGCCTGTAGTGGTTGTAGCATTATAATAAAATTTTGAGTGTGATGTTAAAACTCGTGATATTCTTGCTTACTTGCTCTCCTACAGGAAAGGAGAAGCACCTTCTGAGTTGAGGCAAATGCAAGAAGCAAAGCTGCACGGGGACAAAGGACAGAGTATGTTGGGCTGGGATCTGGGGCCCTGCAGGGTGAAAGGGACTGAGGAGGACTAAGGCCAGAAAGGGAGGCAGGAGTCAGCTCCTACAGAATGTTGCCGGTCACAATCAAGACTTTGGGTTTCATTCTTTAAGACATAGAGTCCTAGAAGAATTTTAAATGAGCAAGTGTTAGGATCATGTTAAGTTTTGGAGAGATTTCTCATTTCTCTGAACCCCATTGCCTATGGGGACTGCTATGTCATTGTTATTAGGGATTACTGCCACTTCTGGGCGAGAAGTGCCAGGCCTGTTTGAGCAGTGATCGTGGTGGTGGAAAGAACAGGTCTCATTTGAGAAGAGACAGAAACTGGTGTCTAATTAGAAGTGACCTTGAATGACAGGCAGGAGTCAGGGTTTCTAGCCTAGAAACAGGCCATCTCGTATCACAGGGGAGCATGCTTTCGAAGGAGGACAGGTACTGTCTCAGAGGTGTTGAATCTGAATTATTTGTGGATTTCCCTGAGTAGTTATCTATGCAGTTGGGTGTTTGATTCCCAGGAAGGGTCAGGCGTGGGGGAGATGAGATAGAGGAATCATTTGTGCTGAGGTGACAGTTGTAGGCCTGGAGAGAGGGCTGAGGAGAAAGCCTAGGGAAAGGGTACATTTAAGAGACAGGGAAAAGCACAGGGAAGGCAGAGACATTCAGAAGGCCAGTGAGAAGGACCAGGGAGAAGCAGGTGTAGGACATATGATGGAAGGCAAGGGGAGAGGAGTTGGGGGAGGTTTGGGGCAGAGGGAGTTCTCATGCAGAGTGAGGACTGAGAAGAAAGACATGTTGGTTTGTGGAACAATATGATTGTTTATATCAGGAAACAATATGATTGGTTATGACAGGGGTTTGCAGACATTTTCTGTGAAGGGCCAGACAGCAAATATTTTTGGTTTTGAGGAATATAGTGTCTCTCACAGCTCCTCAGCTCTGCTGTTGTCAAGCAAAAGCAAACAGGCCGTCATAAGTGAATGGGGCTGGCTATGTTCCAATAAAACTTTATTTACAAAAATGGAGACTGGGCCAGATTTGGCCTTCAGGTCATAATTTCCCAGTCCTGATTTCTATTATATTGATTTTTCCTAACCAGGACCAGAATTTAGCCTTCCAAGTATGATTATATGATTCATTAAACTACTTTGAAAATATTAAAAAAAAAACCCAAAACCCTTGGTCTGAATTGTGATAAAATTTCTTTCATAACAATTTTCAGCTATTTAGAGTTACTACTATACCCGCAGGCAGCAGATTTTGGTATACTGATGAATTTACTAAGGAGCGGATTCTGTTGTGTAGTCTAGGCATGGAATCATATCCTCTGCCTATAGTAGTGCCTTTATTTCTGCATTTTCTAATTTGTGTCTTTTTCTGTCCTCTAATTCTAAGTTCATCAAAAGTGGTGGCCCCCGTTTTCTGCAGCCTTCCCCTTGCAAAGGCTTGCTTGCTGGGCCTCCAGGACCTCTTGATTTCTCCTGGTGATTTCCTAGAGGCCCACTTGATTTCAGGACCTCTTCAGTCATCATCAGCAAAGGACAATTTGGCCGACAAGGATGTGCTCCTCTTTCTCTGTGAGGCCAACTTAATGGCCTATTTGCAAGTTTCCTTCTTTGTCTGATTTTTTTTTTTTTTTCCTTAAAATAAAGTCCAAACTTCATACCTGGCCTCCATAACCTGTGTGGACTGGTTCCTGTTAGCTTCTTTAGTGCCATCTTTTCTTCGTCTTCCCCTCATTCACTTGTCTCCAGCCAAGTCCCTACTGCCCTGGGGTGTCCTGACAGTGTTACCTCCTCCGGCTAGAATGTTCTTCCCTGGACCCTTCCCGTGCTCGGCCCTCCTTTGGGTTCAGCTCCCAAGTCGTGTCCTGAATCATCAGGGTCTCCAAAGGAGAGTCCCTCAGTGTCTCGGTCCCATCACTGGATTTATTTGTGCCATAACATCGGTCACAGTTTGTCATTATCTCAAGGGTAGGTGGTTGTATTTATTGGCTCCTTCCTTGCTGTAGATTGCAAGATCTTTGACAACAGGCACTTTTCTTTCTTGTAACGGCCATTGTCTCCAGCATGTAGAACTATGCCTATGCCTGATGGGGAGGAGATGCTTAATTCATATTTGTTGAATGAATAAAAGCTTTATATTTTCTTATGGTCAATACCAAGGGTGGATCGTCAGCCTCCTGTGCTGGGGGTTCTCCATTTACCCCTCCAAGCCCAAGCTCCTTCCTCCCTTTTCTGTTGGACTCTGTGCCCTGGGAGATGGAATTTGGTGACTGTGTCAGCTGGGCTTCCTGGCCCTTTGGCTTTTATTTGGCACCAGACAATAGACGTGCTACTCCAAACCTGAGAAGGAGGAGAGTGAAGTCAGTGTCCCCCAAGCTCTCTCCTTGTAGAATACCATCAGCTGCTGCTTTCCCTTGTCTCACAGTTTAGCCGCTGTCAAGCAAACTCTCTGTCTGAGGTCTGCTTTCTCTCTCTTTTCCTTAAGGCTGAGAAGTCAGAGGGAAGGAGGAAAGAGAGGATGGAGTATTTTCTTCTTTCCAGCTGGACCTTACTTAGCAGGAGCCATGTTCCCCTTAGGGCCGATACTCCCCATGGGTGGCTGTCTTCAGTTCAGGGCCCCTGCTTTTCTGGGCCAATCAGGTTTGAGGAGTAGTGGTGGCCGCTTTTGCAGCTGACCCTGCGATATTGGCCATTCCTTGTTGATTTCTTGAAATCCTGCCTACAACGTTGTAAATAGTCCTTTTATTCTCAGCAGCTCCATCTAACTTTGACATGTTTTGGTCCGGGGATACTCACATTAATAATTTGCTCACCTGTGAAATAGGGAAGCTGACCGAGTGAGGCTTCTGATACATCTACGTTTCTGGTGTGATTACTGCTGGTCACTTGTGAAGCCGGTGACTGATATGGACTGACATGTTGCAATCTAAGTTGTGTAAAGATGCACCTTCTGCTCTCTTTGAAGTTCAGGGTACTGGCCCTGTAAGCTGATAAAGTCTGGACTATGCACATCCCATGTGACTTTCAAACCATTTTGATGAAATTTGTCCTAGGATTGAGATAGGGTTGTTTTTGTGACTAGATGATATGTCTGGAGTCCCGAGGTTTAAAACATATGTTAGAAATGAAATAAAGAGGGAGGCTTTCATCCCTTAATTCTGTGGGTACTTTTTTCCAAATCATCTTGTATTGAGCCAAATTCCACCCCGCCACCTTCTGGTGTCATCTTTGTGAATGAAGAACCACCGCCAGTAAATTTCCCACAGGGAGGGAAATAGAACAACAGAAAATTGGGCTGACCTCCCAAACTTGGGCAGATTTCAGTGGTGAGCCCCAAACTTGCTTGATCAAGTCAGGTTGGGATGAGCTCCTAGGAGGCTGGCTGAAGGTTGAGAGAGAACTTAAAAGTCAACTTAGTTCTCTCTCCCAGAAGATTGGCCAGTGACACAGAGAGAAACTTCTCCAAGTCTTCCAAACTCTGCTGAAACAGCTACAGGGACAGGGAACTAGAGCCAGGGAGTGAATGGATTTTTAAAAACGTGGTCTGTTTGATCTTGCCTGGATTTAGGACCTTGTTTCTGACAAAAGAGTTTTTTCTTTTTCAATACACAAATGTGGGATTCAGTTTTGATCTGTGAACTTTTTTTCAACCCAGGCTTGTGACCCTTCTCCGGCCTCAGGTTCCTAACAGCACACGCAGGGTGTTGTCTTGGAACCCACAGTAAATCCCTCTGATTTGTGAGTGCTGCAAGCTTTTCAGAGGGCTGTGGGGACTTTGCACTTGCGGGGGACACTGAGCTTATGGTAGCGGCATTTTTCTGACAGGGATGGAAGTATGACCTACTGGTTACACTAAGAAAATATTTGGGTTGCTCCTTTGGTGACTGGGGTAGCGAGCCCATGTGAGGCAGCACACCAGCCCGGATCACCTCTCTGCCATGCGCAGGCTTGCTGGAGTCATGGAAGGGATTTCAGGGGTGCTTGATATGAGCCTCGTTAGCTTCTGCAGTGGCCAGGCAAGCAGGCAGTCATGCCCAGTCTACAAACTGTGCCAGATTGCCCCTTACAAATATGATCTTTTTCCCCTCTGATGGGGGTCCTGATGGGATAAAGAATGGGAAGTATGATTCTCTTGCTCCTCCCCTTCTTCCTGCCCTCTCTCCCTCCAGACCTTCCTCTGTTTCTGCATGTTGCTGGTGCTTATCACCTCTCTTCTGTTTCCTTATGGTTTATAGATGATCATGACGCAGTCCTGAGGTTTAATGGGGCGCCCACAGCCAGTTTCCAACAAGACGTGGGCACGAAAACCACCATTCGCCTGATGAACTCTCAGGTAAAATTTCTTCTGTGCAAATCTAGAGTGAGAGAAAGACCACAGTGTGGGCTCTAATGTCAACCCCACCTGCTGGGGGCACATCAGAGCTGCTAAGTTAATTAAGTCCCGTGACTTTGCTGAGTCCTGGAGTCCAAGACCCAACCTGGTGATGTGTTCATGAGATAGCCCCCATGGCATCAGGTGGCATTAACAGAGTTGTTCAGTGTCCCAAGAAAGGAGAGTTCTGCTGTCCTTGTAGCTGCCAGGTTTTTTCCCAGAAAATTGCATGAGGAACAACATGGCAGAGAATATCAGAGTGAGGGATGCTTGGAAAAGTAAGTAAAGCAATGAATGTGGGTGTGTTTGAGAAGCTGTAAAATAGTATGCAAGTATTGTGAGACCTCATCAACCAGATGTTGCTATGTGACATGGCATTCGAATTCACGTATTGCCTCATGAATTCCCCTTGAGAATTAGTTCCTGAAGTATTTCCAGGTAGCATATGCTGAATTCTCAAAACTAATGGGCACTTGAGAAATACTCCTGCCACAAAGTTCTTTTAATAGATTTTAACAAACAAACAAAACAAAACTGGGTGACACATGTATCAAAACTAGTGTGAGAGATCTGCAAACCCATTCACCTCACTCACGACCATCCGTGTTTATTGTTTTCTGCATAAACATGTAAAGCTTGGGTGTTCTTCTGTCAATGTGCAGGCTCTGTACACTGCCTAGGACTCCATGGGCATGGAGCACATCCTGGGAGTGATCGTAAGTGCCCTTTCAGCACTATTCCAGGATACCCTCATTTCTCCCCTCCTCTGCCACAAGGCTCTACTTCCGTTTCACTGCTTGGCCCTCAGGAACTCGCCAGCTGGGAAGAAGCTGCTTCCAATTTCCATCTGAGGCCCATATTCCTAGGAACCCTTGCATGAAGGAACTTGGATTGATGAACTTAAACTTCTTTGCAGGTGGCTGCCATCTTGTTTTCTTTTCTTTCTCAACTCCTTGATGATGATATCATTTTCTGTCACTGTAATATCTGACTGAGTCGACTCTATATGCTTTCAGTTCCTATTTATTATCCAATCTTACATTTGGGGCTTTTCTATTACTTTTATTATAAAGTAGAAAAGGGCAGATTAAAAGAAATAGATTGGTTAGCAAGAGACTCTCTGGAGGACATGACACCAGAGTTAGACTTTGAAATATGGGCAGGATTTGGAGAAACAGGAAGAGAGAGACATTCTAAGAAGTGGTATTGGCAGGACAGAGATGCATAGGACATGAGGGAGACATCCAAACAGGTCTGACTGGTGTGGGGGTGGGGACAGATTTGTGTTGCCCTATAGAGGGAGATGAGGCTGGAGCTTCATGGCTGCTTAGACTCTGGCAAGTCTAGAAAATCAGGCATAGGAGGTGGGAGGAGCTTTCCCTACTTTCTCCTTTTCCTTCTCATGCCCCAGAGAAATCCTCACAAAGTGCTACAGTGTAACCTCTACTTCCCCGTAAAGTGTTACTTGAATATCCACCTTCACCACCCTCCCTCCCTCCCTTTCCCCCTTTCACAAATATGGACAGCACTGAGTAGAAGGTGGTAGTCGGCACATAGATCTCCAGTCAGCCTGCCTGGGGTTGAAACCCTGGCTCTGCCTCTTAATAGCTAAATGATCAGGCGCAAGTTCCTTATGCCACCGTTTGTTCATGCATGGAGAGGGAGAATAGCAGTACCTTCTTCACAGCACATGTTAGGAGGAGTGAGCCAGAAGACCATGCAGAGCACCGAATACCTGGGCCTTACCTCAGTGGATGATGGCTGCTCTCATGTTCCCGTGGGCTGACACTCAGATGGGTTTGGGGGATACAGTGGTGAGCCCAGCGGGCTGGGCCCCTTCACGGGCCACCGCCCACAGCTACAATCAGTCATCACGCAGAGAGATAGACAGTTGTAACAGAGAACTACAAAGGACAGGATTAAGGTGCTCCCACAACCCCTAGGGGGAAATTTTCTCTGGTCAGGGATATCAGGGGCCTTGATGAGGTGAGACAGTCATGTAGGCATAGAGGATGAGAAGGGCTAGGACCTCTCCAGAAGATACAACAGCCTAGTGAGGCCTCTTGTGGGAGGGGGCAGGGGAGTGTGTGTGTGGGGGGTGTGGTGAGCATGGAGGCTGAGGGTAAAGAGGAGCCATGTCCTGGCGCTGTGGTCAGGAGATAATCTCTGCGGCATGACCAGACTTGCAGTCTGCAAACGTTCCTGGTGTCCATCTGCTCAGTGATCCTGTGTGCGTGGAGAGACACAGTCAGGAGGCTCTCGTAAGGAAATACTCACAATTGCTGCACAGGAGAAGTGCGGGTGAACGTGAGAACAGAGTGGATTTGTGAGCTATTTGGCATGTGTGGTCCAGAGGCGTTAGTGGGTCTGTGGCGAGGGGTGAAGGGAGAGGGGCCACCAGTATTCTGGGGTTTCTGGCCCACATGACTGGCCGGCTAGAGTCACTGGGATTACCAGTGCTTGGAGACATTTTGGGTTTTGTAGGCAAGGGTCAGAGAGGAGGGTGGGGTAGGAACTGTGGTTCCAGATATGATCTGAGCTGCCCCGTAGATACTGTGAAGAGGTGTCAAGTGGGCAGCTGATGAAACAGAGCTGGAGTTAAGTGGACAGCTCTGGGCTAGAGGGGAGAAGTTGCCAGTCATCTTTATCTGTGAGGCCGTGGAACAGCCGGGCTGAAGGAGAGCATGAGGGACAGACAGGGTGTAGACAAGAATTCTACACAAGGGCTTTGGGTAACAGAAAGAGGAGGTTAGTCAGCACTGCCCGATGCTGCTGAGGCCCACTGAGGTGAGGACTAAGAAGTGCTGTTCTCTCTTTGGCAACAGGGAGGCCATCGGTGACCTTTGGCAGCAGCTATTTGGGAAAGCGGTGAAGCCAGAAGCCACACTGGAGCACAGGGTCGGGAGTGTGTGGGGGAAGGCCACTGTGGGTAGTTCTTTCAAGAAGGGCAGAAGAGAAGTAGGGCTAGTGCTGTAGGGAGTCGAGGGTTCCATGGCCAGTTTCTGTTCCTTTCTTTCTTTCTTTTTTTTTAGTTTGGAGAGACTGAGTACATTTAGAAGACAATGGGAAGACCATCAAAAGAGGGCACACGCCGTATGGCATGACAGAGTCACATGCTGATTCACAGACAGAGAGTAGAACAGTGGTTTCTGGGCACTGGGTGAGGCGAGGAATCATTATTTAATGGTTAGAGAGTTCCAGTTTGGGTAGAGGAGGAAGTTCTGGAGATGGAGGGCAGTGATGGTTTTATAACAGCATGAATATACTTCATGTCCCTGAGCTGTTCACTTCAAAATGGTGGAAATGGTACATTTTGTTACATATATTTTACCACCATAAAATTTTCTTTAAGTCAATGGGGAGAAACCAGCTGATAGAGGAAGAAACTGAACATATTGAAAAGAGGGGACAATAAGTGAGTGATGGGGAAGAGGGATTGATCCAAAGCCCTGCTGAGAATCAAACCCCACGGGGGGGAGTCAGAAGGGAAGAAGGCTAAGAAAGGTGTAGCCAGAGGTCGTAGTGAAGCATGAAAGGGCTGCAAAGTAGGGTGCAGAGAAAGGGAGGCCTTTTGTCAGGAGGCTGAGGGAGAAGCGTGTCTATAGAGGAGGTTTGAGCAAAGAAGGCCTGACATGAGGAGAGCAGAGGAAGGAACCAGCCAGAGGAACAGAGCAGGAACTCCAGGCCATGCTGGCCACTTTGGGGCTGGAGAGTGTGGGTAAAGAATGGGTATGACCTCCAAATTGGTAGGTGGCAGCGATTAAGAAGAGAGCGCATGGAGGAGCCCTGAAGTGTCTCTTGGGTTTGGGAGGGTACCCCCTTCCTAGGCTCCTCTTCCAGGTGGTAAGTGAAGAGGGAAATCTCCATCCTGCAAAGATTTCATTTAAGGCTATGGTAGGTTTGCCCAAGAAGCTGTCTTCCAGGTTGAGGAGAGAAAGCTCACATCCCATGCGTGACAACACGGTGTCCTAATTGGATTTTGGCAGGGACCTTCTCAGATCACTCTCCGGGGCTTATCCTGAGACTGCAGTGGCTGCCACTTATTCCCTACTTCTTCTGTCTGAGGCGCATAGATATCTTATCTCATCTGACCTTTGGGACAATGCTGTGAGATGTGATCACCAACCCACATTTTTCTGTGATGACACCAAAGTTCAAAGAGTCAGAGTGAGTTGCTCAGAGAGCGGCAGAAAGGATACGATAGAGGTGGGATTTGGATCAATGTTGGTTTGCCAATTTTCTGTAAGAGTTTGTATGGAATTGGTAACCCCCCCTTATTTTTTAATGTTTAGTAGAGTTTGCCAGTAAAGCCACATGGACCTATAATTTACCTTGTGGGAAGTTTTTTTTAGCTAAAAATTCAGTTATGTTAGTAGATTCAGGGCTGTTCGTGTTACCTATTCCTTCTTGACTGAACTTTGGAAGTTTGTGTCTTTCAAGGAATTTATTCATTTCTTTTTCTAAGTCATTGGATTTATTGGCAAAAAGTTGTTTATAATATTCCCTCATTATCCTTTTTAATGTCTGTAGAATCGGATGTGATGTCTGATGTGATAGGAGATCCTTTGTGGTGATTCAAGCAGTATTGGAATTCACAGAGCTTAAAAGGACCTTGAAGATCAACAAGTCATGAATTCATTCCAGAAGTTCTTGTTTGATCACCTGCCCTGTGCCAGTCTCTGTGAAGGGAGCTGGAATTCCGTCCAAACAGCAGTAAAACAGAGACATGCTCCCCACTCTTGTGGAGCCCAGAGTCTCGTCGGGCATTTCATTTTCCAAAGGAGATGGCCCAGGCCTGGGAACAGAAGGTGGCCTGCACTATGCGCAGAGGGTAATGGCAGGCCCAGGGCAGGATGAAGGCCTCCTCATAGCTGGGTCAGGCTCTTCCCTGGCTCTCTGCTGGCACTTTCCCCATCCATGTCTCTCACTCCCCTCATCCTAATGGCCCATCTCACTCGTAGCCTAGTTCTGCCACCAGGACCTTTGGTCTCTGAGAGGACGCGCACTTGTCTGTTTTGTTCACTCGTAAACCCGAGTGCCAGGACCAGTGCCCATTATGTAGGAGATGTGCAATCAATATTTTTTGAACGAAGTAGAGTCTGGAGAACCTTCTGCTTGCTCAGTGGATGCCTCCAAACTTCTCCAAATTCTTTAAAAAATTTTTTTTGAATTTATTTGGAAATACTTCGAAACTTTGAACAAGTTGCAATAATGTCTACTACAAAGAATGCCTGAATACTCTTTATCCAGAGGTACTTACTATTTTTAACCCCATTGCTGTATTATCTGCTCTATTCATTCTTTGTAATTTTTTTTTTTTTCATCTGAGAGTAAGTTGTATATATTATGCATGTTAATTCCTAAATACTTACTATGGGTAAAAAGTTTATGTTCCCTGCCCCCTGCCAGTTTGTATGTTGAAGTGCTAACCTTCAATGTGATTGTATTTGGAAATGGGGTCTTTGGGAGATAAACACATTTAGATGAGGTCTTGAGTGTGAGGCCCCTGTGATGTGTCTGCCGTGTGAGGAAGGCGGCCGTCTACAAGCCAGGACGAACACCCTCACCAGGAACCAAATGTGCTGGCACTTTGACCTTGGACTTCTCAGCCTCCAGAACCATAAGAAGTAAATGTCTGTTGTTTAAGCCACCCAGTCTATGGTATTTTGTCGTAGCAGCCTGAGCTAAGACTTTTTGGTTCTGAGAGGAGAAGTTTTGCTATGACAAAAACCTAACAATGTGAAGTGGCTTTGAAACTGGGTAATTGGTAAAAGCTGGAGGAGTCTTGAAGGACATGCTAGAAATATAGGTGCTAAGGGAAATTTTGATGAGGACTCAAAAAGAGTAGAGTGAGCTGGAGCAAGAGCTTCTGTCTTTTTAGAGAATATGTAAATAATTGTGAACAAAATGTTGGCCTAACTAAGGATAATAAAGGCCCTTCTTTGAGGGCTCAGATGGAAATGAGGAACATGTTCTTGAGCAATGGAGAAAGAGTGATCCTTGTTCTAAAGTGACAAAGACTTCGTCTGAATTGAGTTCTAGTGTTTTGTGGGAGGTAGAACTTGTGAGTAAAGAAACTGGATGATTTACCTGAGGTGATTCCTAAGTTGAAGGGGACTGGCTTGGCTTCTTTTGTGAGGTGTGAGTAGAGAGAAATGAATTATAAAAAAGGAATTGTTTAGCAAAAAGGAAACAGAGCTTAAAGATTTGGAAAATTCTCGGCTTATCTATATGGCAAAAAAAATGAGAAAGCTTGTTCTGAAGAGGAAAAGAAGGGGTGGCCCCAAAAACATTTGATAAGGAGATTGGCAAGGGTGTGAACCAAGGGCCTACTCAAACACGCCAGCAGAAATACTGTCAACACTGTCAGCTTGAGCTGAAGGGGATGGATATGGGATGAAGTGGAGGAAGGCTGTGGGCCTCTTAGGTCCTATAGGACAGGACTATAGAGCTCTTGGACTGTGAATGGCATTGTTCTTCATGACAAGAAAAGCATGATCCCAAAGGAGATTCAGAAATCGTCAAGGCTGCATCCTTATTTTCAAAGATGGGAGGAGGGGCTTGGTTTTAATAGGCCTGATGGTAGCTGCTCAGAGCCACATAGGTGGGATCGCCGCCCCTGTGAGTCCATAGGGCACAGCACTGAACCAAAGAGGAATCTTCTCAAGCCTTAACATCTAGTGGTATTTACTTTGCTAGGTTTTGGACTTTCTTTGGACCTGTCAGCTCTTTCTTCCTTCCAATTTTTTCCTTTTGTAATGGGAATGTCTATCCTATGTGATCCCACCACTGTATTTTGGAAGTACGTAATTTTCTGGTTTCATAGGTCCACAGTTGCAGAAGAGTTTTGCCTCAGGATGAACTGCCTCACTCTTATCTGATTTAGATAATATTCACATGAGACTTAAGACTTAAGATTTTAGAGTTGACACTGGAATGAGTGGAGACATTGGGGAGGTTGGGTGGAATTAACCTATTTTGCATGTGAATAGGGGGTGATTTTGGAGGATCCATTGTGTCTCCTCTGAATTCACATGTTGAAGCCCTAACCTCCAGTGCAGTGGTATTTGGCAATGGAGCCTTTGGGAAATGACTAGATATAGAAGAGGTCTCAGGGTGGAGCCTCTATGATGGGATTAGTGCCCTCATGGGAAGAGAAAGAGACCAGAGCTCACTTTTCTCTCATGAGGACATGAAGAAGGCAGCCATCTGTAAGCCAGGAGCGGGGCTCTCATTGGGGAGCCACGTATGCTGGTGCCTTGATCTTGGAGTTCCCAGACTCCAAAACTATGAGAAATAAATGTCTGCTATTTAAAAAATGTCAGTTTCTGGCATTTTATTATAGTAGCTCCCGAATAGACTAATACACACCTTAGCTGTATATCCTAAGAATTTTCAACAATGTTGTCTTACACAATCAAAGTATAGTTATCAACTTCATACATTTATGGTGATAACATAGTTTTTTTTTTTTTTTTTTTAATGGTGATAACATATTTTAATCTTTCTGAATTCCAGACAGATCTGTTTGCTAACTGACCTAATAATATCTTTTATGGCATATTTTTTTTTTTTCTTTAGGTCCAAGATCCAGTCCAGGATCAAGTAGTGTGCCCTTAGTTGTGTCTCCTTTGATCTGGAATACTTCCATAGTCTTACTTCATCCTTTAAGGAACTGACATTTTTGAAGAATGAAGTCCTCTTTTGAAAAAATACATTATTTGGGTTCTGCCCTATGCTTTCTCAATATGAAATTCAGGGCGCCTGGGTGGCTCAGTGGGTTAAGCCGCTGCCTTCGGCTCAGGTCATGATCTCAGGGTCCTGGGATCGAGTCCCACATCGGGCTCTCTGCTCAGCAGGAAGCTGCTTCCCTCTCTCTCTCTCTGCCAGCCTCTCCATCTACTTGTGATTTCTCTCTGTCAAATAAATAAATAAAATCTTTAAAAAAAAAAAATGAAATGATCAATATGAAATTCAGTTCATACATTGCTGGCTGGGGTGTCAGGTCCTTCTAAGATCATCACAGCAGGAGGGATCCAGTGTCTGTCTGCCCCTCAGCTGATTTTAATTTTGATCACCTGGATAAGGTATTGTTTGATTTGTCCACTTTCATAATTATTTTTTTTCCCATATAGTCTATGGGTAAACACTTTAATACAATACCACAATTCTGCTCCTCATCAAAATTCCCTCTTAAATTGAGCACTCATGGCTCACTTTTGCCCAAACCAGTCTTTACTCTGATGGTTGCAAAATGGTAGTCTTCTCACTATAGCTTTCCCTGCTCTGTGGCATTGGGTTGGAGCTCAGAATCCTACTGTGAGTGAGAGCCCTCCCTTCTCCTCTACTTATATTCTCCTTCCTTCCCCTCCCTTCTTTCTCTCTTTATTATTGGTAACAACGGTTTCTAATTCATCACTGTTCTGAATTACTTTGGCATTCAAATTGTCTTGGATTTGGCCAGTGGGAGCTCCTTGAAGCTGGCTCTTGTTTCCCTGCCACGTGCATGCCCTCATCATGTTTTTTTTCTGTTAACACTGGTATCTTCTGGCATAACAAGATATTCCAATTCATTTTAATCTGTCGTGTTTTTTTTTTTTTTTAAGATTTTATTTATTTATCAGAGAGAGAGAGCGAGCGAGCAAGCACAGGCAGAGTGGTAGGCAGAGGCGGAGGGAGAAGCAGGCTCCCTGCCAAGCAAGGAGCCCGATGTGGGACTCGATCCCTGGATGCTGGGATCATGACCTGAGCCGAAGGCAGCCGCTTAACCAACTGAGCCACCCAGGCGTGCCCTAATCTGTCGTGTTTTAAATGTTTCCTCTTTATTAGTTTTATCCGGAATATAGGTATACACAGTGTTCTGGATCAGAGACAGATTTTTTATTTCATACTTTACAGTAGATAATGAATGTACTCTAGTCACTCTTTTCCCAAGCTCCTACTCCCAGGGCAATGCAATGAGAGTCAGGTCAATTATCCTACAGGACTAACCAGATACCCCACAGGCAAGGGACAAAAAGTAAGTGATCCCCCACGACACATGCACTGCTTATAAAAGGCAGGAGGTGGCTGTCCTCTACCCCCCCTCAAAGGGCCCCTTCTTACTCCAGCCCTTTAGAATATAAACACACTCTGATGTGAAATGAGAGAGGTCTGTAAATTCCTGGGCCTTTTTCCTCCTGCACGGGTCTTCCCGGTCCCTTAGCATATCTCTGTATTAACATAGGGATGCTATTCGGGCTATCACCATTTAGCTTCTCAGGGAGATAAGAGAAGTTTTATTAGGTTTTAAACCCAAGCAGAGCAATTAACTAGACAAATAGCTCCAGAGTTTATACTGACGTTACATGAAGAGTTCAGGAGTCTAGGGCTTTTTGGAGCAACACTGAGATAGGGAGGGAAGTTTTATTTCCTCATACTAACTTACCTTAGCTCTGGGATATGTCATTTTTCTCCAAGGAGTCTTGGCTCTTTTAAGTAAAATTGGTATTAGAAACCAACATCTGGGTGTTGGGTGGTTCATGCCTCCTACTGAGGTATCTTCACTTCTTGGCCCTTACAGCTGGGAGAGCTAGGAAACAGAGCACGCATGTACACATATGTAAACGCGTACACACACGGTTCAGGTACATGTGCATCCGTATGCTTACTATATACATACATGCACCTGCGTGTGCGCATAGATTCCTCTGCATAGACGCCTGCGTGTGCCTGCCGACATGCCTGCTTTGGCAGTGACAGACCCTGACCAAGTGCGGTCTGTCCACATAAGGTATCCCTTGCCTTTCCCCATTCTATATTTGCACTCCCCCTCCTCCCATAGTGGGAATCCTGCTTCTAACACCTTCACCCATTTCTTTATTTGCTCACGTGGGTGATAGCCCTCAGAGAGTTTGAAAATTGCTTTGCACATCTCTCCCTCCAGCAAACGGAGCAGAGAGAGCTCAGGCTGGGTTTGCTGTTTTCCTGAGGCTGAGGTGATGCAGCCACGTGATGGAGCCCTGAGTTACCTGGATGCGTCCTTCTGTTCCTCTTCACTGAGCTTGGGGAATTCATTTGGACCTCAGCTGTATCCATTTTGTTTCAGTTTGGGGGTTTTCTTTTCCTCCTTCTTTTTAAATCACACAGAATATTAACATGCTCCCCAGATTCAAAACTCTCTGGGAGCGTATAACCGGAGAAATGTTAACTCCCTCCTAGATTCCTGCCACCTGGTCCCATCAGCACCCGTGGTGGGCAGCCACCTGCACTGTGTTCTGATTTGTCCTTCTGTGTTTGTGTTTGTCAAGACAAACAGATGTACATATGCTTTCTTAATTCCCCTTGTTTTCTCACACAGAATATAGTGTGGGGGGGCGGTGTGGGTGCCTATAAGCTCTTTCACACTGTTTCCCCCCAGTATCTTCTCGAAATCACTCCCTGTCAGCTCATAGAGCTCTTCCTCTTTCTTTGTCAGAGTTGTGTAATACTCCTTGGTGGCTCAGTTTCCTAGCTTATTCTCATAACCTCTTCTGTTAATTCTGACATTTAAGTACTTTCCAAATTACTACTACTGCTACCTTTTCTTCTTCTTCTTTTTAAAGATTTTATTTATTTGTGTGAGAGAGAGAGATTGCATGCACAAGCAGGTGGAGTGGCACGCAGAGGCAGAGAGAGAAGCAGGTTCCCTTCAGAGCAAGGAGCCCGTTGCGGGACTCAATCCCAGGACCCTGGGATCATGGCCTGAGCCAAAGGCAGAAGCTTAACTGATTGAGCCACCCAGGTGTCCCTAAATTACTTCTTCTTATACTTCTTGGTTCTTTTGATGACTTCCTGGGATGCTGGGTAGAATCAGAGACCCCTCTGATTTGGGCATTTGGGGTTTGTGGTGGCTTTCCACTTGAGGTGCCCTTCTCTCTGTCAGAGAAACTGCTTCCTATCCCGGTCTGGTTTACCGTGGTCAGGCCTTCATTTTTCCTATCTACTCAGGACCTCGACCACCCCTCTGTTTGTCTTCTTGTGGCACTAACTAGCTTTTTCACTCTGGCAAGGCTGCAAGTCTGGCAGCTGGAACACAGACTGTTTCCTCATCCCTTACTGTTCTGAACAAAGGTTGTCTGGTACAGTGGGAAGATATCAGACAGGCCTTGATTTGTAGCCTAGCTCCATCCCTTTCCTATTGTGTGATCCTGGGTCAGTTATGTAACTTCTCCAAGCTTCCTTTAATGCCCTGTTTGGGGCTGGGAAATATTGTGAGGGATATACGAGAAGATTTGGACTTGGATTGTTGTGTGAGTTTAACAAAGCAGCTAAGTCTGGACCCTATAGTTACCAGTGTCTACACACACACACACACACACACACACACACACACACAGGGCATATTAGTTTCTGACGCCTGCCGTAACAAAATGCCACAAATGGGGTGGCTTATACAACAGAGATTTATTTTCTCACAATTCTGGAGGCCAGGGGTACAAGATCAGGTGCCATCAAGGTTGGATTCTGATAAGGGCTCTCTCCCTGGCTTGTGGATGCTTCTAGCTGCATCTTCACACAGTCTTTCCTCTGTGGACGTGTGGAGGGAGAGACCTTCAGTCTCTTATAAGGATATCAATCTTATCAGATTAGGGACCCATCCTTGTGACCTCATTTAACCTTAATGATCTCCCTGAAGGCCCTGTCTCCAAAAGAGTCACATAGGGGGTTAGAGATTCAACATAGGAATTTTGGTGGGGGAAGGGGGGAACAGTTCAGCCCATAACTGAGGGAAAAAAGATTTGGGAAGAAAAAAGACCAACATATTCATACAGGTGATATCTGAAGAATGCAATGATTGATGGTTGTTTTCTTATTCTTGTATGTATATAGATGTGTGTATTCTTGTCTCCTCTAACTTTCTGCAGGGAGCATGTGTTGCTTTGTGACTGGAGAGAGGACTTTAAACAGGTTTCTATAACAGCACCACCCATCTCCCTGGTGTAGCCTTTTCCTGGCAGGTGTTCCTTGGGGCTCCGTTGCTGTGGCAGTGACTTACTTTCCTCATCATGAGGCTCCTGGGATCCCTGAATTCAGGTCGGACTCTGCACGAGGTCAAGCACAGGGGCATTTGAGAAGACCTTGATGTCTCCCCAGTGCCTTGTGCTGCAGCTGGGGAAAATGACAGAGATGCCATCCAGGCATGGCTGGCCGCCTGGACATGGCCTTGCAGGGCAGTCCTTTCCTAGAAATAAGGCACCTGAGCCTGGAGAGGGGAAACAGCCTTCCTAAGACCACAGAGTGAGTCAGACACAGAGCACTGCCCCATTTCCCCAAGCAGTTTGAGGTTCTCTTGTGTTTGAGGAAAATTTGTACATGTCATGTAAGGGCCACCAGAATGAGTATGGTAAGTTCAGAGCTGTGTCCATTTAAGCTTGAGGGGTGCTGGCTAGCTTCTCCCCGTCCCCACATAGGTCCTGGCTGTGGTCACTTCCTGTTCCTCCTTGGGATAAACTAGCCCTTACCATCACCCCTTGTTGGTTTCATGCTTTGCCATTTGCCTCATCAAGTAGCTTGAGTGAACGCCTCCCTCTCTTCTCCCCCCAAACCCCCGTATGTTGAGAATCGAGGGTGGCTCAGGCCCTGCTTGTGTGCTCACTTATTCAGATGCCTTGTGGTTTATGAATACAGCCCTATGAGGAAAGAAAGAACACTGGGGAGGAGCCAGTCTCTAGACTCTGGTTCTGGCTCTGTCCCAAGCTCCCTTGGAAGCCTGGGACAAGTCTCTCTTCTCTCTGGACCTCAGTTTACCTACCTGAAAATGACAGACTTGGGTCCAGCCCTCGAGGGTCTTCCAGCTGTGACTTGCTATGACTCAGACAAGAAGCAACATTCTCGTGACATGTCTATGTGCCTCATCAACTGCTTTCTTTGGCCTGTCCTCCTGACACCACGGCTGACCCACCCTGCCTGCTTTTTGGGAGGCAGTGCAGTATGTAGGTCAAAAGTGTGGATCCTGGAGACCTCCAGTTCAGACCCCCTGCTTACTAGCTGTATGGCTTGGGTGAGTTTCTTAGCATCTCTGAGTTGGTTTCCTTATTTATAAGATGGGCATATTAATAATCACCTCCTGGGGTGGTTGCAAAGATGAGATGAGATCATGTATGAACGTAGCTGGCTTGGAATATACATGGTCAGATGGCATCTGTCACTCTCACTGTTGTTCTTCATTGACGGAAAGGAGAAGACTTAAGTAGCTCTCAGGATTTCTGTGAAGCCGCAGATGTTGGCAAAGTCTTAGGGTGCCAGAACTTGCTGCCACTGGCCTCTTTCTTGTATACTAAGATGATGACTGGAGAGGAGCAAGAGACATTTTTAAAATCCCAGTTATCTATAATTCTCTTGAGTGCGCACACATCACCGGGCATTGGTAACACTGGACAACCTGCAGTTCCCAGACAAGCTCCTCATGGTACTAAGTAGAATTAGGTTTGGCTGTTTGTGATAGCAACACTCTGCCCACCCCTCAACACAAGGTTAACAAGAGAAAAATGTATTTCTATCCCATGTGAAAGAAGTCCAAGGGTGGACATCCCAGAGCTGCTGTGGTGTTCCAGTGTGTCAGGAACCTGGGCTCCTCCTACCTTGTGCATTTATCGTTCAGTCACATGACTTCATCCTCATGGTCCAAGATGACTGTTTTAGCTCCAGTCATCACGTCCACCTTCAGCCAACAGGAAGGAGAAATAAACAAGGAAGGTCACTTCCTGGAAGTCACACTTGCTTACACACCCTTGGCCAGAATTTTATCATGGCCAGGCTTAGCTGTAAGAGAGGCTGGGAAATTTTTATTTCAGATAATCTTTATTTTAGATGGCTATGTGTTGAGGTAAACAGAAATGTTTGTTTCTAAGGAAGAAAGAATGAATGCATATTGGGTGACACCTAGCAGTCTCTGCCACTTATTCTCACATCTGGGGATTTGCACACATTGTTTCTTTTGTCTGGGACATCTTCCCTCTCCTCACACCTCACACCCGTGGCTTGGCCTGCTGTTGTTTGTCCCTGAATGCTCACTCACCCCATGGCCATACTCATGCTGGCATTCTGTGACTCCCTGGGGACTCTTTAGCACCCAGTACAGCCACATGATCCCCAGCCAAGGTGGGCCCAGCACCAGTAGTTCTTGCCTCAAAGATACACTGAGGAAGTGGGATTATATTCTTCAGGCTTCCGTGCCTTTGGGAGAGGTATGAGGGGACAAGGTAGCTCAGAAGCTCGTGGCAAGTTGCTGCTCTCTGGGTTGTACCTAGTCATTCTTGAGATAATACAGTGACTCTGATTACATCTCCACGTTGTGATGGTGAGTGGTCGAGGTGTGGAGCGATGACTGTGATGCTTGCTTTCATTTTCAGGCAGTTCTTGATTTGGTTTCTGCCATTTGTTTCTCTCAGTTTCCACCTGGGCAACATGTGCTTTTTAAGGTGAATGTCTGACAGCTCATATCCTGGAACACCGAAGTGCCTAGGGTGGCCCTTGCCACCTGTCAGTCATCACCACAGGACATTTACATGTGAACATCCAGGTGACCATTTGTCTCTTTCTTCCTGCAGCTGGTCACCACTGAAGGGCGCTTCCTCAAAGACAGTCTGTACAATGAGGGAATCCTAATTGTGTGGGACCCGTCTGTTTACCATTCAGATATCCCAAAGGTAAGTGGGTGTCCTCAGGAAATAGGGAATGAGTCTTCTGTTTGTCCATAGATGGTCCTGAGTGTTCCTGGGTTTTGAAAGTCATGGCTGACCTGCTCCCCCACCACCCGCCGAGGACTGTCTCTTTCCATACGAGAGGAAAGCACTTCATCTGGACTCGCAGTGCAAGTATTCCTGTCTGATACCAGTGCTCTCTGTGCTCCGCTCCGCAGGGCCATGTTTTTCTCTCCTTTGATCGTTGGCTCAGGAGTAACAGTGACGGGATTTCTCACTGTCTAGGGTGGGGTTGTGTCCATCTAATACAGTTATTTCTGAAGCAAATCAGCAGGAAATAGACAGTAGTTACTCATTCCTAGGACAGAAGCATCATGCTTGACCTACTTCTGGTTTCCAGAATTCTTCCCATTTCACTCATAACAACAAAGGAAAGTAGATAGAAGCATGGCTGCTTCCCTTTTACAGGTGAGGAGACTAGAATGTGGAGAGGGGAAGTCGCCTGTCCCCGAACTTGGTTTTCTAAGCGGAGGGCTCTCTTTTGGTAAGAGGATGGGAATCTCAGGCCTCTTGGCTCCCCAGCCTCTCCAAAATGGCACCCTTGCTGTTTGTCATGTGTGTCAGCTGGCCTCTCCCTGGTATGGCTGCACTGTTGCAGGAGACTGGCGTTATGGTGGAAGGACAGAGCGTGAAGTCAGACCCACCAGGAGCTGAGAGGCTCTGGTGATCACTGGCACCCTCGCCACCCCAGCCTCCACAGTTTTGCTCAGATCTCACTTAGAGCTGAAGTGTGTCTGAGGCAGGACTGGGCCTCCCAACCTGCAGTTGTGGCAAGCTGTGCCCCAGTTTTCGGCCCTTTGAAAATGAGAGGTAGGGAGAGCCTGGGTGGCTCAGTGAGTTAAAGCCTCTGCCTTCGGCTCAGGCCATGATCCCAGAGTCTTGGGATCGAGCCCCGCATCAGGCTCTCTGCTAGGCGGGGAGCCTGCTTCCCTTCCTCTCTCTCTGCCTACCTCTCTGCCTACTTGTGATCTGTCAAATAAACAAAATCTTTAAAAAAAAATGAGAGGTGGGATCAGATGGTGCCAAGGACCCCTTTGAGCATTCCCAGGGTCTGTGATCCCGAAGTCTGAAGCTGTTCCAGGGTCGCCAAGTTCAAAATTCCCTGGGAGCATAGGCTGTGTGCTGGGTCCCCTCTGCTAGCAAGTGAGAGCTGTGACGTGAAGTCTGGAATCCACTCCGAGGAAGGGGCTCCGAGGCACCTCCCTCTCCTTAAGGAAGCCATTTTCTTCTCTTTCAGTGGTACCAGAGCCCTGACTACAGCTTCTTTGATAACTATAAGAGCTACCGCAAGCTGCATCCTGACCAGCCTTTTTACATCCTCAAGCCCCAGATGCCTTGGGAGCTGTGGGACATCATTCAGGAAATCTCCCCAGAGGAGATTCAGCCCAACCCCCCATCCTCTGGGATGCTTGGTGAGTCTGTATCTGGGGAAAGACCTCTCATGTTTGTTTCTAGAAGAGATTAGAGAATGGGATCTCATTCATTCATTCATTCCTTTGTTCACCAAACAGTTGCCAGGTTTTTGCTATATTTCTACACTGGGCCAAGTTCTAGCTAAGTTCCAGAGATCAGTAAGAATCCTTCTCCTTTAGGGTGTTTGGTGGGGGAGTTCAGCCAGGAGAGAGCACCCCTCCTGGGGGTGCTGTCAGAGAGCTCAGTGGAGGAGCGGCATTGGGCCAGGCCTGGGTGAGGGGTAGATTTGGCTTGGGGAGGGGGCAGGAAAATGGGAAGAGCAGGGCTGGGATTTGGAAGATGAGGCAAGAGAGGCACTTGTCTCAGGTATACCATTTGAGGGGACACCAGAAAATTCAGTAACAAGCTAAATAATATTAAAATAATATTTTTTAAAAACTGTAATTAATGCAAGATTTTATCCTGAATGAAATACCAAAATTTTAAATAAAGATAGGATCAGTGATAATGTTACACTGAGCCATATTGGCATCTGAAGACAAAGCAATAGTCAATAATAATTTATTCAAAATTTCCAAAATCTGTCGAACCCAGTGAGTACCCTAGTCCTGGCCCTGAGAGAAGAATGAGAGGCAGAGTTTTCCTGGGTTGGAGGGTCATGAACGGAGCTGAGGGAGCTGGTGTAGGTGGACTGGGATCTGAGTCCAGAGGGTACTGAATGCTGGCTGCAGGCTTTCTTCTTGGACACATGGAAGGGAGGCTCCCTTCTCTGGGCCCCCCGCAGGTTAGGGCCCCCCGTACCCCCCCACTGTATGATGAGCCTGCCCTCTTGCTGGGATGCAAACTCCCTCAGGATGGTGAGGGAGTTTAAAACATTCTTCCTCCTTTTTAAATTTTACATTCTTGTTTAAATTTTTATTGCAATTCTAGTTCGTTAATATATGATTTAATATTGGTGTCAGAAGTAGACTTTAGTGATTCAACACTTACATACAACACCCAGTGCTCATCAAAAGTGTCCTCCTTAATGCCCATCCCCCATCTAGCCCATCCCCCACACACCTCCCCTCCTGCAACCGGGGTTCCCTTTTGTTAAGAGTCTCTTAGTTTGATGCCTTCTTCTGAATGTGGCACAGGCTAGCCCTGTGGTAATGGCCTCTGAGTTCGTGAACAACTGCGTGTTTACTGTCAGAAGCACTCCTTAGAGAAAGGGATGGGGACCATCTCAGTAGAGTGTCTTTGTACAATTCTCTTCAGCTTTGGTATGTGTGCATTTGGGGCTCTTCCAGGAGCCCTTTGGAGCAGGAATAGTGGGAAAAGCATTCCAGGGAACACTTTCCCATCACCCCACTGTCCCCTCTCCTTGCCCATCCCCAATGGCCATGGCCCCTGCTGGGCCCCACCCAGTGTCACCAGGAGGCTTACATGAGACTTCCCTCATAGCAAGTGTTCCCTCCTGAAATTTCCAGAAGCCACTTCTGTCATGCCTTCACAGTTTAGTTGCAGAAGTGTCTTTTCTCCCCCATTGGACCAGGGGCAGCCAGAGAGGGCTCTTCCCCTATCCGATTCCTCTAGAACAAAGTTGCTGCTAGCAGTTTACAGTTTTGCTCTTAGTGAGGACTATTTCATCATAAACTTCCCCTATATTTATGGTGGTTGAAAGGGGTGTGAGAGCCATGATCTTATTGTATCCTAGCAACAGCCTATGTGGTAAGAGGCAGATGGAGAAACTGAGGCCAAGAGAGGGACGTGTCCTACAGAAGTGATTGAGCCAGGTGGGGACAGGTGTGTGTGTCGCAAGAGTCTCCTGCCTCTTGTTGGGGTCATGTCTCCAGCAGAGTGTTCTGTGCCTCCTCCCTGAGAGCGCCAACCTGGCCTCACCCCCTGCACTCCCGTCTCCCGCCAGAATGAGCAGAGCCCATCAACACGGACCAGGCAGGCTCCTGTTCCAACCACCATCCTCCCAGCTGGGGAAAGACAGCCTCCCTGCCCACACTGTTTCTCCTAAGCACTGTTAAGAATCACCTCTCCCAGTCAGCGCCATCTGCGAGGCTCCTACAGGATATAAAAGTGCTAGAAAGTTCTATGTACATGGATGGTACTGTCCCCCCAGTCATCTTGTCCTCTCTCTTCATCTAGCTTATTCACACTGATTAGCTCAGTGACTGATGGATGGAACATGTCCGTCCCCTGGTGTTTAGGGAGAAGCTGCCATGCACCAGCCCCTGATCTGCCGGGGATTCAGAGGTGCATAGGGCTCAGCAGCCCTGCATCCTGAGGAACAGCCTGCTGGACCGGCTTACTGGCCGAGCTCAGACTGGGAATCACAGTAATACATAGAAACTCCAAATAGGCCTCTCCCCCGATTTGGGTTCCTGAGTAGCTGGACTCATGGGGCAGAGCTCCAGGGTGTGGAGTTGTATTGTTGGGTCGAACTTACCTCTGCTCTCCTCTTCAGGAATCATCATCATGATGACATTGTGTGACCAGGTGGATATTTACGAGTTCCTCCCATCCAAGCGCAAGACCGATGTGTGCTACTACTACCAGAAGTTCTTCGACAGTGCCTGCACGATGGGCGCCTACCACCCACTCCTCTTTGAGAAGAATCTGGTGAAACACCTCAATCAGGGCACAGACGAGGACATTTACCTGCTGGGAAAAGCTACACTGCCTGGCTTCCGGAAAATTCGCTGCTGAGCCTGGACTCCCGGGTCAGGTCCCCTCGCCCTTCTCCACCACATCCGGGCAGGTCACGTTCCCGAACAATCACAGCCTGCATGATGGGCCTTCTGTCACCAAGAGCCTCAGGCTACAGGAGTTCCGACAGCAGGCAGCTAGGTCCAGCCTGCCCGGAAGCTGCAGAGGTGTGCGAGCCCAAAGCCTCCTGCCGCACACCTAGCATTCTCTCCACGCCGCCTTTCCCTCCAGGGCTGCCAAAGCTGAGCTGTTTCCCCCCCCCAGAATGACGTTATCCTCACAAACCAGCGCTCTGTTGCTCAACATCTGCTCCTAGACACTGATTTCACATGTTAAAGAAATTCTCCCAAATTATGATTGTGTGTGGGTACAGGGTAGCTCTGGGGAGCCAGGAATTGGTCTGAGGCATAGGAAACATGCTCGATTCCTCCAGAACAAAGCTGCTCTTGATGTTCGTGCCCTTGGAAGATGAGGCATTCCTATCACTCTAGCTGGCTTGGTGGGTCCTTAGCCTGGGTGCTCATGCACAAAGGATCGTGATAAACCCACATCCTCTCCGTATGGAGAAGAGAGGCACGGAAGGACACAGTCTCCATCCTCCGTTTGCTCACAGTTCAGTGGGAGGGAGACGGAAGGTTCAGTGTGCTCAGTGCACGGGGAAGGGGTGGGGGTGGTGGCAGCGATGCCGATTTGCCCAGTTATGAGCTTACATGCTCAAGGGGGCACGTATTTGCTGTGTCTGTGGGTCGTAGGGGGCTTCGCTGAGCTTGGCTGTGGAGATTTCAGGGGACTGGAGGAACATGTCAGCAGATGTTTTGAGTCATTTGAGTTGTGTTTTCCTTTTTGCCTTTATTGCCCGTATTTATTCTCTAAGGTCTGCCTCACCTTTGAGGCTCAAGTTATTTTCTGAGGAAGCTGCTTCCCCTGTCGCAGGGCAGCCCCATCGGAGACACCTGGCAAACCAGATGCCAAAAACCCAATTTGTCCGTACTCGGCCTGGCCTGACCCTTCACTGAAGTTGGGGTCACACACCGTGTCCATTGCTTCCCTGTTAATGCTCGCCCCATGCCCCACCCCTGGCTGCCATCTTGTTTTCCCCTTTAAAGTAGACTTTTTCCCTCTCTCAAATACTTTTAAGCATTTTGTACTTTAAAAGTATCCTGATCTGATGATTTCTTTCGCCTTCATGGGCCTTTCACAGAATGTCTCTCAGGGAGTGGGGATGTGGTTCCCTAGAATTTAAACTTGCTCTCAGAAATGAGCACCTTAGAGACCGTAACGGATTCTCACAAGGTTTATCAGACAGCCATGCCCTCCACCCCTCCAGCAAGGGGGCGATATCACAGTCTCCAGACAGAGGCCCTCCCACCGTGGGGTGCAAACATGCTTCCTGGGTAGTTTTACTGCAACCTCCTTCTCCAGTGGAGAACCACACTGGACTGGTCTGGCCCCTGGGGAGGAGAAGGTAAAGGACTTGCTCAGGGTCACAAAATAATGCTGTAGAACCAGGGTTCAGGGCCTCTTAAGCTTGAGCTCTGGACCAGTCGTCTGGGAGCTGGAGTGCTCACGTACTGCCAGACCCTTGGCTTATAGGGGCAGTAGCAGGAGCCCTGGAGGGAGAAGCTCTGGGTTTTCCAACTGATACTCCCCTATATACTAACCATGCCGCCATGAGCAAATTGTCCTGAGACTCTGTTTCCACATTTGTAAAATAGGGGTGGTGAGCGTACCTCACAACTGTTGTGTTACATGAAACACCTGTCCCAGTACTGTACTTGGCACATAGCAGGTGCTCAGTACCTGGTGGCTTCCTCCCTCCCTCCTTCCCTCCATTCCTCCCTTTACTAAGGACCTGCTCCAAACTCACACCTGGGCCTGACCTTGCTTTGAGGTAGGTCAGGGAGGGGGTCCTGTCAACAGGGAATTAACTATCCTACTGGGAGACAACAACTACCCTGCCTGGCACCCAGGAAACCATCCACACAATGGAGAGTGGAGGTATAGAAGTGTCCCTCCTCCCCCTTCTCCTCCTCATCCCACCTTCCCCCTCTTTGCAGCTCTGGCCTTTCTGCTTAGGAATGGGCCGAGCACTTGGGCTGCCTCCTGCTGTGTGGACGAGTCTTTTCCAGCTTTCTGAGCCCATGAATTCCCAGCTTGCTTTAGGTCCTGATTTGATGCATACATTGCAATCTTTGAATCATACACAGTGTGAAGAAGGAGTGTTCCACCAGCAGGAGAGAGGCATTGGTGTGAGACTACACTGGGTAGATGCTAGCTTTTCATTCTTATTATTAATATAAGGGATCAGATTAATGTCAGTGTGATTTGGGGTCTATAGAACTTTTAATTCTGTGTTCTCTTTATATGGAAACTAGTAAAATGCAAATCAGAGGTTATTATTGTTGGTCTGGTGAGAGGTTTCATATTTGTGACAGATAATTTAAAAATGGTGACTGAGTGCCGCGGGAAAGTCCCCATCCTGAGGGGATCGTGTCTTTGTCAGTAGCCATCTCTTTATCCTATATCATGAGGTCCCCCAATCCTTCAATCACATAAGCTATTCACCTTGGTTTGGAGACCTTGATCTCAGAAGTGTCTGAAACATGCCTAATCAAATTCTGAATTACCCAAAGATGATGTAAAATTTTAAAATAAATGTGTTTTTAAAAAGCTTCTCCCTCTCTCCTTACTTGCTAAGGGAATGACTGCTGCTTCTCAACTTTTATCTCCAAGGAGGCACAACAGGAATCCCAAAGCCACGGATTTTCCCCTACTAGCTTCTCTTCCATACTTCAGGAAGAAGAATGGTCACTTATGTGGCAGATAGCATCTCTGAGATAGCCACCGATGGAGGATTCTTACTTTTGGTCTTGCTTAAATTCATATGACTAAGTTGTTTTTCCAATACCTCAGGGAAGGAGTGCTGTAGGGCAGAAAGCAGAATGGATGGAAGGTCTTTACCTTAGTTTCCAAAAGCCTAAAACCCTTAAGGGAATGATGTCCTAAGGGAACAGCCAAAGTGTGTTGATAAAAAATCCCAAAAAGCAGGAACAGGAGAGACGGGAGAATTCCTCTTCTCTGTCAACTGCGTACCTCCCATTATGGCTTAAACATGTCCCCCGAAACCACACTATGCTACACTGTAGTCTGTTTCAGTGTGCGCTAGCATTGTGTCTACAAAACTATGTACATACCTTAGTCAAAAAATATTTTATTGCTAAAAATGCTACCCATCATCTGAGCTTTCAGTGAGTCATAAGTGAAGGGTCTTGCCTGGATGTTTCTGGCTGCTGACTGCTCAGGGTGGTGGTTGCTGAAGGCTGGGGTGGCTTCAGCGATTTCTTAATATAAGACAACAGATGTGGGGCATCTGGGTGGCTCAGTTGGTTAAGTATCTGACTCTTGATTTCGGCTCCCGTCTCAGGGTCCTGGGATCGAGCCCCGCATTGGGCTCTGCACTCATGCTCAGCACAGAGTCTGCTTCAGATTTCCCTGTCCCCACTTGCACACTCTCTCAAAAAAGCAAGAGGGGAAAAAAAGACCATGATGAAGTTTGTCACATTGATTGACTTCCTTTCACCAACAACTTCTCTGTAGCATGCAGCCTTGTTTGATACATTTTGCCCACAGTAGAACTTCTTTCCAATTTGGAGTCAATCCTTCCAAACTCTGCCACTGTTTTAACAACTAAGTTGACATAATATTCTAAAGGCTTTGTTGCCGTTTCAACAATTTTCACTGCATCTTCACTAGGAGTAGATTCCATCTCAAGCAACCATTTTCCTTGCTCCTCCACGAAAAGCAACTCCTCATCCATTCAGGTTTTATCACGAAACTGCAGCAATTCAAATATAACCATGAAAATCTTTGAAATATGGCGAGAATTACTAAAATGTGACACAGAGACAGGAAACGAGCAAATGCTGTTGGAAAAGGTCCGAGTAGACTTGACACGGGGTTGCCACAAACTTTCAATTCTTAAAAAAATGCATATCCACAAAGTGCAGTAACGCGAAGCACAACCGAACAGGAATGCCCGTGTTTCCTTCTGACAGTGCTTGAGTGCGGTCAGCCCCCTGGAACTCAGCTGCAAGGCCCTGCCAACGAAGACTGGGTTTTTTTCTGGATCCCAGTGGAAAGGGCACTTGGAATAGAAGTGACAGAAAAATGGATTCCAGTCAGTATGGGAACTGAGATTTGCACTGGCCACATTTACAGTGGCCCTAACTCTCTGTGAGGTCCTCTCAGCTGGTGAGTTAGGTGGGCTGAGCCCCTCTCTCTGCGGCTGGGGGGAAACTTCTGCAGCCTCCTCGTGCTGCCATTCCCCTGCTTCTGACTCTAGGTATTCTGCTCCTTTTTCGTTTATGTTGGGCACGAAGGAGAAAGAATGGGGTCCTGGCTCCTCCTTACCTCACTAGCCACTTGAGAGAGCCAGGCCACAGAGGGAAAGGCCATCAAGTGAGAGATTCATCTGTCACCCCCACATCTCCCTCACCAGTAGCTCTCCTCACTGACCAAAGCCCAACTCTTAGGCCCTTTCTTCTTATAGAAGACTTGGCACCCCAATGGCATGCTGAGCCCACACCCACACCCACACCCACACCAGTATCAGTCTTACAGGCAGGAGTGGGTGGGGAGAGGAGTGCACTTTGTATCCCCAACTGCCACCCCATCTATTCCTAGCTCCCGGTCTCTAGTGTGGCCTTGGTTTCCTCTTCCCTTGTGACCTCCAGAGCAGCCTTCCAGGATGTGTGGTGATGTGACAGGGGCTGTGTTATTGCCCCAGGGTCACTTTGCACTGTCCCAGCCCTGAACATTCATCTCTGTGGGCTGGGATCGTGACATCAGTTGCAGGAAAGAGGAAAAGGCCTTACCAGTGCCCACAGAATCCCACCATCAGATGCACTTGGGCCACTAGCCAGTCCTTTTCAGGATTGACCAGACAACAAGTTTCTAATGGGAGGGGAGCTTCTCTTCCGTCCATTGAGTCCACAGGGAGCATCTCCAGTGAGTGGTACTGGGAGACAGTGACAAAGAGCCACAGAGCCTGGGGGAACGGGCCTGCCCCACCTGTGTCATCCCCAGTGAGGCTATTTTCTGGAGCACTAAACCTAGGTGGTACGCTTATGTTGTTAGGGATGCGTTTATAACAGCGTAGGAGAAAGATACCACGCAAACGGCAAAGAAGAAGAGATGGGATTGTACAAGAAAAGGAACAATCATGAAGTTATAGAAAAAAAGATTGATTTTGACAGGGATTTGGGTAGTCATACTGGGTGACAGTCTTGAGGGACGGGCAGGGCTGCCCCTTTTTTCTTTAAAGTTTTTTTCTGATTCTAATAGTAGTACATATTCACTGTCCAAAGCATACAAGGGAAAAAGTCATCTGCATCCTATCACCCAAAAATAATCCCTGCTAGCAGTTCCCCATTCTATTTTAAAATACCATAAAAACATACACATACACACACACACACAAAATATTACACAGACACGTAAGATCATGTCCTGCTTTTTCTAAACTTAAAAATCCATCATAAAAGTGTCTCCAGGACAGTGAAGGTCTCTTTGTAATTATGCTTTGTAATAGGTACATGATAGTCTATCAAAAAAACATGTTGTAATTTATACAATTTTCCTTAGACTTGGAAATGTGGTTTCTTCACATTGTTTCCCCCCAAGTAACTGCACATGCAAGCATACATCATCTCTGACTACATTCTGAGGTGGGTGGTAGGTGGGATAGGTAGTCTTCTCTCAGGAAATTGTCACTGGAAGATTCTCAGAATCATCTTAGAGGAACTTCTGGAGCAGTCTAAGAAAGTCAGAAAAGATAGCCCAGGGAATAACCAAAGGCAGCACTGTAAGATTGCTAAAAATGTCATGACTTTCTCTGGTTTATTGTTGTT
Source organism: Mustela erminea (assembly GCF_009829155.1). NCBI lineage: Eukaryota > Metazoa > Chordata > Mammalia > Carnivora > Mustelidae > Mustela > Mustela erminea. The sequence continues at coordinate 111,450,731 of NC_045614.1, read as the reverse complement.
ATTCCTTTCTGTTTCTCCAAAGAAATTAGTAAAAACCTAAAAAATGAAGAGTGTGTTATTAGTTATATTGCTATCTAACAAATGGCTCGAAGGTTAGCAGCTTAAAATGACAGGAAATCTTTCTGCACACACTGCCGGTGTGAGGGCTGCAGCCATCTGAGTGCTTAACTGGGGGCTGACTGGTTTCCCTCCAAGGCAGTTCTCTTACAGGGCTCTGATGTCAGGGGCGGTGCCACTGGCTGGGCTCTGCGATCACTTCGGCCGTTTCCCTGAGGACGCTTCTGCTGGCTTTACTCTGTGTTCAGGAAGACTCTGGACAGGGCCTCAGACTGTGCTTTGTGATCAGTCAGGGCTGGAAACTAGGCCCTGTCATCTGGCAGTCTGCTGGCTGCGCTCCACTGATCCGGTAAAGGGATGAACGTGTGGGGTGGGGGGAGCAAGAAGGATCTGGAAGCGGTGAATATATTTTGCATGTGGCAGGGGGAGGATCAGTAAGGCAGACGGTCATTGCCAGGCTTCAAAATGACCCCCAACTGCCCTCGCCTCCTGGTATTCGCGTCCTTATGAAATCCCTTCCCACACGGAATAGTGCCGATCTGTGTTACCAATAGGGTACTGAGGAAATGACAGCGTATTACTTCTGTGTTAGGTCACAAAGACATGGTAGCTCCCACCTTGCCCTCCTTTGGATCACTTGCTCTAGGACAAGCCAGCCACCATGTCAGGAGGACAGTCCAGCAGTTGGAAAAGTCCTGTGAATGGAGGCCTCTTGTCAACAGCCAACAAGGACTTAGCAACCAAGTGAAAGCAAGGTTGCTGGGCGGATTCTGTGGTTGGGAGGGGCATCCAGCTACATCCTGCAGCTGGGTGGGGATAGATAATGTGCTCTGCGATCAGGCAAAGTTGCTCTCCGGGTTTTCTTTCATGAGGCTAGGCTGCCCGCTATCACTCTGTGATCAAGTCAAGTCACCATCTGGGCTTCCTGCCTGTGGAAGGCTGCAGGGCTGTGTTCAGCAATCAGGCAGGGCCAGAAGCGGGAGTCCGCTGCTGGGTGGGGCTGTAGGCTGGGCGGGGCTGTAGGCTGGGCTGCGCGCCTTTGCAGGACCACAGGCGGGGCTCTGAGCTTGCTCAGGGTCACTGTTCAGGCTCCCTGGATATGCAGGGTCAGGGGCTATGCTTAACAGCTGGACAGGGTGGCTGCCTTGGCTCCCTGCCCAATCAGGGTTGGAGGATGAGCTCCACAGTCGTCCTAGTTCCTAGGCAAGGCTTCCTGGATAGATGGAACTGGAGGCTGTGCTCAGAGCTTGAGTGGGACTGCACATCTGTTTCCCCACACCAGTAGAACAGAACAGGTTCTACAGTCAGCGTGGCCTTGACTAGGGACTCAAATCAGGCAGAACTGCCAACTGAGCTCCCTGGCCAAACAGGGCCACCAACTTAGTCTGAAGATATATGGGCAGAGCCACTGGCTGGGATCTCGGCTTGAGTGCAGCTGCAAGCACAAATGAGACCCATCAAGACCAGAGCACTGGCTGTGGTAGGCTCTGTCCCCTTCTTCCTCTCTCTCTGATACCTGGTAGTTGAGCCCTGCAGATTCCCCCAGTGATGCCCTAGAGGTGAAATCCAAGTGGGCCTCTGGGAAACATCCCATAATGCTGGGGGAGCTGGATGTCCATCTTGGGCTCCGGTTTCCCACTGGAGAAGTCAGAAGTCCAGAGGGACCCATTCAGTGTAGCATGGTGCCAGTTGGGGGAGGGGCAATGAGTTTACAGTGAAGAGTAAGGCCTTTTTTTTTTTTAATTGTTTTTTAAAGATTTATTTGAGAGAGAAAAAGAGAAAGAGCATGAGCTGGAAGGAGAGGGAGAGAGAATCTGAGGCAGACTCTGCTGGCCACAGAGCCTGACACAGTGCTTGATCTGATGACTGTGGGATCATGACCTGAGTTGAAGTCAATTGAGCAACCCAGGTGCCCCAGAATGTCAGCCTTTTAGTAGGGAGATTTTAATTTAATTTAAACTCATTCTAATGTACTATAATTATTATCTTTAACTGTCACCTTCTTCCATTCTGTTTTTATACTTCCAACTATTTCTTTTCTTTTCCCCTTTTATTATTTGGTTTTCTCTTTTTATCTTTTTGAGCTTTGTATAATATACATTGGATACTGTGTAGTATATGTCCCATGTTTCATTCTACTCAGTTTTACAAAAGCACTTTAACCCATATTTTACTCCTTGTCAGAATCAGAAATAGAATGATCTTATATTTCTATATAAACAAAATAAGTTTGACAAACTTTTATTCTCTACTCCCTATCTTTAATCTTTGTTAATATAAGAATTTTAGCCCAGCAATTGCACTACTAGGTATTTACCCCAAAGATACAACTGTAGTGTTCTAAAGGGGTACCTACTCCCCAATGTTTATATGTTTATAGCAGCAATGTCCACAATAGCCAAACTATAGAAAGAGCCGAGACGTCCACTGACAGATGAACAGATAAAGAAGATGTGAGATATATATATACATATATATATATATATAGAGAGAGATATATATACATATCTCTCTCTCTCTATATATATATATACACACACACACATATATATATACATGTATACACACACACACACACACACACACACACACATTACGGAATATTGCTCAGCCATCAGAAAATGAAGTCCTTCCATTTGCAGTGATCTGGATGGAACTAGAAGGTATTATGCTAAGTGAAATAAGTCAATCAGAGGAAGACAATTATCATATGATTTCACTCATATAAAGAATTTAAGAAGCAAAACAGAATATCATGGGGGAAGGAAGAGAAGAATAAAATAAGATGAAATCAGAGAGGGAGATAAACCATAAAAGACTTAACTATAGGAAACAAACTGGGGGTTGCTAGAGGGTAGGGGGGTAAAGGGATGGGGTATTAAGGAGGACATGCGATGTAGAGAGCACTGGGTTTTATATAAGACTGATGAGTCATTGACCTCTACCTCAGAAACAAATAATACATTATATGCTAATTAATCAAATTTAAATAAAAATTTAAAAATTAGGATTTTAGATTCAGAATATTATTGTTCAGAGAACAATTTTTGATGACATCATTCAGTCTAAGAACCAGAGTTACAATGTATTTTGAGGAACATTTCTATTTTAAATTGATTAATTACTCAGCAACAATTATTTTATACTGTAATATCTCCAATCTTGATGCTCTTAGTTTGCTCCCTTTATTATTCTGTTTCAATACATCTTCAAAAACTTGTTTCAAGGATACAAAAGTCCTTATATACCTAAAAATGTCTTTGTTTTCATGAAAAACAAATTGCCTTGGTATAAAATTTTACTAATAAAGATTATTTACTAATAAATAATAAAGTTTCTTTCGAAAACTGCACAGTGGAATCCTATTCCTATCTAGTTGTAAGGTTCAAAAGTTAGTATAGAAGGCAAAAAGCACACATAATTAAAATTTCTCCTAAAAATTCCTTAAAGTACCCTTATCCCAGATCTGGACCTGGAAAACTCAAATGCCCAAGATTACATTCTATGTCCTTGTCTTTTGACTCAAGTTCCCCTTTCCCTAAAGCAGCGAAGACCCAACATCTACCAGCCAAACATAATTTTGAAAGTGGACTCTTGCTAGGCAAACCATGAATTGTTTTATAGTCATACAGATTGCTCCCAAAGGTCCAGGCCTAGGGGAGCAGTCAGTCTGTCCTTCTAGGCTTATCAGGCCTGGCTCTGGTTCAAGGGGTCACAACAGGAGGGCAAAGGGACATGGACTGTTCTAGTGCTCTGTTATGGAGTTAGGACAAGAGGACTGTGGTGTCAGTATGAGGAAGATTCAGATTCCCTGCAATACCTACAGGAAATGGAATACTCAGTGTGGTATGTGTCAGGGAGTAGGGTGGTAAGCAGAGGCAGCAAGAATGGCTAGTGCCTGGCACCGGTGTTGACAGAAAAGCATGAAGAGGAAAGTGCTGGCTGCCATGAAGACAAATGCACTTCAGACCAAATCCTCGCTGTTCTGTTCGGGTTGAGATTTGAGGGAGCTGGAGCTTCAGTGAAAAGGTCAGGGTCAGGGCTTGAAGCAAGGTTTGGAGAAACAAGAATGGCCTCTGACAGAGAGGTCTTCGTGGAGGGTGTGCAGGTGCATACCTGGTCAGCCATGAAAGGGACTGGGGCAGCAGGATGGTGGAGGCTGAGCAGGAGTGTGGTTGCTTGGAGAAACTGCATTTTTCAAGGCTTTAGCTACAGAAGTGACTCACTCTTTCCAGATAGGAGATCCGGTCTGTCCTGTGCTAAGAAGGGGTGTGTGTGTGTGTGTGTGTGTGTGTGTGTGTTTCAGCTTCTGCTCTGGGGCAGCCTACAGGTGGGCCTGCGCAGCTGAACCAACAGGGCCCGAATGGTAGCCTCAGGCCCTGGCATCGCCCAAGGCTCTCCCTGTGCTATGTCAGATGTCTGTTTTTCCCTCTTTCCAAAGAAAGACTGAAGGATCCTGAAAACGGGTGGGGAAAAGTGACATAAATTTCTTTATTGGGACACTCTGAAACCCACTTGCCAAAGGTCTATCATCTATCGGAGACGTGACTGGTTGAATGGGAAGGCTCAGTCTCGGGTGCAGACATGAAAATGGCTGGAAGTCTTCAGTTCTGCAGCTCATGTTGAGACAAAGCTGTGAGCCCCTACGAACCTCTGTGGAAGGAGATCAAGAGGGAAGTGTCTGCTAGGTCTTTACATGAATCCCTATTTTCCAAATAGGAAACCTCCTGTTCCTGGAAAATACTGCACACGGAGTGTGTGTGGCCCTGGGAACTGAGTAATAAAGTAGGATTCAACTGAGAGTTGTAGATGAAAGTAAAAACACAGAGAAACCCTGAGTAGTCACTTTTATAATAAAATAATCCAACCGTAGTTGATTCGAATGCTCCAGGCAGTGCTTACTTACCAAGAGAAGGGAGTTAGTGGTTTGGCCTGGGGTGACCATGCTGATCTCACTGTCTGCTCTACTTGGCCAGCAGTTACTAATCTCAGCTTTTTTCCCTTCAGTTTCACTCATGTGAGTTATTTCCTATCAGACCATGGTAAATTCCATCAGAAGCCACAGAGCAGTATTCCATGCTTAACAGCTGGAAGGACACCGGCGCTGCCAGGCCACTCGAGAGTAGAAACACTTTCTAAGTTTATTCTTGCATTGACGTTTCCAGGCTTGCCCAGCTCAGTAATCTTCACTTAGGACAGACCCTCTAGTTCAGACCTAAAGTCCTTTCAAACTCTTTAAATCTAGTGCCCAATAATCCTGTCAGCTATCTCTTTGCACCCTCTTCTTTCAGAACTTCTAAAAAATATTTGTTTCAATTTTTCCCCATCCATCCGCCTGTCTGTCCATCTATCCATCCATCCATCCATCCACCCATTCATCCAACTGATAAATCCTGATCTATATACATAATGCCCAGTCCTGGTGTCATGTGATGAAGTAACAGTTATAATGAAAATGATGACAAGGAGAGTGATGTCACCAAAATGATGACCCCAGCTCCTGTCCCCACATAAAGATCAATAGACAGCTAGCTATGAAAAAGAAAAAAAAGAAAAAGAAAAACAAACAAACAAAAACAACAGCTCTGGGGTCCACTGAAGAAAAGTTAGCAACACAGTGGAACAGAGACAATCCGAGCGTAACTGCAGGAGAAGGAGGGCAGCTTCGTTCTGCCTGCCTTGTCCCACCTCACCGGCTGCTGTGCTCAGTGCCAAGCGGGAACTCCCCAAGTAGAAAGCGGCCGTCTAGTCAGGAAAGGCAAAGCAGGCTGAACAACCAGCTTCTCTAGACTTTCATGGCACCACAGATGAGACCCGCTTCAGTTTCACCCCACTGGACAAAGCAAAACTGAGCTGTATAGCAATGGCTAGGGACAAAAAGGAAAGCGGGGGCTACGGACAGCAGCCACATGGCAGGAGCAAGGGTGGCTTGCAGTGACCTGCTCCACAGATAGCCCCAGCTGCTTTCACCGCGGACGAAAGAGCCAATGGCCAGTACCACTGCCAGACCCCGGCACATTTCACCCACTTTGGCCATATGGGTGTTTGTGTTCACAGATGCCAGCTGCCTGAGTCCCTCATGCTCCATCACCACCCCCTCCCTGCCCCTGCCAGAGCCCAGGAACCACACTGGCAGCCAGCCTAGGCCTCTGTGCCTGCCCATGGCAGAGCACCAGCCTAGATCTTCACAGCTGACCCCCCCACGAGCCCCCCCACTGCTAGGTGTGCAGTCAGGGCAGATGCTCTAGCTGTTCCCTTGCATGCCGTTTACCAGCCAGCCAGCACCAGCCTTTACCGCGACGCCCATGCCCAAGGAGACTGTGCAGCCATGGGGGAGCATGCTGGTGGCCAGGAACCCCGTGGCTGCTTGCGGGCCCAGATCAGGCCCCGTGTTCTGTCACTGGCCTGCACAACTCTACTAACCTGTAGCTAGCCTTCATCTGCGTATCTGCATAACCTGGCCTGACCCCTGTTACCAGCTTCCACCGAAGTGCACACATACACACATGTACGGGAGACTGTACAACAGAAACATGTCGGCATCCAGGGCCTTGGGAGCCGCCAATGAGCCAGTGGCTGTCCCCGGCCCTAGATCTGTATGTAGGCAGCTGGCGCCTGCTGTTACACAGGCACCTTAAGCTGAGTGTGTGCACGCCACCAGCCCTGGCCCCCAGCTGCTGGACCCGGAGTGGGGAACTGCTGAAGATCACAACAGCTGCTGCAGCCATCATGAACACCCACCCCACCCCACGCCCCACCAAGTCCTCACCAAGGACACATAGCTGTCAATGCCAGGGACTCTGGTGGCCTGAGCTGAAGGGACATTCTGCCTTTTCCTGGACCTGGTATTGCCACACGCTTCCACAGCCGGAGCCTTGCACCACTAGACCGGGGCTCACAGCAGACTCCAGCACGCCCCCATCTGCAAGTGGAAGTCTTCCCTGACCAAAGGCCGTCCCTAAAGTCTGTGCTTATTCTACTGCACAGGCACCTACATGGGGCTGCAGGAATCATTAAGAATAAAGAAAGCACAACTCCACTAAAGACATACAGTAAGCCACCAGTAACTGGTCCCAAAGCATGGAGCTTCGAGAATTGTCTGGCCAAGAATTCAAAGTAATTGTCCTAAAAATGCTCAGAGAGCTGAAAGAGAGCACAGATAAACAATTTAATGATATAAAAAAAAAAAATACAAAAAAAACAAAGTAAGTTCGGCAAAGAAAAAACATGAAAACAAACAAACACGGATTTGCCAGCGTGGTTCCTCACAGGAACTGCAAAACAAAAACCTACAGTGGAATCACAGAAGATAAAAGGCAGAAAATCAGAGTGTACCACTATGGAAAAATCATTAATTCACAAATTAACACAGCAAGAAGTGAGGAAAGGGACAAGGGAACTATAAAACAACTAGAAAAGAATACAATGCCATTAGTAAGTCCTTATCCATCAATAATCACTCTAAAGACAAATGGATTGAATTCTTCAATCACAATCAAGTGGTGGATGGGTGCAAAGGCAAGAACCAACATTATGCTGCCTAGAAGATATCCAATGGGGGAAAGGGTAGTTTCCTACAAATGGAGCAGAGAAAACTGGATAACCATAGATAGAGGAATGAAATTGGACTCCTGCCCCACCACTCACAAAAGTTAACTTGAAATGGACCACAGATTCAAATTAAACATAAGAACTGAAACCACAAAACTCATAGGAAAAAAATCCACATGAATAGGACTCTTTAACATTGGTCTTGGCAATGATTTTTTGGATATGGCACTAAAAGCACAAGTAACAAATTAAAAATAAACAAGTAGAACTACACTGACCCAAAAAGCTTCTGTGTAGCAAAGAAACAACCAACAAAGTGAAAAGGAAACCTACAGAATGGAGAAAATATTTGCAAATCCTGTGTCTGATAAGGAGTTAAAAATCCAAAATATATCAAGAACCCATCCAACTCAATAGCAGATGAATAATCCATGAAAACAGGGTCAAAGGGAGAAAGAACTAAACAGATTTTTTTCCAAAGAAGACATCCAAATGGCCAAAAAGCCCATAAAGAAGTGCTCAGCATCACTAATCATCAGGGAAATGCAAATCTAAGTCACAAAAGATATCACCTCACAGAAAGTTAGAAAAGCTGTCTTCAAAAAGACAAGAACTGGGACACCTGGGTGGCTCAGTTGGTTAAGCAGCTGCCTTCGGCTCAGGTCATGATCCCAGGGTCCTGGGATCGAGTCCCACATCAGGCTCCTTGCTCGGCAGAGAGCCTGCTTCTCCCTCTGCCTCTGCCTGCCTCTCTGTCTGCCTGTGCTCGCTCGCTCTCTCTCCGTCTCCGACAAATAAATAAAATCTTTAAAAAAAAAAAAAAAAGACAAGAACGAACAAGGGTTGGCAAGGATGTGGAGGAAAAGGAACCCTTGGTCAAAGTTTCTGGGGGAAAGCTTATGAGAGCCATGTTAATGAGAAAACCCACATCCCTCACTGCTGCTGTTGGTCCTGAAACTGCAGGTAATATCTGTCACTTTTCTGCAGGATTACCTGTTCTTGATTCACCTCTTGCCCTTGGCTACCATTTCTTGTAGTCTAGGTGGCTAGGCTGGTGAGATGGCCCAGACCTTCAACCTGGGGGTTCTGAGCTCTTGGTTACCATGCCTTTATCAGGCCATGGCTCTGTAGCTCCCCATTCACACTTCATCCTGGCCATGGGAGTACCAAGGAATATCTCAGTGAGCCACCTGAACACCAAACACGTTCTTCCGCACCTTCATTATGAAGCATAGTTCTGCCTCCTCGGAGTCAATTCCCCTGAGAGTATGGCAACTCATTGCTGTATCTTTTGGTTTACTGGCAATAACCAGATGGTAGCCATAGCTTTAAGTTCAATGGGATTCTTAATATATCCCCTGGTGGAAGTACACCTTCCCTGGAAATCAGGACCTTTAGGCCCACGGAGCCGAAGTTTGCTGGAACAAGAAGTACACATTCTTCAAGTGGGAGTGCTGGTCCTGGGGGTCATTTCCTACTTCTACCAGCTGACTGCCAGACTCCTATGTTTTCCCCATTGATTATGCAGACTCCAGTCGTCACAGGGTATCCCCTGCCACTTTAGGTGTGCCTTTAAGAGGCTGACTCAACACTCTAGAAGGCCCGCAGCCTCTGGATGATGCGGTATGTGGTAGAACCAAAGGGTCCTACAGTTTTGTACCCATGGACGCACATTCAAAGCACTGTTATGCAGTACATCATGCTGGTAAATCAGGTACTCTGTGGGCCCTTGGCTAGTGAACTGAGGCCTGTGTGCAGGAAAGGCAAGTCCGTTCTGGAATATATATCAAACCCAATCAGGAAAAATGCTTCCGTTTTCAGAGTGGACAGGGTCCAATGTAATCAACTTTTCACTAAGTGACTCATTGTTCTTGAGGGATAACACTGTATTTGGACTTGGTGTTGTTTCTGTTTCTGATAGGTCAGACATTCAGCAATGCCAGCAGTTGGGTCAACCTGGGTGAAAGGCAGCCAGGGGCCCCAAAACAGTGTGTCTTCATCTCTGCCTTCATGGCTGCTTTGTTCATGTGCCTATTGTACAAACATGGATATGGCCAAGAAGGAGGCGAACTGACATCCATTGGAAGAGTCTCCATCCAGCTTGTCATATGCCTCTTCTGCAGGGATGCTTACTGGTGGGCCAAACATGTGGTACAAAGATGCTCGCAGTTTGAGCCCACTCTCATAGGTTCATCTGTATGCTTCCCCTCCAGGCTACTTTATTCCTGATTTCCCCATCTTTCTCCTTCTAGGTCCCTAACCAGTCAGCCAAGCCATTCATTGCTATCCATGAATCATGTACATATCGTCACTGCAGGCCACTTCTCCCTCCATGCAAGGTAGATGACCAGATGCAATGTCCGAACGGTCCAGTTGGCGAATTTCCCCTCACCACTGTCTTTCTGGGCCACCATGAGTGAGGATACATATGGTCCACGGCTGACTCGGGGCTTATACCAACATACTCAATCCATCCGTGAGTCAGACCTGGTTATTTTTCTGTTTTGTTGGTTGATCAAAGGAACTCCCCCATGAGACTGTAGTTGTTAGCAGAGATAGTTATTGGTGCATTGGGGATAAGTAATGATTGAAAACTGAGCTGGCTTTCCTCACAGATTATTTGTGTTCTCTTCACCAGCTCCAGCAACATCCAGAATACACCACTCCAGTTACACAATGACTTGTTGCTGGGCCTGCCCAATATTACGACTTGGTAATTCTGACAGCTCTCAGCTCAAGATGGGCAGCTCTGGTCCAAGAGTTACTTGATTTCCCAAGATCAGACCCTCTGTGTCTATCAGGACTCAGGACCATGCTAGGAGCTGGTTTTGGTTTTGTCTTTGTTTTAATGGTATATAATTCTATGCCGCAGGCGGCAGCCTTTTCTGATATATCAAGGATGCCAGCTAGCAAATTTTGTGGTAGTCGTAATTATGATTTACCTTTTATCTCGCAAATGCCAACGATAGTGAATAAGCCAATACATTCCCTCCCAACTGTGTATCGTCTGAGTTAACCCCAGCTGAAAGTTTTAGTGACTGCAATGCTGCAGGGTGTCAGGGCCTATCACCACAATGGAGTCGTTGCCTTCCAGCCAATGTCTGACCAGCTCCAGAATCTCATCCCTAGAGCCTGCTTCCTAGGACCATTTCTGGTACGAACTGTCTTAAATTGGATTCTCCCAGAACCAGATCCTGAGTCAAGGATTCCGATGCTAGTGATTTATTAAGGAAGCAACTAGGAAGGAAGTGGCAGAAGCAGGAGAGGAGTGGAGAAGAGGTTAAGCAAGGTTGCATTTTCTGGTGAATTGCCAGTTTCAACCGGACTTGTAGATACTCCTGGGAGTAACTGACTCCTCAGTTTGTTTCACCTGTTTGTTTCCTAACAAAGGAGCAAAGTGTGTGGGAGGGGGGAGGGGAAGGGGTTGAAAGTAGATGTAAGACACCCAGGCACCTCCAGGTCTTAGTAAGGATGGGCAGCCCCACTGCCTAGGAGAGAAAGCCTGTGAAGGTCACAGGTGCTGGCCCTTAACAGCAAAGCACGCAGAAGCTGGGGGATGGAGACCCACAGTGATAGAAGGGCTCTCAGGGCAACTGGGCAGAGCCTCCTTCTGTCTACTCCAAAGTGATCCAGAAAGAAATATCCTGAGTTCAGAAAATTAAGAGATCATGAGTGAGATGGGGTGGCTGGATGAGGTCAGACTTTGAGCAGATTTACAGAGAGGAAGCAAACCCGTGACTCCAATTATTGTATTAACAAGGGCATCATCATTGCATTCCGTGGGGATGCCAGTAGTTACTGGCACACAGAAGGCTCTGAAGGAACGAATTGGATTAACACAGTAGCTGTATTAAAATGCTTTAGTAATTTCCTCCAGAACCCTTGTTAAGCTGGAGAAAAACAAATATCTCGAACATCTACTCTTGCTTACTTTTCTCTCCATGTCTGTTTGAAGGTGTCCTCTAGGAAAGGGGGAATGCCAAACAGTTTGGTCTTAGTCAAGTCCCTCACATTTCCTTATATGGAACGGTCTTAGGCAAGTCCCCAGCCCTTGCCAGCCCATTTTCTTTCCCATCCCTCACCCTATAGTAAGTAGGCAAATGAGTATAGTAAGTATAGTAAGTAAGATGCTGCTTCCTCTCTTGGATGTTTGTAGCTATTAAATGTTTATTATTCCCCTTCCTCCTCTGAGGGCTCAGCATTTGCTGCAAGTTCCAAATCACTGCTCTCTAATAAAATAAAATATGAGATACCAGCAAAGTAATAAATTATAAATAGGAGAGTTCAGGGCCCAAATTTGTTTAAGCAAACAGGGGTGCCTTTCAGAAGAACATGGGCCCTTTTTGGACTCTTAAGAGCGCAGTGTGATGTAGAGAAGGTGTGGGGGTATGTGAGTGAAGATATTTAGTATGGAGGACAGAGGCAGGAGAATGTGACATTAGTGCTTCCTAAGCTTGATCCTGGTTTTTATTTTTCAGTTTTAGAAATTATTTTCTACAATGGAAGATGAAATCTTAGCTATCTTACAACTCACCCTTCACCCATACACACTTCTATATCCCACTCCTGATATAATCCTATTAGTACCATGTTTGGTTAAATCAATATTCAATAATTGCATTTTTTGCTATACAAATGTTATTAAGTAAGCCATATTTCATGGTTACATTTTCTTTCTTTTAAAATCTTCCTATCCCAGAGTTAATGTTTTTTGTTTGTTTTAATTGGGCTCCGTGCCCAGTATGGAACCCAGTGCAAAGCTTGATTAAGACTGGAGCTGAGATCAAGAGTCGGATGCTTAACCAACTGAGCAACCCAGGCACCCTACATTTATGTTGCTGCTGCTTGCTTAGTGTTTTTTTTTTTTTTTTTTTTGCAATAACCCTAGTTTATCCCCCAATTCTGACAGAATTATAAAACTTTTCTTGATATATTTACTTATGAGATACTACCTTCATGTTTTGAGGGGGCTGTGGGGAACTCTCTCTCCAGAGCTAATCTCTCCAGGCAATCTCTAATCCTACACTAGATAATATGGTCCTGGGACTTCATTTCATTCTCCTCTTAGGAACTCCCTGTGCTCCTCTCTGCTCTTTGAATTCTGTTCCTCTCTGCTCCCCCCAACTTGTTTCTTCTTGGTTTACATTTCCTTGTTTTTGTGGGAAATACCAAAACAGTGGTTTCAAGAGAGAGGGAAGCGGGGAGGGAAGGTGAGGATGACCCCAAGAAAGCGTTCCATATAAGGAAATGTGAGGTGAACACTTAGGGTAATGTAAGAACACTGTATGCTTTTGGGAGCTCTTCCTGAGAAGGCAGTACGTTTCAACCACAGAATTGGAAAGTGAGGGCGTTAAGATAAAACTTTATATTTTTCAGCGCACATCACAGGCTTGGATTTCACATGGAAGAGAGACAATCCCTCCCTAACCACCAAAAACTAACATTAAGAAAATGTGTACTTTGCCACATATTGACAGAAGAGGGCACCATTAAACTCAGAATCTTGTAAACCAGCCCAAATCCACAAAAAGAACTGAAGAAAATTATGCAAACTTAAAGGTAAAGAAAATCAACACATCTCAAGGGATAAAATCCTCCACCATTCTGAGGGAGATAGAAAACAAATCTAAACAACATAAAACAGCCATGAAGTAGAAGAAAACTGCATGACAGCATTCTAGACTGAACTAAATAACCTCAAGAAGTCGGGACGCCTGGGTGGCTCAGTTGGTTGAGCAGCTGCCTTCGGCTCAGGTCATGATCCCAACGTCCTGGGATCGAGTCCCACATCGGGCTCCTTGCTTGGCAGGGAGCCTGCTTCTCCCTCTGCCTCTGCCTTTGCCTGCCATTCTGTCTGCCTGTGCTCGCTCTCTCCCTCTCTCTCTCTGATAAATAAATAAAATCTTAAAAATAAATAAATAAACAAACAAATAACCTCCAAAAGTATTGCAAAATATTAAAAAACTGCCTATAATCAGAAATTAAAAGCAAAAATGGATTTGGACAAAGAACAGGAAGAAATTAAGAGAGTTGCCTGAACTCAAGAAATAAATAGAACAAAAGAAATATATCTCAGGATTGAAGAGTAAATTTATTTATTTATTTATTTATTTCCTGAGAAAGACCAAGTGGGTGGGGAGAGGCAAAGGGAGAGGGAGTCTTCAGCAGGCTTCATGCCCAGTGCAGAGCTCAATGTGGGGCTGGATGCAGGACTGGATCTCACAAACTCTGAGTCAAAACCTGAGCCAAAATCAAGAGTCGGATGCTTAATGGCTGGGCCACCCAGATGCCCTTTTTAAGAAGTTAAGAAGAGTCTATTTTAAGAAGTTAAGTGTGTTGGGGCGCCTGGGTGGCTCAGTGGTTTAAGCCTCTGCCTTCAGCTCAGGTCATGATCTCAGGGTCCTGGGATCGAGCCCCACATTGGGCTCTCTGCTCAGCGGGGAGCCTGCTTCCCCCTCTCCCTCTGCCTGCCTCTCTGCCTACTTGTGATCTCTCTCTGGCTATCAAATAAATAAATAAAAATCTAAAAAAAAAAAAAAAAGAAGTTAAGTGTGTTAGTTTCCTAGGGCTGCCTGAAAGAATCAACACAGGCTGGGGGACTGGAAACAACAGAAATTGATTCTCTGACAGTTCTGGAGGCTGGAAGTCTGCCATTTTGGTGTCAGTAGGGTAGGCTCCTCTGGAGGCTCTCTCCTCGCTTCTAGTGGCTGCCAGCCATCCCTGGGCTTTTTGGTTTGTACATGCATCACTGTCATCTCTGCCTCCAGCTTCACATTCTCTTCTTTCCTATGTTTGCTCCCCTTCTTTTCTAACGACACTTGCCATTAGAATTAGGGCCCACCCAGGTAATGTGGGATGATTTCATCTCAACATCTACACTATAATTACAATCGCAAAAACTCCTTTCCCCCGCAAAATCACAGTGACAGTCTTTGAGTGGACATATCTTTTTTGTTGCGGGGGGGCACCATGCGACCCACTACAACACCCAAAGCAGAAGAGGCTCAAATGTAAACTTAGGAAGTGGCATGAAAGAAAGACAAGCCAACAGCCAAGACACTCAACGAGACAGCAAAGTAAAAAGGGTCAGGAAGGAAATGGATGACACAGAAGATAAGCAAAGCAACACGGGTAAACTTAAAGAAGTCTTTACGAGGAAATATAAAATGTGCGCTAGCTATCAGAAGAAATAAACACCAGTCTACAAACTGAAAGGATCTACCAGTTAGCTGAAAAGATGAAGCTGAAATTGTCAACTCCAAAATAAACTAATAAAACTATCTCATTCCTGCCCTCTCTATGTCTGTCGTTTCACTGAGCCCACAGTGGCTTAATTACTGTGGCTTCCGAGTAAGTATCAAAATCAGGAAATACAAGTGCTTCAATATTGTTGTTCTTTTTCAGAATTGTTCTGTGTATTCTAGGTCCTGTGCATTTCCATATAAATTTTACAATCCATTTGTCTATTTGTGCAACAAAGCCTATAATGTTTCTGATTTCAGTTGTGTTTAGCCTTTAAATCAATTCAGAGAGCAATGCCATTTTGGCAACATTGAGTTCTCCTGTCTATGAACACAGTGTATCTCTCCATTTACTTAGGGCTTTGCATTCTTTCATCTGTTTTGTAGATTTCCGCATACAATCCTATACATATATTGTTAGATTTATACTCAAGGATTTCATGTTTAGTGTATTATAAATGGTACTATTTTAGAAAATTAAATTTCCAACCACTGGTTTTTACAATACAGAGCTCAATAGATTTTTTAAAAATATTATCTTGTGGCTTCATAACTTCATTTATGAGTCTCTGTATCTGTTTTGTAGAGTTTGGAGGTTTTCTATATGGAAAATCGTTCATCAATGAATATAAACAGTATTTTTTAAATTTTTAATTAACATACAATGTATGATTAGCCCCAGGGGTACAGGTCTGTGAATCGCCAGATTTACACACTTCACGGCACTCACCATAGCACAGACCCTCCCCAATGTCCATAACCCCACCACCCTATCCTTCCACCACCTCCCGCAACCCTCAGTTTGTTTTATGAGATTAAGAGTCTGAATAGGAACAGTTTTTTTCTTCCTTTTCAATATGTCTAAAATCACTTTTTCTTATTGAACTCAGTTTGATGTTGGGTGGGGTTTGGGGAGTAAACATCCTTACTTTGACTTACCAGCAAAGCAGTCCATCTTTCACCAGTTAAGTATGATGCTATAGGTTTTCTGTATCTTTATCACAGAAGAAATAGCTTTCTTCTATTCCTAGTTGCTGTATTTTTACCATAAATGTAATATTTTACCTGTTATGTTATTTCTATGTGACACTTTTGGAAATTATAATTTCCGTCTCTCTGAGCCCATGAGGGCTTTTCTGCTCCTCCCAGCCATAATCAGTCTTCACCTATCCCCTGGGAGTAACAGGGATGCTGCCTTTGGCCCAGTGGCTACAGGTCCAGACAAGGCTTCCTGCCTTCCCTGCAGCAGAGACTGCTCCTGTCCTGCAGGCTTGTACTACATGGGTGCTTTCTCCTCTAGTCTCCGCTCTGCCAACCAGACTTCTTTGTGAATACCTTGTCGGGGGTCCATCAAGAAAAGCCTGCAAGTATGAAATCCCTTATTTTTGTGGCTCCTTGGGATCCTGCTCTCTCAGATTACCCCACATTCACATTGAGACTTTAGCAACTAGGTAAACATGTTAGCTGAGTTCTTCTTCCTTGCTTGTGATTTGACCCGATAGTCTTCCTGGGCTTTTCTACAAGTGAGTGTTTGTGTCTGGTCCCTTTTTAGAGACTCCTTTATTTCATTAGAGTCAGGATAACCAGCTTTCCTGTAACCTTATCTAATGAGTTCAAGAAAAGTTGCACATTTTATAGATTGTCTTCTGGCTTCTTTCTTTGATTTTCTGTAATTTTAAAATGATATACCTGGGTAGAGTATTTTTTAAAAAATTATCCTACTTGGTGTTCTCTAGACTTTGTGGATCTGTGCTTAATGCCTGACATTTGGGGGAAATTCTGTCAATATTGTTTCATATGTTCTTTCTCTCCTCTTTTCCCCTTCTGACATGTCCATTATAAGTATGTTACAACTTTTGTACTATCACGTAGTCTTTGGATATTCTATTCTGCTTTTTTCAATTTTTGTTCTCTTTGCTCTGCAGTTTTGGGAGATTTCTACTGGTATATTCTCAAGCTCAGGGATTCCTCCTCATCTGTGTCCATCTACTAATAAGGCCACCAAAGGCATTTTTTCATTTCTGTTAATGTTTTTGATTTCAAGTATTTCTTTCTGGTTCTTTTTTAGGATTTCCATCTCTTGGCTTACATTGCCCATCTCTTCTTGCATGTTATTTTACCCCTTAGAGCCCTTAGCATATTCATCACAGTTGTTTTCAGTTTCCTGGGCTGATGGGTTGTTCTTGGTATTGCAATTACAAAATGATGCCATAGTGAATGTTTTCCTGACACATATGGTCATATTGATAGAGGTATAGATTCCCACAAATGGGTATATTCCCAGAAGTGGAACTGCTGAATCTAAAGGTAAATGATTATGTTGTTTTGTTAAATACTGTTAAATTTCCTCCACAATGATTTTATTGATTTGCATTTTTATCCACAACATATGAGGGTTAGTAGTCTTCTCATAACTTTGCATAATATTATACTATGCAATTTTTCCCAATCTGAAAGGTGATAAATGGTATTTGTGATATTAACCTCCAATTCTCTAAGATTGGGTATTTTCTCCTATGTTTATGGGCTATTTTTACATTGTGTGTGTGTGTGTGTGTGTGTGTGATATGTTCACATCTTTTGCGTATTTTTCGGTCATATGTGTGCTCTGGGCATCAGAGCAGCCTATGAAAATAAGGAACTTGATCTGTTATTAGATCAAGGTCTCTGAAAAACAATCTGAGGAGTTTGAAGTGGCGGGGGGGTGGGAGGTTGGGGTACCAGGTGGTGGGTATTATAGAGGGCACGGATTGCAGGGAGCACGGGGTGTGGTGAAAAAATAATGAATACTGTTTTTCTGAAAATAAAAATTGAAAAAAAAAAAAAAAGGTCTCCACAACATAGAGAAAGCTGTCATTCATAAGAATCAAAGCCATATTTGGTGTAGACAAAGAAACCTCCCTGTGGGTCTTCACAAAGACACTGAGAAATCTTCCTTAGGTTTGGCTTTGCTTCCAAGCATTTTTTTTTTTTTTTCCAGTTTTGGTCCAGTCCTGGCCTGGAGATAACCACCTTGCTACATAAATGCCCACATGCATAGTGACGTCATTAGCCTTCTGCTGTACTTGTTCATTGTGAAGGACACGTTTCCTCTCACCTGGACCACCTAGCCAGCTGTTGACCTTTGCAATATCCTCACGCAAACTGAACTCAACATCCTTTTTGGCTGGGCATGGATTGTACATTGTACGTCCATCTTAACAACTTGGAAAGAGGGGAAAGCAATCTTCCTAGGCATGTGGGAAGTTGCACTGAAAAGTCTTTTAAGGTTCTTGCTCTAGTCAGAAGTTAGAGGGATTAAACTTCATTGTGGCTGCTATTGTTTTAGTAATGACCAACAGAGAGGAAAAAAGGGCTGATATAGATGCTTTTACTTACCTTCTCCACTGTTTTCTATGATCATCACTAACTCAAAATAGCTGTCAGAGGGAGAACAAGTGAGGGACTGAGCCTGAGGAGCAGTGAACCAGTCCTGTGTGGGCTGTGATGCCCAACAAGCTAGCAACCAAGGGGAGGGGGGCTCCCTCATGCATCTGTTAAGGGTGGTGTTGGTGCCTGAGCATTGGTGTTGGTGCCTGACCTTGACTTTATAGTCCCCATGAAAGGAGAAAAGATCTCAACTAACCACGATTCCATTAGGAGACAGATGTCCTATGGTCAGAACATAATCTGTCTGAATCAGGAAGCTACCTGTTGTCTTGGGTCTGTATGACAAACTAAATCTTTTCCAGTCATCAATACTAGAGTGTAGTCAAACACTCTAGTGTTTGAGCCCAGATGAGCCCAGACCCATCCTCAGAAATGGACCCCTGCAACACAGAGGTTCAGCCAATCCACACAGTCAACCCAGCTCAGGGGCAGGCATCTAAAACTTAGAAACTTGGCATTTCAAGACAAAAAGGAGGCTTTTACTACCTTTCAGTTCACAAATTTTTATCTCAGTATCCTTTGAGGCTTATAACCCAGTGATGAAGGCAACCTCCTAATTTTAGATGAAACAATGAAGACTCAGAGAAGTTTTCTCCACCTGTCCAAGATCATACAACCATTGGGAAGAGCCAGGAGTCCAAGACACTTGGCTCCTCATCCTTTGCTTTATGTTTCCAGGTTTCTTCTAGCATGATTCTCCCCAGAAGCAGGACCACTCCCATGAGCTGAGAGTCTATGATTTCAAAACTGAGACCAAAAATGTTAATATTAAGGGAGTGAAGCTTTGTTTAATTAGCCAGGCGCAGCAAACAGAAAACAATCCATGATTTTATAGATGACCCCTTTTCCTTTCCCACAGCTTTCCCCAGTGTGATGCGTACACAGTCCACAGAACACAACCACCTTCCTGATGCAC
Organism: Mustela erminea; assembly: GCF_009829155.1. NCBI lineage: Eukaryota > Metazoa > Chordata > Mammalia > Carnivora > Mustelidae > Mustela > Mustela erminea. The sequence goes on along the minus strand of NC_045614.1, from coordinate 111,431,537 downwards.
AGGCAGGTTATTTCCTCCACTGTCCCACCACGAGGTTGTCTTTACTCATTTGGCTTAGCTGTGTGTAACACTGCTCTAAGTCCTGCGGATATAGGTTCTGTTCTTAAAAAATTACGTCCTTAATACCCATGTCCTAAGCCTTCTTTAGACTCCATTCTTTTCTTAGCTTCCAATGAATGGCACCCACTCATGCTATAACAGTCACCTCACATGCATTTCTGTGCTCAAGGCAGCTACACGTTTATGAGCAAGAGCCTGCCATTCCATCTTGAGAATAAGGAATTCCCTTCTGAGAGGAAGAGCATGCTGACCTCTAGGACACTTTGGTACCAAAGAAAAAGGTACCTTTCTTTCCTCTAGGCAGTTGTAGCCTTGCACAACCCTTGTTTGGGTTGCCAAGGGAAATTCTGGCAGTTTTCAACCCTGTTAGCTTCCTTAGCCAGGCATCTTTGTGCAACACTCAAATTGCACAATTATACCAGGTAGCCCTGGGTCTGGGAGCCATGAAGAGTGCTACCTTAAGATTTTTGTTAGTGGTTAACAAGACAAGTTGACATGATCATCTCAGTTTGTAATCACACTTGCAAGACTTAATATTTACTCTCAGTACAGTAAGTTCCACTACAGTAGGGACTTTTTACTCTCCCCATATGCCAGGGCCTGCTACAGTGCCTGGCTCGTAGTAAGCACCCATTATTTGCTTGGTCCTTTCATAACTGTGGCTTTTAGTACTTTGGGAAGAGCAAAGATTTTTACCTCATAACTCAGACATGACCACTGTCCAAAAGTTTATCTGTGGTAAACATAGAAACCCATATGGAAGGGTGAAGAAGATGGACAGTCATTTCAAAAGCAGAGAATGCTAACTAGTAGTCAGTCGAGGTTACAAATTGTCCATCAGATTCTGCAACTGCCTCATTTGAATAGCTATAGAAATGACCGGCCCTTCCCTGATTATTATTCTTTCCAATCCCTCTCTTGTCTCTTCCTCCAAACCATTTCCAGTACCACAGCTAGGGTGAAAACTAACCTGATTTTTCAGCTCAAAACATTTCAATGGTGAGACTGCTTAGGAAAAAAGATAAAATCCTATCATAATTTACATAATTGTGTGATTTGGCCTCTACTTACCTCTGCAAACTCATCTAGCCATTCTCTCTGCTTTCTCTTCTCTAGCCACTGTCCTCTTACTCTCTTCACCAGAGCAGTAAGGTTCACAGCATCTTGAGATCCTCATGCATGCTGTTTCCTCTGTCCAGAATACTAACTCCCCTCACCCTAACTGCCCCATACCTGCTCTTTCCCCTCCTCCAGTTCACAGCTTGGGTGGGAGTTCTGAGCGCACAAGGCAACGAGGGTCTCCCCACTTGTCCAATGACTCGACCTCCTAGCAGCCTGTTCTTTCATAGTCTTTTCACTTCCCTATTCTATACATCGGGATGGTCTGATTTGCATCTCTCCCCCTACTACACGCTAATTCCATGGAGGTCTGTTTGGTTTCATTGTTATGTTTCCAGCATTACTGAGGGGTTTGGCGAATAACCCAAATTCTAGTGTTTACTGAATAAATAAAAGCACACTTTTTAAGCATCAGAGAGACATGTTGACATGAGATGGGGCAAGGCACCGTGAAGAAGCAAAGGCAGATGACAGCGAGCATCTCTGGTGTCACAGTCAGGGCTCACGGCCACTCAGGTCCCATGAGCAGCTCCGTAGTAGTTCACGAGCCTGGAGCAGCTGGGGCTGTCAGCTGTGGTGTTTCTGCAGCAGAAGCGGGCAGCCCTCAGGTCCTGCTGCTCCCAAATGCTCTGCATTTCTCAGCCACATTCTGCTGTTTCTCTTCTTAATGTCCATCAAGAGGACATCTTTTCATTTTGAAAAAAATTATTCTGATGTAAAAGTGGATACCAGCTCATTACAGAAAAATTAGATAGAACACTCAGACTATATTATCTATCCTGTGATCTAGGAAAAAAACAGTCACAGCTTGATATTATATATATGTGCCTACAGAAATGATCTTTCTGTAAACTGGGACATTTGTAGATTCTATTTTGTGACCACAATTAAGTAACACAAAACTTTTTGGAACTTAAAAGTTGTTGCAATAACCCTCCATAGTTGTAGGTCTTACACCTGCTCCAGTGTTGTACTTTTAAAAACAATACAGAGCTGGAATGACTGGCTGAAAATAAATAGGAATCTAAAAAGAGAGTAGTTCACCTCCACAAAACTTAAAATATGGATCTAGACACTTAAAATGGCTAATGTGTTGTAAAACCATCTCATGGTACACTTATATTACTACTATTTTAATAGCCAGTTTCTGTGGATATTAATTTTTAAAATCTGTGAAAATTAACCAAGTTGCTGTCAACTCCATTGTTTTCAAATTGTATACCACGACTCCCCTAGAGGATCTTAGGCCTTCCATTCATAAGAAGTATCAAGTTTTGAACTTGGGGCAAAGAGGTACCAACAGCTAATTTTAAAGGACGTAGGTATAAAAAAAAGTCTCAGATGGTAAGAGTAGCCAGTAGCAGCACAATCTTACCGCAAACAGTGTTAGAGATGTCAGCATGTGGATCTGTATGACAAAGGCATGCTTTCACAACCTAAGGCAGCAGCGGAGGCGATGGTGTGCACAAACTATGCAGTGTGAGTTCACACACAGTGCCCATCTGCCCTGTTAATAACCCAGCCTTTTCAGATGTAACCCAGGCTCTTCGCTGGGCTCTTCTCACATGGTCATATTGTTGCAAGGTGTCTGTTTTGTGTAGAGCATCTCCTCCAAGATACAGGGAGGAAGAAGGGGAGGGAAAGAAGAGCAAAAGGCACATGCCCTGAAGTTATCCCCTTTTAAGGAGCTTTACTAGAAACCCCTCTCAACACATTTAGTTACCCCTCATTGACAAGAACTGTGTCACATCCTTATTGGTAGCAGATGGACATCATTTTTGTTTTTTAGCTGAGCGCATTGCAAATGTGCTCCATGCAAATCAGGGTTCTGTTAATAAAGAAGAAAAGAAGAAAGAATAGATGGGTAGATAACTAGCAGTCTTTCCTATGCACAATTTTGGAAAAGATGGCTTAGGAAGACTTCTGGTATTTCAGCTCCCAAAATAACCAAAAGAAAATGCGGGAGGGGATGTAAAAAAGAGGGGGAAAAAGAGATTCCAGTAGAGAGACTTATTGGTCTAGCTATGAAGACAGGTTGAAAACAGCCCAAATTGATGGGCAAACTATTAATGGTCATGGGAAGGAAATACCAAGAGAAATAATAGTCAACCATACTGTCTGCCCTTCAACCCTATATCCAAACTTCAGACAGTTCTGAGACACATGTCCTTAGAGGGGAGGCCCATGACCCCAAATTAGGACACTTCCTCTACTGGGAACACTTGGGAACAGGAGGCTTTATCTGCAAGTAGCAGATGTGTGGGTATGGAGGGTGGGGTACAGAGTAGGGTGTGGTTGAGGCACAAGTGTTTCATGAACACCAAGTCACAAGGAACCTTGCAAGAGTCTACAGGCTAACAGAGATAACAGGCCTGAAAATACTGAACAGATAATAAAAATAGGGAAGATACACTACTATCCCTCTGCCCCATCCTCTCCTTTTCTCCCCACACAAAAAAGAAGTTTAAACTACCTATCACAGTTCATCCTAGGTTGACTGACTGATGACCTATAGAAAGCATCTAGCTGACCCTGTTCTACTCTCTGTATAGGACTCCGCCATTCCCTCTATAACAATTTCTACCATTGGCTACTTGGCTCCAACCACTTCAGAAACAAACCTGGAAAGATCCAGGGGGAAGAACTGGACTGAGTTGCTGCCAAACCAATGAGTCTACCATCTCCCCCATTGAGGACAGTGGTTGTATTGGCCACGTTCTGGAAGTCATCCTTATTTGAAAGTCTTCTCAATGAAAACTTTATCATAGTAAGACAAAGAAGTTCAGTAATACAAAGATGCATACTGTACTATTCCAGGTACTAGTTCCCAGTGAGGAAGAGGAGTAGAGTGCTCTCTTCTGGGGACTCTCTGGCTTGGAGCACTGACCAGGCATTGCCCAACAGTTCAATGCCAGTCACAGATTGCTACAGCTGGAAGTAACTCTGCAGGGAAACTTTCTGAAAGAAACTCAAAGAGGTCTCTGCTACCTGCACCGAGGACACTGAATATTAGTTATGGAAGGGCTAACTATAATGCCAAGTTAGAGAACGTTACAGCCAATAAGCCAATAGTCCTCATTTGAGTACAAAAAAACATCGGCTACAGTTTTATCTCGAAGGAATGATCACAGTCATTGCCCTAGACATCTCAGGTGACTCATAACACCCATGGTAATTGACTTTTCTCAGGAAAATACTAACTTGCTTATCTGGCTCTATGCCAAGTTATCTATTTAGTCTAGAGGCTACAAATACAGAATAATACATATCCCAACTGCTGGAGATACTTTATTCTAGAACAATCGAGGGATGGGAAATCATGGTACTGAGGAAAAAGCCAGGCAGAATCCAGAACTTGGATAGCCTAGGCGAAGACTAAGCTTAAAAGTAACAAAAAATGAAGGCTCTACTATAGTTAAGAGAGAAAGTATATGTTGGGATGGGGAACATTAGACTTACCAAATCTCTAACAGTTGGAACAGGGTTGATTGTACCTGACCATTTAACTGGACCCATGAGAGAGATGATCCATTCCCAAACCCTGAGACTTCCTGGCTCCAGTTGTCCTAAGGCATAGATAGTCCCAACCCCATCTAAATGTGTTTGCTCTGAGTCTGAGCTAAAGAGAATAGATATCAGCACTTACAACATCAAGGATGTTCGTAACAGTCCTATATTATAGTATCCATATCAAGTGCCAAAAATTAGACTCTGGGTTTTGGCAAAAAGTGCACGTCCCACTCCTAATTCTCCCACTTACTGGATACGAGGACCACATGTACGCCAATGACTGCCTGAGGCCTGAGGAATACAGGGGGAGATGATACTTGCAACTAACTAGACCAGAACTGGGAGCCATTAAATGGCTCTCCCAAATCCCTATTGGGCTCAGGAACAGAACTGAGTATATAATCTCCAAAGTTCACATTAACAGGGTTACTTCAAACGTCTGCGATATAGCTATACATGAGCAGCTACACCAACAGTAACGCTAAAGCAACTGTAGCCATAAGATCTATGGTGGTCTCCAACCACATGCCGTTAAGGTTCTATTCTGGCTGGGGAGGGAGGAGCAGAATGTGCCATTGCACAGGGAAAATACATATATCCCAGACAACTCCCCGGACACATGGGACTCAGCAAGCTATGTCCACAAGGAAATGGTTAAACTGAGTGGGCTTCATGTGGTCCTAGTCCTCCACAGCTTTTAGTAAAGTCAGAATTATAATAAGGGAGTTTATTATTTGTGACAGCACTAATTCTATCTTTAAGGGGGGAGTTATGTGAAAATAATAAATGATGATATCATATTGGTCTGGAGATCAATGTGTTGGTCCACATAAAAGTTATCCACTAAGGGGTGGATTGTGCTGGGTCATTTTTAAGTATTGTAACTTAAGAAATCCCATGGTTGGAAAGCCCCCGTGTTATACGGAAAGCACCCTCCTCCCACCCACACGCCCACTATTTGTAATTCTGAACTGGAGAGTTCCTACATCCTGGGGTATAGTTTGAAAGTCTAGACTCAAAACATGAACTTTAGGTCCAGCAACAAAGTAGCAAGAATACAGGTTTACTGATTTATATATCAATGACATCATCCTCTAAACTGATAAAAGAAAAACACAAACTGAGGGGACTCAGTGTCCCTCTGATATGGTGGGACTCCCATCCTGCATTAGTGACATAAGCCTATGCATAGATTTTGGGCACATCCCAGGGAGAGGAAAGAAAGGTGGAGAAAGGTACTGGGGAGCAGCATGTGCTTACTGCCTTCACACATTCTCTGCTCTAACTAGTTAGATTATAGCCTTTATTTGAGATATGCTAATGCTTGCTACCATCAGGATTAAATTCTGCCATTTCTCCTGACACACAACTTAGAGAGGTTGTGTGCTCCCCACAACTAACCCTCACCATCCTGACATTTATCAAATGACTGTCAAGTATCCTAAGGACTCTACAAATAGCTCTCAGAGTTTGTTCATTTCTACCCCAAGCCTAGCCTACATGGATTGCTATGTATTAGTGAGAGTTTTCAACATGAAGTGTCTCACCGTATTACTAACAACCTCTGACATCTGGAAAGCCTACCAGTTTACCTTCCAAATGCACATGTGTACCATTAGTGTACGTCCATCTCCAACCCCCCTCAAAAGACATCTGAAGATAAATACAACAGACTCATTCCTATCTGGAAAGAACATGTTCTGATTTGGCAGCAACGGAATAATGGGAAGAGGTATTTTCTCTTCAAGAATCTTGCCTAACTCGAGGGAGTAACATGACATAGGAATCAAACAGGAAAAAAAGATGATATGACATACTTTCGGGGAAGAGAGGGAGGTGGTTAAAATATCATCTATCAAGTGCTTAGAACTTGACAGTAAACAAGGTTTGGGGCATTCCACATGCTATCCCAGACAGAAACCACCTTAGGGATAAAAGTGTAGCCATCTCTACTTCCTAAATTTGGTGTGTCCAGCCTGGTTAAAGCTACAGACAAAAATAAACCTTACAGAAAGTGCCATAAACTGCAAAATGGATCCTGTACTAGGCCCATCTCTGCATTTTGTCAGGCTTTCTCAAGTTGCGGGAAGCATTCCTTGGAACCCCCCAGAAATAACAGAGCCCTTTGGAGTAGTTAAAGGTCATAAATATGCAACCCTGGAAATCTTTACACAAGGTGAGTTTTTATACCAAAACCATCTTATGTATTCCATGTATGGGAGAAGTTGTAAGCTAAAAATAAAAGTTTTTTAAGGATATAAATATCCATACATTTTTAATGTTTTGAAAAACCACAGTATTTTGGAAAAAAAATACTGCACATCAATAATTTATTTCCCAGATTTCCCTTCTGGTAAAAGTGGTTCAGGTTGTTCACATCAGTCCTGTACCTGAAAACAACGAAAAAAACTGGATAAAATATATTTAAAATAATCTTTTCAAAAGCATCAAAGAGATAACAAAATAGTAAGGAATTATTAGGCCAAAAGTAAAGAGAAGAATCTAGAGAGGTGAACAAGCTGGAAGCCACTTTTTCCTTGAGAGTACTAGCTAATCCCAGAAACCCAGACCCTCCATTTTCATGGCCTTTCCAGGTATAGAAAGGAAAAAATGCTGGGTCCAAACAAGTTGGGGAGTCTGACAGGAGGCTTTCCCCTACAACGGTCTGCATTCCAGGATCTCAGAGAGAAGGGGACAAGAACTGGGATGATCTAGAGAATTCAAACATTACTATAGTAAGAATCCCTTGAGTTGGCCAGGAAAAATGAAACTTTGACCAGGCAATCGCAAACTGATAGCGCCCTCAGGCGCCTGGCAGAAGTAAATGCAAATATTCTTTGGAGAAAAGTGCTTGCGTTACCTCACAGTTATTCCTGCAAAATAACGTTTCAAATGCAATGACTAGCACAGAGTCAAACATGCCCGGCACATAAGAAAATTAGAATCAGTGAATAAAGCAGACAACCAGAAAGAGCTCATCAAAAACTCCAGGTGTAGGCCCCAGAACCTCTGTTTTAGTAGGCCACCCAGGTCATTCCCATACACACTAAAGCTTGAGAATCCCTGCTTTAGACTTTAATCACATAGATATTCATCCCTCACACAAAAATGTGTGGGTATGTCAGGACTTGGGAAGGGCCCAAGAATTTGCATTTCTAACAAGTTCCCAGATGATGCTTATGCCGGATGAGGAGCACTGCTACAAAGGTATTACTCTACAGATCAGAATAGTGGTTACCTGTGGGGAGATGGGCCATAATTTGAAGCAATATGTGGAAGGCTGAAAATCCTCTCTTTCTTGATCTCAGTGGTGGTTACACAGTGTAATCATTAAGTTTTAGGTTTTATTTTAACGCATGACAAGATCAACGGTTGTCCTTTTCCATTCAATCATCTAAGTCCAATGTCACTGCTATGTCACTAAATCCTATCCACCTCCATCTCACGACCCTCATTTATAATCAACTCCCAAAGTAGAAAGTGTAAAAGGTTGCAAAGTTCCAAGACATACTTCCTTCACTTTAGTTCCGAATGTAATTAGCTCATGAAATTAAATAGCTTTAAAACTCAAGACAAGAAAAATTAAGTCTAAGTTTCTAAAAACCCTGTTTAAAAAGTTGTTTAAAACACAGAGATATGATACTGCTTATAATCTTAGTTGTCACCAAAAACACCTGCAAAAATAGACAACTACCTTAAACTTTTCCCCTAAGTTAAAAGAAAGGGAGGAGATACTACCTTTTACCAGTCTGAACTTCCTACTCCGAAGAGGCAAAGATGCTTGCTTCTCTCCAAATACAACTTGAAAATAAAATACCTAGTACTGCTTATAGTAATGGTAAGTAAGATCCGTCCTACTCTTTTAATTAATCTTCACCTACAAGGAAAAGTAATATTCATCAACTGGCCTTAAATCTGTGAACACTTTAAGAGAAAGTATAGAAAATCTCTTTGTGGGAAGGGGAACAATGAAAATAAAAAAGGCTGAGAAGCACCAAATTAAATTGACCAGTGCAGACTGTACTTTGAAGTTCTCACACTGGTTTCTTATATTCATACAAAATACTTTTTCCAGCGGTCACATACTTCTGTGAACTTCAAGAAACAGTTACTAATTTCCATTTTTGATTCATAGTACCAACACCCTCTATTACCCAAGCCCTCACCATTACTCTGTGAGGAAACAATGGTAACAGTGGAGTTTCTGACTCTGGTAACTAGCAGGGGCCTAGGCCTTGTGATATTCCAGACAGGTATCTGAACAACCAAATGGTTCCCACAACCGGGTGTGGCAAACTACTGAGACCATGGGGGAAAAAAAAATGTAGCTGGGTTTTGTTATGCCCATAAGTACCTCACAAGTACCTTCAACACCCGGACATACCTTCCCATTTATGTGGTAAGAACTGACCAAAATGCTTTGCTTAACTCCCACTGTAACTCTGACCATTGCAGACCTGAATTCATATACCTCTCACAGCTTCCTCTTTCTTACAACATCAAAATATGACCATGTAAGATGCCTAATCATTATTATGTTAACTGTAGACAATGTAGCAAGATAATGTTGGTAGCTTACCAAGGATCATTCCTGGATCCTGAAGGTTAGAGGTCCAGATGAACTGGCTTGTGAAAGGCAGTTTTTGTAACCATGTAATATACTGGGATTTGGGGACAATGTAGGTGGGGATATAAGAGGCTTGGAAAGATTCTCCAACCTGGGCAGGCAGAACCCGAGTATCACCAGCCTCAGCACCTGTCCTGGGAGGAGCTGGGGAGACCTGAGAAGCCACATTCACGTAACACTCCAACCCAATGCCCTCTGTGTCCATTATCTAACCCTAACCAAGCCTCAAACCAAGTCTTCTGTGGGATCATTTCAATACAGAAAGTAATACTCATTAAAAAAAAGCATAACCACCATTTTGGAGCAGAGCTGATCCTAGTAGAAAAGTACTCCCCTTTCTGCTCATTGCTGACAATGCCTTAAGTAATGCCTTCAAAAGTACATCCTCATTCAATTAAGTAGAAAACTCCAGATTATCATAATGTAGCTGAGCTTGTTATATTAAATTCTTTCACTTGTCTGGAGGATAAGTACTACAGTAAAGCAAATATATCATGCTTTTACTAAGGGCTATCAGTTAGATGAGATTACCAATACTCTAAACATTTTAGTCCCTGGTCAAAATTAACTTTAAGAAAACATCCTACAGAATTTATGATTATACCTTTCAATACAATCTGAGTACTTTCTTCTTACTCTTGGATTACTTTTGCCTCTGTGAGAATATCAAATTCACATGTAAATGAGTGCCTATTAAGAGCTGTTTAAAGTCATTTACGTCATCCAGTATATATAGAGAGGATTTTGGTGATTGCTCTAAGGTTAAAGATTTCATCCCATCTATAGTTATAAACCATATTTTCTGATAATAATCACTTGACTTGAAAAAACCAAAGCATCCTACTTTTTCAGCAAAGTCAGAGTCCCCACCAACAGACTTCTCTGAAGTTGTGGATGTACCTGTTGACTGTCCTGCTTCCCTAGGTGTCCTCTGATTACAAGGATTGCTTTGGAGGGCTATGGAATTTTCTAGTCATTTGTGAATCTCACTGTGCTTCATGTGAGTTACTAATGTCCATGTCGTCACCCTTAAACCAAAGTTCTTTTACATACCGTTCACTGGTTTTGTTCTCAGTCGCTGAATCATAAATGGAACTGATACAACTTTTCATCTTCAATTTCCTCTGTAGGGCACGTGGCATCTAAGTCATCTTCGATTTTGAAACTGAAAGTATCCAAGTATCCCCTGGAGAGAAGTAGAGCTTGTCCTGCACGTTGTTTTGCAGCATTTCCACCATTACTGGGTCATCTGGTAGTACAGGAACTTTAAATCAAATATCTGACCACACTTGTTGGTGTAATTCATACTATGTTGACTTGTAGTGAGTACAAAAACATCACTTTATCATTTTTTGAGTCCTCTTCCTTAGCATGTCCTCTTTTCGCTTTCCATACATCTCTGTTTGGTGTATAACCTAAAATCAAAATGTTATTTGAAAGGCTTTTTTTGTTCACATATATACAACTCCCACACTTTCCTCCTGAAAGTTGAAATCTTTACCTTTTTTTTTTTTTTTTCCCTTTGTCATAGTGGTTAAAAGAATTCTGGAAACAGACTACATGAGCTTAAGTCATCTTTTGTTCAGTGTGACCTGAGCACATTACCAAACTTCCTTGGTCCTCATTTTCCTAATCTGTGATATGTAGATAATAACACCTAATGTTCTGGAATTGTTATGAAGTTTCTTTTTTTTTTTTTAAATATTTTATTTATTTGCAAGAGATAGCAAGAGACCACAAGCAGGGGGATTGGCAGAGGGAGAGGGAGAAGCAGATCAGGGAGCCCGATGTGGGGCTCAATCCCGGGACCCTAGGATCACAACCTGAGCTGAAGGCAGGCGCTTAACCGACTGAGCCACCCGGGCATCCCTGGATTGTTATGAAGTTTCTATGTATGAGGATTCAATATGTTAATAGATGTAAAACTCTTCAGACAATTCTTGACACATGATAAACACTCTACATTTTAGCTCTTTTATCTACTGCCATATAAACCCCTCAGCTGTTGAGATTATACACGCTCCTGGTCTTAAGATTTCTGTTCTGTATTTCTTACACTAATCAAACGATTGAAAATTTTAATAGGAAGATACCATATATACAGCCTACAAGCTCATTGAACATCTTAACTATTTCTCTTGGATACTCCAAGGCATAACTGAGCAAATGATAGAGCCTTCAAAAGAACACAAAATATAAAGTATTGCCTTGAGGCTGCCTACCTTACTACCACTAGTGCTGGCTGGAAGGGTCACAAACACTCTCAGGCTCCCTTGATATCTGAAATAAAAACCACAAGACCAGATGTAGCACAATGGCAGTGTAAATCAAGCATGTTCCCAGCAGTTGATAGCAAAATTATATACACACGTGTACACATACCTACAGCACATTTACCCAGAGGTGGTCACTATTCTTATTGAAAGCCTATTACTCTATTAGGCCTTCTTTCTCCCCCACAGAAGGACATTAAGATTCTTTCTTTCTTTTTTTCTTTTTTTGGTTTCACTAAAAAATCTGTAGGAGTTGCTCACTTGCTGGAAGTAAAGTCCAAATCTGGTGCTAGCTGAATGTTGAATACAGTTAAAAGAAGAATAGGTGAGAATCTACCTCTTCAGCTGAAGTTTATTTAGGTAATGAGATAAATCTGCTGTTGACAGACAAAAGAAGGGCAGAAAATTTTGTTTCTTCTCTATTTTAGGGAAGATTTCACAAAAGTCTGTCTGCCTTAGTAAGAAAACAGATGTTTACCCAATATAGCTTTTTACTATCTCAAGAACCATTTTTGTTCATAGCCAACATGTGTATTTCACTAATTTGGCTTCTATCTAGGGTGTAGAAACCTAGAATGAACATCACTCTTACCTAAACAACTAGGAAAACTATAGAAAACCTTTTCTTAAACCTGTTGGAGGTCTGAGGTTAGGGTAACCAACTGGACTTTCCCTCATTTTAGTCCTGTAAGTCCTGGGAAACTCCTCAGTACCACACAAATTGGGATGGTTGGACATCCTAACAAGGGTCACAGACCAAGCAAGTAACCTGAGCTCCAAGGAAAAGACTAGTCCTACCAGGAAGATAGGATGTGAGCACTGAAGAAGAGACATCAAGAACTAGGAATTCAAGACATCATCAAGAAGAGACATCAAGGTGCTAGGAATTCAGCTAGAATTGTTAACAAACTGCTAAAGGCCAGCAGGGGACAAGGATGCCCTGAAAGCCTCAGATAAAAAAGAAGCTTGCTTCCATTTATAGCCACTTCTCCATGTTCTCACTGGGTGCTGATGAGAAAAACGGGACAAGGCAGGAGGTCAGAGAGAGCCTCTCTTGGAGGAGGAGAAAAAGCACCCAATCGTGGAAAGTGCAAAAGTCCTGCCATCTTCTTCCTATGAACAATAGCTTCAAACCCCTGGGAAAGGGGCAGCAGACTTTGTTATCTCCAAGGCTCAGGTAAAGGGCCCTTGATACTGGGTAAGAAGAGGAGTAAGAGAGGACAAAGAAACTCTGTCCCTGGGTAAAGAGGGACAGGAAACAGTCTTGGGCCCAAGATCTTATGTTAATAAAATTCCAGGAATCAGGAGACTCTTATCTTCTCAAGACTCATCAAAGATGCAAGGTAGAATTCTGTCTGTCACAGGGAGACTGAAGGGCTGAGGAAGCCCCCACTTAGAAGGCCTAAACATATAAGGCCTGCTTAAGAGAGGCTGGACCAAGACGACTGATCCTCTGGCTCCCACTACCACCAACCTATCAAGGAGCAGGTTACAAGCAGAGGAGAAGGCAAAGGCATGGAGAGAGGCCCTTTTTGTGCAGGTTAAAAAGAAGGCTCGAAGCTGAGAGTAGAAAAGGAATACTGAAAAAAATCCCTCCAGCATTCTAGCCCACCACAAGTATAAGGTAACACCAAAGGAAACTGAAACCAGAGGTGTACTGAAGGTGAAAAAATCAAACCCAAACCCAGCTCAACTACTGACTGATTCAACACCCCGCATTACTGACTTAGCAGCAGAAGAAACATGCTTATTTGAGTCATACATTATTTTAATGTCTACTGTTTTATACAAGATGCCTAGAATTGGATAGAAAATTATGAGACACATAAAAAATAAAAGGAAAAGAAAAACCCATTGTCGAGAGAGAGAGAGATCAATCAACAGAATGAGGTTCAGAGAAAACCTAAGTGTTGGAATTATAAGAGGGATTTAAAATACCATTTATTAATATATTAATCATACATATTAAAGGTGGATAATAGGAATGATCAGGTAGAAAATTTCAGTAGAGATAAAAACTATGTCAAATGGAAATGCTAACAAAAAGCACAGTAACAGAGATGAAGAATACCTTGAAAAAGCCACTCAGTACACTTGATACAGTGTGCCCTTGGAAAGCGTGAACCTGAAGCTGTATAATAAAATTACTCAACTAAAATACAAAGAGAAAAAAGTGTGAAAAAAACCTCAAATAAGTATTCAAGTGTCGTAGGACAAGATCGAACAGTCTAATAAAAGCATATTTGGAATTCAAGAAATAGAGAGAGCAATAACAAGAAACATTTGAAGAGTGGCCAATCTTCCAAAAATGATAAAATATACCAAACCACAGGTAACAAAAGCTCAGATTCCTAAGCAGAATAAATACCAAAAATACAACCCCAACATATATTCAAACTTCTGAAAAGTCAAAGTTAAAGAGAAAATCTTGGAGGAAGCCACAGAGAAAAAGACACAGTACACAGAAACAGAGAATTACAGTTGACTTAGGAACTACGCAACTCAGAGTACATTGGAGTAATAACTGTAAAACACTAAAGGAAAAATACTGTTAATGCAGAATACTGTGCCCAGGGAAAATATCTTTCAGATATGATGGAAAAATAGACTTCAAAAGACAGACAAAAAGCAAAAAAAAACCCAAACAAAACCGAGAAAATTTATTATCAATAGATCTGTACAAAAATAAAGGTCAAAACAACTTCCTTCAACACAAAGAACATGATACTAAACAGAACTTGCTTCTATAGAAGGAAATGAAGATTTCCAGAAATAGTTAAAACGAAAGTAAAATACAAAAGATGTATTTTTTTTTTTTTTTTTAACTGCTCCAAAAGGTAGCCTAAAGCAGTGGTTCTCAACCAGGGGTAATTCTGCCTCTCAGGAGACATATGACAATGTTGCAACATCTTGATTGTTATAGTTGGGGTGGGGGCAGAGATAGGGATAGAGGGATAGAGATGCAGTGCTACCGGCATCTAGTGGGTGTAAAGGCCAGGCATGTGCTGGACACATCCTCATCCTAGAAAGGTGAACACTGTACAATAAATAACTATTCAGCCCAAAATGTCAACAGTACCAGACTATTGTAGCTTGATTGATAAAAAAAAAAAAGAGAGACAAAGACATAAAATACCAAAACGATGAAATGAAAAAGGGGCAATCACTACAGATCTTGGCCATTAAAAGAATATGACAATATTACAACCAACGGTATGCCCATAAATTCGAAACTTAGATGAAATACACAAACTCCTTTTAAGACACAAACGACTAAGACTCACTTAAATACATAACCTGAACAGTCCTGTGTCTAATAAAGACATTGAATTTGTAGTTTAAAAACTTCTAACAAGAAAGACTATAGGTCAGGATACCTTCATAACCTACGGTCAAGATCATGACAAGATCAGACTAGCTCTTCTTAGTGTACCTAGCTTTGATAAATGTCTTATTAGGTGCCAGGAGAAATGCTTGAGTTTCAGCCTACTGGAAACTGCAGCAAGTCCAGAATTCCAAGTTACCCCTCTCCAAGGCACAAGTCCTCACCTCCTACCCCTGCCCCACTTACATTCCCACATTAGGGCCACTTTCCAGGGAACTAGAGGCTCTAGAACAGTTAAGGTTAGGACTAGCTTCCAACACACACTGATGTAGAGCTGACCTCTTCACTTAACACATTAATTTTTTTTTTAAGATTTTATTTATTTATTAGATAGACAGAGATCACAAGCAGGCAGAGAGGCAGACCGGAGTGGGGGGGGGGGGGTGGCGACAGGAAGCAGGCTCCCGGCTGAGCAGAGAGCCCAACTCAGGGCTTGATCCCAGGACCCTGAGATCACGACCTGAGCTGAAGGCAGAGGCCCAACCCACTAAGCCACCCAGGTGCGTTACCTTTAAGAGACATTCAAAACACTGAAGATACTGGAGTCTACCCAGCATGTTGTATTTTCCGTAACTGAAGAAGGCTGCTTAAGTGAGAGCTTAAATATAGATAATTTTCTGCTCCTATCTATACTTCACACCAGTGCACCAGGCAATTTCTTCACTAAAGCTTATTACTTTCAAAGGTAGCGTGACTGACAAAAAAGAGTCAGGCCAAGGCTGCTGTAATCCCCTAATTTGTAACAATAATTGAGGGCTAAGGTTGGTGCAGTGACCTTCCCTTGCTTCCTTCTTCCTTCCCTTCTCTCCATTCTCTATAGTTTACGTCTACAAAACTAGACAAAGAAACCGTTCTGCCAAATTGGTTCTAGTGGCAAGAGTGAACAGAAGTTTGAGACTTTCCCGTATGAGTGACTATAATTTTGTAGTTCTAGACTATGCAGGAGTACTCTCTGGGAGAGAAGGGCAATGTGAGTTTTTGGGGGAAAAGCAGTTTTTCTGAACATTGTAAGTAGTTTTCAATACTCTGCAATCTTTAGAACAGGGCTCTCCAAAAGAAGCATAATGCGAACTACATATATAAAATTTCTAGTAGTCACATTAAAAAGTAAAAATGAACAAGTGAAATTAATTTTAATATATTTTATTCAACTCAATATATACAAAATATCATTTCAGTGTGTAATCAATTTAAAAGCAGAATATTTTACTTTAAAAAACAAGACATTAAAATCTTGTGATCTGGTGTACGTTTTACAGTACATCTTATTTTATTTTTCTTATTTTTATAAAGACTCTTGTTAACATCGATATTTTTAAGTTTTTATTTAAATTTCAGTTAATATATGGTGTAATATTAGTTTTGGTATATAATATAGTGACTTAACACTTCCATACATTACCTGGTGCTTGTCACAAGTGTCCTCCTTAATCCCATCACCTATTTAACCAATCCTCTGCATCTCCCCTCTGGTAACCAGCGGTTTGTTCTCTATAGTTAAGAGTCTGTTTCTTGGTTTGCCTCTTCCCCGCCCCCCTTTGCTCATTTTTCTTAAATTCCACATGTGAGTGAAATCATACGATATTCATCTTTCTCTGACTTACTTCACTTAGCCTAATACTCTCTAACTCCATCCATGTCAATGCAAATGGTGAAGATTTCATACTTTTTTTGGCATATATATATGTGTGTGTGTGTGTGTATACACACACATACCCCACATATATACATTATGTGGTATACAATATATATTTTGTGTGTGTGTGTGTGTGTGTGTATCTCACATCTTCCTTATACCTTCATCAGTTGATAGACACCTGGGCTGTTCACATAATTTGGCTATTGTAGATAATGCTGCTATAAGGACTGAGGTGCATGTATCCCTTTGAATTAGGATTTTTATACTCTTTGGGTAGATACCTAGTAGTGCAATTGCTGGGTCACAGGGTAATTCTACTTTTAACTTTTTAGGCACCTCCATACTGTTTTCTAGAGTGACTGCATCAGTTTGCATTCCCACCAACAATGCAAAAGGTTCACCTTTCTGCATATCCTCACCAACACCTGTTTCTTGTGTTGTTGATTTTAGCCATTCTGACAGGTGCAATGTGGTATCTTACTGTAGTGCTGATCTGCATTTTCCTGACGATGAGTGAAGCACATCTTATTTTAGACTTGCCTCATTTTAAGTGCACAGTAGCCACTTGTATTTTGTGGTTACAGTATTGGACAGCATAGCTATACAGCCTCTCAGTTTCCTTCTTGATCTGTCCTCCCTCCCCTCCCCCCACCACACCTGCACCAGCCCTTCCAGGGCATCTGTAAAATTAGCCCAGAGCACTGATTAATACAGCTGATTGCTCACCTGCCTCTATCCTTGGGCAAGGAACCAAATGCCTTCAGAAGCTTGGCATTTTCACATTCTGCATATTTCTTCAAAGGCCCTGAAATATAATGAGGGGTGGGGTGAACACTGGATCAGAAAGGTCTCATGATTCCAACAACTCTTTAGTTAATAGAATCATCGCTCCTCTGTCTCTTGATGTCTTAGTAGCTGAGTGGTCCAGAGAATCCCTTTTAACGCTATTTTTATATCTTTGAATTTTATCAAAGACAGCCTTCAGGAAAAGATGAGAGTTGGGGCCAGTACCAGGTTCATAATTTGCTGGGCCCAGTGGAAAAAGAGAGAATAGGGAGCCTTTGGTTCAAAAATTAAGAACTTCGAACGGTGACCGCAAAGCATTAAAACAAGTGCAAGGCCCTCCTTCTGAGCACGGAGACTTGTGTGACTGCACAGGTTGGACCTCTGTGAAGCTGGTGCCAGTTGAGGCTTCTGTCCTTGGAGGAAGCAAGGAAATGGTGACATTACCTAGACTATCCCTGAGGACCTGACCCTTAATGGAGACTCCAGAGTTATGTGTACTAGAATTCACTGCGGAAGAGGTTTTAGGCCAGTGAGAGGCCTTCGGAAAAGATGTAGTGAGGGGATCAAGGAAGTGGGTAAGACTTGGCTTTGCTGGTTAAATCACTGCGTATCCTGGGTATTCCTAAGGTCAAGCTTCTGTGACCCCAAGTGGGGTAACAACAGATTGCCACCTGCAACGTGACTCCACGCCTGGGCAGGAGTCCCTTCGAGGCTGCTTCGGAGTCAATTTGCCCCTTTTCAAGCCACAAACGGGCGCTGCCGGGGAGGGAATTCGGGAGCTCCCTCGGTGGGAGTCGGTGGGAGCCGCGGCCGGCTTCCGGCCCCTGACCCTGCGAGGGCGGACCGGGTCAAGGCCAGCGGAGGGGACTCGGCGTACCCGCGCCCAGCAGCGCCCCCTCCCGCGCCCGCACTTCCGCCTCTCCCCCACGGGGGCAACGCACACCTCCAGCTGTAGGGGGCTGGGGCGGGCAACGGCCGGTCGGGCCCGGGCCCCGAGGCCCGCCCGGGCCGGTGCAACCAACTCGAACCAGAGTCACTGTTGCTGAAGCCCGCGGCGGCGTCGCAAAGGACGACAGGGGGCTCGCCCCTGCACCTGGTCTGGCCTAGCCGCGGCCACACTATCTCAAGGGCCCTCGGTGCCCGGAGCTTCAAAGACCCCTTTCTCGCCACTGACGTCCGAGAGAGGAAACGGGTCAGGGCGTCTGCCAACAGCCGCTCAACGGAAACGCCGGCCGGGAAGCGTGCGCAGCCGGCGGGTGGTTCCCCGGGCGACAGGCCCCGCCCCGGGCGACAGGCCCCGCCTCCTGACGACAAGCCCCGCCTCCGGCCGCGTACGCTGCCAAGCTCCTCGCGGAGTCAAGGTTGGACTGTGGGTTTGGTCGGATTCTGGGATGGCTTGTACCTGCGCCGGCTTTCGTGTCCCTACTCTTCCTAGTAGTCTGGCTGGTGGCGTTACGCTAGTGACGGTTGGCACGCAGGGTGGCGTCATGCTGGATGTTGGATAACGAGAAAAAGATTCGCTCTCCTTGGCGGGTGCCGGCTGGAGACGACTAGCTTAGACTCCAGTGGGCCAACGAGCGAGGAACGGCCATGGTCTCCAGGGGGCGCCCTCTCCACGAGGCTCTACACTAGGCTCTGCGCAGCTGCTCCGTTTCTTCCTCGCTATCAATTTACTTACAACCCGGAGTCAAGATGTCAATTTAATATCACAGATTTCTTACGCAACTGAACTTTTAAATGACTCACTTTATTTGAAAACAGTATTGATAAATTAATAAGATCCCTATTAATGCAACATCTACGTTTAGTTCTAAATTGAAAGGAAGTTCAAATCTGTTACTTAGCAGTTCACCCTTGAAGTAGCTGCAACTGAAATCTGTTTCAAAACAAATATGTAGCTGGAGATACTACTATAAAAGTGTACCTTCTTTCCCAGTAAGTGGATATAAAAGTTTGAATTATATCTGAAACGTTTCCTATTCACACTGATTAAATCATGACACAGGAAAAAGGTTATCTTACCTACCTACCTGTTTTACTTAATCAGAAATGGATTAATCTCAGAGATCTTTAAATAGAACCATCATACTCAGTGTCAGTGTGTTTTCAAATCTATCTTTAAGCCTATGTTATTTAACTCATGCAAAGATGTAAATTTTGAAAGATGTCCATAAATGGGGTTAACATAGTACAATTTTGTTGATAAAGATCACTTTAATTTCTTTCATGTTAGGGAGATTGATTTTATTTTCTTCCATATATCCATTGTCAGTAATTATTAACTCTGTTATATCCATTGTTAGTTGTCAGTTTAAGAACTTTAACTTTGAAATGCATTTGAAATATATATCAGTTACAAAGTATTTACTTTTTTCTTTTACTTCTTTGATGGAAATATGCATTCCCCAGTCATTTCAAATAGCAAACATATTCAAATAGTGACTTTTTTTTTTACTTAAAAAAATTTTTAAATTATTTAATTTAAAGAGAGAGAGAGAGTGTGTGAGCCAGGGGAGGAGCAGAGGGAGAGCGAATCCCAAGCAGACTCCCTGCTGAGCACTGAGCCCTTTGTGGCACTGGACCCCAGAACTCTGAGATCATGACCTGAGCTGAAATCAAGACTCAGGGCTTAGTTGACTGAGCCACCCAGGTGCCTCTCAAATAGTGAATATTTTAAAAACATTTTTCTTTATAGAACTATCTGATTTTTGTGTTTAAACTATAATATCCAAACTCTTATTTTTCATTAATGTGAGATTTTAAAATATTATTTAAGGAAATTCATATTACTGGATTCTATAAGGCTCATTGGTTGTGATTTTTTTAGTCTTGGTGACTTGAAGAATAATGCAAACAATTGGTGCTACACATTACTACCCAACTGCCCCTGACATTCAAGTAATGACATTGGAATATGATTTTTAAAAAATGTTTTTCTTGAATTAATGTGTGTGTCAAACATGAACAACTCTGCCATATCTGTTGTTGGTAATTATTGAGGGTAATTTCATCAGATTTTTAAAAATTAAATTTTGGATTTTGTGATAATTGTACATTCATGAGTAGTTATAAGAAATAATGCAGATATCTGTGCCATTTACCCAGTTTTCTCCAAAGGTCACATTTTATAAAACTATACTATAATATAACTAGGATAATGAGATTGATATAGCCAAGATACAGAACATTCCATGACCAGAAGAATCCCCCCACATTGCCCTTAATAGTATACTCACTTTCCACCTGTCCCTATCCCATCCTTGTAATCCCTGATAACTATTAAACTGTTCTC
The DNA here is from genome assembly GCF_009829155.1 of Mustela erminea. Taxonomy (NCBI): domain Eukaryota; kingdom Metazoa; phylum Chordata; class Mammalia; order Carnivora; family Mustelidae; genus Mustela; species Mustela erminea. Next base: position 111,410,846 of record NC_045614.1, on the reverse strand, counting down.
TATTTCTATAATCTTGAAATTCTCACTTCAGGATTGGCATATAAATGGAAGCACTCAGTATGTAACCTTTTGAGATTGGCATTTTTTACTCATCATACTTCTCTGGAGATTCAGCCTAATTGTTTCCTACATCAGTAGTTGGTGCCTTTGTGTTGCAGAATATTATTTCATGGTGGATATCCCACAGTTAAACTATACCACAGTATACCACAGTTACACCATTCACCTATTGAAGGACATCTGGGCAGATTCCGGTATTGGGCTTTTATGAATAAAATTGCTGTAAATTTTTTTGTGTATAGGTTTCTGTGTGACTGGGCATCTTCATTTCACTGGAATAAATGCCCAGAAATGCAATTTGCTGGGTTGAATGGCAGTTGTGTGTTCAGTTTTTCAGAAACTGTCAAACTGATCTCTAGGGGCTGCACCATTGTGTATGCTCACCAGCAAGTTATGAATGAACCAATTACTCCAAGTTCTCTCCAGCATTTGGTATTGTCACTATTTTTTATTTTAGTTTTCTCATAGGTATTTAGTGATATTGTGTTTTTAAGTTGCTAATATTTCCCAGTTGCGTAATGACATTGGACATCTTTTCATGTGCTCATTTGTAATCCATGTATGCTCCTCAGTGAATTGTCTCTTCATAGGACTCTGGGGTAGTGCGTGTGTGTTTGTGTGTGTGTGTGTTTACTGCTTGGACACCCTCCCCCCGCCAGCTTTACTATTGTAGAATTGACAAATAAAGTTGTAAGATAAAGTGTACAATGTGATGATTTAATATATGTATACATTGTGAAAGTTTCCCCACTTGCAATAAAGGCATCTGTTACATAGTTACCTTTTGTGTGTGTGTGAACATTTCAGTGCCAGTCTTAGCAAATGCCAGTGATACAACACACTAGAGACACATGTTACACTTTAGATTCTCAGACCTTATACATCTCATAACTAAAAGTTTGTGTCTTTTTACCAAACTCTCCCTATTTTAATTCTGTTGAGATTTGTTTATATATCCTAAATACTAGTTCTTTGTCAAGTACATGTTTTATAAATATTTTCTCCCATTCTGTAGCCTGTCTTTTCATCTTCTTAATAGTCTTTCAGAGAGCAAAAGTTTTTAACTTCATTAATGTTCAATACCAATTTTTTCTTTTATGAGTGGTGTTTTAAGTCTTAAGCTCTTTGCTCAGCCTAGATCTTGGAGATTTCCTACCTTTTATTTTTCTAAAAGTTTTATGGTTTCCTTTACATTTTCGACCTGTTTGAGCTAATTTTTGCTTAAGGTGTGAGACTTAGGATTCATTTTTGTTTTGTTTATGGCTGTGCAATTGCTCCAGCAGCAGCTAAACTTCTATCTTCTTTTTTTAAAAAGCTTTGTTTAAGAGGAAAAATTATAAACTTGATGAAACTACAAAATTAGTTGAGGATTTAGAAATTAAATTCTACTAAGAGAGTAGTATGTTAGCTATGAAAAAAGTAATACAGTACCCTTTGCATTAAGAATAACAACAAGAGAGGGGCACCTGGGTGGCTCAGTGGGTTAAAGCCTCTGCCTTTGGCTCAGGTCAGGATCTCAGGGTCCTGGGATAGAGCCCCGCATCGGGTCCTGCACTGGGCTCTCTGCTCAGCAGGGAACCTGCTTCTACCTCTCTCTGTGCCTGCCTCTCTGCCTACTTGTGATGTCTGTCAAATAAATAAATAAAATCTTAAAAAAAAAAAAAAGAATGACAGGAGGAGAAGAAATAATCCAAAAGGGGAATGTTCTTTATAGCATTAAAAAAAAAAAAAAAGATTTATTTATTTAAGAGAAAAAGAGAGAGAGCAGGGGAGGGGCAGAGGGAGAGGGAAAGAGAGAATCCCAAGCAGACTCTGCACTGAGCAAGGAGGCCACTGCCAGGCTTGATCTCACAACTCTGAGATCATGACCTGAGCTGAAATCAAGAGTTGGATGCTTAACTGACTGAGCCACCCAGTCACCCCTTTATTCATGCATTTTTAATCTATTTCTCCATATAACTCATGCAATTTTTATTTGTGGATATTGATGTGATGTTACGGTGCACAGATATTTGTAATTATTATTTTTTCATTGTTATTTGTATGCCTTGTCATTATAAAGCACTCTTCGAGACATCTCCTTTGATACTGTTTTCCTTAAATTCGTCTTATATGATATGTTAGTGATCTCTCTCCCTGTTGGTTTTTTTGTTTTGTTTTGTCTTTGCCTAGTATACATTTCCCACCATTTCACTTTCAGTTTCAAACCCCTTTGTTTTTAAGATCTCCTGTATACAGGTGTTAAGCTGATTCTGCTTTGTAATGCCATATGAAAGTCTTCTTAGTTGACTGAAATCTATCGCTATCAGCCACAGTGTGCTGGAGCCTCTCACACCAGCTCATGAGTTTCTAACTCCACATTAAGTGGTAGCAGCTCTGTAGCTTGAAACTGGCTGTGGGAGGGTTAGATAGAGGCTAGATAAGAGTAGTGGAAGGAATGTTCTGAAGCAGAGTCTTAAGTCCTTCAACGAGAATGAAAGGTGCTTGTGCTGGAGGCGAGGACAGTGGGGAATAGCTTACACAATAGAAGTCCAGGTGCACAACATCCAGACCTTGGGGCTCCAAGACGCTGGCACTGACAGGTCAAGAGTCACAGGTGCAAAGCACGTCCTCTTTCACTCTTGCCCCAGGGTCACCCCTAGACTCATTATAAGGTCTTTGCGTTGTGGTTACAGCCCCATCCCCATGGAGAAAAGCTGCCATGAAAATGGTTCAGGTACAAAGCTTATAGGGTCAAAAACTCCCCTCCCAACCAGTGGGAAGAATCCCCCAAATGATTGGAAGCAACTTCCATTAGAGACTTCCCCACTGTATGTCCCAGCTCCCCTTAGCCAGAGCTCCTCTTAGCCCAATTCACTCAGAGTTCCTAGACTGGGACTAGGGCCAGTCCCATCTCTGGCTTTCCAGCCTTGAGAGTATACTTTCTCTTTAATAAGCTGCTTTGTGATTGCTACTTTCCTTCTGGCTGTCTTTATTACAGTGTGGATCCCCATGAAAATTTTCTTCTAGGGAATCCAAGGACCCAGACCTCCATTCACACAATGTAGACTTTCCCATCTGTGATAGTAGGAGTATGCATGCACATTGTGGAAATCAAAAAAGCTACAAGTTAAGGTGTTTTGATTTGTTTTCCCAAGGACAGTTGTTCAGTATCAGTTAGCACATCACTGGCTATCAGTGATATGTGCAGCTTAATTCTGTCATACTATTTTGTCTTACGTTTTCATCTTTTAATACCTACTATGCAATATGTTTTGTACTTATTTTTTGAGTGTGCAAGTGTGGTCCAATACTTTGGAAAGTATTTATCATTGATCTAAAAATTACAGTTATAAACATAACTTAGGATCAAACTATCTGTTTAGACAATCTATTAAGTCCCCACTGTGAGCACTCACAAATTAGTACATTTCCATTTTCTTTCCCCTCACTCCTCTGTTCAATTTTAATTGCTATCTTTCTTAGCATTTACCTTTGTATTGCTAAATAAATTTCCATTGTTTTTACTTGATTTCTCAGCTTCTAACGATATCAAGAGATATGATCCCTTTTGACCTCTTACTATAAAGGATGAGTGAAGTCAATGTTCATTAGTATCTACTTATTCTCCAAATTCTTGTCTCAAATCTGTTAAGATAAGTCCTTCCCATACGGGAAGAATTACTGAAACCGCTATAGAAACATACAGATGAATGGAAATTAACATGGACGCACTCCTACTTCATCAAGGCTTGACTTTGAACACATTTTTCTCTTCCTCATTCTTGAAGCTTCTCCTTCCCCTTCACCTGTTTTTCTGTAGAATCCTCTGTTCCAGGAACTTGGCATTGATATCGACATCCCGCTGACTTCAATACATACTTAGGAGACTTAGATGGTGGGTGTGGGTGCTGGTCCTAAGACCCTCTTTGAAGACACAGCGGACTCAGCTGGCAGCGCTACCAGATTCCTACTGAAACCACTCAGATCCTGCATTTTCCTGGAAAACCCCTCAGCCTTTTACCCCAGGTGGGCTTGCGGCCCTGGAGGCATTAGGCTGCTGCAGCCTCCTTTGCCTGGTGAAGTAACACGCTATCTTCCTTTTTTATACCCGAGCTTTGTCTTCACATTACGAATTTCAGCTCAGAAGCGCAGAGGTCGGTTTTCGACATGACTGCATTTTCTTCCTGCATTGTTGCCATAATCCCCCCATTTGCTCTAATCTTTATCCCACAGCAAAGTAACTTCAATCTCAGTGGTAAGCCTGTTGTTTTTTTGTTTATCTCTTGGCTGAGAGAACTTTATCTTCCAGTGTTTTGTACAAGAAGGGCTCATCAGATATTCAAAATGTTCATTTCTTGCCTTTATGCTTGAGCGGCATTTTGAGTGAGTAAAATATTCCTTGGTTACAGCTTACCTTCTTGAGGATATTATAAACATTGCTCCACTATTTGTTGGTATGAGAATTTGCCTTGGGGAAATCTGAGGTCAGCCTTATTTTTTTTCCCCCTTGTAAATAAATTAGCATTTTTGCATAGCTCCCCAAAGATTCTTTGTCTTTGAAGTTTAGTAGCTTTGTGACAGTATGTGTCTCTATTCCTTTGTCCTGGATCATGGTGTGTCCTTTCAATTTTGCAAATCAAATCTTCTTTTATAGGATTTTAAAAAATTAAGTAATTTTCAAGTTGTTCAAAGCAACTATTTTTTTTTCCTGATAAATGTTTTCCAGAATCTGTTTTTCTTTTCCTCATTTGTTTTTATAGGCTCTTTGCACAGATCTTTTGCAGTTCCTATGGGTAACCTCATTTTTGAGTCAGTGGTGAGTTTTTCCTAAGCAGATATTTGCAGGAAACTTACATGGAGCTGGGGCCACACCTGTGTTTTAAGGGAGCAGAAATTTGCTTTTGAATCTGAGCTTTAGGTGTGAGGTGTGCATGTGTGTGTGTGTGTGTGTGTGTGTGTAGGTGTGAGTTTTGACAGGCTTTCATTCTCCCCAGTAATGGAAAATGGCTGCTATAGGCTTGTCACTTTACAAGTCTCTCTTCTCCCCCAACCACAAGGGTAGACTCTTATGTAAAATGACCTTTTGCCTGTGTAATTCAACCTTGCCTCCTCTACCTTTCACATCGAAACTGGGGCCAGGGAAGCTGCCATTGTGTGCACACTGTATTCCCGTTACAGACAAAAGATTTTGGTTTTGCAGAGTGTGCTCTTATCCTTTGAAAACAAACTTGATTATCTCTTTCTCAGCTCTGTAGCCCCCTTTCCACTTTCTGCTGTACTCTTCATGCATTTCCAGTGCTTTTCCTAATCCTTCCTGCTTTTTCCAGTTTTGTGACTAGTGGTTTCAGCAATCTCTCTGTTTCTTTGAAGGAAGAGTTTGATTTTTGCTTCTCGTTCTGCTGCTGCTTTAGGATGATTTCCAAGAAAAGGAAGACATGATAACCCCAAGCTCCATCGTCAAGCTGGAGGTCTTTTAACTAAAGTCTTACTTTGCTAGAGTTTTGTCAATTGCAGTTTCCAGCTTCCAGCCCTGAGAACTTGCTGGAGACTTGTTTTGATGCATACAGAGATAGCAGAATGTGGGAGAAATGTGGAGGGTCCATAATTAACTTAACTGGATTTTGCCTTTTGAATATCTAATATGGTGACTCTTCTTTGACCTTTGTCCTAACAATGAGCCTTCTAACTTAATCAATCTCAGTGCTAAGCCTGTTGTTTTTTCACTTATCTCTTGGCTGATAAATAGTCCTAGATTAATAGATAAATAGTCCTAGCCGTAGGCTAAAGAGATAAAGGATGATTTTTCCCCAGGTCTCCTCTTCCCTGCATGATACATATTCTCTCAAACTTTGTTGTCTCCCTAGTTCCCATCTCCTTTGTGAGTCACCCCCCAATCCTGTGTCCTTGGAAAGGAAATTGATATACCCCAAATCCTCTTCCAGTAATGGACTTCAACATTTCCTACCTCCTGAAAATACCTGAAATGAAACCATACAAAGACCCTTTAGATTCCCACAGATGAAGCAAAGCCCCACAATCTGCTTGTCCCAAAGAGATTTCTCCTCTTCAGATTCCTTCCCCAGCTGCTTCTAAGGGCAACAGATTTCTCTGTGTCATCAAACTAAGAATTCTCTTCCTCTTTCTTCTGTGTCAGATCCTTTGCTTACTATGTGCTCAGGCCTTCCTCTTTGATACATTCTTGTTTATTCTTGATTTATGCTCTTATTTGGGTGTAACAAACACCTCCACCTGCAGCTTGCTAAGAATGAGGGCAGAAGAGGAAAACGGTATTTTGAGGCATTCTATGTCTGAAAATATCTCTAATTCTTCCCTCGTTTTAATTAGAATATTGGCTTAGTAGAGACGAATAGGTTGGAAATAATTTTATCTCAGAATGTTGAAGGCCTTACTCCATCTGCTAGCTTCTGGAGCTATTGTGGAGAAATTTGATGCCTATCTGGTTCTTGAACTTGTTGTGTATGTAACCTCCCTTTCCCCATCTCTGGGAAATTTTATTATCTTTTCTTTATTACAGCTGTTCTGAAATTTCACAATAATGTCTTGTTGTGGTTCCTTTTATAGTTAATGAACCACAATTTGATGGGTCACCTAAATTAAGAAATTCATGTTTTTCAGTTCTGGGAAATTATTTCTTTTTATAACTTTCTCTTTCGGGAACTTTTGTTAATCGGATATTGACTCTCTTGGATTAAATTTATTTTACTGTGGGAAGAACACTTAACATTAAAACACTTGAGCTCATTCATCTTGCTTAACTGAAATTTTATGCCTTCCGATGGGGAACTCCCCATTTCCCCCTCTGCAGCTCCTGGCAACCACCATTTCACTCTTCGATTCTATGAATTCGACTATTTTAGATACTTCGGATAAGTGGAATCATGTAATATTTATTTTTCCGTAACTGGCTTATTTCACTTAGCGTAATGTTCCCAAGGTTCACCCATATTGTCACATATTGTAGATTTCCCATCTTCTTTTTAGACTGAGTTGCATTTCATTGTGTGTATACACCACGTTCCTTTATTCGTTCATCCACCAGTGGACTTCAAGGTCTTTTCCATTTCTTGGCTGTTGGGAATAGTGTGGCACTGAACGTAGGAGAACGAATATGTCTTTGAGGTCCTGATTTCAATTCTTTTGCATAAAGACTCAGACGTGGGACGGGTGGGCCATATGGGAGTTAAGGGGTTACTCTTCAAAATAAATGAGGAACTACTACAGTTCAGTTAGCAAAACGCCCTTAATACTCTGATTAAAAATAGCCCGAGGGTTTGAATTGATATTTTGCCAAAGAAAACATAAGATGGCCAACAAATATATATTTTTTTAAAAGTTTAACATCATTAATCATCAGGGAAGTGCAAATTAAAAATGCAGCGTGATACTGAGGCCCCTGAGTGGCTCAGTCAGTTAAGTGTCTGCCTTCTGCTCAGGTCATGATCTCAGGGTCCTGGGATCTAGCCCCGCACTGGACTCCACATTTAGCAGGGAGTCTACTTCTCCCTCTCCCCCTGCCCCTCCAAACTCTCTCTCTCTGTCTCTCAAGTAAATAAATAAGTGAAATCTTTTAAAAAATGCAATGTGGTACTATCTTAAGTCTTTCAGGATAGCTGTTATAAAAAACCAGAAAACAAAGACAAGTATTGGTGAGAAATTAGAGACCTTGCAGACTGTTGGTGAAAATACCAAATAGCTATTGCTGGTATGAAAAGCAGTACAGAGGTTCCTCAAGAAATTGAATCTTTTGGATTGATCCTCTGATTCCTTTATCTTTTCTATGTTCTCTTTGCTTTTTTGTTGTTACTGTTCTGATTTCTTAGAAATCTCAACTTCACCATTCAGTTCTTTTCTTTCAATCTTCATTTCTCTTAATGACGCTTAAAAATTTCTGAGAACTCTTTTTTGAAAGGATTCACCCAAGGCAGAGCAAAGGAGGTAGAAGTTTCTTGAATACACTGCAAGGCATCAGCCAGCAGGACAGCAAAGGAGAGACCCTCTGCCAGGAGGCAGTGGAGGGGGGCTATAGTTAAGTGGGAGTGAGGTGGTATGAGAACATAGGACATTTCCTTTTTTGGTACCTGTGCCCAGTTGTAAGTAGCATAACTGGTCAGTCGAGGTCTATGGCTATTTTGTGGTGGGTAGCTTACCGGGCCTGTGTACATTCAGCTCAGTGGTCGCTGTGGGCTCTTTGACCCTATATAGGTTTCCATGATTCAAGCCTGTTGCTTAAAGGCAGCCTCTACAATAATTACAGTTTTGAGGCCATTTTTTTTTTTTTTTTCTGCCTCCTGCCCTATCTCTCTTTCCTTAGAGTTCCTTTTCTTTCTTCCTTTGGTCTGCTTTTGTGTCTTTGGCATTATATTCTTTTTTAAAATTGAAGTACCATTGACACCCAGTATTACATTATCATTATATTCTCTCTTGAAATACCTTGTGATCTCTGGCTGTCTCTTCACATTTAAAAGAGCGCTACCATGCTGATCGGAAATGCCTTGGTGGGGCTCCTAGGATGATGGGCTTCACTGCAGGGCGGAAGGGCCGCAGAAGACCCAGCCGTTTTTTAAGGTTGGGGGATGGTTACCCCATCATGTCAGTGTCCGTAGGCTACTCCGTTTACCTACAGACAAATTCTCCCATCTCCTGCTTGGGTGGGGAGGAAATGAGAATCTTGATTTCCAATGTTTTGGAAGCCAAGAGGCTGAAGCCGCTTTAATAAGTAGGCTCTTCTGTCATCTCCCTGTTTGGACTGTAGGGACTCATTCTTACTCCTTGCCATTTCTGGTCCATCTGATTCAAGTCCACCTACTATACCATCTTCTGAAAGCAAACCTCTTGTCTGTATGGTCATCTGGCTGCTTGAATGGAAAGAAAAAACCTGGGGTTCTAACCCCTCTTCAAACAGACTTTCAGCTATTTCTTTTGAGATCTAGCCTCTGAAGCCCTGTCCACAGACACAGCAGATGCTCACAATTCCTCAAACTCTGGGCTTTCCCACAGTCAGTTAAGTGTCTGCCTTCGGATCAGGTCATGATCCCAGATTCCTGGGATCTCCAGCCTCATGTGGGGCTCCCTGCTCAGCGGGAAGTCTGCTTCTCTCTCCTCCTGCTCTTGCATGCTCTCTCTCTCCCTCTCAAATAAATAAAATCTAAAAATAAATAAATAAGTGAATTCTCCTGAAGTCTGTAGTCTCACTTCCCATTCTGTCTGTCCTTACAGATTTACATATTTAAAAAGTTATTTTGTCTTGTCTTCCTTTGGTGTGGGAAGGGAGTAGAAATAAAAGCAAGTATTCAGACTGCTGCCATGGCACACCAGAAGTCTAATTTGATTATATGGAAGCTTGGGGCAAGTCCTGCTGGTGGCCTCCTCACCCTTTGCCAAACAGCTACTCCTCCATTACCAACAAAGATCTTTCTTTCTTTCTTTCTTTCTTTCTTTCTTTCTTTCTTTCTTTCTTTCTTTCTTTCTTTCTTTCTTTTAAAGATTTTATTTATTTACTTGACAGATAGAGATCACAAGTATGCTGAGAGTCAGGCAGAGAGAGAGAGAGGAAGCAGACTCCCTGCTGAACAGAGAGCCCGACGTGGGGCTCGATCCCAGGACCCTGGGATCACCACCGGAGCCGAAGGCAGAGGCTTTAACCCACTGAGCCACCCCGGTGCCCCAACAAAGATCTTTCTAGACATCATTACTTCTCCCCAAACCTCCATCCTCCCTTTTCCTAGAACTTTCTCTTCAACCTAACTTTTTTAATGCCCTGCCTGCATATCTGAAACTTTGTTCTTTTTTTTTTCCCCCCCCCAGGACAAAGAACTTATTCTCCTGTTCAAGGAAAAAAAAAAATCCCTTTATCTGATACCATCATTTATTCACTGCTTTGGAATTCTGTGTTTTCAACTGCTCTCTCTCTATGGGTGGTAGAAGTTGTGTATGTCTCTCTCCTTTTTATAGAATAAAAGACCCCAAATTCCCACCCTCCCCCAATGAATTATCCCTGGAATGTAGGTCTACTTCTCTTTTATTTTAGCTCTCTGTCTTTTAGGTCTGAACTATAGGGAGTCTTATGCTTGAGGTATTTTGGGGTGAAGGGTAATAGATGCTACTAACACCAATAAGGTCAGTAGCCAACAGAGAACCCAACAAAAAGAAGCATGGAGATGGGTTGGGGTTGGTGGGCTCTGAGAGAGGGTATATGTAGCAGTTATGTGTTCTAAGGTATAATTCCTTTCAGTTATTTTCAAGGGTGGATACATCATGTTTTTAATTGTAACATAAACTAGTCCGCCACTGGTATAAAAAAACCAGAGTTAATTTTCTCACAGAAGTCTAAAAGGAAGCCATAGCTCAGTCACATCAGGGTAAGCAGCTACCTGACGTTTTTGGCTTTTTCCTCACGGTTGTGAGTTGGCTGCTAACTTCTGATCAACACAGAGGGTGAATCTCATGGAATGATAACCATAGACGGGCCAACTAACTGTGTCTCTCGAAGAGTAGGTTGTCCTCCCCATGGCCATTTTGGGGATTCCGGTATCATTTTAATAAGAGAACCACTTCCTGACAGTCATCTCTGGGAGTTGTCAGGGCAGCTGTGTTTTCCTTGCTTCTGTCCTGGTTCTTTACTGTGAGGCGTTACTCTATCTTTCAACCATGAGCTCTGCTGACACTCATCCTAGTTGTGTTCATTTCATTACATTCATGAATCTGCATGGCCACTCTTCAGCTCACACCATCCTCATGCTGGATGCCTTTGAAACTTGCTGTCTTCTGGATACTACTGCCTTTTCTCAGGAACCCCATTTCCGGGGTTTGACCGACTTTGACCGACTGAGTATTGCTGTTGTTCTCCTCGGTACCGAGCTACCACTGGGACTGGTAATTATGGCACAGTGAAGCTCTCAGGTGCCAAAGCTCTATGACATTTCATGGGGGAGAGAGCCCCTCTCCTTTGTGTGTTACATTTGCTCATTGGGTACCGTGACTATGATGCTGTGCCTCAGCAAATAATGTTTTTATTTTCATTCCACCTCCCACTCCACCCCCATTTCCCAAGACACATGACAAGTAGTTGTATTTGGAATGGTCCTTCCCCAACTGATATCACTGGGTCATCAAGTTGTTTTGTCCAGGCTTCCCCCCATTTTCCATGCTGATTGCTTTTAATGAGCTAGTATAGCCCATTCACCATTTGTCCACATATCTACGAATTCAAAGTCTAGGTTCCGACATCAAACCCCACGTTTAGTTTATCAAGGCAGTGGGCTCCCAAGGGTTCCCTTGGGAGGAGAGATATACAGGTATACAGCAGGAAGGGTGAGAAAGGGACTGGTTGGTTGACGCATTCATTAATCAATCCAACCTACTTGCACTGTACCTTGAAGGAAACTTCTCTATCCAATGGGATGGTTACTGAGCATTCACTAACCTTGTATTTCACAATCTGCTCAAGGGAGTTAGGGCTGAGATCTCTGATGCCCCAGTAGTATGATGGTGTGACTATGACAAGCAGAGTTGATTGCCTAGGAATAAGGTGCTGAAATTAGATGAAGCTTGAAGAAGGTAGGCTTGGCTCAGGAGGGTTTTTATTAAGTTCCCAAAGATGATAGATGGTTATGAGCTCTTCAGTCCACAACACACCCCTTTGATCCTTCTCAAAGTTGCCTCCTGCCTCAACCTGGCAGCTTATGCCCTGAGAGTTCCGTGGAGCTGCTAGTCTCCCTGTTGAGTAGCAGCTGCTGGCCTGAGTTGCTCAATTGTCACCAAGGAAAATTCTTTGCTTTCTCTTTCTCCTCCCTCTACATTGATCCCTTCCTCCATTTTCTTCTTCTTAGTTTTATTTCCTTGCTTTTGTTTCTTTCTTTTCTCCACTTCTCTTTTCTTATGTCTTTTTTGCTTCCAAGAATTTCACATCTTCCTTTCTCTGATAGTCTTTGTTCAGTTCATTTGAACACACACAGCAAGCATGCTATGTGCCAGGGTGTATGTTCGGTGGGAAGGATATAAACGTCTATAAAACCAGGTGAGTTTTTTCTGAAACTTGGCTCTTTGTTGGCATCAGAACTGTAATCTGCAAAACAACAACAACAAAAATCATTAAGTGACTACAGTACTTCAGGCGCTTTACACACATCATTGTATTTAATTGTCATAAAAAATAGTCAAGTGAGTTTTCCCTTGTAAAACTGAGAAAACGGAGACAGGCAGGATTACAGTTAGGCACCTGTGTCCTGTTTCTAACGCAACCTTTTCTCTTTGGTCCTGTGTTTCTTCAATTTATGTTACCCCTTCTTATCCTTCTTCTGTTTCTCGTCCTCTTCACTATATTTTGCCTCCCTCCCTAATTCTTTCTCTCTGTGCTGTTACTCTTCCCCAGCCTCTTCTCTTCCTGGTCCCTTTCCCCTCTTTCTAGTTTGCTCTCTCTCACCGCCCACTCTTCTCCCCTTTCCTTCTGCATGCTTTCTGGCCATTTTGATGCTGTCTTCCCTTATTCTCTGCCTCCTTCATCCTATCTCTGCATCTCAGGGCTCTCCTTCCCCTTCCTCCTATTTCTGTTTCTCTGTCTCTCATTCTCTGTGTGCCCTTCTCACCTCTGCTTCCCTAGTTTCTATCTCTTTGCTGTTCTGCCCTTTGGACTTTCTTGCCCAGTCTTTGTTCTCTTTGTTGTCCTTCCTCTGTTTTCTCCTGCTGTTCTTGTCTCTGACTCTGTTCCTTTGCTTCTCTTCCTCTTCCTCTGTGTTTATTGCTATCTCACACTGTACATCTCCCTCTGAGTCTCTGCTTAACTCTTTCTAAAAATTCCTTTTTACTCCCTCTTTTCTATGTCCTTCTTCCCTCCTCTCCCCCTCCCCCTTCCTTTCCCCTTCTTCCCTGCTGCCCATTTGTCACTATTACATTTTTTCTTCCTCTCCATCCACTCTAAGCTTCCCATTTTCTTTTCTTACTCCTTCCCCTGCTGTGGCCCTGTTTCTCCTCCAGTCATCATAACCTGGGAGGAGAAGCCCTATGATTGATCTTTCCCTCTCTTTGGCTGTGGCTTGGTGAAGCTGGGGCTTCTACCTGCCCTGGAGGCTCTCCTCCTACTGCTCCCTCTGGGCAGTGTGGACAGGTCCCAGGCTAGCAGAGACATGACCTTGGCTACCATATTCACAATGCTGAGAGAAGCCAAAGAAGTCAGAATCCCATCCCCAGGGAGAAAGGTCATTTTCTAGAGTGTCCAGAGTGGGGACTCCATGCTGGGTGAGGCCACAGTGTCAATATGCAGTAGCAAACTGCTTTTCCTTGACCACTCTCTTCTTGTCCTGTTCGTGTGCTCAGGACACCCCCATGAGTATCATGGTATTGATGAATTCTGTGAGGGGCAGCTGCCCCAGTCATGCCTTCTTGGGGCTCTGGAACTTTGGTTTACCTGGTCCTGTCACTGATAGGGCAGCCTCTAAGAACTCTTCAGTCTGAGTTTATGAAGGCAATAAGATTTGAACCTGCCTGTATGCACCTTCTGCAGTGGTCCTGAGTACACTTATCTGCACCTTCTCCTGGAGAATGGACTATGCCCATGACCAGTGGGTGTCCCGCATGCAGAATGCATCCTCTGCTGAGGCTGGGCTGAGGCTCTGTGCTGGGTGTGTCCTCTTTCCTGTGCTCCATTTGACCGTGTCTCAGCTGAGGGCTCTCCCTGGAGTATCTGCTTCTTGAGTTAGGTGCATGTTAATCCAGGGAATATGTTTTATGATTATTACTGTGAACCCATTAGGATGGGTACAGTGGTGAGGTCTGGGCCAGATAAATGACACAAGGGCTGGGTCTGCACCTTCATCCAGCTTTCCCCCAAAGGCTCTGTGCATGCTGCTGGCATCATGGGATGCTACACCTCCCTTCATGAAGGCTACAGGAGAAAACCGTACAGTGACCCTTGGGGTCAGAGGAGAGAGAAATTGTGACTGGGAGAATCAAGGAAAACTTCTGGAAAAGGTGGCATCTGAGGTACGCCTTGCAGGATGGATTTACTTTGATAGGGAAAGATAGAGAGAGGAGCACTGAAGTTCTTTTGGAGATAACTTTAAAGCTGCTCAGTAGACTTTAGACTTTGGAATCGAATGTCTTAGTGGATGGAAGAGTCCAGATCCCTGAAATGAAACAGATGTACAGAATGAGAGGGGGATGAAGTACAAGGGGGTTCTCTGGGCTTATGACTTGGCTTGAGCAGTCCACAGTGCTTGCTGTTCCCTGGTGAGGCTATGCCTTGTCCATAAGCCCCCTGAGCCCCCAGCTGCCTCCTAGCCTGGAGTGCACAGCCCTGGGGCTGATGTGTGAGAGGTGGGGCTGGCTTGGGGCACTCAGAGGACTTGGCCAGTCCCAGCTTGGAGAGCTTCCAAGGGCTCTATCACCTGACGTGCATCGTGTCCCTGCATTTTCCCCTTTGACTGAGACACCAGGGAGATGCCACCAGAGGGAGTGGAGCTTTTATCTGGGACTGTTGGATGTGAGGGTAAACTTCCCAAGGACACTTTCCTAACTGTCCTTGCATCCTGGCCCTGACAGGCCCCGAATGGAAAATACCCAAGTGAGAATTATCTGTGATCAGGATCTCACAGCACTCTCTCGTTCACCATCAGCTATCGACTGCGAACCTTTAAAAAAGAAACACAGCAAAACAAAAACCTGTAATATCATCCTTGAAAGAATCTCCAGGGGTCAGCTTCACAAATCGAGCTAGAAGGGATTTTAAAGAACATGTTTTCTCATCACACCATGTTTCACATAGGAAAACCAAGAACAGTGTCACATGGTACTTTTGAGTCAGGGAGTTCATAAAACACAGATCTCCTGGCACAGAACTCTGCCCATGTCATGAACTCTTTAGCTTTTACTGGAATTACATGAGAGGAAACATCTTATAGTTATTTAAAGCCTGGGTTTCAGGGTCAGACCAGGTCACATGTTGGTGCCATGGAATTCTGGTCAAGTTCTCTTTAAGCTTTGGCTTCTTTATCCTTGAAATGGATAGAAGTCTGGGATCTGCTCTATTGTGTAAAAATAAGATCGAATGAGATAATGCACAGAAAGCCCCTAGTGCAGTCTGTATGTAGTTATTCAGTAAAGCTCACCTGGGATTGTTAATGCCCAGCCACCCCACTCCAGTTGGTGGCTTTGCAGATGTTGGCAGAGCTCCTAACTCACTTTTCTCTAGCCTTTATGGACCAGCCTTCTCCCAACTGAGTCGTTGGTCAAGGTGTTTCTCAATCTCACCCTAGCCATGCCATCCCCTGGAAAAAAAAAAAAGTCTTCAAGCTACTTCTCCATTGACAATGATGCCATTTCTTGTGGCTCAGGCTGTTACAGATGATGACTCAATCTTTACATACCTTTCTGTATTTCTATGAAGTTTGAGTAGAAGGAGTGCTATGTGGACCCCAAAAGGCATCTTGGCCAGGATACATTGGCAGACCCAGGTCCTATGTGCAGGCATCAGCGGATGGTAGTTGGGTTCAAGTTGCTCCAAATTCTGGCTCCCCCAGAAGCCCCAGTTCCTACTCAGGACATCACGTCCTCCTCTGGCTCGTCCCAAAGCTCCAGATGGCCCTAGAGAACACATGGGCTGTCTCCCTCTGGGAGCACCTATGCTTTCACTCCTTGGCCAATCTGTTCTTTCATGACTGAAGCCAAGCTTTGAATTTTAACTACAATTATAATTAGATTCCTCTAAGAGAAAGGCCTCTTGAAACAAATCAGAGTTGGGATTTGGGTCCCCAGAGTTGTGCCTTTAGTTAAATTTCCTGTGTGGGGAAGACATGGTTTGGCTGAGAAGAGGAGACAGGATAAGATCATAAGTAAAAATGGCATTTTTAGACTCCAAGTCCTGATAACACTTGCATTTTTCCAAACCATAGAAGTCTTTGTTGCTGAGAAACCAAGTAGTGATAAGGTGCTGAGGAGGGTAACTGAAGGTCCTTCTTAACTGATCAATTTACCTACTCATGCTATAATTTTGAGTATTTTTCTCTGAGCAATAGGATGGGATTTGCCCTGGCCTGTCTCACCTCTTATCCCAACTTGGAGACCATGGGTGTCTCTCCAGGATCAGCAGTATGTCCAATGTGTTCACTGAGGCCCAGGACTCTTATAAGCAGGGTTGAGGGAGGGAAGGAGGGAAGTTACAGACAAAACCTGAGAATAGGCAAAGAGAAAGTCCTGGTAGAGTTTACATCAAAGTCCCCAGTAAGATGGGCACTTTGAAGTCTAGAGTCTGTACTTCTGATGGATATGGAAGATCATCACTCCTTCTTGGGCTCTGGCCCTGCCTTTCGCAGCTCCTTAAGAGACAGATGAAGAACTCTTCCTGACAGCGAGGTCTCCTGGCATCTTTCTGGAGCGTCACAGTATTCTAGTTCCTGTCCAGGGCAAGACGGAACCTCCCTGAAGTCCCCGGGGACACCACCAGGCCCTAACCAGGCCAGACTGCATATCTCCTGTCCTCCTGGATTTCCTGTTGGAGTGGTCCTCCCCATAACTCTCTATATCTTTTCCCTTTTCTGTCCGTAACCCTCTTCACTGACTCTCTGTTTTTCCCTTTGTCTTTGATCTCTCTCTATTCTTCCCTCTCCTCCTGACCTTCGTTACTTCCTTTTCTCCCTCACATGTCTTTCTTCAACATTTCTTTCTGGACTTTCCCTGTTCTTCCTCTTTCTTCTCATTTCTCCCTCTTTTTCTTTTTCATCCTCCTTCTCAGAATATCTCTTCTCTTCCTAGCTAACCAATCTTCTCTTTGCTACTTTATCTCTTAGACTCTACGTTTCTGTCCCGTCTCTATGTATCTCTCTCTTTTCCTTCACTTTCCTAACTTTCTTTCTCTTACCTTTTCTTAAAAACACCTTTACTATGAAATATAAACATATGTTCAAAGAAGCCGTAGTAAATAGTCATGAATTGGGCACCAGTGTAACTCTTACGAAGGCAAAACCAAAACCAAACAGATTATCACCTGGACCAGTAGCCACCAGTGTGGCCTCTCTGACCATGGGCTCCTGTCCTCGGAGTCTTACTTTTGTGACTATCATTGCCTTGATTTTCTTTACAACTGGATCGCCCATGTATGCTTTGTAAACAGTATAGTTTAGTTTTGCCTAGTTTTGAATGTTAAGTACGTGGAATCAAACCATACATATTCTTCCGTGTCTTATATCTTTCACTATCTGTTTATAAGATTCATCCGTGTCCTGTTGTATTTCATTCATTTTCTTTTTTTAAAGTTTTTTTTTTTTTTTAATTTATTCATGTGAGAGAGAGAAAGTGAGAGAGAGTGAAAGAGAGCATGAGCGGGGGGCGGGGGGGAAGGGGTTGGGGGGGAGAGGAGAGTAGAAGGAGAAGCAGGCTCCCCACTGAGCAGGGAGCCTAATGTGGGGCTCCATCCCAGGACCCTGGGATCATGACCTGAGCCGAAGACAGATGCTTAACCAACTGAGCCACTCAGGTGCCCAAGTTCATTAGTTTTCACTGCTTCCTAGCACCCAACTTATGCCTGTGCTGACATTAATCCTATCTGTTGAACAACAAATTGTAGTTGTCAGAACACCTGTTTCGCCTTTAAAATTAAGAGCTGGATTTGTTGCCCCCTAGTGTCTTATTGTCACCATAACAACATCTTCCGTGGTATCTTTTCTTACTCTTTGTAATTGAAACAAAGGGCTCCAAAAAGCGGCTAGGGTTTCATCAGACCAGCTGCTCAAATTACACCTGGGGGGTGGGGAGATCACACGTCTCAGCTGCCAAGAGCTCTAACGAGGAAGAAGTTTTTTGTTGTTGTTGTTATTGTTTTGTTATGTTTGTTTGCTTGTTTTAAATATTTTATTTATTTATTTGACCGAGAGAGATTACAAGCAGGCAGAAGCAGGCAGAGAAGAGTGGAGGAAGCAGACTCCCTGCTGAGCACAGAGCCTGATGGGGGGCCTGATCCCAGGACCCTGAGATCATGACCCGAACTGAAGGCAGCGGCTTAAACCACTGAGTCATCCTCTTTTTTTTACCTGCACCAATGTGAGCTCTGACTTAAGTTTTGGGTTATGAGGACAGAAAGGAATTTGGTATGGATAGGTTTGTTAAGATAGGGTTGGGAGGTTCAGAAGGCCCCAAAGAATGTTTTTTTGAAAGAATATCTTCTACAGTATTATTATTCAGACATCAAGTCCTCCTGGGAAAACAGGCTGGGGAAGTTCATTTCAATGGGTATTTTGTTCTTTTATTTATTTGATGTTTGCTGAGTCCCAGATTATTCTAGGCACTAGATTATAAAAAAGAAACAAATCCCATAAACAAATGATGAAATAACTATTGTAATATGCTGCCATTTAGGGAGAAGTACTAAAAAGAAGATGAGTGAATGGGAAATGGCCATTGGCCGAGCGGGCCCATGGAAAGCCACTCGAAGCCAGTGACAGGCAAAGATGGGCATGAAGTACTAGAGCAAGCTCTGAGAAGGTCCAGGGGAAGAGCACAGGTAAAGGAAAGAGCAAGGGCGGTAGTGTTGAGGTGTGGAAGAGTTTAATGCGTTTGAAGCACAGTGAGGAGGTCGGTATGATGAGAGCAGAGGAGAAAGATGGGAGGTGGAGAGATAGGTAGGACAGGGTAGGTGTGAGGAGAAAATCGGACTCTCCTCTGAGATGGATGGAAATCCAATGGAGAGTTTGAGTGATACGATCTAACTTATATTTTGAAGTGATCACTCTGGCTGCTGGGCAGAAAAACTGATGCTAAGGGGACAAAAATAGAAGCAAGGTGGTAAAACAGAAAACTATTGCAAAAATTCCTGTCAGAAATGGAATAGCTTTGGATTGGGTGAAATGGAGAAGATTGTGAGAAGTGGTCATATTCAGGCTGTATTCTGGTGACAGAACCCCCAGGGGATGTGGATGTGGAATGAAGGAAATAGGAGTCCAGGAGGACTCCTGGTTTGGGCTTAGCAGGTAGCGGAGGGTGGGGTCAGAATTGTCAGGGGAGGGGCCCATCTCCGGGTCTGCTGGGCGCATGAACTTTGAGATGTTTATCCTACATCCAAGTGGGGGTGTCCAGTGGATAGTGGTACCTAAGTCTTGAAGTGAGATTGGGGCCAGAGGTATCTATGTGAGAATCAACCTGGAAGAAATGGAACTGAACGAGAGATTGCACAAGGAGTGAGAGTAGAAGAGAAGGCTGAGGCCCAGGCTCTGGGACACGCATCGTTTAGACTGGAAGAGGAGGTGGGGCCAGCAATGGAAACAGCAGGAATGGCCAGTGTGGTGGAAGGGAAGTGGGTTTAGCATCTCAGAAAACTATTTTTAAAACTAGTTAAAGGGGCGGCTGGGTGGCACAGTCAGTTAAGTATCCGACTCTTGGTTTCCGGCTCAGGTTGTCATCTCAGGATTGTGAGACTGAACCCCGTGTAGAGCTCCAAGCTCAGTGTGGAGTCTCCTGAGATTCTCTCCTTCTTCCTCTGCTCCTCTCACTAGTGCTCGCTTACGCATGGCTGGCTCTCTTTCTCAAATAAAGAAATCCAAAAAAAAAAAAAAAAAAAAGAAGTTAAAGAAGGAAAGTGAATAAACTACCAAAAAATGCTATTGAGAAGCCAAGTAAAGTGAGAATCGAGAATTGACCACGGGCTTCTCCAGATGACCTCGGCAAGAAGGATCTTAGGGGTGATGCAATGGAAACTTGGTTGGGAAAGATAGCATTAAGAACAGAGAGGGGAGATGTAGAAATTGTGAGTAAAAACAATTAAAAGGTTTTCAAGAAATGCAATCCATGCTTATGGGAATTTGAGCTTACTAAAGATTGATTAATATTTCAGGGGGCTTCTGTGCTTTTGAATTTATATCTGCCAAGTGCTAAGGGTAGGTCCCCCCACCAAATGTTTTAAAAATGCTTCTGTGGCTTGCTGAGAGGAAATCACTGAAAAGTTTTAAAGGAATCTGTTTTGCATCTAAATGGGTAAAAGTTAAGTACAAACACAAAGCCCCTGAGATCATGCACCATTAGAAGATGAAGTACTAACCAGTATCAACCAGAATGCTGGGTTGGCTCAGAGAGAGTCAATTATCATATGGTTTCACTTATTTGTGGAGCATAACAAATATCATGGAGGACAAGGGGTGTTAGAGAGGAGAAAGGAGTTGGGGTAAATTGGAAGGGGAGGTGAATCATAAGAGACTATGGACTCTGAAAAACAATCTGAGGGGTTTGAAGTGGCAGGGGTGTGGGAGGGTGGGGTACCAGGTGGTGGGTATTATAGAGGGCACAGACTGCATGGAGCACTGGGTTGTGGTGAAAAAATAATGAATACTGTTTTTCTGAAAATAAATAAATTGAAAAAATTAAAAACAAACAAACAAAAAACAAACAAAAAAAAGAAGAGTATACCAATGGTTGCGATTTTGAGCACGATCTCCTTTTTAAAATACAAGTTTAATAACCTTACAAATTTGTTTCATCTTTTCACTGTTAATTTCTCTTTGACTGCATTGTCTTGCCTATTTGATATAACTTTTTTTTTGTTTAATTGTTGAATTATTATTCCTAGAATCTGCTTTAATATGTTTTGGAATAAGGCTTAGCTGACCAGTGTAGTTATTGAAATGTTTAAAGATTTTCATCCAAATGGCATTCAGAGGGGCGCCTGGTTCAGTCAGTTATGTGTTACAGAAACCTCCTCAGTAACGTTTGACCAAATATTTAGATAGTTAGTTAACCACCAGAGGAAGTTAACTGTCACTTAAATAATTAACAAAAAGTTAACTGTCACATTAAATAGATGCCATTTTCTTTTTAGGTGTTGAAATTGAGGATGACCAAACTGCATTTAGTTCATGCAAGGTTGTAACAGACAAGTGGCATCTGGAAATAATGAAGACTTTTTGCCCAATTCCCTGAATGAATACAACAGACTAGGGATTTCTAAGTGTGTAGCTCAATTATACATGTGTAGCTGTGTCTAAAATCTGATCAGAGAGAGGATGATCTGGGATCTCACGCAGGTACTGTGGCAGAGACTGCTGATTATCCCCTGGGAGTCTGTCTCCCGGTATACACTGGCCAGAGCCTTCAGGCAACTCTAGAGGATGGGAATGTTCTGGATGGATTCTATGGTGGAAGATATAGCAAAGTACTAAGCCCTCAGGGGCCGCAGCCTATCCATCCCAGCAGAATGTTCATGACAGGTGGATTCAGAACTGATATGGGAAAAAGTGGACAAGGTAGATGACATCACTGGGTCCAACTTAGGGGGTTGGAGTAGCGTTGTGCTACTCTTCTCCCTGGCCTTTTTCCTACTCCCTCTGGGAGCATCCCTGATTCCGATCCATGGGGAATACTGGTGAGGCTTTTTCATAGCTTGGGAGTTGGCAGAATATAGGATGTCTTTCAGCCTCTTCTTCTGCCTTGTACAGCCTTTCTCCCCCTCCTGACGAAAATGTTACTGCTTCTCGTGCCCTCTCTTTCCAGAACCGTTTTGGTTTCAGGCAGGGTGTTGTGTTTACAGTTGGGGGAACAGGGTCTGACTCCCAATTCTGCCTTGGAGTGGCTTTGTGACATTGGCTGGTCCCTTTACGTGTTGGGACGCCAGTTTCCTCATCTAAGGAAACATTGAAAGAGTCAAAGGCATGGTGTGGGCATGGAGGTCATGTTCAAGAAGTGACGTGTTTGGATCTGGCTGCCTTCTCCAGCATCATCCTGACATAAATATTGTTCTCACATTGTGCTGTAATTTTGAGTGAAAACCACTGCTTTCTCTGCTGCAGTCTTTTTAGGCACAGCATGCTTTTCCAGATTTGTTCACCGTGGACTTTTATTATACTTCTGCTATGGCCACCCTGAAGGATGACTATTTCTTCCCCCTGTCACTCAGGGTCCTTTGTAACTTTTAGCTGTGCCACTCAGCTTCTAATTCAGATCAGGCGATTCCAAACTTACCACCCAAGTTCTGTGAAAATGTGTCCATTTTGATTTGAATTTTGTAGTGACAGGGAGGATCTTAATTTTATTTTTAAAGAGAGACAATCTGGCTGGACAAGTTACTTGAGGTAAGGAGCATGTCCAACCTGCTTCAAACGGAGCTGAGTTTGGAAATCACTGTAACATCACACCGAGCAGCTGAGCCCTTGTGGGGAGGGGGGCGGTCCCTGATCAGGCAGTCCTCGCATATTCATTCAGAGGACATGCAGAGGACCAGGACAGGCTCTGCAAAGACTTCCTGGCGGGGAAGCACCTCCGGGTCCAGAGCATTTCTGAGCAAACGGAGGGAAAGGAGCAGGGGATATGTCTATACTGCTTCCCTCGCCGATCTGTATGTGTTTCTGAGGGGCAGAGTCTCACAGAACTAAGAGAGCTCGATGGTGAGGTTCAGACCCGGGAGGTCAGTCACGGCCCCAGGGAAGCCTTCCTGGATTTGTTTTGAACGTGTTGTTGAGGACGATGCTTTTCAGGGCACCTCTCAGTGGCTCTCTAATGAAGACCCATAGGAGAGGTTTTGCTTAGGACTCGGCATGGGGAATGGTGCAGTACCTGAAAGTCTTGTTTGTTTTTGCTCTATAGATGCTGAGAACCCTTTCGCTACTCCTCTTTCCTTTTCCACGCTGGTGGCTACCAACCCTGTGGCTACTCCGGGAACATGTGTGTAAGAGCACATGGGATTCATCTGTGCACAAACTCTAGTTCTAGATCTATCTACTTAGTCTTTCTCTTATTTACTCTCTCCTTCTGTTTTCACTGATTTATTATGTTTACTATGAAATGGGTAATGTACTTAAAAGTGGAGAGAACAGGGGCGCCTGGGTGGCTCAGTGGGTTAAGCCTCTGCCTTCGGCTCAGGTCATGGTCTCAGGGTCCTGGGATCGAACCCCGCATCGGGCTCTCTGCTCAGCGGGGAGCCTGCTTCCCTTCCTCTCTCTTCCTGCCTGCCTCTCTGCCTACTTGTGATCTCTGTCCGTCAAATAAATAAATAAATAAACTTAAAAAAAAAAAATAAAAGTGGAGAGAACAGTACAATAAGCTTCCATGTATCTATACCCCAGACTAAAGTTATCAAGATATTGCTACATTTGCTCGTTGATTCCTTTTATTTTATTTATTTCTTGTTGTTGTTCATGGCTGGGGGATTTTGAAGCAAGTCCTAAATATCATGCTGTTTCACCCTTATATACTTCAGAGTGTGTCTCTAAAAAATTGGACAAGTTCTCCTTTTTTATTTATTGACTTTTTAATTTTAATTACAGTATAGTTAACATACAGTGTTATGTTAATATGAGGTATCTAGTGATTCAACAATCTAGTATTTCAATAGTTCTACACATTGCTCAGTGCTCATCATGAGAGGTGTACTCTTTAATCCCCATCACCTGTTTCACCCATCCCCCACCTACCTCCCCCTCTGGCTGGGCAAGCTCTTAAAAATCCACAATGATATTACCACACCTAAAAAAATTATTGATCATTCCTCAGAATTAGCTAAGTCAGTCTGTAATCAAAATTTCCATGTTATATTAAACATGTGTTTTTAGGGGCACCTGGGTGGCTCAGTCAGTTAAGCATCCGACTCTTGATTTTGGCTCAGGTCGTGATCTCAGCGTCCCGGGATCGAGTCCTGTGTCAAGCTCTGCACTGGTTGTGGAACTTGCTTAAGATTGTCTCTCTCCCCCTACCCTCTTCCCCTGACCCCGCTCACATGCTCACTCTCTCAAAAAAATAAAAATAAAAATAAAAAAATAAATAAATAAGACTTTTTATAGTTTATTTGAGTCATCCAGTATCCAAAGAAGATCCACATATCACATTTGGTTGCAGATCTTAATTCTCTTTTAATTTACAATAGTCCCCACTCCTCTTATTTTTCCTTTGCCATTTATTTGTTTGGAAAAGAAAAGTGTGTCTCGTTTTTCATATTTTCAAATTTTCCACATTTTGGATTTTGCTGGTAGCATCCTTGTGGTGCTGTTTGAGATATGCCCTCTTACCTGCATTTCTTCCTCTAAACTATCTGGAAGCCTGATCAGATTCAGGTTTAATTTTTTTGATATAAATATTTCACAGTTAATGTTGTACAATTCCTATAGCATGACACCTGGATGCCCATAATCTCTTATTGCCTTTCTTTTCATGATTCATCCATTCTGTTCCTTCCTTCTTCCATAGGCAAGAACTTTCTTTGGTCTTTTTTTATTTATCGTTGCAATTTTCACTACATGCAAATATTTATCTCTCATCCTTAGATCAAAGGCAGCAATCTCTATATGCAGTCTGCCCTTGGTTTTTTTCTTTTTCTTTCCTGTTTTTAAAGTTAAGAGTATTTCCTGGAGATTACTGTGCTTCAGTTTATGGAGATAATCCTTCCCTTTTCAACATCCACCATTGGGCAATGCTCCATTTTTTATTCATCTAGTATCTTACAAATAGAGATTTATGTTGTTTTCAATCTTTGGTAGCTACAAATGACATTGCAATACATAGTTTTTGTGCACTTCATTTTCAATTTTTGCCATTATATTTAAGACATAGATTTCTAAACATGGATCTGTTGGGTCAAAGAGAAATGCAGGTATTCTTTTGTCACATATTTTTGGCTATTTAAAAATATAGAACATATTGTTATATTTTGTGCATCTCTGAAAGCTACTTTAAACTCTTTTTCTAGACAGGGCATAAATTAATTTTTATTTTCATTATTTTAATAATGCTTTATAGAGCACTGAAAAATAAATTTTTTAATAAATATATATGTATATATATATAATTTATAGACATATGACCCTGTTGTGAAAATTAATATTTTTAAAAAGATTTTATTTATTTATTTGAGAGAGAGAGAGAGAGTGCATGAGCAGGGAGAGAAGTAGAGGAAGAGGGAGAAAGAGACTCTCCACTGAGCAGACCCTGGGATCGTGACCTGAGCCAAAAACAGACACTTAACCAATTGATTCACCCAGGAACTCCATGAAAGTCAATATTAATCTGGGATTATCCATATATTTCTCTCTTGTCCCATGAAAGAGAAAGTCATCCTTGCCTCTCCCCCATGCTTTTCCCACCCTTTACACCCTAAACTTGTCACTCCCAGATCAGTTTCTAGTCTTTTGTAAGAATGGGTCAAGAAGGATTTTAGAGCAGAGACGAGCCTCCTAGGGAGAAAATGAGAGGGATGGGAGGTGAGCAAAATGAGGCCACAGTGTCTGGAGGTGGGCAATGCGGTGGGAAGTAGAGGCAGCAGGTGAGGGGTGGCAAGTGCTAGAGGACACTGAAGGGAAGTAGGAGGAAGGAACAGAAATGTGAGGAATGTGCTGTAGCTTGTGGCTTTGGTCACTTTTGTCTTCTTTGGGAAAACCAAGTGAATAAAATTCTTCTCAATTACTTATTTGACTCTTGTAGTATGCATCTTGAACATAATGCCCTGTAGAGATGGTCCCATGTGGACCATGAAATTGAGTCTTTGTGATACAAATACTTAAGGCATTTTCAGATAATACTGGGTTGAGATTCAAGTTGGCTGTCAGTATGAAATCTGTTACATGAATTAATATATGTGTACCAACTTCTGTAGAAATGGAAGCCCATCCACATACCCACCATGTAGGGATATCTTTTCCTGATTAAAGCAGAGCTAAAGACAAGGCTGAGTTATTCAGATGTCCACTTACATCCTAATGCTTGAAACCAGGTCTTCTAGAATGAAACTATATGAATCACTGGCACCATTTCCAAAAAAGAAGAGAAAACAGCAACAGAAGATAAAGCCTGACCCTTCACACTGCAAATGCATTAGCTGTATGGCAGAGGCTGGGTTGTCAAAGCATTGGTGGCTGGGGCTGCCTTAGAGGAGAAACTGAGGTCAGCTACCCAAGATCGGAGCCCAGGGAGCCACTACATCTGCCACGCCCAGGACTCTTTCAGAGGGTTGCAGCCTTCTGGGCTTGGTCCGTGATGGCCTTGAGGGCCAACTGAAAACCCATTCCCCGAGGCAGTGCTTTGCAATCTTCTCCTTAGTCTGCTTCCCTCTGAATTTGGGATTCTTTCTCCCAGAGAGGATGTAGACTTTCATCTGCAGCAGTCTGGGGGACGTTGCAGACCTGTTGCAGCTTGTCTGCCTTCCTCTGGGAACCTGGGTCAAGTCTGCTTTCTCTCTGCCCAAAGCTGAGATTCAGATTATTGTGCTGATATTGGCATTTACCCTGAAGACAGCTCTCCCTTTTTCTACGTACCACTGGTTTCAGTTCAAGGTTTTAAAAGCAAATATAAAGCTTCCATATGCAGTGGACCTGTGAGCATCACAGGTTTGAACTGTGTGGGTCCACTTAAGCACAGATTTTTTTTTTTCTAATAAATACACTACAGTCCTGTAAATGTATTTTCTCTTTGTTATGGTTTTCTTTATAACATCTTCTTTTTTCCTACTTACTTTGTTGTCAGGATACTGGATACGTGTCACATACCCAATATGTGTTAATTGACTGTTAATGTTATCGGTAAGCCTTCCAATCAATAGTAGGCTGTTAGTAGTTAAGTTTTAGTGGAGTCAAAAGTTATATGAGTTATATGTGTCCTGGAACACTGAAAAACTAAAATTAAATTAAAAAAATTTAAAACCACACACGCACACAAAGTTATATATTGATTTT
Organism: Mustela erminea; assembly: GCF_009829155.1. Taxonomy (NCBI): domain Eukaryota; kingdom Metazoa; phylum Chordata; class Mammalia; order Carnivora; family Mustelidae; genus Mustela; species Mustela erminea. Next base: position 111,384,159 of record NC_045614.1, on the reverse strand, counting down.
TGACTACGCAGGCATCGATCCTTGTAACCCCTGCACCGTTCAAGGGTCTACTGTGTTAATCTCATTCACCCTCATCAGTAGCCTGGAAGATAGCAGCCATTATTCCTCTCGTCCCAGCCCCAAATCAGTCAAATGAGGAAACAAGGCTTTGGAGGATACAAACTGCTCCGAAGTTACACTCCTCTTAAGTGGTACGGCCTTGATTTCAGCCTTGTCTTAGATTCCAAAGGGCATGCTCTTAACCACTGTGATCCCTGTGCGTCCTACCTAGAATGACTGTGGCCCTGACCTTCTGATGGCCACTCTACTGTTTCTCATTTCAATCTACCCTGCATGCTGCCAGACAAAGGCCCCGTGTCAAATATGGCTGTCTATGATAGCATCAGTCTACCCAGCCCTGATGTCCCACCTCCCTACTGCCTACCAAAATGTGCCAAAACACATGAACTGTCACAGCACTGGGAATTAAGGGAGGTGAAGCACACCATTTGCCAATGTCTGGGAAATTTATCATTACGTGAGATGTGGAGGGGCTTAAAATGACAAACTTTTCACTTCAACCAGTGAAACTACCTCAAAGTGAGTCATAATGCGAGAGAGCGGATTTGACACTTCTCTACCCAATTCCTCTCTCCAGGCCATGCAAACTTCCCATCTCTAAGTCACCACATCCACTGCCTTGGCAGTTCCCTAGGTGGGAGGAAAATAAAAGAAGAGTCTGTGCTAATTTCTTCTGGTACAAGATATAAAATCAGCCAGACAGAAAAATCAGAGGCTGGAGGCAGTGCTCTCGAGGGCTCGGTTTCCTGAGACAGCTCTGCCCTGCTCCTCTCTCCTACCCTTTGCCTTAGTTGTGCAACAGAAATAAAGGGTGGGGAGAATTAGTAAGTCAACAGGTTTGGGGGGTAGAGGGTACTTAGGAAAGCCAGCAAGGGATGGGGTTCTGTGTGGTTTGGGAGAAAGAAAAAGAAAGAAAAAGCTTTTCGAGGAATAGCTGTTATTAAGTGGGAAGGGATGGTAGCAAAGAAGTTTAGGATACTCTGTTTCATGTTACAAAATGTAATTCTCCATCTGGCTCCTCTTAGAAAGATGTCAATAAAAATGTAAAGTAAGTTTCAGTGCCTTTTTCAACTGTGCTTCTTTTTACTGTGGCTCTGTTTAATGAATGATTGTAAGGTAGTCCAAATTCATCTTGTCTTCACAAGGAAGCCGTGGAAGAAGTGAAGGATTCCTTCTTAGTCTGGATGAGTCACTCCTGATGCATGCCTGCAGGATAATATCCTCTATTCAGGGTGTGAGCTGAATGAGGGAAATCCAGGCCACCTGTCTGCTGGAAAACATTGAACCTTCATGGATTTCTGTCAAATTTGAGCAAACAGGAAAATAAATCAAATTAAGGCAAAGGAAAATATAAGCCCAGTCCTAATGGGTCTATAAAAACAAGGCACAAAAAATGACATTCTATAATATTCCATATTCTATATAATATTCTAAAGATGTAAAATGAGTACAAATTTAGAAGAAGTTACAATAGCAATCAAAAGCCCGTTTTAGAAGAATCTGCTTCTTTCCTTTTCTCTCCAACTCTTTCTTCCTGTGGCTCCCTTGCCTCTCTCCTCAGTCCTTCACTATTCTACACACTCTTTGTCCTCTTTCTTCCCCTCCGATTGCCCCCCCTCACTTTACATCTTACTCTCCCTATTTCCCCTTATCCTTTTCCGTTTAGGTAGCTCCTGCTGAGGGTGACATGATGGACATCTTTAAATCTTCCTCTTGCTCTCTATCCCGTGTCAGGGAGGGACTGTTGGGGTCTGAAGTTCCAGATCCTATTAGTCTTGGGGCCTTTTGGGGTGGGGGGAAGCTCTTCCTGCAACTCCTTTCCTTGCAGCATTTGACTTCAGGTCTTACATCAGATTCCCTTGGATCCGTGTTTACTTATTGAGGCTTGTTAAAGAAGGCGAGATGCACCAGGTGTGGGGCAGCAGTGACCCTGCATAGAGTCGAAAGGTGCCTCAGATTGAGTTTCCTGGAAACAGGCTCAGAGAGAGAGATTTGCATGCAGAGTGTACTGGCAAGTGCTCTTGGGACTAGGTCTATAGGGAGGTGAGGAAGGCAAGATTGGATAGACAAGATACTGTCCCACCATATGATTGCAAATGAGGTTCAGCTGATCCTAAAGGGAGCTCAGGAACTGAGATAACCTTTCATAGTTGTCCCAAATCAGGCAAGGGGGCAGGACTTTGGATCCTTGAATCAGCCAGTCATTCGCCTTGGGGAGTCAACTGTGAAGGGCAATTCCCAGTGAACCATCAACATTTTTAATATTCCAAGCTGAGCGATGGGAGCATCTATAGAAAGCCGAGAATCTGAGGTGGGAATTTGGAATCATATCGGGGGATGGACATAATATGGGTGTTTTAGGGGCACCAGGGTGGCTCAGTCAGTTAAGTGTCTGACTCTTGATCTCAGCTCAGATCTTAGTCTTTTGAGTTCAAACCCCACACCGGGCTCTACACTTAGGGTGGCGCCTACTTAAAAAAAAAAAAAAATGGGTGTTTTAGAACCATTTACCCAATACACTCCATTCTCTAGCCACAGTGATGAATGAGACAGACTATCAGACATGAATTTGTTCTTCACACAAGGTACAAAGTAATAATGACCAAAATAATGAAGGATCAAGAAAAAGATTGAGAAGGCAAACATCCTCAGAGGAAGATTTGGGAAGTCTCTCTGGGGGCGGAGGCAGGGGGTATAGCTTAGAATTGAGTCTGGAAGAGACACCAGATTTGATAGGTAAATGTGAGGTATAGGATAGCAAGAAGGTAGACAGAGGGAGTAATTTTGAAGTACAGTTCGCCCTTGAACAACATGGGGGTTAAGGTTGCTGATCCCCTTGCCCAGTCAAAATTCATGTATAACTTTGACTCTCCCAAAAGTTAACTACTAATAAACTACTGTTGACCAAAAGCATTACTGATAACATAGTCAATTAACACATATATTGTATGATGTAAGTATTATATACTATTTCTTATAATAAACTAGAGAAAATGTTTTAATAAAATCATAAGGAAAAAAGAATACATTTATAGTATATTTTAACTTATCGAAAAAATTTGTGGGGTGCCTGGGTGGCTCATTCACTTAAGGGCCCAACTCTTGATTCCGGCTCAAGTCATGCTCTCAGGGTCCTGAGATGGAGCCCTGCATCAGGCTCAGCACTCACTGGGGAGTCCGCTCAAGATTCTCTTTCTCCTTCTCCCTCTGCCCCACCTTTCCCCTCCCACTCAGTGTGCATGTGTGTGCTCTGTCTCCCCCAAATAAATAAAACTGTAAAAAATTTTGCATATAAATGGGCCCATGCAGTTCGAATCCATGTTGACAAAAGTCAGCTGCACTTTAGAGTCTGTGCTGGTCTTCAAGCCCCAGATTACTGTGCATGAAGAAGTGTTGCTTTCTCAAAGTAAATATCTCTTAAAGCCTTGGGATAAAGCATAGAAGGGATAGAATGGAGCGGAAGGGAACTCGAGGGGCCTTTCCCCAGAAATGTTTTCATGAATTAATACCTTAAAGATGGCAGGAAGCTATAGATATGGAGGTGTTCCTTGGAGAACCCCTAACTTTAGCACCCTGTATTTAATGGAATTTTAGTCATGACACCATTTCTGAGGCTTGAGCCTTGAGATGAGGTTGGGAAAGCTCCAATGATTGTAATAGCTGCTGACTTGAAGTGTCCAAACAGTGCCATGAAGTGGGTCGGTGGGCAGGGGTGGGGAGGTGGGGGGTGTGTAGCACCAAGTTAATGTGGATCCAGAAGGCAAACCCAAGGTCACTGTATGGATGAAACAGGAAACAGATGGCTCACCTCACTGAAACCATGAGTTTAATGAAAGATATGACTTTCTCAAAATCAAGCAGGTCAGGAAGTAGTCAGTGACTGTAGGAGAAGGAATTTAAGCAGAAGCTGTAAATGCAGGCAAGGTTGGGGGAAGAGTCTTCCTTTGGGATTCACAGGTGATCTGGATGATCTTCAAAGCCTATTTCAACTCTGAGATGATATAATAATGATGAACATTTATTCAACATTTACTAGTACATGACTTACTATTACATTACAGTGGTTAAGAGAGCAGGCACTGCCATCAGACTGCCCAGGTTCAAATCCCTCCTTTACCACCAGCTGGCCAAGTGACCCCGGGCAAGTTGCTGAACCATTTCAAGGCCTATTCGACTCACCCATAAAAAGCAGCAAAACAAAAGCCAACTTTATAAGGTTGATGTGAGGATAAAATGTAAGCCTTTAGGAAGGTGCTCTCTTTGCCTATTGTAGGGGCTCAGCAAATGCCAACAATCCTTTCAAATGCTGTGGTACAGAAATGTGGGTGGCTATAGAGAACCTAGGGACTCCCTGCCTGGGCTCCAGTAGAGGGGAGTAAGCATACAAAGCTGGGTAAGATGGTGCCCTATCAAGAGAGGATTAAGTCATTTCCAGTGGAAGAGGTATCAGGAACAAAGGAAGAGGTGGGATTCCAGAGTCTATTCTGGGAGAAGAGAGGAAGCCTCAGTCAGGTGGGTTGAGAATAGGTAAGGTGGTAGGAACTATGCTTGGTGACTTAGATTGATACCAGATCATGTGGAACTTTGAGTGCCATGCTAAGCAATTAGCGCAGTGGGGTGGCCTTAAAGTGTGAAAGCAGGGGTGTGTTTCCACATTTATGCCTCTTTCTTTTGTCGGCCCTGCTGAGTTTACTTGGAGCCAGAAAAAACTTGAAAGACACATTGCCAGGCAAAGATATAACCTAGAGCTGTCTGGATTCAGGGTGGTTATTTTATAGCTCTGGTCATTTAAAAAATTTGAGAAGGATTCTAGATAATCATCATTCCTTATTTATTTATTCAGAAAATCTTTAGTAAGGAAAAATTATAGGCATTGCAATTCCGTCTTCACTGGGAAAACATAGACTTGCTCCTTGAATATGTTTCTGAGGCTCCAGGGAGGTTTTGGAGAGGGAAATCCTCCCTTTACCATAGATATAGGTATATCCATAATTGTGAGCCCACAGACTATTAGGGCAGAGAGAAAACTTACAGACATGTGTACAATTCTATCAACTTTAGGAACACAGAAATCTGAGACCAGAATGGCTGAGTCCCATAACAAGTCAGTGAAAGAATGCAGACCTAACATTTCTCTTTCTTGTTCTACACGGTTCTTTCTACACAGTTCTTGCTAACACTATTTCTCTCTGGTAGTTTCTGAGAGTTTCTATATGTAGATATGCACTGAGTATCCTATTTCCAGCTAAGATAGATGTAGATCTATGTGCAGAGTTGTGTGGCACCAGAGGCTAGTTGCTTCCAGAAGCATGGGTCCCAGATGCCTGAACTGCAAATCAGAAAAAGAATGGTGAAGAGTCTCCAGGAAATAGTAAAGGTTTCCCCTCAACTGAAAGGGCTATGGATGCCAAAGCCCTAAGACTAGCCAGGCATGGGTGGCCGCCATGTTAAGAGGAAGTGTGAGTCACTATGACCCATGAGCTCACTCTGGTGCAGACTCGGCCAGTTCTGGGCCATAGTGTTTAGGTCCTTGGGCCTTCTGCACCTGTTCTCCATGGGACCTCAGATAAGGGGCCTTAAGCCTCTTGCCTTTCTACCAGGTGTGAAAGCTGTCTCCCTTCTGGTGGGGCTTGTCAGGCTTCTTGAGCAGAGACATTGCTCCTGGAAACCAAGAAATCCGGAATTGCTTCTGCTGCTGGTGCCCCAGACAGCCTGGAGGCAGAGAGACCTCACACCTGCTTTGCAGGGAGACCTCCCCGTGAGGTCACTTGATAAAGATAAGTTGGAATGTCATAGGGCTGTTTGTCTTGGTAGAAATAATATTTTATCACAGAAAACATTCTGCTATACAGAAGGGTATATCACACTGGCCTCTGCATAGCAAGCTCAAGTTCTAAATTAAACTTAAATTGTGCCAATGGGGATTGCATCAGCTGGTTACACACACACACACACACACACCCAACTCTGGTAATTCTTACCTTCTGTGTTCTTGTTTTTCATCATAATGTTTATTGTAGCAACAACTGCAAAATACTAATAAAGAATTCATTCCTGGTATTGGGTGATATGCTTTGGCTCCAGGGCAAGGTTTATATGCTATTTTCAGCTCCACATCCTTTCTGAGATAGCTCCCAACACACCTCGGAGGCTGGTTAAGCCCATTGACTTCTCCAGGCATCAGTTGCCTTAATTCAGAGGCAAGAATACTGACTTGAAGGATAAAGTTTAATAAGCTTAAAAATCCTTTCCAGTGTTCATATTCAGTGGCTCTGATTTAATTTCTGCCCTTCTTTCAGTCCAGTACAAAACTAGCAAAGTGAGACCTCCCCAGAGCCCTTCGGTGGTGCAGCGGCCCCGAAGGAGACAGACCCTGACTCGGCTCTACCCACAGTGAGTATAAAACTCACTGGAACCATAAATGGCTATAGTCACAGGGGACTTTAGTGTTGCCGTGGACTCCGTTGAACAAATGGACAAACTGAGGCCAAGAGAAGTGACTTTTCCAAGGAAACGAAGCCAGCCAGGAGCAGAGCTGGGTTACACGTTTCTAACTCCCTACTTCCAGTTCATTGCTCTTTCCATGGAACCTGGTGCCTGTCATCCAACGATCACGACTTCACAGGAATTGTGCACCCACAGATGGCTCTGTGCACTGTATGTTCTTTGGTATGATTTCAAGATGAATTTCTCTTCCAGCCTCAAAATATTTACACTGGGGATCAGGGGTCTGTGGGCACCTGCAGAATGGCTCCTTCAATAGTAATAGGGAGATTTGCAAGTCAAATACACCTCACTCCTCTTCCGGGGTTGTGGCCTCAGGAGGGCCCCGGGAACCATTTACCGGAAGGATATGAATTCCACTTCTCAGAGTCTGGGATGGCTATATTGAGTGATGAAAGGGTAGAAAGACACATTTATTTAGGAAATACTTGTTCTAGATTCCATGTTGGGCAAAGCTGATGAAAGCTGGGGCTTTGGTGATCTTCATATGGGCTCAAATCCCAGTTCCACTAATTATTAGCTGTTGAATTTTGTTATCTAACCTCTCTGCTTTAGCTTACATATCTGCAAAATGGAGCTGGGGCTGCTGTTACCTACCTATAGAGGTTGTTATTAGGATAAAATAAATTAATGTGTATAATTAAAATAATAACAATAATAATCATACAATTATAGTAATACATAATTAACACACAATTAATATGTATAATTGTATATATAATATGTATACTATTATATATTATAATAATTACTATGTATAAAGCACTTCGGACACTGCCTGATACGTATTAAGTGCTATATGGCAATTGCTGCTTCTATGCACGTTAAAAATATATTCACATAAAATACTAACAATGTTTTGCCAAAATGAAATGATACACATTAGATATATAGGAATAGCTACCCGTGAGAATATGAGAGGATTATAAAAACAAATAAACAAGAACAAAAACCCAAGCAAGTGATTTCAGAGCCTTTGCATTTAATCACTACAGATACTGCTTCCTTATCATCCCATTGTCAAGATGAATAAACTGAGGCTAAAATAAAGTAAAATGAAGGCACCAAGCATTCATGCAGAAGCAGGAGTACTTGGAAGATGGTCTCCGGTTCCAGATGGGAGATTTAGGCTTGCTTTTTTGTCTGTAAACTTCAGGATCAGCAGGCTGCCCGCAGGTCACAGTGTTTGAAAAGCTCACTCGGGTTCTTCTAGCTGCAACAAGCTTCTGCAGGGACAGGGTCAAGAGATGTGGTTTCCTAGAATGCAGGGGGCATCGTCTCTGACACCTAGAGTGCGGGACCATGAGCTTCATCATGGTCCTATACAAATAGGTAGAAAAAGTGAAATTATAAAGGACTGAAAGCAAATCTTAGTACCTCAACATAGAGGATTAGCTAAATGTATTATGTCCAACCAGATTATGGGCAGGCTATAAGATAGAATAATATTAATTTCTTAGAAATATATTCATGATATATTATTGTTTAGAAGACAAATCACAGTGGGGTATGTATGTATGTGTATGTATATGTATTATATATGTACATATATATGTATATATACATATACACACATGTACAGATAACTGGCAGTCAGGGTGTGTATATCATAATATTAACAGTGATTGTTTTGAACATGGTACTGGGAAGAGTAATACTTTTGCTTTATTTTATCTGTATTGTTCAGTTTTTCTAAATATGACTTCTTTTTGAAGATTTTATTTACCTTTTTGAGAGAGAGAGAGGTAGCAAGAGAGAGCATGAGTGAGGGGAGGGGCAGAAGGAGAGGGAGAAGCTGGCTCTTCATTGAGCAGGGAGTCTGATGCAGGGCTCCATCCCAGGACCCTGGGATCATGACCTGAGCCCAGGGTGGACACTTGATTCACTGAGCCACCCTGGATCTCCAAACCTGTATGACTTTCATAAAGGAAAAATAATTTATTAAAAAGCAGAACCGGCACCTAGAATAAAGTCTGTTTTCCCCATGGATACTGGCCTCCTCTTCTATAATCATGTTGCAAATAATCGTTTCTGCTTCTGCCAGGCTGATGCAATGGCTCCCTTCTTTGTGCACAGGCGGTGCTCCCGTACAAGGCTGTCAAAGCACAGATCCCATTGCATTCTGGGCTACAGATCCCATTGCATTATTGGGTCCCTACCCCCTTACAACCACTTGGCATAGAGGCTGGTACATAGGTATGTTTGAAGTGGATAATTTATTGAATTATTGTGTGCTCAGTAGCTTGGAATCAGATATGAGCTCTGCTACCCACTCACTCTGGGTTGGGCCATACTCTTGACAGGGTCTGGCAATCCAACCTGACTAATCACTGGGGGGAGGGAAACTGAGGCAGGAGGCAGCTACCTGGGTTTGCAGAGGGATAGGTTTAGCCCAGTTCACAAACATCCCTACCCCAAACTGTCAAGGTGTGTGAGTGAGCAGGAGCCAAATTTCCAGGGGTGGGACATGCCCATGCCCCTTCTGGGGGTGTTGCTCCCTTCTGCTGTGTTGTGAGGATCCCTCCACCTAGGAGCTTGTTCTTCGAAGGGTTCTGGGCCCTAAGTGGACAGTCAAGGACTCCCACCACACCGGCCTGATTACAGGCTCTTTACTTGGAGGAAGGGAAACATGCCCCACTTCCTTTCCCATTCCTCTGGATTTGTCACTGTTCTGCACACTGTTCTGCCAATAAAGACTGTCTACACACAAAAAATAAAAAATAAAACAAACAAACAAAAAAACCAACAGGAACGCCTGGGTGGCTCAGTTGATATATAAACTAGATGAGTCCCAATCTCCTGATCCGTAGAGTGACGATAATAGTCATGGGTCAAGAGACTTCCAGTAGGTTTTGTAAATGGCTTGGTGCCAGTCACAAATGGTGGGAGTGCAGAGAGTTTATTATTATTGCTGCATCTATTAACAGGTCCACATCTTCCCATCCCTTATGCCTCTTTGGCTCCCTAAGGCATCATGGTTACCATAGCAACCAGATGCTGATGATGCCTCCAGGGGTAGCAAGGTGAAGCCCAGCCAGCTCCCAGGTCCTCCCTCTGTGAGCCCTTCACAGGCCAGAGTGAGATGGTCTAAAGCTCCCTCAGCCTTTTCTCAAGCCCCCCTACCTGTCTCAGGTCCCTTAGCCACAAACCCTGCCTCCACAGTCTCAGTGAAGGGCCCCAAAACACCGCTTTGGAGACACCCTCCTCCCCACTGCTCTGTCTCTTGGCGCCCTGCCTGGTTGCTGTGGAAACAGGTTCCACTGCGGACAAAGGAGGGAGCTGGGTCCTGCTTCCTCCTGGTCCTGTCGATGAGGATTTTTAGACCGTGGAGACTGCGCTGCCCTGCCCTGCACCTGCCTTCTCTCCCTGTGTTCTCGCTCAAGTGGAGCTTGCCCTCCCTCCCCACTGACGAGACCATGTGTAAAAGCGTGACCACAGGTGAATGGAAGAAGGTCTTCTATGAGAAGATGGAGGAGGCCAAGCCAGCCGACAGCTGGGACCTCATCATAGATCCCAACCTCAAGCACAACGTGCTAGCCCCGGGCTGGAAGCAGTACCTGGAATTGCATGCCTCAGGCAGGTGAGTAGCCCAGTAAGTAGACGCCCTGCTGGCAGCCCTGGGGCATCTTCCAAGAACAGACTGATAGGGCGGACTCAGGTACTTAGGATCAGTCTCACTGTTGGCCTGTGTAGACTGGGAAGCAGAGAAAGAGTCTCTACCTGAGAGGTGGGACAGAGTTTGATTCCAGCTCTTCCACTGAACTCCTGTGTAACTTGCCCTCTCTGAATCGTAGTTTCAAAGAGGTGGGATATACTTATTAGCTGTAAACTCTGACATTTTACATCTTTTCAGATTTTAATAATGTAAAATGGTTGAAAACCAAGAGAAAGAGGCTCAAGGTCTCTAGGGATCAAGTTCTGTGCTCTGGTCCTGGGACAGTTTGATTTCAATCTCTTTAATTCAGCCTGACTCAATATAAAATACTGAACACATGAAGTGGGCTAGAAACTGGCTCTACTATTAGCTCCACGGCCCTTGAGTGATTCATTCCTTCTTGGACCTCACCTTCCCTGTTTGCAAAAGGAGGGCTTAGTCTGGATCCTTGCCTTGTGGAGCATGGACCTGTAGCTTCAGCATCACCTAGAACTTGTGAAAGATGCAGAATCTCCAGCCCCATTCTAGACCTATTGAATCATTTCAACAAGGTCTCTCAGTGATTTGGGATGTACAATAATATCTGAGATGACTTTCTAGCACTCTTGTCCATGGGTCTGTTATGTAAAGTCTTCCTTTGGGGACAGAAGATGGGGAGGCTCTGTGGTGCAGTGTAGGGGTCAGGAGCAAGGCCTTCCTTCCCTGGTATTGTGCATTCAAGTCAATTCAACATCTATTGGACACCAGTTTTGTGCTGGGTACTGGCTCTGAATTCTAGCTGTGTGTATGTGGATCATTTTCTAATTCTTTATGCCTGAGAGCGAAACAAAAGGTTAATAAGGTGACTCTGAAGATTCCTCCAGTTCTGACATTTTCCAATCCTAGTTTTATAGTCCAGTCTCTGAGAGAGAAAATAGTCCCCAAAGGATGCAAGTAAAAGAGAAGACAATGAGAATATGAGACTCTTAACCTCTTAGAGGTTACCTGTCTTAGAGGGGGAGCAAGAGCTGGACATTTGCTGGCAGGGCCCAGGAGCTTCTTGGAGACCTGGAAGGTTTGTAGCATCTCCAACCTTGGTCGGTGACCTGTGATCACCAGCTGGCCTCAGTCACCTCGCTCTGGGCAGAGACCCTCTCCAATTCTAGGCCTTGGGATGCATTAACCCAGGCACTGATTTGGAGTTTGAGAAGTAGTGATGGTGTCATTTTTCTCCTGATTTGGGTCTATCCTATTCACAGGCAGTATTAACAGGTAGAATGTGAGGTAGATTGCGCCTTTCCCAAATGTTGGGGTCATCCTGGCTAGGAGACTTCAAGGAGGTCTGAGCAGGAAGGACTAATCCCGAGCACCGCGAACATTTTGTAGGTAAGGAAATATGCCCAGAGCCGAAGCCCCAAGGGCAGGGCCTGAAGGCATTGGATTGGAGGAAGCTGAGGCCTGTGCAGGGCACAGGTGAGGAGGATGCCAGGTGCATCTTGACGAGCCCGCTCTGGTCCTAAGGGCACCCTCGAAGGGACAGACTGGACAGACGCCCCGGGAAAGCTAATGACGCCTGTAAACACACTGCCTTCTGGGGTCTGTTTCCATCATCTCGATTCGGTCTTCTCCTCTTACCTCAACCCCCTCCCCGCAGGTTCCACTGCTCCTGGTGCTGGCACACCTGGCAGTCGCCCCACGTGGTCATCCTCTTCCACATGTACCTGGACCGCGCCCAGCGGGCGGGCTCGGTGCGCATGCGCGTCTTCAAGCAATTGTGCTATGAGTGCGGAACCGCGCGGCTGGACGAGTCGAGCATGCTGGAGGAGAACATCGAGAGCCTGGTGGACAACCTCATCACCAGCCTGCGCGAGCAGTGCTATGGAGAGCGTGGCGGCCAGTACCGCATCCACGTGGCCAGCCGCCAGGACAACCGGCGGCACCGCGGCGAGTTCTGCGAGGCCTGCCAGGAGGGCATCGTGCACTGGAAGCCCAGCGAGAAGCTGCTGGAGGAGGAGGCGACCACCTACACATTCTCCCGGGCGCCCAGCCCCACCAAGCCCCAGGCCGAGGAGGGTTCTGGCTGCAACTTCTGCTCCATCCCCTGGTGCTTGTTTTGGGCCACAGTCTTGCTGCTGATCATCTACCTGCAGTTCTCCTTCCGCAGTTCTGTCTGATTCCCCCATGGACTCGGGGGGCCCAAGGCCTGTGGGGGCCAGTCAGCTGGAGGGGAGGTCAAAGAGCGACCTGGGCTGGGAGTGGGGTTAAATTCTAGGGCTGGTACCGCTGCTGACTGCATGGGGGCCCTGGACAAATCGCTCGTCTTTACCATCTATAAAAGTAAGCTTTGGCCTGGATCGTTGGTTTTTCAAAGTGAAACACAGGGCCCCAAAGTTCTGCATAGGTCCCCCAGGGACTTTTGGATTTGGAAGTTAGGCTGAGGGAGTAGATTTCCCATCCTGGTCAAACTGCTCATTCCCAGCTCCTACTTTCTCCTCTTGCCTTAATCAGAACAGATCTGTCTTGGAGTTTCGTTTAAGAGTTGTGGATGAAAATAGGTTTAACTGCTTTAAAAGAGAACAAAAAAGCTTGAAAATGACAGGACTTGGTGATCTCAAAAGGCCTTTCTGGAGTGATGAGCTCATTCTTGCTTTTATGTTAATACCCTACTCTTCTCCCTTATTAGCTCCCACATCTGGGGCTGCGACATTAAATCAGCCTGGACCTAGTGTAGAAGCCTCATGAACAACTCTGCCTCCATGCACACAGCAGAGGTTCCTTTTGAAGAAAGACAGGTGGGCACTAGGCTGTCCCTTTGGTGCCGGGTACCCAGGGTCCCTTGTTTCTGTTCCCCAGATCCCCCAGCTTCCAGCTTCCCTCCACTCAGGGTGGATTCTGAGACCTGCCTGGGGCCGAGTCCCATAGAACTAGGCTTCCCACCTAATGCATATCAACTGACAGAGAACTTAGGGGAGGTTTAGAAGGGAGAGTGTTAGATGCAAAGCACAAAATCCTTACAAAGCCAATATACGACTCTCCATTATAATGACAAATCTGCAGAGTTCAGGGACCCAGCCTGCCTGATTCTTAGCAGTTCTGATGGTCACAACGCAGGGGCAGGGGCCTGGCCTCCTGGGCTCCTTGCTGAAACCCTACTTGAGAGGCTTTCCCACACTGGCGATGCATCAGTCCTCTCACCAACCATCAGCTGTCCTCCTAGAACCACAGGGATGGGGTGTCATTATCAAGAGAGAGAGCATTAAAGATGGGAAATGCTTTGCCCATAGAGAAGTGCATAGATATGTAGGAGAAACTTACATCACTTTAAAATGGCATGTGGTCTGGTTCGGGGTAGGAGGAAAGACTTTTTGATGGTAGGAGTATGGGTTGGGCATGGGGGGAAACGGAAGGCAGGAGGAGGGATACCACCTTGCACTTTCAAGGGTCCTCATTCACCTCACCTCTGTTAATAACTTGACTCCTCCCACTTCCCCTCCTCCTCCCTTTTGACTCTTCCCCTTTTTAATGGAAAACTACCACCATCTGTAGTGGTGGAGGGGGGAGGGTCACATATACAAAGATGGGATACTTTAATAAAGACGGGATCTCTTCAGTCAGGTTTAGCAGTCATTATTGTGTGCCTGAGATTCACCACAGTGTCCCTAAAAAATGTAATGGGCTGTTGGGTCCCCCCCATCTCCACTCCCCATCTCCCCTTTCTGGGGATCTCACATAAGGCTTTATCTAGCTCCAGTTTCAAGGTCGGGGCCAATCATGTCCATGCCCAGGAAGGATGTGGGCAGCCCTTAGTCAGTCATCTGGGGGACTCAGCCTGAGGCCAGTCTTACCTTTGCCCTCATGAAATTCTGGTACCTGGCTGGTGATTCATGCAGTGGTCATCCCTTTATCTATCCCTTTATCCACATGTCCTGAACAACACCTTCTGTCTGGCAAGCCCTGATTTGGGTGCTGGGATCCAGTGGGCACTAAGTGGGCAGGCTCTGTCTCTCAGGGATCGCTGCTTATTGCAGGAGTTCTCAGCCCTGGCTGAGATTTGGAAATGCTGGGGAGCTTTTGAAGAAATATCAGTGCCTACCTCTACCTCAGACCAAGAGAATCAGAATTTCTGGGCATGAGGCCTGAGCATTTGAATTAGAATAAGACTTCTGGGTGACCCGCCTGTGCTGCCTGGTCTAATCTTTCCCACCGAGGAACAGGCTTCCTTCTGCACCTAGTCTAACTGTAATGAGCCTGGAGGTCATCCTTGATGACCTGCTTTGGATTCTCTAGGCCTAGGACTCTGCTTCCCTCCTACTCCCTACTTCCTGTCCCGGGGACTCGACTCTCCCTCGGAACTCCCAGTTCCTTCTTGTTCCCCTGCTACAGTGGCTTTGTCCTGCTCTGAGAATCTCCATTATTGAGCTCTGTCACCCTTGCCAGATGCTCATCAAATTTTGATATAATTCTTTCCTATGGCTGTACTCCTCCCTGAAATGTGGCTTCAGTGTGTAAGTGACTTATCTTGTGTCCCTTTGCCAGCTAGTGGCAGAGCAAGGAATATGACCCTCACCTAGTTCTAGCTCAGACCTCTTTCTTAAAGCATGAAGCCTCTTCCTCTGCTGTAAGAAGGTGTCTACAATCTACGGAGGCCTCCTCTGTCTCCCGTATTTTTCTTATTCTTGCTGCAGCTGGGGTGGCTGTAGGTTTGCTCACTGGTCTGACCCTCATCTCAGCAAAGACTTCTCTGGGGCAGTTCTTCCTTTGCCCACATTGCCCCATGCCCCAAGATGAACTTGTTAGATGTGCTGTAGGCATTATAAGAAAATGTCTCGGAGACATTTTAGGACCCCAGCCCTCTCCCACTGGAGCTTTTGAGTGCAAGATATCTTGCTGTGCAAACCAGGAGCAGACCTACAGGCCCTGACTTGTGATTCCAGAAGCTGAAATCCTCTGTGTGGGGTCTGCAGACAGTGCAGCCTTGATCACTGCCCTCAGACTCATTGGGACAGGGCCAGCCCCATGGGAAAATAATTCTTGGGGGTCAGGACAATTTTCTACATAGTGATTCATAGACCAGCAGAGCTACAAGACAGATTCAATCTAGGGCCTTTATGTCACAGGTAAGGAACAGAGGCCTAGAGAGTGGAAGAAACTTGACCAGCATTACATAGCACAGAGTAAAGGAAGATGATGTAATTCAGGGTTAAGAAACCCCTGAGTCCTGGTTCTTATAAGCTCTATGGCC
This sequence comes from Mustela erminea, assembly GCF_009829155.1. Classification (NCBI taxonomy): domain Eukaryota; kingdom Metazoa; phylum Chordata; class Mammalia; order Carnivora; family Mustelidae; genus Mustela; species Mustela erminea. The sequence continues at coordinate 111,368,719 of NC_045614.1, read as the reverse complement.
TTAGGCAAATTACTTAAACTCCTTGAGCCCCATTTTCCTTCTCATCAAAATGGGAATAATTCTTGTGACTTACCGGACTATGGTAAGAAATAAATGACGCTCTGTTGGTAACATTGCCTGATAGAGAGCCTGTGGCCGTCCTCTTCCTTATTCCCTTTTCCCTTTCAGCTGGGAGCCTCTCCTTTGAGTCCTGAGGGGGCTCTTTCTCTCTGTGCTGGAGCTCTGTTGGTAAATGTTTTAGTAGGACAAAAAAAAAAGATCGAGGAGGAAGGTAAGGGTTAAGCTCCCAGCCCATGGCTGAGACCTGGTTTGTGTTAATTTAATATGTGTAGAGTCATTTCTTTTCTTCCCCTCAAATTTATTTCAAAGCAGTGACTTAATTTTTCCAGTGGCATGGTAGCCGGCCACTCATCATTCTTCAAAGATAGCTATATAAAAATCACCCCAGGGCCACCTGGGTGGCTCAGTGGGTTAAGCCTCTGCCTTTGGCTCAGGTCATGATCTCAGGGTCCTGGGATTGAACTCTGCATGGGGCTCTCTGCTCAGGAGGGAGCCTGCTCCGCCCCCGCCCCCCGACCCCCACCCGCCTGCCTCTCTGCCTACTTGTGATCTCTCTCTCCCTTTGTCAAATAAATAAATAAAATCTTTTAAAAAAATAAGTAAAAAATAAAAAATAAATAAAAATCACCCCAAAGAGAAATACCAGTGATTTCTGGGATCCATTTCCACTGGCTGAAATACCCCAGAAGGAATTCAGCTGGATTCCAAGTCCCATTCTGTTTCTCTATAGGACTCCCCACTAAGGAAATTCCTCTGGAATCATTTTTGGCCCTGTGTGGATACTGCCACATGCGTCAGGGAAATGAAATCTCCCTGCTGTGTGACTATCTTCTGACGAAGCTTGTGAGGGTGGGTGGGGGTGGGGGTTGTGCCTGGCGTCTGAGCAATGTGGGTCCCAGCTCTGGGTTAGATGTTATCCGGGCATCTTGGCAGCTGACCTCGGGTGACTTCTCTTTCTCCTCTCCTGGGTCTCTGTTTCCTCATTTGTACAGCAAAGAGTGACAACTGGGATTGGGTCTGGGTGTATTTTGAAGGTAGTGGAGAGGATTTGCTGATGTCTTAGACATGGGGTCTGAGAGAAAGAGGAGCCAAAGAGGGCCGAAGGTTTTTGGCCGGGGCAACCGGGAGAACAGAGCTACCACTTGCGGAGATGAGGAAGGCTGCGTGAGGAATAAATCTGGGGGCGATGTCACGAGCTGGGTTTTGGACGTGTGAAGGCCGAGATGCATCATAGTCATTCTGTTAGACGACTTAATGCGAGGCATTAAACGTGAGAAATGTAAGGTGGCAGGGGAGTGTTCACGACTGCAGTTCAGAGGAAAGGCCCAAGCTAGAGATAAAATTGGAACGATCAGCATTTAGGTGTTATTAGATGACATGAGATTAGCTGAGGGGACTCAGGGAGGGAGGGTAGATTGAAAAGAGGCCACAGACTGAGCCTGGGGTTCTCCACGTAGACAGGTGGAAAAGAAGGAGCATCCCCCCCAGGGGCTGTGGAAGCTGAGGCACAGAGAACATGACGTGTTTGTGTTTCCAGAGCCGTGCAGCAGCAGAGCTTGGCCTGGAAGCTGGGTCTCCGGGGTCAGGGTTCAGAGCTCTTTCCGTGGCCCAAAGCACCTTCCCTGTCATGGTGCCGGCTTGCTCCCTGGCTGGAGTCCTGCCTCTCCCTCGTCCAGGAAATGTCACTTCATCAAGTCTGAGCAGGACGTGGATTTTTGTTTCTGTTTTTCTCAGTGTGTTTGAAGTATTTCATAATTTTAAAATGAGCTAAAACTAAAAGGCTTTGTGGGAGGCCTAGACTGCCAGTATGGATTTGGGCATTGGACACACAGACTCAGACCAAAGGGAGATGTTGTCGGAGTTGTTTAAATGAAGAATTCTGTTGTCTTGGATCTCGTTGGCAGGCCTGGGCCATGAGTGAGCATTTCAATAGGCATGCATAAAATAAGCCAAGATAGTGTCAGGAAATGGGCAAAATGGAATAATGTCACAGGATAAACAGCTCTAGGGGAGATGAAGATCTTCTCTTTCAAAATAGGTCAGCATCTTGGGCCTGGACCACATCTACTCTGTGCCTCCCAGATTCCCAGGGCTTGGTCTGTCTGCTTCTGGCTCTTAACCTGTAAATTTGCAGAGACCTCCTCTGGGACTAGCAGATGTTGGTGGGGTTATGTTTCCCCACCCACAACGATCTGTTCATTCACCATGTTTCCCCTGGGTACCATCCGGGCTTGACACACCTTCCCTTGTCATAAAACTGTCTTGTCCTAGTAGCCCATTCCTCAGAGGGGACTTCTTTAGAGTCTTTGTGATCTGCTTAGGTGTCGAAAGGGTCTGGGCTCTTTTTCCTGTCATCAGAAGCTCATTGCTGGGAATTGAGCCTGGGTTTCTGCATCCAAATTATTTTTCTTAACTTTGTCAAAAAAAAAAAAAAAAAAAAAAAAAAGCCAACATATACCAGATGCTGGAGATGGTTGCAGAAGCCCTTTGCAATCATGTTTGTGTCCTTCCCTCAAATTTAGGGAACCCGGGGTTTCCTTTCTGGAGATAAGCATGGATGCCTGCAGCTCACAGAAAGATCAGGGGCCTGGAAAACCATTACCACCCTTGGGTTTGGGACTGTGCCCTGTTTCCTCTCTGCTTCTCTGCTAATTCACCTCAAAGTGTTAACAGAAGCTAGGAGTCTCTTAACAGTGTCTCCTTGAGGCTCAGCCCTAGATTCCCAGGGCACGAAAAAGCAGATTCCTGCCTTCCCCACAGGCCTGCCCTCATTCAGGGCCAGTGGGTCTCTTGCCTGATGTCTCCCTTACCTTCACTGTCTTTTCCCGCAGTTTCTTTTCTGTGTTCAGGGGTCATTTGAAAGGTCAAGTGATCACGTCTCTCCTTGGTTCAAAAAACTCAAATGTCTCCCCATTCCTGAAACCAAGTGAGCATCCAAGGCCTGCACTTCAGAACTTCCTGATGTTCTCTTTTCTCCCAATTTATCTGGCTCTCCAGGGACACAAGTCACTCAGTTTCCCCCAAACACCCACTGCTCTTTCATATACTTGCTTTTGCATATGCTGTTTCCCCATGCCTAGAATGCTTTCCCCTTCTTCAGTTTACGATTGCGAAGTAAAAAAGATTATCCAAGAAAACACTCTTGCAGAGATGTTGTAGTGATGCTTTTGTGGCCAAGAGTCACAGAAAGTTCTGGATTATGTGCTAGAGGAGCAGGGTGCCTACCTCACCTCTGCTTCCCACCAGCTGTGTGGCCTAAGTCAAAGATCCAAGCTGGGAAAATAGAGGCTCCCAAAATTCTGCAGAGGTCACATATGGGCAGGATTGCCTAGAAGTGTGATTCTCAAACTGGATGCACATTAGAGTTACCTGGGTAGCTACTAATCCCACCTGTCAATGCTCAGAACTTACTTCATACTGGTTCCACCTGAATCTCTGGGGGAGGGGGACCCAGACTCTGGTATTTCTGGTGCCTCCTGCATGCAACCTCCTTTGAGAACCACTGGTGTCAAACCAGTGGAGTAAGAGCTGGGACCCCAGAGTCCATGAGAACTGGTTTCAAATCAGTGTCCCCATCTCCTGACAGAGAACATGGTTCACATTTTTAAAATATAAACTTTTAATTTTCAAATAGTTTTATATTCACTGAAAATTTGTAAAGATGGTACAGAAAGTTCTCATAAAGCTTTCCCCAGTTTCCCCTGTTATTAACATCTTACGTTAGTGTGGTTCAATTGTCATAATTAATAAACCAGTGTCAAAGCATTCTTCTTCTTCTTCTTAAGATTTTATTTATTTATTTGACAGAGAGAGAGGAAGAACACACACAGGGGGAAGGGCAGAAGGAGAACCAGGCTCCCCTCTAAGCAAGGAGCCCTATGTGGGGCTCAATCCCCAGACCCCGAGATCATGACCTGTGCCAAAGGCAGACAGACACTCAACTGACTGAGCCACCCAGGCGTCCTGTCAACACATTCTTCTTAACAGAAGTCCATCTTTATTTAGATTGCTTTCATTTTCACCTAAGATCCCTTCTCTGTTCTAGAATGCCATCTAGGATCCCATGTCCCATTTAGTTGTCAAGTCTCCTTAGGCTCCATTTTAGTTCCCTAGAGCTGCCATGACAAAGCATCCCAAGCTGGATGGCTCAGAACAACAGAAATCTAGTCTTTCATGGTTCTGGAAGCTCGAGGTCTAAACTCAAAGCACTGGCAGGGCCATGCTCCCTCTGAAACCTGGCAGGGGCGGAGGGCTGGGTGGGTGGAGTGGGTGGGTGGGGGGATCTTTCCTGGACTATTCCCAGTATGTGAGGTTGCTGGCAACTTGGCCTTCCTTGGCTTAGTTGTAGGGCTTCTACCTGCCTCTGTCCTCACAAGGTGTTCTCCTTCCTGTTTCTCATGTGCTCTTCTAGAAGGTCACCCATCATACTGGGTGAACGGCCCACCGTAATCCAGTATGACCTTGTCTTAACTAGTTATATCTGCAAGGACCCTATTTCCAAATAAGGTCACATTTGGAGGTCCTGAGGATGGGAGCTTAACATCTTTCTCAAGGATACAATTCAGCCCATTATAGGCTTCTCTTGTGGGACAGCTTCTCCTTTTTTTTTTTAGCTTTGGTGACCTTAACAATTCTGAGGAGTATTGGTCAAGTATGTTGTAGACTATTCCTCAAATGGGATTTTTCTGATGTGTTTATCCTGATTAGGCCAAGGTTACAATATGAAGGGAGGAAGAACACAGAGTTAGTGCTATCTTCAGTATGGCATATCAAGGTCACATACTACCAACATGACTTATCACTGTTGATACTAACTGTGATCACCTGGCTGGGGTAGTGTTTTTGTTAGGTTTCTCCACTCTAAAGTTATTCTGTCACCCACCCCCCAATTTCCATACCATTTACTTTGGAAGAAAGTCACCATTCGAAGGTCACCTTTAAGGGAGGGAGAGTCATGCTCCATCTCCTTTAGAGCAAATTATTTACGTAAATCACTTAGCATTCTCCATGGGAGATGTATCTATTCTTCCCCATTTACTTATTTATTCAATAACTTACTCATATCGGTATATACTCAAGAATATTCATTTTATACTTTGGGTTAATAATCCAATACTATTTTCTTTTGTTGTGCTCAAATTGGCTTTGGCCATCAGAGCTCTTTCAGTTGGCTCCTTGTGTCCCTTTGGCATACCCCATCATGGTGTGTGACTACCTTACTTTCTGGAACAAGACATTCCAGGCTCATCTTGTATATTTTCCACCCTACTCCTAGAATCAGTCATTTCTTTAATGTTCCTTTTATTGGAGAACAGTGTTAGAAACCAAAATCTGAACACAAGTTGTGCTTGTTGCTACTGGGATGTTGCTGTTTATTGGTTAGGCCACATTTTTAACCTCACTGTGTTTCAATTTTCTCACCCTTAAATGGCAAGAATAATAGTACTCTGTAAGGAGAGATTAGAGAATTATATCAGAGTTTAGTGTGGTCTCAGACAGTAAATGTTCAGAAATGTTAGTGATTATTTCTCATAAAATTTTTTATATTTGAGCTACATTTAGTTTCCAAAGTTCTTTCTTGTCTGCTAATTCATCTGTTTCTACAAATCTCAGACAGAGGTAGGGCAAAGATTTTCCTGTCAGCTAATAGATGGAGAAATTAAGTGAACGACAGGGTCAACCTACTCTTCACTAGAACCTAAGTCTCTTGATTTCAAGGCCTGTTCTAGACCCAGATTGGCTATCATCTCTGTCACATGATTGGTATAGATTTCCCTTCCCTGATCTTACCTACCTTTGCTTGAAGGGCCACTTGTTGATGGTGATTCTTTGATTCCTGCCATCAGGGGACAAGATTAACTCATAGTAAAAGAAAAGTACATACTACACTCCAGAACAGGACACCATAGACATAGTGCCATATTTTCTGAACCAAACAATTAAACATATGATAAAAAAAAAAAACAAAAAACAAAACCATTTTGTTTTGTTTTGTTTTGTTTTCTCTTCTGGGTGTGGAGGAGAAATGGAATTTGGATGCTGAAAGATTAGCATCCTGGTATATATGGTAATTGATAGGAACAACAGGACAAGGTATTTAATCAGAACTGACCCCCCAAACCTGACATGCTATAGTATTGACAGTACAATCTTCCCCTCATCTCTCTTCAAGATACAGTGATACTAATCAGATGCAGAGAATTGTTGATAAGTGAAAACACAATTTACCAGAATCATCAGTGCATGAAAAATATAGAAGCCAAACGGAATGCTTTGGCTCAATGCAGATGTTTATTGGAACACATGTGTAGTTACTCATAAGAACAAGAGCTTCCATTGCTAATGAAATTGGCATGATCATTAGTGCTACCAACAGCATTCATGGGCGGAATCACAGCTTGATACACAAGCTATTTTAGGGAGGTGGATTTTTGCTGTCTAAGAGGCAGCACATTTTGAAGTTGGAATGGCTGCATTTGGAGGTAAGGAGTTTCCCATCTCTAAAGAAGATGGTCCTAATAGACATTCCAAGCCTCTGCTTCTATCGCTCTGTGAGAAGTTTGGGTTTCTTGAACCTTCACAGCAGTGCAGGGGCTGATGTAGCTAATAAATGCTTCCTGATCAAAGGTGAGCTAAAGCTCCACAGCCCATTTAGACATATCCTCAGAATAAGGGTAAAATTGTAGTTGGGGGAAATAACAAAAGGACCTGGGTCCAAACAGAAGTCTGGATTTGTATATAAATCTTCAGGCTATTCAAGTCCCACAGTTGTCTGACCTTTAGGAGAAAGGCTATTTCAGACGTTGGTTTTGACCCCAGAATCAGAACAATGGCTCAGTAAATGTCATTTTTGTGAGAGAAGCTAGCGTAATCTCAGGAAAGCCCGAGTGGATGTTTACTCGTGTGCTCCTTCCACCTGGAAGGCCTCCCTCTCTCTTGCCTGTGGAAATGGTCTCAAGGGTCAGAGCTAACATCATCTCCTCTCGGATGCCTTCCTGAAGTCCCCTGTCCCAATGCCTCCATACCAGAGTGGCCATACTGCTCCCAAGGATAGCATTTAGCAGGGCTCATTCTTTTCATGGTAGTCACCTGCGCACATGTCAGACTTTCCTGTAGGAGCTCCTACATTTTGGTGTTCTCCATAGCAGTCAGCACAGCCTAGCCCATGGGGCCACCCAGGCAGTGCTGTGAAATGGGACAGTATGGGGTTTTGGAATGTCTTAGAACAACTTTAAAACTTCGCATTGCAATTCTTTGGTGTCTGAGACAGAGCTCCATCTTGTTTGACATGTATCTGATGAAGTTGGGTACCCACTGTCATCTTCCCTCTACAGTGCAGACAGCAGGGCACCAAGAGGTAGAATGACTTGCTCATGGAACCAGAAGCAGCCTGTGAATTGTTGTCCCTGAGCATTCAGCCTAGGGCTTAGTGTCCATGAGTTCTCACCCTTCATTATCTTCTTCCAGCAAGAGATCCTGAATGACTCCACCAACTGCAATGCCGCTAAGAATTGAAATCGCCCATGAAGATCAATTTTGATAGAACAGAAGACAGGAACTTGGAGCTTTTGATTCCTTGAAGGGCTTAAATCTCAGAACTCTGGAAGGGATGAGGTCTCTGGAAGCTTCCTGAGAAAGGAGGTTGCTCTTGGAGGGGAGAGGCATTCTGCTTGGTAAACACTTATAACCTTGCAAGGCCAGGGCATGCATGGTGAGGGACAAAGGTGAGGAACCAGTGGAATGGCTTCTTGGAGTCTGTTGTGGACATAAGGAGGAAGAGTGCAGGGGCCTGAGTCTAGCGCAGCAGGGCTGACCTTGTGCAGCTCAGGTTCCCAGGAAGGGAACAAACAGATGTTGTGCCTAGGAATAAGGAGGTTCCCTTGACTAGCACTTTGCTGGGCTATGTTCTTGGGAACGGGCACATGACAGATGGGGTGGGGGTGGGGAGGGCATTGTAGCAGTTGCAGTATTGGGTCTGCATCAAAACCCTATTGAACCATAAGTTAATTTTTGCCTTTCGTTATTTCAGCTTTAAGTCATCTTATCAAGGAAAAATGTCTTCATTAGATCCTAGGCTGTCAAAGCTGGGAAGGTGTTTTCAGACGAAGAGAAGGGGCTTCCATAGAGTCACACAAGAGCTGGGGGCAGAGCTAGTTCTAGAACCTGGCACCTGATTTCCCAGTCCACTGCTCTTGGTTGCTCTCTCATCCCCATCCTGCTTCTCTCGGGCACTCTTATGGCTTGGTGTCCAGCTCACATTAATAAATGCATGGCTATTGGACATGCTCTAGGACCAAGAATCTTGTCTCTTTTGCCTTTTTATGGCGGTCAGGGATTGGGACTGAGAAAAGTGCATAGTAGCAAAGAGATATTTGCGGGCAGATGAAGGAGATGGTCAAGGTTGAGGGAAAAGGTGCATACTGATCAGTCCTAAAGAGCTAGTGGGATTTGTAAGAGAGCTTCAACTGCCTGGTAAGCACAATGACCTCTTGCTAAGTCATGTTTACTGAGCACTTAGGTTATGTCTGCACTGTGCTAAGTGCTATGTAATTATTAATTAATTTTATCCTCATCAGACACTTATGAGGTAGGTAAGGTATGCCATTTCCATAATATTGAAGAAAAAAACGGATTGAGAGGTAAAGTCACCTGCCCAGTGATGCAAAGCTGGTGAGCGATAGTGTTTGGATTCAGCCTTGTGTTCTGATCACTCAGCTACTCAGCCTTTAGAAAGTGTGGAAAGCAGGCTGAGATGCCCCCTTTAGGAGCCCCTAAAGGGTGGGCTGAAGGAAGGGGTGAGGGTGAGGGGCATCCTGTACCAGAGAATTATCCTGTGCTGCTGACTGACCACAAACAGGTGGTGTCAGGGGTGAGGAATTCAATTCATCATCCTGGTGACCCTCTGGATCCAGTCCTTATTGTGGTAGATGTAGGAATATACTCCGTAGCGGTCCTTCTTTCCACAGTCGTCGCCCCAGGACACTGTTCCCACCAGATACCACTCTCCTCTTTCCTTATCCAGAGTCACCATGGGGCCTCCAGAGTCACCTGCACAGGCGTCCTTTCCCCCTAGATGAAAAGGAGATGCAGGTTAAAGGGCTCCTCTACCTAGCCCCAAATCCAAAGGAGCCTCCTTCTCCCTACATCTGACTTGTAGTTCAGAAAATTAGACGCGAGGGGGCGCAATAGACCATGTGACCTAAACCTGGGCTGAGAGCCGTTCTGTCCTGCCCCTTCAGAGCTCAGAGATTTCAGAAAGTGAGGGCTGGTTTGGGACTCTTCTTTCATAGGGGAAAACCTGGGCTTGGAGAAGAGAATGGTGGGAATTTTTTGGTGCTCCTTTCTCTGACACAGTGGAATCCCCCAGTGGATTTCTTCCTCTTTTGACCATTCTCCTTCCTGTCCTCTGACTCCTCCATACAGTCACCCCTCTTCCATGGCTGGTGGTGCCCTGTTGTACGCCGTCTCTTGACTTACCTTCCTTCTCCCCAGCACAGATCATGTCCCTGGTCACTTTCTTCTTCAGAGGGGCATAGGCCTCCTGGCATGTACGGTGGTCCACTATCGGGATTTCGATCTGGAACAGAAGGCCATGGTTGGTCCCCACCCCTTGGCTGAGGAGACCTTCCTGCTCTGACACACCTAGAGCTGGCTCCTCTCTGTCCCCTTCCAGAATGAGCCTGGGTCTACCTTGGACCCGGTCCCAGAAACTACCCTCTGGTGCAAGTAAAGGAACACTAAAGATTCAGGAGATCCATGTTCTGCTACTGTCTCAGTCATGAACTTGCTGTGTGAGCTTGAGCAGGTCTTTTGTCCTCTCTGGGACTCAGTTTTCTCATTTGTAGAATGGAAATAATATTTGCCTAGCACATTCATCATTCCGAATATGAAAATGTATACAAAACCCATGGTCAATCTACTTTCCCTCCACCCCTATAATTATTGGATGTGGAACCTGAGACACAGAGTGCAATCCCGGCCTTTGAGACCTCTGAGACGGCTTCCTTATCTGAAGAATGGAAGTCACCATATTTGACATACTCATCACATGGAATGGTACAGAGGAGATGAATGAGCAGATGCTTTGTAAACTACAAGCACTGTATAAATGTTCAGTACCATGGGGGTTACCGCCACTCACCTTACAGCAGGTATTTACGTACTTTCTCTCCCACTACAGTATGATATATATATATATATATTTACCTGAAGCAATAAACTGATACATAAAAGTGAAATACTGTGATTAGTATTGCCCTTGGGGCTTTGGGGTAGATGTTGGAGCAGAAGTCTGTGACAACATGAGGAAACACATGAGTCTCATTTACCCAAACTGAGAACAGCGTGGTTCACATGCCCCAAGATTATAGCTCCTGTTGACCCTCGCCATTTAGGTCTCTCCTGGACCACAGCCTTCCCAGAGAGGTGGAGAGAGAATGTCAGGGCAGGGTGATCATGAGCCCATATCCGCAGTGAACCACCAAGTGCCTGACTCACCTCTACTCACCGTTCAAGCATTGTTCAAGAGTTACTTCCTTTGGGAAGCCCTTATGGACCCCAAAGGCGAGGTTGGATTTCCCGTTATACATGCTGGAGCTTCCTGCACTCCTTCCTCATCACATTTATCATGTTGATGACTACTTTTTGTCCCTCTCACTTGACTATCAGCACAAGGAAGCTGGGGACCGGATGTGTTCTCTCCCACTCCTCCGCCCCCTCAGCATTCCTAGTAGCTAGCACAATGTCTGGTACATGGGAGGCACCAAGTAAATGCCTGGGAATTAATGAAAGAAGGGATGAATGGTTGTTGCAAATCCGAAAATTTAAACTATGTTACAATATCCTATGTTGAAGGATGCAGAAATTAGCTGTGGCAGTTATAAAACCCAGTCATGTCAGAATCAGGCAGGTCTTGGGGGGACATCTAGCATGGCCCCTAACTTTGCAGCTTGAGATACTATGCAGTTGTCTAGAGAGGCAAATGACTTGTTTCGGATCACCCAGCAAGTTGGTAGGAGCCAGTACTTGGAGTCAGAACTCTCTTTTCCAGGACACTATTCTTTTATGAAATGATATAAATGTGAACTTTTAAATGCAGCCATCAAGTTCATTATTCAAGGACTGTAGCTCTTAAGAGGCCAATCTTTAGCTCATTCTTGGTTACTCCGGTATGTGAATCCTTATGGTACACCGAGAGATCATCTTTTGGGGTGTCTAAGCCGACTGTTTTCTGGAAGAATTTCCATTACCCGAGCTTTTAATATGCTACAGAAACATTGAACAATATTTAGGGATTAGAGCCCTATGTAGAACAAACAGACCAAGGTCATCAGGATTCAAAGTCCTGGTGAACTTTGGATGTGAGTCTGGGCCCCTGGTGTCTCTCTCTCACCCACCCCTTGCCCAAGACTCTGAATCCCTGAGGGGCAACAAGGAGCAGGAGGGTCCAATGAGGGGAGAGACATCACTCTCTATAGGACATAAATTGAACTTCACCTCCATCAGGGTCTCTGGGAATCTTTGCAAGAACTGCTTTCCCCAGCCACTGACGATGACCATGTCCCCTGGAGGAAAGAAGACACGGTGAGAGAGGAGTGGCTGTCTGTGGGGTTTTCAGACAGCTGCCTCTTCCAGCCCCATCATTCTCTGCCTGTGAAGGAAGGGCTGAATTTGTCCCATCAGAGAAAGGGAATATGGTGGGGACGAGGACTGCTGGGCTGGAGCTTACCTGAAACAAAGGTTTGGACTTTGATTTCTAGGAGTCATTAGCTGGTAGATTGGTTGTTCATTCCTTCCCATTCCCAGCCAGCACAGAACCTAGGCTCCACAGAGGCGGTCATCTCAGCTACCTGTTCACAGCTGTATCCCCGTGCCTACTGTAGCACTAGCATGTAGTAGGTGCTCAATCAATGCTTGTGAGCAATGTAAGAGTTCAGCCTAGTCCACATTGTGCTACGCTGCCTTTGGCAAGCCCCCACCCTCCCTCCCCTGCTGAGCCCCAGCTTCCGCATCCATAAAACATAAAAAAAGGAAGAGGCTGGTCTTGGGATTCTCCGAAACCTCTCCCAACTCTGATGTGCTAGAAGTCTGTGAAGTTGACAGATGTTGGGACAGGTGGAAAAGCATTGAGCGCTGACAGAGCAATCATTTCTTCATTTGAAAAGGAGTAGAGCATGGGGGAGTTATGTGGGACAACCTGGCTTCCAGCCCCAGCTATGCTTTTTCCAAACTGTGTCTTGGGTGAGTCACTTCACAGTGCTAGGACTCAGTCTTCTCATCTGGAAAACGGCACTACACCCCCTACCCCCACAAGGTTTTTATAAGTAGTAAATACATTAATGAAAGTAGAGCCACTGGTACATGGTAGGCACATGGTGTTGGATAAATCAGACTCATACCTGTGCCTTTCTTGTTGGCTCAGTTCTATTCAGCCGGTTTTTGTTGCTTGGCTATGACACAGCAGCACTGAATTTAGAACAAGTTGAAGAGGAAGCTGATATGTTTGAGGGTATTATTTCACTTCAGTATCACAGCCACCCTATGGGGTGTTATCCTCAGCACAGGGGTAAGGGGCTTGAGGTTCGGACCCTCTCTTGAAGTTACCCGATTGGGAACTGCCAGGGCAGTGTTTTGAACCTGTAGAGGTGATCAAGCTATTGTCCCTCAGCTCCAGACTTACTCTTTACTCTGCTTGGTGGATGCTGCAGGTGAGACTCTGAAGTGACAATTCTGCTTTGTCAAAGAGGGAGGTGACCCCCCAAATAGGGGGAGCTTCCTGGAAGACTTTTGGTTCCTGTTGGCACTGCCCTAGCCCCAGGACCTGGTCCCGCTATTCCCCCAGTACATCAGCACCGGGCCCTGCCACGGGCTTCTGAGTCCCTTTTCCAAGCTTCTAGATTCTGGGACTCCATCCTCCCCACTTTGTTCTGCAGCCTGAGGAGGGGTGGTTTTTTCCTGCGGGTACTGCCTGCATTACGATAGCATTCCCCTTACCGCCCTAGTCCTCCAATGTCCTGGATTAAATTCTCCCTCTTGCAATGACTTGTCTGGTTTCGGTTTTCTCTTCTGGACCCTGATGATCCAGTCCTTTGAAAACTGATCAAGCCTGCCTGTGTGCTGCGTGCTGCCTTGGATCTACTTCTGACTCAGCTGTTCAAGAGGGATCCTGCAGAGCCTCACCATGCTGGGGACCTGCCTGCGGAGGCAACTGCTACTCTGCAGGGGTGGGGTCAGGGGTGGGGCAGAGTACCTTCCTCGGGGGGGCCCTCTGGCAGACAGATGGGCATCACAAAGTCGTTCAGCACTGGGCTCTCCAGCAGCTCCACTAAAGCCACGTCATTCTCGAATGTGCTGGGGTTGTACAGGGGATGGAGGAAGAGGCGTTTGACCCTGAGATGCTGCTCCTTCTCATCCGACTGATGCCTCCAGTGCTTGCCTGAGCAAGAGAAGGCACACGATGCGTGTTCTCAGTCCCCTCTTGTACCATCTGGACTGTTCTCAGCCTTAACCCTTTTGCTGCCCCTCGCTCCCAGGTGTCCCACCCTACGTGCCCTTCCCCAAGTATTCACACGAGCTCCCACTTCTGTCTTTCTTCTTGAGCTGATCCCATTGCCTGAGAACACTCATTCTGATGCTTACTGCCAATGTTCAAACCGTATCCTCAACCTCAGTGCCTGGGTCATGCATTCCCTCCTCCGGGAAGCCTCCCCGATTCTCCAGTTAGGTTCGTCAGTTACAAGTCTTTTTCTTGTGAATTCCCATGGCGACTTCTCTCTTCCTCTCCTATAGGACTTACTGCTTCCTATCTTATACTAGAGTTCTCTGTGCTCATATTTTATTCCTTTATTAGGTTGTAAGTTCCTTGAGGGTAGGGACTAGGTCTTAATTATATTATGTTCTTACATCCTGGAATAGTGTCTGTAGTCAAATACGTGCTGAAACAAACTGAATCAGTTAAGAAAGAGAAGTTAAGCTTGGATTGTTTGGGTTATGACTTCCTAGAAACCATGGATTTCTAGAGGCCTAAAGCGTCTTTAGAATGATCTAGACTGGCCTCTTTACTTCACTATTATAAAAATGGAGGCCTTGACTTCAGTGACTTGCTCGTGGTCTTGCCACCGGAAAATCAGAGCCTTGGGCTTGGACTCGGGTCCCTGGACTCCAATTCTAGCTCATTCTTCACTCCAGGTGTCCTGTCCTGATAAGTAAGTGAGTGGACACACCTTATGCCCAGAACCACTGTTGACTTCAATGGTTTGAACATTGGCAGTAAGCATCAGAATGAGTGTTTTAAGGGACAGGAGTCAGCCTGTCCCTCACTCACCCATGATGATTTTGAAGTCAGAAGGTCTGAGCAGGTCTGAATCTTGTAGGACTAGGTAATCTGGATCGAGAGACTGGTGGAGGCAATGAGCTGCAGTCACCACCCAGCTGGTGCCTGAGAACAGAATTGTATATGCATATATTTCGCACCGCCCCGTCCGGCCCCACCCCCACCATTGCTTCAGACCACTTCAGAACTCTTTTCCATTGGGTTTCAGAGCTGCAAGTCAGACACTCGTATAACCCTAATCTGAAGATGGGGAGTTAAATCTGTGATTTCATCTGCCTATTCTAATCAAGAGGCCAAGACCGAACATCTTAAACTGGGTTTTAGGGCTGCCTTAAACCCATGGGCTTGGTGAGCACCAGATACCCCAAGGTGAGTCCACAGAAGACCCTAGGCTTACTGGCCAAACTCAGGCCTTGTGGCCCCTGGATCAACAGCACCAGCCTCATCTGGGAACTTCTTAGAGATGCAGACTCTCAGGTGGACCTCAGATCTATTGAAATAGAATCTGCATTCAGTAGTAAAATCTGGGGATTTTAATAAGACCCACAGGTAATTCCTATTCACATTAAAGTTGGAAAAGCACTGATCTATCGTGGAGCTGTCCTCACCTGACTCCACTGTTGGGGAGGTGAGTGACAGGTGAGCCTGAGTCTGGGGGCTGTCTAGGCAGATGTGGATCCATCTGGGCCTTCTTCCTCTGTGGTGAGATCAGACCAGGAACTGGCTGGGGACTCTAGGTTGCTATCAGGTTTTCCTATGATGTCAAAATTGGAATGGACCTTTTATCATCAGGACCAAACTATGGCAGGAAGAGCCATCAGCCATCTCTTTCCTACCCTCACTCCCACTCCCACCCATATTTGCTTTATAGCAGAATCCTGACAATCCTATTTCCTAATGCTTTTGAATCTGTCTTATTGCCATTTCTTGTCTCCTGTTCTTACTCTGAGGCTAATGACTTCTCTCCCCACGATTGCCACAGCCACCTCACTGAAATCCTGGCTTTAGGATTTACTCTCCTTTCAATTCGTATTGCCCCTGGAGAGAATATCCTTATAAATCTGCAGCAGCCTTCAGGATAGATCTAAATTCCTAAGTATGGCCTTCAGGGCCTTTGTAAATCTCCCTTCCCTGGCTTCTCCAGGGTGAATTTCCTGGTTCTCCCTAGTCTGAGAGCCATGGCACAACTTGCCTTTGAGCTTCATCTGAGTGCATTGTAATCAGTGTTTGAGGGTCTGACTCCTTGACTTAGTCCTTCCCAGTGCCTGAGACTTACCAGGACTTCATAGGTGTTTGTTGACTGAAGAAGCAAGCTAGAATAGGAATATGTATCTCCTAGCTCCACTTAAGGGCTCTTTCCATGACACTGTCCTTCTGGGTCTCACTACTAGTGTGGATTAGTGATTCCTAATCCAGAAATATTGGTCAGTCTCCAGGAAGAGGGTTGGGTTCTTCCACTTTCACCCTGCCCCCTAATCCTGGATCTCCCACACTTCCCACATCTCCTTACCTAGAAGGGAGCCACCACAGAAGTGTCGATTATTTGGGTATGACAGCATGGCAATCCAGGGGGTGGTGCCTTTCTGGGCTGGGCGTCCATTGAAGATCCTGGCTATCAGGTTCCGGGAGAACTTGGGGACCCCACACACTGCAGCCAAAGGAAGGAGGGACAGATCACACTCTGGGCTTTATCTTACTCTTTGCCAGAGCTACCAGCTCAACACCCTCTGTTTTTATGTATTTGAGCAAGGAGCCTGATGTGGGACTCAATCCCAGGACCCTGGGGACATGAACTGAGATCAAGGCAGACACTTAACTACAGATGCTTAACCGACTGAGCCACCTAAGCATCCCTCATCACCCTCTCTTAGGAACATATGTTATTTTTGTTTTTCTAGAATTCATTGCAGTTTTAAGTAACAATGCCCCAGTTTTCCTCTGGGGTCCGTTCTCCTTCCATTCTTAGTCCATATGTCCCGAGTTGAAATGATCTTACCTCTGACTCTAGAGGTAGGAAGGTGACTGACCTGATGAATTAAATCGTCTCATGCTTTAGGGACGATTGCTCAGAGATGGGACTGTAACTCCAGCTAGCCCAATGAAAGTCTGCCTTGGGAATTTTGCGAACCATATTAAAAAGGAGAAGGCCCTTCCTGTTGAGGTTGTTAGGCTGCTGTCTATAAGCCAAGATTTGCCTATGATGACTTCATTGAGAGTCTTCTGAGAATGATGCTACGAATGGAAAAAAGTGGGTCTAGAAGATGAAGAGTAAAGCAAGAGGGAGCTTGTATCCTGACATTTGCGTTCCTTGATCTAACCATAACTGAAGCCTCGTGATATGGACATTTTAGCTTTGTGAGCCTGTAATTCTCTCTGTCTCTCTCCCTCCCTCCCACTTCCTTCCTGTAAGCTGTTTGCATTGGATTTCTTTCTCATGAATGAAAGGGTCCTGACTAATAAAGAATTTTCATGCTCTACCCACAGGGATCTCTTCCCAAAGAAACCCTTCCTCAGGGCCTTGGGGGTTGAAGACCCATTTAAGAGTCTTCCTGTTTCATATTTTTTCCACTGACTTGGATTTACAGACATAGACACACAACATCTTATGGCTAAACAGCCCTTCGAGACCATCTAGTCCATTCCTCTCATTGCAGAGCTAAGAAAACGGAGGCTCTAAGAAGGGAATTAACTTGCCAAAAGTTACTCTGTGAGTTAGTGGCAAGATTCATTCTAGGTCTTCTGAATTCTGAGCCTTTCCTACCCTGGCCAGCACCACTAACTTTTACCTATGTGACTTCCCAGAGCACTCATTCCCTGAGCCTGATCCAGGTAACCATCTGCCTTCTTTGTAGCTGTCACCAAGCTGCTGATAGGGCTGGGATGCATCTTCAGCATCTCCCAGTAGTTTCTTTCTACATGTCCTTGGCCACTGCCCCAGCTAAGGTCCTGTCCTCATTCCCAGCAGAATCTCAGAATTCACTGGGTGGGAATTCCCCCAAGCGTTCTTTCTCCATCTGTCCCCTCTGTAAACTTTTTTTCTCTTCAAAAGTAATTCTGGACTTCGGATCTCCTCAATTCTACACTACTGGGGACCTGGCTTGGGGGATTCTCACCCCTCTCTGGCATCTTGAATCCCTCCTTTGCTTATGCCTCCAAAATATGGCCAAGTCTTCGTACACTAAAACCATACTTCTGCTTTCCTGGCTTCTCATTTGTTCCATAGTCTCTCCCTCTCCTCCTTCCCATAGCCAAGCTTCTAGAAAGAGGAGTTGACACTCAGTCTCCACATCCTTCCCTCTCCTTTCGAGGTGGATTTGGAAGAAGAAAGTGCCAGGCTGTGCATACTCTTGGGAATAAAGGCATTTAACTGGACATTTAATAGATCCACAATCATAGACGGAGGTAGAATGACTCTGGGTCCATACATGGGACTTCAGCAGTGCTCTTTACATGTGGAGGAAGATACCATTTGAAATTTCCTCTCATGTAGTCCTCATTTCCAGGATTCCCCTTGCCCTCTGTCTCCCTATTATTAAAGGTGGAGCACCCATTGTTTTAGGTGAGGCTGGCTACAACTTTGAGTTTTAAAGGAGCAAAGCAGAAACCAAAGTTGGAAGTGCAAATTTTCATTTGAAGAGTCAGGGATTGTGGTAAAAGATTTGTAGGTTTCAAGGAGCCCAAACCCAGAGGACTAAGCATACCATCATAAGGTTTTTACTCGGAGTCACAGAGAAAGGAAGATGTAAAGATAGTTTCCTGCCTTGGGAGAGAGCTAAACCTAGCAGAAGTCTGGACACGGTGGGGGTCGGGGGGACGAGGGAGGGTGGGAGGAGAAAGAGAGAGAGAGGAAAGACGGAGGAGGAGGGGGAAGAGAAGGAAGAGTGTGAGGAGGGGGGAAGGAAGAAGGGGGGAGGAGAAGAAAGAAGGAGGCAGAGGGGGAGGAGGAGGAGAAGGAGGAGGAAGGGGAAGAGAGGAGAAGTACGGAGAGCCGGAGACTTGAAACACAGAAGAAGGCCTGCTTCCTGAATCCTTTCGGTGTTGACAGTAGAGGCTGGATTCTTGTCCGTTGGAAATGTCCTGCCTGTCCTCTAGAATGTCCTGTGGCATTGGCACGCTCAACTATTTTAACCCTCCACATGCTCCCTTCTTGGCTTCTGAAGCACTTCTCTTCCTGTGTTTCTGACCGCTTTTTGGTCACTTTCTTGAGGTTTCTCTTTTCTCCATGCCTTCCACTCTGGGGTCCCCTTGATCAGACCTTGGCCTGCTCTTCTGCACACTTGCGGTAGTTAATACCAGCCTCCTCCTGTCCCACCCTACTGCCTTTCCTATACCCTGATGGACTTCAGATTCCTATCTCTGACCTGTTATGTCCTCTGAGTGGTTCCTTTCTTGCTATTCCTTCCTTACACCTTCACCTGGGTTGCTCGTGACCTTCTCCCCTCCGACATTCCAGATGCTTGTTAACGCCCACACAGACCACATCTTGGTTGCCTCCATTTCCTTCAGCCCCCATGTTCAGTCAGCCCCGAAGCTGGTAAAACATCACCAGAAGAAGAATACTCGTTGCTTCGAGTTGCTTCGAAGCAACGAGTAATCTTCTTCCTCCACACTATGTCACAGGGTGCTTTCCATGTTACCATGGTACCTCAGTGTTTCAGATAAGCCACAACATAGATATCTAGAAGAAAGGGAAAATCTGAAAGACAGTAGAACCCAAGACAGATAATCCTTAAGACCAGCTACATGTAAAATGTCAAGCACAATTTAGGATTCTTCTAGTTAACAGCGTAAAAAACATGATGTTTTCATTACGATACAAACCCTAAACAAATGCAAACCATGAGTACATCCATGGAGAAGCCTCACTAACAGGTTAGCTGTGCACCTGCCCCCATCCTCAACATCTGCACCATTTCACAAGATTCCTATACATCAAGCCCTACTGAACACACTACTTGGATGTTTTAAACTCCTGCACCCACATCTGCACCAGCTTAGCCTTGGTCTGGTGGGTTTTCACTGTCTCTTTCCAGAGTGCTTTCCACCACTTCCCTGTGATGCCTACCCTCAGGTCTGCCTATTCAGAGTTCCCTGCAGATGAGACCCTGCAATTTCTAATGAGCACTCCAGGTGATTGTGATATACTCCCACTAGGAGACTCACTGGTTACAGGACAGAGCACAAACATAGTATGGCTTTTAAGACTCCTCCCACTCTCCCTGATTCCCCACTGCTCCTGCTCTACTCATGCATGTTTCCCTGCTCGATCTTCATCCACTCTGGCCTTTCTCTCCTGTCTCCTGAATTCTTTGCAGCATCTCTGCAAAGCTCTCTAGATCCCCTTCAGTGATGCTCCCTCACCTTTAAGTGCCTAGAGAGCTGCAATCTCTACTCCTCTTATGACACTTGATGGCTTTCACCCTTGTGAGACTTATATGCATGGAACCCTGTCTTGCATGCTAGTTTGAGCTCTTTGAAGTCAAGGGCTTAAACAGTAGGCACTTGAGTGAAGGCATAGCTTAGAGGGACACATTCCAAAACTGCCCCCATTCCTCATCACCCCTTCTTAGATGATGTCCAGATGACTAAAGTTGTACCTTTTCTGTAATGAGAGGATAGGAGCTTAACGAGGGGCCAGTCTCTCTTCAAAAAGCCAAATAAACAAACATTAACAATCATCAATACAAATGGCTAACAGACACAGGAAAAAATGTTCATCATCATTGGCCATCAGGGAAATTTAAATCAAAACCACATTGAGATACCACCTTATGCCAGTTGGAATGGCCAAAATTAACAAGACAGCAAGACAGGAAACAACAAGTGTTGGAGAGGAGCACTCTCCTCTTACACTGTTGGTGGGAATGCAACTTGGTGCAGCCACTTTGGAAAACAATGTGGAGATTCTTTAAGAAATTAAAAATAGAGCTACTCTATGACCCTGCAATTGCACTACTGGGCATTTACCCCAAAGATACAGATGTAGTAAAAAGAAGGGCCATCTGTACCCCAGTGTTCATAGCAGCAATGGCTACAATCACCAAACTGTGGAAAGAGCTAAGATGCCCTTCAACGGATGAATGAATAAAGAAGATATGGTTCACATATACAGTGGTATATTATACCTCCATCAGAAAGGATGAATACCCAACTTTTGTATCAACATGGATGGGTCTGGAAGAGATTATGCTTACTGAAATAAGTCAAGCAGAGAGAGTCAATTATCATATGGTTTTGCTTATTTGTGGAGCATAAGGAATAACACGGAGGGCACAGGGAGATGGAGAGGAGAAAGGAGTTGGGGAAAATTGGAGGGGGAGACAAACCATGAGAGACTGTGGACTCTGAGAAGCAAACTGAGGTTTTGGAGGGGAGGGGATGGGGGGATGGGTGAGCCTGGTGGTGGGTATTAAGGAGGGCACATATTGCATGGAACATTGGGTGTGGTGCATAAACAATGAATCTTGGAACACTGAAAAAATAAAATTAAATTAAAAAAACAAACAATCATCAAATCCCAGAATGAAGGCTGTTGGTTATCCACAGAGAGTTTATTTCCACTTCAGACCCTGACAGGAGAAACAGAGTGCAGAGAAGCTTGTGATATAAAATATACAAAATATAGCACCCTCTACATGTACTGTTCACAGACATAGGAGTGTGCTTTCATGAGCCAATTGGAAAAATGGACACTTCACAATTGTTCTCTTGGAATCCCTCTTAGGACTTCTCTGGCTGTCTCTCTCTGACGGAGAATACCCAGAAGAGCAAATTCTGGAGAGGAGGAACACAATCGACCTTGTGAGGCTCAGAGGAGAGGCTGCTGGCAATCAGAAGCCTGAAAGCTAGAGTTAGAAGGACCCTGAGGGGCATCTGATGTCTTCGTTTTACAGATGGGGAAACTGATTTGTGAGAGGTTAGACAGCCAGTTAGGGGCAGAGCTGAGGCTAGAACCCAGCACTCTTGGCTGTCCTTTCATGGGCAAGTCTCGTCTTCCCTTGTCTGGCTCCTGGAAACCCAAGGAGTGGATCTTTCTGAACGTCCATGCCAGGTGGGTTCTTTGAAGAGCTCAGACTGCAGGCACACTGGGCAGTCTGGTGGGATCAGGTTACTCCTAATGTTCTGAGCTCACTCTTTGTACCATTTTCCTGCCCAGAAGCGGGGCATGGTGTTTGTCTTCTCTTTATCTAGACAATCCAGTTGAGTCTCTGTGCCTGGGGCTGGGGCTCTGGTGGCCTTTTCAGATGATACACTTCAGAGCTGGAAGTTTGATTCATGCTTGTCTGGAGTGGCAGGTGTAGACACCTGTGTTGTTAGCTGGTATTGGAGAGTGACATATGAGTCTAAATGATGTGTTCAGAATTGGCGATAGGAAGTTATCAGAGATGGGGAACCTCCCACTGATAGTCTCTTGCCTCTAGTCACCACAAACTTTTCCAGCTTTCTCTTTGTCCTTTAATAGAGAGATTTCCTTTAATAGAGAACACAGGGATAAGGCTTGGACTACAAGAAACTTTGGGGAGAAAAATCCAAGAAACAAAAGTACTCCAAGACATCACACTAGGAGACAGGGGCTTGGAGGTCTTATCCCTATCTCCTGAAGCCCTAGCGCTTTTCCCCTAGAAGGGACTAGACTTGTCTGTACTGAGGGCCGATCTAGGAAAATATATGGACTCAGCATTCAACTCAACATAAGGTAAGATTTTCTAATAGTCAAGTCTGAGCTCAGGCACACCAACAGTGGGACTGGAATGTTTGGTAGGTGAGTAGGAGTGTAGAAGACCACTGGATCAAGCCCTCCTGGAGAGGAGTGCTGGGATTGGCCAGAGGGCTAGCTCCCTCATTGTGCTTCAGGGAGAGTGAGGCCTACGAGGGGAAGGAGCTTGTTCAGGGCCATGGATCCAGGGGTTTTGTGTGAAGCCTTTTCAGAGCCCCAGGGGCTGTCTTGGGAGGATGGGGACAGCGTGTTCCATTCCATTTGGTCTGCCAAGTAACTTGGAGTGTGCCATCGAAAGTGCGTGTACAGCCTCACTTGGGCTGGGTGCAGGCAGGCAGGCAGGCCCTGAGGATGTCAGTCAGCTCACCGTTCCACCTGTAGCTCCCCCAGACCTTGTGGGGAGCCCATCTTCTCCCACACCCAGTCCACATAGTTGGAGACCTTTGTGTAGACCCCATAGACCTGCTTGCTGCCACATTCTTCGGGGCCCCCCCAGGACACCAGGCCTTGGGCTACCCAGCGCTGGCTCAAGTCATCCAGAATGACAAAGGCCCCACCACTGTCTCCAAGGCACGTGTCCTTGCCACCCTCATAGTAGCCAGCGCAGAACATGTTCTCTGTGACGCTATAGTTCCCCGACCGCGACTCATAGCTGGTTTTGCACTCCGCATATGGCACCACGGGTAACTTGACGTACTGTAGGACATCTGACAAGGTCCGTGTGCCACTGCTGATGATCTCGTCCACTGTCACATTAGGATTGGAGATACCCCAGCCCGCTACCAAGCCCAGCATGTGGGGTTCTGGGCCTTCAGGCTCAGGACTTGGCAGGCAGATGGGCATGACATGGGGTCCCAGGGGCACAGGTTCCTGCAGCTGCACCAGAGCTATGTCGTGGTTGTAGTTCTGGATATTGAAGTCTGGGTGGAGCACCACTTGGGCTGCAGAGCTGTTGACAGCCCCTGATTTGTCCCGCACATCATGCAGGCCCAAGAAGACAGTGACATGCTCCTTGGAGACTGGTATCACTGTGTTGTCCCTTCGCTGGGAGCGCAGCACGTGGGCTGCTGTGAGGATCCAGGACTCAGAGAGCAGGGCCCCACTCCCAAACCATTTGTCGTTTGGCACCCTCGAGGTGTCCTCCACCACTATCAGGGCCTGCCATGGAAAGAGGCCAGGCTCAGCATTCCTGCCCCCGATGATTCTCTTGACCAGGTTTGGCAGAGAGCGGGAGGGCTGACCACACACTGTAAGGAGAAGGAGGGAATGGGGACAAGAGACAGAGACTGGTCAGATCAGCCATGTGCAAAGAGCCACCAGAAGAAATTCACATCTCATCCACTGTAGATTATGCCACAATGGGACCCTATTCTATATCACAGGGCCATGGTGGCCCTGGAGAGCTCTGCACGGGTGTGACCTTTGACCTCAGTCTTTCTAGTTGGCCTGTGTATGGTCTGGCCCTTCTGTAGCCAGTGCCATCTATGGATCAGACAATTGTATGCACGGGCCTCCACCATCCTGAACCATTTCCAGCTAAGTTTGCTTTGGCCTGGATGATCTCATATTCCAGAAGTGGCCCATGCTGTATGGATACTTAGAAAACTTCTGGAAACCATAGGTCATGGGCTTTCAGAGAGAGAAGGAAACTAAAAGGCTGTCTGGCAGGTCACAGCAAACACTGGACTGGGAGCCAAGATACCTAGGGTCTTGACCTGGCTTTTCTTTCTTATGTCCTGTGCAACCTTAGATAAGTAGATTTGTCTATCTGGACTTAAATTTTTGATCTGCTAAATGAGGAAGTTGGTTAGTATGAGCTCTGTGGCTCTTTCAAATTCCAAGTTCCCTCAATTTTTATTTCATGTTCCCTGGTCACCCCATTTTATAGGCGAGTAAAACTCTCCAGATGTTAAACAATTAGTCCAAGGTCACATGGCTATGAAGTTAACAGGGTCATTAGCAGAGGGCTATATCTTGTCCCATTTATATATAGGTCAATGTCTTGTCCTATATCCCAAAGTGCCTCATTACACATAAAAATCATGGCCATGGGCTCTGCAACTTTTTCTTCTTCAGCCTAAAGGACTCAAGCTGTGAATGCGTGCCCAGCGTACCCAGGGTTAGGGAAAGGTGGCATAATCTACGAGCAATGATGCATAGGCCCTACTCTGGGCCTCCCATCATTGCACCCAGGAACCCTGTAGTACCTTCAGGGGAAGAAGAAAGGTCTGATCAAACTTCATTCCACTGAGTTGTACCCCGAGCATGCACATGCACCACCAGCCTCCTGTAGCCAAATGCCTTTGGCCTATGAACCGGGGGTCTTCAGCACCACTCCTCCGCTGGCTAAGAACAAGCTCACATGAGCCTTCCCAGCAGGGTTATTAGGCCCTAGAGGTAAGCCTGGCATGAGTGTGGGCTTCCTCCTCCTTGCAAATGGCCAGGCTACACTCTTTGGTCCTGGATACTTTCAACGATCCTTCAAAGGCCAAGGAACATTTGAATTTTCTTGGGAACTTTGGGATGTCAGGCTTTCAGCAACCTAATGCTTTTCAGATGTTCTTCTTCCTGAAGCCAAAGGCTTCTTCCATGATCCTTAGGCACCCTGTCATTCACACCAGGCCAGATGTGAGCTGACCTTTGCTAACTTTCTGTTGCCTCATCTTTCAGAGTGGAAGGCCAGGCTCTTGGCTACAAGTCGCAGCCTATGAGGTGACATCTCAAGGCAATCTGTGACTGTCCCTACACAATAGCTCATTTAGTGCTGAAAGGCCCTCAACTGGTGAAGGCCAGGACTGTGGCTGAGTCCATGCTTACAACAAAGCCAGCACTGAGCAGTGCCTTTCTCTAGTGTCAGAGCTGCAGAAACTTGGAGAACCACTAATTTACAGATGTAGAAATCGAGATTCAGAGAAGGCAAGTGACATACTCAAAGTCATTAGTGACAGAGCCAGAAGAAGAGCCCGTTTCTTGTAACTCTTGAATCATTTTCTCCACTAAAGTCTGTTTTTCTTCTTGATATGCTTTTGTACTTTCAAGAGGTTGAATGATGCAACAAGCCTTGTGAAAACTCACTGAAATGAGGCCATTATTTTTGCTGCTACCATTCTCCATCCAGTCTTTTCTGGAATAAAGGAATCTTCTTGAGAAACTAGAGCTGGGCTCTAGAGCCCTGGAGGTAATGAGGGAGGGCCCTTAAAACAAAACTGTGGTATTTTAGAATTCTGGGTCCATGAGGATATCATAAAACACAATCAGAGTCAAGAATGGCTCAGCATTACTTGTGTTGATATCAAAGTCTTGGCTTCACCTTCCAGCTCTGCCCCTAACTCTGTGGGTAGCCTTGGACAAGTCATTGCCCCTCACTGATCCTCAGTTTTCTCATGTGTCAAATGAAGAACAAATACTATTTGCTTAATATGATTCCTTGGAAAAGTGGATATAAAGATGCTAGATAAAATGGCTTTTTCCTTTCTGGCTTGTTTCTGGGTTCAATGTTGATGTTTTAAGAGAGAAGAATTTAGAAATCTCTGGCATGGTCCCATGGTGAACCGTGGTTCTTCCCAACACCACATATTAAAAGAATTTCATGACTCCCTGTCTCTAAGATGTTTTATATAAATATAGAGGATGATGATCATTAAGGATCATAGAATGTCATGGATCACCTTATCCTGCTCCCTCACTTCTGAGATATGGAATCCTAGCCTCAGAGAGGTGAGATTACTTACCAAAGATCACAGTAAGAAAATGACAGCACCAGGATTAGGACCCAAGCCCCTGACTCCCAGCTCAATGACTCTTCCCCTTCAAGAGGTTGCAGCATGGCTGCCCGGGATGGAATCTGCCTGAAGCGCTTTTTCCTTCGGCCCACATGATATTTTAGCAAAACAGGAATTAGATTTTTCCTATTTGCCAGAACTCCACTATTCCCCATCCTCTCTGAGTGTTCAACTGTGTCCTTGGGTGTGCTCCGGGCTAAGCCTAAGTGAGATGATGGGGATCAGCACAGAATGGGTATGTTGACCTTTCCTCCACTCCACCTCCTCCAAGTTCTTTCTTCATCATAAAGCGCTCCCAAATGAAGTCTTCCTAACTAGTTCTCACCCCTCCACTCCCAGACTACCACATGGAATGAATTCTTCCTTCTCTAGAATCTCATAGCAACTGCGATGGCCAACATGGAATGCTAACATTTTCTTTGGTTCTTAAGTATAATGATAGACAACTCCATAGTCTTTACATTTTAACATCTAAATCTGATATCTAGAAGCTTCCTGAGTGGATATTGAGAGTTACTAAAATGCACCTGGTTTTCCCAATGCTCTTATTCATAAAATACAAATGTCAGCCAACATTTAACTATACTGTGAAGCTCCTGCTGTTCGGCAAACATGCAGATGGGATTAGCATCGATCCCCAGTGCTGTCCTGAACAGTTGTGTCTTTCGATTGGTTCCATTTGATTAATTAAATCAATTCTGCTATTCTTGCTTATATTACAAGTATAAAGTTCTGTGCCATGACTGTTATTTATTTATTTTTTGGGTGCAGATTATTTGTTTCACCCTACAGTGTGCATTTGAGGCTATAATTTTCTAGTAAGTTGATTTGAATATAAGTGTGCACTATGATTGCAATGCAAATCACCCATACTTTTAATGCTAAAGCAAATATCTACAAAATGTCCCCCAAATCTCTATGCATGGTGATACTTTCTATTATCAGAAAAATTTTTTTTCATTTTAAAGTGGGGTCAGTGGGTGAACCATGAGGTCATAGCAGTCAGTAAGACTTGAACAGGTTGCTCTTTGGAAGAACTTCTTTCTCTGTCCTATAATTATTTGTCTTATGTTGCTAATCTCCTCTACAGCACAGTTAGTGCTTGAGGACAGGGTGCCCACTTCCCTGATTTCCCTGGTGCACAGGAGGTGCACACACAAACCTTTGCAGGGAAAACCTGGTGGGAAGAGAGCAGAACTACAGAGAAAAGAGACCAAAGGCTTTTGATGTAATAGCACAGGCTGAATATAGAAGCTGGTTGGTTTGCAAAGGTGTGAGGTTGGGCTTCTCTATCTTTGGCTTTCTGAAGTATCTTTTAACAGAAAAACAAAGCATCATGGTCCCCATCCCCACCCCATCGACAGCCAGAGCACTGTGGATGGGAGGCCTGGAGAGAGAGGACTTGAGACTCAGATACCTGGCAGGCATGTGGGCTGGCTTCTCCCCAGTACTTCATTCATCCAGACTCCTTGGGCAGAACAGGTGTATATACCTGGGAGAGTGAAAAAAGGCAAGAGAAGAGGGAGAAAGGGTTGATTTGTAGTACATGGAAAATAGATCTGGGTTCTTAATTCTTCTATGGTGGACAATTGTAAAGACGTACAATTGTAAGAGACCAAATGGTCTCTCTGAAGCCATTCTCTTTAAGCCAGTCCTCCCTGCAACCTCAAGGATCTTTCTAAAATGGGAATCTATGCTTTCCCTTCTGCTCAGAATCACCAACGGCTCCCCATTGCCCTCAAAAACAAACAGCACACTCTTCAGCAGTGAGGCTGAAGCTCTACACAGTGGGATGCCTGACTGTTGGCACCCCCTCACCCCTCCCACATCCACCTGGCCCTACCCCCTAGCGGGCACTTCCTCCCCCTAAGGTACCTGCCACCTCCTCCGCAACACCCCCCCCCCCCCGCCCTGCCCCAGTTCTCTGTGGCTTACTTGCCTTTCCTTCTTTCCCCACTTAATAATCTCTTTAAGAAACCACACTGGTGTCCACCATCTTGTCTGAGTCTTACATTAGCTCTGTGAATTATACTGCTGTTCCCCTTTTGGAAAGTGAGGACTTGGAAGCTTAGAGAAATTGGAAGAATTTTCTTAGCACCAGTCTGTGGCAGAGGCAGAACTGCAGGTCTTTGCCATCTCCCTGAGGGTTCCTTCTTTGTCAGGGGCTCTGGGTGTGCATGTGAGGGTGCTGGGGTGCCCTGTGCCCTAATCCCTGGGACACCAGCCTATGGCAGAGAGAGGTGAGACATGCCCTCAAATGTTTCTCCTCCCAATTCTCCCCAGCCTGTGGTCTGGTGCTGCAGCCCCCAGTCTAGCCCTGAGACCCCAGTGGTGAAAGGCGGAAGGGGGCTGGTTTAGCATGGAAGGCTCACCTGTGATATTGTGGAGCATCTGATAGTAGGGCTGCTGGCAGGAGTATTGGATCTCAGATTTATATGTGGTAAGGTTGTTCCTGGTGGAGAAGGTAATCAGCCCATGTTTCAGCTCTGCTGGGGCTCCACAGTCTGCAACTGAGAGAAGAGAGTGACACCCCTCAATTAGCCTTTGCTCTTCTTGAGGTCATATGGTGCGGCTGACTTATATAGACGTGCAAGTTGTGCACTGCACACAGGTGTGGAGAGCAATGTTATAGTCTATGAGAATGGTGCAGGGCCTGTGCAACCATGGGTGGCACTGCTTTTGGGGGTCTCTCCCATCCACTGTGGCAATACCGTGTGACCAACTCACCTGGCCTGGTGTCAGCTCCAGGGCAGGGGCAGGACTACTGGGATCTAAGCAGGGCCCAGACTTTCTCCCCCATAGCCCTTTTCCTGACTTTTAGTTCTATTGTGCAATCCTCTTGGTCTCTCCTGCCCAAATACGAAGACTCCCGCTCGGAGGGAAAAACCTCTGGCTGACATAAACAGAAGCAGCTTCGGTTCTTCCTGATGACCATGTGCTGAGTAAGAGCTGTTAACGTGCTCACATTGGTGCTTGGCATACAAAACCCAAAATCAAACAGAAAGAAAGTAGCTCCTGCATGAGTACACGGCCCCACCCTGCCGGCTCTCCGTAGGCATCTTGCTTGGTCACAGAAGGCAGGAGGGTGGGTTGTGGAGTAAACTCAGTTTTCATCCTTCACCTGCTTATGTTGTCCAATTGCTGGGGGCTGGATGTTGGATCTGGCTGTAGGACCCTGCTCCTCAGAGGTGGTCTCAGGGGCATCGCCTGCCCAGAGCCTGGCATGAGTCTCCCAGAAGTCAAGTCACAGGCTGAGGCCCCAATTTGTCAGGGCCCCCTCAAAGCCTTCTTTTAGTGGGGGGTTCTCATTTCTAAGGAAATCTTCAGTCTAATAGCCTATGCCAGAGTTGAAGAGTCACAGAAGAATCATAGAACTTTGTAGCTGCTAAGGGACCCCAAGGCAGACAATCCAGAGTATCATCTTGACTTTGCAGATGAGCCCAGAGAGGAGACTCGACTGGCCTATGGTCATACAGTGAGTGTGACAAACAGAAAACTAGACCTGACTTTAAACCCAGTGTTCTCTTAAGAAAACCAACTGACAGTTCTTAAGGATCTGTGTTGTACTTAAAATGGCTTAAAATCAATATTAATGGGGAAATGATGGACATTAGCTATTAACCTCCTGGTAATTTCAGAGGGCAGCATTAAAAAAAAAAATTTCCAGTTTCCCTCCTTGGGAAACAGAGAGGGCAATTTTCCCTTAAGATGCTACCCAGAAATTGTAGTTTTAAAGTTTAGAACTCTAAATTTAACATTTTGACTGAACAAAGAGTTACCTGATCTAAAGCCCTCCACTCTGGCGGAGAGGGGTGAAGGCTGAGAGTAAAAGCAGGTGTCTCCTATCCACCAGGAAGGCAAAAGCCAAGAGAACTGGCTAATGTTTTGTCTTGACCTCTAATCCCCTTGGACAAATTGTTCCCTTTCATTTTGATCACCCAGAAGTGGAGATACTCTTCCACTCTGTGTGAGTGAGAGTCAGCACTGGGATCACAAGAGGCAGTAATATATATATATTATTTAAAACCACAACACAGTTTTAAATGTATTTTCCTGCTGAGTCTCAAAGCGATTGATTTTTCTTCTTCTTCTTCTTCTTCTTCTTCTTCTTTTTTTAAGGAAATGCCAATGAGTGGTGCCTGGATCTTGGTATTACTCTTGTCTCTCTTAACTTTGTTCTAGCAGCTCATTTTGCCTAAAGTATTCTCTGGACCTAATACCTAGTTCCAGAGGGAGCAGTTGAAGTGTTGGCCTTGGACACGGCTAGCTGGTCAGGCTACTGAGAGCCTGTTACTTGGTTGGCAAGGGAGAGATTTCCTGAATACAGGGCCTGCTTTCCTATCACTTCAGAGAAGTAACTTCGCTGGCCCTTTAGCGAGATAGAGGTGAGATGCAGTATAAGATAGAGGGTTGCTTCAGCTTGGGTGTGGTGAGTGGGGTGGTATGCCTTTACCCCCAAGTCTACCATGGCAGATGAACGGCCACGTCTCTCTGGGACCTAGAGACGACTTCCTTTTCCTCAGGGCCTTGAGCCCGGCACAGTCAAAGATGTTAAACCAGAACCCGCTTCCTCAGCTGGTCTTGCTTCTTTACCTTAGGAAGGGTCTCATCCTCTCTCTAACACTCCCTCTGGCCACTTCCACACCCCGGAATCACAAGGCCCTTCCCTTGTCCCTCCCCTTGGCCTCCCTTGCTCATCATCCTCTGGGATGGGACGCACCAGTCCACATTCTGTCTCTGCCGTCCTCTCTGGCTGCCGTTTATTTTCCTTCAGACACATCTTTCTTGAGCCACTGTCCTGAGTGTGTTCTGCCACAATCTGGGACTTCCTGGAGAATGACACACCATGGGCTCCCCTGGCCCTCCGGCCTCGGGGTGGCCCCCTACCCCAGCGCCTCTTGGTCCCCACCCTCGGTGCCCCTGGGTTCCAGCATCACAGGACCCCTAACTGTGCTACTCTCTCGCCTGCTTTCCCTACACGGGAACCCCTGGGGTCCATGCTCTGGCCTCCTTGAGGCCTTGATCAAACACTGCTTCTTCTTGAAAGTCTTTTCTTAGTCTTCTAATTGGTTAGGGCTGCCTCCTTGTTTCTCCTTACAGAGGTTCATCTCTCCGGTGCATTTTATCTTATGCTACTCAGGATTGCCATTATGGCGGCCCATATAAAATCTTCTGCCTCTATTAGGATTCCCTCTGTCTCACTGAGTACAGTATCTGTCACACTTTGGGGGCTTACACATACAGATTGGGCTGATGTTCATCTCTGTTGCCCACCTCCCCTCTGCTCTCAGGGGCATCCCTTTCCTAGGCTGACACCACAAACTAGGTACCTGCCCTTGTCCACCCTTGCAGGGCTCTGCCTGCGTCAAGAACCCATTTAATCAGCACACAGACTGAGCAGTCCCAGCGTAAAGCACGGCTTCTCTGATGCGTCTGTTCTGGTTTTGTTCAGGCTGAAGCAGAGATTCCCGCCACCACCACAGAGCCCTTTATCATGTGACCAGTGATGTCCCATGGCTTGGAGGGTGAGGACTGTGGCTTTTGAGGGTGATACCTATCTTTTGAAACCTTTAATCAGGGAGTTTTCAGAAATGCGAGATTTGTAAGCTCCAGCCCAGAGGACAGAACTTCAGATAATGCACTTTCACGCCTGTGTTAGGTCCACATGGAATAGAAACTTTCGTGGATGAGGCTTTGTCTAGATTTCCTGCGAAACCTACGCTCTAGGACTTAGTGTTAGTTTCACCTACTCATGGTTGTTAGAAAGGAGCAACAGATAAAAACAGTAAAGTCATCAAGTCACAGGTCTTCTGGCCCATTTCAGCTTCAAGTGTGGAGTGGATTAGGAACCAGGGCCCACTTTGACCTGGTCAGCTAAGGACCACGTAGTTATATATGAAATCTTGCGTCTCTAGGACCAAAGTCATCTGTCCTTTGAAAAGAGTACGGTTCACTTGGAGGTGCTTAAAAAAACAAAAATTCCTCCCTGTCCTTTCATTATTTTCCAGCGTACTGACTGAAGGACGGGTGAGCCCTCCAGGGGGAAAACTGTTCTTTACACAGCAGTTTCAACTGCTCAACTGTGTTGTCTTGTTCAGCATCCACACTAATCCGCACAGGAATTGGAAATGGAGTGTTGGTGGGGTGGGGAGGGGTGCAGGAGCTCTGGGGCCCCAGGGTCTCGTGAGTGGTCCATTCCTGGACGTCTGCACTCTGTGGGGTCCCGTCCTTCACTCTGTCTCTTGCTCTGACCCGAGTTCGTTCTCCTCATCCATTTCGGTTTCTGCCACCGGGGTGAAGATCAAAGAAGGGTCAGGAGGTGCAGGCAAAGGAAGCAGAAAGAGGAAGAGAGAGAGAAAGAAGAGAAAGAGAAAAATTAGCAAGCAAAGCAAGAAACAGTTCATGCAGGAAATACAGAAATCGCCCCACGAGGCTGATTAAGAATGCAGTTGAGGTACAGCTGGTGTGGGTGAGGGTTTGGGATTGTGGAATTTGTACCACTCTGAGAATTTACATAGTCATAAGTCCTGGCTCATAAAAATTACAGCATTCTGCCCCTGGAACGAGCTTTGTATTCATCTGGTCCAAGCCTTCATCTGGCGTACGACATTAAGGGTGGAGTGGAACTTGCCTTGGGTCAACATGACAAGCTGGAGGCAGGGTCCGGACAACCACCCATAATTCCCACTTCCTGTCCCAAGTGACTTCACTACACATGCACACTTCTTGTCTGTTCCCCACCTCTTTTCCCATAATCCTTCAGGGCTTGAAATTTCTCAGTCTTGCTCATCCTTATACCTCCCTTAGGACCTAGCATGTGCCTGGGGCAGAGAGATGCTTAGTAGGAACCTGCTCAGTGAATGAGCAGAGATGCCAGGAATGTCTGAATGGGGATTCTAAGAATCCTAATCCAGGCTATCCTGGAAGAACCAGGTCATATTCAGGAGAAAAAAAAAATTCTTCTTTTCTCTAGTACAAAATGACAGGCATTCTTTAGTATACTAACATAAGTCACATGAGACGGTACCATCAAATACAGTAGTGTGTTACTCTTACCAGAACTTCCATTATAATTAAAAAAGCATGCATGCATTATTAGGGGAAAATTATTATTCAAGTTTTCTGCCTTCCAAAAGCATGAATGAGAGAAAAGCCTCTGCCAAATGAGGAGGTTTGTTTGGTGTGGAGTGGTGGTGGCGGGGGTGGGGGGGGGAAAGACATTTTTATGGGGCTTTCATTTATTCCCAGTTGGTCCCACAGGTATGATATGTACATTAACTCAACTGGTCCTTTGAATAATCAAGAATGCAGGAAACTGAGGCCAAAAGTCTGAGTGCATGGCTTGGGAACATTCAACGGGTTGAGTCTGGATTTGATCTAGAACATCCTGACTTTAAACCTACCCTACCCTCTACACACCACATTCTCTTTTCCTTCCTCCTTCAGAATGCCCCCTTGCTTTGCCCTGCCCAGTGCTTCCCACAGAACTCAGTCCTAGCACTACACGCGAGCCACGTGTTGGACGAGGTGGGGAATGTGTCTCCTGGCATTTGAGTTCCTCAGATTCTGAACCTTGTCTTTTCTATCTGAGTTCTCTAGAGGCACCCAGAAAATGATTGTTGAAGGCATAAGATGCCCCCCTTTCCCTCATTGCGCTCTGACTCCAGCCACATCATCTTGTTAAAAAAAATTTAAAGGCAAATATTCTCAAACATTCTGCCTAGGATTTGCCTCAAGAGAATTCACCCTGACAGTGTCCCTCCATGAGTGGATCTGCCTGCCTAGGGAATTTGAGCCTTTCAGAAGAAGGGACAAAGACACCACAGTTTATATGCAGTCATGAAATGCAGCCGGGCGGGACCAACCCTAACACTTGACTTCTTCCCTGTCTGGCCTAAAGCCAATCCTCCCCTTTGTCCTTCTCTTCCTCCCCTTCCCATAACCACACCTCCCTTCCTTAGTCCTGCTGCAATGAGTTTTCTAGAACTGTGGTCTTTACAAGTCTCGAACTAGAACTACCTGGATAAGGGGACAGCGTGACAGCTGGTATATTTTTACAATGCTCACTAAGTGAGCAGTATTTGAGAAATGCCCCCAATATGTTCTAGAGTATTAAGGCTAGTTCAACTTTTTATTTTAATTTGAGGTGAAGGATCTTGTCCATGGTTGCAAGGTGGGTGAGGAGCAGAGGCACTGCAAGAACTCTGCATCTCAAGAGCCAATACAGAGCTGTGTCCCCTGCTTTACACAGACCCTTTGCACTAACCTCACAGCCTTTCCTGACAGGCCCTAAATCATGAGCTGTTCCAGAAACCTTAGTGGGTATGGCTGATGGCCACACGGAGACTGGCAAGGTCATTGAGCTCTGGGCACTGGTTCTGAAATAGTTTCCTTAATTAGCAATGGCCAGAGCTCTTTTCAAACCTGGGGACAAGCTACTCCTTTAGCAAGTTTGGCAACCTGTCTGTAGGCAGAGGTGAAATTAGTATTTAGGAAGTAAACTGGGACCAACAAGAAGGTTCCTTCGGAATCTTGGTATCTTATTGCCCAGAGAAACAATAGCCTTTTGGTCTAGCCCTTATGTGTTTGCTGAATTCCTGCCCCCAACCTTCTTTGAGAGCACCTGTTAAGTTTTCACCTTTGTGTGGTCTCTGGTTAGAACCCACCAGTGCTGGGGAGCTCATTGTCTTTATCACAGACCAATTTTGTTTTCTTACTTTTACAGGTTGGGATCCTGTTACTCCATGTCCCATCCTTCAGACACTCGATCTGGAATGTATCCATCTCCACATTATCCTAGGAAAAAACATGAAGAAGTTGTGGCATTCGAAGGAGGTTGTTTCCCAGTATAACCAGCTCAAATTCCAAAGCCAGTTGTCCTTGACCGAGATTTTCTAACCACGGTCCTCCAGGGGCAAGGTCGATGATAGGAAATAGAGGTTGCTGAATTCATGGTTCCTGTTCCTACTCTGGAGAGGGGCAAGGACTGTGTGGAAGAAAGGGCTTGGACAACTGTCTGAAAGGGGAACACTGTACCTCTGACTCCTGTTCTAGAGCCGTGGCTCTCAAACATAGTAGACATCACTATCTTTTGCACAGACCACTGCCCTCCCGGCGCGCCCCGCCCCCCCACCCAGCCCCGAGTTTCTGATTCAGTGGACCTGGCTTGGAGAGCATGGCTTGGATTTCTAATAAGTGATGTGATGCTGTGGTGGGGACCCTACGTGGAGACGCATTCCCTGAGAACCCTCCTCTAGCTTGGCTCATACCAGTCTCACCTGGGTAACATAACAAAAAACCAATCACCGACCCTTACCCAGGGATTCTGCTTTAATTCACCTCAAGTGAGGGGCCTGTGAGGTCATTTCATATTATTTTTAAATCAGCCAGGTGATTCCTAGGAGAGTGAGCACCATCTGTCTGCCATCTCTAAAAGCTCTCCTTCCTGTCCCAGTCTCCCCCAGTAGGCCTGATTGATGAACTTTGTTAATGTTGTCTGTCCTGATTGTAGGGATGAATGAATCTTGATTTGTTTTTGATATTCAAATCAGCCCAAGCTCTGATAGAAGACTTCTGTGCCATTTCCAAAGGTGAAAATCTGGGATGCATGCTTTGGATTTTCAAAGGACTGGAATTTCTGGAACACGTTGGAGGTTTATGGGGAAGTTAGGGAATCCTATGGTGGGACCATGACAAGCTCTGGAAGCCCATCGGCCTTGGGACGCCCTGGAGCATTTCTCTGGCCCGGTGGCTCTTCCTCCCCCAGCAGGACCCTGTACCTTCAGCATTTTGTAGCCTGTGTCACAGCTGATGAGCACCTGGTCTTTGAAGGAATACGTGGTTTGTAGGGGCTCAATTTTCCCGTGGACAGGAGGCTGTGGCTCTGGGCACTCATTCCCTGGTGAGAGCAATGAAAGGACAGTGGGTGAGAAAACAAGGAAAAGTCTGCAACAGGCAGCTCGTCCCTGGGGTGCAAGGTGTGGTGCAGGGGAAACCCACAGAACTGGGTGCGGTGGGCCTGCACCTTCTAGGCCCTGAAGAGTTATTCTGGAAGCTTGAGCAGCTGACTTTCCAACTTGGACCTCTAGTTCCTCATCTGTAAAACGAGGTGGTTGGCCAAATGATTTCATCACGACTCAGGGTTGGGCAGGATATTAGGTGTCATTGCGGGCAATCCTTGTCTGAGGCTGCCTTTACAACATCTTCCATAGTAGGCACCAAACATCTTTTTGTATTCCTACAGTGACAGGGAACTCAATACCTAGCAAACCTTTACCTTTCTTACTAGACTCCTCTGATCAAAGGAACAGTATTTTTCTATTCAATTAAAATCTGTCTCCTTGTAATTTGCTCTCACAGGGCAGAATTTGTCCTCTTGGGCTGCTCAGGATGACTCTAATTGCTTTTTCTCCCCAAGACCATTCTTCAGAGTGTTAGAGAGACTGTGACCACATGCCTCTGAGCTTTCCCTTCCAAAGGCTACATTGGACTGGATTCCCAGGCCCGAGTTTACCCCTGACAATTTTTCCTGGACAAACTCTCCCTAGAATTGGACACCAATGTGATAATGCAGGAAAGACCAGGATATCAGATCTATGAGCTGGATTAGCCACACCCAGCACCCTCTTCTTCCTCGGCTTACTGCAGACTGCTGGGGTAAATGACTCTCCCAGAGTTTGGGCCAGGACAGGCTGCCTTGGAGTACTGGGGAATGACGCCTGTGGGTGCTATCAGTCTGTGGCCACAGGAGTCAAACCGCCATGATGAAACAGTACGAACTTTGGGCCCACACTGAAATCCCTGCCCCAGCCTTGGAGAGAGCTGAACTGGGAGGGCTCTTTCCAGGCCCAATGAATCCGTGTGAAAGAGAAGAGTTTAGGAAATAGGTGGGGTTTTGTTTGTTTGTTGTTTTTTTTTAAATCTGCTCATGTGATTCTGAAGTGTAGTAGGTTTGAAAGCTATGTCTAGTCTAAACCCACCATTATTGCTTCTCTTGCCCCCATTATATGGATGGGAAACTGAGTCAGGAGGGAGAATGTGCCTGGCTCCACACTCCTCTGTAGCAGAGCTGGGGGTCCTGCCACGACCCCAGGGGAGTCCCAAGCCTGTACCCCTCATCTCTCAGCCACTGCCCCATGAGGGCTGAGCACAGTGAGCAAGCATGACCCACAGAGAGAGAGGCCATGTTACCTGTTGCCCTGTATGAGAGCCTCCAGCCCCGGTTCTCCCCTGAGTTGTCGCTGCGGAACAGGATCTGGACGCTGTGGCTCTGGGTATTGATGGGTTCTGGGGCTCTCTCTCCACAGAAGGGCCCAAAAACATTTGGACCAGCTTTAATCTATGAGGAGCAAGATGGAGAAAAAGGGTTACATTTGATCAGTGGTAGCAGCTGCTGGGACCATCTCTGTACTGCACCCCGGTTTTCTGGAAGCCTCCATAGGAACCCCTAGTGTGTTTTTATTGGGCATCACCATTCACCAAAGAGTTCCATCTCCACTCTCTCATTTACAGATTACAACAATCTTGGTAGTGGATGAGGCAGGCTAATAACTCTCTTCTCAGAGATGAACATTCCAGGCTCAGAATGGGACAGAGCCCTGTCCAGGGCCTCTGCTCTCACAGAATCTGCAGTCTAGTCAAGGATGGCAGGGATGGGGGAGTGGGACTAACAATAAATGACAAGCAAAATAATTATATGCGGTGGCACAAATTATAAAAAAAAATCAGGATGATATATACATATAATATAAATATATCCTATATATTTATAATTTATGTGGTAAAATCTGTGTAACCTAATTTATTATTTATATATTAGATTAAACTTTACTTATTTTTGTAATAAAACTTCAAATAGGTGGTCACAGATGGCTTCTTTGGTTGGATTTAAGACCTAAGGAAGAGGGGAAAATACTTTCCAGGCAGAGAAAACAGCATATGTAAAGGTTAAAATCAAAGGTGGGAAAGGGCCCAGCAAGTATTAAGAACAGAAAGGAAGCCAAAGTGGCTGAAGCAGAGGGAGTACCATAGCATGAAGTAGGAAAGGCAGGCGAACACCACATGGTGTTGAGGAATTTACATTCACTTCCAAGAACAACCCTGATTTAATCTGGCTTTTATAAAGCTCAGCCTCGATGCCGTGGAGAGCAGACAATGTAGGGCAAGGGTGGAAGCAAGAAAACCAGCTGGAAGCTTTGCAAGAGAGATGATGGGGTTTGGCCTGGGATGCAGTCAGTGGGGAATGGAGAGAAGGAAGTAGGCACTATTAGCTGATCTGGATTTTCGGACTCCCAGGACCAGGTCCTTCCTGTGTCTCTAACTCTTTTTCTTTCCATCTCCAAGAATCAGGACTCCCAAGCCCTCATCTGGTGACTTCTACAATCCTGGGTGATATCTCTATCTTATCACCCTTATTGTGGATGGGGGAAAAAGTGAAGCCCCATGAAATTAAGTGCCTGGAGAAGGCTCACAGCATAGCTCCTGAGCTACTGCGTGTGGTAGGCAAAATTCTAAGATGGTCCCTGTGACCTTCACTTCTGGTATTACTTCATGATGATATCATATAACTTGGCAAAAGGGATTTTACAGGTGGCCAAGAAGTTAGCATTCAATCAGGGAAGAACCCTAGGCTGGATCCGATTAAGCTGGTAGATGGTATTTTATATAATGACCTCTTGGGAAGCAAGCAGCTTGATCCCCTATCCTGGGAGAAAATAAAGGGCCAAGAATATCAATTTTCCCAATTCAACCAAGATTTCCCAGCATCTCCAGGGTGAGCATCCATTATAGGCTTACCTTGATGTAGTCATAGGGGCAGGACACCTCAGGATGATCCTCAATGTCGAAAATGTCCTCAAACTGCAGGCTGACCATGAAACCCTCCTCTAGCTCTATCGTGTAGAAGCATTCCGAGCTCTTAGGATAAGGGTTGGGGAAGTCAGGGCTGGTGATCACGCCGGTCCTCTGGGTAAAGAGGTTGTCACTGCACTCCACTGTGGGAATAAACCAGAGCAAAATGGCACACCAAAACTAAGGCCACAGAAACCCCTTTCTTATCTGTTACTATATTTTTCCCACTGGTCCTGAGAGGCAATCAGGGAAGGCATCACTATCCCTATTTTACTGATGGGTAGAATTAATTTATCCAAGATCACACATCTAGTAATTTTCAGAGTTAAGACTCAAAGGCAGTAAGTGTGAAAGCCTTCTCATCAGATTCTCTGGTATTGGTGAGGGGAAAGGATCGGTCTGAGATGGAAAGGTTTTGAGACAGAGTGGGAGGGGGAATCAACTGGACCTCTTTTTCTTGTTCTCCCCTCAGCCCAGAACTCCATTCTCTGTTCAAAGTCTTCCTGATCCCTCATCCAACACAGGACCCTCACACATACTCTCACTCTTTGGCGTCTAACCTTGCTGTTTTTCCTCTTGCTGCTGACTACTACCTGACATTATGCAGTATATTTGCTGGTGTATTTTCTTGCCCCCACTAAATTATAAGTTCCCTGAGCTCAGGGATTCTGCTTTGTTCCCCACTGTAGCTGCAACAAAGGACCCAGTGTCCTGGGGTCATGGCCATAGCTTAGCCCTGCAAAGGCCCTTTATTGGCCACCAAAACTTTCTCCTTGGGCTGACCCATCTTAAATCTGGGATGTCAATCCTTTCTAAGCCCCTAATTATTGTGCTCGTTTGCAAGTGAGAAAACTGGCTCAGAGAAGGGGCACGCTTAACCGGAAGTCCTATAGCTTTGAGCTGCAGAGCATGGTTAAGAGAATCTTGAATCCTCTTGAATCCTCATCTCTTTTCATTTCCTACCCCAAGCACTCTCTGGGGGGTGACATCGCCCCCATGGGGGCTAAAATTGTTTGGGGGTTTTTTTTGGAGTGATTACTCTTTTTATTCATAATACACAGTTGGACAGAGTACATAAACACATATATAGTATTACCTGTGGTATTAAGATTTCACAGCTAGTGGAAATTAGGAAGATAATGTTTAAAAAGTCTCCTGGAGGCAGAGGAGAAACTGAAAACAAAGATTGAGAAGCTCTACTCATTCTCAGCCCTCACTGTACTTAGCATGTAGTAGATACTCAGTAAACACCTCCAGAATGAAAAGCAGAGAAAATAGAACCCTCTTGAAGAAACCTCCTGTATGTGCCTGCTTTATTATGATGAGTCACATGGGTTTTGTTTTGTTTTGTTTTCCCCTAGAAGCAAGGGAATCTTTTGAAGGAGGAAGGAAAGGAAGTCTTGCTTCCCGTTTTGCTCTCCTCCAATGATCCCCCACGTGGTTTCCATGAGACTCTCCTAAAACACAAATCCTTACCCTGTAACCATCCATACTAATCTGCTGTCAATGCCTCAGACTCTGAATTTTTGCAGAAGCTCTTCTCTCTGCCTGAAGCACCCTCCTTTTTCGTTGTCTTTATTCTCTGCCAAGGGTCACCATCTCTGGGACATGTCTGCTTGCTACGCAGTGTAAACTCAGGTAAGATTGTGCCAAGCCCACACTTCTTTTACAGCACTGATTACATTTCACCATTTTCTTCTGTGGCAATGACCCCACTAGCCAGGGAGGCCCTCAGGGAAAGTGGCTGAAGCCTTCTATTTGTCCATTTCTCCATCGCTGCCCTGCCTAGACACAACAGCTGGGTGGGCATGTTGACTAGACAGGAAGATGAAGAGAGAAGGAATGGGGCATTTTCTTGCTGTCTCTCTTTGCCTCTCTCTTCCCACATCTTTCCTTTGGACTGAGGTTCTTTTGATCACAGAGGAACTTGGGAGGCCATGGGAGTGAGGAGAAAAGGAATTGCTGGGTGAGGCCAAGCTCATGGCTCAGAGCAAGGGGATCAGGAAACCTAGGTTTTCCCATAACTTGGCCAGGCTTGTAATCTACAGTAGGAGAGCATAAATTCCTGCTGCTGAGGAAGAAAGAGGGTCTAGAGGTTAGGGCTTCTCAAATGTGGTCCTTTGGGAACCTGAACCCAGACTTCCCAGCTGGTGGGCATTTCAGCATCTTCGTCCATGTGGTATCTGAGGCAGAGCTCTCTGGCTTCATTTCTAATTGTTCCTACTCCGTATCTGTCCCTCCTCGGAGCCTCCCCTAATCTTATTGGAAAACATGGCATAAAATGGTGATATGTAGTGTGGTCCCTGGGCCCCACCTCGGCAGGTCCTGTTGTCTGTATGGAGGAGGTAGCCAAAGCGGCAGGAGCAGTAGTAGCCGCCGATGTAGTTATGACAATAGTGGTCACAGGACAGCTCCTCGTCCTCCCGTTCAGTGCACTCGTCCACATCTGCAGGGCAATCAATCCATGTGTGAGGATGAAGACAACAGCCACCATCTACAGAGCACGTTGTATGGGCCACTCCCTGTGCTAGCTTCACATAAAGCCCAGAAGTAGCCATTCCTTCCCTTTACAAATGAGGAAACTGGAACTCAGAGCAGCACAAGGCAACTTACCCAAGATGGCAGAGAGCTAGGTTCAAGGCCAGGCAAGCTGAGTCCTCGTGATGCCAGTACCCTTTAACGCTTGTGGTAATAGCAAGCAGGACTGTTACCCTCTTACCATCCACATTCCACAGATGATGAAACAGAGATGTGGGGCCTTTAAAGAACTTACTCCATGTCACAGAGATGGTAAGTGGTGGAGTCAGCATTCACAGCCAGGGAGGCTGGTTCCAGAGCTCACTCTTCACGTCTAGTCCATGCTGCGCCTCTCTCTCTATGTCACTTCCCTCAGCAGTGGAAATGTAAACATTAAAATGTATGTTCTCAACCCGATTTAAGGATTTGATGGTATATTTTTCCCCAACAGATACAGGAATGGCCAAAAGGCACATGAAAAAATGCTTGACATCATTAGTCACCAGGGAAATGTAAGTCAAAACCATAATGAGGTACCACTACATACCCCGCCAGAATTTTAAAGTTTAAAAATTGAAAAATTGACAACATCAAACTCTGATACATTGGTGAAGGAATATAAAATGGTACAAAAACCCTTTGGAAAAGGTCTGGCAATTTCTTGTGAAATTAATATATAGTCCTTCTCTATGACCCAATAATACTACTCCTAGATATTTACCCAATACAAGTGAAAGCATATGTCCAGAAAAAGGCTAGTACAGGAAACCTCCTTAAGGAGAACCTCTGTAAGGAGAGCCAAAAGAATGGATAGAGCGCAGGTGTCCATCAGTGGAAGAATGGATAAACAGATTGTAGAATATTTATACAATGGAAAATTGCTCTGCCAGGAAAGGAACAAATTATCAATGTGTTGCAACATGACCGAACCTCAGAAACTTTACCCTGAGTAAAAGAATCCTCACTTCCAGAATATATTTT
Organism: Mustela erminea; assembly: GCF_009829155.1. NCBI lineage: Eukaryota > Metazoa > Chordata > Mammalia > Carnivora > Mustelidae > Mustela > Mustela erminea. The sequence goes on along the minus strand of NC_045614.1, from coordinate 111,326,481 downwards.
GTGCATATTCATTTATATAAAGTTTCAGAAGAGGCAACACAAATCTATGGTGGAAAAACATTGGAACAGTTGTTGCTTCTAAGGGAGATGGGAGCAGAGTGTGATTGGGAAGGAATATAAGGGAATTTTTCTGGGTCAATGGTAAAGTTCAATATCTTGTCAGGGCTTTGGGTCACATACAAATAAATTTCTCAAAAATCAACAAGTGCAAGTGTGCTTAGGCTTGTCCATTTCATTGAATAAAAATTTTACATTCAAAGAAAGAAAATTATAGATAGATACTGCTCTTCACCAAAATGATTCGCATGCCAAAGTATTTAGGAAAAAGTGTACTGCTGTCTGCAATTTACTTTGAAATGCACCAAAAAGGATGGATTGATGGATAGATAGAAGATAGATGGGGAGATATATGATAGAGCAAATGCAGTAAGACATTAATGGCAGAATCTCTATGGTGAGTATGTATGTGTTCCTTGTGAAAAAGAAAGCTTATGGTACTTCTAGTTTTTAGAGAGAAAGGGAGACCTGAGGATGAGCCATCCACTTCTCCAACTTACCCACGGCCATGTAGTGGGCATCAAAGCCTGTGAATCGCTCCTCATTGGAGAAATCTGACCGGAAAGTGATGGACATGAAGGAGCCAGGGGAGAACACGACTTCCTGGCCAGGGGTCTGCTCTGTGTCTGTAGTCTCCTGGCCACAGAACGTTGCCAGCACCTGCTCTTCTGTTTCTACCTTTGGGGTCAAAGAGAGAGGGAACAAGATAAGTAGCTTCCCAAATTAACTTCCCTGCTGGTCTCCAGGAGAAAAGAGGGAGAGTCTGCCCATGAGTATACCAGGCAGGCTGAGAAACCCAGAGAAAGGGGATGCAGGATTCTGGGACTTGAGGAATCACATAGTATGGGTTAAGTCTATGTGCCTGTTTAGTCGGTGCTTCATTCACTTGTGTAAGTCCATCAGAAGTAGCTTGACATCTGTCATTCCTATAGACAGCAAAATGGCTTATTTGTTGAAAATAACTCAATATTAGAATTCAGAAAGAGTTAGATAACTTCACGGGTAGATTCCATATGCAACAGGAACTACCACATTTCCAAAGGTCAGTCATTGAGCATTCAGTGGGTGCCTCCCTGTGAGCAAAGCATGGGAGCTGTGCATGGGGAGACAGGGTTTAGTCGGACAGAAACACACACACAGGGCTATTATACAGTGCGACAAGGGCTTCAGCAGGGAACACAAGCACTGGGAACGCACTTCGGAAGGAGATGAAAGGATCAGAATGGAAACTACAGGAGAGCGGACACTTTGTTTTCTTTGCAGATGCGTTTTCAGTGCCTGGAGGTGGAGGTGGAGGTGGAGGGAGACCTGGGGCATAGCAGTTACCCAACAAACGTTTGTTGTCAAGAACTAAAATTTGAGGGGTGTTCTGAGGACAATGAGAAACCAGGGAGTCTGTGGGGATTATAGGAGGAGAAGTACATTGCAGGGTAGGTTGAAATGAGATTATGACTGAGCTGCTTACGCTCTCTCTCAGATAAACAAATAAATTTAAAAAAAAAAAAAAACCATAAGTGACTCTTAATCTCACAAAACAAACTGAGGGTTGCTGGGGGGAGGGGGGTTGGGAGAAGGGGGTGGGATTATGGACATTGGGGAGGGTGTGTGCTTTGGTGAGTGCTGTGAAGTGTGTAAACCTGGTGATTCACAGACCTGTACCCCTGGGGATAAAAATATATGTTTATAAAAAATAAAAAATTAAAAAAAAAATCTTACTTGTGAAATGGAACAAAAAGTAATGGGTCCAGGATAATATGAATAACAAGTACAGAGAATATTAGAACTCTTGTTGTCCTCAGGTATTTTGCCGGGAAGTAAATATCAATGATTGTCATGTCTCTAAGAGAAAATTCAGGGCATGTTCTTTTAAATTTATCAATCATGTCATTGCTTTTCATTTTATACTCTTGCAATATTTTAATAAAATATTGCCTTATTATTGAGGGTAACAACTGCTAAAAAAAAAAAAAAAAGACCGAGCTTGAACACCATAATAACACTGTGTGACTCTTGCTTCTGTGAGTAAAGGAAAGACATGAAAATGTCTGAAAAGGGAAATTGTGTAAATAGAACTATGTTTAATAGGTGGTCTTCATAATTCAGGAATGACTGGAATCTTCTCTGAAATGGTTGTGTTTGTGTTAAGACTCAGAGGCAAAAATGACCTATTTGCTGAAAGAGTTCCCTACTTTGGACGAGCCGGAGGCCCTGTGTAAATTCAGGGACCCAAGTACAGATCCTGAACTGGTTGCATAAGCTGATGTTGTGTGAGTTTGGTTTGGGAAGCACAATATGGTAGTTGATTGGTATACGTATTTGACTATGCATACTTGGTCTACCTACCACTGTATCGTTTACACTAACTGGCTTCTTTAGAGGTTGTGTTTGTGTTTGCAACCTCCAGATTAACATCTTAGCCAAAATGCGTGAGAAAATCTCTTAGCTAGAATGATTTTGCTGCCTTTCAAAGTCATTAAAGGAAAGTTCTCAAAGGCTCTGCCTATCTCTAGTAGCTTCTAATGCATTCATTGTTTTGTTCATTAGCTTAGTATGTCAGAAGTATCTTGACATTTGACACTTCTGTTTTGAAACTAATGATTTATTTATTTAAGATAAGTGGGAGTTTTAAAGAAAAACAATTTGCCTTGGCAACAAAGCACAAGGAAAATTAATCACTAACTTTGGGAACTGAAGTGTAAACAGAAGATGAGATCATGGCTTTGCTGTTTATTTCTCTTCTCTGCAGATACTGGCCAAACTCACACCAGCCTTATTACTGTAGACTGTACCTATCTGCACACAGTCACTTCTTCGACCACCATGGCTGGTTTATTATTTTGGTTATCTGAGTTTTCCAGATAGCTGAAGTTTTACCTGACTTAATTAATTTATTGTTATTATTATTATTTGATGTAATGCTTTTTAAAGTGCTTTATTTTTTCAAAAAAATATTTATTTATTTGAGAGAAAGAGTGAGCAAGAGAGGAGAGAACACGAGAGGGGGGAAGCAGCAGAGGGAGAGGGAGAATCAGACTCTCCACTGCACAAGTGCCAGATGTGGGACTTGATACCAGGACCCCGGGATCATGACCTGAGTTGAAGGCAGGTGCTTAGCCAACTGAGCCACCCAGGCCTCCCTTTCAAAGTGCTTTATACAAATCCCTGATTTCTTAGGTGAAACATGCTAACTCTTTTTGGTGATCCAGGGACATTATTATGAATGTCAACCACCTTGGGGATATTGTGTTGTGTCATGTTACCTGCCCTGCATGGAACAACCCCCGACCATAATGCCTTTGCAGTTCTTATGTCTCCCTTATGTAGTGTTTTATTTTGTGTCTTTTTATTTTTTTAATCAGTCTGTTAACTGAAATGTGTTGTAAAATAGAAATTAGTTAAGCTGCTCTTATTAGAACTTAATAAAAATAAGACTAAGTAGGTTTAGAGTGAAGACTTAAAATAGGCATGAAGGGGAGACCACTGTCTTGGTGACTTCTATTTTGGAGTAGTATAAGGTAGATCGACCTGGCAGTTGGAGGTCCTGGGCGTGTTCCTGACTACCATAAACTGTTCCATGACCGCCTGCTCTCTAGTTCTCAACTATCCACCTGGTAGAGCAGGGCTTTGAACTAGCTGAGCTATATGTCCTCTTCCAATCTGATGTACTGGTATTCTAACAAGTCATCATGCCCATACATTCAATGGGCCAACTAGAAAATGGTGAGCAGGAGTTTTGACACACTGATTGCTTTCTTTTGAAGAACTCGATGAACTTGAACTTCTTCGTGATCTAGAACCATGTAATACCAAGTCAGCTACTTAATGAATAGTGATGCCTTGAGCATTAACACTTCCAGACTCGACAGCTTCCTTTCTGTATTTTTATATCCCCAAAGTTTCTGTAGATAGGACACTTTCCATGTAGCTACTCTCTGTAGTACCAACCAGAGATAACATGGATCAGGGGAGACCTAATGAAGATCTGTGATAATAAACTCTCTTGTAACTTGCAGGATAAAGGACATTTTCATGATGGCAGATAAACAGTCATCACATGCAGAGCCACAATATTGCAGAGAACAGGTAAGCATGTTCCAGCTGAGGCCTATGGAAAATCTGAGCCATCCCTACCGTTAGGAGCAGGGAAGAGAAGGCTCTGGAAGCTTAGGAATTCAGCTTGCAGCTCAGAATAGAGTCTTAGAATATCAGAGCTGAGAAAGAGGAACCTTTAAAAGTTATTTCAACCACCCTCCAGAGGAAACTGAGGTCCAAAGAGGGCCAGTGACTTGCTCAGGAGTAGAGAGATAACCACAAGCATTTCCTGATATCAGTTTTGCTGTTGGAACTCTTCTGACCCTGAAGAAAGGAACCCACCAACCCAGAGAGTACATGACAAAAGACATAGGCACTTTGCCAAGACAACTTTTCTGGCTCAAGGGCCTCTTTAAACTTTATCTTGGGTGCATGGACTGTCTCCCAGAGAGGATGTGGCTCAGTGACAGCTCCTACCATAACCCAGACGGGGGTGGGGGTGGGGTCACTGACCTTGGTTAATATGTGTAGCCCTCTGTTATGAATTATAAAATTCTACAGAAATCATTTACCTCAATTATAAGCAGAAGATTGAACCCTTGCTTCTGTTTGGACTGTCCCATTTCTAGGGTCATCATATTAACATGATGGAGAGAAGTACCTTATCAAATGAAGACATGGAATTCATAATAGAGAACCATCTGGCTGGGGATCACAGACTCTTCATTTTTCTATTTCTTATTATGGCAACCATATCCTTTCAGGCTATTGTCATTTAGGGTGCCAACACATGGATGCATGTCCTCAATTTGTGTTCTTTCAACTCAATTCAAAAAGTATTTATATACCAAATTCTGTCTGGACTATAGAGTGGAGGATGCCAAAAATTATTTATTTGTTGCATGAGCTTAAAGAGCAAGTCCCCTGCCTTGAGGAAAGTGAAATTTAGTAGGAGAATAATATAAATGCTCAAGTGGGTATGTGTTAGGGAATTGTCGGGTCATAGTTATTGCAGTGAAAGATAGGAAGCCCCAGGGGGTCAAAGAAGGAAAAAAAAATGACATTGAGCTGAAGGGAATCATAAAAAATTTAGGAAGAAGAGAATGTTCTTTGAGCTGAGGCCTGAAAGATGAATAGGACTCAAGGAGATGGAAATAGTAGGTGGAGGGCAGGGTAGCTCTCATGCTGAGGGAATAATGAAATCCCAGAGTTAGTCAGGGTCTCAACTGTCCCTTCCTTCCCACTACCACCTGCCATAGGAAAGGGGTTCTGTTGAGGACAGGGAGCTGGGAAGAGAGATCTAAGGAGAAGAAGCCAGAGTCTGTTTTCTATGAATTTTCACCTGTATAAACCGCACAAACCTTGGCAAAACTAAGGCAGGACAGCAGACACGTTGGCCCAGTTTCTGTGGGAGGACAGCTGCAGCTGTTCTCCACATGTCTGTAAAGTCATTTCATCAGAGTTGAACAGATACACTGACAGCTATCTACCAGTCCCTGGAGCAATGCATGGAAAAGGTAGCTCAGGAATGATGGTTCTCATTTTATTTTACCTTTGTATTTTGTTTTTTGAAAGATTTTATTTATTTGACACAGAGAGAGAGCGCCAGAGAGAGTACAAATGGAGGGAAGGGTAGAGGGAGAAGCAATCTCCCCACTTAGCAGGAAGCCCAATGTGGGGCTCCATCCCAGGACCCTGGGACCATGAACTGAGCTGAAAGCAGACGCTTAACCAACTGAGCCACCCAGGTGCCCCTGTTCTCATTTTATAATGGGAAGCCTTGAAAGCCACATGATTTAAATGAATCAGGCTAGGTCATTATCTACTGAGTAGTGGCTTCAGGCCAATAACTGCAGCATCCTAATTCCCTAACCAATAACCTCCTTCTCCTTGAAGGCTTGAGGCAAGCAAACAAAGGCTGTACTACAGACCCAGAAACCTCAAGGCTTTTCTTGTCAGTGTCCCCAGGCTATATCCTGGAGCTTCTCTGACATCTTCTCTGGGCTTTTGAAGAACTTCTCAGAATTAATGTAGTCAGATAGTCATGGAGTATCCTGGATTGTCCTACTGTAAATTTAGTTAATCTGGAAACTACTCCCCAGAATCTCCTTTCCTATATAGTTCTGGAGTAGAGTTGGCCAAAGCAGACACTTGTATGAGTTAGGACACAATAGTCCTTACTGTCTGAAGGTTGTTTTGTGATCCTACACAGAGATGGACAGATGTAGATGTGCCCGATAGGTTCCAGCTTATCCTCACTCTCCTCCACTCTGTATCCATCACTGCTGGAAACTACTGCTCTGATGACCAGCAATGACCTAGACCTATCGCCAGATACTTGTACGTGGACCTACTGAGGTAGGAGCTGCTCGAAGCCAACAACTGCTCACAGAACCCTCCCTGCTGAACCCCCTTCACAGGCCCACTTTGGCTCCTTAGATGGTCTTGAATTCTCTCATTCCCCAGCAGATGCCAACATCTCCACCATGCCAGGGCTTCAGGAGCTGATTAGTGACTATGGTCCTCCAACGACCAGCCCCACCCTTCACTGCCACAGCGCCTCCTCTAGTCACGTGATTTCTGATACCCAAAATAGCGATTACCTCACATTGCTCACAGATGCTCTGCTTTTCCTCACGGAACTCTGGCTGGTACAGTTACTGGAATCAGAAGTCCAGTACTATAGTAACAAACAATTAAGACCTGTGGCTTGGGTTTTGGATTGGCAGCAAGTAGAGACTGAAAAAGCAGGGACAAACTGCTACAGGAAGCTTGCAAAGGCGACCTGAATCATGTAGTGGTGAAATGTTTGACACAACTTGCCCGTGGCAACATAGAAGGTAGAAAAATCATACACACTAAGCTTGTGGCTCTGCTTAGGAGATCTCTAGGCAATGTTGAAAGTGTCAGTATGTGTTTCTAGCTGTATATGACAAGGTACTTCAGGAAGAAGTAGGTCTTATGTGTGCAAGCCTTGTGACTTGCTTTGACAAAAGGCATGTGGTATGTGGAGATGGAGTGCTGCTTCCAAGGGGCCCTGTAGCCTTTCAGGCATCAGGGGGCCTTGTAGCCCTTTCCCATTGTGGAATATTGCCCTGGGGCCTCCATGTGAGGAAGCTCTGCCAGGCCTACTGGAGAAGCAAAGGTCACATAGAGCAGAGATGAATCATCCCAATTGAGGTCTGTAGACCAACCAGCTGACAGCTACCACCAACCGCCAGATAGGTGAGTGAGGCCATCTTGGACCTTCCAGCTTCAGTCAAGCCTCTACTGGAATGGCCTCTGGCAAATCCAGCCAAAGGACCATCCTGCTAAGCCTAGCCTAAACTTCTGACCAGAGGACCTGAGCAAATAAAATGGCTGTTGTTTCAGCTACCGAGTTCTAGAGTGGTTTGTCACACAGCAATAGATATGCTATGGGGTGAGGAAATAATTTGCGACAAAGGGAAGATTTGAGATTGAGATTGAGATTCTGAACAGGCACTTGGAGAATTTCAATCTCGTGGGTTCTTCAGGCCTTGAGAGTTACTTAGTCTAACTTTTTTTCTACCACACCCTTATCAAAAACCATGCAACCTTTTTACGATTGATTGCAAAGATGAGACCCTCACTAACTTCTAAGATGGATCAGGCCATTTGTATTATCCTTGACTTGGAAAATTCTCTCTTGGCCCCCTATCTAGAAAAATAACTTAGGGGAAGACATTCCAAGTGCGGAAAAAATTTTTGTGAATAAAGATATGTAGAGCAGTCATGTATAATGATAGAAATCCAGAAACAATGTAAATATTCCATTCTGGGGAGGGGGAACAGTTAAATTTGCCTTGATTTAGTAAATATTAGGCAGCCATTATTTATCACATTAGTGGAGAATTTACAAAGATCTGGAGGCTTTATTAGAAGGTTATATTAAGCAAAAAAGGAAAAAAAGCTGTATACATGGTGAAATCACAACTATGTAGAAGGTATGCTTTGAAAATAAAAAGAAGAAGGAATTAGAGCAAATTGTTAGTTGAACTAACAGTTTGAACTAACAGTTGAATGGCTAGTTGAACTACAGATCTTTCTTTTTTCTCTGTTTTTATATTTTAAAAGTATTTTAAAAAGACACCTGGACCCACAACTACTTCCCTCTAGCTTCTGTCAATGATTAGTTTAGGTCAACAAACAGGGGGCACACAGGAGGGACAACTAACCAGCTTGGAAGCTCAGCGCCGGTTTGCGGGCCCTCTGTCTCTCATGTCCACCAGAGTCTCTGGTATGGGGACTCCTCTTCACTCTGTCACTACCTAACCTTTTCTTCTAGCCCCTGGGTCCCAACAGAGCTAAAAAAGACATGATGATCTCTGCTCTATTTCCACAAAATTATATGATGAAAAATGAAATTCTGATAAAACAATCAAGAAATTCAGAATAACTAACGTTCACATACAGCAATGCATGGAAAAGAAGGCCTCCTGTAAGGAGATGATCTTTGTGATCATGAAGTCCAAGGAGGGGGTCAGTGGGTGGGGTGAAAATGAATGGGTGAAGAAAGATAGAAGAGTCCCTTAGTGTGGAGTTCATGAAGAGTTTGTAGGAAAGAAGAGGAAGGAGAAAGAGAGAGAGAGAGGGAGAGAGATGGAGGTGGGAGGGATTGGGCATTTAAGACTTTGTGGTAAGAACATCTCTGCTTTGTTTTGGTTTCTCAAGAGAGTGAGTTGAATTATGAATTGCTTTGAATTTTTAAAGTTTTCTGTTTACTGAAAATCCCTTAATGAGACTGGATCATGAGAGACTTCATTGTATTATCAGTCACCCATGAATCTTCACCAATTGTTAGATGCTGGGAAAATCACTGAAACGCTCTGTGTTGTAGGTTGAATTGTGTCCCCCCTCTCTGAAGGATATAGCCCAGTCTTAACCCTTGGAGTTGACTCCATCTTATCTGGAAATAGGTCCTTGCAGATGTAATCAAGGTAAGATGACATCATGCTGGCTGGACCATTAGGGGGACCCTAATCCAGTGACTCGTGTCCTTATGAGAGGGACATTTGTTCACAGGGACACATGCAAAGCCAAGTCTAGGGAGAGGCAGAGATTGAAGACATGCATACACACTGGGGAGTGCTAAAAATTGTAAACAACCACCAGAAAGCTAGAAGGGGCAAGGAAGGGTTCTTCCCTAGAGCCTTCCGAGCCTCAGGGCACAGCCCTGCTGACACTTTGAAATGAGACCAGCCTCCAGCATTGTGACTGAATAATTCCTGTTATAAGGCACCTCATTTGTGGTACTATGTGATGGCAGCTCTAGGACATTGGATACACTCTGGGTGTAGGTTTTCTCATCTGTGACACAGGGACAGCAATAGTGTTAATATCACAGGGCTGTTGTGAACACGACATGAGCTAATACTTGTGAAACTTAGAAGGGCCCCTGGGATCTAGACAGCACTCAGAACCTCAGTGAGAAGAGCAGGAGGGCTGAGATCTGGTCATCAAGCTGACCCCCTGCTAGGTGGGCAAGGATAACTCCCCAATGTGAAGAAGAATGAGAGACTGGAACTGTCCCTGGATCCTCTCTGGTTTCTGGGTTCCACTCCTTCATTCCTAATCTCACTGAAGTCATCAGCACAGACTTCCTGTCCTATGAGGACCCAAGAGTCCAGGCTGATGGTGGAAAGGGAACTCGAGAGCTCTCATGGTCTGGCCACTGCATTTGGGAGGTGGCCTTTGTCTTGGGTCCCTTTGGCTCTCTGAGGAGCTTCCTGGCAACCCTGGGAGGTGGGGGACACCTGATGCTGATTTCACAGAGGAATGGGAGGGATCTCTAAAAACTTCTATCCCACAAGAGAATATAAGTCCAGGAATCTCCTCACTTCCTTGTATTTCAAAAGATGGCTCTAGATGTGGGAATTTAGGTCAGTGATTCATTCACAGCCCTGGGCCCAGGACTTATGACTCACAAGGGAGTGCTATGTGCTCTGGGGGTCACCCTCCTGCTAAGTCTGTCATCTCCAGGGACTGGCCCAGGGCTCCATAGCCCAATCTTGCTAGGTTACTGACTTACCCAGATTTCAGTTAAAGATTATGAGAAGGAGCAAATTAAAGTTACTGGATTCCAAATGAGAGCCTGGGACTAGGGGAAAAAGGAGATGTGTGTGTGCACGTGCATGTTGTGTACTGCATTCCAGAAGCTCTTGAAAGCCATAGAAGTAAAAATAGCACAGATGGTGGGTCTAAGACTCAAGATGACCTCATGTGAGAGGGGCTGGAGGTTGATGCTTCGATTTGGGCCAAGTCATTTTGCTGTAAGGCTACTATTAATAACAGTAATCCTAGTAGGAGTCATCTCCCTCCCCTGTGTGGAACTTTCCAGCACACAGGTATGTTCACCTTCTTCATTACATTTGCTTCTGATGGCAGTCTTGCAATGAATGCATTTCAGGCAGACATTGTGATTCTGGGCCCAGAGAGGTGACGTGAGTCCCCAAGGAAACACAGCCTAGGAATGACAGACCTGAGACAAAATCCTGATGGTCCGACTTCTAGCCTTGGCCCAGTAACTGCAATCAAAGAACCATAGAAGTTCAGAGATAGAAAGGATATGAAAGGCTAACAAGTTTATCTCTTTTCTGTCCTAGATGGGCAAAGTGAGACTCAGTGAAGTGAAGTGATTGGTTCAAAGTCACAAGGCACGGTTAATGGCAGAACCAGCTCAGGGCCCAGGTGTATGATAGTCCCAGTACAGTGTTCTTATTTACGTGTTAATCAGAGTAAAAAGCTCCTAACAGAGCTGGGATGAGGCCCTAAGAAGGTATTGTGTCCATGCAAATGCTGGACACCATTAACAGTGTGGGGCCTGAGCCATGGGGCCGGCAGGTCCTTGGAGTCCAAGACTCCCACTGCTCCCGGGAAGGACTGCCCTTTTGCAGGGAGGGGTCTGGACAGAAAAGGGGATGGTCTCCAGGCAGCAGGAGCAAGGGGAGAAAAAGAGGGCTGACAGGGAGGGGTCTCTGAGAGCCTGGGAAGCGGGCGTCCCGCAGGTGGGAAATTGGCAGTGCCCACCATCCCAGGGGAGCGGGACTGAGAGGGGCTGGGCAGGAGGGCCAGGAAGGATTCACTCTCCCTGGCTTGTGAAAGACTCCCCACCCCGTGCCTTCTGGGACTTCAGAGCCAAGCTCATTCACATGCAAATCCCCTCGGGGACTAGGAGGCTGGGCCTCAGACTGTTGAGCGCTGGAGAACAGTCCAAAGACAGGAAAACACAGCCGTGCTGTGTTCTGCAGCAGCCGAGGCAGCCGAGGCAGCCTGGCTCAAGGTATGTCACAGTCGGGACGGGTGAAAGCAGTGATTGAGTAAGAGCTGAGGGCAGTGAGGGGACCTGCCCCAGGCCAGTGTTGCCAGGCAGAGTTCCCAAGAATGTGAGAGCTGGCGTGTTCCCCTGCTGCCACCGCCACCAAAGACCCTGTCCGGCCCCAGCCCAAATGAACATCCTCAGATCTTCACGTGGAAACCCTCACAGAGCGCCGGAATAAGGACCAGATGACCTGGTGTCTGGTTCCCGCTCTGCCCCTCATAGCTCATGGGTCACTTGTCACTTGGACCTCTGCAGGCAGTAGTACGCCGACGCTGGCTCGTCCCAGTGTATAAGCACAAACTGTCAACTTCTGCTGTTAGACATAGCCATCATTCGAAATTGGGGTTCGTAAAGTTGCAATTCATTAAATTGCACTAAAGACAAATTATACAAAACTCATCCCCTCCTATTTTTAGCATTTGACTCTTATCTCTGGCTCGAGGTAATGACCGTCTAGCATGTCTGAATGGTGAGGGGTGCGTTACTGTGCACCCTATCTCCTCCCCAGGCCAGAGCCAATTGTTAGTCATTTGTAAGCCCACCATCATCTCTGGGCCTCTGTGGGGGACAGGATATAATACAGTCATCTGAGAGTCAAGAGGTCATGGAACATGGCACGGAAAGAGCTTGTAAAGTCTGTCATTCATTGCCCATGGGGACTGAGCAGGAGTCTTATCTCCCACCCCCAGTGGTGATCTGGTCCTCCTTTCCTGCTCCCTATCTGCACTTCTCTGTCTGCACTTCTCTTTCTTGTACCCTCCTGCCCCAGTCACACTGCCGTCCTTGCTGCTCTTCACACACACCAGTCACTTGCCCACCTCGGGGCCTTTGCACTGGCTGTTCCCTCTGGTTGGAAGGGTTTTCCCCAGAAAGCCACGTGGCTAACTTCCTCAACTTCTTCAAGTCTTTGCTCAAATGTCACCCTGTCAATGAGGACTACCCTAACCAACATATCTAAATCACAGCCTTCACCCCTCTGTACACAGTCCCTCTTTACTCTGCTCTTTTGAATTTCTTTGACTATCACCTTACTTCTCACTGTTTACGTTCGCTGTGGATTGTGTTTAGTGTTTATTATGTTTCCCCCAGTGCAACATAAGCATATAAGAAGGAATTTCTGTATGTTTTAATTACTGCTATACTCTAAGCTCCAGTAAATAGTAGGCATCCAATAAATGCTGAATGAATGAATAAACCAATACCTCCCATTCTCTACCTTTTCCCTTATGAGCGTACCAAAGGAAATTCAAGCTCTGGTTTTTACCGAGGTCTATCAGAGAACAGCCTGTGTCCACATAAGCATGAAGATTTGCACACCAGGTGCCCTGGGACCCCGGGGCTGGTGACCCCAGTGGTCAGCCAAACAAGCTGCCTCTATCAAAAAACAAACAAACACAAAAACAAAAAACAACCAACCAACCAGCCAAAGAAACAAACATAAAAACAAACTCCCACTTCACACTCATCTGAGCTCACCCGTGTGTTCTCACCAGCGCTGGGACCTTCCTTCTGTTTTCCATCACCCAGAGTCTGTGCTGTTTGCACTTCCTGCCTAAAATGAACTTTGGTCACACTTTTCTGAAGCTCATTTCCACTTCTTGATTTCCATGAGCCTAGAATCAGAACCTGCTATCTCAGGAGGGGAAGAATCCCCCTAGGGACTACATCCAAAATTCATGAGAAACCTCTCTTCTTTTCTCGTTCCCTTCAGGGGCAAAGGCCGCCTGTCTACCCCCAGAGAATTAGCAGAGCTGCTGCAGTCGCTGGGGTCAGCCACAGCCTGAAGGTCGAGGACATGTTCTGAGTAAACACAGAACACTGCACAGAAGTTAGGAGCCTGGGGGTCAGGGGAGTCAATCTTGGAGCAGGGCCCTGGGATGGACTTATCTCTCAATAACAGAGCAGGAAACAGACTGACCCAATGAGGCCTGGGGAAGGGAGTACTGGGTGGGGAGTTATAGGCCATCAGAACTGGAAAGGGCTTGGAGAGGCCAGCAAGTCTACTTTCCTCCCTGGACATTTGGGGAAACTGAGGCCCAGAGCTGGGAGCTCATTTGTCCAGCATCTAAGCAGAAATAGCAAACGATTTCTAGACCTGAGTGCCTTCCTTATGCTCCACGCCCGGAGACATGGGCCTTTTCCTGCTCTGCTGCAAGATTGTGCTCCCTACCCTGAGCTCCCAGGGCCAACGGGCTGGTAGAATGAGCTGGAGATTACTGTTAGGCCTTGAGTGCCACCAACAGATAAATCAAACACTCTCAACTCTCACAGTGCACTCTCCATTTCTTGTTATTTTTGTAAAATATATTTCCTCTCAAAGTGAGGATAAAAGAGAAAGTTCTTTAACAAAATGTAGACAACATAAGGACCCTCAAGGACCTTCTGTTTTATAAATTCTACTAAATTACCCTGATAGGCAGTGTTGCCTTAGGAATAATACATAGCGAGGAAACAGACCAAGATCTCTTCCAGGACAAACCTGTTCTAACAGAGAAGGACCAAGTGGAGAGATAAAATTATGACTTGGGAGTAAGCAGACCAGGGCCTGAGAACTGTGGAGACTAGACAAATCCACTCAGGTTCTCTACGCTGCTTCTCTTTTCTTTCCTTTCTTTTCTCTTTTCTTTTCTTTTCTTTTCAATAAGCGCCATGCCTTATGCAGGACTTGAACTTAACCAACTTGAGATCAAGACCTGAGCTGAGGTGGAGAGTCAGTTGCTTAACTGACTGAGCCACCGGGGCCGCCCCTGTGCTGTTTCTTTTGCTGTAAATTAAATGTAATCATCCCCACTCCTCCTATTCTACGAGAATCAAGTGTGGCAATGAATTAGAAATGTTATTAATGTGTGTTACTACAAGGTAAACACACAGGGGAAATAACCTCTTGCATCTGATTGGTCCTTTCAAAGTATTTTTCCATAAATTGCCTGAAAACAGTGAGTGACACAAGCAAGGTCGTAGAGGGCCAGTTAGTGGTACACTCAGAGCAGATGAAAAAGACGGTGTTCACTGAGCACCCGGTGACAGCAAGCAACCATTCTCTCACTCACACCACTGCCATCCCTACCACTCCAACAGTATTGCTGAGGGAATTACATATGTGCTGGACATATGTCATGAAAACATTTGTCTCGTTAGTCCACGGGGTAGGCATTATTATTATTATCCTCATTTTATAGTAAGAGGTAGAGGCAGGACCTACCCCAGGTCTGACTAGCTCTAAAGCTTGATCTGGGAAGCATTGGGCAAGCTTGCCTCTTGCAGTAGGAATTCCACCTACAGCCAGCATTTCATCTAAATCCTCCCACAGGGGCACCTGGGGGGCTCAGTCAGTTAAGTGTTTGCCTTCGGCTCAGATCGTGATCCCTGGGTTCTGGGATCGAACCCCAAGTTGGGTTCCCTGCTCAGCGGGAAGTCTGCTTCTCCCTCTGCCTGCCGCTTCCCCTGCTTGTGCTCTCTCTTTCTGTGTCAAATAAATAGATAAATACATAAAATCTTTTAAAAAATCAAATAAATCCTCACTACCTGTGAGGAAAATACGATTTCATTATGAGCTTCTTCCTCTTTTTTTTTTTTTTTTTTTTGTACTAATGACAAAGCCGATACTTAGGGAGTTAGAGAAGCTTAGGGAGTTGCACTGTGAACTCCTATTTACCCTTCCAGATTTATCTCAAACATCCAAAGCCTTTCCTGAACACAGGAATGACTAACTCCCCACCCTATGTGTTACTTTACACAGCTTTAATTTATTAATTAGGTATTTATCTCGTGACACACTATGAAATCACAAATTTCTTGAGGGCAGGTACTATCTCACTCATGTTCGTGGGCCCTGTCTTTAGTGCAGTGTCCAGCTTCTAGTAGGTTCTCACTGGGATTCTTGGGCTTCATTCCACAGACAGCAGGGAGCCACTGAAGGATTTGAGAGTGTCGCAATCAGAGAAATGCCTTAAGAATATCTCTCTGGACATGTGCCTCTAGAGGGTGGACTGGATAGGGACGGACGGACAGCTGGTAGACATTTAGGAGATGATTGCAATAGACTAGGCGAGAGCGCTAAGAATTGGAACAAAGGCGCGAACATTGGGAAGAATGGAGGAAATGTTGAGTAGGTCAAGGACAGAGGCTTGACAGGAGAAAGTGGTGTGACTTCACATGAGCAGCTAACAGATGCCAGTGGAGCTGTGTGTACTCAGTGAGAAGAAGAGAGAATAAAAGCCAAATTCAGGTTCTTATTATCTCTTTATCCATTGAGCAGACGTTGTGAAGTGAACTTGACGAGAGGGTCTGGGTGGCTATGGGATTCCCTCGGTGGTTCTGCGTCCTCAGTAGGTCTTTCTGTGACTGTTGCTCCGGGGCCCCTTTCTAGTCACGAGTCACCACCTCATCTGATGCCCGACCAAAGGAAATAATTTTATATTCCTAGGGAACAAAGCCCTTCCGGGTGTACCAAAAGAGAGGGCTCTATTATATGGAAGAGATTGTCTAAGTTTGACTATAGGCAATGTTTGCCTTATATTATACTTATTTACATTTACATTATGTTAAAAACCTAAGCCCCCACATGATGGGACTTCACTGTCCTTTAATTTTTTTTTTTTTTTTTTTTTAAAGAAGAAAAGACTGCAAGTCTTGAGATATAAATTCTGGTCCCAGTGTGGCCTTGGCCAATGAAATATCCTTCCCTAGGCTTCGGTTGTGATGGTGATTTCTGAGGTCTTAGATGCACAGAATATCAGGGCTAAGGTGTCTTTGGAGACTGGTGGTTTCAACTTCCTGTATTTGAGAGAGGAGGAAGCAGAGTCATCTCCAGAAATATTCACCCACCCAAAGCTCATTAGTGGAGAATGACCCCAAGAAGCCAGCCCTTCTGACTCCCCAGCCAGCGCCCGTGCTCTGCTCCTCGCCTGCAGCGGTCACCGACTGTGACTTGTATGCCTCATCCATGCATGCAGGAATCCACACATTGCAGCCACATTCCCAGGAAGCAGATGCTGTCGTGCAGATGTGCACACGCCTCGGAGACTGAAGATTGTGGGAAATCAGGCCAGAGAGGAATTTTCATAAAATGACAGCATCTGGACCGCAGCTCCGGGGTCCTGCTCTTCCTCAAGCTACCGTAGGACTGAGTCAGCTGTTCCATCATTGTCACCTTGATGGGCCAGAAAGGGTCCCTGTGAGCTGGATGGTGCTTTAAATCTACTCCTTGACCTGCCAGGGGAGCTTAGCTACAGAGTGGGAAAGCCTCAAAATAGGAATTACTATCCCATCAGATGGAAATCAGTGATATTTAAAGTTGCTTGGGAAAGGACAGTGGTGGTATGGTGTGTTTACAAGTCTCTTTGAATGACATGTCACTAAGACAACCCCAGCAGTCGGTAGGCTCTTACTGGAATGCTTATGGGCCATAGAACTCAGAGAAGTGGAGGCTGTAACATATTATTACCGGTTTCTGGCATTATCCTCACTAGGCTAATGAGGGTTTGGTGGGGTCATCTGGGCAGTTCTGGCAGGAGGAGGAGAATTAGAGTCCAGGAATTTAAGGGACTTAAGGGATCATCTCATGTCACCCCCTCATGGAACAGATGAGAAAACGGAATTTTGGAGAGGGATGTCGACTACTCCGGGAATAACATGGCATGTGGCTGCTTTCTTCCTGCTCTCAGTCACAGCCAGGAGAGGTACATATTCTGGGGAGAAGAGGGAGGGGGCCAGTAGAAAAAGGGAACGGCTTTCAACTGCATGTGGAAGGCTTCAGGGATCAGGAGTTCTGAGGCCAGAGTACTAGTCTTGTGACTGAATTCTGAGCTCCAGGCTCTGCTTCTGCACAGAGGGGACTAAAGCAATACTCAGGACGTAAATTCTCTAAGGTAGGACCTTCAGGGTGAAGGAGGAGGACCAGTGAGAAGAATGAGCCTCAGAACCACCTTCGACCTGCTAGCTGCTCTCCTGTTTCTTATATCGGGCCTAGGAGAGGATTTGTTTGAAGAAAACTGGGAGAAAATGTTTGGAAAACTATGCTCACAATTGCTATGGATTAGGTGAGTCTCCAGAGAGTCACCGCACCGTGGCATTCTGTGAGCTTGCGACTCCGGGAGAGGAGCTCCGCCGGGTGCTTGTGGATATAGGAGCACAGGGTCCGTCTCTACCTGAGCACCCATGGTCAGCCAGCCAAGGGGCTGTGTCCCATGCTCAGGCCCCATGGCCGCTGGAACCTCTGCAGGGAGGCAGATGTCGATGCTGGGATGGCATTCTGGAAGGGAGTCAGCACAAGCAGAAAGATACACCTTGCCCTCCCTGCCCAATACGTTAATCCCTTTTCCTAAAGGAATTGGGAGAAGGTGTCTGAAAGCTTAGATGCAAGAACTGTAGGGCCCTTCAGGGAGCAGACTGCTTCTTTGCTATGCCCAGGGGTCACAATCTTATTTGCAGTGGAAAGAGTACTCTAAGATTTTTTTCATTCAGGAGTTAGTGGCAGATCGGTACTAGCCCAGGCATTTCCTGAATCCCGGGCAAGAATCCAGGACCATGCTACCCCTCCAGGGGACCTACCTCCATCTGCCTGGACTTTCAAGAAGGTATCTCACTGTTCCTGATGAAACCCATCAATCAGTTTCCCAAAATATCCTCCAGCCACAAAGGTCAAATTTTGCATAGATTGTTTGCCAGGGTCCTTAATTCAGTGTCAGAAGAGGTCTACATGTTCTATCATGGCCCTTGAAGAGTATCTTGTTGTTTGTTGTTGTTGTTGTTTTTCCATTATAAAATGCAGCTGATGTCAGCAACTTAATCTGTCTTGCAGGAAGTTCAGTTTGTTAGGGACAAAGGAGTGAGTTAAATCCTCTGTTGTGTGTTTATTATCTCTACAACGGAGTCTTAACAAGGTCAAGCTGGGCAGCTGAACAAGAGGAGAACTTGTGAGAAATGATTGCTAAGTGTATATGAATTGAAAGTCAATTCCTCAGGTGGATGAAGGGAGGGCGGATAATGAAAGTAAATTACTGTTACAGCTCAGAAAAAAAAGTCTGTAATGTCCATAGTCTTAAGGCCTCAGCTACTTGTAAAAGCAAATGTTTTCACTGAAAAAATCCTCAATGGTTGACATGTTAGAAAATAGAGAAGAAAGCAGTTAGAAAGTTCACATCTAGCATTGTTTAAATCTTGGAACTTACTGTCCTATTAAGCCAAGTTTGGTCATTTTACTTCTGGTTAAGTCCATTTTCTAATCCAAATATTTGAGAATGCCCCAGTTTTATGACCAGCATTAGTTGGGGGAATGGGCTGGAGGAGTCTGTTAACCTAATGGCCCCTACCCATAATGCATCTTTTCCTGGAGTCTGCCTCTGGCTGAGGCTGGATTATATTCTGGAAGACATAACTACCATGTTGTCAGAAATTTCACTTTATGATGATTGACACCTAGAGTCTCAGTGAATCCTACTTGTGGGAACCTTGTGACTCTGAGAAGTCAGCTCCATTTTTTTTTTTTTAAAGATTTTATTTATTTATTTGACAGAGAGAGATCACAAGTAGGCAGAGAGGCAGGCAGAGAGAGAGAGAGGAGGAAGCAGGCTCCCTGCTGAGCAGAGAGCCCGATGCGGGACTCGATCCCAGGACCCTGAGATCATGACCTGAGCCGAAGGCAGTGGCTTAACCCACTGAGCCACCCAGGTGCCCAGTCAGCTCCATTTTTAATGGATTCCTGAGAACTCTTAGTTAGTCTAGATGGCCACTCACAGCATCTCCTAAGCAACCAGCTCCCTTCTCCTCATTCTGTGTCTTTCAGTCTCTTGGTGTCCTTACTCTTTTCCATCTTACACAATGGCTACTTTTCTAGGTTCATCTCTCTTTGTAAGGGACCAGATCTTTTGTATCTTTAAATTCTCACAGTCCCCAGCCCAGGACATTCACAGAGGGCAGCATCCCACTGAGCAATGATTCTCAGATTAGGAGATTCTGTCCCTCTGAGGACATGGGCAACTTCTAGAGACATATTTGGTTGTCACAACTGGAGGGAGAGTGATATCGGTATCTAGTGAGGGGAAGGCAAGGATATTGCTAAAAATCCTATAATTCTCAAAACAACTTTCCTCAGCAAGGAATTACCTGGCTCAAAATATCAATAGTGCTGAAGCTAAGAAACTGTCATAGAGCACCAATTCGGGAAAGTTTTTAGTCACAGGAACCTGTTGTAAATGAGATTTTTGATGCAGACCCAATATATAAAATAAGCAATACCCAACACTTAAAATGAGTTTAAGCAGGATGGGGGTTCATAGTCCCACTTACTGTCCCCCTCCTCCCAACAATAGACTTATAAGCCCCTGCAGTACCCTGGGGCTCAGTGGAGGGCAACTTGAGAGCAGTTTGGTGTAGCCAGAAAAGCATGGGATTGCAAGTCAGAAGACATGGGCTTGGAAATTGACCCACCACTTGCTAGCTGTAGCTTCACTTTCTTGGGTTTGTTCCTTTGTCTATGAAGGATGACAGTAGTAGTACCTGTCTTACAGGATTGTTTTAAAGAGTGAATGAGATTACAAGTATAAAAGTACATTGTAAATTCACTACTTTGCTGTTGATCAAACATTCTGGTTAATACAAGGTTAACTCTTGTTGAATTACCGACTATGGAGAACAGAGACCACATTAACGCTAAAATATATATAAAATCTACTCGAGAGTGGTTTAATGAGAACTTTTCCAGAAAGCCACAGAGAGATTAGAAAGTAGGTTTTTAGGCCTCCACACCTTTTTGAGCCAGACACAGCCACAGTAAACTTGATCTCTCAGAAGCACTCCAACCTCTCTCAGCCCCCCTTTCAAAGACAGCTTCCCATCCATGGCATTGTTTGTGGGTTCTCTCTAAATTCCAGGGTATATTGCTTCAATGTTCTAATCATTTCCTGCTCCTTTTTCACATGGTTTTTACATCTACCTCTGATGGTGCCCCCCCAACCTTGCCCACACCCTTTGCAGAGAAAATCCAAACTCCTTAGCATCACATTCAAGACCCTTCAGAATCTCACCCCAGTCCAACCTTCTGATTTCACCTGCTACTGTGCACTGCTGCATACCCAGCCCTTCTCCAGCACTTGATCATTACTTATGGAAGTGGCAATGCTTTCTAATGTGTCTGATTTGGACATAATTATGGCTGTGCTTCAGTCTAGTTATGCTTACTCTGGAGTCTCTGCCCTTTTCTTTAGTGGAAACATTAAGGACATTGGGAACAGAAAGAAAAAGGGGGAGGTTGTGTTTGTCTGAGTTATACATTGCCAGCCACAATTTCTCTTCTAGTCCTTTCTAGGTCTACCACTCAGCCTGCACCTAGCATACCCCAACCTTCATTCATCAGGTTGTAACTTGGTGCATCTTCCTCACTGGACTGCTACCCTGGGAGGGTAAGCACAGTATCTAATTCATCTAGGCTTCTCTAACCCCCAGCAGATTCTCCAGTAGAGAACCTGGCTCAGTTAGGGAACATCAAGGGTCTCACCTTTACATAGTCATATTCACAAAGGTAGGAGGATTCCAAGTTGAAGTGCATGAAGTAAAGCTTGATCCGAAATCCCTCTGGGACAGTGATATTCCAAGTCACTTCTGAATCACTTGGATAGGAATCTGGATAGCCAGGTGACTGAATCTGGCCAAACATATTGTTAAGCTCCACGGTATGGGCTGAAGCTTTCAAGAAGGAGAAGCACAGAGCATGCCAGAGAAGGAGCCACCTGAAAGACATGAATGGATCTGCTTACTTTCATGGACATAGGTCCTCACCCCTTAACTAAGCAGCTAGGAGACCAAGCTGTTGGCGTATCTCTGCCACTGGCCTGCTGTTCTTACTTTTCTCCACCTGGAGCCTTGCTTATCCAGTTTATTCTACAGGTAGATGATGACTCCATGAATTCTACAGTTTCTTCCAACGGTGTTCTTCTGAAGATTTAATAAGTATTCAAGTCTCCTAGATAATCCCCTATTTGGGACTCTGACACATATTATTTTACTGTAAAGAATGTAAATTTCATAATTAGGTAAAAGTCGATATCCTTTCTTCAACTTGGGCTTCATTTAAGAATCACAAACACTTGGTTCAGTTTTATAAAAAATAAATAATAATGACATGGTAATGCTGGGATGAGACTTATACTCAATGATGAGATCTTGCATTCCTTAAACAGATGTAACAAAATCAGTCAAGGTATGCAAAATTTTGAACTAAGAAAGAATAAGCAAAACAAGTCCCCCCCACCTTGGTAAGTATTCTTATAAAAGGATCAGAAACCTACAATTTATTTCCAGCTTTAGGCATCAGAGATAATGGACTGTTAAAAGAATTGCATAAGCAAGGCGCAAGGAAAATTCAATAAAACTTAACGGAACACACCCAAAGTGGCGCAATAATGATTCAGATGTCCAAGGCTAGTCAGAACACTCATGGCCAACATGCACCACATCGGGCATCTTATAGATTGCTCCTCCTGCAAGACCCAATGACCTTGAACTCAAATACGCCAAACCTGGCCCATAAACTTCTTCCCTAAGTCCTATGTATTCTGTTTCCTATGCTTTGGAAATCCACTTTTTTCTCTCCAGTCTATGAATTTAAATGTTCTTAACTGGCCTACTGCTAGTGTATCCTAAGTAATCTTCCTTGTCCCCCACTTTACATCACTCAGCACTTTTCTGCTGAAGTTTATTTTCTGAAGCACACATGTGACCCTGCTGCTTCACTGTGCCTGCAGGATTAAGCATGTACTCCCAGGATGGCAGGTGAGCCCTTTTTGATTTAGCATTGATCTGCCTGTCCAGCCTCATCTCAGTTCCAGCTATGCCTTGGCATGTCATTCTGAAAGTAAGCCATGCCTGTCCTGCCTTGGTCCCCTTGCACATGCCTTACCCATTCTTCATCTGCTTGCCTTATTTATCCTCCACCATCCAGCTTAAGTCTTCCCATGTGATAAGTAACCTTTCCAGATTCCACAGCTCCCTGAATGTGCTTCCATTCTGCTTATCTCACACTGCACTGCTTTAGACACAGCCCCTGAAGTTAGATGTATTTGGGTTCAAATCCGCATTCTTCTACTTACTGGTTGTGAAATATTGGATAATAGTTTCTCTGAGGCCCAGTTTCCTTGTATGTCTAGAGGATATTATAATTTGTAACTGTAGGACTCACATGAGCATTAGAGATGATGTATATAAAGGATCTAGCCTATAGCCTGGTATATAATAGATGATGAATGAAATGAATAGATGAATGCATAGGTGAAAGAAAGTGGTACCAGAGCCTTATACAGCCTAAGTCCATGCTGGAAAATTATGCTAGCATTTTTTGACTCCAGTGGCTCCCTCTTATCCACCATTTTCTTTTCCATGGTTTCAGTTACCCATAGTCCGCCTTGGTCCAGAAGCAAGATGTTCCCCCTTCTGACATGTTTTCCAAAGGTCAGTAATAGCCTAATGCTGCATCACAGTGCTTATGTCACTCCCCTCACTTCATCTCATCACATAGGCATTTTATCATCTCAGTATCATCAGAAGAAGGGTGAGTGCAGTACAATTAAGATATTTTGGAAGGCAAAATCAGTGCACAGAAATCAGTTGCATTCCTATCCACTAACAGTGAGACAGAAGAAAGAGAAATTAAGGAGTCAATCCCATTTACAATTGCACCTAAAAACACAAGATACCTAGGAATAAACCTAGCCAAAGAGGGAAAGAATCTGTACTCAGAAAACTATAGAGCATTCATGAAAAAAATTGAGGAAGGCACAAAGAAATGGAAAAACGTTCCATGATCATGGGTTGGAAGAAAAAATATTGTTAAAATGTCATGCAGCCTAGAGAAATCTACATATTCAAAGCAATCCCTACCAGAATAACATCAACTTTTTTTTTACAGAACTGGAACAAATAATCCTAGAATGTATATGGAACCAGAAAAGACACCGAATAGCCAAAGGAATTTTGAAAAAAGAAAAACAAAGCTGGCGGCATCACAATTCCAGACTTCAGGCTCTATTACAAAGCTGTACTCATCAAGACAGTCTGGTACTGGCACAGAAAGAGACACATAGATCAATGGAACAGAGCAGAGAACCCAGAAACAGACGCTCAAATGTATGGTCAACCAATCTTCGACAAAGCAATAAAGAATATCCAGTGGAAAAAAGACAAGTCTCTTCAACAAACGGTGTTGGGAAAATTGGACAGCCATATGCAGAAGAATGAAACTGGGCCATTTCCTTATACCATACACAAAAATAGACTCAAAATGGATGAAAGACCTAAATGTGAGACAGGAATCCATCAAAATCCTTGAGGAGAACACAGGCAGCAACCTCTTTGACCTCAGCCGCAGTAACTTCTTCCTAGAAACATTGTCAAAGGCAAGGAAAGCAAGGGCAAAATGAACTATTAGAACTTCATCAAGATCAAAAGTTTTTGTACAGCAAAGGAAACAGTCAACAAAACCAAAAGATAACCGACAGAATGGGAGAAGATATTTGTTTTTTGTTGTTGTTGTTGTTGTTGTTTTGTTTTTTAAAGATTTTATTTATTTATTTGACAGAGAGAGAGAGAGAGATCACAAGTAGGCAGAGAGGCAGGCAGAGAGAGAGGGGGAAGCAGGCTCCCTGCTGAGCAGAGAGCCCGATGCAGGGCTCAATCCCAGGACCCTGAGATCCTGACCTGAGCTGAAGGCAGCGGCTTAATCCACTGAGCCACCCAGGCGCCCTGGGAGAAGATATTTGTAAGTGACTTATCAGATAAAGGGCTAGTATCCAAAATCTATAAAGAACTTGTCAAACTCAACACCCAAAGAACAAATAATCTAATCAAGAAATGGGCAGAAGACATGAACAGACATTTCTCCAAAGAAGACATATAAATGGCCAACAGACACATGAAAAAATACTCATCATCACTCGGCATCAGGGAAATCAAAACCACAATGAGATACCACCACACACCGGTCAGAACAGCTAAAAGTAACAAGTCAGGAAAGGACAGAAGTTGGCGAGGATTCGTGAAAGGGGGAACTATCTTACAGTGTTGGTGGGAGTGCACGCTGGTGCAGCCATGCCAGAAAACAGTATGGAGGTTCCTCAAAAAGTTGAAAATAGAGATACCCTATGACCCAGCGATTGCTGGTCAGGTATTTACCCTAAAGATACAAATGTACACCCCAATGTTTATAGCAGCAATGTCCACAATAGCCAAACTACAGAAAGATCCCAGCTGTCCATGGACGGATGAATGGATAAAGAAAATGTGGTCTATACATACAATGGAATATTACCCAGCCGTCAAAAGTGAAATCTTGCCATTTACAACGATGTGGATGGAACTAGAGGTTATGATGTTAAGCAAAATAAGCCAGTCAGAGAAAGACAATTATCATATGGTCTCACTGATACATGGGATTTAAGAAACAAAACAGAGGATCATAAGAGAAGAGAGGAAAAAATAAAATAAGGTGAAACCAGAGAGAGAGGGAGACAAACCATAAGAGTCTCTTAATCACAGGAAACAAACTGAGGGTTGCTGGAGGGGAGGGGATGGAAGGATGGGGTAACTGGATGATGGACTTTAAGGAGGGCATGTGATGTAATGAGCCCTGGGTATTATAGAAGACTGATGAGCCACAGGTCTGTACCTCTGAAACCAATAATATATTACATGTTAATTAATTGAATTTAAATTTAAAAATGTTTAAAAAAAAGATATTTTTTGAAACCGACCCATTCACATAATTTTATTGCAGTATATTGTTATCATTGTTCTATTTTTATTATTAGTTACTATTGTTAATCTCTTACTGCACCTAATTAATGAATTAAACTTGACCATAGGTATGTATGTATGTATGTATGTATGTATGTATATATGTATCTATAGGGTTCCCTGCTATCTGTGGTTTCAGGGGTCCTCTGAGGGTCTTGGAACCTATCCTCCCTGGATGAACAGGGACTACTATAATGGCTACACTTTGCTAAGCAGGAAGTTATCTCTCCCTAAATCTCCCTCTCCAGCACAGAGATGCATATATGTGTATATATGCACACACATGAATTTTTGAACATGTAACCCATCAAGTTAACTATAAATGTAGATTATCTAGCTGTCTCATATGGTATTTCCATGAAAGATAAAGAGGTAAGTGCAAAAAGGCCTAGAAGGATATCACCAGTGTATTAACAGTGGCTATCTCTGAAGTGGGAATGTGAATATCTTAACTTTAATTTTTGTGTATATGTGATGTGCTATTTGTCAAGAAGGAATTTATACTGTTTTTTCAATAAAAAGGAAATAATACAGTCATTTAATTTTTTTCCACTGTACCTGCAATAGGAACCTGTGAGATTTTGACTGAGGAAACAAAATGTCTTAATCCAATTGCCAGGGTCAATATTTTTTTTTAAAACCAATCTTGGAGGGAGGGCCTCCAAGACAGAGAGAAGGGAAGCCATAGGTTAAGCTCTCCTGTGAGCTCCCAGGAAAGCAGAATCTAGAAACCCTGTCTTTCAGGGGCAGACAGCCTCAATTTCAAGTAAGGAAAGGTACGAATGTTGCCAGGTGTGGGAGTTCTGGTTCAGTTCTGCCTGGGGAGGGGAGAGCCCTAGCCTTGGGTCAGAAGAGCTAGTTTCAAGTTCAGCCTTTGACTTTATTTACCTGACCCCTCTTGGGGAAGCCACGTAAGGTCTCAGTGTCCTCATCTGGTAAGCGGTGAAAATAATGACTCGCTACAGGGCTACTATCAGAGTAAAGGTGGATTGGAAAGTTCTTTGTTAACAGCCCAGCCCTCAGCAAACATTAGTTATAATTATGCCATCATGCTGCTTCCCGAAAAGCAGAGGTTAGGAAAGAACTTTGGCTCCCAAGCTGGACTTCATTGCAATAGCGACAACCAGATTATGCAAAGCTGAAAGGTCAACTTTCTCCGTGCCTACTTTTTCCAGACCACATGGAGGAGACTCCGAGCCTCCTAATGCTGGTCTTGTCAGGGGCTGGCTGCCCTTAGCAACCTCATTCAGTCCCAAAGGCCCACATGTGGTAGGTAATGGGCCAGTGTGGGAACAAGCTTTCTGTTCTATTTTGCTTGCTTCGCCAAACAGTTTCAAACATATGAAACAAATATCTTCTTGTACATAGTGGGCTCGAGCCTATGCCTGCTTGCTTTAGGAGCTGCCAGTCGAAGAATGTAAGTGGCAGCTTTTGTTTAAACCCTCTGGATGTTTCTTGTTTCCTCTACAGCAGGCAGGGGCTGTGGAATTCCTGACACCTGCTACCTATTCTCGAGCTAATCAAAAAGTTTAGCTACATTTGCTTGACATGTCAAACAATCCCTAAAGCTGGGATTGGATAGGCCCTCTGCAGGAGCAGACTATGTGGAGTGCACAAAATGCCCCCGTGTGTCAATGACTGTGGAAGAAGTAGCACTTTGTATCCTCTGCTCTCCCTCTCCTCCCTTCCCTCCCTCCCTCCCTCCAACCTACACGACACACCAAGACTGTTTGTGAGTAGGAGAGTCGAAAGCGACTGTGTAGATCCCTTGGACAATGCCCTTATTTGACAGATGATGAAAAGGATATCCCAAGTAGTGACATGTCATGCCCAACACCATATGGTGAATTAGCTTCAACAGAAGAAGGGAGTAACAAAAGCTAACAGAGGAAGCTGCTGGGTCCATGCCCATATCATGTCTAGGCATTGGGCCAAAGCAATTAATCCTGTGAAAAATAATTAAAAAACTCATGGCTTTATGTAGAAATTAAAAAAAAAAGATACTAATAACAAAGCCCCTCTCCAACAAATTCTAGTTTAATTGGTCTGGAGTGAGGTCTGGTCATTGGCACTTGTGAAAGCATCACAGATGATCCTAATGTATGGCTAGAATCAGGAGCTATTGGTATAGGATTATACACTTGGTTGAGAGTCTGGTGGAATGTGTGTAGTAGAAAAAAATCCTGGACTCGGAGTCTGAAGACTCAAGTTTGAGGCAGAGCCTTTTCAAGATCATCTGCGTGGCTTTGGACAAGTTGCTTAACGGCTTTTATCCTCACTTCTCTGTAAATCCTTACTTCATCTAAAATCTACGGCCAAAAAAGAGAGGCCTTTAAAAGTACTCTACAAACTCTGACGTGTTGTGTCCCTGTGAGGCAAGTCTCTTTTGAGACTTCTAGTGGGGCATTTCTCCACTGACCGGTTTGCTAGTGGACTGAATTCTATTCAGCTAATATTTATTGAAACCCTAATAGGAAACAGACATTATGCTAGGTACTGGACATACTAAGGTGAACGAGAGATAGATCCTCTACTTAAGTTAGTCGATAGGGATCTGAACAGTAAACTATTTTGAAGATGAAGAGAGATGTAGCTCCCAAGAACAGGGATAACACAAAGAAGAGGATGCTCATTCTGGGGGTGCTGGCCAGGGAAGAGGAGATGATGTTTGAGCTGTGGCTTGAAAAATCGGGTCCTTGAGGTGGAAAATAAGGTGTGTGTGTCGGGGGGAGCTGTTCTGTGCTAAGGAGTAAATGAGCAGAAAGACACAGGGCTGTTCATCAGCCTGTACATTGGTATGGCTGGGCCCTGGGCTGGTGGGGATAAGATTCTGCTCTCCTCAGATCAGTTGAACTGTCACTCAATGTAGACGGGCATAAATCCTATCTCTTTCAGGAGAAAGGAAAATGAAGTTAGATGGCAGGCTTCATGTTACAACGGATTTTTAAAAAACAGATCAAATTAACCTTAGAGACCTGATTATGTTTCTGAACCACAGGTGATCTGAGCTCAAAGAGTTAACACAGTCCGAAGCCCCCCATTGGCCCCAGACCAGAAAAGTTGCTAGGTGACTTTGCAGAAGAGAAACAAATAGAAGCCTTTTTCCAACTGAGAAGAAAGAGGTGCTGAGTCTTAACACGTCAGCAGGGTGTTTTTCTTTTACCTTCTTCTTCTTCTTCATTTTTTTTTATTTTTGGTATTTTTAACACCATTAACACTTAAAAATAGTAAAAATAATTATAGTGGTTGCGTTTTGAGACTTGCAGAGGAAAACGTAGAAGGAATGCCTGGTGAGGAGGATCAAGTAACTCTAAATATGGGCTGAGGAATAGGAAATGTTGAAGAGTTTAAAAACAATTAGAATTTAAAGTCCTGGATTTAGAACGCCAAAGGCTTTTTTTTTTTTTTTTTTTTTTAAATTTGTGGTATCCCTTTAAGAGCCATTTGGTACAATTCATAGCCTGATTCATGTCACCAGCTGCCTCTGATTTCAGTGAGAAATGCAGAAATTTATAGGGAACTGTAAAATGGGGACAGGTTTTTCGTTTTCTAAATTGAGGTTTTAACTGGCAAACTTCTGAAGGTTTGAGAAACCGCAGAGCTGAGCTGTGGGAAGCTGATTTCTTTTCCGGTCCGAACAAATAAACACACAAACACATACCTAACTCACAAAGTGTTGGAAGAGATAAACCAATGCTCTTTGCAGGGAAGGAAAACAAAAAATCAGCCTTGAGGGCAACAGGAGGAAAGTCACATTTGCCAGCAGACAGCACCCAACACTGGCAGAGGGAGAAACTGAGCCCTGGCAGCGTGGGGCAGGATTTGCACAAAGTCTCCTATTTGGAGCTGCTTGTCTCCGCAGTCCCAGGGCAGCGCCCAGCCCACATTCCCCTTCTCAAAGCCCCAGGGATTGATGAGAAGCCCCTGCCACACCCGCAGGACAGGCAGGTGAGTCTGCCTGGAGACAAGGTCAAACCTTCCTAGGCTACTTGACACCTTGTTCCCGAAAGGGCCCCCCTCCCATGTCCACTCCTGCGCTGGCACTTACCTCATTTTTCTGCCTGGGGTGCTCCTGGCTGCCTGGCTTCAGTCCCCTCGGCCTGACTTTCCTGGGAGCTTGTCCCCGGTGTGGTGTCAGCGATGCCTTATCTTTGTTCTGAGGTCCCTGTGTGTCTCTGGAATTGGCTGGCATTCTTCATTCAGGTCACGCCTTCCCCTGCCTGCAACAGATCCCCTCTCCCCCTCTCTCCCTCTGCCTCTTCCTCTCTCTCCCTCCCTCCCTCTTCTCTCTCCTCTTTCCCTCTCTCACCCTCCTCTCTCTCCCTCTCTCTCTCCTCTGACTTGCTCTTACACACACTCATAGGAACCTGACAGAGCAGAATCTGTCTTCCTCCTGAAAAGATCTGCTCCTCCAGTTCCTTCCTTTATCCTGTGTGGCTGGCTCCAGCTCTTGAGAGAAAACTGAGAGAGAGGCTCGGAAAGGTGTTTGTATCTCTGTGTGTGTGTGTGTGTACGTGTGTGTGTGTGTGTGTGCATGTTTGTGAGAGAGAACATGTCTGTGTGAGTCTGTGAATGTGTGTGTGACTCTGTATGAGTAAATGTGTGAATGGGTATGAGTGAGTTTGTGTGAATGTGAGTGAATGCATATGAGTGTGTGTGTTAATGTGTATTAGTGAATGTATGAGTAAATGTGTGTGACTGTATGGAGTGTGTGTGTGTGTGTTTTGTGTGTGTGTGTGTGTGTGTGTGAGGGTGGAGAGGGACAAAGTCTAATTTCTCTTTAGTCTCCCTTGCCAGATGGCTATAGTTTCCTGCTCTTCCTTAGGACACTGGCAAAAAGACACCAATGAAGCAGAAACAACCAGCTAAGAAGGCAATTCTGACATCTACACTAGGAAAGGAAAAAAGGTCCAAATCCCAAAGCCACAGTCAGCCTGCAAACAGTGACAGATTTTCCTGTGAACAGAGCCGTTGGCCAGGAATGTGAGGGAGCCCCAAGTCCTGCAGTTGGCTAGTGGTTCTTCTCCACTTAAAAGCAATACTTGTTCTGTTAACCATCACAGGGCACACAACCAACCCAGCCCAGTGAGGGTCCATCTCTTCAGGAGAGCCCGCACCCCCTGGGCAGAGAAGACGCGGGACTGTATACACATCTGCACCCTGAGATTGTGGAGAAATGCAGCGCCAGATCTAAACGGAGCTGAATAAGAGGACAATTCCTCCCCCCACAACAATGACAATTAAATCTCAACAGGGAGAAGGATGTCTGGGTGTGAAAAGTAGATTTTACGGAGAACCTTTTCTGTGTAGGCACAGCACTAAGTGTATGCACCATCTCAAGCGCTCCCACAAACTTGTAAGGGTCACACTATTGTACTCACTTTACAAATGAGGAAACTGAGGCTCAGAGAATTTCTACAACTTGCCAAGATTATCCAGCTTTTTTTTTTTTTATGACTAATAGTTAACATTTATTGAATCTTAGGTTTCAGGAACTATTCTAGAAATGTGTTCATTCCCTTTAATCATCTTTATATCTTGTATAGTTGGGTAATGGGTTCATCCCCATTTTACAGATAAGGAAACTACCCAGAGAGGTTAAGTCATGTACCCAAGTTCACACAGTTAGAAAGCGGTAGGGGATCCTATCCACTAGGTCGTACTGCTTCTCCCTGAAATATTCTAGTCCATTTGGTATTTCAAATACAACATTCATGGAGAAACTCAACTTGAAACATTCTGAAAAGAGCATGAAACTCAGAGTCAGAGTTTAACTGTAATCTTTCCTTTCTGTCCAAGCCAACTGTGCACTCTGGGTCCAACTCTTAGCACATCTAAGCCTACTTCGCATCTGGGAAATGAGGGCTGCTATGAGGCTTCAAGGAAATTATGCCTTTGGAAGTGCAGTATTAGCTGTCCCCCAGTGCACCGAGAGAGCCACCCCGTCCCCCAGTCTAACCAGGGTAGCAAATGCATGTACTCTCTACCCTCTGGTACTGCTGCTTTGGCACATTTCAGGGAACACAGGTTTGAATCTCGCTGGAATTCTCCCTGCTCCATTTTCTCTCCAGTTTCTCTATTTTAACACTTTTGAATGTCAGTCTTGCCAGTCCTGGCATTAGTAAAAGCCTGTGGTCGATAATGTGGGTGCAAATATATGAGATGAGAGAATATGTTTGAACTCGGGCACTGTTTTAGCAAAATGTTGCTTTCTGTTTCAGCCAGAGTAAAATAAAAAAAAAAAAAAAAAAAAGAAAGAAAAAAGGAAAAAAAAAACCCTTAAAAGTCTCATTAAGAAGCCTCATAGGCTCCTCAGACATCAAATAACGCTCACAAAACAACATTTTAATGATTTAAGTGTAAATGAATCAGAAACACATGGACTACATTTCTCTTGGAATGCCCAAGGGTTTCAAAACTGAAGGAGAAAGAACTTGGCTCAAAGCACAGTGCACTGTGCGGAGGGCTCTGCCCGTTACAGACATTCCCTCTATTCAGGAGGCAGCAGACCTGGCCCTCTCCTAATTTAGGGCACATACAGGAATATGCAGTCATTTGTTCTGGGCACAGAGGGAAGAGCTCGGGAGGGAAAGCCATCAGCTTCTCCTTGTAAAGTGTCATAGAGCAATCGAGCTTCCCAGAATAATTTCCTGGCCATATTTTCTCAAGGCTGCCAATGTTCAATGGGAAGCATTTGAAATACGTTCTAAGCCAAAGTTCTGCCAATAGACAGCAGATCTGATATGTGCTTCCCTGGGAGTTAGCCAGGGCTCAGATGGAATCTGCATGAAAACAGGAACTATATGGCTCAGTGAATGATCTGGGTGAGATTCAGGGCAGTTTCCCATTGGACTAGAAGACACTGGTGATATTGTCCTGACCTTTTGATAAAGACCCTCTGAAGTCGCATTGCTAGATCACGGGGAGTAGGAGGAATGCAAGGGACATAGTCTGGGAGTAGGCTCCGTGTCAGTAGGCTACCTTGTATGGGACCTTGGGAAAGTCATCTACTTTCTGGGTTGGAGGGAGGGAGACGGGGGCATCGACCTGCTCAGCTGTACAATGAGGGGATTGGACCCTGTTGAGATGACAGAGCACATACAAATGTGGGTGCGAGAACTGGGGAATTGCTGTTGTCTTGAAGGCCGTCCTGTGGGGTGCTCGCATGACCTGTGCAAAGAGTGGAGTGCAGAGCATTCCTCTCACCTTGATCCTTGCTCTTTCTGGGATCATAGTAGCATGACGTGGGTCAGGAGTCAATCATAGGCATTCCGAAAAATAACTTTTAAGAAGACTGAACTACTTTTTTTTTTAAAGTTTAATGGAAAGTTTAAAATATGCCCACAATTAACTAAAAGTATGTCACTTAGAATCATAAAATGCAGAATGACAGATGTGGGTTCAACACCCCCAGGTTATAGTCCAGGACAGGGGTCACGAATATAGTACTAAGAGAGTGCATGCTACAGCATTCCTACCACTAGAACTGGGCTTGGTTTACATGTTCTACCGAAGTATTTATTATATGCAACTCCTAAGCTGAGACTCTCTGGAATCCCATGAATGTGTTAGGAAATGTAAAGTATCTGGGCAATGGGATTTTGTTGGCAAAGGCTGAAATCCAGGCTTCCTATAGAATAGAATCCAGGCTTCCTATAGAATATCTAAGAAACTGATAAATAGCTCCAAAGATGACACCTTAGAATTAAATTTTGGGTTCTGTAACATGTTGACTATGTTGAAAGCCATTGCTTTGGCGCCTGGGTACCCCATTATCAAAATAAATACAGGGGATTTAAAAACTACCAATCTCTAAGCTTCATCCCAGGAAATTCAAATTCAGCAAATTTGGGCTGGGGTTCCCAAATCTCTAATTTAGAAGCTCTCATGGCACAATTTTACCAGTTTGGGGGCACAGAGCATAATGGAGCATCTTATAATTGATGGCATTTTAAATTTGACAAAATATCCTTAGCATGTGCCAGATACTTCCATATACATTATTACTTGCAATATATATATACAGTATATATATATACACAATAGATATAGTGTATACAATATGTATACAATATATACTATATATATATACTATATTATATATACAATAGATATAGTGTATAAAGTACGCATATAATGACCACCCCTCCTCCCCTCCCGCCCCCGCTGCTGCCTAGCCAGGACTCTCTCTCCTCATCTGCAGGCTCATGATCCTGCCTGTGGACTTTGAACATCCATGAGCCATGCTATGTTGTGTCTGCAAGATTGCAGGGAAGGAAAAATAATTTCTATTAAAAAATAAGCTATTAGACTCTCTTATAGGCTGAGTTGTGTCCTTCCAAAATTCATATGTTGAAGCCTTAACCCCCAGTACCTCAAAATGTGACAATCTGGAGACAGGATCTTCGAGAAGTGATTAAGCTAAAAAGGGGCCATTAGCTTTGGCTCTGATCTGATGTAATCAGTGTCCTTATAATAAGATTAGGGCACAGACAACACAGAGGAAAAGACCATGTGAGACACAGTGAGATAGCGGCTATCTGCAAGCCAAGGAGAGAGACCTCAAAAGAACACCTTGATCTTGAACTTTAAAACACCTGCCAACACCTTTATTTTGAAGTGCTAGTCTCCAAAACTGGAAGAAAATACATTCCTGCTGTTTAAGCTACCCAGTCTGTGGTACTTCGCCATGGCAGCCCTAGCAAACTAACAAGCTCTCTTATACAAGATTCTCGAAAAGCATGAAACACATGCCACCAGGGGTGTCAGGCTGATTTCAGGTGCCACACATATGGAATTAAGAAACACAGGATCAGTTAATATTCTGTTTGGTGAATAATAAGAGAAATATTGACTAATGTTTGAATAGAATTTATTTTCCTCACATAGCAAGAAGTGAGGAGGTACATAGGTCTGGGGCAGCTGCTTGACATTGTTTTCTTCCTTTCTGCTCTGCCAGCCTTAGGATACGGGCTTTCAGCCTCGTGCTTGCCATCTCCTGGTCACAAAAAGGTTGCTGTAACACCAGGTGTCACGTCCACATTCAAAACAGAAAAAAGAAGGAAGAGGAAAAGGGGACTAGGGAACTTCTTATGTCTCACAGACCAAAGCTGGGTCACATGGCCACCATTAACTGCAAAGGAGACTAGAAAGTCTTGTTCTTACTTTTACAGCTTATAAAGCAGAGCCAGGCAGCAAGTAAGACAGGGATTAGAAATGGAAATTGCATGAGTCAACTTTCAATATCTGTCACCACCATATGTCAAGAAAGTCCTGCCTTTTTCATTTCTCTTTTACTCCTGATATTATTGAGAAGAAAATCTCAAGGTGATGCCACTATGCCATTGATACTCATTTCCCTTTTAGTAAGGAAAGGCAGGTCTCAAATTCAGTCTTGTAGAGACAATATTATTCTGCTAGAATTTAACAATTTTTTATTCATTATTTTTATTTTTATGTTTAGAGTAGCAACATGCTTTCAAAAATAAGGATTTCAGTAAAAAAAAAAAAAAAAGTCCAGAGCAGATTTAAATAAAAAATATGAAACAAATAATAATAATGTAGATGGTATTCATGCATACAAAAAATTATAAAGATGAGTAACTAAATGTTGGAAACCTTCTTCTAAAGGGTGGACACAGAAACAGCCCAGGGCTACGGCATAGCCCATGAGTCAGGATCCTGGGGATGGGTATCACCTTCTGCCCCACTCTTCTGGGAAGACTTGTTTCCAAGAAGAGTGTTTCATCCTGAAAATAACTGACAAAGGCCATGCATTATTATCTGTATTTAAATATATAATTAATAATATTGAGATGAGGTAATTGAGCCCTAGAGGAGAGAAATATGTTGCCCAGGATCACATTGAAATTAGATGGTGGGCTGAGACCATGAATCAGAGTTCCCTACTCCCATATTCTTTTCTGTTAGGTTGTAGGTCACTCTATTTGAGACTGAGTACTTTGAAAAGAAACTTGCTTGTTTTTCTGAAAGCCCCAAATGACCTTTGCCTGGCTAACACAGCTGGCTCTCCACCACACACTTTCAACAAACAAAAAGGTATGCTGAGGTGTTTTTACCTCTCTTGAAGAGCAAAGTCTTTAGGCTTCTTTGACTGCCAGTAGGCTTCTAGCTTCTAGAATCTACTTTGATCTCTGTATAAGAGAGGATCCCTTTTTCCTTTTCCCACATCTCAACCTACTCTGATTCCTACCTTCTTCCTTATTCTTCAGGATAGAGTCAAAGTTTATTAGTGGGCATTGGAAGTGAATCAACTGGCCATATACATCATCTTCTCTTGCTTTCTGCCTCATTTCATTCAGTGAAAAAAACAATTGGGAACTAACTTTCTTTAGGGCTTCTGGCTCTCTCTTTGCTCTTCTTTGTCTATGTACCTAGGCCACAGAGTGACAGGGGTGGGTATTAGGATGTAAGCTCTGGCAGAGGGCGGGCATGCCCTTTTTAAACCTCTGACCAAAGGAAGCCCTTTCATCGAGCCCATCTTTACTGGAGAGCCCCAGTCTGTGGCACCAGGTACTAGCCTAGCTGGTAAGTCAGGGTACCTGGTGTTCTGTTTGGTTATTTCTCTTCATGGTAATCTTGGAAGAGGAGGTGTGATGTGTAAGGAATGATCCTGGGGTTCTTAAGTACTTGAGATATATATGATCTGTTTGAGTTGAATTGTGTCCTTCCCAAATTCATATGTTGATGTCCTAACCCCTAATATCTCAGAATATGGTTACTTAAAGGTAGGGCCTTTAAAAGGTAATTAAAGTTAAAAAGGTGCTGTTGGGATGGGCCTTAATCTAATATGACTGGTATCCCTATAAGAAGAGGAGATTAGGACACAGATGACACAAACAGAGGGACAACCACCTGAGGACACAGCAACAAGGTAGCCATCTATGAGCCAAAGAGAGAGAAATCAACCAAAACCTGTCAATACCTCGATCTTAGACTTCTAGCCTCCACAACTGTGAGAAAATAAATTTCTGCAGTGTAAGTGACCCAGTCTGTGGTATTTTGTTATGGCAGTCCTAGGAAACTAATACACCTTCCATCCCTAAATTACCTTGCTCACCTAAATCCATTTTATATCAACTGTAGTTGCTATTCACTCATATTATGTCTCCCCTTTCCCAGAGGTTCCCCAGATGCTAAGGCCACATGAACCAAGCAGATTCAACTACAGGACAGCGTTCATTAGGCCATAAGAAGCAAATGGACAGTTGGGGCAAGACCATGGGGTGAGGGGGCAGACTCAGATCATGGACGAGTCAGGGTCATTACTTCCCTAACTCCCTATTGCTATTTCATGAGTGGTATTTTCCCACTCTCTTTCCAAATTCCCCTGCCCTTCTATCACTCTGGCAAACTACTCATCCCTGCTGCTGTCACATCTAACTTCTTGGTCCTATCCTCTGTTCTTTTCTTTAAGAACCTAGGCATATGGTACCTTTCCCTCCCAGTTCCTCCTGTTGTCCTGAGTGACACTAGGTTCTCATCCTTTGATCTTCTCATCTTCAGTGCCGACTTCTTCCATTCTACCCTAGCCATCTGTGATACCCACAGATACATCCACCTCTGAAAATTCCAGCTCACAACACCCCATTCTCTGACCACCCTCTCCCATCTTTTTAGGTCTTTTGCTCCTTCAATAACCTTATAGAATCCAATAACCCTGGACTTCAATCTCATCGAGACATCCAGTCCTTTAACACCACCCCATTTTAAGTCTATCAGATCCTCTTGCATTTGCATCTTTTCAGAATCCCACAAGTCACCAGCACTCCTTTGCAGACTGTTCTTTCTCTAACTGCTTTCTCTGCTCTCTTCTTTCTTCAGAGGAATCATTCTTTACCGTTCTAGTGAATCACTGAGAATCTAATGGAAGCCAGATCCTCTGTCTGGAATACCCCCAATAAAGCCACACAGTTCACTCCCTCAGCGCCTTTGACTCTTTCTGAAAGCGTCACCTTCTCAGTGAGATACTTCCTGACCACTCTATTCTACTACTTCTATTCTTACTCACACTCATAATCCCCATGCCCAGTTTTGTTTTTCTTCATGGCACTAATCACCAGCTGAGATACTATTTATTTTAATTATTTATTTGTTCGTTCCTCATTTCCCATCCCATTAGAATAACATAATCTTCAAGTGGACAAATACTTTTTCATTTTTTGTTTATTGCTCTATTTCCAGTACCAGGCCAGTGTCTTTGACTTGCAAATAGTAGGGCCCTAATAAACATTTGTGGAAGGGCTTTTTTCAGAGAAAAATTTAAATATGCACATATTATTTTTTTTAAAAAGATTTTATTTATTTATTTGTAGATAGAGATCACAAGTAGGCTGAAAGTCAGGCAGAGAGAGAGAGAGAGGAGGAAGCAGGCTCCCTGCTGAGCAGAGAGCCCTATGTGGGGCTCAATCCCAGGACCCTGGGATCATGACTGGAGTCGAAGGCAGAGGCTTTAACCCACTGAGCTACCCCTGTGCCCCTTTTTATGCACATATTCTTAAAACTTAGTATTAATTTCTGGGGCTTGACGGTCTTTCTAAGACTGCGAGTTTCAGAATCTCAGTGTTAACCACTCTTCCCAAATATTTCTCATGCGCTTCACCACCACAGTTTAAATGCTGTTGTATACTGATTACTTACAAATCTATTTCTTTATCCTACATGTCTCCCCACAGCTCCTCACTCACCAATCAAATGTCTGTTCCCTCCTCCATCTGAAGTTTCCCATGGACAGAGGCTGCTATCTTTCCATTCCCAACTTGCTCATTCTCCTGCACCAACCGTGTTCATGAACCA
Source organism: Mustela erminea (assembly GCF_009829155.1). Lineage (NCBI taxonomy): Eukaryota > Metazoa > Chordata > Mammalia > Carnivora > Mustelidae > Mustela > Mustela erminea. The sequence goes on along the minus strand of NC_045614.1, from coordinate 111,288,452 downwards.
ATAACAGCTCAGAAACTCGAGCCACATATCTGGGTGTCATCCTTGATTTATTTATTTATTTTTCCTTTATCCTCATATGCCATCAATCAGTAAGTTCTATTGTTTATATATAAGTATCTTTCAGATCCAACATCTGCATGGGTTCCATTCCCCACGGCCCCTGCATTATTGGAAAATTACCTCAACAACCTCCTCGTTAATTTTTCTGTCTATTGTATCCTTCTTTATACAAATACAAGTCTTATTCATTCTCTCCCTTTGCCAGACCTTTTTCTAAAGGCCCTCCTTTGCTTAAAGAGTGAAATAAAAATGTCTTAAAATAGCATTCAACCCTGAATCCTCATGTTGACATGGGGTGCCATGAGATTGAAGTAGCTTGCAATATCGAGCCAACATGTGGAGGGCAGCTGCCTTGGAAAGTCAGCTGGGCCCACAGCACATTTGGCATGAGTGAGAAAAAACAACTGTTGTATGAAGCCACTGAGCTTTTGGCATTGTTTGTTTCTGTAGATAATCTGGCTTATCCTGACTCACAGGATACTCTTCCCTGGGATGGCTCTTCCCCTTCTATATTCTCCATGCTTAGGCATGCAGACTTTAATGTCTAGAACTGCTATCAGATTAGCTGCTCATTCCAGATTCCGTCATGCTCTTTCATGCCTGCATGCACTTAAATGCTTGGTTCTCTTGGTCTTTTGTCCTAGTCCCTTCCTCATTTGCTTGTAGAACTTCCTCTGATTTATCCTTTGAAATCTTGCTTAAATGCTATTTTTCAGGAAAATCGTCTCTGATCACCCAACAGAAAAGTAAATACTACCTTTGTTTCTTACGTATGCTTTAAATTGTTGCATGTCTCAAATTACTACTGTGTCCCTCTTTCACAATAATAATTCAAAGGCCTGAACAATAGGCTCTGTACCTTGGGATCAATAGTGTTTTTTGAATATATGGATGAAGGCATGAGTCTAGGTAAACACACAATGGAATTTATAATTACAAATTATGATGAGTACTATGTAGAAAGAGGACAGAATTCTATGGGAGAGACCAATAGAAGCGCCTAATTTATACAGGGTGGTCAGCAAAGTCATGGTGATGTGACAGCTAAATAGAATGGGTACAAGCCAGCTGATGAAGGGGTTGGTGATTGACAATGATGGATGATATTACCTGGACTTCAAGACACATGGAAATTCCCCATTTCTGTACCCAGTCCATAGAAATAATGATAAAGACCAGAAATGAGATAAATAAAGGAACGGCTGCACTCAGAATCAAGACAAGGAATTATCTGTGGATGAGAAAATAGGAAGGCCTGTACAAGGAGGTCTGTAAATGAGAAGCTGTAGTGGTGTGAGCTGAGGAACTCATCCTAATGGGGAACTCATCCTGTGGGAACTCATCCTGACCACGTGGGAAGCTGTGGAGCTCCCATGGGGAAGCTGGAAGCTGACAAGGCTATACCATGAAGTTACTTGGAAAGAAATAGAAACCACAACCACAGAAAGGTTGCCAAATAAGAATAAACAAATATTTTTTTAAGATTGTATCTTGGGTACCTGGGTGGCTCAGTAGGTTAAACCCTCTGCCTTCGGCTCAGGTCATGATATCAGGTGCTGGGATCAAGCCCCGCATTGGGCTCTCTGCTCAGCAGGGAGTCTGCGTTACCCCCACTCTCTCTGCCTGCCTCTTTGTCTACTTGTGATCTCTCTCTCTCTCTCTCTCTCTCTGTCAAATAAATAAATAAATAAATAAAATCTTTAAAAAAAAAGATTGTGTCTGGAAAAGGGATAATAAATTCAATAAGAGAATTTCATGTCAGGAAATAGAGTTAATGGAAACATAAGAACAGATTTTAAAATAAGCTATCTCCAGAGAGCTAAAGACAGGAGTGTAATCTACAAAAAAGGAAGAGAGAGATCTGAAATAAGAAGAGACTGAAACACAAAAAGAAGCCATTGGATAATTAGTGAAATTAAAACAATAATTTTGCATTTACTAAACATAATTTTGCTAAGTATAATTATTGACATTAAAATGTAGCCATAAGTATGATAGAATGGTCACATGTGAAGAATTAATGCTCTGAAAAATCAAGCTGAGGAATTTCCCCAGATAAAGAGATCAGAAGTATGAAAGAGTAAAGGGAGTACAGATTCAGAAGATCCTACATGTGTCTAGTAGAATTTTCATTAAAAATGGAATAAAGAGAAAGGAAAGGAAGAAATCTTTGAGGAAATATTGGTCTCAGTTTTCCTAGAATCGAGAAAACCTATGAATTCTCAGACTGAAAATGTCTTCCAGGCCTCATGTGGGATATATGCATAAAATTATATATAGATTCCTTGTAGTGAAATTTTGATGTATCAAGGATAAAGTTAAAATTTTAAAAATTATCAAAGAGAAGAAAGGAGAACTAGATTAATACCCAGATTTTCTGCCAACCATGTGGAAACAAGAGGGAAGTAAAAAATACCTTTTTTTAAAAAAAAAGATTTGTATTTATTTGACAGAGAGAGAGGCGAGCACAAGCAGAGGTAGCACCAGGCAAAGGGAGAGGAGAAGCAAGCTCCCCACTGAGCAGGCAACCCCATGTGGACTCAATCCCAGGACCCTGAGATCATGACCCGAGCCAAAGGCAGCTGCTTAACCAACAGAGTCACCCAGGCGTCCCGAAATAAAAAATTTCTTAATGTGCAAAAGAAAAATACTTGTAAGCCTGTCATCCTACACTAGCCAGAGGATTATGTCACTCAGCTGAAATAAAGACAAACTCAGGCTCGGAAAGCTTATTACGTGCAGGCCCTTTCAGAAAGAATGGAGGATGTTCGAGAAGATGGTTAGTGTTGGTGCAAGTGGGAAATGGGTCCACTGACACAGTGTTTGTAGAAATGGACAGTGGCTTGGCTACTGGGAGGGCAATCCGGGGCTATTAGTAAAATAAAAATGTGCAAATCTTAGAAACTGAGAATCTGACTTCGAGATACCTGTCGTAGAGAAACGCTCACTTGGGTGAGGATGTTCCTGGTAGCATTGTTTGTCAAGGTGAAAAGTGAGCTTCAGTCAAATAATGACTAAATGTAATAGAGTCATGCTATTGAATGTGGAGCACCAGTGAGAGAAAATGGGAAAGATCTATGGACAGCAGCAGAGAGTTTATCTTGAAGACATCACTGCATGAAAAGGGAGGGTTGAAGTGTGATACCTATGTTAGGATACCATCCATTGAGTGAAAACTCCATAGGGTCCCCAAACAATACATATTTTGTACATATCATAGACATTTTGTGTATATTTTCCATATGTCATAGATGTAAGTGTGGAAGGAGATAGATCAAACGTAACCAGTTACTTGTGCGGAGGTTGTGTTCAAGAGAGGCTTTCTTCCTATTTATAATAATGCAGAGCCTTTAGGGACACCTGGGTGGTTCAAGGGGTTAAACACCTGCCTTATTTGAGATCATGGGTCATGATCCCATTGGAGCCCCGCATTGGGCATTGGGCTCACTGCTCAGTGGGGAGTCTGCTTCTTCCTCTGCCCTCCCCCACCCCTCGTGCTCTCTCTCTCTCTCTCAAATAAATAAATGCAACATCTCAAAAGAACAAAAAGAAAGAAAGAAAAAAAGAAAGAAAGAAAGAAAGAAAGAAAGAAAGAAAGAAAGAAAGAAAGAAAGGCAAAGCTTTTAGTGCCTGGTCAGCGGTGCTTAGGCAGGGGAGTGGCAGGATCTAATTTACAGTGATAAAAAAAATCCCTCTGGGTGTGGTGAGGACAGTGGATTTGGAGGAAGGGAGGCTGGGAGGCCAAGGAGACGGCTGTCCTAGTAGTTAGGACCAGGACTCATTCATCCACTTGGCATCGTGGACTCAGAGCCTGAGCCCATGAAAATGTTTTAATTAAAAAAATAACAAATATATAATAAACTTGGCCTGGATTATATTCGGCTTTATGCCAGTGCAGTGCTAAAATACAATTTTTATTTATTTTCTAGATGGATGAAGGGGCTCATAAAGGCAAAAGTGTCTAGAACCCACGAAAGTCATAAAGCAGCCTTGATTAGGAGAGAAGAATGCTTGGATGGATCAGCATGGAGTCAAGCACACAAAGGCAAAAAGTGTTTTGTAGCAGGAAGAGCCCGAAACTGAGGAATGAGGGAGGGGAGAAAGCAAAGGATAAGCCCCAGAATGCTGACTTCAGGGGGTGCTGGTGCCACTTACTGGGACAGGGAAGAGGGCAGGAAGGTCGCCAGGGCCCACAGGATCGCGAGCCCTCCCTGCCAGGCCAGCTGTGGAAAAGTCACCACGGATCCAGGATCTTGAAAGGGGTGGAGACGACCGCTGAATCTTTACACAACGGGAAGACAAAGGATTTCTTCACAAAGACCGGCATAATCAGATACCGTTTTAGAAAATGGGTGTTTGGTGAGCACGCGGGACCTGGGAGTGCACTGGTGAGAGACCGGAGGATAAACCAGAAGCTAACAGTACCTAAGGAGCCAGCTCCCTCTCCCTATCCCGATTCCCCTGCCACTCCCAGGCTCAGGAAAATGTCATGGAACTAAAGCAGTTTGGAAAAGAGCAGGAAAGACCTCCCAGCTAGACCCAGCCCGCGCGCAGCTTGGCCCAAGCTCAGGCTCATGAGGAGCAAGCACATGGGCCTCGCGGCTGGCTGCGTTTGCCGGCCAAACCACAGGGCAAATTTAAACGCGTCGGTTGTCACAACACAGCAGACCTGAGGGACAACGGCTTTCTTAAAAGCGGGGCTTGAAGAACAAAAACACCGCTCCCCCAAAATACATCTCAGGAAAGCTGGCTATCTCTCAAGCAATTGTTTTCAAAGGTAGGGGCTCAAAATATTTTCAGCCCCAGCCCACACGGAGGGGGCACAAAGCTCTGTGGACCTTCTGTCTTGACCATATCTGACCAAGGGAAAGGGTCATCCTTCTGAAGACAAGCCAGGAGACCCTGGGAGTGGAACACCTCATGCGTGGTTCTCCCTGGCATTGCCAGCATGGTGGGGGTATTTGGGTAAGCCATGACAGCTCTTTGGGCCTGAGTAGTTTTGGGTTTTGTCCCCATAAGTGAGAGTAATGATAACACTTTCTTTCCTTACATACTCTTTCAAGGACATAGTTCTTCTACTGTGGCTTTTTTTTTTTTTTTTAAGATTTATTTATTTATTTGAGAGAGAGAGCGAGTGCACAGGGGTAGGGGTAGAGAAAGAGAGAGGATCTCCAGCAGACTTTGTGCTGAATGTGGGACCCCACTTGGGGCTTGATCTCATGACCCTGAAATCATGACCTGAGGCAAAATCAAGAGTTGATGCTTAACCAAGTGAGCCTCCCAGGTGTCCCTCAAGGACATAGTTTTTCTTGGGGCGCCTGCGTGGCTCAGTGGGTTAAAGCCTCTGCCTTCGGCTCAGGTTATGATCCCAGGATCCTGGGATCGAGTCCCGCATCGGGTTCTCTGCTCAGCGGGGAGCCTGCTTCCCCCACTCTCTCTCTGTCTGCCTCTCTGCCTACTTGTGATCTCTGTCAAATAAATAAATAAAATCTTTTTTTTAAAAAAGACATAGTTTTTCTTAAAGTCCTTTCAAATATGAACACCTTTGAGAATCTAATGAAGGCTGTTAACCTCCAGAGGAAATTATGTGTTCAAGTGAACATTGTCATATATTGGATATTTATAGGTTCAGTGATTAAAAACTCTTTGGTAATATCTTTAAACCACCTGCAAAGCGACAGTCCCTTTATGGGGACTCAACCTAGAGTAGTAATTGTTAGTATCCATGGAAAGTAGGGGTAGGAGGATCCTGAATGGTGTACATAGAAAGTGGCCTTCAAGATGGGACTAAAAAATGAGCTGGATTTCAACAGCTGAAAGAAGACCAGGAGCTATAGACAGCAAAATGTGGAGTGGGAACACCAGTGATGGAGGGATTCTACACAGCCAGTAAGGATACTGACTATGTGTGGCTGGCTCTGGGTGCCGGGCATTATATTCATTCCCTTACTCGATCTTCACAAGTTAGTTATTGTCAACCCCATTTTAGAGATGAGGAAATGGAAAATTGGAACAGTAAATAGTGAGGCAGTAGTAGAGGTAGAAAGTTACCTTTAAAGTCTCTATTTCAATTCTTCATGTGGTTCTCTTTAATTCTAGATATGCATGAGATTTTTCCTAATAAAACATGTGGGAAGTCTCTTGCTCCTTGCAATTTCTCTCCCACAAGATGGCTTAATGGAAAGAGCATTATCACCGAATCCTTGTTAACTGTGCAGCTTCCGACATGTTGCCCTCTCCTTCTGAGTTTCAGTGTTTGTTCTCATCTGCAAAAGCAGAAGAGATTCACCTCATCTAGATGGGGATCATCTAGAATGATCTCCAAGCACTCTTCCAACCTTAGAGTCTGTGATTTTTTTCAAAGGAGAAATCATTCATTGTTCAATAAATAGTTGTCTTTCACATGTTTATACTCCTACTTTCTCAGTAGCTTATTATTTATTTTTTTTTTTAAGAAAAAGAGAGGTGAGAGGGAGGTAGAGGGAGAGGGGTAGAATCCCAAGAAGACTCCGTGCTGAGCACAGAGCCTGATGCACAGCTCAATCTCACCGCCCCGAGATCATAACCTGAGCCGAAATTATGAGTTGGACACTTAGCCAACTGAGCCACCCAGGTGCCCCATATTTTTTATTTTTAAGCAGCTTTATTGAGGTGTAACTGACATCCAATAAACTACACAAATTTAATGTGTACAATCTGATAGGCTTTGACATATGCATGTGCCTCTGAAACTATCACTAATCAAGACAATGAACATTTCCATCACCCCCAAAAGTTCCTTGTGTCCCTCTTGTAATCTCTCCTTGTAAAGGTCCTTGTAATCTCTCCTTGCCCCCCACTTTACCCCTGCTTCCTTAGCGAAAAACTGAGCCTCGTTCTGTCAGTACATGTAAGTTTGCTTTCCATGCAACTGAAATTGTACATGATGTACTCATACTTGCCTGGCTTCTTTCACTCAGTGTAATTATTTTGAGATTCACCCACGTTGCATGTATCATTAGTTCATAAGCCATAATTTGTTTATCCCGTCATTCATTAATGGACAGATGGGTTGTTTCCAGGTCTCAGCTGTTAAGAATAAACCTGTTGTGTTTGTTTGGAAATATGCTTTCATTTCTCTTGGGTACATTTCTAGGAGTGGAATGGCCGGGTCATATGGAAGGTGTAAGTCCAATGCTTTAAGTTTTCCAAAGTGACCATTCTAGTTGTGCCACATACTTGCCAAAACTTGGTAAGGTCAGTTTTTTTCATTTTAACCATTCTAATATATTTTTAGAGGTATCTCACTGGGTTTTAATTTGCATTTCCCTAATAATGATTTTGAACATCTTTGTTATCTATATATCTATATACTTTGGCAAAATGTCTGTTCAAAACTTTTACTTGTTTTTTCAATCATACCATTTTTTTTCTAATTATTGAGTTCTTTATATGTACTGAGCCCATGACATACATAAATCCCTTATCAGATACATAATTTGCAAATATTTTCCCCTAGTCTGTGTCTTTTCTTTTCAATATCTTAATGTCTTGCAGAAAAAAACTTTTAATTTTGATAAAGTACAATTTAAAAATCTTTCTGGTGTCATATCAAGGAAATCTTTGTTTAACCTAAGTGCTGGCACACTAAAGCACCATATACTGCACGGCTTAAATAATACACATTTATTTTTCATAATTCTAGAGGCTGGGAAGTCCAAAATCAAGGTGGGAGCAGATATGGTTCCTGGTGAGGGCCATCTTCTTGGCTTGTAGACTGTTTTCTTGCTATGCCTGTACATGGGGGAAAGAGAAGGGAAACAAGTTTTCTGGTGTTTTTTCTTACATGGGCACTGATCCCATTAAAATGGTCCTATGCTCATGATCTCATCCAATCCTCATTGCCTCCCAAAAGCCCCTTCTTCAAATACTTTCACATTAGGGGTAGGGCTTGAACATGAATTTGGGGGTGGGGCAAAAACATTCAGTCCATCAGTCACAATGATTTTTTTCTGTGTTTTCTTCTATTAGCTTTATTTATCTATTAGCTTTATTTAGGTCTATGAGCCCATTCAATTGACTGTTATATATAGCATGAAAAATGGATTGAAGTTTTTTTTTTTTCCTAATTTAGATATCCAATTATGCTAGCATGTTTTCTTAAAAGGACTATTTTTCCCCCCCCACCAATTTATCTTTGCATCTTTGTCAGTTGTCCTGAATGGGTAGATCTATTTCTGCTCTCTCAATTCTGTTCCATTCCTCTATTTGTTGATCTTCCTGTCCATACCACATTGTCTAAATTACTGCAGCTTTAGAAAAAGACTTGAAATCATGTAGTATTAGCTCTCTAACCTTGTTCTTTTTCAAAGTTGTTTTAGAAAGAGTTGTCGATTTCTACTAGAAAACTTGCTGGGATTTTGACTGGGATTGTGTTATATCTATAAATGAATTTGAGGAGAACTGATATCTTAAGAGTATTGAGTATTCTGACCCATGAACACAAGATATCTTTTCATTTATACAGTTCTTTAATTTCTCACATTAGTAATTTATTGTTTTCAGTGAATAGTTCTTGTCTACCTATTGTCATATTTATCTCTAAGTATTTCATAAATTTTGATTTTATTGTAAATGATTTCATTATGATTTCTGATTGCTTATTATTGCTAATATAAAAATACAGTTCATTTTTTATATTGATCTTATATCCTGCAACCTTGCTGAATTGACATTTTAATTCTATTAGCTTTTTAGAATTTAAGATTTCTTCAGATTTTCTACATAGATGATCAAATCAACAAGAGAATAGAGAGTTTTACTTCTTTTCTAATCTGGATGCCTTTTATTTCTTTTCCTTGCTTTATTACACCAGTTGGGACCAAAACTATAATACTGAATAGAATTGTGAATATAAATGTCTCCCTCTTGATCTGAGGGAAGAAATACCCAGCCTTTCACCATAAAATAAGATGTTAACTGTAGGGTTTTTGTAACTGCCCCTTTATCAGGTTGAGGATGTTCTCTTCTATTGCTAGTGTGCTGAGAGTTTCTATTCGGAATGGAAGCTGGACTTTATCAATTGTTTTTATTTTTCATTTATTGAGATGGTCATATAATTTTTTCATTTTTAATTTATTAATAAGGTAAATTTCATTGGTTTATTTTCTTGGCTTTTCCAGAAAGTTAGTTTTGTATTCCTGAAAGAAATCCCACTGGATCATGATACATTATTCTTTCTTCTCACTTTGTAATTCATTAGCTAAAATTCTATTAAAAATTTTGGCATCTATGGCTATGAGGGATATTGCTCTGAAGATTTCTTGTAACGTTTTTGTCTGGCTTTCTTGTAACATCAGTAAAACATGGCCTTACAGTGAGTTGAAAAGTATTCCCCCTTCTTCAATTTTCTGGAAGAGTTTATTCAGAATTGATATTATTTTTTCCTCAAGTCTTCAGTAGAATTTACCAGAGTAAATTCTGGTAAGATGATCAAGACCTGGCCCCCCTTCTCTTGCCCTTCTCCTTTTTAAATGCAAATTCAATTTATTTACTTGATATAGGGCTATTTAGATTATCTATTTCATCTTTAGTAAACTTTGGTAGTTTGTGTTTTTCAAGCTTCTATGTTGTCTATGTTGTCAAGTTTATTGTATAACATTGTTTGCAATATTCTCTTATTATGCTTTTAATTTGTGAAATCTTTAGCAATGTCACCTCTCTCATTTCTGAATTTGGTAATTTTAATTTTTACTCTTTTTGTCCTTATCAGTCTATATTGAAATTTGTCAATTTTGTTACCTCCTCAAAGAAACAACTTTTGGTTTCATTGATTATTTTTCATCATATTTCTGTTTATGTTTCTTTGATTTCTTCTCTGATTTTTCGTATTTCTTTTTTCTGTCTATTTTGAGATGAATTTTGATTTATTATTAGTACTATAAATTTCCCCCTAAGTATTGCTTTAGTAGATCCCACAAAATTATGTATGTTGTGTTTTTATTTTCATTTATTTAACATTTTAATTTTTGAATCCTGGTTAAAGAGAAATGTGTTATTTAGTTTCAAAATATCTGATGATTTTCTAGAAATCATTCTGTTAATGATTTCAAATTTAATTCCATTTTGGTAGTTTGTATGGCTTGAACCATTTAAATATATTGAGATTATTATAGGCTTGAAATACAGTTTATCTTGGAAAATATTCCATGATAACTTGAAAGGAATGTATATTCTGCTATGGTTGGGTAGAGCTGCCTTTATCTTTTTTTTTTTTTTTAAGATTTTAAAATTTTTATTTATGACAGAGAGAGAGATCACAAGTAGGCAGAGAGACTGGCAAAGGGGGGTGGGGAACAGGCTCCCTGCTGAGCAGAGAGCCTGATGCAATGCTGGGCTCAATCCCAGGACCCTGAGATAATGACATGAACTGAAGGCAGAGGCTTAATCCACTGAGCCGCCTAGGTGCCCCTAGAGCTGCCTTTAAATGTCAAATTGCCTGATCATGTTATTTAAGTGTTCTATACCCTTACTGATTAATCACTAACTACAATTATCATTTTTTTCTACTTCTTCTTGTAGTTACATTAATTTTTGCCTCACATATTTTAAAGCTCGGTTATTAAGTATACAACACTGTAATTGTCATTGCCTCTTTGTCAATTAATTCTTTTATTTACCATTATGACTTTCTTTATTCCTGGTAATATCCTTGGCTCTGAAATCTACTTTGTCTCACATTAATATAGCCACTCCAGCTTTCTTTCTTTCTTCCATTTATTTATTTATTTATTTATTTATATTTTTAAAAGTAAGCTCTACACCCGATGTGGGACTTGAACTCATGACCCCAAGATCAAGAGTCACACAATCCATACACAGGACCAGCCAGGTACCCAAAATTGGAAGACTAAGATTGTCAGATAAATAAAAAAAGCAAGACACAATAATATGTTGCTTATAATAAACATAAAGATACAAGTAGGTTAAAAATAAAAAGACAAAGCTATAACACAGGGAAATATATTTATATTTGGATCATTTACATTTAATGTGATTATGACATAGTTGAGTTTACGTGTATCATATCACTATTTGTATTCTATTTGTCTTATCTGTTCTTTGTTTTTCTTTTTCCTTTCTTTTAGATTAATTTAGATTATGTATATGGGCTGTAACTTAATTTTATCTCTTTTATTATTAGCTTATTAGCTGTAATTCTTTGTTTTTCTATTTTACTGGTTGGTTTGGGGTTTCACTTATCACATTTTATCTTCAAGTGAGATACAAATTCATGTGTATTATAAGAAAATTATGATAATATATTTTCAGTTTCCTCTTTATGTCACTAGACTGCTGTTGTCAGGAATGTTTTTTATACCTATGTTATAAATATCTCAGTACATTAGTATTGTTATTTTATTTTTAAAAAATAATTACATTTTAAATCAATTTAAATAATAGAAGAACCCACCCATATTTTTTTATGTACTTAACCATTTCCAGTGCTCCCCATTCCTTTGTATAGCTCTCTATTTCCCTTTGGTATTATTTTCATTCTGTATGATAGAGTTCCTTTAACCTTTCTTTTAGTGTGGATCAGCTGTGGTGAATACTTTCAAATTTTGTATATCTGTAAAAGTCTTTGTTTTTGCCCTTGTTTTTATTTATTTGTTTAGAGTGGTTGGGGAGGAGCAGATGGAGAGGGAGAGAGAGAGAATACCAAGTAGACTCCCCACTGAATGCAGAGTTTGACCTGTGGTTTGATCTCATGACCCCAGAGTGATGACCTGAGCCAAAACCAAGAGTTGGATGTTTTGGTCACCCAGGTGTCCTAATTTTACCCTTGTTTTTAAAAGATATTTTCACTGGGAATTGAAGAGTCTATATTATTTTGTGGGTGAAAAGAGGCACAATTAAAATGACAGTTCACATATATCAAGCACTTACTATATTTCACCCTCTGAGTTAAGTATTATTATTGTTGTTTGCATTGGACACATTTGGAGACTGAAGCTCAGAGGAATTAGGTAAGTTGTTCAATGTCATATGCCTATTGAGTGACATCACTCATTATTCATTATTCATGTGACTTTGGGATCTCTAATCTTAACCACAACATTTTATTGTCTATCAAGAAAAATAGAAGACATGTGAGTACACACTCTTGGAAATGCCTCATGCTTATATTTCTGAGAAAAGATCAAGTCATTTAAGAGTCATTCCAGATTCTTTCTGGGACAATGGTCTCAACAGGAAACTCCTGGAGCACTGTGAATCTGAATAACTCCCCAGAGGCATGCTTATAGAAAATATGATCAACTAAGTTCCACAACCAAGCTGGTTGGTTAAGTACAGCCCAAAGTAATTCACAGAGCCTGGGAAATGGTCTATAAAATCAGCTGTTCAAGGGATTGGGATGGGGACTTATGATGTGTAAAGGACCCTTTTCCACATATCCTCAGGGATGTGGCTAAACCAGTTAGTGGGATTGGGAGCGGAATATCAGGGTTTAATCCTGCCTTTATTACTTTTTCTGATGGTGTGAATATTGAGAAATAAGCTTACTGTGGCTCAGTCTCCCCTTTATAATATGATAATAATAGTAATATGATGATAATAATAATGCCAGTCTACTCCTTTGTGTTTTCCTGAAGAATCTGGGAAATACAGAGTGAACGTACATGAAAATCCTCTAAAACATGCTCTTATTTGTCATCTGTCCCAGGAAACCTCCCTGACTGTCCCCTGCCTCACACCTCTTCAGCTAGAAGTGTCTTCTTTGAACTTTCAGAACCATTGTACATACTCTCTGAAGTCATATAGTTATGTCCAACTTGTATTTTAGAATTTATTCATTTAGAGAGAGAGAGAGAAAGAGAGAGAGCACAAAAGGAGAGTGGGACAAGAGAGGGAGAGAGAATCCTAAGTAGATTCCATGCCAAGCATGGAGCCTGACATAGGGCTCGATCTCATGACCCTGAGATCATGACCTGAGCCAAAACCAACAGCTGGACACTTAACTGACTGTGTCACCCAGGAACCCCTATGCTTTCTACTATATAGCTAGCTCCTTAAGGAAAATTCTTATAAATACATTATTGGTGTATCCCGCAAGATGACTTGCTCAGTGCTTCACATATTTAGTAATATGTGAATATTATTGGAAATAATATTGGACTGGACATTTCAGAAAGACCCCATTGGACTCAAGTGAAGATGTCCACAAGAATGTCTCTGATGGGTTTATATTATTTTCATTCTCTTTGGTTTAAGGAATTAAAAAAAATTATCCACATTTATTGGTGTGTTTCACTATGCCCTGGCTCAAAGCTATATCTGAAATGTACTCCAAGTCCATTCTATAGTGTTCAGAGAAAGGTCATGAATACACTTAACCAACCTGGTCACAACGATAGCTCTTTCCAAGAACAAATACTGTGCACTGTGGGGGTTTCCCTGTGGATGGTAGCATATCTTCATGTTAACATCTATGCCAAGTCTCACCCGAGGATATGGCAGATGCTATTTTAGCATCATTCCTCTTCTGCTGTCCTAGTTCAAGCCCTTACTGTGTCATTGGAAAATTTGTGAATAGCTTTGAATTGGCTTTCCTTTTTCCAGACTTGCAATTTCCAATTTATCCTCCACCATGCCCATCAGTGATTCTCCTTGAACCCAGTTTGAGTGGCAATTTGGGTTCTTATACCCAATTCCAAAGTATGGAAGGGGAGGAGCTTCCCCCATGCCACCAACCAACTCAATTCAAGTCAATTCTGACACAATCTACCTCTAATCAGTCCTTTAAGACTGCCCCTCTGTCCTCCACTTCAAATGCCAATCACAAGTCTGGGTTGTCACTTGTGCTCCTGTCTAACCAGCTATAGATTAGAGGTTCCAACAACACTTCCAACTCAGAGTGCCAATTGTCTAGGTTGTTACTTATAATTTTGACCAATTGGCTATAACTCAAAAGTTCCCATGACCTCCTCCTTCGGTTTGATTAATTTGCTATAGGGGCTCACAGAACTCAGAGAAACATTTTATTTACTAAGGTATCAGTTTATTATAAAATTATATAACTCAGGAACAATAGGATAGAAGAGATACATAGAACAAGATAGGGGGAAGGGAATGAAATTCCCATGCCCTCTCCAAGCACACTGTTTTCCCCAAATCTCCATGTATTCATAAACCTGGAAGCTAGCTTGCTTGCTTGGTTTTCTTTCTTTCCTTATTTCCTTCCTTCCTTCCTCTCTTTTTTTCTTTCAAGATTTTATTATTATTTGAGACAGAGAGAGACAGAGCACAAGCAGAGGGAGCAGCAGGCAGAGGGAGAAGTAAGCCCCTCACTCAGCAAGGAGCCTGATGCAGGACTCGATCTCAGGACCCTGGGATCATGTCCCGAACCAAAGGCAGACCCTTAACTGACTGAGCCACCCAGGCATCCCAACCTGGAAGCCTTCTAAACCTTATCTCTTTGAGTTCTTTATAAAGGCTTTAATACATAGACATGGTTGATTAAGTTTTTGGCCATCGGCAGTTGGTCCAACCTTAAGCCCTTCTCCCCTCCCTGAAGTCAGAGAATGGGACTAAAACTTCCAACCCTCTCAGGTGCCTGGATGGCTCAGCTGGTTGAACTACTGAGTTGGTTTTAGCTCAGGTCATGATCTCATGGGTTATGGGATTTTGCCCCACATCAGCTCTGTACTCAGCAGGGAGTCTGCTTGAGGAATCTCTCCCTCTGCTCCTACCCCCACTCTCTCTCTCTCTCAAATAAATAAATAAATAAATAAATCTTTAAAATTTCCAACCCTCTAATCACCTAGTTGGTTCCCCTGGCAACCAGCCCCCATCCTTAGGTGGGATTCAAAAGTCATCTCATTAGCATAACAAAAAGACCTTTATAGTTCATCACCTGGAAAATTTCAAAGGTCTTGGGAGCTCTGTGCCAGAAATGAATACAAAGACCAAATATATATTTCTTGTTATAAGTCACAATATCATGAGAGGCAGACTGACAAGACCTGGCTGTGAATCTAGGCTCTGCAGATGCTGACCATGGAGAAGAGCCACTTTCCCTTCTCCTTCATTCCTTGCTTGCTGTGAGCGTTCTATGGCATGTTGCGTGGACATCTCTTTGCACTGTGCCTATTCCACAGTTTTAAGTTTGGTAGTTATTACTAATTCCTGTCTTTGTCATAATGAAATGTATGTGGCCTTGAGTAAGTCACATTTGATCTTTGGATTTCAGCACCCCCATCTGAAAAGTAAATAGATTATTTAAGATCCATTTGGCTGCACCAGTTGATAATTCTACAAATGGATTATTAATTCAATGACATGTTTGAAAATTTAGATTTGGGGCTCTCTGGAATAACTGCATAGGTTTTCACATTCTGACATTCTATATGACCCCTTGAGTGCTTAGGGTTTGATGGGGAAGAATGAGTGTGTCCTGGTTTAGTACCCTCTCCTAGCAGGGGTTCTGGGGGAGTTCTAAACCCTTCTCTCGGTGGGATCTTGGGCTGTTCTGACTTCTCAGAACTTTTATATGTTATGTTAATCCTCACACAATCACAAAGCCCTTTCTAATTCTGACTATGTTAGAAGCCATCCACGGCGGATGACTAATCCACAGGTATATGAAAACAGAGCTTGTGTGGGCAGAGGGGTTATCAGTATTGGCACGGCATGTTCTCTTCTCAGTTATTCTGTGGAAGTAGCATGGACAAAATGAGGAGGTCTGGTCTGCACCCACACTACCTGGATGTGTGGACACTGCTCGAAGAACTTGAGCATCCCATGTTCCTTGCCTGAGTCTGTTTCCTTGTGGGACAGGAGTCATCATTCAGCCTACCCTCTGGCACTGCTAAAAATGAGAATGACCACGGCTGTTGTTATTTTTCTTAATATTCAATCATGCACAGAGATATGATGAAAACATTGTATACCACACAATAAAAAATGGAAATACACCCGAAAAGCTTTTATACCAAGTTAGAATTTGGAGCAGAAATTATTTATAAAACAGGCATAGCTACTGGGTATGTTTTGGTCTTCAATTAAATTCTTTTTAAACTCTGGCTCCATGGTGTAATAGCTTTGGAATTAGTAATAATGAAACATGAGTTACACTGGTGAGTAATGGTTTTACTTACAACAGGATGAAAATGTTAACCCAGCGGTGCCCAGGACCAAACCTAAGACCTCTACGTGGTTACCGTCCTGCCTGTCACTGCATGTCAGAGGTTGTAGTCATTACTATTAACATTTAGTTGGGTGGTTGAGACCTACACCACAACCAGCATTTCACTCTGAAGTTTTATCTGGCTCTTCTCTTTGAGCTTCAGCCCTTTTGAGAGTACTTGCCATCATTTTTTCTTTCTTTTTTTTTTTTTTTTACTGGCAGAGAAACTGGGTCTCAGAAAAATTGATTTGGCCAAATTCACACAGATCGTAGGGACCGACAAAACCCAGGAAGTCAAGAGGCGGCAAACCCGCAGAGAGACCAGGGTCTAAAGTTAGGCACCAGCCGGTGTGAGTTCTTGTGGAACCTGGGAATAGTTACTATGTGGGAAGGGGATAATGACTATTTCATGGAGATAAAACATGTACAGTGATTAAACTGGGCACTCACTTAAATCCTCAATAAAAGATGCCTCTTTCTCTTTTTCTTCTTCCTCGTCCTCTCCTTCTCCTTCACTGTCCGCCTCGCTCGCCGCTCGAGAGCACTGGTGTCGACAAGCACAGCCACAGGCGTCCTCCTACTTACGCAGTTCCCCAAACCACCCAGGAAGGTTTCCCCTACAAACCGGTCTGGGGACTGACTCAATTTCCACTTCCCTTTCTGCCTGGGCTTCCTGGGCTTTGGAGATTTTCCTCCCCTTCTGTCTTTCCCTCCCTCTGCTTTTTAAGTCAGCCCTTCAGCCTGAGTCCTGACCTTACCTGGCTCTGGAGTAGGGATGCTGGGGGCAGTGCTTTATTTTGGGAGCAAAGGTGGGGGCGGAGGGAGGAAAAGCTGGAGCAACTCCGCTCTCTAGGCTTCCGCAGGAAAGATCCCTGCTCTGATTTCCCAGAGCCCATCCTAGCTGTCACCCTTCCCTAGACCTGCATTTCTTTTTCCTTGGCTTAACTCCCTTGCTCCATCTGTTAGGGCCAACCTCTCGGCAAATGTGCTTTTTGTCTGCAATGTGGGGTGTGCAGCTATCCTCTGTGTTTGCAAAGAACTCGTGTTAGTAGGAGTATCACCTGAGAATTTGCTGGAGTCCCACATTTTCTGAACTTCTGCACCAGACCTACTGGAGGAGAACTCCAGAGAGGGAGGCTAGCCATCTGGATTTTAACAAACTCTCCCAGGTCATTTGGATGCACCCAAAGTGTGAAAACCACCGTTCTCAGGCAGCTGAGAACCCATGAGTTCCCCTTGCTTCTTGCTTGTGCAGTGAGGACATCACAGGTATTTGTTAAAGGCTGTGAGCTTGCCGCAGGGTGGGGCATGGGGATGGGAGGCGGAGGGTGGAGGAACTCAGGGTAAGTTCTACTCTGGGGGGAAAGGAAGGGGCAAAGGGACAGGAATCAAATATTTTCCGAGTCTTTACTATGTGTCACACACTTTGCGTCTACTGCTTTCTTTTGTCTTTAATTTAACAACTAAAAATCCCTAAATGTTACTTATCTGTACATAGCAGATGCAGAATCTGAGCCACTGTGGTCGGGAAAAGATGAAGAGAGGGGCGAGACGGACATAGACCCGGGGCCACAAACTGGACCACCACATGCGGCAGGTTGTTGTATAAGAAGAGCCCAGTACGGGCACCTTCATGTTACCGGTGGGGAAACTGAGGGCCAAAGAGAAGAAAAGACCTGCCCGAGGTCATGTGGAAAGGCAAGGTCTAGGGATGCCGTGGTGGCTCAGCTGATTGGGTGTCTGTCTGCCTTCGGCTCAGGTCATGATCCAAGGGTCCTGGGATCGAGTCCTGCATCAAGCTCCCTGCTCAGTGGGGACCCTGCTTCTCCCTCTGCCTGCCACTTTGTCTCTCTGACAAATAAATAAATAAAGTCTTAAAAAAAAAAAAAAAAAAAGAAAGGCAATGTTTACTAACTCCCTGGGCTCTGCCCCTGCCCCCCATCAATAAGCAGTTTCTTGCATTTTTGCAATTTGTTTTTAAACTTTTTATTTTGAAGTAATTTCAGATCGACAGAAAAGCTAGAGAAACAGTTTTGATTTTGATTACATCCCTCACTCTGTTTCCCCTAAAGGTGACACTTTACAGAGTCATAGTGTAGTTGTCAAGAACTTTTAGGTCTAATTAAACCTTTTATTTTGAGGTCACCGTAGATTTACATCAGTTCAAAGAAATAATACAGAGTTCCTGTGTATCCGTCATGCAGTTTTCCCCAATAGGGATATTTTACTCAGAACTTTTAGGTTTGTTGATATGTTTTCATTTTATTTTTCAAGTTCATCCTCGCTCAGGAGAAAGTGTTCAGATTTCTTCTGAGGGGCCAGAGGAGAAGGAAAATAAAAAGAAATAAGAAAGATAGCAGTTTGCTCAGCAGGAAAGATGAGCATTCTGCTTCTTCTGGACTCACTGTTGCTTTTCCAAGGACCTCTCATGCCTTCTAAACAAAACCCCTGGGGCTAAGGTCCTGCGGGTGCTTTTGGAAGAGAATCACATGGGCAGAAGGCAGGAAGGAAGCAGGGGCAGTGCTCCAAGAGCTTCAAAACACAGGAAGCTCACTCGCCCTTGAGAGGGACCTTGGAGGTCAGCCACCCGATTCTGCACCTGCCCCTTATGTCTCCATCAACCTCTGCTCCAACAGTGCCCATGCTGGGAACTCGCCCTTATTCAAAAGCTTTGATAATTTGGGGGTGCCGGGAAGTTCTTTCACTAGACACGACAGCAGGACAGTGTTTGCTTGTTCCTTGTGATATTCCAACCTCCCAGACACAGTGCTCAATAAATACCAGGTGCATGAATGGCCGAATGAGTGAAACAATGAGCAGACATTCTGCCCAGTTTGCGAGGTTGGAGGCACGGTCTTCCTCTGAAGAGGGCGGTGAGGAGCTGCCTGGGATGCTGGGACCATGACGGAGCCCAAACTGCCTGGGACAGAGCCAAGCGCCTATGTCTGCTCGAGGGTAGGATCCCTGGAACTGGGGAGGCTCCTTGGATGGAGAGCTGCAGGATAAGACGTCTCTGGGGCGGGGAGAGGACTCTTTCAAGTGTTCCAAGTGCCTGGTGGAGTGGCTGCCATCCTCCCCGGCCCTGACTTATTACATTCCTGGTAAGTTGAGGGAAATTCAATCCATATGTTCCCGGGGTTATTTACACGATTCTCAGCAAGATGCTGCCATTGTGTAAGAGCCATTTGACGTCGATGGTGCTGCTGTCTTTTTTCCATTCTCAAAGAAAAGCCAACTCCCCGGTTCCTGGAGAGGGAGGGGCAGGAGGACAGGGAGCAGTCCTCTGGGGCTTGACCCACCCCGCAATGCAGTGGCTGGGCAGAAAGCGTTCAGCGAGCCCCCAGGGGGAGGCTGAAGAGAGAGGCGAAGACAAGTTGCTGCCCGCAGGACCTCTGCCCAGCCTGTGCCCATGGGGGCTCTGCCAGCAGGACCTCAGCACAGGGGGAGGAGGTGAGAACAGGAGGGCAGCAGGAGGATAGGGGCTTTCAGGAAAGGCCCTGGGTTTGCATAACTGTGGTTAAGTGATTTCCTCCCCACGGACCTCAGTTTCCCCTTCTCCAAAGTGTGTGGCTGGATTCCATTCCACAGTCTCGGTAGGTGCCAAAAGCCTAGTCTAGAATGCTTTTTTGGTCTTACTGTGTGCATTATCTGGCACTGCTTAGATAAATAATTTTCAAGAAAATATTTTTACCACAATCTGTAAGAAAGACATTTTACACACTAACCCTAGTATAAATAAATGAAACAATGTTTTCACAAATCAATGCTTATCCTTCCTACAAGGATGGACATGTAGATCAACAGAACAGAAGAGTCTAGAAATAAACCTACATATTTATGATCAATGGATAAAAATGCCAAGGCCATTCCATGGGGGAAGGTTGCCACTTTATTTTATTTATTTATTTTTTAAGCTTTTATTTATTTGAGAGAGAGAGAGAAAGCATGAGCATGAGCTGGGGGGAGGACAGAGGAAGAAGTAGACTCCTTGCTGAGTGCAGAGCTCAATGTGGGACTTGATCCCAGGGCCTTCAAGATCTACACGAACAGAATCTCTTTGAGGCTAGAAGGTCTTGGGGATCCTTGCAAATCTCCCCAGATGGTCAGGGAGATTTGTGAGGTTTGTTTGGTGAAATCAGCACATCCGTTTGAGATAGATCACAGAGAGCTGGCTTTCAGTTATGGTTAAAATATCAAGGTTTGCAAATGAGTTACTTAATTTTTTTAATTTTTATTTTTCAAAAGATTTTGTTTATTTATTTGAGGGAGAGAGGGAGACAGAGAGCATGGGCAGGGGAAGAGGCAGTTGGAGAAACAGGGGGCGAGGCAGGGAGAAAGATAGATGGATAACCAGTCTTCCTGCTGAACAGAGAGCCCGATGTGGGGCTTGATCCCAGGATCCTGGGATCATGACCTGAGCTAAAGACAGAGGCTTAACCAGGTGAGCCACCCAGGTGCCCCTAATGAGTTACTTTAAAAAACATTTATGGGGGTGCGTGGGTGGCTCAGTTCATTAAGCATCTGCTTGGGCTCAGGTCATGATCTCAGGGTCCTGGGATCGAGCCCCACGTCTGGCTCCCTGCTCAGTGGGGAGTCTGCTTCTCTCTTTCTCTGTGTGCTCTCTCTTTCTGTCTCTCAAATAAAAATAAATAAATCTTTAAAAAACATTTATAAAGCTGAGTATAGACTGACTTGTCTCAATGATCATGCTACACACCCTTCCCCATGCTCACATCTTTAGAAAAGGGTGTAGTAACAGCTCATAGGTTAGAATTTTGCGAAGCCCTGGGATCTCATGTTGATAACCTCAGCTAATTAGCTTTTAAAAGCCTTATAATCCTTTTCTCAAAGAGAGAATATTGTCAATTAACTTTTTAAAGTGTTGGCTGCTGTGAGGTCAAGTCACCTTTTTATGCTCACAGAAGCTGATTTTTAACCCAGAGCAGAGTTTATGTTTGCCAGGTTAAAGCTGGGTTTTAGTTCAGTCTTAACGTGTTTCGGAATCTTTGTTCAGTTATTTAATGAACTTCACTATTTCTCTCAGATTTATATCACTTCAGATTTTGGCCAAATGAATTGATATATTTATGGTATTTCTTTTCTTTGTACCACACTTGAATCAACCTGTGAGCCAGTTTTCGAACACCCCCCCCCCCCCCCCCCGGAGGAGAGGCCCTGGACCTCACTCCTGCTCATGTTCCTCTCCAGGTCACTCCCTTCTCCACCACCCCTCCTTCCTGGACCCTCTGCTGTGATCTAACCCGCACCCCCCCCCCAGCTTCCACAGCAGAGAAAGATTCAAGTATTCCCACCACCCAAATTCTTCTCTGGCATCTATGTCCTTCCCCATCCTTTTTTTATCCCACCCCCACCCCCGCCTCTGGAGGGAGGAAGACCCCCCTGAGTGTCAGCTCTTTTCTCCAGTTGCTTCAGACCCTCTGCTGTCTGGCTCCGTCCCCACTATTCCAACAGAACGGCCAGCTAGGTAGTCATTCAGGACCTCCTCATTGCCCAAAGCCAAACAACCCATTTTCTGTTCACACCTAATTAAACTTTCTTGGTGAGTTTGCTTTAGGGGAACATCCTTTCCTCCTTAAAACAATTTTCCCGTGGTCTTACGGGCACATTGCCTTATTCCCTGGTCCTTTCCCACCCCTCCAATTGTTTTCCCTCGGCTGCCACCACAAGACCTCTTTTTCACAGCCCATCCCTTACGTGTCACCTTCTGTCCTTGGCCCCTCACTTCCTCTCGTTCTTCTCCGGGTCCTCCTCCACAGTGTGGCCCTTGACCATTTGTACCAGAAATCCCCCAAAGAGCTTAATTCTTGCTGCAAATGCAAAGTCCTGGGACCGCAAGCCCAGACCTACTGAATCAGAATCGGAGGATCGACCCTGGGACCCTGCACTGGAAGACCCCCATCTCACTGTTGTCCTCAAAAATCCGCACGGATCTCACCACTGGAAACGGAGGCAAAGCTGCCATATGCTGGTATTAGAAGTCCTTGTGAGCTGGCCACTGCAACAGCTCCTGGGTTTGCTTTTGCCACCCACAACTCAGATACATTCTGTACTCCAGGCACAACCTGAGCGCACCTGCTTGTTCACACCTGTTTCTGCTGCCACACGCCCTCCACCAAGGTTCACCTGAGTTCAAGTCTCAGAAACTACCTTGAGCTTCACAGCCTTAGCCCCGTGTCTTCTCTTTGCTTTTAGGGTGCCTGTGTGTAGGACTCCCCATGTGGTACTGTGATGCATAATTGACCTAGCTGGGCCACCCTGCTAACTGGAGGTGGGAAATAAGCACCACGTCTTGTTCTCTCCAGGACCTCAAAGTATACAGGGTCCATAGCATCAAACAGGAAGACAGTGGTCTTGGTGACAGGCGCAGCCTGCTGTCCTGCTCACCTGGGTGATGGGGAACTTCTTGCACCCATTCACGTGTTCCAGGCTCTAGGCTGGGTCCTGGGATACAGAGCATGAACAGTCTCTACTCTCAAATATCTCTTGTTGAGTGAGAGATACAGAAAAGTCAGCAGGTCAATCTGAGTAGAGAAGGCTGTTTCAGAAGGGAAACTTAGGGGACTGTAGGAGCCCAGAGGAGGACAGTCAGCTTAGACATTGGTCCCAGATGGAAAATTCCTGTCCTGGAAGAGTGAAGTGATAGGAAAACTTCACAGTGCACAGGGTGGGAAAGTGCTCTGGAAGGAGAATGTGAAGACCTAAGCTTCAAGGTCGGCTGTGCCACTGATAAGCCGCCTACCACATCGCTTATGCAATCCCTAAGCCTCAACTTACATCCATGTGAAAGGAAGAGTCTGAACTGAGCTGAGTTTTGAAATCGGTGAAAAGATAAGGAACAGACAAATAATGCCTGTACTTATTGTAAAAGGTGCATTAATAAGTAGTGACCGCCAGATGGCACCAGAGGATCACTCTTAGCGCAAACGCTATGCTTTGCCTCCATGACTGAAACTTAATGGGGGTGAGCTGGGTCAGGTAGAATTTGAGGTTGATAGACACCACCAGCTGGAGGCCTGGCCTTTATGCAAGGCTCTTCTAAGACATAGGAGCAGAGATTTTCACTTAAAACACCTCACTCTGGGGGGGGAACCAGGTGTTAGGTTTAAACCCAGCTCCTTCAGTGCTAGCTGATGTCCTTTGGAGCCCGTTCCAGCATTCCCACGCTACAGCTCTGGTTCAGACCCCACATGCCAGACACAGGGAGGGAGAGGCGTTGCTCAGGTCCCAGTGGGACAACCTGCCCACCCTTCACTCTGTGCGGGGTGGGGGCAGGCAATGATCACAGGAAACAGCCTGTACTGCTTTGCAAAGGGCATGTCTCATCCCTGGGGCTTTAAGCAAAGCAAAACTTTAAGCAAAGTTGACAAGTTTATTCTAGATCCTGATGCGGCTGGATTGAATCCGAGACCCCTGTCAGGATCCGATGAGAGCACGGACCCTCTCCTTCAGAACACTCACGATCCACATGTTATTCCAGCTGCTTCCAGACTTTTGCCTAGGGACCATTCAGGGTTCCCCTCGACCTTAAGAACTGATGTTGTGTAGTCATTCTTGATGGCCAGCTATGCACATCAGCTTCTTAATTTCTAGTAAGACTATTTCTTTCTGAGACAGTTATTTCCATCCAGAGAACAAGTAGTGGCAATGATGGGTCCCAAGTCTTAGGATGGCAGGTATCTAGACTGTGGTCCATGCACAGACCAGTTAGCTGGAAGGCTGATGTGTTTGGATCTGGGTTTTTCATGTGAGCACGCCAGCTGCCCAGAAACTTCTTTCTGAAGCTCGGCTCCAGGGGAGGCTGAAGAGCTGCAAATGTTCCCAGCTGGGCCCTGCCTATTGGGAATGTACCTCTGCACAAGGAGAACCTGGAGCTTCTCGCCAGCTCCTCGTCCACACCTCCATCTTGAGCTTGTAAAGCTTTCTCTGTGCTAGAAAACTCCAAGGGTGCTGCCTGCTTTTCTGTGCACTGTGTGGCTGCTCCACACATTCATATCTTTGGGATGCTCTGAATCTAAAGACCTAGAAGCATCCCAGGACAAAATAACTAGCAGCGACCTTGGGATGAGAGTCTCCATCCTGTCTTGGCTCCTCCATTTATCAACAGCAAGACTCTAGACGTCAGATATAAAATGGCGATAATGACTTGTCTTTCTTGCTTCATAAGGTTTATTTATTTGGTAAATATGCATGGGACAACTGTTATGTGCCTCCCACTACTCCAAGCACTGTGCATACAGGGGATGAGACAGACAGGACTTCTCTGTCTCGATGAAGTGACAGTGTAGGACAGTTTGAGAATCCAATCTGAAAATACATCTGAATATGTTCTGTTGATTCTAGTGCTCGGCTGCCCTACGCTCTCCCACTCCTTTGGTTTGAATTGCTTTGTGGCCCATCATGGCAGGAGACACAGATCTGGGTCACAAATGTCACAAATATGGGAAAGTACCTCCAAACGAAGGTGATGGCCCTCAACCCCAGTCCATGGACAGTTGCAAAGGGGCCGGCCATGCCTGTACTCCTTCCTCCCTCGTACTCTGTCTTCTGGAAGATAAACCGGCGGGACTGAGATCTCTATTATTTAAACAAGCCACAAAGTCCCCACCATGGAGGTTTGGACAAGGAAGAGAGATCTTGTGGAGAATGTAGGTGGGATATCCCTGCCACCCCAGCACCCCAGGGCGCCCTGGGTTCCTTGTCTCCTGAGGGTTTGTCTCTGCGATCCCACTGCCCTCCCTTTTGCTAATGCTGATGTAGTTTTGGAATATAGGTGGAGTTCAGTGTGGTGATCTGGTGACCAAGAAAGAATTCTTGAGCCGTCATTGGCGCACAATGGTGGCTTATTAAAGCACGGAGACAGGACCCGTGGGCAGAAAGAGATGCTGCACCGGGGGTTCTGAGGGGTGGCTGATCATACAGGATGGGATTGGGGGAGGTCAGGAAAAGGGAGGTTTCCTAAAGAACTTTCATATGCTAAAAAAGACTCACAGGATACTCAAGACCTTGCCATGGTCAGGTTAAGGTTGTTTACCCCTCCAGCAAGGCACTAACATTAAGATAGTTGGGAACTTCTGGAAGAATGTTACCTTCCTCCTACCACAAGTCCTCATCAGTGGGCTGCAGGTTTAAAAGGAATTCAATTTTATTTACATTTCCTTCTGCCTCAGCCTCCCTCCATTTTATGGAGGGGATTGCTCTGTTAGGACTTCAGGAAAGAAGAGTTATGAGTCTCTGGAAGTTAGGCTATTGGTAAGAAAGCTTCTTCCTTGTAAATCATTAGGACGTTTGTAAACTGAAGGAGACTCTGGTCTTACAGGACTGTGATCTCTATAAGTTAACTGTTTTCCCTTTAGGGCAGCCAAGAGTGCTTGAGGAATGTCCTGTATATCCCATTGGGGGTGTGGCGTGGCTCCTGGTGTGTCAGTTTCTGCCTTGTCCTAAGCTTGTCTTCCTTTCCCTCATCAGTGCTGGGTGCCTAGCTTCATAGCCTCCCTGCCCTGCGCCCTCACCTTTTGCTCGTTTATTCTTCCTTTCTTTCTATTTCTTTTTTAGTGTCGATGATCTAGTATGGCATGGGGAAGGGATCCTGGTAAAAACCGAAAGGAAATAAAAAAGGAAATACTGAGCTGTGCAAAATGAGACTTGTGTGGAGCGCTTGGGTGGCTCAGTGGGTTAAAGCCTCTGCCTTCGGCTCAGGTCATGGTCCCAGGGTCCTGGGATCGAGCCCCGCATCGGGCTCTCTGCTCAGCGGGGAGCCTGCTTCTCCCTCTCTCTCTGCCTGCCTCTCTGCCCACTTGTGATCTCTCTCTGTTAAATAAATAAATAAATAAAATCTTTAAAACAAAGCAAAGCAAAACAAAACAAAACCAAAATGAGACTTGCTTATAGAGAACAGGGCTTTGAGCAGAAGAATTTACAGCAGGGAGCTCTGAATTCCTGCTTCAGGAGTATCTACTCCCAGCACCGACCTTCACCTGTGTACCCGCAGCTGGCCTAGCACCTTCCACAGGAATACTTTTACCGACTCTGCCCCATCTTATTTCCTGGTCACTCAGGTGTGGGGTCTATTCAAGGATAAACTCTCAATAACCTGAAACTAGCCTTCCTTTCACTCCAACCCCCCCTTGCTAGTCCAAGTGTTTGAAATGTGTTGAGGTCACAGCTGACAGGAAGCCATCTTCTGCCTTTCTCCCCAGTATCTCTTGCATCCAACCTTTCTCTTCCACCCACCTCTGCAGAGTATTGATTTTCATACTTCCTTGTTTCTGTGCCCTCTGGTTGTGTCTCTCATGTGGAATTTCAGCTCATCCTGGATCCTTTGGAAAAAAGCACAGTAGCAAACTCAATGCAAGCAGAGGTTTAAAAAAAAAATGACTGATTTCTTCCTTGAAACTTTGTCCCTGTCATGAGAGCCTGCTTGGGCTGAGCTGCTGGACAGATGTGACGGAACTTACGAGAGAGTCCCCAGTCAACCTTCCAGCTGACCAACCACAGACATGTGCATTAGCTCAGTCAAGACTAGCCAGGTAAGGCCTGTCAGCACAACCACTAGGTGACCTGTAGATTTTGAAAAATAATAGATGGAAGTCTTAGGGTGACTTGTTACTCAGCAGTTCCTAGCTGATATAGCTGTTGCTCAGACCATTATCAGCCCTTTTTTAACAGAGCTTATGAAAGGTATTGGTAATTTAATAGTAGCTCATCTCCTGGCCTCCAGGCAACATTGTTCCAGTCCAGCCTCCACTTTGATGTCAGAGCGGTCCCCTCATGATATGTTGGGCTGAAACCAATTATTACCTGAAGAGGTCATGGGATCATCTTGTCCATTTCACAGATAAGGAAACTGAGGCCTAGAGATGGAAAATGACTGTCTCGTGTCACAAAGATTCAGTGGCAGCTCCATCAGCCCCAAGCCTGGAATCTGAATCTCTGGGCCCCTATTTTTTTTTTTTGAAGATTTTATTTATTTTTTTGACAGACAGAGACACAGCGAGAGAGGGAGCACAAGCAGGGGGAGTGGGAGAGGGAGAAGCAGGCTTCCTGCAGAGCAGAGAGCCCAATGTGGGGCTTGATCCCAGGACTCTGGGATCATGACCCGAGCTGAAGGCAGACGCTTAACAACTGAGCCACCCAGGTGCCCCTCTGGGCCCGTGTTTAAAGCTCTGTCCCTGCCCTTGAAGTCTGCTACTTGGTCAGAGTAACCCATTGCCATCTCCCATTCTACCAAGTCCACTCCCAGTAGCAAAGGTCCTTCTCTTATCACTGAGGAGCATTTGTAAAGTCCACATGTCTCTCCTCAAGTGTCAAAGATGACAGGTGTGTGATGGCCCTGTTTAGGGGACATTCCTAGAAGACAACCACTTCCCTCATCACATCCCACGTACCTTCTGCTTGGAGGTAGGCCCTGCTCAGTCTGGGACATCTGTCCCTAACCTTTTTAATGATTATATACATGTGATCTGTGATATCCCCTAGCCAGATATGCATGGTTCTTCCCAGGGCTACAAACATGCCCAACTTGAAACTTTAATTCCATTTCCTTTTGCTCCTTTAAGAAGGCAAATGGGACAGGATGAGGATGACATTGATAGCACCTTGATCTAGAAAGCAGTGAATCACTGGAAAACTTTGTAACACAGCACCTCTGAACAAAGTCATTGACATTGGGGCCACGTGCAGGCTCTCTTCTGGCTGTCATTGAGCCCATTCTGGGTGTCCTGGGTGCCAGCAAGAGCCATGATTTTACGTGTTTTCTTCCCTGCAGTGTCCCAAGCCTTCCAGGTAAAACGATACCAAAGACAACCAGTTCAAGGCTTCCTGTTGACCCTACTGCTTTGTGTGGTTCTAAATTCCTACAACCCTAGGTTATGTATACAAAGAACACTAATAATAGTGGTGGGGAGCTGGGAGTCCCTGGACCCCCACATTACCTTTTCATCTCCAGCAAGGCTTTCTTCTGGGCCAGGCTCATCCCTGGGTGAGAGCCTGTCAGTGGACAGGCTAACACTGAGTAGCCCCAGACACCCAACAAACCCAGAGGATTCTGGGCCAGAGAGCAGGACGCCACACCTCAAGTGTTGAGAAATGTAAAATATAATCCCTTCCTTCCCTCCACAGCCCGTACAGTCATTTGAATATCCACTCCTCTTACTAGGTGGGCTTTCCAGTCACACTGAGCTATATGTAAAAGGTCTGAGTTCATTCAGGAAAGGGGGGAAGGGGATGCCCATCACTAAAAATCACATTTTTGTTGAAGAATAGAAGACGGGGGTTATTCTCTTCTGTAGAGATTACTCAGGAAACTCGTTTTCCTGGGCGGAGCCAAAGGGCAGGGAATACAGGAAAGAATGGTTAGGAATTCTGAGGATGAACCCTTCTCTCCTGTTTCTGAGAAAGTTAAGGAACTTTTGTCTGCCCTGCTTTAGGGAAAACGTACATGCAGTATGTTGTGTGCAAAACAGTTGACCTAATGCAACAGTGTCTCTGCCCCTGTTCCTACTCACACACATCTCTTCAGCACACTGAGGGTGTCCCATGTGTCCTGTTGGCTGTTGCGAGGTCCCCACCCTTCCAGGCACTTGGACCCCACACTGTACTTAAACCCTGATTCCTTACACTCTCTTTTCAAAATGACAGCCAGGGCCGTCCTGCAAAAACATAAGCCACATTAAATCAATTCCCTTGCAAATCCTTTCATCAAAACAAAACCAGATGAAAACCCATTTGTATTCTCTACAGATGGCTCCAATGCCTTGACAGGCTCTACAACATCTTCCCCTGCTTTGCTCACCAACATTAAGTACTATTAGCTCTTGGGCTTGGGCTTAATTCTCCTATTTCCTCTTAAAGACTGGAAAGAAAAAAAAAAAAAAGAAAGAAAAATCCTGAAAATGAGGGAACAGCAGAAAGAGGCTAAGAATTCTTTGAGGTTATTAATTTTTATTTCCCCCTAGCTCAATTGGGCCTGAGGTTCTCTTGAGAAGCACAGAGCAGTGATTTCAGCAGGGTAAGGCCAAGGGATCCATCCAAGGCTGGCACCAGAGAGCAATTGGAGGAAACCCAAAGAAGCCCATGCAAGTCAACTGGAAATAAATGAGGCCTGGATAAGCTTCATTACCCGGCAAGTCTCCCCCCTCCCCATTGCCCAACGTCTTCCCTTTAGGGGACACTCTGCCAGCCAAGTTCCTAGATCTGCATGCTGTGAAATCTGATCTGAATAATGGAGGTAATATTGATGATAGTTAATAATTATTAAGCACTTACTTTGTGCCATGAACCATTCTTCTAAACCCTTTCTACCTAGCCACTCATTTATTTACTCATTCAACAAATATTTATTGGGCATTTAATATGTATATAAATAAGCAAAACAGAAGAATAAATCCCAGCCTTCCAGAGCTTACATTCTGGTAAAGGGAGACAGGACATTTACCATAACTATAATGAACAGGTAAATTGCATTGTATATTAGGAAGTGATGGACCAAAGGAAGGAAAACGGAATACCTGAAGGCAGGGATGAGTCATATATAGTTGGTCCAGGTAGGCCTTACTGAGGAAGTGACATCGGGGATGGAGTGGTAAGGAAGGGATCTTTGTGGTTATCTGGGGCACCAGTGTTCCAGGTAGAGGGAACAGCCAGTGCAAAGATTCTGCATTAAGAACAGCCTGGGTGCTCTAGAACCAAGGAGCTCCGTGGCTGGAGTAGAGGCACCAGGGAATTAAGGTGGAGTTAAAGCCAGAGATGTAAGTGTTGGCAGAAGGTTGGCAGAAGCCATGCAAGTGTTAGGGAACTACTGTAAGGGTTTGGCTTTCTCTTTAATCAACTGGGAGGCACTGGAGGATTTGACTTAATGTGACTTATGTTTTACAGAATTTCACCGATTGCTGTGGTTGAGAATAGAGTGTAGGGTGCAACGCAGGAGGAGAGAGACTAGTGGGGGTGTCTACTGCAATGATCCTAGTGAGAGATGATGATAGATCAGCAGAGGGGGTGAGAAAGGCTTAGATATATTTTAAATGTAAAGTCAATAGGACTTCTTGGATCTGTGGTTGGAAAGAGGGGAATGAACAGAAGTTTTCAGCCAGAGCATCTGAAGAATGGTGTTTCCCTTAGGCAAGTTAGAGAATGCTAGTGAGTGGGCTTTTGGAGGAGAACAGAGGTCATTTTGGGACATGTGGTGTTTACTGGAGTGGGCAGTTGGATATGTGAGCCTGGAGTTCAGGGGAGAAAGCCAGTTGGAGGTATAAATTTAGAGGTTGTTGGCACATAGATGGTAATTAAAACCTTGAGCTTGCATGAGCTCACCCAGGGAGTGTGCATAGCTAGAGGGTGGACTGAGGACAGGGCCTTGGGGTTTCCCACATCCTGGGTCTGGGAGAAGATGGGGAGCCCCCCAGAAGAAGGAGAAGGAACAGTAAGAGAAGAAGGCCAAAGCCTGGAGTGTGTCATCCCAGAAGCCAAGGAAGGGAAACTGTCAAGGAAACGGCAAGGATCCCCTGTGTCAAATGTCACTGGTGGTGCAGACAGGCACAAGACCCAGAAGTGGCCTTTGGGTTTAGCCATGTGGAGGTCATTGATGACCTTGACAAGAACCCCCTTCTGTGGAGTAAAGGGTAAGCAAGCCTAGTTTGAGTGTGTTTAAGAGAAAATAGTAGAGGAAGTGGACACAATGAGTCTATCAACACGAGAATAAGCAGAGAGAGGCAAATCAAGGCTCTAGGAGAAAAAGGGGAGTACTGTTGGAACAATGCCTTTGGATAGTCTAAACGGGGTAAGAATACTATCACTTTAGGTCACTGAAGGGCTGGCTTTTGTCATAGATTTCTAGGGCTGCCATCATGAAGTACACAAACTGGGTGGCTTAAACAATGGAAATTTACTGCCTCACAGTCCCTGAGGCTAGAAATCCAAGGTCAAGGAGTTGGCAGGGTTGGTTCCCCCTAAGGTCTGTGAAGGAGAATGTGTTCCCTACCTGGTGGTTTGCTGGAAATCTTTGTCATTTCTTGGCTTGCAGGCATATCACCCTGTCTGTGCCTTCTTGTTCAAATGGTGTTCTTCCTGTGTGCACAACTGTGAACAAATTTCCCCTTTGTATAAGGACACTAGTGGTATTGAATTAGGGGCCCACCCTACTCCAGAATGACCTCATCTTAACTAATTACATTGGCAACAACCCTATTTCTGAATCAGGGCACGTTCTGAGGTGCTGGGGGTTAAGATTTCAACATACAAATTTTTAGAGGGCACAATTCAACACATAATAGCTTTAGATAGGGAAGGGACAATATATCTTTAGTAATAGGAGAGAAGGTAGGGTACTTGTTTGAAAATGCTGGCAGGTTTGTAGATACATTTGTGAAAGTCTGCGGAAGTGACCTTCTGATTGCTTCCATTTTTTCAGAGATGTGGAAAGCAAGGTCATTAGCTCAGAGAGCCGGCAAAGGCAGATTGAGGAGAGGGGATGTTGTGAAGTTGTTTCCAGAGGGGTGAGAGTGAGGAGTCTAAGTGAATAAGAGCATGACAGTTGGGCAGTTTATGGGCACACCTGTGGTTCTTGGTCCTCTATCTAAAACTGGGCGGTGGGTGTGGTGTTGATTTTTTCTCATGCTCCACTCAGCCGCATGGGGGCAGCAGGGAGTGCGGGGAGGGTTGGGATTTATTGGAGCTATGGTTTTGCAAAGCAAGTTCTGTGTGTGTGATGGGGGGCGGTTGGGGGAAGGGAGAAAGTTGTTGAGAGTAAACTGAGGCAGTTGTACTGATATACTGGAAGTAAAACTGGGTAAGAGGGAAGAGAGGACCCTATATGCAGATACTATGATCAATCCATTGTACAGATGAGGAAAGTGATGGATAGAGAAGTGAAGTGCTTTCAGGGGTTCAGTCAGTAGCAGAATCAGAATCCACACTCAGCTGTGCAGCTCAGAGCACATGTTCCCAGAGGCAGGACCAGAAAGGTGGCAGGAAAAAAGCAGGACAGGGGAGGCATCAGATTAGTTTGGGGACTGTTCTTTCCACTGACTTAGCTCATAATCATTCAGAACCAGAAGCTTCCTGATCCCTCTAACACAACATTCCATGATTCCGGTGGTTTCCTCTCTTGGGAGAAGGACCTTTTCTCCTTGATTCCGACAGATATTCTCTTTTATTTAGGATAGATACCTGTTTCTCTACTAACCTCCCGACCTCACTTCCTTTCTTCTCTTAAATATATATATGATGTTTCATTGTTCCCCAAATACTTTTATATATTCATTTTCACACTTTATCCATGGCCATCCTACAATGGCAGTTATTGGCATTCCTATTTCCAAGATAAGAAAATGAGGTTTAGAATAGTAAAGAGATAAACCCAGCATCCAGTTAAGAGTAACCTGAGCTTCAAATCTAAAACTTCAATATTTAAAAATTTCTTACTCACGTGTTTTTTAAAAGTAGGCTCCATGCCCAGTGTGGAGTCTAATGCTGGGCTTGAACTCATGACCCTGAAATCTAGACCTGAGCTGAGATCAAGAGTCTGATGCATAATTGACTGAGGTACCCAGGTGCCCCTCTAAACCTTTAATTTTAAATTCAATTCTCTCTGTTTCCTAAGATACTTTCTTTAAAAATAGTGTTTTGCTAATTTTGAAGTAGGATGAATAGGAGAGCAGGTGTATTGCTGTTGCTGGAGAAGTTGAGGAACCTAGATTAGCAATCCTCTGGGGGATTTTGTAGCATATAGCAATAATTGTTGTGTCAGAGCAAATGACCCCTCACATGCTTTCCACCCTTACTGTGGGTAAGTCAGGGAACAGAGTCTATGTTACTAGAAGACAGTCTGGTTAAATGGTTTAGTTATGAAATACACAATTGTTCACATCATACATTGTACAGTAGGTGAAGTTGTCTTATTTGTTCTTGAGGTATTCTTTCTGTATCAACAAAAATGCCTCTGAAATATTTGGTAAAGATCCTCAGTAAAATTTATTCATTCAAATATTCAGTCATCCATTCATCAAATGATTATAGAGTCCTTGTTACGGATTTGGAATTGTGCTAGCTGTTGGATCCTTGCCCTAGGAAGTTCGTAATCCATCAGGTAGTACAGACCTGCAAACAAACAAAAACTCTTATCAGTGAGGCGAGGGGAAAGGGACTAACTGCTAAGGAGCACAGACGTGGGCAGGGGAAGGAGGGCTTCAAGTTGGAGGTGACCTTGCAGCTATTCTAGAGGAGTTTTCTAGACTGCACAAGGGAATGATTGCACAGCCCCCACAGCTCCCTCCACTTCCCTCCCCGAGACGGGTCCTGGCATGACATCCACACCTGTAATGACAAGACACCTGCCACACTAATACTTTCAGACAAGCGAAGAGCAGAATTTCTTCGGCTCTGAGCAGCCATGGAATTCAAGAGGCAGACGTTGCTGTGACCAACGTGATTATGAGCAGGAAGGAGGGCACAAGCAGGCAGAACTGAGGGCTCCTCTGAGCTTCTTGAATGACTCCATTACTCCACCCAGGCTTGAGGCCAACCCTGAATTCTCTAACCAGGAGACAAACACCAACATCTTCCTGTTTCAGAGGGAAATACAGAGGACTGGTACGGAGGAGGCTTAGCCGATG
Organism: Mustela erminea; assembly: GCF_009829155.1. Lineage (NCBI taxonomy): Eukaryota > Metazoa > Chordata > Mammalia > Carnivora > Mustelidae > Mustela > Mustela erminea. The sequence continues at coordinate 111,254,597 of NC_045614.1, read as the reverse complement.
ACCTACTGCCTGATGGATGGTTGGCCCACCACTTCTTCTCCCTGAGCCATACTTCATCAATTATGCAGCTGAGATTGCTAGTTATAATCGGTTTATGAGTGAATTTTTTTCTTTATATGATTTTACTGTACTTTCCATATTTTCTACAATGAGAATGTCTAAACTCACTTTAAAATGTTCATGTATTCATCAGCCTTAAAAAAAAAGTGAAAATGAAGGAGTTGAAAATTCTTTCAAAATATGATTTTCAAGAAAGAGTAGAGACAGAGAAAATAAGCAGAGAGTTATGGCCTTTGGTAACAGTAATACATTCCCTTAACAATGCTCTTTCATAGCAGCTTTCATTCAAGTGCCAAGGCTTGAGTAAAACACTTCACACTTTACGTACATCTTTTACGATGTATCCTAGACAGTTGCATGTAGAGATAGATACAGCATATATCTATGTAAGTATCTCTGTGGATGTCTGTATAGATAGTACAGATACAGATAGATATGTAGGTAGATATTGTTATATCCCCAGAATAAAGAGGAGCAATAGAATGAAGTGCTTCATGTCTTTCTGATGGTGGGTTAAGTTGTCTATATATCCCTCATCTGTCGCTGAACCCAGTGCTAGTAAAATTCAGAGAGACATATTTACTCTTCTTGTGGGCATCAGCAATGTAATTCCCCAGGTTTAGATGGTCTCAAGACCCACTGCTAGCGTTGTCCATCATCATCTTCTCCTTTGACTGAGCCAAGCAGCAAGCTGCATGGGCCAGTGCCCTTAGAACAGGCAGTGCCTCTGTGTGCTAGAGCAGCAAGGTACGGCAGCCCCTGTGATATCCAGGAGTAGCTGGCAGCCCCCACATCCAGCAGTCTGGCCACAGACGTGACTCATTGCCTAGAGCACATCCCACTCTCCCATCACAGGGCTAGAATCTGATTTTGATAAGGAAAAGGCACTCAGGTGGCCTTAAAAGCAATCTGTAATAGAAACTGGGCATCTTACCAAGAATTGCTGAAGATTTAAGGAAAACAAACATTGTATAAGAAAGGAACAGAACTGAACAAACAGAAAAATTAATACCCTGGGAAAGAGAAAATAGAATAAATAAAAATGGAGAAAATGTAATTACTACTTACACTGACGAAACAAGAATGGAATGTTCTGGAAAAATACCAACGAGGGACCTTAGAATAGAAAAATGCTTGTTAAAGAAAAAGTCAATAAATGAGGTGGCAGAGCACATTTCTCTTTGCATTAGTGAGGAGAAAGTGAGTGTGTTGTGAGTTGTCCCTGAGCAATCCCGCCAGCTCTTAGAGCAGAAGGATCAAGAGATAAAACATCTAGAGAAAGTTCTGATTACTTGGAGGAAAGAGTCAGAAGTCCAATATCTCTGTGAAGAAGTTCAGGATGGAGGGAATCAGGCAAATGGATGAGAGAAAATCAGAGATTTCATAGGAGAAAATATCCCAGTGCCGGAGAAAGATACATGTTTAGATTGAAAGGACACTCCAGGCTTTTGAGGGGAGTGAAAAAAAAAAAAAAAAAAGCCAACCCTAGACACATCTTAGTGAAATTTGGGGAAGTGAAAGGGAAAAAAAAGCGAAACACAATCTAAAAGTTTTCAGATAAAAAACAGATGACCTGCAAAGAAGAAAGAATCAGATCAACAGCAAGCTTGTGATTGTCGATAATGACTACAAGAAGTAGTGGGATCATATCTTATGTTAGGAAAGAAAATGATTTTGAGCCCAGAATTCTATACTAAACCCAGATGATCATTAAAATGTAAGGTCGAAGTAACAGCATTTTAGACATACAAAGTCTGTTTAGCAGCTCTCACCCTAAGAATTTCTGAAAGCTTTAGTTTAGCAAAAAGGAAAAAAAGAACAAAAGAGAATTGTTGCAGAAAGAAACAAAGACAATTTAAAAATTAATCTTACTCATTGTTGACTATGAAGAAAAATCAGTATTATGCTAGATCTCAAATCCAAAATGATCCATATGTATAATGTGGAGGAAGAGGAGGTTAATGTTTTTGTTAAAAATGGGGAAATACAGATACAGCTCAATTTGAGATTATAGAAAAAGAGATTTATTGTATAGCTTGGACTGCAACTCTCATGTGCATATCAGAGTTTGAAAGGAAAGTCAGCAAGTTACGTATGAAAGAAGAAAAAAAGGACTCGGCTGCTAGAATGGAAATAGCAGTCTTAGCTGACACCTGGATCGCTGAGTAACTCCTTAATTTCCCTCTAACACTTACTGGTTGACTGTTTAAGTAAGGATGGAGCTGTGATGCTTAAGCTTTGCCTCACATTCAGATCAGCTGGGCAGTGCTTATGACTCTCAATAGCAGCCTCCCTCCGTCTCCTGACATTAGTGAGAGCAGAACCTCTGGGGCGGAATTCAGACACCAGTAGTTTTTAAAACTACTGGTTTTAAACTTTAAAATGAGGCACCTGGGTGGCTCAGTCAGTTAAGTGTCTACCTTAGGCTCAGGTCATGATTCCAGGGTCCCAGGATCAAGCCCTACATCGGGCTCCCTGCTCAAGTGGGGAGTCTGCTTCTCTCTCTGGTCCTATCCAACCCCCCCCCCCCAACTCGTGTGCCCTCTCTCTCTCTCTGCTCTGTCTCTCTCAAATAAATAAATAAAATCTTAAAAAAGAAATAAAACTCCGCAGGTGATTCCAGCATGAGCTTGCTAGGTTCTTGCATCCTTATGACATTCGTCTTGTCCATCTCCATGCTGGGGGCATGGAGATGGACAAACTCTATGGGTCCTGCCAGAGCTGAGAAACGCTGATTGTAAAGGCCAGTTCATAAAGAAGAGAATGCATTTACTTCCTTCTAGAATGTATCACATGGGACCCATATGAGTTCAGAGCTCACCCCTTCCCAGTCGTCAGACCTGGCACCCATGTTGTTGCTCTCTCTGCATTGTTGTAGCCAAACCTGTCCTTCTTCTATTCTTGTCAGGTGGCTGCCCACAACTTCAGGGTAAAAAGCCTATCAAGACCTTCTTGACCTATAATAATGGTTAACACCCTTGCTCGCCACCGCTGCAGGTTCCAACACCAAGCCTAGCCTAGCCTGATATACCTTCTCGCCTCCTCCCTGACTATTCAGGACACACTCAGCTTCTCTAGCAAGATACTGCTTCTCTCAACTCACTGTCTTGGCTCCTAGGTAGATGCCAACTTTCTATTTGCCATTTCTTTTCAACATCCTCCAAACGTTTGTTTAACTGTTAAGTCCAATATTATGAAAAGGCATTTAAGCCTGCAGTCTTTGTTTTTTGGGCTTTTTTGGGGGGAGTTGTTTGTTTTTTAAGTAATTTTTGTGCCCAACCTGGGGCTTTAACTCATGACCCCAAGATCAAGAGTTGCATGCTCTCTTGACTGAACCAGCCAGGTGCTCCAAGTGTGCAGTCTTTGAATGCATTCCCACCATAACCCACCAGAGTGTAGGTTAGTCATCTGAATGTCTTGTCCTCTTTGACATGGTGAAATCCAAATGCCTGTGCATGACATCCATACAGTCATCAACCTAGCATTTATCCACTCATCCACCTCATGAAAAGCCACTTTTTCTGTCTTCTGGTTAAATTCACTTTCCAGTCATGTTTCCAAGGCTCAACGCCTTCCTGGCTGGGAGAGCATGCTACACACACCAGCTCTCACCTTCTTTGTGAAGCACTCTTGGACACCACAGTCAGAACTGAGTTCACCTGCCTTTATGCTCCCCTACTAATGGTTTCTTCTCTCCACGATGGAAGTCATCACTGGGTATTATAATTGCATTTCTTGCATGTCAGTTTCTCTTGCTAGACCACAAGGAACTGAGAAACAGTACTGCTCTCTGCCTTTACCCATGACTACCACCGTGCCTAGATTTAATACTTATCAGATGAATGAAAGAATCAATGAGTGAATACTCTAGACCCTAATTCACCTGGAAAACAAAGATCTTGAGCTTGGTAAAAAATCAGAATTAACATGAGAGTTTGTTGAAACGCTTATTCCCAGGCTTCAGCCTGTAAAAGTTTTGATTGGGACCAGGGTAAAACCTGGCAATCTACATTTTCAAAAACCTCCATGGATGAGTCAGATTCATCAGATCTGGGGACTTGCCAGAGATTTGGGGATTTTTCTTGGGAAATGATGTGCTTTTGCCATTTCCCAGTGCACACAGTCCAGAGCACCAAGGTTGGAGGTGGGTCTGTTTGGCCTCTCCCTTCCCAAGAGGGCCCAAGCGGCCAGCTGCCCCTCCAACATGCTCACCCCAAATGAAGAAGAGTCATTCCAGCTTAAAACTTCCTACAGGCGGTGCCCTGACCAAGGCAGACCTGAGCCCATGCAGATGCCCACAGTCTCGGAGCCCGCCCTGATAGAAGATTTGCATTTTGACTAACTTCTAATCGAAGAGAATCTGAGGAAAATAGAGCAACACTTTGCTATCAGGGTCCTGTCATCCTCTTTCTTTCTGATGTGATTGACAGCCTGGGTGTGAGCAGGCTGCTTTTCAGCCTCCATCCTCCTCTAAATGAATACTGATGCTGTGTTTACCTGTAATTAATATTCATTGCGATAAAGGAATTACACTCATTCACTTTAAATTATATCCTTCTTGCATAAACAGGCTTTTAATAACAGATTTTCCAGGGTGGAAAAAACAAGCCGTCTGCCCCCAGCCTTGTCTGATGCCAGGAAAGCGGATTTCAATTTGTTACTTGGTGCAGTGGGAGGAGCTGTGGGTGGAAAGTTAGCTCCTCAAAGTTCTAGCTCCAGTTCTGCTGTTGCTACTGTGGTTCTTGGGCGAATTCCTTCCCCCTGTGCTTCCCCTTCATACCTGAAACGTGGATGCACCAAATCAAGTGTTCTCCTCTATGGCTGCATATTGGGATCAACTCGGGTATTACTGAACTATGCCAACGCCCAGACCATAATCCAGATGATTTAGAACGAAGTCTCCATGGGCTGGCCCAGCTGGCACTAGTATTTTGTTAGAGGATTCTCAGGTGGAATTCTTTTGATTTGAGGGTTTCTGAGCTGCTAACTGCTGCTGCCAAATGTCTAGTTGATTGTGGCTCCCACTCAGGGTCCAGAAGAAAGCTCAGCACTGCCCTGGTGTGCCCTTATGCTAGGGGCTCACGTCTTGGGATTGGCTTACTGGTGTTCCCTAGGAGTGGAGAGGAGGGAGTAGTACTGACCAGGCACCTGTTCGGCACCAGGCACATCCAATATCTCATCTGTGTCACTGGACATGTCTCAAGTCTACTACATGCTAGGCACGGGGGATGTTAGTAAGCAAGGCAATTTCTGCCATTATGGACCCGACAATCTAGTTGGGGAGAGAGACTAGAAGGTGATCATTAGCAGTGAATTTCATGAGTTTAAGGATTTGCAGAGGAGAAGTTATCAGAGCATGTGACAGTGACGCCAGGGAATACTGATAAGGTCAACCTACTTTATGAAGCAATGTCTAAGATCTAATGAGGACAAGTAGGTCTTAATTCACTTAATAGGTGGGGAGAAGCACTGGAGTCAGAGGTAAGGCAAATATCAGCATTCCTGATTTACAGATGAGCCAACCGAGGCCCAACACTCTCCAGGAGGTCAAAATCCACACCCCACCCCCGTACTAACTTTTTGGCTGGGAGGAGTATTAGAACCACTGAAAAATCACACGGTAGGGCAGAACGGGTCCAAATGACCTTGGCTGCAGTTGGACAGGGAGTAGGAATCAGGCTGGAGTTGAGAAGGAAGGAAGCCACAGGCTCAAGGTGGGCTGTAGGCAGAAAACGCCACTGGCTTGGTTGTGTGGCAGTCCTGGGAAGGAAGCGGCATCACGGTCTTCACACCAATCTTAAACCGAGTAGCATCCTCTGGGAGGCAGGCATGACAAAAGGAGGGATCCAATAGCCAAGGATATTTGGAAGAAGCCAGTAGCAGGTCTCCTCCCCCAGCGTAGAGTCAGGGATGGGATCCCAGACTCCAAGAAAAGCAAGACAGTGTCCCGTGCATCTGGGTTGGACAAGCCCAGCAGTGCAGCTTCCTCAGGGAACAAGGTTAACACCACATCTGGACAGCCCTCCAAGGCTCAGAGGTGAGAGTAATACAGGAGGTCCAAGACAGGATGGTACCATAGGACTCGATGCTGAAGTCCAGAGCTTTGGTCTGAGGACAGGGTCGGTGCTGGAGGCTGTGGGCAGGCTTACCTGAGGACGAGAATCAGGTAGTTCCAGGGACGGAGGGAGCAGGCACACAGAGGTGGGAGGCAGGTGGGACTCGACTGTCCATTCCAACGGTCTTTGGAGGTTATGTGATTCTCATCTCCCCTGAGAATTTACTTCAGTATGTCTGGGGTAGCGTGTGGGCCCCTGGATTTTTAAGAAGCTCCATAAGCAAGTTTAGCTTACATTTCTGGTTAAGAGTTGTGGATTTAGACCCATCCCTTCAGTTTTTCAGATGAAGAAACTGAGGCCTAGATAGAAGAAGTGACGTGCCCAAGGTCATACAACACATTAGCGATAATAGGACTTAAACCCTGCTTTCTTTATTCTTAGTCCAACACACCTAAATGTTCAGGATATCCATTACCATCACCAGCAGTCACAACAGCTCCCTACATGCATACTCCTAAACCTCTCATCTTGCCTGATCTTCACTATCGGGGTTATTTATGCCCCAGGTAACAGATAAGCAGACAGAGGTGTGGGACATGAAACAGTTTGCTGGCTCAGGGCCATGTGGCGGGCCTGGGACAAGAACATCTTTCTTAGTCCTGAGATCTTTCTTCTGCTTCAGATTATAAAAGTTGGCTTTTCTCCCAAGAGGCAAGACCTGACCCTTCTCAACCCGGACAGTCTAATGGCCTCCAATCCATTTCCTGTCCATGTCACCAGCAAGCCCTAATGGAGTGACGCAATAAGGCTAAAGGGGAGTGTGGTAATGAGTGGCCTCGAGGCATAAGTGACATTTGGACAACTGGACAGCTGGCTGCAGTGCATTTGGCACCCCAAGGGCTCCAGCCGCCGGAACTCAAGTGCCAAGTACATCAAACTCAAGTGTCACCAAGGTCTGAGCTCAGCTGCTCCCGTAACATTTGCAAAATGTCCTGCCCACAGTCCGCCCCTCAAATCCTCCCTTGGCCATTTTCGGGTGCAGATGAGCTGAGGTTATATGCAGCTGATCCCAGACCTGCTGGTTAATTATCTTGGCCTGTAATTAGTGTTTCTTATTCCTCACTCCTTGCCAGCTTCCGCAGTTAATGTATTGTATCCCTGCAGATTCTCCTCTGGGAGGGATCCAAGGCCATGCAATGAACATTTCTGGTGGGGGCCGCCTTTGGGAGATGCTCCATCTGCTGACTCTGCCATCACCCCTGGCATCATCCCTGATCCCTTTCTCTCCCTCACAGTCTCTACCAGCTCTTCTGGTCCGTCCTGAACATTTTGGAGCCGGGTCTTTGCCCATCTTCGTGCGCTCTGATTTGCTTGGGCCTCATCCTCTCTCACTTGGACTTTTGTAGTGTGCTCTTAATGGGCTTCCTGCCTGGTCCTTCACATATCGCCTATAGCACAGAGGCAGAATAAGCTTCCTAAATTGTCCATCAGACTATATTACTCTATCCAGAGGACAGCCTTTTTAGTTTGGCATCTAATGCCCTGGGCACCATGGTCTGCTTATGTTTCAGTCCTCTGTCACGCATGATTTTTTTACCTCACTAATTCAGAACTGCTGCAATTCTCTCTCTCCTCCCTCCCCTGCACATCCGAACACATATGTACATACGTGCACACACACACACATGCGGGCACCACCTATCCTCGCTGTTCCATGACCGGGAGGACAGAAGGCGGGGCAGGAAGGGGGTCTGGTGGATGGGTGTGCTGTACCCAAGAACCATCACAAGGAAAGGGAGAAGAGACTCATTCTATGTGGCTCTGGGAGATGGGACTAGAAGCTGAAAGTTCATTGTAATGTACAGAATAATGATCTGACAGTTGATATTGTTTGAACATGGAGATGGGCTTCCCTGGGGAAACAGTGAGTGTGCCACCTGGAGGACACGGGCAGAGGCTGTCTGGCGGAGATGCTGTTGGTGCAGTTCCTGCTCCAGCCACAGTCTGGGAGGCTCTGGCCCTCAGATGAATTCGAATTCCAAGATTCTGTGAACCTCCGATGCAAAATCCACACCAAGTTTTGCTGTTTCCACAGAAGACTTTCCTGTTTGGGAAAATCTCCCACCTGTCTGCACATTTGCGTCTGACTTCCTACCCACAAGTGCACATTCACTCTGCATACATCCCCACACGAACAATCTCTGTGGCGCCCTGGAGCTTCACCACACCCTGCCTCAGGTGGCCTCAAATATCTGCTGGAGGCACATCCTCCCCTCAGCCTGCGGCGCAAGAGGAGCAGGAAAATAATGTGGATAATTGTGGGGATGCCACGTGGACTCCCACTTGTTCTACAGAGGCCCCATGCCGGGCTGAGTGTGGTGACTGGCGAGAGCCTCCATTCCCTCACCGCGGCTCGTCCCCTGTGTGCTGCTCGGGGGTGTGAGGCAGCCTCGGTGACGTGGCTGCTCACACAAGCTACTTCACTGGAGACATCACCAGACATCACTTCTAGCCTAGAAAGGCTGGCAGATGGGTGGTGATGTGCTCAATGAGAAACATTCACCTGGGTCCCGCTGCAGGGCTTCCTGAGGGAGTTTAGAGGGGAATTTGGATGCGGTTTGGTTTTCCCTCAGATGTCGACCTGGGAGGGTGTTCAGGTACAACTCCACCCTGTCAGGCCTGTCATCGCCCCCAGTGTAGACCACGCGATGGGAAGACACCAGGACTTCTACTCTCCTCTCCTCAGAACCCTGAGGAAGTATAGTGCTGGACACCCAGCATCTCAGGAACTAGATCCTGAGAAATTTTTTGGAAAACAAGCTAATTTTGGGGCACCTGGGTGGTTCAGTTGGTTAGGCGTCTGACTCTTGGTTTCCACTCAGGTCATGATCTCAGGGTCAAGAGACTGAGTTCCACATTGGGCTCTGTGCTCAGGACAGAGTCTACTTATCCCTGTCCCTCATTCTCTCCCCCTTCACTATACAAATAGTCTTTAAAAAAAAGAAAAGAAAAGAAAAGAAAACAAGCTACTTTAGTCTTTCAGGATTGCTGTGGTAGAAGGAACACTAGTCTAGTGGCTAAGGGCCCTAGTTATAGTCCCTTAACAGTTTTGTGATTTTAGGTAAATCTCTTTTTTCTGGGGGCTCAGTCTCTTTATCTGTGTGTTGGGTGTGTGGAGGGGAGTAGGGAATAAACGGATCTCCATTCTTCCTTCCAATGTGAATATACTAGAAGGCTCTGATTTTTCTATTTCAAAGGTCAGTGAACTTTTTTTGCAGAGTGCCAGATATTTTCGGGTCTGTACGCCACATGGTCTCAGTAACACCTCAGCATTGCCGTTATCACATGGGAGGAACAATGAATTAATGAGCTTGGCTTTGTCTCAATAAAACATCATTTACAAAAACAGGCGGCAAGCTGATTTGGTTTGTTGACCCCTGGTTTGTTGACTCTTGCTCTAGTCTATTCTATTTTCCACACAACAGTACTGCCTTCTTTGGTCTGAAGCAAGTGGTGGGATTCTATTCTATTCCAGTAAACTGACTATTTCATGAAGGGACTTTCCCAAGGCTCTTTCCTCCACCTCTACACAAGTCAAGTGGTTCCAGCTTACAGTAAGTCTTTCCCTAAATCACCTCAGAGTTCTCTTGAATTCAGAACCCAGAACCATATGGTAAAGAAAGTAATGGGAGTTGGCCATTTTCACTCTGTTAAATAAGTCTAGGTTTTCAAGATTTCTCAAACCGTCACGTGGAAAATTTAGTGAATAACAGAGTTATTGAATTTTTTCAATAACAAGATCTAGAAAGGGGCACCTGGGTGGCTCTGTGGGTTAAGCCTCTGCCTTTAGCTTAGGTCATGATCTCAGGGTCTGGGATTGAGCCCTGCATCGGGCTCTCTGCTCTGCGGGGAGCCTGCTTCTTCCTCTCTCTCTGCCTGTGGCTATGCCCACTTGTGATCTCTCTCTGTCAGATAAATAAATAAAATCTCTTTTTAAAAAAATATCTAGAGAAACTATCTCAAGAGCTAGACACATTGGTCTCCTCAACCTGGCATCCCATATCCTCTTGATCTAGCATCAGTGGCTTTTACACATCCTCCTATAACCATTACCAGGGGTTATATCAATTTTATCACTTCTAAGTTATGTAACTTAAGAAATCACTCAATCTCTCTGTGCCCTAGTTTTTCTCAGTTGAGTGAAATAATTTGTTTAAAGAGTTTTTCACAGCACCTGGAATACAATAAGCACTTGATAAATACTGTAAATACTGTGCATTCGCTTCTGGTCCTGTGAATATTTTCCATACTGACCTGTCTCTGGGCCTCCCCTGCCTTCATCCTCACACATCTGTTTTCTTCTCATTCCTCAAGATTGAGCTCAAGTCCTGATTGACCAGGAAATGTTTCATAATCTTCCTGCTGAAAAATAACCTTCCCATGTCCCACTGACCTCCCTCAACTGAACCTCCTACTCCTACTTATCATGGTTATTCTCTACTCTGTCATAGTTTGTTGGCACTTGCTACCATAAACACCTTAGGAACAGAAGACATCACGGGTTCATTTCCAGATTCTCTCCATGGTACCGAGACCTGTGCCCCAGCGCACAAAGTCTTCTTTGTTAGTGTTGCTTGAGTTAACGAATTAAGTAAATCCCGAAAAGCCTTACTAGTCAGATTCGACTTTCCCTTACATTTTGCGTTCTGTATTTAGTTTCATGAGGATGGGGGTCTCCTGTCAGTTTCCAGCAGAAACCTAACAAGGCTCATTAGTTTTCAGAATATATTGGATATGATAACTGACAGAGACATGATTCTTGCTCAGGTTCGTTTGAGTATGGGTGGATGGTTTTTCTTGGTAACTTGCGGATATGAACTCATCCACTTATACATCTCAGTATAGACTGGAGACTTGGAATACGGGCCTCGGAGACAGCAGAAGCAGGTGTGCTTGAAGGCTACCTAGGGCTCAAGAGAAAATTTGTCAAATTTTGCTAATTAAGTCTGGAGTCCCTCTCTCCCTCAGCCTGTCAGGATGAGGACAGTAAGCTGCAGCTAGCTATTTTACTAGAGAATTCCCACTGTAATATTTTTCCCTGTCATTAGTGAAGGAGAAGTCTGTGTGCATTATCCACATATTGAGGCCATACTTTAGCCCAATTTAGAATATATATTTGCTCCTACTTGACTTCCAATTTATGGAGTTGAGTTTAACTTCAGGGAAATTTTGGTTCCCAGGCCTGTGACACTTCCAAGAGCTGGATGAATCACAGACTTTTAGAAAATTGAAAAGGGACTTGGAGATTAACGATTCTAATGCCCAATGCATCCATCTCCCCAAATATCTCTAAGGGACAGCTGTGCCACTTGCTCATGAATGCGTCCAGTGACAGGGAGTTTTACTGCTGTGCGAGACAGTCTATTTCTTTTTCATTATAACTCCAGTGCTTATTGATATTAATAGTAACATCAGCTTGTATTTTTGTAATGATTTACTTTTAAGAGACAATCTTCACATTCTTAATGTTTGATTTTCACAAGGTTGCTGGGAAGAGGTGTGGGCCCATTCTATCAGCAATCTTCACTGATGAGGAACGTAGGCTTGGCTAGTTGTGTGCCCTATTGTGGTCTCTGACTTCACCTAGGAGATTATTGCCACCATGCCATGAGTCCCCTTTTAGAAAACAATGGTTACTTTTGCCTTCCAAACTAGAAATAATAGAGTATATTCTCTCAAAGTGTAGAGGGGAAAGGAAAAACTCTAACTTTATATTTTGAACGCAAATGTCTGTCTCAGGACTCCTTTGAGATGGCTTCACCATGTGGCCGGAGTTCAGAGAAGAAAGGAAGCCTGGAACAGGTCTTACCTATTGGACTGCCACCTCAGTTACCATGGAGATGATTCAGGCAACCACCTGGGACCTGCTCTCAGCAGGTGATGGCTGTATCTCAGACAGCCCAGGGCAAAGCCCAGCAGCTGCCAGCTTGGTAGTCTGTGTGGTGTTCTTGGCCCCAGGACAGGCTTGGCCCTGCTGGAAACACCTGTCCTGGGTGGGCCAGGCCTGTCTAGGGGCACTGCTCTTTTCCAGTGCCCTCTTTTCCCTCTCATGAACTAGGATAAGTTCATGAAGCCAGGGGTCTTCCCCTTCCTTAATTCAGGAATCCTAGCCTATCTACCTGTTGCTATGGATATCCCTGGAGAGGGTCTAACAGCTTCAATGCCCCAACACCCATCCTCGATAGTGCTTAGGGAATTTACATTGGCTGATGGTGCTGACAGGTCTAGGCCATGTTCATAAGAAGGAAAATAGAGGGACACCTGGGTGGCTCTGTCAGTTAAGCATCTGCATTCAGCTCAGGTCATGATCCTAGGGTCCTGGGATCAAACCCCGCATTGGGCTCCCTGCTCAGCTGGAAGCCTGCTTCCTCCTCTCTTACTCTCCCTGCTTGTGTTCCCTCTCTTGCTGTGTCTCTCTCTGTCAAGTAAATAAATAAAACTATTTTTAAAAAATAAAGAAAAAGTAAAACTTTATGCAAAATAGTAAGAATGTGAACCATCCTAAATATGGTTAAAAAATTATCTTTCAGATGTTAACAGCAAACTTTATATTAAATATTGAAACACTAAAGATCTTCACATCCTAGAGTTCTTGTTTTATTTATCTTTTGGGGCAAAAATTTTTTTTGTTTTGTTTTTTAATTTTTAATTTTTTATAAACATATATTTTTATCCCCAGGGGTACAGGTCTGTGAATCGCCAGGTTTACACACTTCACAGCACTCACCAAAGCACATACCCTCCCCAATGTCCATAACCCCACCCCCCTTCTCCCAACCCCCCTCCCCCCAGCAACCCTCAGTTTGTTTTGTGAGATTAAGAGTCACTTATGGTTTGTCTCCCTCCCAATCCCATCTTGTTTCATTGATTCTTCTCCTACCTACTTAAGCCCCCATGTTGCATCACCACTTCCTCATATCAGGGAGATCATATGATAGTTGTCTTTCTCTGCTTGACTTATTGCGCTAAGCATGATACGCTCTAGTTCCATCCATGTTGTCACAAATGGCAAGATTTCATTTCTTTTGATGGCTGCATAGTATTCCATTGTGTATATATACCACATCTTCTTGATCCATTCATCTGTTGATGGACATCTAGGTTCTTTCCATAGTTTGGCTATTGTGGACATTGCTGCTATAAACATTCGGGTGCACGTGCCCCTTTGGATCACTACGTTTGTATCTTTAGGGTAAATACCCAGTAGTGCAATTGCTGGGTCACAGGGCAGTTCTATTTTCAACATTTTGAGGAACCTCTATGCTGTTTTCCAGAGTGGTTGCACCAGCTTGCATTCCCACCAACAGTGTAGGAGGGTTCCCCTTTCTCCGCATCCTCGCCAGCATCTGTCATTTCCTGACTTGTTGATTTTAGCCATTCTGACTGGTGTGAGGTGATATCTCATTGTGGTTTTGATTTGTATTTCCCTGATGCCAAGTGATATGGAGCACTTTTTCATGTGTCTGTTGGCCATCTGGATGTCTTCTTTGCAGAAATGTCTGTTCATGTCCTCTGCCCATTTCTTGATTGGATTATTTGTTCTTTGGGTGTTGAGTTTGCTAAGTTCTTTATAGAATTTGGACACTAGTCCTTTATCTGATATGTCATTTGCAAATATCTTCTCCCATTCTGTCAGTTGTCTTTTGATTTTGTTAACTGTTTCCTTTGCTGTGCAAAAGCTTTTGATCTTGATGAAATCCCAATAGTTCATTTTTGCCCTTGCTTCCCTTGCCTTTGGCGATGTTCCTAGGAAGATGTTGCTGCGGCTGAGGTCGAAGAGGTTGCTGCCTGTGTTCTCCTCAAGGATTTTGATGGATTCCTTTCGCACATTGAGGTCCTTCATCCATTTTGAGTCTATTTTCGTGTGTGGTAAAAGGAAATGGTCCAATTTCATTTTTCTGCATGTGGCTGTCCAATTTTCCCAGCACCATTTATTGAAGAGGCTGTCTTTTTGCCATTGGACATTCTTTCCTGCTTTGTCAAAGATTAGTTGACCATAGAGTTGAGGGTCTATTTCTGGGCTCTCTATTCTGTTCCATTGATCTATGTGTCTGTTTTTGTGCCAGTACCATGCTGTCTTGATGATGACAGCTTTGTAATAGCGCTTGAAGTCCAGAATTGTGATGCCACCAACTTTGGCTTTCTTTTTCAATATCCCTTTGGCTATTCGAGGTCTTTTCTGGTTCCATATAAATTTTAGAATGATTTGTTCCATTTCTTTGAAAAAGATGGATGGTACTTTGATAGGAATTGCATTAAATGTGTAGATTGCTTTAGGTAGCATAGACATTTTCACAATATTTATTCTTCCAATCCAGGAGCATGGGACATTTTTCCATTTCTTTTTGTCTTCCTCAATTTCTTTCATGAGTACTTAATAGTTTTCTGAGTATAGATTCTGTGCCTCTTTGGTTAGGTTTATTCCTAGGTATCTTATGGTTTTGGGTGCAATTGTAAATGGGATTGACTCCTTAATTTCTCTTTCTTCTGTCTTGTTGTTGGTGTAGAGAAATGCAACTGATTTCTGTGCATTGATTTTATATCCTGACACTTTACTGAATTCCTGTACAAGTTCTAGCAGTTTTGGAGTGGAGTCTTTTGGGTTTTCCACATATAGTATCATATCATCTGCGAAGAGTGATAATTTGACTTCTTCTTTGCAGATTTGGATGCCTTTAATTTCCTTTTGTTGTCTGATTGCTGAGGCTAGGACTTCTAGTACTATGTTGAATAGCAGTGGTGATAATGGACATCCCTGCCGTGTTCCTGACCTTAGCGGACAAGCTTTTAGTTTTTCTCCATTGAGAATGATATTTGCTTTGGGTTTTTCATAGATGGCTTTGATGATATTGAGGTATGTGCCCTCTATCCCTACACTTTGAAGAGTTTTCATCAGGAAGGGATGCTGTACTTTGTCAAACGCTTTTTCAGCATCTATTGAGAGTATCATATGGTTCTTGTTCTTTCTTTTATTGATGTGTTGTATCACATTGACTGATTTGCAGATGTTGAACCAAACTTGCAGCCCTGGAATAAATCCCACTTGGTCGTGGTGAATAATCCTTTTAATGTACTATTGATTCCTATTGGCTAGTATTTTGGTGAGAATTTTCGCATCTGTGTTCATCAAGGATATTGGTCTGTAGCTCTCTTTTTTGATGGGATCCTTGTCTGGTTTTGGGATCAAGGTGATGTTGGCCTCATAAAATGAGTTTGGAAGTTTTCCTTCCATTTCTATTTTTTGGAACAGTTCAGGAGAATAGGAATTAGTTCTTCTTTAAATGTTTGGTAGAATTCCCCCGGGAAGCCGTCTGGCCCTGGGCTTTTGTTTGTTTGGAGATTTTTAATGACTGTTTCAATCTCCTTACTGGTTATGGGTCTGCTCAGGCTTTCTATTTCTTCCTGGTTCAGTTGTGGTAGTTTATATGTTTCTAGGAATGCATCCATTTCTTCCCGATTGTCAAATTTGTTGGCGTAGAGTTGCTCATAGTATGTTCTTATAATAGTTTGTATTTCTTTGGTGTTAGTTGTGATCTCTCCTCTTTCATTCATGATTTTATTTATTTGGGTCCTTTCTCTTTTCTTTTTGATAAGTCGGGCCAGGGGTTTATCAATTTTATTAATTCTTCCAAAGAACCAGCTCTTAGTTTCATTGATTTGTCCTATTATTTTTTTGGTTTCTATTTCATTGATTTCTGCTCTGATCTTTATGATTTCTCTTCTCCTGCTGGGCTTAGGGTTTCTTTCTTGTTCTTTCTCCAGCTCCTTTAGGTGTAGGGTTAGGTTGTGTACCTGAGACTGTTCTTGTTTCTTGAGAAAGGCTTGTACTGCTATATATTTTCCTCTCAGGACTGCCTTTGTTGTGTCCCACAGATTTTGAACCGTTGTATTTTTATTATCATTTGTTTCCATGATTTTTTTCAATTCTTCTTTAATTTCCCGGTTGACCCATTCATTCTTTAGAAGGATGTTGTTTAGTCTCCATGTATTTGGGTTCTTTCCAAACTTCCTCCTGTGGTTGAGTTCTAGCTTCAGAGCATTGTGGTCTGAAAATATGCAGGGAATGATCCCAATCTTTTGATACCTGTTGAGTCCTGATTTAGGACCGAGGATGTGATCTATTCTGGAGAATGTTCCATGTGCACTAGAGAAGAATGTGTATTCTGTTGCTTTGGGATTAAATGTTCTGAATATATCTGTGATGTCCATCTGGTCCAGTGTGTCATTTAAGGCCTTTATTTCCTTATTGATCTTTTGCTTGGATGATCTGTCCATTTCGGTGAGGGGAGTGTTAAAGTCCCCTACTATTATTGTATTATTGTTGATTTGTTTCTTTCATTTTGTTATTAATTGGTTTATATAGTTGGCTGCTCCCACGTTGGGGGCATAGATATTTAAAATTGTTCTTGTTGGACAGACCCTTTGAGTATGATATAGTGTCCTTCCTCATCTCTTATTATAGTCTTTGGCTTAAAATCTAATTGATCTGATATAAGGATAGCCACCCCTGCTTTCTTCTGATGTCCATTAGCATGGTAAATTCTTTTCCACCCCCTCACTTTAAATCTGGAGGTGTCTTCGGGTTTAAAATGAGTTTCTTGGAGGCAACATATAGATGGATTTTGTTTTTTTATCCATTCTGATATCCTGTGTCTTTTTTTTTTTAATTTTTAAAATTTTTTTATTTTTTTAATTTTTTTTATAAACATGTATTTTTATCCCCAGGGGTACAGGTCTGTGAATCGCCAGGTTTACACACTTCACAGCACTCACCAAAGCACATACCCTCCCCAATGTCCATAACCCCAACCCCCTTCTTCCAACCCACCTCCCCCCCGCAACCCTCAGTTTGCAACATGGGGGCTTAAGTGGGTAGGAGAAGAATCAATGAAACAAGATGGGATTGGGAGGGAGACAAACCATAAGTGACTCTTAATCTTATCCTGTGTCTTTTAATTGGGGCATTTAGCTCATTAACATTTAGGGTAACTATTGAGAGATATGACTTTAGTGCCATTGTATTGCCTGTAAGGTGACTGTTACTGTATATTGTCTCTGTTCCTTTCTGATCTACCACTTGTAGGCTCTCTCTTTGCTTAGAGGACCTCTTTCAATATTTCCTGTAGAGCTGGTTTGGTGTTTGCAAATTCTTTCAGTTTTTGTTTGTCCTGGAAGCTTTTAATCTCTCCTTTTATATTCAATGATAGCCTAGCTGGATATAGTATTCTTGGCTGCATGTTTTTCTCGTTTAGTGCTCTGAAAATATCATGCCAGCTCTTTCTGGCCTGCCAGGTCTCTGTGGATAAGTCAGCTGCCAATCTAATATTTTTACCATTGTATGTTACAGACTTCTTTTCCCAGGCTGCTTTCAGGATTTTCTCTTTATCACTAAGACTTGTAAATTTTACTATTAGGTGACGGGGTGTGGGCCTATTCTTATTGATTTTGATGGGCGTTCTCTGAACCTCCTGAATTTTGATGCTCGTTCCCTTTGCCATATTGGGGAAATTCTCTCCAATAATTCTCTCCAATATACCTTCTGCTCCCCTCTCTCTTTCTTCTTCTTCTGGAATCCCAATTATTCTAATGTTGTTTCATCTTATGGTGTCACTTATCTCTCAAATTCTCCCCTCGTGGTCCAGTAGCTGTTTGTCTCTCTTTTGCTCAGCTTCTTTATTCTCTGTCATTTGGTCTTCTATATTGCTAATTCTTTCTTCTGCCTCATTTATCCTAGCAGTGAGAGCCTCCATTTTTGATTGCACCTCATTAATAGCTTTTTTGATTTCAACTTGGTTAGATTTTAGTTCTTTTATTTCTCCAGAAAGGGCTTTTATATCTCCCGAGAGGGTTTCTCTAATATCTTCCATGCCTTTTTCGAGCCCGGCTAGAACCTTGAGAATTGTCATTCTGAACTCTAGATCTGACGTATTACCAATGTCTGTATTGATTAGGTCCCTAGCCTTCGGTACTGCCTCTTGTTCTTTTTTTGTGGTGAATTTTTCCGCCTTGTCATTTTGTCCAGATAAGAGTATATGAAGGAGCAAGTAAAATACGAAAAGGGTGGCAACAACCCCAGGAAAATATGCTTTAACCAAATCAGAAGAGATCCCAAATCGTGAGGGGGGAGAAAGGGGATAAAAAGAGGTTCAAAAAGAAAGAAAGGAAAAAAAAAAAAGGAAAGAATTAAAAAAAGAAAACGAATAAAGAAAAGAAAAAATATATATATTAGATAAACTAGTTAAAAAACGTTAAAAAGGAAAAGGGTAAAAGTTAAAAAAAATTTTAGCAAACGAAGAGAAAAAAAAAATGAAAAAGAAAAAAATTCCCTTAACTGCAAGACTAAAAAATCACAGGGAGAAAGCCATGAGTTCCGTGCTTTGCTTTCTCCTCCTCTGGAATTCTGCTGCTCTCCTTGGTATTGAAACCGTACTCCTTGGTAGGTGAACTTGGTCTCGGCTGGATTTCTTGTTGATCTTCTGGGGGAGGGGCCTGTTGTAGTGATTCTCAAGTGTCTTTGCCCCAGGCGGAATTGCACCGCCCTTACCAGGGGCCAGGCTGAGTAATCCGCTCAGGTTTGCTTTCAGGGGCTTTTGTTCCCTGAGCGCTTTCCGTAGAGTTCCGGAGGACGGGAATACAAATGGCGGCCTCCTGGTCTCCGGCCAGGAGTAGCTGAGAGGCCGGGGCCCCACTCCTCAGTGCGCCCTCAGAGAACATCGCCCAGTAACTCCCGTCTGCCTGACCTCCGGCCGCGCTCCGAGCTCACCGAGCCTGTGACCGGTTCAAGGTAACACCGAGCTGTGAGCTTACTGTCGGCTCTGTCTCTGTAGCCGGCTTTCCCGTTCCAGTACCCGCAAGCTCTGCGACACTCAGACACCCCCGATCCTTCTGTGACCCTGCGGGACCTGAGGCCATGCTGACCCCGCGTGGGCTTTGCCCCAGTTTAGCCTCTGGAGCGATGTCCCTCAGCGGAACAGACTTTTAAAAGTCCTGATTTTGTGCGCCGTTGCTCCGCCGCTTGCCGGGAGCCGGCCCCTCCCCCCGGGGTCTATCTTCCCGTCGCTTTGGATTCACTTCTCCGCCAGTCCTACCTTTCAGAAAGTGGTTGTTTTTCTGTTTCCAGAATTGCTGTTCTTCTCTTCGATCTGCCGATGGATTTTCAGGTGTTTGCAATCTTTAGATAAGCTATCTAGCTGATCTCCTGCTCCTGAAGTAGTCTCAGCCTGCTACTTCTCTGCCATCTTGACTCCTTGGGGCAAAATTTTAATAAGGTTTCTGTGAAGTGTAGATATCTGTACTGTCTGAGTTCTTGGTTAAGAATATCTTTTTACCCCCTTGCAAATAAAAATAGTTTGATACATTTTTCCGGCCTTGAATATTTTCCCTTTAAACTCTCAAAATGTTGCTGCTTTTTCTTCTGGCATTTCATATTAATAAGAAATCATCTGAAGCCAATTTGGTTTCTGTTTTCTCTGTAGGTAAGCCATTTCTTCCCAGTCTTGTCTGGATACTCATAGGTCCAGTGGGGTTTTTTCAGTTCCTTTGATATGAAAAAACAAAACAAAACAAAAAAACAAAAAACTTTACCACAGTATGTGTATGTGTAGGACTCTTAATTATTGATGGTCTTTATGAAATCCTTTCAAACTGAAATGTCTCTTTGACTCAAGCAATGTTTTTTCTTTTTCCTTTTCTTGTTTCTCCTCAATTTGCACTTTTCTCTTTCCAGATTTTGCTTTATACCTATATGGGCTCTTCTGGATTTGTTCCCTGTATCTTTATTTTTCTTCAATTTTCTTCACTTGCTCACCTCCTTCTGTCTTTCCTTTGATCATGGGGATCACTTTCGAACATGCCCTCTCCTGCTTTGGTTTTCTTTGGTATCCAGCAGGCTTTGTTTGTTTGTACTTGGCTGTTGGTTTTCTTTATTGTCAAATAGTCCTTCCTTTATAAACCTGTATTACATAGCTAGAAGAAATAGCTATTTGAACATTCTCAGGATACACATTAAATATCCCCTCTTTTCACCAGCAACTTTATTTACTAGAAAGATGTTGCTCTGATTCTTCAAGTCTGTGCATTTCCAATGTCAGATGTTGAGCCTGAATCTTTCAAGAATTATTTGTTGACCATTTAGATATTTAGGTGTAGACAAAGAGAAACTGAAGAAGTTTAGGCTCAGGATAGTTCTCCTTTGCTTGTTCTGCATTCCTAAACCCTGGAAAAGAGACACAGAGCCAGAGGCGGTGGGGATGGTCTAGATCTCTGCATTTTTTTGCTGGCGCTCTTTTCCCTGTGTTTGTGTGATTTGAAAGTTAGATGGGGTAGTGGCCTCATTTGCCCACCTTCAGGGCTCACTGGCACCAGTCCTTGGACTTACTCCAATGTACCAGTATAGCCTTCATGTTGCAAGGACCAAGAAACATAATTAAAACAGGTTCAAACAATAAAGGGGGAACAACATGCTCAGTTAAATGAGATAAGGTGAGCTCTCCAAGAGTGTTTTGCCACAGTCCAGAGATGTTGTCAAGAACCAAGTTTCTTTTGATCTCCCTTCTCTGCCTGTGAAATGACGACCTCACTCGGATACTGAACTTCCCCAAGGAGACAGAGGAGCTGTAGTAGGACCAAGAGATCCTATCTGCACCCATACAACCCTGAAGGAGAAAGAGCTCACTGACTCAGGAGGGGCACCTGAACTTCTTTTGACTGTTGAAGGGAAATGCACTTTCACTGAGATGTTTAGACCAGACGTCACCCTCCTCCTGTCCCCAGGGCTGGAATGGAGTTCATTCACTACTATTCCCTGCCCCACCACCTCACAGCATTAAATGGGTGATGGGGAGTCACCTATAATATATTCAAGCTTTTAATGTCCATCCCTTTAATTGTGTCCTCAGAGCTGGAGACAGGTCCTGGAAGTGGTGTAAATACTGCAGAGATACATTTACTTAGCCATGGGAGGCTATTATATTAATTACCCAGTTTATGAAAAGTGTGAGTGGGAGTGAGAGTTTGGGGAAACCCCTTAGCCATTTTTTTGGTTTTATTCCACTTTGGTATTCCATCAATCCAAAAATTGATGAGAAGGGAGCAAAGGGATTAGATTAGAAGAATTTCATGGAATAACACTAAATTTTGATATTAAAATATGGAGGTTTGGGTTCATTCTTGTATGTAACATTGTTTTTGAGCACCTGCTACTTTCCAGTTGTTTCATTCCTAGATGTGAGGATACAATGTTGTGCCAGGTAGAAAATGCTCTTGCTCTCAAAGGGTTTAAGTGATCGAAGAGATTAGAACAAAGCCAATAGATTTTTAAGTGTGAAAGTTCTATAAAAGGAGAAATACCAGCTCCTCTGGGAACACATGGGGTGGGCACAAAATCCAGGCTTGAGGAATTAGTAAATGCTTGTTTATTAGAGAAAAAGACATCTGAGATAAAACTTCAGGGACAGCAGGCAGTTGGCCAGAGGAAGTTGATGAAGGAGTCTTGGAGGCAGGGGAGCATTCTGTGGAAAGACCCAAAAACAAGAGGCAGCAGAGCAGGATTCTAGAGCTAGAATACCTGCTTTCAAATCCTGGCTTGGCCACTTAGCAGCTCTGTGATGGTGAATGAACTAATTTCCTTGTGCTTCCATCTGTGAAACAAGGGTAAGAATGGGCGCTCCCTCATAATGTTGTTATGAAGATTGAGGAAGTTAGAACAATGCTTTGTTACATAAGAAATAAAAGGACTGTTACATAAAAAATAAAACACATCTTTCCACACTGCATCAGGCAACAGTGAGTAACAAGTTACTTTCTGGTGTCTCCCATTCAAGATAGCTATGCTTACTCTCTAACCTCGGCTTCCTCAACAAGACTGCCTGCTTGATCCTTCCCTGGACTAAACCAGCTCATTCAGGACATAGGCTAAAGCACACAGCCAGAAGAGGAGTGAGTGGGAAGCACAGTTCAGCCAATGAGTGAATGTGTAGGGGGTCCACAAGAATCCTGGAGAGATGGTCATGTGACATCTAAGATAGAGGCAGGGGCAGTCAGCGGGCCATACCAGTGGTCAGAGAGACTGACAACAGATCTTTGTCAAGGCTTCTCTACCCTGTGGAAAGACAAGACTCCATCTCCGGGAAGCCTGACCAAGACCAAGTCAGGCCTTGATCCAAGGAAACCACAATACAAGGCAAGTTATCAAAGCAATGACTGCTTCCTTTGATTCATTCATTCAAACAAAACATTTATTAAAATGCTTAACATGTGCCAGACAACATGTCAGGTGCTAGAAGTGTTAACAATAATGTGCTGTCTTTGTTTCTGGTTGTCTAAACCATTCAGAATAGTGACTAAGACAGATAATACATAATACAGTGCTTTGATAAAAATAGGCACAGGATAGTATGGTAACAAGCCCAAAGTTCTGATCTCACCAAGCCCAGTTGCAAGAATGAGGGGAGAGACAGGAAAAGGGGCAGGATTAAGTAGTCTTCGCTGAGGAGAAACCTTATTATTAATATAAGATCAGGGCTAGCTGGCTTCTAGAGTGGTCTGTTGAGGCTATTCTATAACATGACTCTAGAATGTAGGTTAGAGACTGTAGGTTGCAGGGGACAGAATCATATAATGAAGGTAAAGAGAGTATCTGAATAAAAGAAAAATTGCTGAGTGTCCATAAAATATTTACAGACCTGAAAAATATCATTAGTTAGAATAATATTCAACAATTAAAAAGAATGAGATCAAGAATGCCACTAAATTGCTTGCAATGCACAGGATACCTGCCCCCCTCCCCCTACCAACCCCACAAAAATGAATTATTTAGCCCAACATATTAATGGCTGAGGTTGAGAAATCCTGGTCTGAAGAGGCAAGCAGAGGTCATGACGGTTATGGGGTCAAGCCAAGGAATTTGGCTTTCCACTTAAGAATAGTAAGGAAACATGGGATTCAGTGGGGGGATTGGCATGATGAGATCTGAATTTTACTTTATTATTTTTTAAAGATTTTATGTATTTATTTGACAGAGATCACAAGTAGGCAGAGAGGCAGGAAGCTGGGGGAAGCAGGCTCCCTGCTGGGCAGAGAGATCCATGTGGGGCTCGATCCTAAGACCCTAAGATCATGACCTGAGCCGAAGGCAGAGGCTTAACCCACCCAGGTGCCCCGAGATCTGAATTTTAAAGAGATCACTTTCAGGGTAGCACAGTGAAGAGCTTGTAGAAATCAAAGTGGAGACGTTCAAGAGGCCACTGAAGATAAGGTTATGACACTCAGAAGTCACTGGAACTGTAGGCAGGCAGCAGGGTGCATCAGGCAGTGTCTATGGGAAAGCTTGTCCTATCCTAAGATGAGCAGAGCATCAGACAAGAAGGTGGAGCTCTAAGGGACACTAACAAGCATGGGAAACAGAGCTTGCAAAGGAAGCTAAGACAGTCGCTAGAAAGTTGAGGAGAAAAACAAAACAGAACAGATTGTGTGCTATTACAGAAGTTCAAATAGATTGTTTCAAAGAGGCCAAAGTTCTGTATAGAGATCAAGTAATATGGAGACTGGGAGTTACCCAATGAATTCAGCAAAAAGAGGTTAAGGGAGATGATGGTCAGACCAGGTTCAGTGGGGTTTGGGGGGCAGAAGTCAGAGGAAGTGGGAAGTAAGAAAGTGGAGGCCGAGAGTGTGAGAGAACTCACTTGAGAAATGTGGCTGTGACAGGGAGGGAGGAGGTCAGTGATGGCTAGAAGGCTATGTGGGGTCAACACATTAAAATGCTGAGTGGAAGCATCAGTAGACAAAGATGATCAGAAATATAAAATAGGGGAATGAAAATGTCAAGGTTAGCAGGAAGGACTAAAGTTGTCACTCGACTTAGGAGGAAGGACACTTCCGCTAAAGAGCAGGAGTGAAGGACAAAGGGATGGGTACAGACAAACGAGTAGGGCTGGTGGCAGAACACTGAGTAGATGACCAGTGTGAAGCTTCTGGCTTTCCCAGTGCACGAGGTAAGGCCATCTCTCCAGAGTGAGCTGGTAAGATGGCAGGGTTGGGATTTGGGGGAGAGTGCACATGGTTCAAAAGAGCTGTAATACAGTGGACAAGAAGGAAGCAAGAGATTTATGGACAAGGTAGAAGGTTCTATTGAGACTGGGGACATACATATGCAATTGTATCAATGTTTTCCCTGCAGCATCCAGCAGGGTACTTAAATATTTGACTGAAGTGGGAAGTAGATTCATCCCCGGCTGAGACTTTTAGCAGTCAGATGGGGCAAGTCTCGGTGTAAGACCACATTGTCTAACCTGGAGAGAGACGAAGGTAAAGGCGTCAGGGTGCTGATGGGCAGAGAGAGTAGGGAGGTCGGGGGCTAGCCAGGTCCAGCAATAGCTTTGCGCGGAGTGGCCGAAGGAGGGAGCTGCTATGTTTAGACAGATGGATAATCTAGAACATGACGAGGTCAAGGATGAGGCTGTGGGACAGGGTAACTAAACGGGGTGGAGGTGAATGTTGTTGGAAATGAATAGAGTGAAGGATAGAAGATGGGTTTTCTTCAAGAAAGCTGACTTGTCTTGGCAGACTAGAAACATAGCACACCTCTCAAAGCTAGCACAGATCCTGAGTGATGTTTGGTTTCTGATTCTCAATTGTGTTTTATCCATAAATCGAGACCCCCTAGTACTTGCTACACTCAAATCTATCTAGCAGGCATACTTCAGGAAATCATGCAGAGAAGAATGGAAACATTTCTAAAGGCCACATATGAATATGGACCATTGTGTGCTCATTGACTTGAGGGTTAGAGCTATGGAGAATGTGGTCGCCTAGATTTTATAATAGTCTTTTTGTAAACCAACACCCACTTGGCCCACTTGTACTGATACTTTGACTTGCACCAAGCCCAGCAGGGCCATGCCGATTTCTCCTGTATTTTCTTTTCAATTCCAGGGAAGGGGGAGATACCCCAGGAGTTTTTAATAAATCTGGAAAGAGGCCTGAAGGTCATCTTCTCCAGCTGACCTTAGTGTAGAACCGTTCAATATCCTTTATATGTGGTTGCCCTGTCCACTGCCTGAAGAGCTTAGATTTCAATCCTAGTCTTTAATTCCCAATCTGCCCTTCTGCGTGTAACTCCAAATTCCTGGGATGCTACTAGAGAGAGGGACGGTCCACTTCTGTCCAGCCTGGAATGACAGTCTTGTTCTGCTGTCCCTTATGTTGAATGAAAGCTCTCCGTGTAGTTCACCCCCCCATCTGCAGTTCAGCCCTTGGAGTTAGCAGGGACAAGCTTGAGTCCTTTTGCACACAAAAATTCCATCGAGTGCTCCATCTAGGGCATCTTCCCTTTCTCAAGGCACATAGTCCCCTTTACTTCACCACTCTTCCCTCTTCTAGGGCACTGACCTCTGCGCGCTGTCCTCCTCTTCCAGCAGGTGCGTCTGGATCTCCTTGGCTTTCCTACTCCCCAGTTTTTTCTGAGGGAAAAGTAAGCTCTCCTAGGAAGTAGGCTTTTGATATTCAGAGGACTACCCTCAAGTTCACTACTCTACTACCCCCACTTGGGACAACCTGATGTTGCCCGCCGCATTAGTATGCAACCCCTTACATAGATCCAGAGCCCCGACACCCCCACAGAATGCTAGAACTGGGATTGAACCGGACACCATCTAAGCCAATGCTTTCTTACACAGAAGGGAAGCTGAGGCAGAAGGATACAGCCCCTTGTCCAGATCGTGGCAATCGGCTGTGGAAGCCAATTGAGGTCCTCTTGCCCGAATCCGATCCTCTTTGTTTATCCAGTTCCCTGCGGGACAGGATCTTGTTTTCTTCTCCCTCAATATCTGTGCCAGAATTATTTTTCTGCTCGGTTCCACGTATTAGTGCTCTGAATATTCATTTCCTAAGCTGCAGGAGCTTAACAAGAACAAAAAGTAGATCCAAAATTAATCTGCTGTTGGATGACATGGATTATGACAAATCCCACAAAACAAGTGGGAGAAAACACACCAGTAAAGCCTCAGAGTGTTTACAGCCTTAGGACATTCATCAGGCTGCGACCCCAATCGGACACGACAGAGCACTATAAATCGTGGGGCTGGAAGGGGCGAGCAAGGGGAGAAAGCAGGGAGGGGGGTGCTGACGCCTCCAGCCACGTTCATCACCTGCAACCTCCCAGCCTGCCCAGCTTCCTTTCCGGGGGGTGGGGGTGGGTGGGGTGGTGGGGGTGGGTGGGGGGGTGGGGGAGGGGCCCTTGGGACACAGCAGGGTGTGTCCAGAAGCAGTCGCTCTCCCTGAGCTCTCTGCAGATCTGACACCTGCTACTGATACTCAATAACTAAAGGTTCTCACAGGGCCAGGGAGGCCCCTTCTCACTGAAACAAGGTTATCATGAATCTGGATTTTGAAAAATGAAATGGAAAGAAAAACAAATCTCTGAAGAGTTGGCAGGGAAACAGACAGCAGTGACCTCTTTTCCTCTAACAACGATGGAAAACCTAACGCTCGGTATCATGGCCGGGAAGGAAGAGTGCCCCCGCAGAGAGGTACAGCAGACGGATGGTGAAAACGATCTGGGGAATGAACTGGGAAAAATCAATAACTGCATGGAAGATACTAGGTCAGATTGTGGCACTGCTCCAGCACCAGTCTCCTGAACCGGTTGTCTGGGGGCACGACAGGGTGGGGGGGTGGACAATATTTCAAAATATCAAGCTAGAGGCCAAGACGGGGAATCCTTTCATACATTCACCAAAACAGGCTCCGGGGCCGGCCGCTTTGAGCCTGCTTGTCTCCTGCTGTTGGCCAGGGGTCTCGGCTGCTCTCTGCACAGGCTTAAACTCTCAGTGATTCCAGGAGGGATTGCTGGATCTCCCCGAGGCCCGAGCTGCACTCTCAGGGCCAGCCTCAGGCTGCAGGGGTAAAAAGCCAAGTTCCCGCTGACTGGTGTGACCGCTGGCAGAATGTTCAGCATCCGTCCCTGCCACTTCGCCTTGCGACAGCCCCAGCAGATCTGCCTCCATTGCTCTTAGCCCTCTTCCCTGGACTTTGAGGGGCACCATCTTTGATTCACTTTGCACGTTACGACTGTGGCCATCTCCTGGACTCCGTCCATCAGAAAGCAAGCTGCTTGCTGGTGCTACAGCAACTCCGCCCTAAAGACAGGACTAATGGAGGCTGGCCATGCCTTCCTGGGTCACACAGTGGAAGGAAAGGCACAAGTGGGACTTAGAGCACCTGGCTTCACCTGGTGTCGCTGCCACTCAGAATGAGAGCTCTTGGGGAGTGGCTCAGACTGCCTGAGCCTCAGATTTTGAATGTATAGTGATTTTTAATCCAAGAGTGTATTTCAGTATCATTCTTGGAATTAAAAATATATATATATGCCCTCTCCATCACTAGGCCTACAGATTCAGATTATCCAGAGGTGGACCTGGGTGTATATATTTTATAAAGCTCCAGTAAGTGTATCCATTCTGAAACATTTCTTATTAAGAGTCCCAAAGCCATTGGGTTACAAGAGGGACAAGAGAGTCCTGGGGATAAAGGTACCTTCTTGCGGAAAAATGCTCTAAAATTTAATTATTCATTTTAATCTTCTGCTTTCTTCTCCCCAACACACAGACACAGACCCTCTCTAAGTTCTTGGTCTAAATGTCTCTTTTCTTTCTGTAACTGGGTCCTTGTGTTTTCTTTACTCTTGAACTACTGAGTTCTAATGCTCTAGTTCATCCAAATGCATCTATTTCAAGACTCTATACAGTCTTCTTTTTTGAAATAATACTATCTCATATATTTTAGTTATGGTTCATATTTAAATCATATTACTATATACGTCATTAAATATAGTGGGCTGAGTATTATTCCCATTTCATAGATGAGGACATTGAGGTTCAAAGAGCTTTTGTAACTCAGTAAGTCCTGGAGGGGCAACATATACCCTTGTCTTCTTATTTGATGCCCAAGCTTTCTCCCCTTGAGTCAGCCCAAGAATTTCATCTAAATATTTACTTACAATTCAAATGTTAACCATTACAGAGTGGGCCAATAAAGAATGGGGCTTAGAGGACCTTTAAAATCTCTTCCATGGCTTGGTGGATGAGGGATTCTAGTGTATGTTTGGAAATATTGATGACTGACTGAATTCGTTATTTCTCCCCCAGATATTGTGAGCTAAGAAGAGGATGAGTCTGCCCTGTGTGGGACCTGGTTCTTCTCCCAGAGAACAGCACAGGGGTAAATTTGCCCCTTTGAGCTTATGCCCAGCTCTCCTCTCTTCTCACTGCAAGCTTGGTAGATCTTGTCCTTAAACCAGGCAGAACGGAGGTCACACTTGGGAAGGAGCGGGGTCGTTCCCATGTACACGGTGGAGGCCAGCAGGGGTTGGCGTTGGGTATTTCCCACTCCACCCCCAAGGTCAGTTAGTTTGAAACCCAAGTATGCTCTGCTCTGGTGAAATAGTTTTCCTTGGGGGAAGACCTTGTGAAGCACAAAGTTGTGGGTATCTTTAAAAAATTGTTGTTTTTCCTCTCCTCCTGCTAGAAGCAAAAGAATTTTCTCCTGGAGGTAGATTTCATGAAAGTATGGGACTCTCCCCCGATGGTGCCTCCTGGATAGTCAGTTCTGAA
Organism: Mustela erminea; assembly: GCF_009829155.1. Taxonomy (NCBI): domain Eukaryota; kingdom Metazoa; phylum Chordata; class Mammalia; order Carnivora; family Mustelidae; genus Mustela; species Mustela erminea. Next base: position 111,225,814 of record NC_045614.1, on the reverse strand, counting down.
GCTAGTCTTCACTGAGCCTCCAGCAACTGGCCAGTGACAGTTTCCAATGTGCCTGCTGGTTCCTGTGGTGGCGGTTTCTGCTGCTGGGCTTCTGGCTCTGGTAAGCTGTGACTCTCTGTGTCCACCCATCTGTCTCTCCAGTTTTCAGGGCAGAAGTTTGCCCTGAAACCCCATGTCTCTAAAGGCTCTAAGAAGAGTTGTTAGTTTTCATTTTGTTTGGTTTTTTACTTGTGGCAGTGATGACTTCTTGGCTCCTTATGTGTCAGATCAGAAAAGGCCTTTGTACACAGAGGAAAAAAGTAAAGAAAAAGTGATTAAGTTGTTCTTTTGTCTTGGCTGGGGTGCAGAGAGTGCAGCCTGAGACAAGAACTGGGTGCAGGTGGTTCCTGTGAGAGGCGATCGCTGGGGGCAGGAACAGCTGGGTAAAGTGAGTCAGGGAGAGGAGAAGAGCCAGTGAACAGCCTGGCTTTGGCCTGCTGGTTTCCTGGCACTGGTCTGCAGTGGGGGCAGAGGCCTGAGGGGCTTAAAGACCCTGCTTTAACACATTTTCACCATAGCCTCGGAACAGAGGCTGCGTAGTTCTGACTGGTTTTAAGGCTACCTATATCGAAAGAGGAAGTAGTGTCAAGCACTCTGTGCGCGGGGGCTGCTGGACAGCCTGGCATGGTCACCCTCCTGTCTGGTGCTCACCGAAGGTCTTTCTACCCCACAAAAAGAAATGGTTGCCTACCGGGGCAAACCTCAGCCTCCCACGTGGATGGCATGGGGCCTGACGCCAAACAGGTTTTCCCAGAAATTGTGAAACCAGCTGCTCCCTTGAAAACTGGTGATTTTTTTTTCCCCAGTCTTCTGACTTTGGTCTGTTCCTCTGGCTTATTTATTTATTTTTTAGTCTGTTTGGCATGACCTTTGCTCTCTGGAGTGGAGTTTCCAGTGGGCCTCGTCCTTGGCCGGAGCGGCAGCAGGCTCTGGGTTTCCTACTGTTCCGCTTCTGAGCTCACTTTGTGCAGGTAGCTGGCTGCCGAGATGGGGGCCGGAGGTGAGCCCTGGGTCAGCATTGGCCTCTCCCAGGGAGGTGCACAGAGCAGGGCAAGGGGTCACGTACCAGTAGGGTGAGGGGAATAAATGTGTATCTGAATCATCTCGGAATGTATCTGTATACCTAAGAACCTATGGTGATAGGAGTGGACGTCTCTGCCCAGTATGAGTTCTTTTGTGACTCTTGCGCTCTCCTGATATGTAGCTTATTTGTAGCTTTTTTTTCGCCCTGTACTACTATCTCTATATACTTTTATTTTGTTTGTATTCCCAACATGTTTAAGAAGGCTTTGTGGGAACTTAACAAAGAAACGTGCCCATGCAGCGACAACAAGAAGTAGCAAACACTTCTGTTTGCTTGCCAAGGGCTGATAACCATTATTTTAAGCCATTCAATCCTCAGAACAGCCCTGGGAGGTAAAGTGGTGTTATTATTGCCACATTTGAGATGGAGAAACTGAGGTACAGAGCAGTAAAAGGGCTTCCCCAGGCTGCCAAGGCAGAGAGGGGCTGGACGAGGACCCAACCCGGACTGCCTGGCTCCGCTCCTTGCTCTGAACTAAAAGGATAAGCTGAGAAGAGTGCGATTGGGAAGGTGAAGGTAAATGCGTCTTCCCAGATCGGTCTTTCTTGCTAGCCTGAGAGTGAGGGCAAGCAGATTATAGGTATTTAATAGACATCTTATTTGTTCTTTTAAAGTCAGCGGTCTCATTCTCATTGTAAGTAGTTGGCTGTCTCCATAACATGCAGTGTAGGGACAGCGGTGAGGAGAACCTTCCCCTTCCATTGTGTTCTCGGACATTGTTATCTTAATGCCTTCCTTCCCCTCCAGGCTGACCTTTTGCTGAGAAGTCATCCTAAGGGGAGCAGTAGTCCTTCCTAGTATATGTCCAGGAGCCCCAGCCCAGAATGTAGAACCCTTAGACGAGCAGCATAAAGACCACTCCCCAACTTGAATTCCTCCGAATTGTTCATTTTGCCTATTTTTTGTTTTTGTTTTGTTTTGTTTTTACCACTAGCAACCCATTCCTTATTTAGACAAGCCCAGACTTTCCTGGTTATAGTGTGGCCCCAGAGAAGTTTGAGTCCTGGCTCTGCCACTTAATAGATTGGTCATCCTTGGGTCTGGCAGGTGAAACTGTGTCTGGCATCTCCAAGCCAGCAGCAGGCACTCCAATCCTAGTATGCATTTTTTCCTTATTCCGAATCCACAAGGCAGAGAAATGGACCTAGCTTAGGGGTCACCTAGCCTCATTGTTCCCCAGATCAGCCACCTTAAAAATTTCTGTATCTGTTCGGCATCTACCTATAGAGTTTCTGCTAGTAGAAGAGCTGTTTTAAAGTGTAAGAAAAATTACTGCTATGTTAGGGGGCGCCTGGGTGACTCAGTGGGTTAGGCCTCTGCCTTCAGCTCAGATCATGGTCTCAGGGTCCTGGGATCGAGCGCCACATCTCTGCTGAGCAGAGAGCCTGCTTCCCCCTCTCTCTTTGCCTGCCTCTCTGCCTACTTGTGATCTCTGTCTGTCAAGTAAATAAATAAAATCTTAAAAAAAAATTATTGGGGCACCTGGGTGGCTCAGTGGGTTAAAGCCTCTGCCTTCGGCTCAGGTCATGGTCCCAGGGTCCTGGGATCGAGCCCTGCATCGGGCTCTCGTTTTAGCAGGGAATCTGCTTCCCTTCCTCTCTCTCTGCCTGCCTCTCTGACTGCTTGTGATCTCTCTCTGTCAAATAAATTTTAAAAAATCTTAAAAAAAAATTATTGCTCTGTCAGACAGACTACATTTCTTTTCCTTCCTTCCTTCCGTTCTCCCTTCCTTCCTTTCCTTTTTTTTCTTTCTTTTTTCCTTCCTTCCTAAGTAGGCTCCATGCCCCATGTGAAGCCCTACATGGGGCTTGAATTCATGACCCCGAGATCAACACGTGAGCTGAGATCAGGAGTTGGATGCATAACCCACTGAGCCACCCAGGTGCCCTGGGACTACACTTCTCATTTCTTGTTTCCCTCATTTAACCAAACCAAGTCCCTCCAGCCCTTTCCAACCCCAAGCTAGAGTAACTATGGAAATAGCAGACGACTGCCATAAAGAGAAAAAGTTGATTCCTAAGGGCTTTCCAGGCTTTTCTCACATTCTGCGGATTCAGTTCCAAATTCCTATAATTATCTAGGTATACAAGAGTTTCCTTCATTGTCTGTGTAGACATAGGTGCCCTTGATGTGTAAAGTTATAAAAACAGTACGTATGTATAAAACAGAGCATCCTGGCAGGGAGGGAAGAAGGGGAGCAGGTGAAAGTCTAGAACGTCTGAGAAGGCTTAGGCTGATCCTGTCTGGGACACAGTAACCCTAGTGGGGCTTCCAAGGACATAAGGTCCTGCTTGTCTTTGCTCCCCCATTTGAGTCTGAACTCCAAAGGGACAGAACTCACCTTCTAGAATCTCAGACTCTAAGTTAGAAGTGACTTACAGGTCATCTAGCTCTAGTCCCTCTCCCCCTTAGTGGGAATTCTTTTTAGCCTGTCCCCAAAAGATGGCTCCCATGTGCTTGTGTCCCACCCTGCAAGATAATTTACATGGCAGACGGCAGAGTTAAATAATCCTTTCATTTAGCTTGGTGTCCCGCACCAGGCGCAAGAAATCTCACTGGACCAAACCCCCTGGTCAGGTTTCAAGATGCTTTCTCCCACCCTGGCTCCAGAGTGCCCGCCTAGAACCTGACATAACCATCCTTAGTGTCTTCTCAGGGATGGAGGTAGGTAGAGACAACACAGGTTTTGGAGCCCTGGAGGCCTAGGTTCAAGTCTCTTGCCTGCTTACACTGCTCAATAGCTGTGTGGCTTTGGGCAAAGTAACCCACCTCTCTGTGCTATCCCCTGCAGAAGAATCAGGAATAATCCCCCAGGGGATGTGGTGACGGGCCAGTGAGTGCAGGATACCAGCATGGGATACAGGTCCCCCCAGCTACCTTCCCATGTCCCCATGAGAGCCTGGGCATCAGTGCGGGTGAGAAATGGCTTCTTGTGGCATTCAACCCACCACTGAGCACCGTGCTTTGCCTGGTGTAAAAATAAGAGAAAAAGAAACTATCAAAGGCACTTACTGGTGCCTCCAGATTCTAGAACAGAGCTCTGTACTCTGGAGTATCTCTGAGAGGCCTGTTCACAAACTGGCAAAACTCTGCTGCCCTCTGTCTTCGAAACAAAGACCTGTTTTGTGCACTCAAACAGCCTGAAATGAAAGTTAAGAAGACAGATGACGCATTCCAGACCGAGAAAACGAAACTGATGTGTTGTTTGCTTTTTTTTGTCTTCTCCCCTCTTCTGGGCTGCTGAGTAAGACTAAAGGACTCACTAGACATGGCTTCCCAGACTCAGGGGAAGAAAGCAGTTTTAGATATTCGGACCTGGGAGCAGACATTTCAAGAGCTGATGCAGCAGGAGAAACCCCGGGCCACATGGACCCTGAAACTGGACGAGAAACTGGAGCCAGAGTACCTCGCTGAGGGCTGGAGGCAGTACCAGCAGAAAGGATTTGGCAGGTGAGTGAGAGCTGACCTCTCAGCAGACCTTCTCTGGCAAAGGAGGTCAGCTTAGCCACGACTGACCGATTCCTTTGAGAGCCTGTTAAAGGAACCAGTGTCTCCAGGATCTCTATTCTTTTGTGGTCACGGTGCTCTTTTCATTTTGCTTAGCCATACCAAAGTTTCTCCTTTTTGCTAGGTTTTCTCCCTAATTATTTCTGGAAATTCTCAAGGAATGCTTCCGTATTCCATACAGCTGCCCTCCCATTCTCTCACCACTTCCTGTTCCAGACGGGTCTATCTAGAGACTTCTGCTATTTCCGCCCTCAGTCCTGACGTTCCTAGGCTGCAGCAGCCCTATTGGGCCAAGCACCAGCCCGGGACCAGGGCTTTCCTTTAAAGCCCCAAGAATGGAGGAAGGCCACACAATCACTTTGAATGTGACTTTGCTAAAGGCCTGGGGATAATAGAGGGAATGGTGCAGCAAGAAAGAGATCTGAAACCCAGTTCCTGGAGTCTGTAAGTAATGCTCCTCCCCTAGGGGCCATCTGCCCCTTTCACCCCCAGAGAACCTGCACATGGCAGATAGCAGTGTCGAGTGGGGTGGGGAGGTGGCAGTGAGAAATGCTGACCGAGGCAACCAGCTCTCCTTGTATGCGGCACACAGGGACCATTGCTGTTCTCTCCACCTCACCTGTTGTCCTTCTTCCCTCTCTGTCCTACTCTGACTCCATCTGTCCTTTGCTCCAACCTTACAGATGACGAACCAAGCCCGCACCTTTTCAGACTTCTGTTCCCTTACCATGATACTCTGCGTGTCTGGCAGGCCCTTTGACCCCTCCCCTGCACTCATCCTTCAAGGACCAACTCAAGTGCCCCCTCCTCCTTAAAGCATTCCCTGGTCTTCCTAGGCAGCATAAGTGTCCCTTCTTTGACATGCCCATAAGATAATGGTTTTACATATATATACATATATATACTTAAAAACAAGCTGTAAATCCCTTTATGACTCAGTTTCCTTATCCGGACACTGGGCTTAATGATGCCTCCCTTAGAGGGGAGCTTTAAAGATGAAGTGTGCTGACAATGTAGCCCCTCTTACAGTGCCTGCCTTAAAGGATTTACTGTACATATTTTCTGCGATCATGTGGAGGACCAAGTTTCTCTGGCAGGTGGCAGAACTACTTTTCCCTCTGAGCCATCCAGAGATGTTTTACTAGCAAAGAGGCAAACTTGGGACCACGTAGGTGGAAGCTCAGTGGATCTAAGGAAAAGGCTTTATGAAAAAACACAATCCCTCTCATTCTTATTTGGCAAATTTTTAATATCATATGCACCTTCTCGAATTGGGAGAGATCACAAAGACAGAGACCAGGCCTGCCTCCTTCAGGTCAATGATCACCTGAAGGCACAACAGCCTTCTTCCTTCTCTCTGCAGGTTCCAGTGTTCCTCGTGCCGGCGAAATTGGGCTTCTGCTCAAGTGCACATCCTCTGTCACATGCACCTGGAGCCCCGGAAGTCCCAGGGCCAGGTGATTATGCGGCTCTTTGCTCAGAGGTGTCAGAAGTGTTCCTGGTCTCGATTTGAGAATCCTGAATTCTCTCCAGAGAGTGCCATGCGGATTCTGAAAAATGTGGTGCGGCGTATTCTGGAGAAATTCTATGGGAATGGCTTTAGGAAGTTTCCAGAGCTCCCCATCATCAAGGAGGTGCCTTTGGATGGGTCCCATGACACAAAAAATTGTGAAGCATGCACTCTGGGCTGCTGTTCGTGGAGGTCACAAAACAACATGACAGAACCACCAATATCCCCATCCTCCTATTTGGATGTTATGGGTTCCTCATGTCACATGGGTGATGTGGACAGCAAAAACCAGGAGTGTGGGTCTATCCAGGTCTTTAAGGAGCCAGAGCCCAGCCATACCACTGCAGAGACTCAAGTACCAGGGGCTGGCATTCAGCCCGCATGGGAGACTAGCAAACAGCCCACTCCAATGACAGACAGGGAGGCCCCAGAGGGAAATTCACAATCCACACAGGAAACAGCACCGCAGACCCCCTGGAGGACATACTCTGAGGTTTTAAGGTTGTCCCGCCAACAGTCTACGCAACAGTCACGCTCACAAGCCACATGGACCATGTCAACGATGATAGGGTCATACACTCAGACTAGAGGAAGAACAGCCCCCTCTGCACTAGGGTCACACTTACATCATCTCACACCCAGGACAGCTAGAGGGTTTGTGATTGTCAGTAGAACTCAAGCTACCTGGAGACGTTCACACAGATACGCTGTTCCAAACACCGGTCGCATGTACCTTCATTCCATGCAACGAGATACATTCTCTGAACTGGATGTATTTTTATACCTCTGGGTCTGTATTGTTTTGTTCTTTGTCTTTGTAGGCAAAAACTCAGAAGCTGAAGGAGGGAAATAAGTTTGTCTTCTTTTCTTCCATCTTAATTCCATAGTAATCAGTGAACTGGTTGCTATTTTAATATGATACAGAATATACTTTGAGATCTAGCAGGGTCAAGTTTGTAAGAATAAACACTAGTTTCCTAGATCTCCTTAGCAGATAGTCTAAAACATAACCTAGCAGATAATGGACCAATAAAAAATATTTGTTGAATCACTAAAAGCTCTTCACTCATTCATCCACTCATTCATTTCTCTCTCTGTGTCTCTATCTTGACATATCTTCACAAGAACTGAGGGTCATTAGTGTTAGCAGAGAGTTATTGTGGTAGGCAGAATAATAGACCCCAAATATATACATTCCCCACTTCCCAGAACCTGTGCATATGTTACTTTACAAGGCAAAAAGGATTTTGTACATGAGATTAATTTAAGGGTTTTGAGATAAGGAGCTTATCCTACATTATCTGGATGGATGCAGTGTAATCACAATGGTCCTCATCAGAGGGAAGCAAGAGTGTCAAAGTGGGAAAAAGGAAATTTAATGATGACAGCAGAGCTTGGAATGATGGCCTCTAAGGATGGAGGAAGTGGCCATGAGCCAATGAACGCAGACAGCTCACAGAAGCTCTTAAAGACAAAGAAACAGATTTTCCTCCAGAGGCTCCAAGAGGACCCAGTTGTGCTGACACATGACCTCAGCCCAATGAGACTGATTTTAGAGTTTGGATCTCCAGAACTGTAAGATAATAAATTTGTGTTGTTTTAAGGCCCTAAATTTGTTGTTACTTATTACTGCTAAAATAGGAAAGTAATACAGTTATCAATATCATCCCAAGGATTGGGCAATTATATTTTAACAAAAAAGAGAAATTAGAAATACTGATATGCAGATCCCCTCTTATTTGTCTTTCTCCCCTACTTAAATCTACCCAAATGCCCCCATACAAGAGACTCCCTTTGATTTGGTGACTCCTGGAGCTATCCTATTCTTTCACTTCTTCCAGCACTGGAAGAGGAAGTGTGCAAGAGATTGCCAATCCTGAAGTCGTGTGATGCATGGCTGCATGGTTCACTCCCTATCTTCCTGTCTGCCAGGCATTTCTATGTACCTCTTAAACCGCAGTCGCCATGTTTAAAACCAGGCTTATCAGCATGTCTCACTTCCTGGGCCTAATTTGACTCAGTCACCCAAGATGATCACCTTAGAGCCGTCTTTTAATTTCTTCTCCCTGTCACCTACACTTCCTGTCCCTTCTGTTGTTAAGTTATCCCTTTCTTCCTATCAGTATCTCTCTCCAACCAGTCCAAGAGCTTAAATTACTGAAATAACTAGAAAAATTTGCCTTTACCCCATAGGCAATGAGGGGTCATTACTAGCATTTGAGGGTATGGGCAATTTGAGTGGAATCACATTTTTAAAATATTATATATTTCTAGGAAAGAATGGAGTAGAGAATAGGAATAGAAGTCTGACTTGGGAAAGCAGAGTGTTAAATAGAGAGTGGTATCTACAGACAATAAATGTCTTGAAGTAATTTGAAAACAGTGAAATGTCAGCAGGAAACCCAAGGATAAAACTATCTCTTTTTCTCTGACACTATCTTCTTTTTTCCTCTTAGGCCATTCCCACAGGCATGCTCCTTTTATCACTACCTCTTCTCCAAACCACCCCCTGGATTCTCTGTGTTCCTCCTGTTTTCATACCTTTTTGGTTCCTTCACAAAGAAAACTGGCCTGGGGACTAGACACTTTATGTCTAGCCTGGTTATACTGTGGGATGTGGGACACGTCATTATCATTCCCTGGGCCTCAGTTTCTACATCTCTAAAATTGGTTAATGCCTTCCAATTAAACATAATGGATTGAACACATGCATTTCCCTGTGAGCTTCCCTGAAACCTTACTGAGTGAGAGTGAAAGGAGAAAAAAAGGCATCAGTACACAAGGGTAAAAAGAATGGGCAGAAGCCAGAAAACTGATCAGCTAGTGGATCACTGACTTAGCAGGACATAGAGATCTGGAACAAAAATTAGGCAAGGGAAAACTGAGGTTCAAAGCAATTCATATGGCACAGTTTCAGAAAGTTCAAAAACTGTAGGCAACAGTGGCTCTGAAAGTGGGTGCTGAGGCTGCTGGAAGTCTTTACAGCAAGTGTTTTTGCTCCATCCCTCTATAGCAGGTGACCATTCTTAACTGGCTCCAAGGAGAAGAATGGAAGTTTAGTCTCTGAAGATTTAGAGGGACTCTGGACTCAGGGACTTGGGTGATGTGAAGGGAGGGAGTGCCACCCAGCAATCAGAAAGATCGTTCAGGTCTACACACTGACTCTTTGGGACTCCCTTACCCCACCACAAAATCTGGGAGCCATGCCAACCTTCAATCTTTCCCATCCAATCCTCAAATACACAGGAGAGTGGATGGGTCCTCTTTGGGGACACTTATGAGCTCAAGAGAAAAAATTATATATATATACTTAAAAGGATAGTGGGGGTGCCTGGGTGGCTCAGTGGGTTGAGCCTCTGCCTTTGGCTCAGGTCATGATCCCAGGGTCCTGGGATCGAGCCCCGCATCTGGCTTTCTGATCAGCAGAGAGCCTGTTTCCCTTCCTCTCTCTCTGCCTGCCTCTCTGCCTACTTGTGATCTCTATCTGTCAAATGAATAAATTAAAAATCTTAAAAAAAAAAAAAAAGGGTAGTGGTGGTGGAGGGGGGTGTTTCATCCAATGGAATGACTAGCTGAAGTAGCTCCAGAGTGAATCCACCAGATACAACAACCCTGCAGAGCTTCTATTCAACTCTTTGGTGTCAGACACTTAATTTGGACAGACTGCCAAGGGGTATCAAATATTTGATATCTTTCCAAATGTGAAGGAAAAAAAAAAGATTAAAAAAAAAAGTAAGGAGTCAAGAAAACAGAGATAATTCAAGGATAAGAACACAAACCAAAACATATTTCAATAGTAAAGCTATCACTTATGCCTCAGAAAGACAAGAGAAGGTATAATATTCAAATTAGACCTATTCTCTGCAACAAACTTAGGTGAGGCAGCTATCTTTGGCTGGAGGTGAGTCCTTGGGGGGAGTTCAACCACAAGTCTTTAGCAGGCAATGTTCCTGAAAACAGGAACATTGGGAGGGAATGAGTGCACTGGTCCCAAGGGCAGGGATATGGGTGGGGGACCACAGTTTCCATTACAGTCAATATTTTGGACCACATCAATCCACTTGCTTCGTTTAAAATGTCTGGCAGGCAAACTGAGACCCATCACTGCATCTGTCTTGGGATGGCAACTAGAATTCACTATCTCCCTTTACTATCCACTCTCCATTCCCCTTCCCCAGGCACCTCTGCTTACCTTATGGGCTTATCCAGACCTTCATCCTTGAGGGGTGTGGGCCCTTTGTCAAAAGGTCTTTCTCAGTCTGAGGCATCTGCATTTGTCCACCCACTGTCAAAACTGGACAGAAAAGTACCAAGAGAGCCCCCAGTGGATCCCTTTGGTGCCAAATGTATTCTTCCTGCTGGCGCTACCCGTACTTCCATCTCTTGATTTCCATACCCATACACTACCTACTGAGACCACACCCACAGTTGTCATTGATTCAGGATGTATACTCCACCCTGGTGGGATTGTGACCCATCTTTGCAAGGCAGCATCTCCAAGAGATACCCCAGCTGCCTCTTTAAGAGGCTATGTCATTGATCTGTTGGCTGGCAGCTTCCAGGTGGAGCTGTACTTGATGAAGCCAGGGAATTCCATGCCTTTATCACCTCTGCTGTAACTCTTTTTCTACAACTTTGGTCATTGATCTAATGTGATATTATGTGATGTGTTAGTTCACTAGGGCTGTGAGAAAGAATCTGTTTCAGCCTCTCGCCTAGGATCTAGTGGTTTTCTGGCCATGTTTGTGGACTTCCTTGGCTTGTAGAAATGTCACCTTGATCTCTCCCTTCACTTTCACGTGGTGGTCTCCACATGTGCATTTCTGTATCCATATTTCCTCTTTATTTTATAAGGACTCCAGTATGACCCTATCTTAATTAATTACTGTCTATTTTCAGCTTTTACCACATAATTGAACTAAACCACCAGTGAAGGAAGAGTGGCCTTTCCTTTCCTCTGTAACAGCCTCTCCCTGAACAGGTGATCAGCTGTGACCTGAGGGAGAGGCACTAGTGCACCACTGGAGGCTGACCTGGGGGCTGGGCCACCACTTCACCCAGCTCCCTTGTATTCTCTATGCCTGACGTGTGCTCAGTCCCAGGCTGCATCACTTCCATATTCTGATGGATTATACTGAGCCTGCATTTGACTAAATGGGCCTTTCAGAATCTGGGTCATGATGGGCATCTCTGGCTCCATCATATTTTAATATCTCACCATCAGGAGTTCTACCTCTATGCAGCCAAGTGGCTTATAGGAGTTGGTTTTTGAATGGCATGTAATTCTCTGGTGCAGATGGCATGGCCTTGCTTCAGAACACAAGTGTTATAAATTGTATTTCTCCTGCTGGAGATTGATGTAAGCACTGCCTGGCATGAGAGCTAACTCTAGTACCAAAGGGTCTGCTGGATCGTATGGGCCATGGGGCAGGGCACTGTATTGTGGGCCTGCTGCAGAGCCATTTCCTATTCTGGGTCCCACTCAAGTTGGCAGCTTTCTCTATCACTTGGTAAATGAATCATAGAAGTATGGACTACCGGGTATTGTGCTTCCTTTTAGTGGTGTGAGGGTCAAGATGCCATAACTTGCCCTTCACTTTGGAAGTGTTGTTGTGGCATGCTCCAAATTACTCTACCCCTAAGACATGTGTGGACTTGGCAGAGAATCTTTGTAGGATTCTGTGGGACTTCCATCTCTGGAGGGTGAGGTCTCCAATGCACTTGGCTGCTGCTTACTCCTCTGGTCTGATTAAAATGATATCATTGATGGAGTAAACTAATGTGATGTTCTGAAGAAATTCCATATGGTTCAGACTCTGCAGATTATATTATGGCAGAGGATGAGAGAATCAACATGGTCTTGGGATGAAAGTATAAATGAAAGCTGCTATACTCTCTATATGAAAAGTACTTCTCAGAAAGAATCAATTCGTCAGATCAATGTCCATATACCATGTCTCTGAAGCCATGTTAATTTGCTCTGGCAAAAATATCACTTCTGGCACAGTGGTTGTACCTAAGACCTCTACTTGGTCGCATCTCAGAGAGTACCCTGTCATCCTTCAGGATCTGACTGGTTTCTCTAGGAGCCAGACTGGTGAATCAAATGAGAGCAGGCTGGAGATCACCACCTCTGTGTCTTTTTGGTCGTAAGGGTGGCTCTAATTTCTGCCATTCCCCCTGAGGCGTGATATCTTTGTTTTTTATGATAATGTATCGAGATTTTTGGAAAGGGAAGTCCTCAGCTTTTTTCAATACAATAGCTCTTACCCCATGGACTGAAGAACCAATGAAAGGTTCTGGCTTCTTCCACATGTGTCCATTCCAATGATCTATTCAGGGACTGGCAAAATGACCACCAGCTGAGCCATGGGTTCATCGTGGATCCATCATGAGCTTGACCTGAACCAGGACTCAACTTATAACTTGGTCCCCACATACTTCTACTCCAATAGCAGTCTGTGATTTATTTCAGATTCCTGAGGATCAGTATCAATTCAGACTCTGAATCTAAAAGCCTCAAAATGTCTGGATAGTCTGCTTTTCTGAGCATACAGTTATACAAATAAAAGGCCATACACCTCTTTGAGGAAGGTTTGGGGATTTTGGCAGCAATCTTCCTCGTTTGGAACCACGCTCTCTTTCAGCCAATGACTATAGAGTTCTGATTTTTCTTTTATTAATTGGTTAGCTGGTCTCAGTCTCCTGATCATTCATTTCTGGCTTCTTTTGATTGCATAAGTTGAGAATACTCTTACTGGCTGCCACCTATTTGTCCTCTATGTAGAGATCAGGAAACGGATAAAACAGTTTTAGGGGACTGGTACAGAAGGCCCACTATCCAAACAATAGGAGCTCCAGAAAAAAAAACAAAAAACAGAAAACAAAAACAAAAACAAACAAACAAACAAAAAAACCAGAAAATTGAAAGAAAGAAATAATGAAAGGATTACTTTAAAAACCTTTCTTAGAACCAAAGGACATGATTTCTTGATTGAGAGGGTCGATGCCAGGGCCCCCTACACAATGAATGGACAGGTTCCCATTAAGACATATTATTATGAAATTTCTAACACCACGTATAAAAAAGACTCCAAAAGTTCTGGAAAGAGAAACAAGACAAAAACCAAAAGTAAAAGGATCTACAACCTCTCAATATCTCTGTGAGGCATTCATGCTTTTGTTAGGTTGCATGACGTAGGAGCAGAAGGCTAGCCAAGGACAAAGCACAAACTGACATCCTGTGACCCCTGCTCCCTGCTCCTGGATGGGGTGTATAGGATATTCATCCAGGAAGCTCCCAACAGACTTAATACCTTGCTAGGGGGGAAAACAACCTTGACTGTGGCAAGGCCTCCAGTACCTTGTAGGTCCTCTTTCGCATATGAAAGTTCTTTCGAAAACCTCCCTTTTCCTTACCTCCCCCAATCCCATATTATATAATCAGCCACCTTTCACAACCCTGTTGCAACAGTTCTTTCTGCTTATGGGTCCTGTTCCCGGGCTTTGATAAAACCACCTTTTTGCACCAAAGAGGTCTCAAGAATTCTTTCTTGACCCTTGGTTCTGGACCCCACCTCACCAAACCTCACCTATATTCCAAAACGACATCATATGCCACCCAAAAGTGGGGCTTTGAGTCTTTTCATCTGGACTCTGAGCTTTGGCACAAACTTGGTGAGTACTTTTCTCTTCCTTTACTCTCATTCCAGGGGCTTTTCATGGAGTATGTCTTATTGGAACACTTTCATGTCAATTCCTCCAGCCCATGGCTACTCTAAGGGGAGGAGAAAGCCTGTCTTTTGGCTAGAAGTTGGTACCCTGCCTGAGATGGTCATAAGACCCAGAAACTTGATGCCCTCTCTTTATTCCTGTTCTTATACAAAATTGTCTGTCTTGGGCACAGGACAACCACCTACACCACCAGGATGGCTGGTAATCTTAACACTCCTGTGTGAAGTTTCCACCTCATTGGTCTAATGTGATCCCATCCACATCTCTCTTCTAGCCGCTTGTGGCCACGGGCGGGACCTGAGGGCCAGCCCAAACCAGTACCCGACTGAACTAAAGACTGACCTGGGACCATTTCCTCGGGAAGCTGGTTTTTTAAGACTACATGCGTTGGAATGTCACTTAGACCCGTGATGGATTTCTATCTTTACTGTTTTCGGTCAATGTCCTCCACTAACTACTTAAATTACAAAATTGGGTAGTTCCCCCTTGTAAAACTTTTCTAGTATTCTCCATGGGTTAAAAGTGTCAGAGCAATAAGGTAGCTTTCAGGGCATGGGACAACTTGGTGTGGTATTTCAGTCCATTCACCAGCACCTATCTGTAGCCTAGGACTCCACGGGGAAGGGGAAGGATGCCATCATCCTTCTGGGGCCTTGTATGGCAGGGATGCCTTCATGATGAAACCCACTCCGGTTTCCCTGCCAGTGTTTCAGGTGAAAGTTGACATGGGGAGCAAACTGACTTTTAAAAGAGGGTCCAGGTGGAATATAATTCAGTATTTACATGAATTTAAGTTTGTTGGTTTAATTAAGATAGACATGCCTTTGGAGTTATCAGCATCAAAAATGGAACTTTTACTTGACCGAGGTTTACTAAAGGTCAGATAAGCTCATGTTATCTCTGTTGCAATTTGTTAGCAAAAAGATGACCGAAAATGGTTAATCTTGTCTGTCTCAAAGTTTTCATGGGTAATTGTTAAGATAGCTTTCAGAGTCTTTGGTAGCCTGAAACTTAAAATAGTTTTGCCTGGGTGGTAAGTGGAATTAAATTCATTGGACATCTAGGTCTTTTCCAAAATAGGATAAACTGCTAAAGCATTGACCACTGGACATAGGTTTGTGCTTTTGACTACATATTGCAAAGGAACTAAGGATATTTGAGCCTGCTGGTAAACACACTTTGTTGTTAATTGATTCACAAATTTGCTGTCTAAAAAGATTTGGTGTAACAGTTCACAACTGGTTACTACTTTGTTTTCACTGGAGACTAAGGTTTCTAGGAGTGCAAAAGTCTACTAAATGTAATTAAGACTGATGGATATAAGGGAAGCAACTCTATATATAGAGAAGTAGGAGAGGAGTGCCTTGGTGGCACAATAGGTTGTGTCTGACTCCTGATGTCATCTCAGGTCATGACCTCAGGGCCATGAGATTGAACCATACATTGGGCTCTGCACTTGGCATGGAGCTGCCCAAGATTCTCTCTTTCTATCTGTGTCCCTCCTCACCCCTGTGCTCTCTCTCTCTTTAAAAAAAAAAAAAAAAAAGTAGGAGATGTGTAAGAAAGATCTAAGGAATGGGAATACATTTTTATTAAAGGTAAAATAAGGTAATTTTGTCCTAAATAAGATGGTTGTTTGGAAAGAAATGGTTTGGGACAAAATCTGAGAGCAAAAGAAAGTTGTAGAAGGTTTATGAAAGAAAATCTTTGGAAAAGAATTTTAGGTGTGGTCAGAACAGATTAAGATTAAAATAAAATAAAGGGATTTTAAAAGTACAGTGGTATAAGACTGAAATTCTCTCTCTGTGTTCAAAAGACAGCATTTTCTTGGATTATTGGTCTTCTCTTGATAAGAAAATGTAAATAAAGGTTTTTTTCCTCCTTTGTCTACCCAGAAAACCAGATTCTATGTTTTATCTTTATCAGGTCTTTGGTCACTTGGTTAAAAACTTCTCAATATTAAAGGAGCTAAGTTTTGCTACCAACTATAACCCCACATATTTGTCTTTGGGATCTCTGTCACCTTGTTTAAATAAAAATAATTGAGTTTTGGAATGATCTGTAATTCTATTTAGGCACACGCTTAAAAAAAAAAAAAATCCTGGGGTGCCTGGGTGGCTTAGTGGGTTAAAGCCACTGACTTCGGCTCAGGTCATAATCACAGAGTCCTGGGATTCAGCCCCCCATCAGGCTCTCTGCTCAGTGGGAAGCCTGCTTCCTCCTCTCTCTCTGCCTGCCTCTCTGCCTACTTGTGATTCTCTGTCAAATGAATAAATAAAATCTTAAAGAAAAAATCCTGATGGGGTGCCTGGGTGACTCAGTGGGTTAAGCCTCTGCCTTGAGCTCAGGTCATGATCTCAGGGTCCTGGGATTGAACCCTGCTCTCTGTTCAGCGGGGAGCCTGCTTCCCCTTCTCTCTCTGCCTGCCTCTCTGCCTACTTGTGCTCCCTCTGTCAAGTAAAACAACAAAACAACGACAACAACAAAAACTTCATGATGGTTTTTTTTTTTTAAAGATTTTTTATTTTATTTATTTGACAGAGAGACATCACAAGTAGGCAGAGAGGCAGGCAGAGAGAGAGAGAGAGGAGGATGCAGGCTCCCTGCTGAGCAGAGAGCCCGATGCGGGACTCAATCCTAGGACTCTGAGATCATGACCTGAGCCGAAGGCAGCGGCTTAATCCACTGAGCCACCCAGGTGCCCTTCATGATGGTTTTTAAGCAAACTTCCCAAGATTTAAATTGTACATGAAGTCTCCTTGATTCATTAGGCCTTTTTATTGGGTATGTTCAGTTACTCTGTAAGTACTGTTAAACAAATGATAAGCCTTAGGTTATATCTGAGTAAGTGCTCTAACTAGTCTAGAATTGCTAGCAGTTCCTAAAGTTTATATGTTCTGGTATAATACCATCACTTAATATTTTGATTATTGAAGTGTCACATGTCACAGAAATAACCTTTCCTTGCCAGCCCTATTGTACCCGTTCATCAGATTTTTAAAATTTTTTTATTTTTTTAAAAGATTTTATGTATTTATTTGACAGAGAGAGACACAGTGAGCCAGGGAAGAGAAGCAGGGGCAGTGGGAGAGGGAGAAGCAGGCTTCCCACTGAGCAGGGAGGAAGTGGGGCTTGATCCCAAAATCCTGGGATCATGACCTGAACTGAAGGCAGACATTTAATGACTGAGCCACTCAGGTGCCTCATCTCATCAGATTTTTAACTATGTCCATTTTGAGTTTTGTCATTTATGGTTACTGTTCCATCTTGAAGGAGATTCATATAAAGGACTTTTAGGACAAATACAGGTGTTTAGTATATTTAAGATCAAAATTGAAATGGGTAAAAATTTCTAGAACTAAGGCTGCAGTCAAACTGAGCAAGAATAGTAATTTGGGACTAAGTGAATTGAGAAAAATGATTAAATAGATTTTTTTCCAACTCTTGGTTAAAACATTGCTAATTCTTTAATATTTGCTCTTCCAGACTAAGGAAACTTTCTCTTAAGACATCAGTGATATACAAAAATAATAATAAAACAAATTAAAGCATTTAACCTGAACCCTCAAATTCAAAAGGTCTGGGTAAGTAAGTATTCTTTCTTCCATGACTATCTTAGTCAGTCTGCATAAGTTCAGTAAGAATCTGTTCTCCTAATAACAGGACACCATTGGAAAAAAGAAACATTGGTTATTTTACTAAGGCTTTGGCTGCAATGTCTTATCTGAGAGAGACATGCATACACTCAGATATGACCAGAAATCTTAAAGGAATTGAGGTTGACTTTATGAAACATGGAACCATGAAGCCCCTTGGAACTGTTGGCCTGGTACCTTGCTTACAGATTTCCCAGCAGCCTCACCAGGTGAGTAAAGAATGTCACTTCCTGGCAGGTTGCAGGAATCTTAGGACATATTGGGGACCTCGTGAAAAGGAATTTGCCCAAATCTACAGGTATCACAGGCATGTCTGATGGCAAATAGTTAGCTTTGTTTCTGGCCTGGAGAGGCTACTAAGCGTTCAACCTAGAGATTCCTTATAAAAAGTTCCAGCAAAGCAGATTCTAAAAGATCTATACAATCAATCATTCTTGCTGTTATGTAAATAATTAGGCCAAGTTTGTTAAATATTGAATTTGTTTTGCAAACAAGTTAGTCTTGATTTGACTATCTCTGGCAAAGAGTGTTATTTTAGAGAGAAAAAATACATTTCAATAACCTTTGTGGATATTAAATCCTGGTTTTGTTCTGAAATGTTGTTTGCTTAAGCTAGACAATTTGAGGTCAACTTCAGAGAAATAGCTTTTCTATTTCTACACAATAGCTCATGTATAGGTAATCTTCATGCTTTTTTTTTCCTGTGGGGATAATAACAGGACCCTATGGACATATGATTACTTAAACAACTGGAAAATGGGATTAATCCTCTGATAACTGTATAACCCAGCTATTACCTTGACAAATACCATGTGGATGGGATGATGAATTTTTCCTTAAAAGCCAGAGTATACCCCACTCCATGGGGTTAACTATGGACTTGTGGAGATACTGAATAGCCCCACTTTCTTTATGATTGGATTGGATGATGCTCTTGGGGATGCCTTTATCTCTTGAGACAAGTCGTCTTCCACTTGCCAGTGATTCCTTGTAATTAGAGTATTGTTAATCCTGGACCTCAAACAAAAAAGGCTTTTTTTTTTTTAAGATTTTATTTATTTGAGAGAGAGAGATCACAAGTAGACAGAGAGGCAGGCAGAGAAGGGGGGGAAGCAGGCTCCCTGCTGAGCAGAGAGCTACATGTGGGGCTCGATCCCAGGACCCTGAGATCATGACCTGAGCTGAAGGCAGAGGCTTAACCCACTGAGCCACCCAGGCGCCCCCCAAAAGGGCTTCTTGACAGTTTCATCCCTCATAGTCATACTCATCCTAGAAGCTTCCTCCATTGATGTACAATTGCAAACAATTGCTTAGCCAAGCAAACAACAGCCATCCTGGTGAAAGGAGCCTCAGAGCTCAGTATGGGAGAGTCCCTGTCTCTAATGACTTCACATGGAGTCCAGAGTGTCTTATGGACCAAAGCCACCAATGGATGATGGGAAGCTGACTTATTAAACACCAGGCAATGCTTACAGATATGCCTGAAATAATATTTAAAACCTGTCAAACTTTAAACACAGCTACCCTTATGTCTGGACCTGACCATTGTACTTCTATAGAGCATAACTATTCAGAAGTTATTGATCTTGTTTATTTTAGTCGACCAGATTTAAAAGATGCTCCTATTAAAAATGCAAAGGACAGCAATTTTACTGATGGCAGTAGCTTCATGGAAAAGAGGGTATAAAAACCTGGGTATACTATAGCCAGTTTTAACTCAGAGTGTTGATGCCACAGACCTGTCAACCAATACTTTTGCCCCCAAAGCAGAGTGAATTGTGCCCACCTGTGCTTTGCAACTGGCAAAAGCCTTAAAAATTAAACTATATATTGACTCCAAATATGCCTTCCCAGTCCTATATGCTCATGGAGCAATTTAAAGAAAAGGTGATTTTATCAAGCCGTAACCCCCCAATCAAATGGAACTTCACCCCCCCTACTCCTGGGTGGGATATGCATGACATTCATCCAGGAAGTTCCCAGCTGTCTTAAGGCCTTGCCACAGGAGAAAACCAACCTTGACAATGGCAAGGCCTCCAGGATCTTGTAGGTCCTTTTTAGCATATGAACTTTCTTTTGAAAACCTCCCTTTTTCCTTACCTCCTCCAAACTCCCAAGTATATAACCAGGCACCCTTCACCCCCACCCCCTCAGGATTTTTTTCTGGGCCATCGGCACCAGAGCCCACCCCACCAAACCTCAACTATATTCCAAAACCACATCATGCATATATCATTTTCTGAAACTTGTACTGCCTATCTCCTCTAACTTATTTTTCTTACAAAAGGTCTTTACCTTTCATCTTAGAGGATATCCTAAAACATCTGGTAGTCCTTGGCTCTGTCCAATTTCAAATGCAAGACACTAAAAGTTGACATGAATATAGCAAACTGGAAGACAACAAAACGAAGCCTTCAAGATACTGAGGGAAAATGATTTCCAACACAGAATCTTATACCCAGCCAAAGTTTAGTCAGATGTAGGTGTGGAATAAACTTTTTTTTTTCAGTCGCACATGAAGTCAAATATTTGCCATCCATTTTCAGGAAGCTACTAGAGGAGATTTCCCTCTTCCCAAAATAAGGAAGTAAACCTAGTATAGCGAAGATCTGGAGCCCAGTTAGTAGGGATTTCCACACAGCAAAGGGACCGAGTAAGTTCTCAGAATGCCAGAGAAAATGGCTCCTAGCCGGCCTAAGAAGAGAAAGAAATCCACACTGGAGCTGGCTGATGGAAAGCTCCAGGAGGAAATCCTTCCAAGGCGCAAACAAAGGGAACCGAGAGGTTTCCTGAGGCATCTGAGCGCAAAGGAGAAGATTTCACCTTTCCACCAGAGTTTGAGGAGGATTTAGATTGGTGCAGGGAAAAATATGCAGAGAAACAAAATGAAAACCAACATGCTCATTAAGGGGAGGAGTAACCAAATGGTTATACAATAAAGGCAATGAGACAACTCAGCATTGTTTAGCTATGAATAATATTCAGTCAAAATAGGTATCACCACCGAATAGCATTTTAACAAAAAATTAGGACTTAAAAGCTGAAGGGCTGAGGGTGTGTGACAACTGAATCTTTATCTTGGTGGGAGGAAATCCGTGGATGCCTTTGCAAATCAAGAAGTAGAAACGTGGACTTTAAATACTGGAAGACCAAACTGAGACAAAGGTTGAGTGATTCTGCAGATGAAAATGGAAGTAGAGGGGGCAGGGAAAGGCAGATTTCTATAATAAACGTTATAGAATATTTTTCTGGAGGTCTGTGCACATACGGCTTTCACAAAAATTAGAATGAAATGCCACTTTTAAGGCATCTGGTGAAATGTCCAGGGTTCTCCCAGCGACTCCGGTTTCCCCATCCTGAGCTTATCACCTGGGCTCTTCTCACATCCCGGCTCTTCTTTTCTTTTCCCCGGACTCCTCCTCTAGGCACAATGCAGATCCTGTAGGAATGAGGTTGGCTGGGATGTTTTCATTGTGCAATCCAGGCTCTCTCGCTGCCTCCTAGGGTCAGCGGCAGGCCAGGAAGGAAAGAGGGAGGGCGGGGTGGCAGGAGGCTCAGTGCGGACAAAGGAGAGCTTTAAATCTCTGTCAAGCCTGTCAAACGTCTGCTTTTTAACATCCCCTGCTCTGCCAGTTCTGAACATCGGTGGCAGAATACTCCCCGAAAACACTCTTTTGGTGGTCTAAATTTTAAACAATGCTGCGGTTACGTTTGAATCTTACTACTCTGGGGGCATTGCTGCAGCCCATAAATCAGGGCGGACAGACGCCCAGCCTGGCAATGACTGCAAGAAATTCCAACACTGGTCGGGAGTGGGGGCCGGCCCTGCCCTGGCCGGGTGTGGGTGGGGCCCAGCATCGGGACCCTGGGGACCAAGCAGATGCCAGACCTTATCTGGGCCGCCCTGGTCCTGGCCCCCGCCTGCCAGCCCCGGAAGGAGAGCCACGCAGCGGGATGCAGGCCCACCCCCTCTGCTGTCCCCTAATCGTGCTCGCCCAGGGCCGGCCACCCAGACCCAAAGACGCCCTGGACCAAATCGCCCGCTGGCAGTGCTGGATTTGGCTTTGGAGAGAACTGCCCGCGACGCAGGGGGCACTTGGGCAGCCCTGGTCTCGGAGTGGTGTTGGGCGCCAGTGGGTAGAGGCCGGGGGCGGGGGGGGTGTGTGTGATAGGGCCCGAGAAAGAACAAAAGCAGGGGAGGGTGGCGGGGTGGGATGACCGCCCGCTCTGTTCTGCTTCTCCTTCTGCACTTCTCCTTCTCTCCCTGCTTGTGGTTGGGGCAAAGTCAGAGTGTCCACCCCCGCCCTTCCCTTGCCTGTTCATTTTCTTGCTCAAGATGTGATCCTGGAGACAACTGTGTCTCTGAAACTCAAAGCTTTTGAAAAGGGTGTGCGACTGACTTGGAGTTGGCTTTCTTTCTTAGGGAGGCACATGTTCCTTCATCCAAAGTTCTTGGGGAAACTTCTTTTTAAACTGGAGCAGAGGATCCCAACGTTCTTTATCCTATAAAGGAGGGAGGTGTTCGTTTCAGTTTTGTTTTTCCCAACAAGGGGCTTGAACTCACAGCTCTGCCATCAGGACCTGAGCTGAGACCAACTGAGGCGCCCAGGCAGGGGCTTCCTCCTTCCAGGAAGGAGGAAGGTGTTTTTACAAGAAAAAGACCCATTCAGGGTATTAAATAGGTATGTTGCTGATTGTTTTCAAATTATTTTCCAGGATTACCATACCCAAGCAGTTGGTGCTTTTGTTTCTATGGCACCTTATGTAAACACTCAATATCCAATAAATATTCTGTGACTTGTTGGCCTTTCCTCCCACCCAAACTTCAGCTACCCTGCCTTCAAATGTTTTGTACAGCAACGGGGAAGTTCTAGGATGGGGCTGGTCTGGAGAGAAGCATGACTGTATCCCCAGGCTGAGGGATTAGCTGGAAGCCTGAAATAACGCATTGGGATATCACTGAAGGGAAGAAAGGTGTGCAGAGAAATTCAGCAGCACCTCACCCAGCCACAAGCAAGGATTATCAGTCAGGCCAGGCAGCCAAGCTGGGATCAGAAACAAAAATATTTATTTTATGAATACGATGAGCACTGAGCTGATTCTGATTCTGAGGCAAACAGACGTCTGACCTGAGGAGGTTCAGCAAAACAAAACAAAACAAAACAAAAACCTGTTAACAAAATCGTTTATCCTCTGAAATGGGAAAGTTTTTCTACGTGTTGGCCATTAACTATAGCCCAGGGCCAAAAGCTGTGGGTTTCAGGGAATACTAAATGCATCCAGTAGTCCCTCTTCACTCACCTTTCCTGTTCTTTGCCCCGTCTACCCTTCACACCTTCACCCCCAGGAAGTCAGAGAGTATGATGGCTAAACATCCTGGGGCCAGGAAGGTGGAGGGAGAGAAGCTTCTGGAGGTTTAAAAGGACAGATTCATCAGATGTCAGAGCCGGTAACAGGTTCAGAGAGCAATCCTGATGTGCCCCTTTGCAGCAGTGGGAATGGGGGAGGTAGTGGTTTGACCTCTGCTGTTTCAGGGGCAGCCAAAAGGCACCAATTTCCACTTGCGCCTGTCAAATAGGTGAGCGCTTAGAGGAAGCTGCCTTACCATCCTAATTAAACTAAAAGCCTGGGGACGTGGAACTAGGAATTTCTGAGGCTTATCTTGGGAAGTAGGGCCTGGTTAGGGGAGGGAGAAGCAGGGGAATGGGAGTAAATTGGGGAAAACAATGTAGTCTGGTTTCTGGAACTTCTAAACAAACTTTGAATTGCTGCGGTTTGCAGAAAAGTGTTCTGGTGTGTTCTGACGGCTGTCTGGGAGCTGGGTGGCAGGGACAGTGCTGGCAGGCTCTAATTCTCTGCTCCCAAGAGTGAGGGTAGCCCTTTCCCTGGAGACTCTGGGAAGCTGAGAGAGAGTTCCAGGTGGCTTAGGTCCAGAGTCCTTAGACCAGGCCCTTGGACACCTTCTAGTCCTAGCATCTTCTAACAGAAAAGCATCTTCTAACAGAAAAGGAGACCAAATCCTTGGAGACAGAAATGAGTTGCCTGTTAAAATGCAATTTTCAAAAAGATAAAACCATGCCTTTCATTCAGATGTTAAATGGGTATGTTTCACAGATTTTGTTGAGTTCCTTAACATGGAGAGCAGTAAAATTTAAAATTGGCCCGAAGAGCATTTGAGAGCCTAGATATGTACAGGTTATCTGATGGCTTGCAAGGGTCACAAGCTGTACAAAACACTGGTCTAGTTTAACAGGATCATAAGCTGTAAACTTTGAGGCTCTTAGTTCCATTGGGAAGAAACAATTTGCATTTCTATGGACCAAAATTTTCTAAATGAGCTTTTGCCTTATAGTGAAGAAAAATAGTCCGGTAAGTAGAGAATCAACTCTGGCATTGAAAGAGGACCTGACAGTCTCTTTCACCTATTTCCAAGTTTCAGGTAACTTTTTTTTTTAACTTGTCAGAATTATTCTGGTAATTGCTAGTAGATGTAGGCTAATCATGAAAGTTTCCCTCTGTCCAAACCAGTCTTTCTGTCCTTGCAACAAAATCCAGAAGGACCATGATGTACAAGATCCAAACTCATCAACTCGAGAAAGAACAGCTTAGGGAAGTAGTGCACTCCCTACTTCCTCTCTGCCCAGCCCATCTACCCCCATAAGGTGCTACCCATGCCAACACTGACCTTTGAGGAAGTCCAAACTGAGTTCTCCTTCCCTCTTTTCCCAAACTCAAGGTGTGGTCTTAATACTCTCTGTCTTCCTTCTAGCAGAATTCCTTAATCATTCCTTCACCCACCCTTCCACACTCAGTCCTCATTATTTCACTATCTCTAGAGCCCTTTTCCGCATATTCTCTGTTGGAACCTTCATTAGATGTTTTCAAGGGAAGCTAGAGGACACCTACTGGATATTTTAAAAAGGGATTTAAGTACTGAATGTATTCTGCTGGCATCAGTTAAAAACACTTCTAGTTCTTAATCCAAATTTGTTTTCCCAAATGAGAGTGAGAACCTGCGTATAAACCCTAGAAAGCCTCAGGTAGGTTTGCAAAGCTAGCATTGACTTTTTGGCTTTAGAAAAACTCTTATTAATTTCCTGGCTCTTCATCAGAGTGAATACGGATGTCCTTCCTTTGGGGCAGTCTCTGAGGATAAGTGAGTTACTTATTTGTGGAGAGATTTGGTAGCCCGAGGCAAGTGACACCACGCTTCAACAAGGCATCTGCACAAACACCCATCCTTTGGTTCTTGCCAGATCTTTGTGGGCGGCAGAGTTTGTAATAACTTCATTACCAGAGTCCATCAGACTTGCTAGTGTCTCTTTAAGATTGCCTTTGCCATTATCATTTTGTTTGTCTGCAGTGGAATTCAGGTAGATAAGGAATGGGGGTAGTGCAGGGGGAGCTATTACCTACATTCAAAAGACAACATGATGGGAGTGAATCATCTACCCCCACGCCCTGATTCTGAGGCTTGTTTTTGCAATCTTTTTATCATCAAAAAGAAGAGGAAAATTGTAAGAAGAGTAAGTTCTTTATGGCTGAGGGAAGTTCAGAGCCATCATCATGCAGAGATCTCAGTTTAGGATGAAATGGGAACGTGTCAGAAGTGCTGTGCCCAAATTCTAATCTTGTTCCTTTACTCACAGTATATGAGAGCCAAGGGCATATGAGAGATTATGACAGATCAGCATGTTATGGGTTGAGAAAGGAAGACCCAAAGAAAGAGCATAACTTGCTCAAGTTCACACCCCTGTGTTGAATGCCTGTTTCTGAGATTTTTAAGAGATGAGGCAGGAGGAGCAGAGCTCTAAGATCTTGGAGCGAGTCCTTGTCTACTGAACTGTCCCACTGATGAGCGATAGTTCTCTGAGGCTGCTCTATAAAAACAAAACAGAAACAGGAAGGAGTGGTTTTAGCCCACTTCCCCTCTCCTCAAATCAAACCTTTCTTCAGATTTTGCCCACAGGGCCTCCTGGACCAGCTGTTGTCTCTGCCAGTCTCACCCCACACATTTTCCCCATTGACTGTCTTCACTTCTCAGAAATTGTAATAAAATAGCTGTTTTGTTTTTTTTAAAATCAAATATTCATTAGAAGTTTCAAGCTCAAAGCATTCCACCTCTAGTATCTCAATTAATCTTCATAACAACGCTGAGGCCAGTACTGTTATCCTCATTTAATCAAAGGGGCAAACCAAGGCTTATTTGGGCACTGAGACTGAGTACATGAGATCCAACAGCTAGTGACAACAGAGCTGGAAATCTTAGTCCTCAGCTCTGCCCTTAAGCTCTGTGCTTTGCAGTCTTCACACCATCTCCTTAATACCCTGCCTTCCCTCCTCAGGAGAAAATTCTGCTAGTCAAGTGCAGGCCACTGTCATTGGACAGTGAAAGTCTGAGACAGTCAAGGGCTGAAGAAGTTGAGTGCAAAACCAAGGCAGCTCAAAATGAGGTCATGAACACTGTGGGTTGCCTGCCCAGTGCCCATTTTCCACCCTTTCCTTGCAAAGCATCAGTTTCTTTTCAGGTATCTATCTTTCTCTCACACAGCTCACATGCTTCACCCCCAGCTCCAAGGAGAGTGATGATTAGTTCATAAATTGGCATCTGGCCCAAAGGTGGTCCCTGAGATGGAAGGAGAAGTTTGCAGGGGGTTTCTGAAGTCCTTCCATCCCTCCTGTGTGCTCCTGCCTACATTCCTTTCTGCTCACGTGGGACTGTGAAGTGCCAATTCTGAGAACCAGTTTGACGCCTCCAGTGTTTCCAATCCAATCCACTTTTTCGTCACAATGGTGGGGCTTGTGGCTTTTCATAAGCCTGCTCTAAGACTAGATTTTGGTTCTAGACCCTCCTCCTTTTCTTTAGTTGACAGTGGAGCCTTTTTAATGAGGTGGCCCAGAAAATACTGCCCAGTGTCTTCAAATATTAATAACTTCATTTGTTTCTAAAACTTAGAGAAGGTGTCATGAAAATTAATGAGTGTGCTGGTGGAAATCAATTGTCTTCTGCAAAATGTTCTTTGGAGTCATTGTATAGGAAATTATGTGGATCTTTCTTGCTTGCTTTTTTTGCATGTGGGACAACATGTTTCTAGCCGAAGGGTATGTTTTGATTATACTTATGATGCAGCAAGGGGAGTCTGGGTAAAAATCCTTTGGGCCTTTTGTTTTGAAGGAAGATGAAATTTGGAGAAAAATAATCCCAAAGAATGAAAACTCAGAGGATTTTAATTAAATCATTTAAAAATCAAAACATTTTAATCAAATGTTTCTCATGACGCTGTCTTGGGTATCTGGATTCCTCTTCAGTTCCTGTGTCTTGACACTTACAACCAGGCTAAGGTGGATTCATACTCAGTTGAGGACACAGAGACAGGCTTGGAGAGGAAAAGATTTGCTGTGAGTCTCACAGTGTGGTTAGCAGAAGAGGTCGCTGATCCCCTGCTCCCATATTTGTTGTGCTATTTTGCCGAACTTTCCTGCTCTCTCTTAAAAAAGAAAAAAAACCCCAAAATCAAAACTGGGAATGGGGATAGAAGTTAGCAATGTATTTGTTTGTTCTTGTAAATTTTCCAAGTTAAGGTATTTAAAAAAATTCTTTATAATTTCAGTTTAGTTTATATATACTGTACTATTAGTTTGAGGGATTGAATTTAGAGATTCATCAGTTGCATATAATACCCAGGGCTCAGTACTCCAAGTGCCCTCTTTAATACCCATCACCTAGTAATCCCTTCCCCCCACACAGCTTCCATACAGCCTCAATTTGTTTCCCAGAGTTCAGCATCTCTTACGGTTTTCCTCCCTATTTTCATCTTATTTTATTTTTCCTTCCCTTCTCCAATGTTCGTCTGTTTTGTTTCTTGGATTCCACATATGAGTGAATTCATATGGTATTTGTCTTTCTCTGACTGACTTATTTTGCTTAGCATAACACCCCCTAGTTCCATCCACATTGTTACAAATGGCAATTTTTTGACCGCTGAGTAATATTCCATTGTGTATAGATAGATAGACCACATTTTCTTTACCCATTCTTCTCTCAGTGGACAGCTGTGCTCTTTCCATAGTTTGGCTATGCTATAAACATTGGGGTGCATGTGCCCCTCCGAATCACTGTGTTTGTATCCTTTGGACAAATAACCTAGTAGTGCAATAGCTGGGTGTTGGGTAGCCCTATTTTTAACTTTTTGAGGAACCTCCATACTGTTTTCCTGGGTAAGGTTATTTTAATCACTTTTAGTTCAAATCACAATCCTTTCCTACTCTAAATCTGCCTTTATCTCAACGTTGCTAGTGTCAGGTAGGATAAGATAGATTGTAGGGTGTTTTTGTTTTGTTTTGTTTTTTGGGTGTGGGGGTGGTCTAGCGATGAGGAAGTTGGGGATACACTCGGTCTTAATTGAATGGGACACACTTATGTATTTCACATATCTGAACATAAATAAGATGCACAATTTTATTCAGAAAGTTAGTAATGTTCAAATAAACCATTTTAGCTGCGATTTGAAAAGACATAGGTACATTTCAGTAAAGCAAGTGAGAATTTATGGCTTTCTGATTTGAACATACATGAAGGATACCTTGTTTTAATCTTTAAATATTTATTTATTGAAGAATTGAAAGACAATTCAGATGAAAATTAGTGGATATTTATTGTACTAGTAAACAATTACTTTACATGTTTAAAACCTTTCATAATAAAAATTCAGGGACTTTTTTTAAAACATTAATGGAATTCAGAACAATAGGCATCGACACAAGCGAGGGAATGGATAGAACTTTCTGATCTTGAAAGGCAAATTGTAACAAAACCAAAAATCACCAAAGACAATATTTCTTCAAGAGAAAGAGATAACCGGGGCGCTTGGGTGGCTCAGTCCTTAAGCCTCTGCCTTCATCTCAGGTCAGGAGCCTGGGCTTGAGGCCCACATTGGACTCCCTGCTCAGTGGGAAGCCTGCTTCTCCATCTCCCACTCCCTCTGCTTCTGTTCCCTCTCCCACTGTGTCTCTGTCAAATAAATAATTCAATCTTAAAAAAAAAAAGAGAGAAAGATAACTTTCTAATAAAATTAGTAAGTAACTCTTGGATTGTTTGATAATCCAATCAACAAAATGAAGTGAATCATGCAAGCACTATGGAAAATTTTAAAATATTCTGTAAACCTGACCTGGAATGATAATATCAATGAAGGATAATAAAAAACCGATAATATATACCATACCAAGGACATCAACAGTGAGCTTATTAACGAGCAGCTTGATTCAGAGTACTTAGGATGAGTCACTGTACAAAGAAACCTGAAATGCCCTGAGAACGTCCTACTCACACAAGAAAAAAACTTGACAGAAGTTCCCTTGTTTGACAACAATCCTAAAACTTCGGATGGCATTATTAATAAAGCATAAAGGAACTTTCCTAAACTATCAATAATGTTTTTATAAAGAATTGATTAACCTTGGTAGAAGAAAACTGTATTATCTTTCTAGTCTCTCTAGAGTAAATGATATTACAAAATCAAATAAGAATTTGATTAGATTTTAGGGGAAATATGACAGATGTCAGTGTATGTCATTTTTCTGGATTTTGTGGCATTTTCAGTATTTTAAAATGTATTTATTGTGATTTTTTTTTTCATTCTAGGAAAAGATTCACTCTTGCTTCAATTTTGTATTCTCCTTCTTAAAAAGAGCCTTAAAGAGAGTCTTAAAAAAAAGTATGGTATAAACCTGCACCAAACCTGCATGGCTCCATCAGGGAGAAGGAGAGTTGATGTTAAGGTGGGGTGTGTGTGTGTGGGGGGCTGTTTACTGGAACCTGACGTGTAAGTGCCAGTCATGGAGGAAGGTGACAAGAGGGAGCGTCTAGGTGACCAGAGACACTAAACTGTGAGTGTTGGCTAAGTCAGGTTACCTTATAAATAGAAGGAGAGGTAGACAGTGGGTTAGGGGCTTTCTAAAGGCTTTTAATAGTGATGACAATAATAATTTCTACTTTTACTGATCACTTATTATATGTCATGAATTACATCAGGGGTCACAAACTATAGCCTGTGGACCAATCTGGCCTCCTCTGTTCTGTAAATAAAATTTTATTAGAAACAGCTACAACTCTTCATTTAGAATTTATGTATGACATCTTGTCTATGACTAACTACCTTTGTGCTACAAGACCAGAGTTGAGAAATCATGACGGAGAGCACATGGCTTATAAAGTCTGACATATTTACTACATGGTCCTTACTGTAAAGTTTTGCCAACCCCTGCAGTAGGTGGCCATTAACTCTGTGATAGATTGCATTTTCAGTATGTCTTGACAGTTTCTCCCAGTCCGTACACTCAGGTGAAAATGTAACCTTCTAACCAACCCACACCTACCTGTGTGGGGGTGGGTGGGTCCTGGGGCTGCTTTGACCAATAACATTCAGTGAAAATGATGCTCTGCCATTCCAGGTAGTGCCCCAATTGCCTGGCAGCTTCTGCCTCCTGACTGTTGGAGAAGTCATCCATTGCGTAAGCACAACTACCCGAGACCACCATGTTGTGAGAATCTTGTATCTCATGGAAAGGCCCTAACAGATTAGAGGACACATGATCATGGAGGCCCCAGGCATGTGAGTGAAGAAAATATCTTGGAAGTAGATCCCCCAGCCCAGGTGCCCCCACTAATACCATGTGGGTCAGGTACAGACCACCCAAACAAACCTTTCCAAAATTTCTGACCCATAGAATCACTAAATGTAATCAAATGATTGTTTTTATCCTTCAAGTTTGGGATAGTTTGTTACGTACCAATAATATTATCTTCACAACTACCTCATGAGATATGAATTATTAGTCCCAATTTATATGTGAGGGAATCAAAGGTTGGAGAATCCAAAGGATATGCCCAGTGTCACACAGCTGATACATGACAGAACCAGAGTTGAAACCTGAGTCTGTCTGACTCCAAAGCCCAGGTACCTGCAACGCCTACCAGTGCTAAAAGCCAACAAAAGTAAGAAACAATGGGTCAAACAGAAGACTCTTGAGAAGGTCCCACTCCAGTCATAGTGGAATTATATTCAAGGAATGAGTTCTGAGTATTCAGCTTCCACAGAGTGCAGCAACTAATGTTACAGCAAACATTGGGTCCTTGGCAATTCTCCTGATGGTGTTTCCTTTTCATCCACGCTATGTGTTTATTCTTTTCCAAGGCACATTGTTTTTCAAAAAAAAATTTTTTTTAACAGCTTTATTGGGGTATAAAACACATACCCTAAAATTCACCCATTGTAAATTCCTAGTTAAGTGGTTTCTAGTAAATGTACACAGTTGGGCAACCATCATGACAATCCATCTTAGAACATTTCCAAATGTTCTAAATTAGGGAATGTTTCCAAAAAGGTCCTCTGTGCCCTATTGTGGTCAATCCCCACTCCCACAGCTAGTCCTTGGCAACCACTAATCTGCTTTTTGTCTCTAGAAGTTTGCCTTTTTTAAAAGTGTCATATAAGTGGAAGTATGTGACATCTGGTTTATGGTATCTCATTTTTTGTTTGTTTGTTTAGTTTGTAATTGCTGAAAAGTATTCCATTGTATGGATGTACCACATTTTCTTACATATTCAGCAGTTGACAGATATGGATTGGCTCCAGTTTTGTGTGTAGTCAGTGTTTGTTTAAGAGGACTCATAGGACCCAAAATGCCAATGCTTAAAATCCACAACTTGGGACGCTTGGGTGGCTCAGTTGGTTGGACGACTGCCTTTGGCTCAGGTCATGATCCTGGAGTCCCGGGATCGAGTCCCACATTGGGCTCCCAGCTCCATGGGGAGTCTGCTTCTCTCTCTGATCTTCTCCTTGCTCATGCTCTCTCTCACTGTCTCTGTCTCAAATAAGTAAATAAAATCTTAAAAAAAAAAAATCCACAACTTATTGCAGGAAAAGGATACAAGGGTAAGACTTTTTTTTTTTTTTTAAGATTTTATTTATTTACTTGACAGAGATCACAGTAGGCAGAGAGAGAGAGGGGGAAGCAGGCTCCCTACTGAGCAGAGGCCTGATGTAGGGCTCGACCTCAGGACCTTGAGATCATGACCTGAGCTAACGGCAGAGGCTTAATCCACTGAGCCACCCAGGATCCCCAAGGATAAAACTTTTTTAAAATAAAGACTTCAGTCACTTCCTGGGATCAAGAGTCAAGATGGTTGCCCAATGCTGGGGAAACACTGGGGCCATCTAAAGTGAATATTTTGGGCTCAGTCTCCATTCCCCGACCTTACAGGCAGGACCTAAAGAGTCTCCTGTTTGGTCTCTAGGTGGCAGGGTGTGAAAATAAAGACCACTCCAAAGAGAAAAAGCAAAGACTACTACTTAGAGCTTGCTTTAGCAAGGGAGTCAGCTAACATCACACTTCTGGCAAAAGCAGGCAAGAGAGTTTGAAAGTTTTGTAGTGAGCAAAGGGGAGGCTTCAAGTATGCCCCAAGAGATTAGAGATTTTGGCATGGGGAGCTGAAGGAGGACTACCTAGAACAGAGGCATCCTTCGCGATTGTTTAGGGGAGCATATTTGGCTTTCTCTGATTAGTCCTAAAGCAGAAGTACGGGGACTAGGACAGCTGGCAGTTATTAGTCATGTCCTGACTGTTTGGGGTCAACTTTGCAGAAGCTGTGGTTTGTCTTCCTGGACTGGCTGTTGCAGAGGTTGTGGGACAGAGTACTGTTTTCATATATATGGTCTGGCCACTGACCGTTGACCATATTCAGTCTCTCAAGGATCATTCTCCTAGAATCCCCTCCATCTAACTTTAGCACATGGGTTCCTAAGCAAATCTTCTGTGGCATTTGGTGTCAAAAAACCCAGCTTTACTCCATGGGGTAAAAAAAAAAATCATTTAGCTTCTCTGAGATTCAGGTTCTTTGCACATCGTATAAGCATAATGATAGTAATGCTTGCCCTTTTACCACAGTGTCTTTATAAAAGATTGCACTAAGTTTCTGAATTTTTTACCTGCTCCCTGCTCCCATGCCTTTTGCCATGTGATTTCCCCCAAAAGGGAAGAGGCTATTTCCCTACACTGTGACTCTTGAGTGCAGCCATATAATGTGCTTTGGGCAATAAAATAAAATAGAAATGACAGCAAAAGAGTTCTGAGGTTAGCCTTCAAGGGGCCTTTGTGTTTCTACTTGCTTTCTGGTGGTCTTCCTCCATTACCACCAGTAGAGCATGCTTCAGCTAACACACTGGTCCCAGAAGGTGGAGCACAGCCAATTTGTCCCAGATGAGTCATCCTACATCACCTGACCCCCAGTTAACCCTTATACCCATGAACAACCCAGCAAAGATGAACAAAATCACCTGAATGAGTACACTCTGTGAGAATAACTGATTGTGTTTTTTAAACGACTAAGATTTGGAGTGGTTTTTTAGGTAGCAAAAGCTAATATAGAGTTGTTATGTCAATCAAATAAAAAAGTGAGTTATGGAAGTTTTTTAGAAACTGCAAACTACTCTCCAAAATGAATTACCCTTATTTTTTGATCCCAGGACTCTGGGATCATGACCTGAGCTGAAGGCAGAGGATTTAACCTACTGAGCCACCCAGGCGCCCCTGTATATTTATTTCTTAAAACTTTTTTGAACACGAGCTATGTGTTCTGTAGAATACCAAAAGGCTTTTGTAATTAAAAAAAAAAAAAATCTCTCTAGCAGAGAACTTTCAGACATGGAATAGATTTGGGGTGAGCAGGGAAAGATACAGACTTTGAAGTAATAGTTCAGACACTGGCATGCTGCATTCTGTGGACACCTATTCTGTATCTTGCTCTCCTTCAAAGCAGAGAAAGATCCAAAGGCCTCTCCCCTAGGTGATGGGGAGCAGAGAATTCCTTGGTGAGCAAAACAGAAGTAGAACTTCTTCCGTCTGGGAAAGCCCCGGGAGGAGGGCCTCGGTGCATTTATAGCTCTGGGACCAGAGAAATTACTGGAGAACCTTCACGCCTTGTCATTTACATCATCTGAAATCAAAATATTTCTTCAAAGCCCATCTGCAATTCTATCTCCTCCAAGCAGCTTTCTTTCCTGAGGCCCTATGGGTAATATCTTTTTTCTTTACATTGTTACCTCTATTGTAGCCTGTGTATGCCCCTCTCCTTTCACAAAGGCAGGAGCCTAGTCACTTAGGATTTGACCTGGGAATGGTTTGTGGCCGCTGAATGTGGCTTAAGCCACGAAAATACAGCAAATGGCAAAGGTTGGCGTGAAGGAAGTAGAACACGGAGCAGCTGGTTTCCACGAACAACTGTTGGGGGAACCAGGGATCAAAGAGTGGCCAGGACTACTTTGTGCTGCATCAGGCTCTTAGAAAATAGTTATCTCTGGCTGGGATGTGAGGGTCATACCCTTTCAAAGGAGCTTATCTTCTGCCCTGGGTCTCAGGTTCCTTAAGGAGCCAGCACCCAGGCAGGAAGAACCCTCAATGACATGCTCCTTAGAGCTCAAATCAGACCAGGATTTTCTTGGAACTAACTCTCCTTTTACTTTTTTTATTTTTATTTTTTTAAAAAAGATTTTATTAATTTATTTGAGAGAAAAAGAGAGAGAGAGAGTACAAACAGGGAGAGGGGCAGAGGACAAGCTGACTCCCCACTGACATGGGGCTCATTCCCAAGACTCTGAGATCATGACTTGAGCCAAAGTCAGAAACTCAACTGACTAAGCAACCCAGGTGCCCCAACTCTCCTTTTAGATGACTGATGCTTAAACAATGACACAGTTTAGAACATTGGCTTCAACTGACAATTCATCTTAATTACCGAATTTTTAAATACGGATATCTCCAGATCTTCAGAATCCCAGAAAGTTTTATAAATACAGTGGTTTGTGGTTGTGATCATTGTTATTAAAGGATTAACTCATGTTTGATGCTTTTGATAGAGAAAAAAAATATTCAGATATATCCACTTAATTATGGACATGATCTATATCAACAGTAAAAGAGGAGCTGACAGATCTTTAAAATGCCTGCAAGAAATATTTTGAAATGAGTTGGATTCTTTTATGGTAAAACAGTAGTTTGCCTTCTGCTCCCAAATAGTTGTGTATGTGTGTCTCTCATCCAGAGCCTCTTTTTCCCTAAGGGGCAGGCACTCTCTCCTTTCTACCTGCGTCTCCTCTATGGCCAGTCCAGTGCCTGGTGCATCATGAGAACTCAGAAGATATGTTTATGGTCTTGAAGTGTTATCACCAGCTGCTTTTACATATGCAATTCATTCATTCCTTGCAACAACTTTGCAAAACATTACCACCCTAGTTTCCACAGAGGAAGGAATTAAGCCTGAGAGAGGATGATTTGCTCAAGACAGTAACATTAGTAAATGGCAAGATCATGATTCGGTCCTGGCCTTCTTCCTATGGAGTCCTTCTCTTTAGACAGAGATTTCATTGCTATCTTGCTGTTGTGGAATGCACTCTTTTCTCTCCTTTTCACTCCATTGACTTATCATATTATGCTCTTCAATTACAGCTGTCAACTTCCTCCTACAATTGCTCTGTATTCTGGGCTGTAATTGCTCCTCACGGAACTTGAGCCCACATGCCTACAATTTTCCTATCAGCTAAGCAGCCCCCACTACTTCCCAGGGACCATGGCTAATGCAGCCCACGGAGGTATATGCACCTGTGATTACTGCCATTTTCCACTTTAGTTATCCCAGGAGAAGCACTATTTTAGAGTGCCTTTTAAATAATGTGTAGTGACAATATTCTGATGTGGGTAGGTGGCCAAGAATCATTATCCCCCATATTATTATTTGAGAAATGGTACCTTCAAAGTAGGAGCTGACGCATTCACTCGCATGAGTGAGGGGGGACACAAAGTTGAGTCCTTCTGGTGCTGAGGTTCATTCTATGTCCTTAATGCTGATGGCACAGAATCTTTCCTAGATAATAAATTAAACCTCCATTTAATAAAGGTCAAAAGCATTATCTAATAAACTGCCAACTTGCATTGTCCAAGAAAGATGTAGTTCAGAAAAAGAATTCCTCCTCCAATTTCTTCTGTATAGAAATCCCCAAAATGCCTTTAAAAAGAAAACAAAAAACAAAAACCCTCGAGTAAGTCATAGAACCTGGGAATTAACAGGGTCTTGCACAGAACTGGGGTCTAAAGGGCAAATAGCACTTGGTCAAGTCACTCAGCAAGTGGTAGACAAGAAACAGATTTTAAGACTTCTAGATAAGGGCCTTCCTCACTTTGGCTAAGCTGATGGTTGAAAGGGACGACTGGTGCCAGTCTCCTGGGAGCTTCTGACAGGGCAGCTATAGAAACACCAGGTCCATCGGATAGTAGCTCCTGCCATCAGTAACATCTTATTTCTAGTCCAGAACTCAGTCAAGAAACTCTGGTCAAGCAATCTAAACATTACTGGAGATAAAAAATAAGAATAAGATAAACAAGCAAAAATAACAAATAAAACATTAAAAGATTACTGAATGTGCTTGAGATCCAGTTCTTTTTCCATCTCAGGAACAAGAAATGCTGGTCATGAAGCTAGTCTTAGGGACCTGAGGAACTTCCTGGAGTGATGAAGAGATCGAGTATAAGGATTTTCCCAACCAACTTGAAGCCCAAGGAACCTTGTCCCTGTCACAAAGGAACGGATGCCCTTTCCTGGGCATTAACTAAAAGCAGAGTGCTGAGGAAAAGCTGAGAGGGTTCTAAGAGGCTGCCATGAGGCAGGGACATATCAGAGTGAGCAGCTGTCTGAGGGACCTGCCTGGCATCTAGCAGAGACAAAGCCCAGATGACAAGAAGCAGGTAAACACCACCAACGGAACAGCAACAGGACTAAACTTAACTGAACACTTACCATATACCAGACACTTTTCTTATTGTTCTACATACATTATCTCATTTGATCCTCACAGTGGTGAGGTGAACCAAGGGAGGATATTAGTTTTGCAGATCAAAAAAGTGATCAAATAGCAGAAATTTCATACAGTTCAATCTTATATATAAAAATACATATTCTTTATGGGACGTAGTAAAAATATAACAGGAAAATAGAATGGAATACATATAAATATGAGAAAGTTTTTGGATGCTGAAAAACACACACACACAAAAGAGGGCTCTAACCAATTTTCTGGGGGAGGAGGGCGGTTGGGGAATGTTGAGACTTGAGGGTAAGTGAACATGAAGGAAGCTAATCATTATGAGCCAGATTCAGTAAGTCAGGGAGGCCTGGGGTCATCACAAAGTAACAGACATAGGACGTGCACTGCCGTTTAGAAATGAATAGAAAACTGGGGAAAAGATATGAAACAAAAAGCACTTTCAGATATTGGACAGTAAATATCACAGGATCATCATTACTGGGAGCAGGAAAATAAATAAGGTGAATCCTTCAGTTGATTAAAATCAGTAAGTCTTGGGGCGCCTGGGTGACGTAGTGGGTTAAAGCGTCTGCCTTCACCTCAGGTCATGATCCCAGGGTCCTGGGATGGAGCCCTTGCATAGGGCTCTCTGCTTGGTGGGGAGCCTGCTCCCCCGGCTCTGCCTGCCTCTCTACCTACTTGTGATCTCTGTCTGTCAAATAAATAAATAAAATCTTAAAAAATAAAATAAAATCAGTAAGTGTTAAGAGATTGAAATCCTAGAGTATGTTTTTCTACAGAATTGAATTAGAATATAAACAGAAAATTTTTTTAAAAATAAACAACATAGTTTTAAGTAAATGTTGGGTAAAAAAAAAAAGAAAAAGAAAAAGAAAAAGAAATCCTGAGGGGAATTAGAAAATATCTTGAACTGAATGAAAATAAAATGACAGCATATCAAAATCTGTGGGATGCAGGTAAGACAGAGCCTAAAAGAAGTTGTGAAACTTTAAATGATTATGGTAGAAAATATTAAAAATCAAATAAGTGATTTCAGCTTCTGTATTAAAAAGATACAAAAAGAAGTGACAAATCTAAAGTAAGTGAAATAATAAAATAATAGAAATAAAAGCAAAAATTAGTCAAATAGAGAATGCACAAATAATGGAGAAAATCAGTGAAACCGAAAGTTAACCGTAAACATTAGGTCCTAAATTCCAAGCAGATATCTTCGTCTAGAAGCCTCGAGATAAGAGCAACTCATAAAGGAGGTCTGCCCAGTGGAGGAATACATGTTGGCTGTTGAGTCCCGCAGCTATGACCTGCCACTCAGTGTATCACCATCTTGATTGGCTTCTGTGACCAACATTTCAATAAAACTAATAACTTCTATTGAAATTCATCAAGAAAAACAAGAAAGAAGCCCAGCTTATCCATGTGAAGAAGGAAAGAGGGATGTTATTCCAGATTCTACAGTAACTAAAAGGATAATGAGTTATTATGAATAACTTTATTCCAAAAAATTCAATGTCTGATATGAAACAAAAGAAACCTTTGGAAAAAAAGGTCAAAACTGACTTGAGGAATTAGAAATTCCGAAGTCCTATATCTATTTTTTTAAATTAAATTTCTTATTAAAAACATTCCACAAAAAAAAATCCTAGCCCAGATAGCTTCTCTGGTGAATTCTTTCAAATATCTAAGGAAGAAATAATAACAATCCTACACAATGTCTTTCAGAAAACAAAGAAAGCAATAATATATTATTCTGCCACTAGACAAAGAAATAAAAGAAATTCTAGCAGCACTGTTTGGATCCTGCCTTTCTAAAAGAATCTTACAACATCTGCAAATCCAAAAGAAATGAAAACAGGTGCCCAGAAAAATGTCCCTATGCAAATCTTTATACAATCTTTATTTATATTAGATACAAACCAGTAACAGTCTAGATATACACCAGTCGAGAAGGAATAAACAGATTGTGGGGGCACCTGGGTAGCTCAGTCGTTTAGTGTCTGCCTTGGGTTCAGGTCATGATCCCAGGGTCCTGGAATCAAGCCCCGCATTGGGCTCCCTGCTCAGCACGAAGCCTGCTTCTCCCTCTCCCTCTCCCCTGGCTTGTGTTCCCTCTCTCCTTGTCTCTCTCTCTGTCAAATAAATAAATAATATCTCAAAACACACATACACACACAGACTGCAGTACATACATATGGTGAAATACTACTCAAATGAAAAGGAAAAATTGGAGAGAGGTGCACAACACGGATAAATGTAAAAAAACATGTCACTGAGTAAAAGGAGCCAGACACCAAAGAGTATAGATGTATGAGGTTCCATTCCTAGAAAAGTTAGGAATAGGTAAAATCAATCTATGAGCAGATCAGTGGTTACCTGATGTCAGTAGTTGTGGGGATAACTGGCTGTAAAAAAGGATGAAAGAACTGATTTGCTTGTGGAAATAGTCTGTATGTTGGACACGTGGGTGACTCATCCGGTTAAGCATCTGCCTTCAGCTCAGATCATGATCCTGGGGTCCTGGGATTGAGTACTGCCTCGGAGTCTCTGCTCAGCGGGGAGTTTGCTTTTCTCTCTCCCTCTGCTGCTCCCCCTGTTGTGTTCTCTCACTCTCTCTCTGTCAAATAAACAAATAAAATCTGTAAAATATTTTTAAATAGAAATAGTCTATATCTTGATAGAGCTGATGTTTTGTATGTATATACAATTGTCAAAAACTCATCAAACTATATAGTTAAAAATGACCACATTTCAGTACATGTAAATTAAAGCTCGATAGAATCAAATAAAAAAAAAGTCAGAGAAATGGGTGGAAATAAAGAAATTAGGGAGAGTGATATCCATGTTGTCCCTAAAGTTTCAACTGAAGCAACTCAGCGGGTGGTGGTTTCCCTCACTATTCTCGGAGGCAGTGTTGGAACAGAGCAAGGTTTGAGGTGAAGGAGGAGTACTGATAGAGCAGTACTGAAATGCTAAGTTAAAGGTGCCTGTGGCAGGGGTGCCCAGTAAAACATTTCTCTGGAGGAAAGGAAATGGGTGGGGATTTGTAGCATTTCCTGATTTTCATGCTATAGAAGCTTCCATCATATCTGATCTCAACTCCCAGTGGTTTAGCAAGCAACTCAAAAATTTCTGGAAACATAGCAACAGGCTCTGATGATCCAGGAGGAGCTTATTCTGGCATACCCCTGCCTGTAAATCATCACAAAAATATGTGGAGGGGCGCCTGGGTGGCTCAGTGGGTTAATGCCTCTGCCTTCGGCTCAGGTCATGATCCTGGGGTCCTGGGATTGAGCCCTGCCTCGGGCTCTCTGCTTAGCAGTGAGCCTGCTTCCTTTTTTCTCTCTTTCTGCCTGCCTCTCTGCCTACTTGTGATCTCTGTCTGTTAAATAAATAAAAAATCTAAAATATATTTATGGAGCAAGAAGCTATATAAATGGAGGGGTGGTTGCAGTCATTAGTAAATAGAGGGCAATAAAATCCAAATATGTGGATGCAATTAGGGAAAGATGCCTAGAACTGTACCTTAGGCATGTTGGTTCTAAAGCTCAAGTAGAAGAGACTGAGCAAGTAGAAGAAAGTGAGAAGGAGCTGAGAGTCAGGATGACAGATAGGGCAGGATGGTGTCAAAGGAGCTCAAGGACAGAGCCAAGAAGTTGTTGGCAGTGTCACATTCACCTCAGTTACATAAAACAAAGACTAAGACTTTATGGTATGGAGTTGGTGGTGACCCCTAAGAACACAGTTTCAGTAGAGCTCGGAAGTTGAATGGACTGCAGACAGATGCTTTCCTCTCAAAGCCCAGAGGCGGAATGGCTCATAAAAGAGGTCTGCTTAATGGAACCTATACAAGTGTTTCTCCCCTTACAGTGGGGTTACATCCCGATAAACTCATTATTTAGTTGAAAATAGTGTAAGTTGAAAATGCATTTAATATACCTAACTTTGCAAACATCATAGCTTAGCCTTGCCCACCTTAAATGTGCTGAGAGCACAGCTGGGCAGAATCACCTAACATAAAGCGTATTTTATAAAAAAAGATGAAAAATCGTGTAACTTATTGAATACGGTACTGAAAGACAGAATGTCTGTATGGGTACAGAATGGTTGTCAGCGTGTTTACCATCGTGATCCTGTGGCTGACTGGGAGGTATGGTTCACTGCCCCTGTCCAGCCTTAGGAGAGTGTTATCATGGATATCAGCCAGACTGGGAAAAGATCAAAATTCAAAATTTGAAGTAGGTCTTTTCCTACACAAGTGCCACTGCAGATTTGCCCTACAAAACCACATTATTTTCCTTGGAACATCTCCCCAAAGCATGGATTCCTCTCCTGCTAAGACTCTGATCCCAGAGCACCGTGATCAGCCCAATACCTTGAAGAGCCACAGATAAATGGAAAGGACTTAAGTTGTCCTAAATGAAGTGTTTGTATCCACTCCTGGTGACTTGAAACTATAGGAGAAATATGACATTTATTCCTGGAGTGCTAGTTTAGCTCATAGCTGCTTTAGTGGAGAACATTACACACACACACACACACACACACACACACACACACACACCCCTAAATAGGTATAAAAAATAAATATTATGATGTACTATGAAATATAACAATAATAAATCATGAAGATAAAGCACAAGATTTCAAAGAAATTATGTTTGCAGCATGTTACTTTATTCTAAACTTCTAGGCCTCTTTCATTTCCTTCCTTCTACTCCACCCATATATCCACCCCTTAGTGGAGTATCCGTATTCACTCTTCTTTGGGTTTGACAGAGTTCTGGAGGCATACGTTGATAGGTGCCAAGAACTGAGACATGACCTCCAGTACCACATGCTCTTTGGCTTTTCTGAGCACCACCTGTCCTTAAGGAACCCGGAGGACTGTTGCTGGGATCTACCTAGAGGAGGAAGCTGTCAACACTTTCATTTGCCACCTTCGTCCTTCATATCATCCTATCCATCCTCTACCTCTTCTGACTGCTCCGAGCCTACACACAGTGCACAATCTACTGTGTACGCAAGAACCCAGACCAGGAAACCAGAGAGAGAGCACAATCAGAGACAAGGAACTTCCAGATCCCTGCTGATTCCAGTAACAGCCTCACTCACTTCCCGAGTCACCAGGAGAGAATGGGCATTTGAGGAAACTTGACAGAACGCCCCTGCTTCTGTGCAACCCAGACCTTAACAAGGGCTTCTCAGAGCACTTAGTGGAACACCAGACTGCTTTATATAGAGTCTTATATATAGACTCTAGGCTATATATAGTTCTTTGGTTTTGTTTGTTTTTCAAAAGATTTTATTTATTTGAGAGAGAGCGAGCATGCACGCATGTGTGAGAGAGCGTGAGTTGGAGGGAGCAGCAGAGCGAAAGGGAGAGGCAGACTTCCCGCTGAGCAGGGAGCCCAACACAGGGCTTGATCCCAGGACCTCGAGATCATGACCTGAGCCGAAGGCTCTGATAGAGCCACGCAGGGGCCCTGATACTTCTTTGTTTTAAACATTACATGTTATGTCTATGAAAAGATGTAAGTAATACACCCAGGAACTGAGCAATATAAAAACTCTGACTATAGGTGCTGGTTCTGGCTCCAAGTTTCTGAAACCCTTACTAGCCAGACCTACCCCCAAGTCTCTTACCAGGTGAAAGGAAATTGGAATGAAGTGGCCATGAAAGTTTAGGAGAAAGGACTTCCCTGCATTCGAGGAAGTTGACTTGGGTGGGTATGTGGAGGGTAGGTGAGAGAGATTAGAAGTTGGAGGAACGACTAAGATTTTATTATAATGACTCAGTGGTTCTCAGGGGAGGTAATATTGCTTTGAGGCCTTTGGGATTTTAGAGTTTGCTACTGGTGTTCAGGGAACAGAGGTTAAGAATACAGACATCTTGCATTATACAAGCCAGCTACAAATAACCAAAAATTGTCCTGAATGCCACATAAAAATTGAACATCTCTTTTTATAACAGTCACAGCCTGACATTTAATTCTGTTTTATGTATATACAAACTAATGATATTTAAATCCCAAACCAACACATCTATACTGGTATGCATTTGTAATTATACACTCAAAGTATGCAAACATTTTACTACTTGATTATGTACACTAGTTTACCAAAATCTGTTATCATTTTGTTATAAATTACCTTCCCTTACCTCTCCAGGTATTGCACGCAGGGCATTATGTTGCTGTTTGTGAAATGATATGTGTTGATAAATTATATTATATATGATTTTCATTTCCAAATAATATACAAGGCATAAAATATTTTTTCATTTTATCTTATTTATTATTATTAATTTAATTAATTTATTTATGTTTTATTTTATTTTTTTAGAGAAGGAAGCTTTAGATCTAATAGTGTGGAAAGTAACTGATTTAGGTGATAAATATTAAGAGCCTTGGTGGAGGACTGAGAAGTAGAAAAGGAAGTCACTGTGGATGCAGAATTAACAGAATTAGGAAAGTGATTGAATTCAGTGGTTTAAAATTAAGCTTTGTTTCAACTTTCCCTTCTGCAGACTGCATAAACCCAGAGCCATCATCTTTCTTGGCTTGCTTCACAAACCTTTCATTATCTTGGTTGCTGTTTCCAGAAGTATTTCTTTGAGTTTCCAAATGGTGTTCCATTATAGATTCTCACATGGAGCTTAACTGTATTGAAATGAGGAGCCAAGACTTCCAACTCACAAACAAATCCACAGATCTGACGTGTATGGATACACAGATGGAACAGACATTATCAGTAGCTGGAACATATCCCCTCACTTTCTATAGATGCTGAGTGACTTGCACCTACCAACACTTGCATTTCTTTCACAGCCCACTTTGGCCCCTGAAGGAAGCTGGAAAGGCTGGAGTTAATGAATCTCCCCATCTGCCAAACAGTCCGCAACAAATAACTGACTGGGGTTGGCGTATAAATATCCTTCTCTTATAATAGATGGATGGCTGGGGTTCCAAGC
Source organism: Mustela erminea (assembly GCF_009829155.1). Classification (NCBI taxonomy): domain Eukaryota; kingdom Metazoa; phylum Chordata; class Mammalia; order Carnivora; family Mustelidae; genus Mustela; species Mustela erminea. The sequence continues at coordinate 111,182,439 of NC_045614.1, read as the reverse complement.
CCAACCTGTACCAACTCACCATCTGACTTTAGGCATGTTACTTCTCTCTCTCTCAGCTCCAATTTTCTTACCCTTAAAATAAAGGGTTTTGACTATATTAACAACTTCCAAAATGTGTTCCTTGGAAGAGCGCTGAATTTTGAGCATGTTAATAGTTGTCATGGGGAAAAGATGAGAGAAGAAAGTTCCTGGTCTGTAAACAGTGGCCATCTCAAACTACTTCTCAAAAGAGTGATGAAGTAGAAGTGGAGGGCCTCTCCCAGTGCCTGGCATCTAGTAGGTTTGCAATAAATGGTGACCGATTTTAAATTCAAAGAAGTTAGTTCATACTCCGTGCAGAATGTCATCATTAGGCAGAGGTTCTTAACCTGAAGTCTATGCACTGTCTGAGATTGTAATAAAAATTGGATACCCTGTATCCTGTGCCTTTTTCTGGAGTAGATTTCCTGATTTAATTGGGTTCTCAGACTCCCTAAAAGATTAGCCTTGTCTTAAGCCATTTCTTCTTATCAGTCATTTTAAAGCACACAGCAAACCATTATTTTCTGGTTTTAATGATCAATCAACAAACAATTAGTAAGCATCTTATTTTCTCTTTGGAGACCACTCCAAGTCTTTGTGCAGTAGTCAGTTGGGGGAATTCACTGAGAATTTCTGAGACATGAATTCAAATTGTATAAGTGACATGCAAATGTAAGAATTCTTTTGATATAATAACAAAAAACTGATGGATTAAAAAAAATTTTTGGTATCACAGAGAACTGTATTTTTATTTAGGTAGGAATAAAAAGGGTTTGGGGGGTTATTTATTTATTTACTTATTTATTTTTAATGCTGGCCAGTTTGATGGACACATGTTAAATGTTAGAATAGGGTGAGATATTCCCTAAATGGATCAGAACAACTGAGCTATCATTGGATATTTTCTCTTCTCTCCCAGAGCAGTAGACAAACTATAGGTACTGTGTTCAAATGCTTTCCCCCACTGTCAGACCATTAATTGTTCAATGTGTCTTGGTGTTTATTTGGAGAAAGTGTTCACTGTATCTGACTGTGGTATCTCATAGTCTACCCAATCCCTTCCCATTTGTAAGGCCTCAACAACAGTTCTCCAGGATGTTGGGAAATCTACTGTTACCTCAAACCAGGTATAGCAGAACCCTCTCCACACAAGCCATCTTGAAGGAGAAGAGAATGAACTACTAGGAGATGTTTCCAGCTCCAGTTTTCTTAGTCTTTCTCTCTTTGGGAAGCCTACTCTTTAGTTGTTATTGCCAACTGTTGCAACCACATTTGAGAGTGAGTGCAAGGTGCTGTGTGGAGGAAGTATAGGGAGGAGGGAAGGAAAGGGGACAAATTGGCAGAAATGATTTATTTCTTTGTTTCTTTTTTATTATGTTAGTCACTATACAGTACCTCATTAGTTTTTGATGTAGTGTTCCATGATTCATTGTTTGCGTATAACACTCAGTGCTCCATGCAATACATGCCCTCCTTGGTACTCATCACTGGGCTAACCCATCCCCCCACATCCTCCCCTCTGAAACCCTCAGTTTGTTTCCCTGAGTCCATAGTCTCTCATGGTTTGTCTCCCCCTCGGATTCCCACCCCTCCTTCATTTTTCCCTTCCTTCTCCTAATGTCAGAAATGATTTCAAAAGATGCCTGTTTTCCCAATTACTTAAGCTCACCTGGTTTTGTCAACATCAAGAGAGGCATAATTTTCTTGTTTTTAAAAAACAAACTATGCCTGGTTATGAAATAAGTGCATTATCATGAGTAAAAGGAAAATATATTGTCAAGATAATTGCTATGGGAGATAGAATTCAGTTTCAGAAAGCTCTTTTGCTTTTCTTACAGGTGGAGAATAGTCTTTTATCAGAAAAAACTAACCAATATCATTGTTACAATGCCTCTGCTATACTTTACCAGTTACTCCTAGCGCAGTAGGTCTTCATATTTTATTGGTAATATGGGACTTCTTTTAATATCTTTTAGAAATTGAGGACCCTAGGATGCTAGCAGTTGTATGTTTAGTAACCATGAAAGGGAGAAAATATAAAATAGTATTCCAGTTATCTATTGCTGCTTACCAAGCCATCTGGTGGTTTAAATCTTCAAATTTGGTGGTTTAAAACAACGCCCTTGGTTTTTCAGCTCAGAAATCAGTGTTGGGGCAGGGATTGGCAAGGACAGCTCATCCCTGCTCCACAGAGTGGAGCATAGGTAACTTGAAGATGGGGGCGAGAATTGTTAATGGCCTCAGGCATTCACATGTCTAGATGTTGGTACCCACTGTTGGACCTCAACTGGGGCTGTCACCCACAAAACCTATATGTGGCCTCTCTGTGTCAGCTCTTTGTTTTCTCTTGCATAGCAATTGACTTCAAAGAGAAAGTGTCCCAAGAGGAACAGGTATCACTTGTGTTGCCTTTTGACTGTGGCTCAGAAGTCACATAGCTCCATTTTGCTCCAGTGACAAGCCCACTCAGAATTAATGGGTAAAGTGTCAATGTTGCATAACAAGAAGAACATGTGGGGTTGGAGTTATTGTTGTGACCATTTTGAAAAATATGATCTTCCACAAATAGCAAACATGCTCACATTAGGTAATGTTTTTAAACGAATGTCTGAATGAGCATTTCACCCCTGGTAATGATACCTCCTTGTCTAGGGATTAGTAAACGTCAATGAGCATTGAATAAATGCAGGTAAAACAATGCCTAAACAGGGTCAAAGCAGTTGTTCATGGTTTGAGGCACTGACCATGCCATGATTCTGCCTCCAGAAGATGGACCTTCTTGGTTTCTATTGAGCATATCTTCTAGACCATTCCATATTCTGGTCTTCTCCAATTCTTCTCCTACATGCAGTTTATCCCTCATTCAGTCAACAGCATTTTTTTTTTCTAAAAACACATGCCTATTCACAAAACATACCACCTCACAAACCAACTCTAGCTCCCATATGCCTGTAAAAATAACAATAACACAAGCAGCTATCATATTTGAGCAATAAGTGCCAAACACTGAGCCGAGTGCTTCATAGGCATTAGTTACATTAACTATCACTGGACTAATAAGGCATTTTGTGACATTATCTTATTTTAAAACTAAAAGAACAAAAACCTCTGAGGTTTATAATAAACTTATACAAAATCTCAGCCAATAAACTATAGACAGGGTCTCATGGAGACTTTGCTTTTTAATTATTATGATGCTATGTGTTCCTCTACAGCATAAACCAATGTATTTAATGAGACATTCATGAACTAGACCCTATTTTTCTAGTTTCACATCATAACAGTTTTCCTTCACCCTTGTAGAGCCTATATAACAGTCATCTAGAGTTTCTAACTATACACACACACTTTACTCTTTTTTGTTTACTTAATGTGTCTTTCTTCTCTCCAGCTAGCAAAATAGAAACTTCCTGCCTAAATGCCATCTCCTCTAGGAAATCTTTCCTGACTTCCTCAGATAAAATATTCCCTCCTCTTCTTTTTTTTGACACTCAGTACATTTCTCTGTGAAAGCTCCTCTGACATCATTGAACTTATTTATGTAACTGTCTGTTCTACCAGATAATGAGGCCAGGAATGTGCTATTTATTTGTAAAACCTCAAAGAGTAACCACAGTACTTAGTATCAAGTAGTTATACATTCTGTTTGGTGGAATGTCTGTTTCCTGCCATGATGGACTAATAGATACCACACTAGCTCTTTTATAGTAAATCACTATAAACCTGGACAAATTCTATAAAATAACTGTTTCCTGATTTGAACTAAAAGCAATTCAGGACTGTGATCTCTGAGAGATGAGAAACAAACAAGGTCATCACCACAATTAGTGTTGCTCTCTTTTAGAGGCTTTTTTCAGACAGTAGGGCAGAGAAGGGGAGCCGTCCTAGACCACAGCTGCCTCACAGAGCTGAAAAGCCAGAGATCAGAACTCAGGACACTAAGGCAGCTAGGATTTCTGGGACACGGTAAGTAAGAGAAGGGACCTATGTACCAAAAGAGCTTTAAAAATCTGCTTGGGGACTGCCTTGAGCTTTTAGCTGAATACTAACCTGTGTATGTGTAGAGAAAAATGGCATGAAGCTGGACCGAAAACATCAACCAGAGGAAAACAACTATGGGGATCCAGGATCTAAACAAATACCAAAGTTTGCACAGAGCTGGGGGACAGCATTTTAGTTAGGAGAATAGAGTCTTTGGATGAACATTCCAGAAATTAAATAAAACCCATAGAAAGGTAGCACCTTAGGGATTAGAATTAGTCTAATCTTAAGGTAATAGTCATTCTGTACTGGCTTAATAAAAGTTTCTAAACAAAACTTGAAAGAACTATGTTGATCCATGAGCAATTTAATAGATACTGGCACTTACAGTGTAAGCCCTCCAGCTTTCTCCTTTTTTTTTTTTTTTTAAAGATTTTATTTATTTATTTGACACAGAGAGAGAGAGAGAGATCACAAGTAGACAGAGAGGAAGGGAAGCAGGCTCCCCGCTGAGCAGGAAGCACCATGTGGGGCTCGATCCCAGGACCCTGGGATCATGACCTGAGCCGAAGACAGAGGCTTTATAACCCACTGAGCCACCCAGGTGCCCTGATCCATGAGCAATTTAAATGTTTGCTGAAAATAAAACATTAAACTCTCTCATGAAAGAAGAAAAAATCCTTGAAAATGTAGAACCCATAATGCACCATTCAAATTTCCTAGACATTTAAATGAGCATAAATACATGATCCATAATCAATAGAAAAAAAAATCAGAAACAGAGAAACAAAAATGAGAAAGATGATGACATTTGCAAACAATAACTTTAAAACAGTTATTATAATTCTAATAAATAAAGGAAAACATTTACTTAATGAGTAGGGATCTTAAGAAGGAAAGAAAAACTTAACATAGAAGAAGTGAAAATTCTAGAACTAAAAAATACAATATTTACAATGAAAAGATCATGGGATTTAACATCAGATTAAATAATGTTTAAGAAAGGTTGATGAACTTAAAGGCAGAACAACAGTGATTATGCAAATGAAAGCACAGAGAGATGAAACGCTAGAAGAAAATGAATAGAATCTCAGAGACAATTGTCTTGTGACACAATATCAAGGAGTCTAGTGTATGTATAACTTGATTACCGGGAGGAGACAAGAGCAAGACAATATTTATAGAAATAATGATTGAAAAAATTGAAGGACATGAAAAAGATAAGCTCACAGATATAAGAAGCTCAGTATACTTCAAGCCCCATAAACATATACACAAACACCCCACCCCACTCTGTATTCTAATCACATTATTATAGGCCAAGATGGGTTAAACAAATGATTAAAAAGAATGTTAAAAGAAGCTGAGATAGGGGAGGGGTGAGTAGAGGAAGACATATTACAGAGAAACAAGAATAACTGTAAAAATGACCACTGGTTTCTCAATTCAAAACAGAGAATATTGGAACAACATCCTTTTTTTTTTTTTTTTTTTTTTTTTAAGATTTTATTTATTTATGTGAGAGAGAGAGACAGTGAGAGAGAGCATGAGCGAGGAGAAGGTCAGAGGGAGAAGCAGACTCCCCATGCAGCTGGGAGCCCGATGCGGGACTCAATCCCGTGACTCCGGGATCATGACCTGAGCCGAAGGCAGTCGTCCAACCAACTGAGCTACCCAGACGTCCCAACTGAGCTACCCAGACGTCCCATTGGAACAACATCCTTAATGCACTGAGGAAAAAAATCTATCAACCCAGAAATCCATATCCAAAGAAAATATTTTAAAAAGGAATGCAAAATAAAAACCAATGAAAGCAGAGAGAATTTGTCACTAGCACTCTTGCATTAAGAGAACTGTTAAGGAACGCTCTCTAGGTTACTGGAAATGAAACTAGATAAAATGTGTCCATATACCTACTAGTTGTGTATATAAATTATACCTCATTATAAAAAAAAGTCTTCCTCCCAGGCTGTCCTTCAGATTCCAACACACAGTCAACCCTCCTTAAAGAGAACTGTATTTTTCAAGTGGGTTCTTAGCTGGCTAGCAAGACTCCTTAGTCTTAACCCATAGTCCTAACCCTAACTCTGTTCACCTTCTCTATAGGTCTTCTTCAAACTCTATTCCTTTAAAAAAGATAAGGCAATAACAAATGCTGGTGAAGATAAGGCAAAAACAAATGCTGGAAAATAGGGAGCCCTTGTGCACTGTTGCTGGGAATGTAAACTGATACAGCGACTATGAAAAACAGTATGGAACTTCCTAAAGGAATTAAAAGTAGAGCTACCATACGATCCAGAAATCCTACTCCTGGGTATATTTCCAAAGGAGGCAAAATAATTTTCTTGAAGAGATATCTGCACCCCATGTTCATTGCAGTAATAGTGAAGGTATGGAAACTATCTAAGTGTCTGTCAACAAATGAATGAGTGAAGAAAATGTGACATCCACACAATGGAATGTTATTCAGCCTTTAAAAAGGAGGAAATCCTGCCATTTGGGATAACACAGATGAAAGCAAAGGTCATTATCCTCAGTGAAATAAGCCAGACAGAAATAATTAACTCAATAATAGGGGAACTTACCTAGTGTATATGTATATTAAATCATGACATTGTATACTTTAAATATCTTACAATTGTGTTTCTCAATTATACTTCAATAAAGCTGAAATAAATTCTATTCCTTTCTCCCTATGAAAGTCTCTAACCCCAGGAAAATTAACAGGGTACACACTCAAAAGCTGGTGGTGAATTCAGCAGTTCGATGAATTTTTATTTAAAAAAAAAAAAAAAAGAGGGAGAGAGAGCTTTTGGTGTGCTGGGGTGGCTCAGTTGGTTACGCATCTGCCTTCGGCTCAGGTCATGGTCCTGGGGTCCTGGGATCGAGCCTCACAATCGGGCTCCCTGTTCAGTCAGAAGCCTGCTTCTCCCTCTCTCTCTGTTTCTCCCCCTGCTTGTTCTGTCTCTGTGTTTCTCTCTGCCAAATAAATAAATAAAATCTTTAGAAAGAAAAAAAAAAGAATTTTTCTTTTGGGTCTCAGGATTGGGTCTGCTAAAGATCTAGAAAGCTATGGCCCAAATCTGCCCATTAGCTGGGAGTTTCTTGCCCTCCTCATGAAAGATTAGAGGTTTGAAAACCAGAGCAAATGTGTCTCTGGGAGGTTCTTCAGGACTTCACCTAGTCTGTGACATGCCGAGGGCAGTACACCATTGCCTGCACCTTCTACCCTACCAGCCCAAACACACCATGAAGGGTCCAGGGTTTTAAATTATTGTTGATAAGGGGATCCTGGGTGGCTCATCCATTAAATGTCTGCCTTTGGCTCAAATAATGGTTTCAGGGTCCTGAGATCAAGCCCTGTGTCAAGCTTTCTACTCAGCAGGGAGTCTTTTTTCCCTCTCGCTCTATGCTCTCCCTCTCTCTTAAATAAATAAATAAAAATCTTTAAAAAAAATGTTGTTGATAAAGTAATTCCATCAAAAGTCTTTTATCTTTACACTGAAGATTCTACTTTTGTAGAACGGTGGTCACTCTGTTTGGTGTGTATGGATTAAAGAGGGAGGCGCTCAGAATGTTTGAGATTTCTTCTGTAAATGGTGTTATCCATGTCTGAAGTGTCATTAGACGAGTGAACTTAGGAAGGAATTCACCTTCCCTTTTCTTCACAAGTCTTTACAGTCTTCTCAGAAATATTAATTCATACTTTTTAGTGGACAAGGAACTTTCCCACTCATGTTTAAATGCAAGCTTTACAACATTACTCCAAAAGAAAAACAAAATTGGGATTTTTTTTTTTTTCATTTTTTTGGATGTAGAAACTAAGCTCAGAGGTTTGCCCAACAGAGTTAGACCTGAATCCTGGGTCTTTGAGGCACCCAGTTCACTATTGTTGCCATGACACTGGTTGGCACACATCGCTTGGGTTGATCTCTGGCCTTCCTGTCCCTGTGAGCTGACACCCTGGGCTTGCCTCCTGACTGGAACAGCCCTAGCACAATACTAACCCCCTTTCCTTGCCAAGCCCCAACTGCCAACTTCTTGAGCTTCCAATTCTAGGTCACAGTGCTGGACTCTGGAGGAGACTAACCGTCCCATATAGCTTTTCCCAGGTAAGGAATACAAATGTGAAATCACAATTTCTTTTTTTTTTTTTTTTTAGTTTTTATTTCTTGATTTTTTAATTTCAGTATAATTAACATATAGTGTTATATTAGTGTGAGGTGTACAGTTGAAATCATGATTTCTTAATCATAGCTCAGTTGCCTTTTTGGGTGCTTCTTCTGATTCTGGGCCACCCTAAATTATATGTTGCACCTAAATTTGGTGCCTTCTCACTGGGCCATCATAATACAACCTTCTTCTCCAGACCCTAAATCTTCACCATCCTCTCATTGGCTTCTCCATGTCTCTGAATAGCACAGAATAGGAAAGTTCCTTTAAGAGTGACAGTCAAGGGGCACCTGGGTGGCTCAGTGGGTTAAAGCCTCTGCTTTCGGCTCAGGTCATGATCCCAGGGTCCTGGGATCGAGCCCCACATTGGGCTCTCTGCTCAGCAGGGAGCCTGCTTCCCCCCTCTCTGTCTGCCTGCCTCTCTGCCTACTTGTGATCTCTCTCTGTCAAATAAATAAATAAAATCTTAAAAAAAAAAAAAAGAGTGACAGTCAAGGTACAAAGAGCAGATCACAGTTCAATTTCACATGTGTTTTCTGTGGGAAAGAAGCAGCCTCCCTTGTCTGCCCCATCCTCTAAATGGCCCATCTCTAATACCAAAATGGGATTCACTCAGGATGTGTTCCTTTGAATGCTTTGCAAAACACAGTGAAATTGAGAGGCTCTGATGCCAAGATTTCACCAGTTCATAAATCTGGAAAGATACAAAATGATCCCAGGGTCTGGGAAGGCAAATGGCTTCCTGAAGATCACCCCACAAGCTAGTGGCAGGATTAGGGCAAAGATTCTTTCCATTGCTCCATAATGTCTCTTCTTTCCCCATTAGGTTTCAGACTCAAGAAGCAATGATTCTGTTGGGAGACTGTCTCTCAGTTAAGGTTCAAATTGAAAAAGAAGAGAGTGATGTGTCCTCTGGTTGAACAGGCTCTATTTCTCAAGGGAAAACCCTACATGTATATATTTGAAGTTTCATTCTTTTGAGGATTCTTAAGGACATGTTGCCCACCAACCACCCTTTGTTTTCCTGTGGAAATATTTTTTCTGGGTTCCTTTTCTTTGCTCTGAAATATGGCTCTCCTGTACGCAGTTAAACCCGAAAGAGTTTGTTGATGTAATTTCTAAATGTTGTTTTCCAAGGGTTTTCTACTTGTGAGCTCTCTCATCCAGTGAGGGTGGGGATGTGGAGTTCAAAATGAAAAAACTCAGTCTTGGGAGCCTCTTTGGATTTCTTTAGAAGAGAAAATCAGCACAACCTTTGATGAGCATGTTGCAAGGTTTAATTCCCCCCCTTAGAATGTCAGTGAAAGGCACTGTAATGAGTACGCATTCAGCCTGCAGCCTTTCCTATGAGGAAATTTCAAGAGGGTCCACCAGCTTCTGGAAGGAAGTGGCAATTTGCTGTGGGGCCAAACACACCTCTTGGCATTTCATGAACCTTTTCTGAAGAGAAGAGAGAAATGGCTCCTCCTGGCAGCAGATCTGTTGCTGGTAGTAAGAGGCCGCTGGGGACTTGAGTGTTGCCCATTACAGTTATTATTATTACTGATGTCATTATTACGATCGAGTTTCAGGTTCACTCAATGGTAGCAACAGGGCCAGGCCCCAAAAAAGAGACTCAGAGAAGATGTAATCTCTGCCTAGAGGCCTCATTTTGGAGCCAAATGTTTATCCAGTAACCCATTCTCAAGGTCTTCTGGTGCCCATTGTGGGTATGCGTCTGTGTGCTCTGACCAGCCTGGCTACACTCATGTCCATGAGCTTCACACACAGAGGAATTGTCTCACTCACATACACTTCACAGCTGCTCTTGATAAACCAGAGCCTCTTTTCAAGATAACATGACAGATTTATTGAAATAACTGTGAATACTGCCATCTTCTCAAACAGGATTTAGAGAACCTAACAGATGCCTGGTACTGGAAGTAATCTCAGAGAGCCAACGACAAAGTCCTCCAATCTGCCTTTCAATCACCCCTCTTGCCTTTTCTTGAATACTCCTGATTTAGAGAACTCAGCACCTAATAAAGTGGTCCATTCCATACTTAAGCAGTACTGCCAGAAAGTTCCTTCTTTCATTAGTGCCTTAGGTGTCTGCTCAGTTGCTCTCTTTCTCTTTCCAGACAGCAGTAGTCTCTAATCCATGCAGATGTCTTCCTCTCTTTGCTTATGGCTCTGCCCTCTCTGGAGTGCTCCCTAGCCCTGGGGGACTCTCTTATTGTCTCTGGCTTTTCTATGGCTGGCCTTCAGGTCCCTGGGCATCATCTGGGGCTCTTGCTCCAGTAAATGAGTTGATGCTTAATATGTGTCCCCAAAACATAGTGGCTTAAAACAAACACAAACCATTATTTGTTAGGTTCTGTGCATTGGTTGGGAAGTTGCTCTGCTGGTTTCTCCTGGGCCTCAATGTGCATTTAGCTGGAAAGTTGGGCTGGGTGGAAGGGGACAAGATAACCTCACTCTCATGTCTAGCAGTGAGTGCAGACAGTTGCTGGGGATTCCTTGACCTTCCTTCACATGCCCATCATTTCTTCACTGGGCTAAACTGGCATTCTTTCATGGTGACCTCCAGGCAGTTTTCCAAGGGGGTGAAAAGGGAGCTTCCAGGGTCTCTTAAGGCCTAACTTTGAAAATAGCTCATTGTTTCTGCCACATTTCTATTGGCCACAGCAAATCATAAAGCCAACCAGATTCAGGTTGGAGAAAGAGGCTCCATCTCTTGGGTGTATCTGGTTCTTCTGTCTAGCAACACCCTGTCTGCTTGATTGTAGAGGAGGTACATAGAGACAGTAGAAGGTACAGATGGGTGTGAGGGCATCCCCTGCTCTGTTGCCACTGTGTCTGAATTTTCTTAAGACCAGTATTTCTGCGTGTATGGTTACATATAACCTTCTTTTTCTTCTGTGTTTCTTTTTCTAAAGACTTTTGATGATTTTCATAGAGAATTATACATAGAGAGGAAGAAATTATAATTGTAGCAAATGTGAATATTGCCTTAAATCTAAAAAAAAAAAAGAGAGAGAGAGAGAGACTTAAAGATGTGAAGATCTTCTGTAGCCACTCTTGAACTTTCAGCCTAGAACCTCTATCTTTAGATTTGACCATTTCCTCCTCTCTCATATTAGTTGTCTCATTGTTCAAAGGTCTCCACTGAAATTCCCACCTCAACCCCACTTCCTTCTAGGAAAAGTTACCTCTTTGTGAAGGAAGACTTTTTTTCCCATAGAGCCTTTGCCCTTTTATGATATAATTTGACTTGAGTTTTAATTTTGTGGTCCTAACATTCCAAGCCCTTATAATGTTGGTCATCAGTCAAATTTCATAGACAGGTGGACACATGATGGATGCTGGATCCTCAGGGGAAGCTGAATGTGGAGTTGCCTTTTAAGGGTTCCCTTTCTTATTCCTTTGTGAATGCTGAGGCTAAAAGTTCCTTTTAACAGATGCCTATTAAGACAAACTCCCAAGGACAAACATCAATTGTGTGTGTGAGTGTGCATGTATTTGCCTGTGCAAGCATGTGTGAGTGTGTTTGTGAGGGTCTGGGGGATGTCAGTTAAATGGGTTTTAGCCAATTAAAAATAGAATCAATTACTCATTTAAAATGGAGTCAATGGAACCCCATTATTAAATGAGAAACATTTTGTTTCTCTTCTGCTCAGTCTTGATCCCTGCCAGAATCATGTCAGTCTTGTGGCTCAGACTGTCATTTCAGTGGTTTTCACTCCCACCCCCAGCAAATGAACACACACATTACTCTGAAAGGATATCCACTCGTCAATAGTGATTCTCCCCTGAGGACAGATAGACAAGGTCTAATTCATCTTTTATTAGAGGCTTTCATGTATTTCAAGATAATTACTATGTCTTTCACAAACCTATCCTCTTAGAAAACATTCAAGCTGGCTTAATAAATGTTACCTGTGGTTCCTGGGTGGCTGAGTCAGTTAAGCATCTGACTCTTGGTTTCACCTCAGGTTGTGATCTCAGGGATGTGAGATTGAGCCCTGAGTTAGGCTCTGGGCTCAGCCCAGTGTCTGCTTGAGATTCTCTTGCCCTCTCATTTTGCCCTTCCTGCTCGTGCATGATCTCTCTTTCTCTGAAATAAATAAATAAATCTTTAAAAAGAAGATCAAATATTACCTGACAAATGTCACTGACCAATGCAAAAGATATAGGAAAAATATTCATAGTCACACCTACTATTTTTACTCTAGATATTGCAGTTGTGCCCCCAGTGGAAATCCAAACGTTTGGACACAGAATATGGAGAACATATGGGATATTGAACATAAAGTGTAAAGTCATTAAGCTGCTTCTATTTCTTTTCTTTTGTGTCTAGTACATAGTCAAAAAAGATAAGGCATAAAGAAGACTGTGGAAACAGATCCTATGTTTAATTTAACAATTATTTTCCTAACTAGACAAGTCCTACAAAACCAGTTAATGAATGTTTATTAATACCCAGTAATATTTAGTAATAACCTACTATATGTCAGTCACCATTTATCAGACATCTAGAAAACCCTTAGTAAAAGCTTATTGCATCAGTACTAGGTATTACTTAATTCTTACAACTTTGTAAAGTAGAAATTATCCTCATTTTCTACATGAGGACATTAGAATTTGGGAAGGTGAACTGAATGGGCCAAATCTTACAATTAGAAAGTGCAGAATCCGGGTCCTTCCTTCTTGCTGAATTCAATACATCCCTATCCTGGGAAGGGGTTGTAGGTAAGGTGTGGGTTAGAGATAGTATAAGAGGTTTTTCCTTGGTGTCTTACTCTCTGCATCTGAGGAAGAAAGGTCCAGGCTCAGTTCAGGAAGGCGAGGAACACTGGGCTGGTCCTGGATAAACAGTGGGCAGAGTAAGCATAGGAGGACACAATGACAGAGAGGGACTTAACAATCACAATAAGGAGAGAAGAATGTTCTGGGGGACATGGTCTCTACTGAGTAGACCAGACCAGTTAGATACAGGAGAACTCATTTTGGTAGTGTTGGAAGTTGGTTTGGAATTCCGAGTTAGTTTGATTTTAGACTTTGAAATAGTTTGACTGTGGAGAGTTTTGAATAACAAATTAGGAAGGTTTGTTACTATGGATTGGTCAAGGCCAAGAGCACTGATTGGTCCTGTTTCCAGAGATACACTGTTCAGGGAAAATTCCATCTCCATGATGTTTGGCCAGTTTTGGTCTTGCCCTTCCTCTCCATTGGAATGGTGAGCTGTGTAATTCAGATTCAGGTTTGAGAATAAGAAACAGGGTAACTCCTTTGATCTGCTTATTAGTCACTAGAATTGGTGGAAAAAAACGAGTTTTTCACATAATACCTGGCATGTACTTAACTTGGGAGTCCTTAGAAATGTTTAACAACAGAATTCAAAGATTCAGGATCCTGTAGCCCAGACATTTAATTCTTAATCTTTCCTTCATTCCGAGTCCAACAAGAGGAAGCCAGTGAATTTATTCAACAAACTGAATTTATTTACAACAAATTTGTAAAAAGAAGCTACATGTGCTAGGCAATGTGTCAAAGCTAAAAAAATCAGGGGTGAATAAACCAGACATAGTTCCTGTCTACAAATAATTTACAGTCTCTGTTCTGAACAAATAATCCTATAATGTTATGCAGTATTACGGTGTTTGAGAGTGATATGATATTGCTGAATTCAAGATGTGCAGCAAAGGGAAAGGAATACTTGACTATGTAGTGATCTTCCTGACTCTGGAGGTGATTCTGGCACTGGGTAGGAACTGGACTTAAATTTCTAAAATACCTTCTTAACATGGAAATATAAAAACTTGTTTATAAGTATGGGCATCTGAGCCTGGGATGGGGCCTATTACTAGGATTAGATTCAAAAGGAGTAAAAAATGGAAGCAGGGAGATATTTTTCTTCCTTCCTCTGGAGGAAAACCAATGTGGGGTGGAGTAGCCATAAGCCAAGTCCTCTTGGGAGAGCTGAGGAATGCAAAGAATTATCAGAGTTCACCCACAAAAAAGGGAGAATCACCCTCCAGGTTTAACCCAATTCCAAAGTCAAGAAAGCATGAGACTGGTTTCCTTTCGCCCCAGGCTTGGCACTTAAACTGACTCAGGAAAGGAGAAAATTTAAGTCAGTTCTTAATGTTAAAAAGTTTGCCATCAGCTGGTTGATACAAAGGTGCATTTGAGGCAATCAGCTAATTTCTTGGCTTATGCTTGTATTGGCAGCTTGTAGATGCACCAGGCCCTCCTCAAAATCTCATGAGATTATTTATGTAAATTCTCTGAGCCTCAGTTTCCTCATCTGTTTCATGATATTGATGATATGGTTTGGGCGGCACCATAAGGACTAAATGATATCACTTAAGCAATTTGCCAAACAGTGCCTGTCACCTGGCTAGAACCCAATACTTGCCTTATACCATCACATTGAGGAAAACTGAAATACTTTTTATTATTTTTACTTTATTTTTGTAAAAGATTTTATTTACTTATTTGAGTGAGAGAGCAAGAGGACAGAGAACACAAATGGGATTAGGGGCAGGGAGAGAAGCAGGCTCTCCACTGAGCAGGGAGCCTGCAGGGCTTGATCCTAGGACTCCAGGACCATGACCTGAGCCAAAGGCAGACACTTAACCACCTGAGCTACCCAGGTGCCCCTGAAATACTTTTTAAAAAATCACACATTTTGTCAGAGAAGTTTGTCAAGAAAGATAGGAAATTATTATCAACATTTTCTCTGATCACATTCTAAGTACCTGAAGATATTCATTCCAAAATTGGTGGGAAGAAGCTCAAAGGAGGTAGCACAGTTACTGCCTATGTTCTCCTCTAGGATTCTGATGGATTCCTGTCTCTTGTTGAGGTCTTTTATCCATTTCGAGTTTATCTTTGTGTATGGGGTAAGAGAATGGTTGAGTTTCATTCTTCAATATCAGCCACAGCAACTTCTTTCAAGATATGTCTCCAAAGGCAAAGGAAACAAAAGCAAAAATGCACTTTTGGGACTTCATCAAGATCAAAAGATTCTGCACAGCAATGGAAACAGTCAACAAAACAGAGAGGCAACCCATGGAAAGGGAGAAGATATTTGCAAATGACAGTACAGACAAAAGGTTGATATCCAGGATCTATAAAGAACTTCTCAAATTCAACACACACAAGACAGATAATCATATGAAAAAATGGGCAGAAGATATGAACAGACACTTCTCCAATGAAGACATACAAATGGCTATCAGACACATGAAAAAATGTTCATCAACACTAGCCATCAGGGAGATTCAAATTAAAACCACACTGAGATACCACCTTACACCAGTTAGAATGGCCAAAATTAGCAAGACAGGGAACAATGTGTGTTGGAGAGGTTGTGGAGATAGGGGAACCCTCTTCCACTGTTGGTGGGAATGCAAGTTGGTGCAACCACTTTGGAGAAGAGTGTGGAGATTCCTCAAGAAATTAAAAAAATAGAACTTCTCTATGACCCTGCAATTGCATTACTGGGTATTTACCCCAAAGATACAGATGTAGTGAAAAGAAGGGCCACCTGTACTCCAATGTTTATAGCAGCAATGTCCATGGTCACCAAACTGTGGAAAGAACCAAGATACCCTTCAATGGACAAATGGATAAGGAAGCTGTGGTCCATATATACTATGGAGTATTATGCCTCCATCAGAAAGGATGAATACCCAACTTTTTCATCAACATGGATGGGACTGGAGGGGATTATGCTGAGTGAAATAAGTGAAGCAGAGAGAGTCACTTATCATATGGTTTCACTTACTTGTGGAACATAACAAATAACATGGAGAATATAGGGAGATGGAGAGGAGAAGGGAGTTGAGGGATATTGGAAGGGGAGGTGAACCATGAGAGACTAAGGACTCTGAAAAAAAAATCTGAGGGTTTTGAAGGGTCAATGGGTGGGAGGTTGGGGGAGCCAGGTGGTAGATATTAAGGAGGGCACATATTGCATGGAGCACTGGGTGTGTTGCAAAAACAATGAATTCTGTTACACTGAAAAGAAATTTAAAAAAAAAAAAAAAAAGGGAGGTAGCACATAGGAAAGCCTTTGCCGACTCTAAAGTACCCCCATGTATGAAGAACCATCTTAGGCCTGAGGGGGCCTGCTCATGATGACCATGAGTGAAGTGGTCATGGTACCTTTTTCTAACACTAATTTGTGAAACCTATGGCTGTTCTGCTTCTGGGAGCCTGGGTCCTAGGGGCTGGTAATGGGCAAGGTCCCTCCAGTGAACCTCTGCTTATCTCTAGCCGGGATGACTCTGACTTCCCAAGAGAAGACAAATGGCTGATAAACCCACAGAGAGGGGAGGGAGACACTTCTCATTAACAATATGGGGCTGAAAACAGAGTTGGTCAGAAAGGCAGGATGTAAGTGACATTGTTTCCTTTCAGCTGTTGCCACTCTAATTGCTTCTTGGGACTGTTATGGGGCAGGGTGATGATGATTTAGCTCAGCAAAGACCATTCTGAAACTGTTTTTAGGGGTGCTTCTGGGAGGAGTGGAGGCAAATCTTGCAAAAGCATTCTGATAACCATCAACTGTGCCTTCTTGACTTAGCTTGCAGGCCAACATCCACTTAAATGTAAACCTGCAGGAGAAATAGCTTCTAAATGGACTCATTTCAACTTTTCCTTTCTCAAACAAACAAATACATATTTAAGAAAATAAACAAAGACCAAAAAACCCCACATATATATATTTTTTCTAACTATTACACTTCCAGGGCACTAATTCTCAAACTTCAACATACATCAAAATCACCTGAAAAACCTATAAATGCTTGGGAACCACTCCTTCCACCATCACCACCATCACACCTCATAGACCCAACAGGCTCAGGGGATCTGTGTTTTAACCAAGTTCTCTGGTGATTCCTGTGTAGATGATTCTTGCAGCACACTTTGAGATACCCTATTCTGGGGGTTAAAAGTTCAATTCAGAAACTATTTCATAGAGTATGAAGACTGAAAGAGACTTCAAGGATATCTAGAAGAGCTTTTCTTTCTACAAATGGAACAGTATCATATAGTGGGTAAAGGCACTGAAAGACTCTAGCAAAGTGTCCGAGTGCAATTCCTGGCGTGGCCTCTTACAAGCTGTCTGATTTTGAGCAAGTTACTTAAATTCTCTATGCTTTAGTTTTTCCATCTACAAAATGGAGATAACATAAAATATGATGACATCCACATCACAAGAAGTTTTGCAAGGCTTAAATAAATTAACAGGGAAACCATTGAGAAAGTGCCTAGCACAGGATTCTAAAAAGCAGAACTGCTTCATGTAGTATAGAATAAGAAATATATTTCAAGGATTAGACCATACACATTTGCGGGAGCTGATAATGTTGGCTAGTAAAGTCTATAGTTTCTACATTCCGTGTTGGCCCTGAAGTCAGCAGACCTAGAAATATAGAAGGGAACAGACATAAAGTAGAGATACCAAGAATAGACTAGAACCTGTAATAATAATCTGGAATAGTCTCGGTTCCTTCAATCTCAACGACACTGCTGACCTACTTGAAGAGCTGGCTCTGCACTCCACAGAGTGCCGTTGGCCCACTTCGCCTAAGACTCAGAGAAGTTGAAGGAGAGGATCTTGGAGAAGCTGGAGGAGATGAAGGCCCAACAGTACTCCATAGCAGTCAAATAAGCTTTTAGACTGATGACAACAGTGACTGCCCTCACCAACTTTCAGAGTGCAAAAGTATAAAATGATTCTCCTTTGTGTCCCTCTTCTAAAGCTCACATGGCCCCAGTTTGCAACACTGTATTGTGGCCAACTCTAACTTGAAACCATATAGAGAAGAGAATTCTAGGATTTGTAGTTCCAGTTTGCTGAGCTGATATAGTATAAGACCACCACATTATCTGTATCTCTTACTACTCATCAGAAAACTGCTGCAGAGGCAGGAAGTAATTTACCTAAAGTCACACAGCAAATTTGTAGGAGAAGAGTTTTTTTTAAAATCTTTTTTTAAACTCTAATTTTTTTTATTTTTTTTAAAGATTTTTTTAAAAATTTATTTATTTGACAGACAGAGATCACAAGTAGGCAGAGAGGCAGGCAGAGAGAGAGGAGGAAGCAGGCTCCCTGCTGAGCAGAGAGCCCAATGTGGGGCTCGATCCCAGGACCCTGAGATCATGACTTGAGCTAAAGGCAGAGGCTTAACTCACTGAGTCACTCAGGCACCCCACATTCTAAGGGCCTGGACATATTCTTTTCTATTTATGCTATTGAAGCCTTCTGGTTATCACAGTGATCTTAAGAAGCTGTCCATTTGAATGACCTCTGGACCTACAGATACTAGACCCGAGGGCTGATGGATCTATTTCAATAATACATTAACTGCAAGCCTGCTAGGTGTTAGGTATGTCAACCCCTGGGAGAGGGGTCCTTACCCTCAAATGGCTCACAGAGAATACAAGTGCATCAGTTAGTATAATAAAAGCTAGAGAGATATGGGCTTCCAGAGAGAGACAATGGCAATGTTTGGATAGAGCTTGATGAAAAATGGGTTATCAAAATAACGTCGGGGCCTTTGGCCTAAGACCCCAAATTCATCACATCTAACTCTTACCTCTCCACTTTTATCCCTTGGTATTCTGCCCTGGTGAAGCAGGATATATGGTTTCTGGAACTGAGGGGTCTCCTAGGATGCAGGACTTCCAAAGCTGAAACTATTAAGTGCCTGGAAAACTGGGATAAGTTTGTCACCTCAAGGCCCAACAAAACAGAGGAACTTACTAAAGAGAAACAGCAAGTCAGTAAGCAGAACCAGCTAAATACAGTATAATATGCTCTTGCCTAAAAAAAAAGTCATGACACTGAGTCTCTCAGCCCAACAAGTCCAAGAGCCATTCACAAGCAATAAACAAGTCAAGTAAAGAAGGCATGAGGACTCTCCAGTCACCTTCAAGCTTCCTCATAAGTTCCTGAATTCTCTTCCACTCGGTTCCCAAATTCTCTCACCTCCTGTTTGTTCTCCCCAGAGGTATCAAAGACTGTTGGACTTTGTTGGGTCTCTGTGGCTTTTACTGTTGGTCTTTCACTGACTTTGGTTTCACTGTTGCCTTGGTGATTCTTCCCAAGTAAGAATTATGAGAAGACACACTCAAAGTACCCAGCACCACCAAGATGGAAAGACCTTGAGTAGAAAAGAATGTACTGGAGTTTGTGTTTGGTTGCCAGTGCTGAGATGAGATGGCCACTTAAAAATTTCTCTAGCTATTTGGATGGAAAGTTGAAATAAGCAGGGGGTGCCTATCAAGACCTTTAGTTTTCACCATACAAACATCATATCAGATGAATCACCTTCCGGATCTACCAACCAGGGTCTTTGTTTGGCTTGCACAACTAAAATTAGCAGCCCATTCATAATCCGTAATGGCTGGGGAATTATCTCATACACATGGGACAAAGGAGAGGGATCCAAAGAGGGGCCTCTTCCCTAAGTCTCATCCATGAGATTCTTCTCGTTAAAGAGGCACTCTCAAGCATCCAATTTACCGCAATTATAGCAATCAAAAAAGCATTCATCCTCCTTCCGCACCTGACAAGCCAGCTCATGCATTCTCCCCAAGAGTGGTGGGGAGGATGTTAATGCAGCTTCCATCCCCCTGGTTCAAGCTATAGTCATCAGTACCACTTCTACACCCACCCTCGCAGCTGGAGTTGGTTCGCAGTCCAAAGGGCTCAGTCATGTCAACATCTCATGGTGGACCTATAGCTGCCCAGACCCACATGGGCTCACTGGTTCTCCAGGGAAAGAGGGCAATTAACCTTTGATATTGTCTTATATATCTCTACGCCCAAAGGCTGGATGGAAGAGAAGTGATTATAGACAACCTCTTCCATTTTGTAAGTTTCTAAGGCTGATTAAGGAGTTCCTGCTGTGAAAACAGGTGCAGGTGTAGCGTCATGGAGAAGCTAAGGCTTGTCTGATTGCTGCATTGTGCTAGCTTTCATGGCATTTGAATGGGCGCTTTGTGAGTACACAGTCTCCCCAGATTGCAGGGACCGGCTGCTGCTGGTGGCGGGTGGGGGTCTGTTGATTAAAGGCCCATTAAAAAATCACAAATAACTCTCAACTTCCTCTTCTCACCTGCTTCTTTGTTTTTGTCTAAAGGCTCTTGGGAGATCTGAAAATGTTATTTAATTATTCCAACCCCCATGCTGCTGCTACTACAACTCCTTCCAGAGCATGCCTTCCCGAGCAAGGCATCTTTAACATCCTTGTGAACCGCTCCAGGCTTCCAGTTGGATTTAAGAAGTCTGCCCCCACTCCAATCAGGCTGATACTGACTCATCTACAGGCACTGCTTATGTGCGTCTCACCTGAAGCCCTGGCTGCCTCACCTGTGACATGCTTCTGTCTGCCATCATGGCACTGACCTCAGCCCTTAGGTTATTTATTCCTCAAAAAGGTTATACGTTTTCCTCAATTCCTGCCAAGAGTCTTTGGAAAACAATACGCAGATCTTTGTTGTTTTAAGGATGATCACCGAGCCCCGTGGAACATGCTGGTAGCCTTTTCAGAGCCTCCTCATTTTTAAATGGAGATAATGGGGATAACGAGACCTCCAAAATATTATTATGAATTCCCAATGAGATAGTGTTTGCAGAATACTAAATGTTCAGTTGAGCGTGTGCTCAGTTAAGGGATATTACTATTTCATTATTGTTTCTGTCATGTCAATTGTTGAGTTATTTTTAATAACTTCCTCTGAAATGTCTTGCTATCTCCCAATCTGACAATATGTTCTCCTAGAGCGGGACAAATCTGGATTTTCTATTTATCCACACAATTTACCAGGCATCTAGAATACAGAAAGAGCTGGAAGCATCACACTGGAGTTTGGACATGGCCAATTATACCACATTCCTCTCTCTAGCTGTCCTTCAATTGTCCTTTTGTGTCCTCTGGCCCTTACTCTTCCTCTCCTCCTTAAATACCTGCTCTCTTGGCTTGGCCCCACCTACTGCAGTCCTCCTCCTCCTCCAAGCTCAAACCTAATGCCCACCTTCCATGAATCCCTCCGTCGGGGGCCCCAGCCTACACCAGCCTCTTCTTCTAGATTACGAGTTGCTTCATGGTATCACCACAAAACCTAGAAAGCTATTGCTTTTTAAAAGCCTCACATTAATATAGGAAAAAAATGCAAACTTCCTTATCTTTTTGCAGCCATCTGTCCCCTACTGTACTTTCCTCATTTATGCTGCACTCAAGGGCAGAGGTTGGCAATCAATGGCCCCGTGGCCAAATCTGAGCTGCTTTCTCTTTCTGTCTGGCCTAGAGCTAAGACATTTTATTTTAATTGTTGAAAAAAATCAAAAGAAGAATATTATTTAATAACACGTGAAAATAATATAATGTTTAAATTTCAGCATCTATAAACAAAGTTTTATCAGAACGCAGCCATACCCATTTTTTTTAATGTATTGTCTACAATTGACTTCACAGTATAACATTGGGCTTGAGTGACTGCAAGAGACTGTTTGAATTATTTACTATCTGTCCCTTTACAGAAGAAGGTTGCTTACACTTGATTTAAAGTGCAAAAAACCCTTCAATTTGCACGTTCATTTGGTTCCCATATTAGGCCTAAGTAACATCTCCATTTTCAGAAGCTCAGAAAAGGAAGACATGCACCCAAGCCTGCATACCTTCAAGGTGGCAGAGCTGGTTGTGTCCAAACCACTGTCCGGACCACACCTACACCTGCACTGCTCTTCAAGATAGACAGCATGGAGGTACCTCCTTTTCCTGTAATCCATTCCCTATCACATGCCTCACTTAGCATCTCTAAGGAGCTCACTCAGGAAATTTAGGGATATGGAAATGTGAGCTTGCATCAGCAGCAACCCAGATTCCCCGAAATGGAGTGTAATTCTTAGCAAATGAAACTCATCGATAACCTGTAAATGGCCTCTGTTCATGGGTGGTGTTGGAGCTGGGTGAGTTGTATCCTGCCAACCATAACTCCTTCCTTGGCTGACACCAATAAGACTTAATTAGGGAGAGGTGACATGTTGGTGGTGACCCCTGATTGACAACCAGATGTATAAATAAATGAGCAGTAGCTTTGGGAAGGACAGTTGGAGATTCTGGCCCCCATGTAAGCCATTCTCAAGCAGCTGACTGCCTGCCCAATCCCCTTCCCAAATCTCTTGATGTCCTCTCTTTTCTTCTGAACTCCTGTGGTAGGTGCTCCCTGACTGTTTTTAGTGTCTCCCTCACTGGTCCTTGGTTGTGGGTCACACTCTTTCCTTAGGGAACTATCTTACACTTTCCCAGGGGTTGGGTGACTTAGGGTGAATTACTTACCCTCAACAAACTCATCTGTTGAATGGGGATAATACCTTTATATTCAGTACTGTTGATATGATCATGTTTAATTTATATAAAGTGCACTTACCACAGTGCCTGGTATATTCGCCAGACTCAATAAATGATAACACAGTAGTGCTACTGTGTCTTCATTTGGAGTCTCAACAAAGGTGGGCACAAGCCTTTTCTTAGGAGTCTGTTTATTCTCCCAGAAGCTTTCTGATGTGGGTATAACTCTTTCTATCCTTGCCCTCCAGTTCTCAGGTTCCCCAAAACTTTCTCTTAACTCACTTGTTAGGAAAGCCAGGAATGTCTGTTGACCTGGAGAGGGGATGGTAGTTCTGAACCAGACCTGAGACCTCTCATTGGGAATGCCAGGTTGACAGGATGCCCTCCCTGGCTATAGGGGCCACTGACCAGGCTTTACTCCATCCCAAAAACCAGGATTCTCAGGTTATCATTGGGAAGTCCCTTCTTGGGGCTTTATGGAGAGCCCATAAGTGGAGTCAAAAAGACCCATTACCTCTGTGGAGACTCCCACTTGGGTAATGGGTGGTGTGTTAGTCAGAATTCTCCCCTCAAAACCCAGAACCAATAAGAAGATATATATAGAGAGAGTGAAATAGATTTATTATAAGGAATTGGCCCACAGAGTTATAGAGACTGCTGAGTCCAAATTCTATAGTGCAGACTAGCAGGTTCAAGACCCAGAAGAGATGATGGTGGAGATGAACTCTAAAGGTTGTTTGATAGAGAATTCCCTCTTGCTCCAGGAGACTGGTCTTTTTGTGCTATACAGACCTTCAGCTGATTGGGTGAGACCCACCCACCTTATGGAGAGCAATCTGCTTTCTCAAAGTTTACTGATAAAATCTTCAACTTGTCCAAAACACCTGCCAAGTTGACATAAAACTAACCAGTGTAGATAGTGTGCATAAATACTCTTTCCATTGTCTTTCTTGGACAATTCTTATTTTGTTTGTCTTCTTAAATAAGCATATTTTAGGAGTAAAGCAGTTGGAGAACCACATGATGTTATTTCTTTGTTCAGAGTGGTCAGATAAAAGTAATATACCCTCTTGGGGGGATAAAACTGTCTCAACTCCAGAAAGCACTTTTTAGTCCACACTTTCACTGACATGGGCCAGTAGTCAACTGGTCTAATGCACTCATTTTTCAGAGAGGGAAACTGAGGCTTGGATAAAAGAGGAAGTTTGGCCAAGGTTATCCCACATTTGTTGGCAATCCAAGGCAGCTGAGTAGGTTTATTTAAGCCCAGCCCATGGTTTTCTCAACGCTTACCTAAGGTTTGTACAGTCGGCATGGAATGAAGCCCAAATTTCAGCAGCTACTTGGAGTGCAGTTGGGATTGTTTCAGTCAAGGCTCTGTAAGGGAAAACTGGGAAAGCATTTAATATTTAATCATTAGCTCACCCATCTAGGTTATCTCTGATTGTCCTTGTCTTTGACTTGGCTATTTGACAACCCCACACAGATAGAAATAAAGCTGTAGAAAATGGATAGTAGTACAAATAATTCCTGTCCACAGAAATGCAAATTGAGTCTAATGGGATGCAATTGATTATTGTGAGCACTTTTGTATCTTTTTATAAGTTCATTTCAGCTTTCCATGTTTGACTAAAAGTTTGTGACCCCGTGAGTTTGTTTTTGGATTCATTGCAACATCTATTGATTTCCTCATTAATTAATGAATTAAATAAAATCTTTGGCATATATTCATTCTCTATCTATATGAGAGTCATGATTACATCCTCTTTTAAAAATGTGTCCTTAAATAAGTCAGTGTAAACCATGCATACACCTTGTTTTTTCACTCTGCACGTTGTTCCCACACCTCACTTAAAGAATAAATGGAAGTTCCTGTGAGCTTCAGAGCATTCAGGGGAATAATAACTCACTTTTCAAAATACTCTAGGGTTTACAAAGCACCCACTTTTATCATCTCCTTTGATTCCTACAGTCCACGCAGGAGAGCAGATATAATTCCCATTTTACAAATAGGGGAATGAGGCCAGAGAAAACAACATGTTTTATAAAACCAAGATCTTACAGCTATTTGAAGTAGAGCCAGGATGTCAATATAAGTCTTCTCTTAGTCCTAACCTCATTCTTTTCATTAGGCCACATCTTCTTTCTTGATAAGAAATACCATGGACCCAGCCTGGCAGCAGGATTCCTGTATGGGAGAGCTGTTGTTTCAGAAAAAAAGGGCCAAGAATTTGGATATAACGGAAGTTCTGAGAAGTCACATGTCTATCTCCAGGGATGTTATTCAGCTCCCTTTTTCATTTTTCCCCTTGAGAACAAAAGCTAGTTTTACATTTTAATGGATTTAATTACTGCATAGAGATCTGAACAGATAGAAAAGGAACAAGCAGTGAGGACACAGTGATGGTCTATTGAGCAGCATTTGAATTAATTTGGAGTTTTCATCCCTGTGATTAGTGTGGTTATTAGTGTTAATACTTGAAGTTCATGTTAACAGGGTGTTATTGTGAATTTGAAGGATCAAAACAGGCCTGATTTCCTAGTATTTGTTTGTTTACTTATTAATCAGTCCATTTATAATGGCTGTGGTGCTGACATATAAAACACCCCCTGCATTCAACTTCTCAGCTTGACTTAATAAAGGATAATATTGGGTCTCATTTAGCCAGTGTTTAATGCTAATAGATTGTGCTTGTCTATTCTGGTGACTTCCCCGTTGTGCACGTTTTCTCCTTTGTCCCTAGACCACCATGGAGAGCCAGATAAAGCCTCAGAGCTTCTGGAAACAGTCTGAGTTAGAGTTTGGGATACCAGATTTCTGTTAACTTGAGCTTCTAGAGTGATCTTGGGAAACCCATGCCTCCTCTCTGGGCCTCAGCTTCCCCTTAATAAAATAAAAGTTTTAGGTGAGATTATCCTAGTTTCCATTCAGCTCCGTGATTCAAGGAGCAAATCAAAATGGAGAAATGACTGGAGAGTTATGGAAATGTGAAGTTGTGACTAAAAGAGTATCTATCCCAGTGCATTAATCTTTCAGTTCTGTGTTTTTATTTCAAAGTACATAGGTGTGGATTCATTTTTTTTTCTTCTTGTTATTCTGGATGTGCTGTAAATCTCCAAACTGAGGGTTTATGTTCTCCTTCAACTATGGAAGATTGTCAGCCATTTTCTCACTGAATGTTGGCTCTTTCCCTTCTCTTTGAACCCCTTAAAAGATGTTGGACTGCATTCTAGTTAACGTGCTAAATCTATCTTCCAGGCACTAATTCTGTCTGCTACTGTATCTACTCTGCTATCGGAACCATCAAGCTTTCAACTGCAATGATTTTTGTTTGTTTCTAGAAGTAACATTTGCTTCTTTCTCAAATCTGCCTGGTGATGGGTATTGTGGAGGGCACGTATTACATGGAGCACTGGGTGTGGTGCATAAACAATGAATTCTGGAACCCTGAAAAGAAATTAAAAAAAAAAAAAAAAGATTTTTTTAAAATCTGCCTTTTCTTTTTTTTTTTTTCATGGGGCGTTATTTTTTCCATACAGTTTGAGTATAAATTTCACATCTTTAATCTCCCTTTTAAACTTGTTATAATCTCCCTTTAGAAGGCTTTATCCTAAATTCTTGGTGTGCAAATCCTCCTGTGTATTGTGTATGTGTACTCTGCTTTTTTACTAGTGAATTTTGTGATTTTCGAGTGCAAGAACATTTACAATGATAATATGGGAGTGGCTGAGAATTCATTGTGATATGGTATGTGGAAATATCACTCTAGATAAAGCTTTGCATTTGCTTTTGCTGAGCACCCCAGAAGTATCATGATCTCAGGAACATTTTAATGTAAATCTTGAGGCTTAAGGATTCCTGAAACACATAGGTAGTATAATCTTTTATTCTAAATCTCCCTAGGCTGGTGTGGTAGGCTGAATGATGCCAAAGATATCCAGGTCCTAATCCCTGTAAATTGCGATTGTTACTTTATGCCAAAAAAAATCCTCTGTGAATGTGTTTATATGAAGGATGTTGAGATGGGGAGATTATCCTGGATTACCCAACTGGACCCTGAGTGTGATCACAAGTGTCATTGTAAGAGGAGGCAGAGGGAGATTTGACTTCAGAGAGGAGAAGCCAATATGGCAATGGAAGCAGACATTTGGAGTAACATGCTTTGAAAATAAAGGAAGGGGCCAGAGACAGAGGAAAGCAAGAGATGTAGAACTAGAAGCTGGAAAAGACAAGGACATAGATCATTCCCTAGAGCCTCCTAAGGAAGTACAGTCTTGCCAACACCTTGAATTGAAACTGACTCCAGAAGTGCAAGAGAACAAATGTGTGCTATTTTAAAGCCACTGAGTTGTGGTAATTTATTATAGCAGTAATGGGAAACATAGCTGGTTAGCAGAGTTTGTCTATTCTTCCTTGACTTGAGGGCAGTATTTCAAAGGTTTCACCAAGAAAACAACTGGGTTTTTCATGAAGGCAGACAGTGAAAATGTTGTCAATTTTACCAAGAGGCCAGAAAGACATAAGATGATAAGATTCCACAACTGCTATGACTGCAAATCGGCCTTCAGATAGGAATCAGCCTTAGAGGGGGGGATAAAAAAAACATGGAATTCTTGATTTTGAACCTTTTTTATTAGCCAAATCAATGTCTCCAAATGATATAACATAGTTGTCAGGGGAGTTGGGATAGATGGTGGTGTTTTGCATTCCACGTGTCTTGAAATTTGCCATATGGAGAGAAAAATCATCTTGGGCAAAATTTTAAGTTCTATATCTCAGTTTTCTCATCTGTAAATGAAACTAGTAATAGTGCTTCTCTTACATTATCATGGTGAGGCTCCCAATTAGATAGGGTGCAACAAATATCTGAGTATGTATATGCCTTAGCTTTGTGTATAGACTCAGGGTCTCTGGAAGAGTTTGGCTCATGGTTCTTGTCCAAGGACTATGCAAAGAGAATTGAATGATTCAAAAAGAATCATCATGATTCATAAGAAGTTTTGAGGACTCAAAAGAAAATTCAAAATGAAGTTTTGTCATCTCCAAAGCTCTAGAAAACAGAAGATTCTGTTAATTCTGGAAGGAGAAGGAGCTGATTTAAAGTAGAATTTGCTAATGTGATTGCTATGTTATTCAATCAACAAACATGTGCCTGCAGGGTGCTACCCTGTGTAAGGCTAGATGTCAAGTGCTATGAGGGAGAGAGACATCAAGAGCAGCTATAATCCTCCCATTCCAGAACTGCACTATTTTAACAGTTCACAACATTCTAAGAAGATTTCAGAAGCATCCTCTGAGGTGGAGTGTTTAGGAACTCCCAACCAGCATTTTACAGATGGGGATACTGACCCTTAGGTTTAATAAAGTCAAACAAAGTTGGCTCTCAACCTTGTTTGCTAATTCAATGCCACTGATACTATATCACAACTAAGATGAGATTTCTGATCTCAGAGGGCTTAGAGAGAGGACAGACAAAGAGGAGAGAGCACTACAAGGTAAATGTGACCACCACCAGGAATAAAAGGAGAAACGAATAAGATCTTTGAAAGGTTAAGAAGGCTGTGATATGGAGTGAGGTGGGGGTACCTGATAAAACAAAACACAGGAAGGCATGGTGGAGGGACATTAAAATATACACATTTTAAAGTTCCTCACCTTGAAACATAAAAACCCACAACCCAACAATAATACAAATGGTTTCTGACCAGGTCAGCATGTTATGCTACATTTCTCCATTCCACAAGCAATTCTTAATGTGCCTACTGTATGTGTGGGATAGATCACAGTGAACAGGAAGTGACGACATACGATGGCACCAGCCTGATTTAGGGAAAGGAGACCTGTGCTCTAGCTCCAGCCCTCACACCAGCTGTGGCCTCCAGTGGTTTGTTTCCTCTCTGGCTTGAGTTTTTTCCTGCATACATCAGGAATCTAAACTTCACTTGCTACTCTGACATTCTAAATTTGAATAAAGAGGATGTTTATGTACTCTGTTGTCTTACTTTCACTATTCATTCTCTTTTTTGTCTTAAATTATTTGCCTTCTTTCCTTTCCTCATTTTTCTCTCTTCCTTCTTTCAGGATGGCTCCTTCCCTGCCCTCCTTCATAGTTATTCTCCTTCTCACGTTCAGTGTCTGCATATTTCCTTTCTCATTACCTAAGTACATGTAAATTGGCCGCATTGCTGATGCGGAAGCAATTTTTAAAATTGGTTAAAATGTGCCAACGTCAAACATGACGAATTCTTCCACTTTTGGACTCCTCATGATTTTAATCATCCAAAATCAGCCATTTAAGAAATGACAGCATGAGGACCAAATTCCTTTAGCATCATTTTTTTGTTTGTTTGTTTTATCCTTTGATGGTGTGTGTATTTGTGTGTGTGGGGGGGCATGTGTGTGCATGTTGTGTTCACTGAAGTTGTTAGTGGATTTGGACATTATTTAAGTATGACAATGACCACTTGCTGTGCACAGCACTGGCTGTGTATGTGGATAAGAGGGAGATAAAAAAAGGAACAACATCTACTCTGCAGTCAAAATGGGACTTGGGGACCTGGTGAAGGAGAGCATGGAGGCATGGTTGGAAGTAAAGAGGGATGCCTTGGCTCTATTATGCTGGTATTTTGGCCCAAGACCCAGAAATGCCTGATTCTTGTCTTCAGCACAGGTTTCTTGGGTGTTGTTGAACACACAGTAAGCTGTGGCAGCATGGCCACAAAACTGCCACCAAACTGCCATCTTGCTTACCACTGTGGCTATGGCCTGATAGTCCCCAATAGGGAGTTTTCTGTTAAACGCTGATTTGGAGGACATGAGTTAGGCCTACTAAATGCCTTCCTAAGCACCAAATTTCTATCCTGGGTCTCATACATTCAGGAATATCTTTCCTAAGAGAAAGAGAGAGAATTGGGCCCAAGAGGGACCTTAAAGACCAATAAAATTGGCCAGTCTGGCCTGGGGCCAAGGCTTTACCTGCATTTCAGGCAAAAAAGCAAGAGATACAGCACAAAGTACTGCTTGTTTAAGGTACGATAAGCCAGACCACAAGTAAACTGGACTCATTAAATGTCCTGGTTCTGGATAATCAGAGTCCCCTGTCTTTGTAAGGGGGAGTAACTAAAGAAGGGTTTTTTCCCACTCCCAAGAGCAGGTAGCACTCCATCAGAGCAGTAGTTACTGACCTGATGTAGCCTCAATAAGATTAGAGGAGGAAAAAGAATACTGTCCCCCACCAAAAGACATTGACTAAGAGACATTGCTAATGAAGTAGACAGATTCAAGAGGCGGAGTGGGCTCAACCCCACTTCAGGCTATATGAGCACGTTTAGATAAGTGGGGCAAAGAGCTGTATCTGGAGAACGTGGTGAGTTACACTTTGATTTCTGAGTAAATGCTCCAGTGAGCAAAGTGGCTTACCCAAGACCATGCACCAAGGTGTGAATAGTCTGACCCTAGGTCTGGGTTTCCTCTCATTTCACTGCCGCTGCTAAGAATTGGTAGCAGCGGGAATGAAGCAGGTAGGCCAAGTACCTGGGATTGTTCTGACCATGAAAGATGGGATCCTTGGCCTTGGGGAGAGGGCAGGGCAGAGGAAGATGGAAAAAAGCACAGCAAGTGTTTGGAGTAAAATGATGGTTTGAAGACTAGGGTGCCGTTACTCCTGGTGTCATTTGTTAACTGCTGCAGTACAAAATATACTAATTACCTGCAATAGTACAGTGATTTCTAAACCCTCATGTGCGTAAAAATCACTTACAGAGTTTTACTAAAAGACACAGATTCTCAGTCCCACCTCCCTTCAAGAGATTCTGACGTGGAGCTCTGAAATATGCATTTTTAGCAGGTGACTCTGGTGATGTGGCTCAGTAGTCCCTCTTTGAGAAATAATGCACTGGATTGCATTTTAAGTTTAAAATCTGACTTCTCCTGGTTCATGGCTCTCAAAAAAGTCCAGATTAGGTTTACATTCTGAAGATTTCCATCTCCTCTCCCTACCTTCACCTCTAAGCACAGTGGAAGGAGCAATAAGCTTCTACTGTTATTAGCACCACCTTTGGGTAATATTCCCTAGACCAGAGGCTCTCAACTTTGGCAGCATATTTCAATTAGATGGAGAGCCCTCAACCATCCTGATGTCCAGTCCACAACCCAGACCAACTACCTCCGATGTCTAGGTGGTCTTTGGCATGGGGTTTTGGAAGCTTGCTGGGAGATTTTGGTGGATAGCTAAGTTGAGAACCACTTCTCTACATCCTCTGTCCCATCTTCCCTTCAAAACTTCTTCACCTAGTTTCTATCCCATGCCTTCTATTTGGATATTTCCCTTCTTTCAAATTTCTTGGCTGGATTCACTCAGCAGATTCTCTGGTTTTCTTATCATTCTTCCTGATCCACTGATGACTCTCATCTGGCTCTGTCTGACAGTGATGTCCAACCTGCTACTCTGCCCAAACTTGCAGGACACAACACTGTAGCTCTCAGAGAGCACTACTTTGTCTTGAGACGGGGGGAAGCAAACAGAATCATGCCACTGGCTTTCAAACTTCTTCACCATTTTCTCCTGCTAGAGTGTTTTCCTAACCCTTCCCTATTTATTCTGCCAGAACTCATGCAAAGTCCTCTTCCTCCGGAAGGCCACCTCTGACTCTCTCAGGTCGAGGAGAAAGGTCGAGAAAGACTCCTTATTCTTGACTTCTCTAATAGCATCGATATCATATTTTATAACATCTTATCTATATAAGGAGAGGGTAGGATGTTATAGTGATGATAGTCATCCGAACTTCTTCTGGGAAGAAAAACAGTAATTTGGAAAAATTATGAGGGCTCAGGGTAGAAGTTTATACTGAGAGGGATGTAAAACAGGTCAGAGCCACCTTGCTTAAATGTAAGAGCAATTCTTTAATGCCCCAGAGAGAAAAAAAGGAGGTCATCCACTCTGTGACGTGACCCACACCACAATTTCCTTAAAATCCTGAGTAAAATCTATGTCGTTATGAAATATTTGGTAAGCGTAGAGTTCTCAGGGCACCACTAAAGAGTCTAAGTCCAGGGTATTGAGGGAAAGACAGGCCACAGGGCACTGGCTTAGAGATGCGAAATAAGCCGAGGATTCTAATGGAAATTTGAGGAAGGGTTTTGGAAGATCACATGGAAAATGCGTGAGGCCAGGTTTGACCAGATCGCTAAAGGGCACACTAGTCACATCTGCTATCTGAATTCTATCTGAGCAACCTCTCTGCTCACTGAACTGGGAGTTTTCTGATGGCAGAGCCTATCTTCATTGCAGCAGAGTTTCCCTAGTGCCTGGCAGAGTTCGTGGTTGTGAGATGCTCTAAATAGGCATCTGGACAATGAACAATACAGAAAACACATTAATACAGGCTTTCTCTTTTCTTTTAAAAGATTTTATTTGTTTATGTATGAGAGACAGAAAGAGAGAGAGAGAGGCAGAGGGAGAAGCAGACTCCCTGCTGAGCAGGGAGCTGGAAGCAGGACTTGATCCCAGGACTCGAGGATCATGACCCAATCCAAAGCAGATGCTTAACCATCTGAGCCACCCAGACACCCAATATAAGTTTTTTCTTAAGGTCAAAGGGAGCACGAAGGAATTCATCCTGTCTGTGGCTATTTTGTGGTTCAGACTGAATTCTCTTTTATTCACCACTTGGATGCTACTGAACTTATTTCTCCAAATATGTTTGTTCAAAATTTGATTAATTTGAGCTCAAAATGACATTTCAAATCCCCTATTCCCAAACACATAACTCATCAGAAATGCCTCCTACTATTTACAGTTTTGCTTCATTGAAATATGATGATGCCAGGCAGACAGCGATGTGTATTCAGTGGAATTCAATTTTCCTGATCACTGGCTCCATCGATCAGTCTGTTTACAAAGGGCTGATGCAAGCATCAATTCATCTCTTAGGGACGATGGGTGAGCCGCTCCTATTATTTCTTGCCTGTGAAAGGGGTTGTTAGACTCTAATGATGGGATTCTGGAGGATCACTTTATTATTGTTGTTTTAGGCTTTATTGAGTTCCTACCATGGGCCAGGAGTTTTTACTGTTTTCATATTTAATCTTTATAATTGACATTCTGTGGGTGCAGAACCTGAGATCTGGAGAAGTTGGGAGGAATTATCTGTGCTTACAGAGCTAGTAATGTGTAGAGGCAGGATTCAAACACCATTCTTTTGCTTCCAAAAGTGAGTACCATCTGTTTTGTTTGATTTTCTTCTGAGGGGTTGTCTTGCGGCTTAGGCAGGAGAGACAGAGAAAGGTGATGGAGAAAGGAATCCAAAACAAGCTGAAGGGGGTGAAGAGTGACTGTGGTTTATTATTCAATATACTCGCTATCAGTCCCGTCCCTCCTGTGCTCCCAATTGTGTCTATAGAGACATTTGTCACTGCAGCCAGAAGGTCATACTTGGCTCTGGTTGTGTCCCTTCTATCTGATGTGAGCTCCTAGAAGGTGCATGTCTAGCAAGTACACTCAGTGTGGCTCCCAGAACCAGAGGAGCAAGAAACAAATGCAGCACTAGAGAGGAAGTCTCTCTCTCTCTTTCTTTTTTTAAAGATTTTATTTATTTATTTATTTATTTGAGAGAGAGAATTCGAGGGAGTGAGCGTGAGTGAGCAGGAGGAGGCAGAGGGAGAGGGAAAGAATCTCAAGCAGACCCCTCTCTGAATGTGGAACCCAATGCAAGACTCGATCCCCCGATCCTGAGACCTTGAACTGAAATCATGATCTGAGCTGAAACCAAGGGTCAGATGCTCAACAACTGAGCCACCCAGGCTCCCCTAGAGAGGAAGCCTCTTGAAGGCAGTGCTGTATAGCTAGAAGTCCAGGAAAAGGAGCTTTGTGGATTGTGAAGGAACACCACTTTCTTACTGGGTTTTCCAGAGGAAATGACTGGGGCATCAAAGGGCAGGAAACCACCTAGAATTCCAGTACACTTGGGAGCTTTGCCAACCCAAATCCACCTTCACATAAATTTTAGCATGCTTCCTTTGCTACCCTGGCGGAGTCCGGAAAGTGCTTCTGCAGGACTACCACATCTCTGTCAAAGTCTGGGAACAAGGGCTACTATATATCTTTCAAGTTTCCCAGAAATCTGTGACCTTGTAGCTACCCTCAATGCATGAAATGTGTGAAAAATCTCAAAGGGAACTATGGCTTTGATCCCCAGGCTAAGTTTCAGAAAAGTTGAAAGCATAATCAATAATTGCCCTCAAATTCTCTGAAAACTGAATTTTACATTATGAATATTCCCCCCACACATGTGATAAAGCCATTGTTTTCTTTATTACACAGTCCAGGTGTTTGCATAGACCTTTGGGTTTTTCTGCAGGGCCTGGTTAACAAAGGACAATATCACTCATGAGATGCATACTAAACCTGAAGTAGGTGAGGCTGATGCTTTTCTTTCCATTTCACAGATGAAGGAACTGAGGTTCAGGGAGTCCATGTGACTTCTCCAAGTTCACTGGGGTCAGGGCCCGTGTTCTGTTTTCCAGTTCAAACGTTGAAGCTTGGCTAGTGTCAATAGCCCGTGACGGCTGTCATACATTCCTCATCCAACTTGGATCGCATTCATTTCTCCTAGAAAAAGCAACCAGGATAGGGACAAACTGCTGTTTTAAGTAGAGTCGGACTCCATTCTGAATAGACAAACTTGAGGAAGCCATTCTGCTGGGCAGCAGAAGGTCACAGTAGGTTCCATGTCTGAAAAACCAATACAGATTTCAACCTGCAGGTTGTGAAGCTAAGTCTTAGATAATCTTTCTAATCCTATTAAGGGCTAGCTCCTATTTCCAACTCTGCTGATCAAGTCCAATTACATTGCGGGTCAGAATAAACACTCCAGATCAAATGTTTCAGCACTCAACTCAAATGTTTGATTCCTTTTGGATGGCAAGTATCAGAGCTTCAAAACGTGTGCATGTATGCGTGCACATGTGCACACACGCATGCACTTCTCTACTATTTTCTAACCCCAGTAATTATAAGTTACATTTCAAAGCAAATATTATAAGGTTGTCTAGAAATTGATGAATCACCTTGATTGTTATTTTGTGTTCCAACTGTGTGTGTGTGTGTGTGTGTGTGTGAGAGAGAGAGAGAGAGAGAGAGAGAGAGATAGAAACATTTGGAAAGAAACGAACAGGTGGAACAGCATACCGATATTGACACACACACACCATGAATAATCTCTGAAATGTGTCAAGTATACTACAGTTTATAAAGTACATTCACCAGCTAATATCTCTACTGTGATTCTCAACACTACCTTATGTATGAAGTAGGCAGAATAAGTATAAGTATCAGCATTTACATAATGAGGAAACAGAAATATAAAGCCAGATCTAGAGTCCTGTGTGGGAGCCATAGAACTTTCCAGAGAACATTCTGTGTGGTCCAGAACTCTCCCCTATGCTGTCATTTCCACGTATATACCCGCCTTTACTTACATAATGCTTACCAGTGTAAGAAACCTTTAGAGGTGCTTTGTAAAGTTGACTTGGTTAATAGGTAGATGTATGTGCTCTGATTTAAAAATCAACTGAACAGGGGCGCCTGGGTGGCTCAGTGGGTTAGCCCTCTGCCTTCGGCTCAGGTCGTGATCCCAGGGTTCTGGGATTGAGCCCCGCATCGGGCTCACTGCTCAGCAGGGAGCCTGCTTCCCCTCCTTTCTCTCTCTCTGCCTGCTTCTCTGCCTACTTGTGATCTCTATCAAATAAATAAATAAAATCTTTAAAAAAAAATAAATCAACTGAACATTGTCAGTTTTATACAAACCCTCCAGATATAATTCACGGTGTGTGTTGGATGGGGTGTTAATTACAAAAATAAAATAAAATAAAGTAAAATAAAACCAACCATTGGCTGTAAATGGTGCAATTTTTCTTCAAAATACTTTCTCCCCCACAGTCTTTTTATCCTCACTAGAGCCCCATGATGTGGGAGTTATGATCCCCATCTGAAATAGAGGGGAAGCTGAGGCTCTGTCTCCCCAAACGAAGTCACATTTTGACGAGAAGCCGTGCTATTGACGGTGGTAGGTGGTGTATGTTGGAGGAAGGCAGGAAGGGGAAAAGTATGGGATGGGGAGTGGGCAAGGGAAAACCCGAGGGGCACCGTAGAGGACAAAGTTCTTCAGTAGCTCTGGGGTCAGCTTCCTTTGGCTTTGTGCCTCAGCTTTTACTGGCATCTACCCTCCTCACTTTCCAGATGTATACTCTTTCATTGTGAATCCTTCCTGTGCTCAAGAGGCTGTGCCTACAGATGTTCTCCTCCAAGGGCCCTTGTCATTCTATCTGTACCTGCACCTGGAGCCCAATAAGGAAAGAAAGTGGGTGGGATAGGAGAGGGGGGGGCCAGCATCCATTGTCTCCTGTGGCAGTCTGATGGGATGGAATAATTTACAGGGTTATTACTATTATTAATTTACAGGATTAAACATTCGCGTGTCTTTTTCATTTATGGTGATTGCTCTCTGCATCCGTGGCTGGGCACTGGGATCATCTCAACCAATTCAACACACCACAGTGCTAGTGTCTTAGGTCAAGGTGAGGTCACAGATCATAGGTCAGGAGATTAGAGTGCCAGCCACCACTTGGCAAAATGCCTAGCCTTGTCATTTAATTTTTCACTTCAACTATCATTTACCAAAATTGAAAATGAGCACCATACCAAGAGCTGGAGACAGAGGTAAACTTTTATTTATTTAACACACACTTACATTACATTCACTATATGTTAGGCACTGTGTAACTGCTTTATGAACTAATATAATTGTTACTGCACCAGTGAGAGGGATAGTATTATTCCTGTTTCACAGATGAAAACACTGAGACATAGAAAGGGTAAGAACCTTGCCTGACATGACACAGTTAGGGACTGGTAGGGCTGGAATAGGAATCCGTGCTGTAGTGCTCCAGAGTGAGTGCTCTTAACTGCTGTCTTTCAAAATCTCTGTCTTAAATATTTTGCCATCTAGAGAACCAGGCAGACATATAGTCATGGTAGAATATAATGGTTGTTGTAACACAGATATGTGTGAAGTATGTGGGGAAAGAGTTTCAACAAGTTGTACTGCTTCCCACTTCTCTAGTCCTGGCAGCTGCTATGCTTGGCCTCCTTGCACCCTATTCTCACTAGCCCCCTACTGACCTAGTCTCACATCTGGCCCTAAAGGCCAATCCTATCACTGTGGGGGTGGGGGAGGGCAATTTAAGGCTTCCTACGCCAGGAGTGCAGAGCACTTGGCATCCAGACTGCCTATTTAGGTCCGTGCTCCCTAAATGGTGTCCTTCTGCCTTATTCTTCTGACCAAGCCCCATGCCATATCATTGGTCTGTGAATTTTGCCCCTGGCTTGGCCCACTTGCCCTCTATGGAAAGCACACTAAAATCTCTCTGTTTCAGGTGGACAAGAATGGAATCTGGCTATAATGTCTATAGCCAGACATCTATAAAGACCAAGATTTAATACACTCTTCTAGCTACTCAAGTAAGTTGTCCCTTTTCCTGCTCAATGCTTCAAGGATATTTCTCCAATCCTTGTACAGGGAGGATGACCTTCCTTGTAGAAGAGGGCCTCTTCTCAATCAATGGTCACTGGGCAATTCCCCACCAGAACTTTTAAAACAACCCTTGAGGTCTTGAACACATTTAGGACTGAAATTCTGCCTTCTTGCTCTAGTGCCCTCTTCACTTCTGTATCCAAGGTCCAGAGACTGCTGACCACCTTCCTTGGCACTCCTCTTCCCTAGTCACATGCCAGAACCACCATCTGTCTCCACACCCTGCATATCCTGTGCTTCATTTATCACAGTCCTCTTCTGTCCTCTGTAACTGTTTCTGTAAAATTATCTTGATGTCTCCTTCAGCAACCTCTGCAATTATGAATAATTTGTCAGCAATCTTCACGCTCTGACTATTTATATTAAAGTCTAGCCATTGGTCTCACTTTCTTTTTTGTTTTTAGATGTTTTGTCTCCAGAAAAACAACCATTCTTGACACTTAAGACACTGACATTTTCCACTTAGCTTTTCTCTAGATCTATAAAACAAAATTGCAAGTATATAATCAAAGGGAGCCAGAGATGGGGGTTAGGTCCCAAAGCACTATGATCAATATATTTGACATTTATTGAGTGTTTAAGATAGGCTAGGTGCTCTACTACATGCTTTTAATCATCCATCCTTACAAAGCTCTGTGAAATTTGTAAGGTATAGCCACTTTATAAATGAGGAAATTAAGGCATAAAAAATTAAATAATTTGATTGAGTTGCACAATGAGCAAATGGCAGGGCCAGTTCTCAAACCCCGGTGTGTGCGCCTCAGTTCTAATCACCAATGTTCTAACTACTTTGCTTCTCCTTTCCAAGTCTTGGTTTCCTTATTGTAAAATAAAAGGGTGGAATGGATCACAGTGATGTGGGAAACAAAGGCAGAAGGAAAGGTAGATCAATAAATGTCCTCATAAAGAGCAGTCCATGGACAAATGCTTGAGGCAGGCAGAATATAATGTTCCTCCAGGAAGCTCCTGTCCTAACGTTAATGCCTTCCTAGAGGGAAAAACAACCTTAGTTTGACAATACCAAGGACTTGGGTATCCTGTGAGTCTTCCTGATGTAACTCTTTTTGAAACCTTCCCTTTCCTAACCTCCCTCCAACTCCCAAGTATATAATCAGCAACCCCGGAAAACCCCAACCCCAATGTGGTAGCTCTTCTTGACCATGGGTCCCGTCCCCATGCTTTAATAAAACCACCATTTTTTACCAAGGACTTCTCAAGAATTCACTGGCTCCAGACCCCACCCTACCAAACCTCACCTATATTCTGAAACTACAACAATAGGACTTCAAAAATTTCTTTCATATCAAGACAAATGTAAACCCATCAGCGCAGATCAGAGTTTAAGATGGAGCTTTTCTCCCTTGCCTTCTGCCTCTTGTGAATCTCCCTGGAGGAGCAATAGCATTGTCTTCAGGTCTGATGGCTTAGTCTGTGAAGGAAGGAGCTGGCTCAGTCTCAGGGGTCCCAAAGCAACAGATACCAGAAAATAATTATATTTAATTCCACAGTGACTAACAACTGCAACAAATTTAGTATTACATATATTAGGAGTAAAATAATTTTTATGAATGAATAAAGAGTTTGAAATTTGAAAATTTATAGCTAAGAGTAATCTGAAGACATACCTTTGTCTAACTCAGAAACAAAGTTGTTTGGAATAAAATTGATGTTTAGCAGATGCTGAGTGAGGAGGCCAATAGACTCCCTCAAAAACCTAGAGTGGGGTTGACTTAAGAGATATTACCTAATACTCCCATGTTTCATCTGAGTGAATCAAGGCTAGGCAAGGGTAAAGAGTTTCATGGTGACTCAATAATGGGACAGTCCTCTGAGCTGTTATTATCATCCCTTGTTATAGTTAGAAAAACTTAACGGCCCTGAGCTGAGTCATTGATGGGTTTACCTGCAGTAGTGGATTTCACACAAAAGGAGGAAGGGCTAAAATCTGAATTGTAACACCACTGCTCTCCATGAAGATTAAACACCCTTGGGTACATCATCCAGTTTCCTCTGCAGGAAAGCTCTTCACCTCAAAGGTCTTAGTTCAGAAGGCGCTGTGGTTCTTTGCAGTCACAGCATAGGCCTTTGTTATCATTAGTACTTTGAAGTATATGTAAGTGCTAAACTCACTGAAGTTGCTCAGCTCCATCCAATAAAAGGATTGGCTGTGATCAAATTAGCATTCCATTAACTAGTTTAAATATAACGCAAACTCATTGAACTCTGACAACTGGATGTCTCAGAATTGATAATGTATTGAATTGCCCTTCAAATTCTAATTATCCATGCTTACAAGTGAAGTGCAAACCAGATGTGGGTTGACAATACCAAGCAAGACACTTCATCTTCATCATAGAAGAGGCGGGTGTTTAAAGCAGTGAGAATGAGGTACTTGTGTGTCAAAGTAAGTCAGGGTAAGTTCCAGAAAAAGTTACACAAAGACTCAGAATAATCCCAAGCCAGATTTTGTGTAAGATCTTTTGAGACCTCACCTCAGGGCCGCTGTGAGAAGCTAGTGGTGGAGAACACACAACAGGATGAGGACTATGGGAACTTCTCCGACTTGCGAGCTGCCTCTGACCGGGGTGGTGGCTGAGGGCTCAAACTTCATCATCTGCAGGAGTGTCAAAACTCAGCTCAGGTGAGCGGTGAATCCAGAACAGAGAACCAGTCTGGCAGGTAGGGTGTGAGGCAGGAGCCTGCAGGCAATGTGGAGGTGGTCTCATCTCGGGTAAGTGCGGCAACATGGCAGTGTAGTCCAGATGAGCTGACTCTCTGGGCAGGACCCTAGGACTAACTGGGGGGTACGGGAGGGGAGACAGGATCTGGTATCCCAAGAAGAGGGAAAGGCAAGACACAGGCAGAGTGTCCAGGCCTAGTTAAAATGCTATAAACGGGCGGTTTTCAGATGGATATTGGGGCAGAAAAGACTATCATATTGACTGAGCAAGGATAGCAGAAGCAGGCAAGGAATGTAACTTAGTGAGGGAGGATGCCAGGCCAGAGTCTACCTCAGCAAGGTACCTCCTAAGCTCAAGGTGTAGAAACTACCCCTGGCCTCTCCTGGGTATGCTCAGTGTACTCCTGGTCTCCAAGCTTGACTCCAGGAATGGAGGTGAGGGCCTCAATGCCCACCATTATACACTGGCAAGAACTTACGCTTTGAAAGTCACCGCTCACCCACGGGACAGCTGTAACATGGTAGAAGAGAAATGATTAATTTCTGGTGGAGAGAGAACACAGATGCCGTTCTCCTGGCTGGATAGTGGTCTAGGTCTCTTTTTTTATCGCCTTCTGTTGCATGACTTGTTAGGTTCTCACAAACTCACCTTTGCCAGAGCAGAAATGGCTGCAGTCAAGTCAAGGTGTGGTCCCTACTGAGTAATGTATTTGCACTTAATAAAGATATACCTGAAAATAGGGTCTAAAAAAATGTAGTTCCTAAATCCAAGATAAGTATATTTTCAGGGACGGTATAAATCTCGGGGTTGGATGCTTGGCTTATAAGGAAACACAGAGAAGAAAATACATGGGGGGATGGGCACAAGGATGTTCTGTGCCAGGCAAGTTACGAGTCAGAAGTATGTCCTTGTCAAATGTTGCCCTGATCTAAGAGGTATCCAGTCTAAAATCTGCTCGTATTTTCTACCATTTGAGTGCAAGCATTCTTGTTATAAAGCGTTATGCAGTTTTATGATCACAAATACTTAAATATATGAGGATATTTTAGCATCCTCATTTTGCACTTACAAAGTTAAAGCTATAGACAATGGAGTCCTTTGCCTATAGTTATGTCAATAGAAGAGTTTGAGGGGCGCCTGGGGACCTCAGTTGTTAAGCATCTGCCTTTGGCTCAGGTCATGATACCAGTGTCCTGAGATTGAGGCTGACATTGGGCTCCTTATTCAGTGAGGATCCTGCTTCTCCCTCTGCCCAGTAACCCTGCTTGTGCTCTCTCTCCTTTCTCTCTCTCTGACAAATAAATAAATAAATCTTTTAAAAAAAAAAAATTTAGAAGAGTTTGAGTCCAGACTTGCTCCTGTGTCTTCCAAGTCCCAGAATACAGGTTTGTAGAAAAGAAAAACTTCACACAAGATTCTTGTTAAAAGCAGAAAGACAGATTTTATTGGAGCTAAGTGTTGTAGGGAAGAGACTACAGTGTGTAAATTGAGCCCAACTCCACTGAACACGAAACAGGAGGCTTTTAAAATGCTGGCATGTGCTGAAAGGCAAGTACTGAAGGACACTAGGGCCGGGTGGCCAATGTGCTGAGGCCTCTGTGGCATTTATCAAAGTTAGGTTCCCATTCTCCCACAGAGACTAGGTCACTGTATTTCTTGTTGGTCATATTCAAAGGATGGCACCCAATCCTTGGGACAGACATTCCTCGGTTGCAGAAGATACATCTCGAAGGCACAGAGAACTTAAAATCACAAGATTTCTAAAGTAAATGCTCTAAGAAAAGTGAGGTCAGGAGCTTAGTTGGAACAAATAGTAAGTTCTTTTGGCAGCACTGAGCTTTCTCAGGTGGTTTTTTAAAGGGAATTGGAGTTATCATCCTGGGGATATGGTCTTCAGCTAATAGAAGTCATGTTAAGTTTGTTCAAGTCTCTTAATTGGGTGGGGAGCGAAGGGCTGGTGGGCATGGCGGACAGTCATATGTGCTGAGAGTTTTGCAGTTTTCACTTGTTATCATTCCCCATGGTCTCTTCATTTCAGTGCTGGATGGAAAGGATTTAAGACTTCTGGGGATGTCTTCCTTATGCCAGTGCTAAAGAGAAGCC
The DNA here is from genome assembly GCF_009829155.1 of Mustela erminea. Lineage (NCBI taxonomy): Eukaryota > Metazoa > Chordata > Mammalia > Carnivora > Mustelidae > Mustela > Mustela erminea. The sequence goes on along the minus strand of NC_045614.1, from coordinate 111,140,534 downwards.
CAATCCTAGTTTAGATCCCTGAAAACCCCAAGCCTCATGAAAGATCCATGCTTGCTCTAAATTTCTTACTTTACTGCTAGGGTCCAAGATGAAGGATTACTTTCTTTTAGGCTGAAAGACTATATCTCCTGCCTTTCTGCCTTGTGTCTCAGGAGTACTATTTGTCCAGCAGCTGTTAGACAACTGTGACCTATACCCTAGAGGGAGCCAAACTTTCCAGTAAATCTATTCACCATAGGCTCTGGAAACCTTGCTGAAAGGCTCAGGGGGAAGCAAATATGTTATTATTATTTTCCACTGTTTGATTCTTGTAGCATTCATTAGATGATTATAGCTTTGGGATTTGATGGATGGCGCATTCTGTCTTGTCACTGTATTTCTGAGCTGGTCTGTAGCTACTCAATAATTACCATGTAGCAGAGTGGGGCATGTTCAAGAATGCTAATGAATTATCAGTTCTCCTTAAGCCTCATTAAATTTCTTGATAGCAAAACCTCCCATTGACAAGATCTCCTTCAAAATGAATTTCCAAACACCCTTGTTGCTTGTCAGGCATGAGACTATCTCCACATGCATGAGATAGTTTGGAAACCACCCTGGGTTCCTGCTATGCCATTGTTTCACACAATTTTTTGTTAGAGTTTTGCATGTGTGCATCTGTGATATATGTGTGCTGTGGAGAGGTGGACTGAGAAACTAAAAGAAAGGCAATACTAAATCACACTGTAGAATTGAGTTTTCTAGTTGGAAATTATTTTAAACTCATCTTGAAAATTGTCTTTCACCCCAAATCTATTTTTCTCTCAAAAGCAAATAGCAAAGTGATCCCCTCAATTCTTCTGGCCCAAAGCTTGGGCATTATCCTTGCTTACCTTTTCTCTCTTAGCCCTCACATTCAATGCAACAGCAAATCCAGTTGGCTCTACCTCCAACAGATATCCCAAATCTCAGGGCACCTGGGTAGCTCAGTCAGTTAAGCATCTGCCTTTGACTCAGGTCATGATCCCAAGGTCCTGGAATGAAGCCCGAGTCAGGCTGCCTGCTCAAGAGGGAGTCTGACTCTCCCTCTCCCTCTGCCCCCACCCCTTCCTCATGTTCTCTCTCCTTTCTCTCTCTTTCTCTCTCTCTCTCTCTCTCTCAGATAAATAAATTTTTAAAAATCTTTAGAAGATATCCCCAAACTCTATCCTGTTCTGTGTATCTGCATTACCATATCTCTAGACTAAGCCATCACCCTCTCTCTTCTCATCTACTGAAACCACTTCACCCCTCGTTTTTGTGCTTTCATTCTTACCCGTTAAGATCCATTATTCCCAAAGTAGCCAGAATCATCTTTATGAAAATAAATCAGATTGTATGATTCTCCTGCTTCAACCGCCCTCCCCCCCACCCCCAGTAGCGTTCTGTAGCAAGCAGAATAAAATTCAGACTCCTTTATCTGGTCTACACTGTCTTGCAGGAATTGACCCTCGTCTACTATTCGGACCACTCCTAGCATTCTCCCCACTCTTTACCACCGTCTAGGCAGGTCCAGCTCACAGCCTTTGCACTTCCCGTCCTCTCTGCCTGCAGCTTTCTTTCCTTTGAGCTTCACGTGGATGGCTCCTTCTGCACTTAATTTCAGCTCTAATGCCATGCAAGAATAATTCATCAGAGAACAGCCTCTTACTTTCAGACATGTTCTCTAAGATTGCTCTGTTTTATTAGCTTTGAAGAATGGGTCATTGCTGAGGATTTTATTGTATTTTTTATGCCTAGTTGTTTATCGCCTGCCTCCCATGACTTGAATGTAAGCAACATGAGGGTGGGGACCTTGTTTTTTCTGGACACTGCTGTATCCACAGCACCTAGAAGAACAACTAGCACATGGCCGGAACTTTCGAAAGATTTCCTGAGTGATGAAGGGACAAATAAACGAGTGGAGAAATCAATGTAGTACAATCCCTTTCTTTCTTTCTTTCTTTTTTCTTTAAGATATTTTATTTATTTATTTGACAGAGGTCACAAGTAGGCAGAGAGACAGGCAGAGAGAGAGAGGAGGAAGCAGGCTCCCCGCTGAGCAAAGAGCCTGATGCGGGGCCCGATCCCAGGACCCTGAGATCATGACCTGAGCCAAAGGCAGTGGCTTAACCCACTGAGCCACTCGGGTGCCCCTCCTTTCTTTTTAAGATGAGGAAACCGAAGTCCCAAATTGAAAGTGACTTGCCCAAAACCACAAAGAGGAGACCTATTCTTCTGACCCTGATTTTTATGATCTTTCCAATGTATTAACCTGTATCTCACTGTGGTTCTCAGCCAGGGCGATTTTGCCTACCAGGAGACATCTGACGATGTCTGAAGAGATTTTTATTTGTCTTAACTGTAGTGAGATTGTTGGCACCTAATGAGTACAAGCCAGGGATGCTGCTAAACATCCTTTAATTCACAGGACAGCATTCCACGCTAAGAATTAGGTGGCCAAAAAAATCAGTAGGTCTGAGTTTGAGCACCACTAGTAGTGTTAGGGGAAAGGCAGGATAAGCCTCCTCCATTCTTCACTCTTCCTCTGAACCATAGGAAATCTTATGTAAGACTGCCTCCATTGCTCTACCTAAGTTGAGCAACAGCCCTCATCTAAGAAGGATATTGTCCTTGACCATAGGGCATGCCACCTTCAATTAATATTGGTTATAAAATTTGTTAAAGAAATTAGTTGCCCAAGCTGTTCTTTCTGCTCATTTGTATTATTATTTTTTTAAGATTGTATTTATTTATTTGACAGAGAGAGACACAGAGAGAGAGGAACACAAGCAGAGGGAGTAGGAGAGGGAGAAGCAGGCTTCCTGCCAAGAAGGGAGCCCAGTGTAGGGCTCGACCAGGACGCTGGGATCATGACCTGAGCCAAAAGCAGACGGTTACTGACTGAGCCACCCAGGAGTCACTCATTTGTATTCTTCTACCTATCCTTCAGTCATAAATTCTACCAATTCCAAGAAGCCTTTCCTGAGTCCACAGTTCATGTCTCCCTATACTATACTCTTAGCACTCAACGTAAATGAATTAAAATACTAAATTAAGCTCAAAAATTGCTCATTTCCCCACCATCCCTGGTTTATGCATTCCTTGAAGCAGGCACAGAGTCTCGACAAGACACTGGGCACTAAGTGGTGCTCAGGAAGTACCTTCTGGAAGGAAGACACGGGTCTCTGACAGGCTACATATCCATTTAAAGTGACAACAAAGAAAACCTTATAAAATGAATACAAGAGAAAAGGAAAACTTTCCCTTTTTAACTGCAGCTAAAGGAAGTTGGGAGGCAGGAGCGTTAATTGACGTATCTTTTCAGAGCATTGCTTGTCTTTTGTGCATGAATGCCGGCGTTCATGAAGCAGGCAGAGTCAGCTCCCCACCAACTTGGGCACAGCCTCAATGAGTGATTATCTCTAAGGTGGTGGTGGGGGTCCCTGGAGCTGGAGGAACAGTGTGGTATCTGCAAATCCTTAAGCCGATGACCGGGACAGGGCAGGCAGCCTGGCTGTGTTATCAGTACCCCAAGGGAGATAAGAAAAACAAAGTAGCCACCTTCATACTGCTTTCCCAGGAAGCCGGCTGGCTTGCTTTAAGCCTACTGTGCTATTCAACTCAACATAGCTGCAAACAAGCAAGATTAGAAATAAACGGTAGATTTCCTCTTAAAATAGAACATGAAACAAAAGCTTTTTTTTTTTTTTTTGGTCATCATGGACAAGACAGTGGAAATGCCTATTTGAGGAAAACAATTCCACATTAGCTTAAAATACCCATTTAAAACACAAAACTCCGAACCCTAGAAAGGCCTTTAGAAATATGGCCATGTTCATGGGCCTCCTGGGTAGCAGTCAGTTAAGCATCTGCTTTCAGCTCAGGTCATGATCCCAGGGTCCTAGGGAGCCTACTTCTCCCTCTGCCTGCCTCTCTCTTTCTCTGACAAATAATGAATAAAATCTTTCCTAAAAAAAGAAATATGGCCATATTCCTATTTTATGGATGAGGAAACAGATCTGGAGAGCAGAAAGGACCAGTCTGAAATCATACAGCACACCAGTGGAAACCAGAATCTTCATCTGAGCTTCCTGTCCCCAGTTCCCACTGTGTATGTGTGATTTGGAGGGGGGATAGGGTGGGGAAGGTCAGTGGGCCAGAGAGTCTAAATACCTGGGCTCCAGATTTTATCAAACGACACTGTGTGATTTAGGGCAAGCCAGTTCTCTTGCCTCACCTTCCCCATCCATTCAGTAATGGGTATGGCCTGAATGACCTATAAGGTGCCTCCCAGTTCCAAAGTTGCATGTTATGACCTCAGCGCATCCAAATAATAAATATACAAACAAATAAAAATATATAGAGTATATACTTTATACCAGACACCGTGCTAAATGTTTTTTTTCCATACACTATCTCGTTTAATCTTTATGACCCTATAAAACAGGCATGTTTATTACTTCCATTTACATATGAGAAAGTTGGGAGTCAGGTTAAGTAACTGGCTCAGAGTCACACAACTGATGTGTGGTGACAGTAGCATTTGAACATTTACCTGTCTGACCTCAGGGATGGAAATTACAAGTTCAAAGAATATTCAAATGTTGGGCGCCTGGGTGGCTCAGTGGGTTAAGCTGCTGCCTTCAGCTCAGGTCATGATCTCAGGGTCCTGGGATCGAGTCCCACATCGGGCTCTCTGCTCAGCAGGGAGCCTGTTTCCTCCTCTCTCTCTCTCTGCCTGCCTCTATGCCTACTTGTGATCTCTCTCTGTCAAATAAATAAATAAAATCTTAAAAAAAAAAAAAAAAGAATATTCAAATGTTAGTTCTGTTCAGTTCTTCCTGGGACTGAGACCTCACACCCATCTGCACAGAAATCACCCCCTCTTGGGACACTGATTGTGTATCTCTGTAACATGTACCCATTGATCCAATGATGCTTCAAGATCACCAAGAAGTCTCACACTTATTTTATAAAACAAGTCTTTAGATAAGGGAGAATTGTATTTATGACCCGATTTTGAGCATCTTCTCTTTTGTGAATTAAAATTTATAATCACTTCTCTGGTTCTTTGTTTGGACGGACTTTCAACTCCCTTACAACACCAGCAGAATGTCCCTGCCCACACTCAACGTATTTCTTACTCTCAACTTAGAGTATTATTACTGATTAAATCCCTAGTGTTTACAAAAATGGTGGGAACAAACATGATGAGTGCAGTGCAAATCTGAGCAGAGGCTTTTGGAGCTGTGATAGAGTCACAGGAATCACCCTTCCATCTTGAACAACTTTTTTTTTTAAGGGAAAATGAGCCAAAGAAAAGAAATAATAAAGATCAAAGTGAAGACATGAAGTAGAACACAGAATAAAAATAGAAATAATCAATGATTTGAGAAAGTGCTATAATTGGTAAACCTCTGGCCAAACTGATCAGGAAAAAGAAGGAAGGGAAGGGATGAAGGAAGGAGGGAAGCAGGGAAGGAAGAAAGGGTGGAAGAAAGAAAAGAGGAAAGAAGGAAGGCCATCAGTATAGAGTTCATTGATATTAAAAGGATAAAATTAAATATTATAAACAACCATATGCCAGTAAATTCTACACATTGTTTGAGATGGACAAATGCCTTGAAAAACACAAACTACCGAAATTCGCTAAAAACAAACAAACAAACAAACAAAAACAACCCAAATATGCCCATGTCTATTAAAGAAATTGAAAAATTAACTAATAACCAAACAAAAAAATCACCATGCCCGGATGGTGATTTTTATCACAGAAATACAAGTTTCCTTTAGCATTTGAAAATCAATCAGTGAAATTTACCATATTAAGAGACTGAAAAGAAAGCTCACATGATTATTTCAATAGGCACAGGAAAAAGATTCAACAGAATTCAATGTCTATTCACGAATAAAAACTCCTAACAACTAGAAATAGAAGAAACATGTTCAATTGGTAAAGAGCCTTAAAAAAAGCTTTTGACTAATATTATATTTAAGAGTAAAGATTGAATCTTAAAATTGGTGAAAAAAGGCAAGAACACCTGCTTTCAATGCTTTTCTTCAGTATTGTACTGGAAGTCCAGTGCAATAAAGCAAGAAAAATTTCCATACAAATTGGGAGAGAAGAAATAAAATTATCATTATTGAAAGATGGTATAAGATATTAAGGGATCGCTAAAACAGCTATAAGATAGTAAGGGAGTTTATCAAGTTTGCAGGGTACATATTGAATACATGAAAATTAATTGTTTAGAAGCAGTAAAAATTAATTGTATATAAGCAATAAACAATCATAAAATACAATTAAAAACAACTTATAAGATCATCAAAGTATGAAGTAATTAAGGGTACCTGGGTAGCTCAGTCCATTAAGCGACTCCCTTCGGCTCAGGTCATTATCCCGGAGTCCCAGGCTGGCGCCCTGCCGTAACGTGATCAGATGATCAGAGGTGAGTTTGCTTCTTCCTCTGCCCCTACCCCACTCATGCTCATTTTCTCTCTCTCTAATAAATAAATAAATAAAATCTTTAAAAAATATATGAAGTAATTAGTGATAAATTGACAAAAGATGTACAAAACTTATACACTGAAAACTACAAACCATTAACGAGACATCTGAAAGAACACCTAAACAAATGGGATATGCCACAATCATGAACAGGAAGAATTTAATTCTTAATATTTTTAGGAATTTAATTCTCTCTAAACAGATCTATAGATTCAATGAAATTCCAGTTAAAAATCCAGCAGGCATTTTTTTAACACAAATAAAAATTTTCAAGATGATTTCAAAATTTATATGACAATTCAAAGGACATGCTATGGCCAAAACAACTTAGAAAAAAAAGAAAAAAATTGCAGTCCTCACACTACTTGATTTCAAAACTTATAAATCTATAATAATCAAGACAGTAAAGATTTGACATAAAGTTACAAGAACCTATTAATGCAACAGAACAGAGTATAGAATTAGACCCACATGAACATATGTGGTCAATTGATTTTTGACAAAAATGCAAAGGGAATTAAAAAAGGGAAAGGATACATATTCAGCATATTGTGCTGATACAATTTGATAGCCATTTGCAAAATGAATCAACCTGAACTCTTATCACAATGTTAAAAAAAAAAAGCAATTCACATGAGACATAGGCTTAATTGTGAGATAAAGCTATAAAACATTTGGAAGGGAAAAGTCTTAGGGACTGTAAGTTAGGCAACGACTTCTTAAGTAAGATACTGAAAGCATAAAACATGAAAGAAAAACATAGGTATGTTGAATTTCATCAAAATTGTTCTTCAAAGGTTATTAAGAAAATAAAGTGAAGTCACAGATTAGGAGATGACATTTGCATAACATAGAGATGACAATGGTCTTTTATCCAGGAAATATAAAACACTGTTACAATTTAAGAATGAGAAGACCAGCAACCTAAATTTTTTAAAAGGGCAAATAATTTCAGTTGGCACTTCACTCAAGAAGATATACAGGTGGTATATAAACCTACGGGGAAAAAAAGCACCTAACTTCACTAGTCATTTATGTTTTTAAATTTTTAAAAAAGATTTTACTTATTTATTTGGAAGAGAGAGAGAGCATGTGAGAGAGAAATGGAGGACCGTCTGTGTGCATGAGCAGAGGGAGAGGGAGGCACAAAGGCCCAGGGAGAAGCAGGCTCCCCACTGAGCAGGGACCCCCGCCCCCAAACACTGGGCTCAGTCCTGACCTAAGTCAAAGGCAGACACTTAACTGAGCCACCCAGGTGGTTTTATTTCTTTATTTAATGCAAAAAAAAAAAAAAAAAAAAAAAAGAGATGCAATTACACATTGACTAGGATGGCTAAAATTTTAAAAAATAATACAAAAGATGATTCCAAATATTCATATAGAAGCTGGGCAACTAGAACTCTCATATACTGCTGGTGGGAATATAAAATGGTAACCATTATGCAAAACAGTTGCACTTTTTAAAAAAAAGTTAAATGTACACCTGCTATAAAACTCAGTCATTTCACTCCTAAGTATTTACTCAAGAGAAATGAAAGTATTTATTCAAAATAAGAGTTGTGCATGAATATTCATAACAGTGCTATTTGTATTAGCCAAAAATTGGGCTCCACCTGAGTGTCTATCATCAAGATAATGTAAATAATTTGTGGCAAATCCATACAATGAGACAGTATTCAGCAATAAAAAGGAGCAGACTATTTATACATGCTACAACATGGATAAGTTCCAAAGTAATTATACTGAGTATAAGAAGCCAGACAAAAGAAGAGTACATAGTGCATGAGTCTATTTGTATTAAATTTTTTTTTTTAAGAGAGGGTTGAGTGAGGGCCAGAGGTAAGGGAACGAGAGAATCTTAAGCAGGAGCCACACCCTGCATGGAGCCCGACACAGGGCTTAATCTCACAGTCCAGAGATCACTACGCGGGCTCAATTAAGAGTTGGTCACTTAATTGACTGAGCCACCCAGGTGCCACCATTGGTATAAAATTCTTTCATTTTTTTTTTTTTAACTTGACAGACAGAGATCACAAGTAGGGGCACCTGGTGGCTCATGGGTTAGGGCCTCTGCCTTCAGCTCGGGTCATGATCTCGGGGTCCTGGGATGGAGCCCCGCATTGGGCTCTCTGCTCAGCGGGGAGCCTGCTTCCTCCTCTCTCTCTGCGGGCCTCTCTGCCTACTTGTGATCTCTGTCTGTCAAATAAATAAACAAAATCTTAAAAAAAAAAAAAGTGGTGATGAATTCCCTTGTACATTTCCATGAAGTGCCTCTTTGAGGCCCAAGGTCACCACTTCGCAGGGCTGCTAGAGAGGGCTAGGCAGCTCTGCCAGGAAATCAAGTGTTTTCCTGGGCAAGGCCAATTGTGCAAGCATGTGAGTCCTGCCTTGTTAGCACAGTTCTCTGGTCAAACTGCCTAAGAACATAAAAAAGCAGAAGATCTCCAAGCTTCACATGAGGCTATAAATGATCATCATTGTTAAAAGAGATCACCTTTTCCTCAGGGTCTGAGAAAAGGATTTTAGGAGTTGTTGCAGGTTTGGGGAAACATCAGTAATAGTAATTCCCATCCCATCTCTAAGACCCACTTCATTCCGTGTTCTCTCATTCTGTTCTCCAGTCATCTCCAGGCCTGACCTCTGGGCCTCTGCCACTCTATAAAGTCAGAGTTGAAATGTAGAGGGAGTTCCAATGCATTTTTCTAAGAGCCTTGCAGTATATTCTTGCCAAGGGGTTCTCTCTCTGCTATGTGTATCCAAAAGGAGCTTCCATGAACATGTTTCCAGCTCAGTAAACATTCAACAGGCAACATATATTGAGGCCTATTGTGTGTTAGTAACAGGACTGGGCATATAGTGATAAATAAGACCCAGATCCTGCAGGCCAGAAACATGCAGTCAGCCAGAACAGTCTTTGATCTTGTGAAATGTATTTTTTTCTGGTTCAGACTTTTATGACCTCCTTGGATGCTCTTACTCTGTCAATTCACATTTTAAGGTTCACTTCTAGAACAGTTTTAACAGAGCGAAAATAACCTCCTTGATTCAGATAATCAACTCGGCCAACTGTGTCTATCCAGTGGAGTGAGGCTCCAAACTACCACCCGACGAAGTAATTTTACAAAAGCTCTGGGGAAGATCATCAACATCCTACAGGACAGTAATCCTGATGTACGAGTTAAGACACGCGCACGAAGAGGGAAGCTGTTCTCTCACATCTTAGTCTTCCATGCAGTGTAGATATTCTCTGAGACTTTTGAGGTAATAAAGACAGATAAGAACAGAAAGTTCTGGAAGGCACTTCACAGAGACCTCAGGCGGATCATACTCTTGGATGGCAGTTTTCTCAGGTGTGGAGAATGAGCTCTAGCTGAAAAGGCAAGAGTATGTCCCCTAGCAGAGCAGGAACAAACCTGGCATTTGTCTTAATTTGTGTAAGGTTTCTAACAGTCGCCTTTTTAATTGACAGACCAAATACCCAGCAGCTGCTACTGCCCCAGGTCCCGAGGCTGGAATGCAGACTGACTATTAATTTCCTGAAAGCCTAGCAAAACAAAGTGGAATGCCAGATTCTCAAGAAAAGTATCCTCTTCACATAACCAAGCGTCCTCCCGCTTTTTAACCTCTTCCCAAAGTCTCAGCCAAGATAAAAGAAACATGAGAGTGTCACCTTGGATCCTATCTCACCACGCTGAACTACCTGAGAAGCCTATCATACTTGGCAGCAGAGATCGGGCTTCGTCTTGTCAACAGCCTGGCTGTCCTGGGATTTTCTGTTCTTCACATCTGTCATTATAAAGACAACGCAGACATTTGTCAGTGCGGTGCACCTAACTTTTTCAAGAGTTGCTCCTGAGACATGCTCCAGAAGGGGGAAGCCTGGCTGTGTGTAATGAGCTCTGGGCCAGCAGAGTGGACTTTTAACTCCCTGTTTGACTCCTTGTTTATCCTTGAGAAAGCTGTTCTTTTTGAAACTGCGTATTCACCCAAAGTCCAGGGAAATAACAGCCATTTGGTCTGCGGGATGTCTGTAACGCTCAAATGAGGTAATGTATATGAATATGAGAGCAGAAGACCCCAGTGATTTAGACAGTAACCACTGACAGACAAGGTAGGCTCCCAGGTCAAGGAAAGGACACAGAAATTTTTAATCAGTTCAAATGACCAAGAGGAACAAAACCAGTCTGCAAAGCCTGAGATGACGAGCTTGCACAAAATTTAGCCAAATTTACAAAAAGACCTCTGCAACACATCCTATTATGCTCTCCAGTAGTTCTTGTATTCTGAAACTGCTACCGGAAATAGTGAGCTGACTCCTGCTTGCCACTCTGCTCCCGAAACTTGCAGATTGGGACTTTTGCCTGATAAGAGTCCTTAAAGGGCGTAGAACTTGTGTTTTTTGCCTCTTTAACTCTGAGCTTAATCCTTCCTCTTCAGAGCATACTTCTGCTTTGTTGTGAGATGCTATGTCTCTGTTATTTGCAAACTGCATGGTGGTAAATCTTTTCCTTGCCTCTGACCAAATCTTCGCATTCCAGAAATTTTAAATGACAAATGTACTTGATAAAAGGAAAAAAAAATCACCGTATAAGTTTAAAGAAATAATACAGTTGATGGTTAATCTGGGTTTTTTTTTTTTTGAAAGATTTTATTTATTTATTTGAGAAAGATTACAGGTAGGAAAGAGAGAGAGAGCACAAGCAGCGGGAGGCGGAGGGGCAGAGGGAGAGAGAGAAGCAGACTCCTCACTGACCAGAGATCTCAATGAAGGGCTCCATCCCAGGACCCCAAGATCACGATCTGAGCCGCCCAGGTGCCCCATGGTTAATCTGCTCAACTTGTATTTATTTATATGGACCACATGGACATAAATAGTTAACGATATGGTCTTTGTTAAATAACAAAAGAAAAAAAATTTTATTAAGGATAAGAATTAACACACCTGATGCCAGGACCATATTTGAGTTTTAGCACACAGGTACATGGAAAAATAAATTTTCATTGAATAAAACCTGTGTGCGTGAGTGATGGGATGCAATCTGGGTATCAGCTCAAACTCCAGCTGTTCTTTAGCCCATAGCAGGTATCTGTCTCAGGCACCCCCACGATCCTGGAGAGTGTTGCTAACCCTGGGCATTACTGTTAAGGGGCTGGTGCCTAAACATGGAGCTCAATGGAGGAAACCAACAGGTCCCAAACACATTTAAGAAGTTTAGCTGGGTATCATTCTGCTTAAAAGTATTGGGACAACATAATTAGAAACAAATCTCTTCCCAACCTAGAAAACCTCTCCACAAAGGACATAGAGAAAGAAGACACTTGACCATTGACTAAACATTAAGCCATGTGATGAGCATCACAGGGAACCTGCTAAGTGATTGCAAAGACAGAAAAGACTCTCTCAGCCCCTATATGACCAAGTGGATACAGTAGACACATGTTCTCAAAATAAACGACAACTTAAGTAAGAGGACCTGACAGCACCTTTGTCATGCATGGTTCATCCTAACTTTGCCTAGGGAATTGGGGAGACCACCTGAGTTAAGCCAATTGGGGATTGGCTTTATTCGGAAGAGAAACAAATTTTTTCATATCTTTGTGACAAGAGGTAGCTTTGCAAATTGGAGTAAGGTACCCATCGAAATTAGCCTCTTACCCTCCTATGGGAACTGGGAAACAGAGAGCTACCCCCTTTGCATTTCAAAAATATAGTTTCCAGGCTCAAGAGAAAAGACAGCCCTGGGTCAAAAAACTTACAATAGATCTCTCTAGTCTTCAAAGGAGAGCATGTCAAAGAGATGAAAAAGTGCTTACAACTACAAACTTTCTGAGGTAAATGCCCTAAGCCAAAGGAAGGGAGGGAAATCTTTTCCTATATTTTCAAAAGGAAAATAAACCTCTTATTTTTAATTTGTCCTTGTCCTTACAACAGTCAATAGCTCTTAAGCAGAAAAATTACATTTGAGAGAATAGATGGAAGGTATGAATGGTGAATTTTCTGGTGACAGAAAGTCTGCATAACTGCCTTTCGTGGTTGGCTTTGGAGGCCAAGAGAATCCCTGAATTCCTCCTCTTCCTGAAGCAGGTCTCAGACCCTCTCTGATCTTAGGAGCTAGTAACCAAAGGGGGGATGTCAATTCTCACAAATTAGTCAGCTGCTAGCAGCGTGTCTGCTGTTTCTCTGGATATTTCTACTCTGAAGGCTGCCCTCTACGTGATCTCACTCGTCACCTGTCTGGTAGGCGGGCCTCCTTGCTCCCCACCTCTGCAACTCTGACCTCTCTGTTTCACAGAGTGTTCCTGCTGATCTCCTGCAAAGGAGGGTCTAGAGAGCCACACCCCTGTTGGTCACCTACTGTGGCTCTGCATCTGTCACGTCCTGATGCTGCTCAGACTTCCTGCAATATTGCCACAGGTCATCCCTTAGTGACAAATGATACTTGAGGAAGCGGCTCCCTTCACCACACCACCTGCTTACCTTGTTACCTTCCCTGCTCACTGGCTATATCCAAAACTCTTTTCTACAAATAGGGGTACACTTTCTCCTTCCTGTGCCCCATTTGGACCCTCAGCAATAGAATTCTTTATGTTTTCCCATGTAGTCCTTTCTCAGGGCCTAGTGCCCTGAGGAAACTAGTTGGAACAGTTTAACATAGTGCCTCGGGCAACCAGAGTCCCTGCTTCCCAAGACAGTCAGAGGTTAGCACTGAAATTCCCCTAACTCAGTCCAGAGCAAATGAGGACAGTTGGTTACCCTATGACAGCATCTCAAACTTTAACGAACATACAAATTCCCTGGGGATTTGTGTGCATAAAGACCCTTATACAGTAAGTCTGGGGTGTGGCCATATTTTGAGTGGCAAGGGTTTAAAGTACAGCATCATGGGTTTGGGTTTTTTGTTTGTTTGTTTGCTTTTGGCTTTGGTTTTGTTTTGTTTTGTTTTGAGATCGATTTCCTTCCCTTTCGGGCTTGCTATTAATGTGGGCACCCACAATAGCCTCTGTTTAGCCGTGATTTTTTGAGCTCCATCATCCCATTGTTCTCATTGCGATCTGGCTTTTGCCAGAGGCTCCTCTGATCCACCAGATGGGCTAGTTGCAATAGTTGCAATCCTGGTAGTAAACATTGACCTCCTACTCAACATCCAACCCTCATATTTTCCTTCCAATAGGAACTGAGAAATAAGTAAAAAAATGGATCTAACAGGATTTAGCAATCATGTCTTCCAGCTCTTATGACTGTAAGTTACTTAAAAGCAGAGACCATTAGTCATTCCTGGTCCTTTAAACACAAAACATGACTCCTTGCTAAGAGTAAACTTTCTATAAATGCTTGTTGTTTCCCCATCTAGGCCCTGATTTCATTCTCCAGGACCTAATCAACATTTAGAACCTTCTAGCAAATGGAAAAATGATAGTAGCAGAGGCATCTTGAGTTGTAAAGACATAGAATTTAGAACTGGGTTAAAGAATGAGTGTGTATTTCTCCAGGGTTCACATTTACTATAAAATGCTCTTGTTTTAATTTAACCATGATGGGACCCAGGGAAGGCCACCCCAAAATAGGCTAAAGCAGCATGTAAATTATTTTTAATTGAAGTTACTTAAGAAATCGCAGGTGTAAGAAGGCACTCTGACACTCCTCCCTGTCTCCCTGACAGCAGGAAATAAATGTCCCATGTGAAAGCTATTTTCCCTGTATAGGATGTAGAGAGACATCCTTATAGCCAGAGATAGAGAATTTAGGGCCAAGAAGGCTATGTAAACAAACTCTTATTAGTTACTTCACTAATTAGTATCCAAGCCTAAGTTTCTTTGTCAGTTCTTCATAAATTTATTGTTTCTTTGTCTAAAAGGTATATAAACAGCCTTAGGTTCCCAAAACTGTGACACCTCTATACATAAGAAATTAATTTTGTAGGTTTTTTTCGTCTTGTTCATCTGTCTTGTGTCAATTTAACTATTGGACCAGCTGAAAGAACCAAGAGGGATGAGTGGAAAATTTTCCCTTCCTGACAATAGCAATTGCCTTTTAGGTAAATGGCATTACATTATGAACTCTCTTACTGAGGTTAAGCAAAGAAAATAGTTTGCAGGGTAAACACATGAGGACACTCAAAAAATAGTGCTAGCCTAGGATGGAACATCGACTTAAAAAATCTATAAAGTAGATAATTTCTGTCCAACAAATGGCAAAGAAAATAATAGTGTTATAATAAACATAACTTATTTAATATTTTGTTTTACCTTTATGGTGGCTTTGTTTGCAGAGAGACAAACAAAAGGAGAAGAAGATTTTAAGGAAAAGGTTGAGCAGAAAGATGGTAAAAGAGTTGCTTAGATAAACCTCTCATTATATAACCCATCTAAAATATAAAAATTACATATTTTGTCAATGCATAGATGAGCTATGGGGAAAGTGAAGAAGCCAGGCATAAAAGAAAATATGGCTCCCTGGGGAGAGTTTGCCCTTGCAGGAGCTCTGATCTGGGGTGGTCTAGACGTTTCTAACTGGAGACAAAGTCTGAGCTTGGGTCTGAACACTGAAAGAAAGCCTAGAAATAGTCAAGGGAAAAGATTACCCACACAACTGATAATTTACTTCTCAACTGCAACACTTGAAACTAGAAGATATTTTTAAATTTCTAAAAGAAAATGATTGTCAAAGTAGCACTGTGAGTTAATCTATCAAGACAATAAAGAAATAGAGACACTTGCAGACCAACCAAAACTGAGTTTACTTCTGACGTCTCTCACTAAAACAAAAAAAAAGAAAGTGATGTTCTTCAGAAAAAGGAAAAGATTCCAGAAGAATGATCCAACAAATGAAAGGATACCAAACCAAGAACAGTGTGGACTTCAGGGTAAAACCAAACTGATAGTGACTGTAAAAGAAATTAACAATATAGTTCCACTTTTGGTGCAAAATTCAAGATAAAATTCATATCCTGGACAACAATGGCATGTGGGATGAGGAAACTGATTACCTCAGGTCATTTGAATTTCCTCCTGTTGTTCAGGAGGAAGATAAATACTTTGAACTTTAGATTTATTTAGGACTTTGAGTTAAATGGGCATGTTAACATTATAAGGGTAGCCAGAAAAGTGGGATGTAAAACTTCTAAACTGGTGGAAGAAAATAAGTTGAATGGGGTAGGAGTAGGGGACAGAGTAAATCCAAAGGATGGAAAGAAAATGGAATTAAAAAGAAACATTTAAAAAGCAGAAAAACAGAAAGTATGAAATAAGATGAAAAAAATGAATTCAAGCATGCCATTTATTTCAATCAATGTGGGTGAGCTGTACTCCAGTTGGAAAACAGGGGTTTTTAGATAGGGTTTAAAACAAACTCAGCTATATGGTACATACAAAAGAAACAATGAAACCATAAAGGCATAGGATGCTTAAATAAACAGATGGAAAAAGAAATTCTAGGGAAAAGTCAAACATGGTAGACTCTATGTTAAAAATATCACTCAACAAAGAGGTTTATTAAATATTAACAAAAACTTCAATTCTCTATGAAGATAATTCTAAACTTGTAACCACTTAAAAATATATGTATAGAGGAAGTGGTGATGCAACATGGGGGCTTAAGTGGGTAGGAGAAGAATCAATGAAACAAGATGGGATTGGGAGGGAGACAAACCATAAGTGACTCTTAATCTTACAAAACAAACTGAGAGTTGCTGGGGGGAGGGGGGTTGGGAGAAGGGGGGTGGGGTTATAGACATTGGGGAGGGTATGTGCTTTGGTGAGTGCTGATTCACAGACCTGTACCCCTGGGGATAAAAATACATGTTTATAAAAAATAAAAAATTAAAAATATATATATGTATAGTATCCAGCAGTGGAAGAGTGTGCATTATTTTTTTTTAATTAACATACAATGTATTATTTGTTTCAAGGGTACAGGTCTATGATGCATCAGTCTTACACAGTTCACAGCACTCACCATAGCCCATACCCTCCCCAATGTCCATCACTCAGCCAGCCCGCTTGGAATCTTTGCGGAAATATACCTTCATGTTAGACGAGAGAAGTCCCAATACAGTTTAAGGGGTTTGAGCCTATATTCTCTGATAATAGAACCGGTAAATTAGAAATCAATTTTAAAAAATGATCACTGGAAGCACAAATACTTCCAATGATAATTTTTCCTCAATCTTTCATTTAGGCCTTGCTGATTGACAATTTTGATAAATCCATACCTTGTCATTTTATGGAACCCACTATTCTACTTTTTCAATAACATACGAAATATTTGGTTGTAGTATGACCAGTTTGTAAATTCGTTCTCTGGTCATGTAGCACACACTTGAGCATGCAAATGTACATGCTCACTCTTTGGTTGGTTGACCTAATTTAATTTTAAAAACAAGCTGAATTTCAAAAATTCAGTTTTCCAGTTTAGCCCAGCCATTCAATGCTCTATCAGTAAATTGAAATTTATTTTTTTTTAAAACCTCTTTGGTATAAGTTTTAAAGATAAGTGGTATAAATATTGATTATAGTTGTACTATAAGTATAAAAAAATTCAGTTGTTAATCTTTATGACAAAGTTCTGTTTGTCATATCTTTCAAATGGTTCCAAGTACATGAATTTCATTTAATTTTAAAGAATGTTAATACAAATAACAATATATAGAATTAGTTTGGTAACGATAGGATCTATGAAGCTGATTATGATAAAAATGCATTCAGTTATAAACTTTGTAAAAGCAAGAACCAAGTCATTTCCCTCACCATTTTATCTTTAGTGCTTAACATCATATCCAGCACAAAAAAAAGATATTGTAAGAAGATATTGTAAAAAAAAAGATACTGTAAATGTAGGGTGGTAAGTGGTTAAAGGCCAGAAATAAAAAGTCCACATCTAATATGAAAGGAAAAGCACTCATAGTCATTAATTATTTTATTTCTTTTAACCAATTTCTACGGAGTGCCTGCTCTATACCAGGATCTGCTCTAGGTGTTATGTGATGTGTTGATGAATGATAGGCACGGTTCATTAGCCAGGGTAGAACTTACAATCTGGGGAGATACGATTTGTTGGAAATATATAGGGTGGTCACAAGAATCAAGTTCTAAGCTTCTGAATAATGTGATAAGGGAGAACTCAATTCATCACCCACAATGGGCATCTTACAATACAATTTTTATTTTAGTCAAAATTTGTCCATTTATGATAAATCTTTAATATCAATTACAGTTGACACAGTAATTTAATATTCATTATCTCATTTGAAACAGAAAGACCGAGTATTATAACTAATTTACAGATGAGGAAATTAAATTGGAGATGCAGGTAGATCTCAAGTTTGGAACCCAGATTTCCTAGATCCAAATTATTGGAGATAAAGGTGATGCCACATCTTAAAGATTGGGTTTTGATGTTTGTTTGCTTATAGCAAATATTTGACTAAAAACCATAGTCTGCTTTTTGTACTTTGCAAAATACCAAGCTATTTAGCTTTGGCAAATTTCATTTCTGGATGCTTGTAAGAACTTTTCCCTTTTTGTCTGAGGATTAGTTATTAGCTGTAGAGACACAGTCAGGAAGTCTTCGGTTATACGAGCAGGAATCCCTGGAAGCAAGGTTGGTTGGATCTGGCATTAGCCTACTGAATTTCTTGAGACGAGACAACTTGGTCATGCATCTCTGTATTCCCAGTCTCCCCTATTTATGCGGCTGGCCAAATGAAGATGGGTCAGCAATAAAGCATGTTACTCCCCCATGCCATTCTGGCAGCCACTGCCAGACCCAGGCCCTTGTGACACTGCAACTCAAATTACCTTCCCAAACAGCTCTGCCATACCTTTGCTCAGAAGCTGTAGATAGCTCTTTCTTGCCTGCTAAATATTGATCAGATCCCTCAGTCTGTCCTCCAAAGTTCTCCTTAGTCTTTTTGAGGTTTCTTGTGTTCCATTCATTCAGGACCTCCTCGCCTTGCACCATTAATATCCTGGTCTCCAGCCACGCTGGTGTACTTGCTGTTAGCACAGCACACCTGATTTTGTACCACTCTGTGTTTTGGCTCAAGCTATTTCTTCTGTCTGGAGCACACTGCTCTCACACACACATATGCATGGAAGTCTAACACATCTTTAACAATCTCTCCTTCTCCTTGGATCCCTGACGTGTAAGGAATCACCTTTCCCCATGCTCCCACCATGAGCTCTGAGTTTGCTTTGCCTCCACAACCCTTACCCCATTCTACCTCGTATCAGTTACTGAACTGCATGGCAGGAGATTAGGAGTTAGGCTTGGTGCAGCACCAATGTTTCACTCATGCCGACCCTGGCTCTGTTTCTGTCACATAGTTGATGTTTTATAAATGTCTCCTGAATTACCAGAATTAATCAATTATGCCATGTAAGGAAACCAGAAAGGCCAAACTCACGTCTATACAGTTGACTTGACCGTGACCATTTCCTCCTCTCAAATACGAGCCCAATGACAGAGACGAGGGGCAACATGGTCACACTCACGAACAAAGTGACATATATAAGATGTTATCTGACATCTATTTTTAAAAATGAAGAATACTTACTCAAGATGGGCATTGGAAATTAAAACTGTCCGTTCAGTATTGCCAGAATGTTACTAATGCAAATTGTCTAGGGATCCCAGAGATTGGCACAGCCAGGAAGAAAAAGTTTTCTCACTTCTATGCTTGTTTTCCGTGTATTACAAAGTTAATTTGTATATAGCTCTTCTAAACTTTTGTCTTGCTGACTTTCTGTCTCCCAAATTCAAAAAAATATTGAATTGCTCCTGACATCTAGCTGGCTTGATCTGGAGTGCATGCATAATTTAAGCTGATTGAATATTTTGCCACATTAGAGTGGAAAATATCTGAATCCCCCAAACAGTAAAAGAAAATGACAGGCTCAAATGCCACTTGGCATCACCTTCCGTGATTTCCGCCAGGTAATTAGGGCAGTCTAGGCGGCTGAAATGGAAATTTGCCTTTAGCTACAGGATTCACTCCTGAGCACTCAAGGCCCAGGAACAGAGGACTCTGTCTTTAGCTGATGCAAAGTCTTCTTTCCTTTGTTGGAAGCAAGATAAAATAAAAACATTCCTTAAATTATTTGCTTTTTTATTTTTTTAAATTTTTTAAAGACTTTTTTAAAAATTTATTTTCTTTTTAACCAAAGAAAGTGGGGTTTGGAAGATGCTTTCATTAATAGAATTTACCTGGCTTTGAAATATACAAAAACAAAACAAAACAAAACACTCTAAAGCCCTCCAGGTTTATCAGAAAAAACAACTAACGAAGCACCAAATCACTCAGGGTTATAGCTGCTCTTGGTTTCCCCTCCTCACCTGAGCCTCTGCCTCCTCTCACCCTGTGTCACTCTCCTACCCACATGGCACAAAAGTGCTTGTTCTTTTGCTCCCCTCCTGAGAATGAAGATACAGAGCACACACACACTCCCCTCCCCCTCCCCACAGTCCCCGTCCCAGCTGTGATTGTAGAGTTGACAATGCCAAGGAGAAAATTCCCCAGGAGAAGGAATGTGGCATTCTGAAGACATTGGGTGGAGAGGCAGATGAACCTCCTGTGTAGCTGCCATCGAGGTGCCGTAGGAGCGGGGTTGGGTGGGGGGAAGGGGGCGTTGTGTGTTGGTGAAGGGGCAGCGGACAGAAGCCAGGATCTGGGAGAGGAGCTATGGTTTACCTTAGGGCTCTCCCTTTCTTTTTGTTTTCTTTCCATGTTCATCAATAGTAATTGTGATCTTACTTCTGAGAGACCTTGACACTGAGAATGGGGTGGAGGATATGAGTATTCTGGTCCCTGGGAAAGGAAGGCTCCAGTCAAAAAACACGAGCTTTATTCAGCAAATTTGTGGAACACTTACCAAGTGCCCTGTACTGGCTGAGTTCTGGGGATTTAGTGAGAAACTAAGAAAGGCCATGCCCTCATGGAATTTATATTCTAAAAGAAGATGGGCAATAAACCTATGAACAAGCAAACAAACCAGGTCAATATATATAACGGTCATAACCTTGTACAGAAGGTTTTACAGCGTGCAAACACAGTGAATATAGAAGCAAGCAGGAAAAGGTGGGGTAGGACAACTTCAAACCCGGTTGCCTCTACAGGCACTAAGAAAACAGAATTTGGGAAGCTGAGGAATGAGGAACCAACAAGTCCTCTGATCAAAGATGTTTCCCCTAAGAATTTCTTGCAGCAGCCATTTGTAGACAATCCCTCCTTCACATCTTTCTTTTAAAGATGTGAAAACACTCCTCTTCTCTGAATTTCCAAGGCAATTCTCCTAACACATCCTGTTAGTTTATGCCCTGGGCTCTCACACCTCCTGTTCCTTTCTCCAGAGTATCTTTCCTCCAGTCTCTGCCCAAAGAAATTTCAAGCTCATCCTTCCAAATTCAACTAAAATATCCTCTCTCCTGTACCTATCCCAAACAAAGGAGAAGTTTGTATAACTCTATTATAACATATTTCAAATTGTGCTTTGCTGTTGCCTGTTACCGGGCAATTAGGAAAGGTGGGGAGAAGGTGACAAACATTCTTTCCTTGACCAAACTCTGATCAGATTTCCCTGAATTCTCCTCTCAACTAGGCTTCTGTGCTTATATTTACGTAATCCAATTTTAGCAAGAATCCCATTGTTAGGTCTGTAATTAAAGGAGCGAGACTGATACAAAGCAAAGGTCAAGTAAAGCTTAATTTTGCACCAAGCGTCAAGATTCAAACGGACGGGTCGGGGCCGCCTCTTACAGACAGGGCAACCCCTCCCTGCCTTACAGACTAACTTTTATAGAGCAAAGGCCATGTGGTTGGGCCTGGCCACACACAGGTGGCCAATGAGATTGTAACACACAGAGAAAGCTACACAGTCATGCTAGGTCACACACGGGTGGCCAATTGAATTACAATTTGCCCTAGTAGATATTTGACCTAGCCTATCACCTTGGTCAGAATTGGCACCCAAAAGGCAGGACCCACACACCTTGGTAGCTAGAGAGACAATATGCTCATCCTACTGACTGGGTATCTCCACCTGGCCTGACCCACACTTGTATTTGGGCTTTGTTACCTGGGACTGGTTTCCCGGACTTGCTTTTAAGTAAGTTCCTCTGTTGGGGAGGGAGTAGGGGGCAAGGTCAATTTAAGTTTTACTGCATAAACAACAAAATCACTGTTTAACCGGATGGAATAGCTCTGGCTAAATAGGCCCTTACACCATGAAGTTGGTTTAACCAGAATCCTCTATCCCCCATGTCTGACTACCTTCATATTTGATTAGATACTTCCTCCTTCCCCACCCACAGGGTCATCCCCTGACCTGCCACCAGAGTCCCTCCTACCCCTGACATTTACTCTTAGTAATTTTCCATTACTCACCCCAACCTTGTTTCTTGGCTATAAATTCCTATTTTTCCTTGTTTTCAGAGTTGATCCCCATTGCAGTGGTTCCTACAACTATTGTGATGATCTCCCCCTTTGAATAAAGTCCTCCTTATTGTCTTGGTTTTTTTTTTTTTTTAAGATTTTATTTATTTATTTGACAGAGATCACAAGCGGGCAGAGAGGCAGGCAGAGAGAGAGGAGGAAGCAGGCTCCCTGCTGAGCAGAGAGCCCGATGCGGGGCTCGATCCCAGGACCGAGATCATGACCTGAGCTGAAGGCAGAGGTTCAACCCACTGAGCCACCCAGGTGCCCCAATTCCTCCTTACTGTCTTTAACAAGTATCCTAAATATTTTTTTTTTCTTTAACAGAGGAAGGAAGGAGGAAGGGGAAAGGAAGAAAGAAAGAAGGGAAAAAAGGAGCAAAAGTACAAGAGACAGAAGAAAGATGGAAGAATTTAAACTTCAAAATAAAGTAAGTCGTTCATTTCTGGAATATTTGTAGGCCCCCTCCCAAAAAAAGAAACCAAATGCACCACAAAAGATATTTCTGTAATAAAAATAAAAGTTATGCCTTATCTTGGAAATTCTTCTTTCACCCTGCTGAGACCACCAAGGAATGTAAAATCCCTCCCACACTTCTTTTCAAAGGTTTTTGCATATGAGTCATAATTCCTGCCAATCCCAAATTACATAGATCTGCATGCAAGCAATTAGGTGTTTAAAGAGGTAGAGGGGAAGAAGAGCAGCTGCTGAACTGCAGGGGAAACAGAAAACCTCTGGTTAGTCACGGAGGAATTGGGATCCTACTAAGCTCTTTCCAGAAGCAATCTTTCCAGTGTGGATCTTTAGGGACAAAGAAAAGGGCAATTTCTTTGAGAAAAGGACAAAAGAAAAGGACAAAGAAAAGGTTTAGAATAGAGGATACTCCGAACTCTGAGGTTTACTTTGCTCCCAAGAGGTTGCAGAAGTGGGGAAGGGGCCAAGACAGGGGACATCTTGTCCAGAGGGTTCCAGGACTTCAAGCAGCCCCTGAGCAACGGCTTTATTGTCTATCACAGAGATTCTCAACCTTAGCAGCCCATTAACAATTATATGGGATCTTTTAAATCCTACAGTGCTGGACCCCAGACCATTTAAATAGGGATTTCTGCAGATGCGGCCATAGTACTAGGACTTTTAGAAAGCTCTTCAAGCAGTCTGTCAGACACAGGTGGTTAAAATTCCTTTCCTCTGCATCATTTGCAAAGTCTTTTCAGTGCCTTGGCTTATTGAATCTGGTTTATACAGAAAAGTAAAACCAAAGCTCAGAGACAGAAGGGAACTCGCCCCGTCATAAAACTAGTGGCAAGATTCTGATTTGGGCCGTCAGACTTCAAGTTCAATATGCACACGGTAGGTCAGGTGGGTTTTCTACAGAAGAGCTTCTGGGGAATGTCTTGATGGAGACAAATTGGTATTATGTGATTCCATTCTCCTTTTTGACACCCTTCTTGATTAACATTCTTTTTTTCTCCCAAAGATTTCCTCCTCCGCCCCTCTCCTCCTCAGGTGACCATTCCTCCTCTCCAGCCTGCTGGGAAGCACTGAGCAGTGACTAACCACTCAGCAGGAATCAGGTTTGGGGGCAGCCTCCCCGCAGGAAAATGTACTCTCTAGAAGAACATTGGCATGAGGTAAAATGCAAACAGTCGAAGCGTGGAGGTGAATGGTATATGAGAATTTCTTGTACTATTCTTGAAACTTTCCCATAAGTTGAAAATATCAAGATATAAAGTTACTAGAAGATGAGAGGAGAATGAGGAGGAAAGCGAGGAGGGAGGAGAGGAAGACATTGATAGCATTAGTATAGATTCAATGGCCTTGATGAAGAGCCATGGCCCAAAGGTCTGAAGCCTGAGTCTTCTCTGCTCTGAGACCTTGGCCAAGCCACCCTCTATCTTAGGATTTTATTTTCCTGTTTGGATAATGAAGGGGTTGGAGTAGACTTTCCCTGTTGTGCATATTGATTGCTGTATAATAAACCACTCCAAATCTTTGTGACTTAAAACAAAAATTTATTATTGCATTTCATGGTTCTTTGGACTGACTAGGCTCAACGGGGTGATTCTTACTTAGGGGACTTTCACGGAGTTGGGTTGTCATTACCTGGCTTGAGTGGGCTGGTATTCCAGGTGGTTCACCCACACAGCTTGCAGTTGATCTTGGCCGTTGGCTAGGAACCCAGAGGGGTTTGTTGACTCCCAAAGTCTATACTTTAGCTAGCCTGTTAAATAGAAACGATGATGTTCTTCTCAATTTTGACAGATATTTTTTTCCTAAGGTTGTGAGTTTTCCATAAACTTGAAGTTCCACTGTCATGTGATAGTTGTCATTGCTGTTATTTACATTCTGCTGACTACTGGTTATCCCAGCCTTGCTAACTGCCATCTGGTTACATGTCTGGATGCTTCTCCTGAGTAGTCCCTGTCTATTGGTAATCTCGTTTCCATCCATTCACCAAAGATGCAGCTAAATAGGAATCCCAGCCTAAGCAGTAAGGAAAAAATGCTCAGAGAAACTGTGCAAGGTTTGCATTTGTAAAAACTGTGATTATTCTTGAACACTGGTTGCTATAACAGGGCTGGTGGGGCACTTTCATTCCCAGACACAATGTCTCTCACATTGTCCCCGTAGTGGTGAGGAAAACACACTGTGTCTTAGCATGCCTAGAAACCTTTTAAAATCAGAAGATCCACAGGCAGAGACCACATGGCTTATTTGAGAAGCTTTGCTTCTGCTTTTTAGTATGCTTATGCACTGCTTTAATCAAAATTACATGATTACAGGGGCACCTGGGTGGCTCAGTGGGTTAAAGCCTCTGGCTTCAGCTCAGGTCATGATCTCAGGGTTCTGGGATCAAGCCCCACATCGGGCTCTCTGCTCAGCGGGGAGCCTGCTTCCCTTCCTCTCTCTCTCTGCCTGCCTCTCTGCCTACATGTGATCTCTGTCTATCGAATAAATAAATAAAAATCTTTTAAAAAAAATTACACAATTACACATTCAGAGTCAATGATCTCACCAGATTGGTTTCAGAGAGAAGTAGTCCCCTTTTTGCCTGCCCTCTAGAGTCTCCTCCCCAGAAGAAACTTCAACTACTTTAACTAGGTTTGTTTTTTGTTTTGTTTTGTTCCAGATATTGCTACTTCTAGATGTTCTAGTTCCCCGCCCCCGCCTGCCCACTCTTCCATAATTACAAATACACATCCACCCTGCCCACTCAAGTCTTCTCATTACAATTGCATCTGATTTGGGCCAGGCCAGTGTACTGGGTTTATTAATAATTATTATTAACAATAATAATTAGTTTATTTATTAATAATATAGTGATAATAACTCTACACATTTCCCAGCTGAATCCTGCAGTATTCATTGATCATTTTTCCTTTCTAAATAATTTTGTTTTCTTTTTTGCATTTTTCCTTTTTAAGATTTACTCATTTATTTGCGAGAGAAAGAAAGAGAGGCAGAGGAAAAGGGAGAGAGGATTTCAAGCAGACCCCACATTGAGTGAATGAGGAGCCCAATGCAGGGCTCAATCTCGTGACTTTGAGATCATGACCTGAGCAGAAACCAAGAGTCAGACACTCAACCAACTGAGCCTCCCAGATACCCCAACTTTTTATTTTCTTTAGAGCTAATAATTGTCTTGTATTTTTTTTTTAATTTGCTTATTCTTCCATGTAGGTAACACCAGTTCACCCAAACCTCTGTCAAGCATTCCACTCTCATCTCAAAATGTTCAGAAACATCAGTTATTCCATAAATTTTATCTTTTTGAAGAAGTCCTTCTTAGACCTTCTGTTGTGCTCCAACCTGCTAATTTTGGCCTTTTGACTGAAGACACAGTAACACCTTAGGATCTGCCTTTTCAGTCATCATTAAGACTCCTTTCCCGCATGTTGGATCTTCTGTTTCTGTATCCACGCCTTCTTTTTTGTTTGTTTTCTTCCTTATTTAAAGGAAGTGCATCCTTTGACAGAGTAGAGCTTCTGACAAAAAATATCCAGTAAGTAAAATTTTGAGAACTTACATCTTTGATGATGTCTTTATTTTATTCTCATACTTGAGAATTGGGTATGATATTCTAACTTGGGAATCACTCCATTCAGAATTTTGAAGGATCCCCTCCATGATCTTCCTTCTGGTGTGGCTGTTGACAGACCCTGAAACTACTACAATTCACGACCTCACGACCTTTTGTACATTATTGAAATTTTCCCTCTCTTTCCACTCCTCCCTTTCTCTTCTCTTATTCTTCCTTCTTCTTCCTTTCTCTCTTTCCCCTTCCCTCCTTCCCTCCCTCTCCCACTATTATGGTATTTTTATCCACTGCATTAGGTATTTGGCAGGTCCTCACAATCTAGAAGCTGATGTCATTCAGTTCTGGGAATTTTTCCTGACCTATTTAGTTGGTATTTTTCTCCTCCCATTCCCTCTCTTCTCTTCCTTTGGAAACCCTATTATTTAGATATTGGACCTCAAGGACTGATCCTTTTATTTTTCACCTTTCCTTCCTGCTTTTCTATTTGTCATTTTCTTCTATTTTATAGTATACATCTTCATCCTTAACTTCTGTTTCTTCCATTGAATTTTTATATATCTACTGTCATATTTTCAATTTCCAAGTTCTTTTTTGTCTTTTAGTATGCTTTCTTTTTTAAGATTTTATTTATTTAATCTGTCTTTTCTAAGGTGCCTATTGTGTTTATGTGTGGTGGTTTGTTTTTTATTTTTAAGATTTTGTTTATATTTGGTTGTCAGAAAGGGAGAAGAGAGAGAGAGAGCACACGCAGGAGGTGTTGCAGATAGAGGCAGAAGCAGGTTCCCTGCTGAGAAAGGAGCCCAATGAGGGACTCAATCCCAGGACACCAGTATCATGACCTGAGCGGAAGGTAGACGCTAAACTTAACTGGCTGAGCCACCCAGACATCTCTGTTGTGTGTATTTTATTCTCTGTATTTCAAGTTAGAGATGGATGGTCATCCTTTGGCACCATATAGATGAAATAGCCTAGATCACTAGAAATGTTTATTAGAAGCTTTGGGCTCATGGGTGTGACTTATTGCCTGCAGACTCTAATGATAAGTTTGAGTCATTTTATATCAGTATCTATAAATTTTTCTCTTTGGCTGATCATATTTTGGGAGAAGAATTGTCCAGTTTTACACTGCAGAACACAGTGGTTTCATGGAGCTGACATTCTTAGAGCTTTGTTAGCAGAGCTGGCTGGAGATGTCACCATTTAGGATACAGATATTTTCTTGCTACCCCTGATTTCAGAATTGTATCCTACTCTCAATTGTGCCCAATATCTTTTAGTCTAGGGTACATCTGTTGTATCCTATCCAGAGAATACATTTCCAAGTTTCTACCAAAATAGGGATGGGTATGTGCCTGGCTATAAGGTATGGAGGAGGGGATTTAGAGATCTATCTGAGTCATAAACAGACTTTAAACAAGACTGTTCACTCTCAAGTTCTGAAGTACTTGATGTGAATTCATATATTTTTGAGAGGTTCTTCATATAAACAGGTTATTTTTCAACTTAAACCAGTGTTGGTTTAAGGTTTAGCTTTCCTGGTTTACTAAATTAGTTAGTACACATTTCATTTGCATTTCACTTTCTAAAATTTTGTTGCTTGTAGCTTTGTCTCTTTTCACTTTTCCACTCTTAAGAATGTTTGCCTTTTAAAATATATCACTTTACTATTGTTTTAATGGGTTTTGAGAATAGAGCAAAACAACATACATATTTCCAACCCACCATTTTTACCCAATATCCTTTGAGGAAGATATCTTGACTTGGGAAGATCAGGGGCAAGAACAGAAAGATTCAGATCACAGTATTTCCTCAGACTTGAGGATTTGAGATCACATTTGAGATCAAATGCACATTTCAGTTTGCACTTCTGCTGGTTTCAGGCTTCTGAAACTTGGCTGATACAGCCTTCTGCTACCCCATGACACCCCATGATACCTCTGTTGCTGTATGCTCCCCACAACATCAATTTCACAGAATGCATCTAATAAGTGTGTAAGGATATAAATTTCAGAGTATTGATGCATGGAGACCATTATGTTTAAGAAAGCTTTCCAAAATTGTAAGGGGTGTACAATGGAAGTGAAGATACCTTCATGGGGAACATAGTCTATTTACAAAAATAGAATCAACCTGGTCCTGGAACTTTTCTGTTCTTTAAATATAATAGCTCTATATTTTTTTATGGTAATTGGTCTTTCAAGATTTTTCTATCTCTACTGGAGTAAAATTTCATAAATCATAATTTCTAGAAAACTATTTCATCAGAGTTTTCCAATGTTTCTGCTAGACTTATAAATTACCTTCAGAATTTAAAAATATCTTGTTTTTTAAAATTATTTTTAAATCATTTCTAATTTTATATATTTATAATTAGCTCTTTTATGAAACATTGGCTTAGCTAATGCTTTAAACATCTTGTTGATTTTTTTTTCCCACAGAGCCAGATTTTTACCTTTATTTATTACTTTTCCTGGTTTTCCATTTTCTGTCGGTGATTTCTGCCTTGACCCACATTATTTTTTCTTCTAGCTTATTTTCTTATTCTTCTTTAAGCTCTTACTTAATTCATTTCTTTCATTAGTTTTTATTTAAATAGGCACTTAACATTAAAAAAATTTTCTTTGGTACCTGCTTGAGCTGTTTTTCATAGATTCTGACTCGTGTGGTGGTCAGTTCAGTTCTTTTTCAAGAAATTCTGCAATTTTGTTTTTTATCTTTTCTTTGAACCACAAATTACTTAATAACACTTAAAAAATTCTAGGTAGAAGAGTCTTATTTTTTATTTAATTTTTATTTTTAATATATTGTAGTTAGAGAATATTGTTTATATTTTTCTCTTTTTTGAAATTTACTGAGGATTTCTTTGTAACTTAAGATAGAGTCAATGTTCCTGACTTTTCTCCATGCCCTACATTTACTATATTTACAGACTAAAGGCTTGACGTGTTTTTCTTCTTTTCTTGTAGCTGATTTTGATGATTAAGTTACAATTTTCCTTTGTTTTGTGAATGTGTCTTTTTTTTCAAGTTTGTTAAATCTTTTTTTTAAATTTATTTTTTATTTATTTTCAGCATAACAGTATTCATTATTTTTGCACCACACCCAGTGCTCTATTCAATTCGTGCCCTCTATAATACCCACCACCTGGTACCCCGACCTCCCATCCCCCGCCCCTTCAAAACCCTCAGATTGTTTTTCAGAGTCCATAGTCTCTCATGGTTCACCTCCCCTTCCAATTTCCCCCAACTCCCTTCTCCTCTCTATCTCCCCATGTCTTTTTGACATACTTTATTGCCTAAAGCAGAGGTTGGTAAACTATGGCCAGTAGTCCAAATCCAGCCCCTACCTGTTTTTGCAAACAGTTTTATTACAACATAGGCACACCTCTCTTTTGACTTACTGTCTGTGGCTGATTTTGCTCTACACTGGCAGAACTGTACTTGTATCAGAGGTTAGATGGCACATAAAACCAAAATTTTTATGATCTATGTAAAATACTTATTATCTGTTTTAGGTGACTATCTTTAGGCAATAAGTTTGTCAATCCCTTTTTTTTTCTATAGGTACATTATTTTGCTTATTCTCTTTTACCATATAGTGACTTTGAGTGGGGTTTGACTATCTTCATTCTGTTGATGTAGGCTACATCTTAGATGACTAGCACTGTCCAATAAAAGTTTTTGCTGTGATGGAAATGTCCTGCTCTGTATAATATAGTAACCACAAGTGACTAATAAGAACTTGGAATATGGCCAGCATGACAGAGAGTTAAATTTTAGTTTTGTTTACTTTTAATTAGCTAAAAGTAAAATAGCCAGATGTGACTAATGGCTACTGAATTGGAAACCATAGTTCCATACTCTTAGAAAGAGAAAGAGGTCAGAAGAGTCTTCCTAGCTTCTTGGATCCAGAGCCCCTTTTTCTTTTGTTTTTAGAAAATGGGAAGTTTGGGTAGACAATTTCTTCATATTTTCTAGAATCTTCTGACATTCCCCCGCTTTTTCCATTCTACCCAAGGTTTCTCATTTCTTTGTCCCAATTGTCCCTGTCCTGCTGAATGTGGATTCTACCTTCAGCAGTTCATCCTCCATTCTGGGCTTTATCCTAGAAGGAGTATTTGGTTGGTTAGTTTCAGTAGCTGATAGATCCTAGACTACTCTGGTGTATTTGAGCTTCCTGTGAGCTCCCTGTTTTCACTAGTAAATCTGAGCCCACAAAAACACCCTCTCATTTTCAACCACTGTTCTCAACCAGTCAAGCTTTCAGGGAGTGGTTATTGGCTATCTGGGACTCCTCCGGCTCTTCAGGCATTTATAAGTTCCTTTCTTTTACCTTTCTGTCCTCCCACAGTTTTTAATATATTCTGCCTATATTGGGGGTTTGTGGGGATTATATGTGATTTCTGTGAGATTTCAGTTTTGTTATAGTAGTCATTTGCTTTATCTCTCTTATAAGGGGATTTAGTAAGAATGTAAAACTGTACCATCTTCCTCAAATTCCCTTCTATGATTCTTACATGTAATATATTTTATCTACCTCTCCATCTGAGAGTCACTGACCTAGTTCCACCCCCTGAATTGTAAGTGGGAGAAATTGTAGCTTAGAGAGGAAATGTGGCTTGCCTTAGGTCACAGAGTCAGCAAATAAAAAACCCAAAGCCAAAACTCATATTACAGGCTTTCAGTCCAGTATTTTTCTCTTATACCCTACAAGTAGAAGTTTTTGTGGGCAAAATAATCAGACAACCTATCTATGAATATGGTCCAATAATTAATTTTCCGTTCTATAACTGTGTCTACTCCATTCTCTCCCTGCATCTCATTTGGGAAATATATTTTGTTTCTAAGAGTCTCACAGTTGCTAGTGTAGATGAGGGAGAGACACGCAGAGAAATGACTAACTTGGGCCAGTTCTGCACTTGGGGATCATAGAAAATAGATGGTTTTAAGAGCTTATGGGAATATTCTGGTCTTTTTCCCCCACTGGCCACATAACTGTTGGAAGAGTGTTTCCTTCTTGTACTTGGCAAGGGAGATGAATATGAAAGGTCCTAGGATAGTACTTGACTTGTAGATATTGTCTGATGACCATTACCTTCTCTTCCTTCTGATTTTCCTGATCCTTCAGTGTGAACACAAGACAGGGTGTTTGCTCTACTCCATAATAAAAATTGGACAAAAAGCTTGAATTTACCTCATGGCATATCTGCTGGAATTTTGAGATTGGCAAGCTGGAGATATCAGGACAATCAGAAAGGTGAAAAAACTCAATATATCCCTTCCCCCAGTTTTCAATTCAAATATTTGGTTCAGGAGCTCTAGCTGGGGTCTTTCCTACCTACACAAGTGATAAAGCCCTAGTGGCCCCCAGACTTGGCTACTAGATTATATTCCCCTTAGTGGCTTCTGTGCCTTCAAGGCCTCCTTGATATGAGGAAGCAGTGTCACCACTAGTCCCTGGAATATAGTCAAGTCCCTGAAAATTAACATTCTTAAAAAAGGAAATGGAAATCAGAGGAAAAATCATGGTTGAGAAGATACAATATGACATAAGCACAGGAAACTCTGTCTATATCAAATTTTTTCTACCTGAAGTACACTCAATTATTTCTACAGTATACACAATAAATTGATATTTGGCTCTGTGCGGGCAGATGCTTTCATCTTGGAGGTATGCATCCTATTTGGGAAGTCAGCTATCACTATGACAACAAGCTTCTTTTTTTTCTGAATGAACATTATAATTAACTGTCACATGAAATCAGACACAGCAACTAACACCATTGTCAGGCCCTCTAACCCCAGCCATTTAAGATTTCTTGGTGTCCGGGAGTACCAATGGGATCCTTGGCAAAGTGGGTTTCTTCAAATCAGGACAGGCAATTCAAGAATGAGAGTTGTAATTAAAAGCAACTTCTCATTAAGACAACCTATCTCTAGTTAGATACTACTTCACTCTACACATGTAAGAGAAGTCAAGCTCTACAGAAGGAGCCATGGTTACTGAGAGGTGGTTGACTCAAGAAAATATAATTTGTTTATTTCTCTAGACATGAGGAACCATCAAAAGTCAGGCACTACACATTTATATTGGACAAGTTTGGTATAAGGATATGTATGTTGATTTTACTTGATCTGCAACTCACTCCAGAAAAGCAAAACTTGGGAAAGTAATTTCTACATTCCCTATATTGTGCCAGGCATTTGGTTCAACACTGTTGCAAATGCACCGCCCATTGACACCTCACCTATAATTTAAGGTGAGGAAAAAGAAGCCTGCAATGAAGACTGAGAAGTACATTTTATGAATCCCATTTTAAAGATAGTGAAACTGTGGCTCACTGAAGAGCAATATTGTTTTCCAGTTAGCAGCATACCCTCAATATCCAGGACAATACCGAAAGGAGTGGAGAGAAATAAAGAGGAATAATTAGGATTTTCCTGATTTATATAATTTCCACAAACCTACGACCACCTCCTGGTCATCTAGTGGTCTACACAGCAGTGGCGATAGTGGGAGGAAGCTGGGAACCAGAAGGAAGGGAGGAACCAGAGATAAGTCAGCCTAATGCAATGATATGATCACTGATCACCCTAAGATACGCAGCAATGGTAATGCTGATTAAACATAGAGGTTAGGTGCTTCCACTCTTCATTATACAGAGGAGAAAAAACAGCCCTGCTGCTTGTGTTCCAAGAGTCACAGAACAAGTTATCAGCAGAGGGAGAAAGCAGATCTCAAAAGCTGGCATGCTTTTCTACACAGCCTTCTGGGGCTGTTGTAACAGGATTTCCCATGTAAACTCTCTGCTCTAAAAAATGTTTGACTGGATTCCCTCATAATGAATTTCAAACAATGTTTTAGGTATTTATGAGAAGTATTTATTCGGAGATGCCTTCACTGTCCCTTGCCAACAATACAAGATAGTCAGCCACTTAATCCATCTAAAGAAACTAATCTCTCTAACTTGACAGTGAAAACATAAACATTCTATATCTCAATCAGGAGACAAAGTCACGGTCATCATCCACTTCATCCTTTTTCCAGTCTGTGCACTGATTGTAGATCCTGTGGTATTATATCAATTTTCCTTGTCAACTCTCAGGCCCATCAAATGTCTGCAAATAAACATTTGATCATAAAAGAACTGTAATTTGCTTCTTCTCAAAATTCATTTCACTTTGATTAACTTCACAGATATTCATTGGAAATAAATGTTCTTTTGTTTCCTTTGCTCTTTTCCTTTTTTCTTTCTTTTTACTGGGAAAATGTGTAGCAAAGACATCAAGTTACTTTTCTTTAAATAAATCTGATAAAGGGAAGACTGAACAGAGAGTAAAGAAGTTGCATATTATTCTTTCCTTA
This sequence comes from Mustela erminea, assembly GCF_009829155.1. Classification (NCBI taxonomy): domain Eukaryota; kingdom Metazoa; phylum Chordata; class Mammalia; order Carnivora; family Mustelidae; genus Mustela; species Mustela erminea. The sequence continues at coordinate 111,107,194 of NC_045614.1, read as the reverse complement.
TTCTTAGATTGTGTATTTGCTTCAACTAGAAATGGAAGCTGAACTGGAAAACCATTATTGACCTTAATTTGCCCCTGAGAAAGCTATTTAAAATTATGGCATTGTACTTTTCTAATCTTTTAGTTGAGGGTAATGAAACCTACTTCATGGTGGGAAGATTGATAGGATTAAATTAAAGCACTTTTACAAAAGGGCATTGGAATATGTCAGATACATAGTAAATATAAATGTCTATTTAATGTAGTAAAATGTCCTGAGTAACTAATATGTGTCAGGCACTGTGATAGGTATAGTGGGGTTAGAAGAATTAATAATGACATTAAATCAATAATTAAGAGCTACCATTTAGCCAACAGATCTCTTGGAGCATCCAACAATGTATCAGGTACTACACTAGGCAATGGACAGTCCCTTCCCTCAAGTTGCTCACAGTCTCAATTGAGACGGCAGAAGTAAGCAAGCAATTATAATTTAGTATGATTAGTACTACCAAAGGCTTAGGGACAGGGTAAGCGTACTTAATCCAGGCTTGAGATGTTTGAGGGGCTTCACTAGGGACATGATGACAGATGACATGGAAGAAGGGGGACAATGTTCGAGAAAGAACAATCTCAACAAAGTTCTGAAAGCAAAAGAGACCATGGAACATTCAAGAACTGTCAGTTGTTTAATGGGTGAAATAAAAGTTGCAATCAGCAAATGATGAAAGATGATGCTACAGCAATAGGCAAAACTGGATTATTCAAGATCACAGGAAGCATAAGAGGCTCAGGCCTTAAGAGAATGGAAAGACATTAACCAGGGGAGTGGCTTTGTCAGATTGAGCTTCAGATGTTCTCTCTGGCTTCAGTGTGAACAATGGATTGCGTGAACATGGAAAAGGGAACCATATGAGGACAGAAGAGTAAACTGTCTATGAGAAAGAGCTAAACAAGTTGACATTGAGGATGGCCTCTGGACGGTTACATGTATTTTTAGGACTTTGAAGGCAAAGCCACCCAGATGCAAGTTATTAACCTTTATTATATTTATTTATATTACATTTATAAACTTTACTTGTTTTAACCAACCTGACCTCAGGTTAAGTGGCTAGGTCTGCAATATATCCTATATCTCATGGCACAAATAATACGGAACCATTAAAATAAGACAGATCAGTGGACCCAGTAAAAGAAACAACAAAATCATACAAAGGGAGAAGCGATTCAGTTTGAAGGAATTATTTTTCTTTTACCTTAAGGATTTCCTTTAACATTTCTTGTGGTGTGGTCCTGCTAATGACACAACTTCTAAGCTTCCATTAGTCTGAATATTTTTATTTCTAGTTCTAGAAGTCTAGGTTGACCACTTCTCTCCATTCCATTGACTCCTGGCTTGTGTCATTTCCAAAGAGAAGTCTGTCATTCTTATCCTCATTCCTCTCAGTATATTATATCTTTATTCTCTGATTACTAAAATTCTTTTTCTTTTTCTCTAGTGTTTATCAATTTGATAATGGCTTGCTGTTGTGTGTATGTGTGCATGCAGATGCACACATGCTCGTGTGTGTGTGTGTGTGTGTGTGTGTGTGTGTGCATTAATGTGAATGTTCAATATTTATTCTGCTTGGAGTTTATCAAAACTCTTGGATCTCTGGGTTCCCCAAATTTTCATCATATTTGGAAAAATTCTTTTGTTATTCCTTCTTCAAATCTTTATTTGTCTTCATCTTTCTCTTATCTCTCAGTAACTCCAATTTATGTATGCTAGACAATTTGATATTGTCCCACACTCACTGAGGCTCTGTTCACTTGTTTCAGTCTTTTTTTCTATGTGCTATTCATTTGGGATAGCATCTATTGCCATGTTTTCAAGTTGACCATTTTTTTCTTCTGCACTGTCTAATCTGTTATAAATATCTTTTAGTGTATTTTTAATTTTTGATATATTTTTCATCTCTACAAGTTCCATTTAGATATATTTTAATGTCTTCCATTTTTTCCCTTATCGTATTTGTGTTCTACTTTACATCTTTGTGAATATTTATAATAGCTGTTTCAAGTTCCTTATCTGCTATCTCCATCATAGCTGACATTTCTGAGTATGTTTTTAGTAATTTATCTTTTTCTTATTATCAATAATTATTTTCATATTTCTTTGCATGTCTAGAAAATTTTCATTGGACACCTGATCTTATGTATTTATTGGTTGTTTATTTAGTTGTACTCCTTTAAAGAGTATTTTGGCCTATAGTTAAGTTACTTGCAGATTGATTTGATTATTCTGAGGCTTACTTTTAAGATTTATTATAGAGAGTCCAGAACAACCTTTACTATGGGGCTAATTCAACCCTGCCACTAGGGCATGACTTTTTTGAAGGTCCTATCAATACTCTATATATTTCAGTGTATCTCCAATGATTGGTGGCAATGCAAAAAAAAAAAAAAAATCCTAGCTCTTTGTGAGCCTTTATACTTTATGGAAGCTTTTTATCAAACTTTAAATGAATTTTCCTTACATGTTAATAAAAATAATAATGAAAATAGGGAAATGTAAGTCCTGAAAAAGAGTTAGAGGCAGTACTGTAAAAGTCTTAGTTTGGCAAAATGAGAAGTTTATACTTGATCCATAGGAAATAGAGAAATTTTAAGGATTTCAGGTGAGTATCATTGCTCTCTATGAAGTCAACTTCCCTTAAAGGGAAAGAAAAGACAGGAAAGATTATTTCTCTCTCTTTCTTTCTTTCTTTCTCCCTTTATTTCTCTTTCTTTCTTTCATCCTTTATTTCTTTTAAAGATTTATTTAATTGTTAGAGAGACAGAGAGCACACAAATAGGCAGAGCAGCAGACAGAGGGAGAGGGAGACTCTCCCCATTGAGCAGGGAGTCTGACATGGGGTTCGATCCCACTAAGCTGAAGGCAGATGCCAAAATAGATGTCAAAAAGATTATATGAGCAAATTTTTTCTTTCTCCTTTCTTTTTTTTTCTTTTTTTGAACTTTTTTTCATATTAAAGTGTTTAATATAGTACTTTGAGGATATCTCATAAAATTTTAAAACTTGAATTTGAAGTCAAGAGCATGGTAATAAATTGAAAACAATATAATAAATGAACTTATTCTGTATCTATTGATGACATAATTGTACAGACAGAAATTTTTTCAAGTTACTGTACAACATAAATTTGTACATCCCTGGTGAGGATATTGTAAGGACCTATTTAGAAACTGTCCCTGCTCCCCTTCCCCCAGAGGATTTATTTGGAGACAAGTCCCAGAAACCAGCTCCAGGTAATAAAGCCCAGATACAAGGGTGGGTCAGGCCAGGTGGAGACATCTGATCAGTGGGGGGATGCATACTGTCTCCCTGGTTACCAAGGAGTGTGCCCCGCCCCCTTGGGGACCCTTTTTGGCGCCAATCCTAATCAAGGTGTAATAGGCTGGGTCAAATGTCTACTAGGGTAAATTGTAACTCAATTGGTCACCTAGCATCACTGTGGAGTTTCCTGTGTGTGTTACAATCTCATTAGTCACCTGTGCTTGACCAGGCCCGACTGCATGGCCTTTGCCCTTAAAAGCTAGACTGTGAAACAGAGAAGGGTTGCCCTCTCTTGTAAGAGGTGCGGTCCCGAACGTTCAGTTAGATTCTTGATGCTTGATGTGAAATAAAGCTTTTCTTGACCTTCGCTTTGTATCAGTCTTGCTCCTTTAATCATGGACCCATTATTGGGGCATAAAAATATAATCTAAGGATTAAAGTAACTTTAAAATGTTTCAAACTCCTTTCAATAATTATATTATTGGTAGTACTACTAGTATGGTGATTCTAATAGTGCTTTGTATGTATTGTGGGATAAGGTAAATGAGTCATTATTTGAGATTTTAATACTATCACCTTTGGTATCTTTGAGTAGCAAAATTCTCTTTGTGGAGTAAAGAAGTTATAGATGTAAGCTTGAGAAAGTTAAGTAAAATATCTTGTAGTGTGGAATCTGAATTAGAACTATTATTCTGAATCTTTGAAGTGTTTTATCTTTTCTGAAAAAACATATCTCTGTCTTCTTAAAAGGCCTACAAACCATGACCAAACTAGTAACAACAAGAATCTTTGGGTCCTGGAGTGCTCTCTCCAGGTTTGAGACAAGAAATGTATAGATGAGTCTGGAACAGCATGCCATAACATAAAAAAGATATCAACATAAGAAAGTTGTTTTAAAGGACTCATGTACTGAAGTACCTGATCATGCTTCCATTGATCAAAATTGGGACAATTTGGACATCAACGAGTATAATAACTGAAATTGGTTGAAACATATTAAATATGCTTAAATCCATAAGTTGTTGTTGTTGTTGTTGTTTTGTTGTGTTGTGTTTTGTTTTACCATGGGAGGATGCTAGGGAACAAATTCATTATTTTTAAAACTAGTAATGGGAAAAATGCAAGCATTTGTCTTGTCTTTTCTAAATAACCTTTTCTACTAAGTAACCAAAGAATAGTTTCTCTTTATAGCAGCATTAGATAATAAAGAAAGAAAGAACAAGAGAGTATTATCATTTTGTAACTGTTAAAAAGTTAACTTATTGTTAGCATTGTTAACATCACAGAGAGACCATCAGTCTCTGTTTTGTTCCAGATAGAACATAATTCCACCTATGAAATGGTCTTGCCTAAAGGGAAGGAGGAGGAGGGAAAGAAGAAAGAAGAGAAGGAGGGGAGGACAAAGAGGAAGAAGGGGTGAATCCAAATCTGGTAAAGGGTCCAGAGTCAACCGCCAATTTACAGGAAATATAGAGACCAGAGGAACTTGGTTAACTATACCATAGGAATGTGATCAGCAAAATCCAGACAATGCAAACATAGTAGAAGCAACTTGAGTTTTTCAACAAATAAATGGCAAAGACACAAAAAGAGAAATAGAGAATAAATCTACAAAGTAAAAAAGACTTAAAAGAACTATAAATCTATATACTGTGTAGGCTGAAAAACATTTATGAAATTTATGAAACAATTGGATAATTGAACTCTGGGTATACGATGATATTAGGAATTATTATTAATATGTTGAGCATGATAAAGATATTGTGATAACGTAAAGACACAAAAGCCATCTAGTACTGATGTCTTGATTTATAAACACTATTTACCAACACTACAAGGAACCAGGGATCCTGGGAGAATTATTTGAAACTAGGATTAGAGCAAGAAAAGTACAAGATGATCCTGGAACATCTTATTCCCGAGAATCATAAACTGCCCAGGAATGAGAAAGACACATACATCAGTACAACACAAGAACCAGTTTGATGCAATTTCTGCTGGCCAAACCCAAGACAAAATGATCATCCAAACAATGACAAGAATGGATTATAATACAGTGAAAAGGAAGTCCACAAAAATAGTCTATAAGTCCATAGAAATACACAAGTCACAAAACAAGGAAAGTAATAAATACATAAAAGGAAGGAGAATGAAAACATTAAGTAGAATGCCAATAAATACAGAAGGAATGGAAGAACTGTTAAATCATTGTTTTGTAATCATGATACTAATAACTGGCTCAAGCAGGAATCATCATTTTACCCATTTCACCAATAGATAAAATTTATGTATGCCATTTCAAAGCACTTACTTACACACTACTTGGTAACTACAGAGGAAACAGGTGAGCCTTTACAGTGAGGAAATCTGGCACCAAGTGACCAAAATCTAACATCACCAATACTAGGATAAACTGACATCAATTGTCTTCTAAGATGATGCCCTTAGAAGGACAAAACACCATTTATGTATTATTCTTTCTAAAAAATCTAATAAAATCAAATCATAAGGTAATAATAAGGCAAGCATAAATTAATGACATGAACAATAGGGTAAGAAAGGAACCTCTAAATAAAAGGCAGCTGAAGAGACATAACCACTGAATGTAATGGGAGATTCTGTATTGAATCCTGGCTTAGGGGGAAAAAATTGTTGCTATAAAGTACAATGTTGAGATAGTCAGTGAAATTTAGTATAGCTGCATATTAGATACAGTTATTAGCAAAGGTGAATGGTTAAATCTGGTTGAAGTTATTTTTTAAAATTATTTTTTTTAAAAATTATATTCAATTAATTAACATATAATACATTTTTTGTTTCAGGGGTACAGGTCTTTGATTCATCAGTCTTATATAATACCCAGTGCTCATTACAATATACCCTCCCCAATGTCCATCACACAGCTACACCAACCCCTCACTCCCCAACCCTCCGGTAACCCTCCATTTGTTTTCTATGATTAAGAGTCTCTTATGGTTTGTCTCCCACTCTGTTTTCATCTTCTTTCATTTTTTTCTTCTCTTCCCCTATGATCCTCTGCCTTGTTTCTTCAATTCCACATATCAGTGACATCATATGATTGTCTTTTTCTGATTGACTTATTTCACTTATTTCACTTAGGATAATATCCTCCAGTTCCATCCACATCATTGCAAATGGCAAGATTTCATTTTTGATGGCTGTGTAATATTCCACTGCATGCATATATACCACATCTTCTTTATCCCTTCATCTGTTGATGAACATCTAGGTTCTTTCCATCGTTTGGCTATTGTGAACATTGTTGCTATAAACTTTGCGGTCCAGGTGCCCCACACATTCAATGCAATCCTTATCAATATATTATCAAATTTTTTTCGCAAAACTGGGACAAATAATCCTAAAATTTGTATGGAATCATAAAAGACCCTGAATGGCCAAAAAATGTTGAAAAAGAAAACCAAAACTTGTGGCATCATGATTCTGGACTTCAAGCTCTATTACAAAGATGTAATCATTAAGACAGTATGGTACTAGTGCAAAAACAGACACATAGATCAATGGAAAAGAATAAAGAACACCAGAAATGGACCCTCAACTCTATGGTCAACTAATCTTTGACAAAACAGGAAAGGATATCCAATGGAAAAAAATCTCTTCAACAAATGGTGTTGGGAAAATTGGACAGCCACATGCAGAGGAATGACACTGGACCATTTCCTTACACCATATACAAAAATAGATTCAAAATGAATGAAAGACCTAAATGTGAGACAGGAATCCATCAAAATCCTAGAGGAGAACACAGGCACAACAACCTCTGTGACCTTAGTCACAGTAACTTCTTACAAGACACATCTCCAAAGGTAAGGGAAACAAAGGCAAAAATGAACTATTGGGACTTCATCAAGATCAAAAGCTTTTGCACAGCAGTGGAAACAGTTAATAAAATCAAAAGACAACCAACAGAATAGGAGAAGGTATTTGCAAATGGCATATCAGATAAAGGGCTAGTATCCAAAACCCATAGAGAACTTATCAAACTCAACATCCAAAGAACAAATAATTCAATCAAGAAATGGTTAGAAGATACAAACAGACATTTCTGCAAAGAAGACCTCCAAATGGCCAACAGACACAAGAAAATGTGTTCAATATCACTTGGCATCAGGGAAATACAAATTAAAATCACCATAAGATACCAACTCACACCAGTCAGATGGCTAAAATTAACAAGTCAGTAAAGGATAGATGTTGGTGAGGATGTGGGGAAAGGGGAGTCCTCATACACTGTTGGTGGGAATGCAAACTGGTACAGCCACTCTGGAAAACAGTATGGAAGTTCCTCAGAAAGTTGAAAATAGAGCTACTCTCTATATTTTTTTCAGTGTACTTGTGAACCTAAAATTGCTCTAAAAAAGAAAATCTTTAAAAAGTACTCAAAATAGAAGAGTATGAGGAAAGTTTGAGGTAATGGAAATGTCCTTTATCTTGAGAGTAATGATGGTTTCACTAGAGAGTACAGTGGTCAAAACTCATATAATTTATACTTTAAATGGGTTTCATTTATTGTGCATTTTCTAAAAATTTATTCATTTGAGAGAGAGAGAACACAATCAGTGGGGAGAGAAGCATCAGAGAGAGAGGGAGAGGCAGACTCTCCACAGAGCAGGGAGCCCAACATGGGACTCAATCTCAAGATTGACCTGGGACCATGACCGGAGCCAAAGGCAGATGCTTAACCAACAGAGCCACCCGGGTGCCCCATATTGTACATTAATTATACTTCAGGAAAGTTGCTTTTCAAAGTGTACATAAATCCAGAGCAATAAAATAGTTTCTTCTGAACATAATTATGAGGGCAGAACAAATTTTCTTGACTCTATATTAATTTACATAATTTCCATTTTAAAAGTTCGCATTTTGGTCTAATTCTCTCCAGACTAAAAGTGCATTGAAATGCTAAATAATGAAGCCCTTCAGTATATATCAGTGTGGTCAGTTCACTGCAAATTTAATTTATGAGAAATAATTTTGCAACTCTTTTCTCTGTATGAATATAATCTAATTATTAATAGGAACTTTGAAAAAAGTTAAAATATAAGCTTAAAATATAATATTACTCAAATAGCAGATACTTCTTGTAAAGTGTTAAGAATTAAAAATGATGGAAATAACTGCCTATAGTATGAATAAGGAGAGCTTTCCACATAGATAAACAAACACAGAATGAGTAAAAAAGTAAAATACTTAAAGTTCAGAGCCTGGATGGAACACGGAATGCCAAGAAACATGACAGAGAAAAAGTCAAGTTTGAGAATTTTAGGAAACAAACAAAATACCCAGTGGTAGAGAATGCATTCTACATATTTTTGTGTGTCTATATAAATATATTGTTAAAAGAAAAAAAAAAACAGGTTACAAAAAACAATGAAAAATATAAACTCATTTTAATTTATATACAAGGAAAAAATGCCGAAAAATTTATACAACAAAATGAAAGAGTAATTGTCTCTTGGTGGTGGGGATTTGGGTGATTGTTAAAATCTTATTATTTTTGTTCATCTGATTATTCTGATGTGTCCACAGTGAGTATGTGTTTCTTATAAATTCAAAATAGAAATAGAAAAGGAATTTAAATTGCTTCCATGCAAATTAAACTGCAAAAAATAATGATTTAAGAAAAGAATCCCTATCTCTTAAAGATGTATACTGAAATATTAATGGTCAAAATATTCTGATGTCTGGAATTTCATTTAAAATCACATGGAAGGACTTCTTACACTGTTGAGGGGAATGCAAGCTGGTATAACCACTCTGTAAAAAAGTATGGAGGCTCCTCAAGAAGTTAAGAATAGAGCTACCCTACAACCCAATAATTGCACTACTGGGTATTTACCCTAAAGATACAGATGTAGTGAAAAGAAGGGCCACCTGGACCCCAAATGTTCATAGCAGCAAAGTCCACAATAGCCAAACTGTGGAAGGAGCTGAGATGTCCTTCAAGAGATGAATGGACAAAGAAGATGTGGTTCATATATACAAGGGAATATTACTCAGCCATCAGAAAGGATGAATACCTACCATTTACAACAATGTGGATGGAACTAGAGGGTCTTAGGCTAAGTGAAATAAGCCAACCAGAGAAAGACAATTATCACATGGTTTCACTCATATGTGGAATATAATAGAGCAGAGGATCATAAGGGCAGGGAGGGAAACTGAATGGAAAGAAATCAGAGAGGGAGACAAACCATGAGAGACCCTTGATATAAACTATCAAGTATCTGGAAACAAACTGAGAGCTGCTGGAGGGGAGAAGTGTGTGGGATGGGGATAGCTGGGTGATAGGTATTAAGGAGGGCACGTGATGTGATGAGTACTAGGTGTTATACACAACTAATGAATCATTGAACACTACATCAAAAACAAATGCTGTACTATATGTTGGCTAATTGAATTTAAGTTAAAAAAAAAGATGGTTGTAAAAAAATTAATCACGTGCAAGCGGAGGAAGTTGAACAGTGGTAACAAACATAATTAGCCATGAAGTGATAGTTGTCAAAGCTGGATGACAGGGACATGAATGTTCATTGTAGTCTTCTGTCTTCTTTTGTATATGTTTAACACTTTCCACAAATAAAAAAAAAAGGTTTTAAAAGATAACCTGACTGAATAAAAAGTTTTGTTAGAGCCATCAGTGTTTACAACACTAAAAAAAAAGCTAATGCAGATATCTGACATCTCGGTGACATCTCTCCTCAGGGCCTGTCTGAGAAGGACCCTTAGGCTATGTCAGGCAGTGCACAGCACCCTCTCCTGAACCATCTGGGCATCATGCACTCTGGGCCATGCACTCCAGGCCATCCCCTAGCAACTTCTTCAAGAACCAAGTGTCACTTCCTCTGTGAAGACTTCCTGACTACACCACAGCCCCCAACTGAAACTAACCATTCCTCCCACTGTGCCTTGACAACAGCATGTATACCCAGGTTGTGTGGGTTGGTTTATAATACCTGATTTCTCATCCCAACCAGGCGCCCTTTACAAGGATTACTCATCTCTGTATTCCTAGGACAGAAGCTTTGCATAAACATTTATGTTTATGTTTATGGAATGAAATCTTTTTCTGAATTTCCTCCTCATTAGTGTGAATGAGTCAAATTTCTCAAGATCAGAAATTTGTTTTTGGCCCCTGGAAGACTGTCACTTCAGGATTACCTTGGTTCCCAGCAAAGGGGTGGGTACCCATCTAATATACCAAATCTCCTGTATAGGAAAACAACAGGATTCTTTCATCTCATCTAAGAGAGTGGAGCCCAGGAAATTTATCAGACATCCAAGAATAGGAAACTAGAGAGTGAATATAAACAGGTAGAAAAATGTAGAACTTTAACAAACTACACAGAAAAGTATCCTAACAATTTTAATTTAAGCTGAAAACAATCCTTAAGAATAAAGCTCTTCTGAATTCTTTTCCATTAAACTTATCTAGAAAGTGATATTGTCATTTTGCATCAATAAAATGGTATAACATGAAAGTCTTCTGAATCTGATCTACCCATTAGTCCCCAAGCATAGTCTCTTACGCACTACTTTATCTTTATAACATGTGCTACTTTGCCTGGTGGGGTTATGGCCTTCTGTCCAAATTCTGTGAGCCTGAAGTCTAATCAAGTGCCACTTGTTGCCTTTAGCCCCAAATAATCTCCATTTTCCCAAATTCTTATTACTTTCTCATTTTATCACTTCTTTTTCTGTGTCATAGTTATTTGTGTAAGTGTTTCTTATCTCAAATGCCTCAAAACCTTTGAGAACAGGTTTTCATATCTAAGTCCAGGTGAAATATGTCGCCATTGTCTTGCACCTAGTAGGTGCTCAGAAAATAAATGGATTGAAGGAAGAATCAATATTGGACTATGAAAATTTTTCATCAAATTGTGTGTTGATTTTGGCATTGGATAAGCATTCCCCAGACTACTTCTATTTTCTTTATTTCCCCAAATATTTGCTACAGTCAAGTTTGTGAGTAGGGTGGAAGTCAGACAGTTTTCCTCAATAGGGCATTAAAATCCAAGCAAAAGCAAAAAGCCCATTCAGGAGAGTATCTAGGAAGTCAAATATACAGTAACAACACCCAACGTGAAACTATTCTTTTTTTTTTTTTTTTAAGATTTATTTATTTTGAGTGGGGGAGAGCACACAAGCAGGGAGAGGGCAGAGGAAGAGAGAGAATGAACCCTCAAGCAGAATCCCTGCTGAATGTGGAGCAGGACCTGGGGCTCAGTCTCAGGACCCCAAGATCATGACTTGAGCCAAAACCAAGAGCTGGCCACTCAAGTGCCTGAGCCATGCAGGTGCCCCAAAGTGAACCCATTCTTGACGCTGAATGGCAAACATTTTCATAACTTGTTCAAGTTTAATTGTGGGGCTCTTGAGGTCACGGCATTGATTTTGCTTCTGTTGGGCATCTGGTGGGACTTAATCTGCTAACTGGAAATGATTGGTGTGATCTGATGCATTTCAAAGATTTGTTTATTTATTTGAGAGAGAGTGTGTGTGTGCAAGCAGAAGGTGGGGCAGAGAGGAAGGGAGAGGGACAAACAGACTACCCACTGAGCATGGAACATGATGCAGGGCTTAATTTAACTACCCTGAGGTCATGACCTGGGCTGAAATCAAGAGTTGGACCATGTCTTCATTCTCTCTTTTCTCTCCTAATTTTCTCCCCTCTTCTCCCTCACTTTCCCTCATTCTCATGCGATCACCCCCAATTCCCTCCATTTCCTTTTCTCCCCATTCATTTCCTTCTTCTTTATCTCTTCCTTCCTTTCCCACTGTACTGTTTCCTCTTCCTTTCCTCCTCCTACACCTTCTCCCTCCCAAGTCACTTATTTTAAAATGTGATACATCAAAGAGTTACCTACCTTGGTCTGAAAACCTGAACCTAGATCTGTCCACTGGGTGGGACAGACACCAGAAAAGTAGAGAAGGGAGAATCAGCTCTAGATAATGGAGTTTCATTCAAAAGGTGTGGCACAGAAATCCTAGTGACAAGTGACAAGTGGGCATTCAGGCAAAAACTGCCATCAAAGACATCTAACTTGAGGTGGTTGGCTGGGCATGATAACAAGAGACCAACCTGGAAGCCGGCAATGATTGGAGATCTGGAAGTGTAGTAGACTCAGGGAGGCACTTGTAAGGAGGCCTAGCAGAGCCTGAGCCATTTGCCTAGTGTTTGTCATACATGGTGGGATTGACAAAAGCAAGCAGAGCTCTGACCATTGCCAGCCTGGTTCCTGTGGAAATAACCCAGATCAAGCCTCTTACTAGCAGAAGGGAACAGAACATGAGAAGAGAAATTTCCCCAAGAGGAAATCAATAAAATAACTCAGGTACAGGAGCAAGGGAAGTGTCTCATTCCCAAAACAGGCCACTCGTGGGCAGAGCAGGACAAGCCTGGGCTGCTGACCTAGTTCCTCCTTATGTAACTCAAAAAGGAACAAGTCTGTAACTGAAGAAAGGATTAGCTTCCAAATAAGGGTTCAGTAGCTGTGGGTCATTCCAAGAACAGACAGTGTTCTTAATGGTTATGATTGCAGACTACCATTAGGTCTGCCATGGCTGGAATACCAAATAATCTCCTTAGGAAATGGAAGACCTTGGGAAAATAACTTACCTTCTCTTTGCCTTAGTTTGCTCATCTATAGAGTGGGGGAAAATAGTATCAAAGTCGTGAGGCTGATATATGGATTAAACGAATCCATATTTATAAAAAGATTAGAATAGGGCTTGGCATATAGTTTTATGAATGAATGAATAGGCAAGGTAACTTCTCTCCAGACTTAAATATTTTCAACCAAAATAATTTCTTAAAATCCTTCTATTTACCCAAATCAATTGCATGACAACTAATAGAATCATTAGTTTTTCAGGGCAACAGATCCATTTTTCATTCACCAAGATTAAACCAGCTGAGACTGACTCCAAGTTAACCCAATGCAATAAAAACTGAGTATGGGAGCTGCTCCACCTGTGCATCACATCTTGGGAAATATGCCAGCATTGTTTTCATCCCTTTTACTTGAAATGTCAGCCTCACCTCTATCCTCCTCCCTCTCATCCTAATATCCCAGGAGACAGCACAGCCTTGTAGTGAAGAGGACAGGCTGTAGAATTAGCCATAACTGGATTTCAATGTCAATTCTACACTTTTTTTTTTTCCAGTTTGGCAAAAGACCTATACTTTCTAAGCTTTAATTTTACCATTTTAAGTGAGGATAATAATACTCATATTTTAGACTTGTTGTAAAGATAAGATGAGATTTGCATGCAAAGGGCTTAGCAGCATGCTTACCCATAACTGGTATTTAATACCTTTTTAGCCTAAAACCATAGATCATAATCCAGTTTAGTCTATCTTTTCAAACGTTTCCTAACTCCATCCCCTCTGCCCCATCCTTCCATATTACCCTAAATCTCTGACGGTTTTTGTGTTTATCTCCCTGCTGGACTATAAACTCCTTATGTAGAAACAGATTCTGTTTACCTTCACTTCTTATCCTACCTTATCTTGGAGGAACATAATGGACATTCAACAAATGTTTGTTGAATAGGCTTTACAGAACTTTATTTTTTCTGTATTCTTAGTGTAATACGTAAAAGACAGAAGGCAAAACCCCTCCAGGTTCTCAAGTGCTGCAATCATGCTTAATGAGCATTTATTTGAGTCAAATCAAATCATCCATGTGAGGACCCCAAGACTATGATCATTGGTCTGGAAACACTTCCCACAGGAAAGTCTGACTAGTGATTATGTTTGGTGGTTACATGACATTGTCCTTAGATGAAAGATGGCAATATCTCTATGCAAGGGACAAAAGAGGTTAAGGGTCTGAGAACTGGAGAGCAAAATGAAGCCACAAGAGGAAACTCTCAGCTTCACGTTTATTCGTGTATGTATTTGTGTCATTACTTCTCAGAAATAAGTATTTTTAAACACTCCAGCAATTAAGTCTGGCAATTTAATTGACAACTGATGAAAAGCAACATACTGTGGCTCAGTTAAGTCTTATTGATCTTGCTATTTGCTCCCCTTTCCTTCAGTGTTGCCAGTAATTTGCCAGCTTCATTATTGACTATGTAAACTGCTCAAACTTCTATGAGAGACATTCAAGAATGGAAATATATGACATTGTGGTCCAAACTGACACAGTTCAAAAAAGACAACTATTCTTAATTGATAACCAGCAATGGGGCAATCTGTAAACAAGCCATCACTGCTTATGAGGCAAGGCTGGATCCAGAATGGTGGTATTCAAAAGACGGAATTGCTATGCCTTTGATTGTTCTAAGCAAACCCATCTGCTTAATTGAATTCATTGGTCCATCCAGTTTGTTGATAGCACTAAAAATCAAGGAGACATCTCGTATTGGTGGCCTTATTCATGAAAACATAAATGTTCTGTTTAAAATTAATGTACTTTTCGGGGCACCTGCGTGGCTCAGTCATTTAAGCAGCCTAGTCTTGGTTTCAGCTCAGGTCATGATCTTGTAGTCAGGAGGCAGAGCCTTACATCAGGCTTCACTTTGGGTGTGGAGCCTACTCTCTCTCTCTCCTCCTTCTGTCCCCACCCCCATGCACGTGTATGCCCTCTCTCTCTCACAAATAAATAAATGAACTCATCAAAATTAATGTACTTTTCAGCTTTTCTGGTACTTGAAATCTGGCAATTATTGTCAATCTTTATTATCTTTCTTACCAGAAAAGATAACCTTTAACTAACCAACAAACTGGAAAATTCTAAAAAATGAAAATAAAGTCCATTGTTTCTTAGAAGACAGCAGAGGAGGTATGAGAATGGCTTATGAGTTTTAGAAGTTGGAGAAAGATGGCATTCTCTCTGCAAGGGTCAACAACCTTAGATCAGTGACTGGGGGACAGAATTGGGAAGACCATTCTGTCCATTCAGCCAGTAAAATAAGTAGTTGATCACCTCCTGCCTATGGCTCCTGCCATTGAGCCTTCATTGTTTGCAATGGGACCACCGCAAACCTTTTACATGCTGTCTCCTCCAAAACTCCACATTCTTTCTTCACCTAATCTTCTAAAATTTAGTCTGATCATGTCAATCACCTTCTGTACCCTCACATTAACCCTCCATTATTTCCCCTTCCAGAAGTTTCATCCTCTAGGCCTCCTTGCAGCCACCCCCATCTATCTAGACATGCCATATACTTCCAGAGTTCTGGGTTTTGATTAGAGTCTTCTTTCCACCTGGTATTTTCTCTCTTGTCTTCTCTGTAAGGTGGCCTCCCAAGCATTCTTCAGGGCTCAGGTTAAAAATCAACCTTTCAATGATACTTTGTTGTGTCTACCCAGTCACAATTAATCACACCTTTCTATGTGACTGCAGAAAACCCAGTTAATGCTAAATGACTATGTCATTGAAAAAATGATGGCTGTCTCTTCCTTTAGGTTGGCTTGTGAGCGCAAGGACTATGTGTTACAGAGGCAATGTTATGTTTGCAGGAAACCATTTTATTTCCCCCTGGGAACACAGAAGGACCATATTCCCCAACTGCAATATGTCTAGATGTGGTTTTGAAGCAAGCTATGACCAATGCAAGAGAAGCAAAATTGACATACACAACTTCCCACTGATCCCTCACATATAATGCATACTCTGCCTTTTTTTCTCTTGCCAATCACTTAGCTAGAAGTTGAAGACTCCAAAAATCTACTGAAAAAAAGGATCTTGGGTCTCTGAGTTACCACCTGAAGGAAATCGACCATCCTGAACATCAGCACCAGATTTCTCTGAGTGAGAAATAAACCTTTAATTGTGTTAAGACTCTGGGATTTGCGGTGTTATTCAGCCTCCCTTACCCTGACTAATACCAGGTCTTGTTCCACTTTATGGAGCCTTCCTTCTTATTGTATTTTCTACTTGCCCACTCGTCCCAGTCTACACAGTCTTGTTCTGGCCTCACTTTCCTTCCATTGAGCGTAGATCCCTTGGTCAACCACTTAATGGTATTTTTGTCCCTAGAATCTTTTTCTGATATTTTACTTTATGAGTGTAAGTTGTAGCTATAGTAGTAGTAGCAGTAGTGGTTCTCCAGTCTCTTCGGGAACATAAAATGCTTTGCAGATTATCTATTTTTGCACTCATTGTCTTACTTTGATTTTTGCCTCTCATGGTTTCTGGCTTAGCTCGAACACTTGCTGCCTGCTCTCTCTTCTCCTGAATCTAAATCAATACCACTAGGGAAAGTCACAGAAATCTAGTCTTTTGAGAAGCAGATCAAATAACTTTCCCTTTATGAAGTCTTCTTCAATATTCCCAAGAGGACATAGGTCTCTCCTCTGTGTTCCCACAGAACCTCAAGTATCATTGTGTCAAATCTTACTGCATTATTATTATCTCTTTGACGAGGGCAAGACCATGAGGAAAAATGCCTCACATAAGCAGTTTGTTAAGTAAGGAAAGGAAGCAATTGAATCTACTTCTTGGAGAGATGGCTTAAGCATCTTAAGCATTAACAGTTTAGGACTCAGAGTAAATGGAGTGAAAGCAGAGAGAAAGGAGTCAGTCCTGGTATGGGACAATATTGTAACAACAAACTAAATTTAACCTGGCTGAGCATGTTGTATTCTATGATGATCTGTCAGGTGTGGCCACAAGAGACAAAAGAGAAACACAGGAAAAAAAAAATTGTTATACTCACAGGTCCTAGAGAAACAAAGTCACCATAAATAATGAAGGGCTATACAAGAGGGGTTCTAAGGGAGGCAGCTCAACCACAAAGGTAGGGAGCCAAAAGAGAGTGAGGCAGAGAGCCAAGAAAGAGTGAGGTCCCATGGGCAAGTGCCTTTATTGGCACCAAGATGGAGTACTCAAGAAAAGGTGCAAAGGGGTTTCAGTGGTGCATTTGAATGTTACTAAGTCACACCTGGAGAATTTGTAGAAGGGTCCAACCTTATTACACTGATACACCTGGTCACCTGGGATACTGAGGCAGCAGAAAAGAAAAAGGGTGGGAGATGAGTATGAAGCTTTAGAATTTATAATACACTGTATCTTAGATATGTCCTAAATGCCCTCAGTAAGCGGAACTATGATGAACAGATGAAAGTCACAAGCAGAGAGATGACCATTTAAGATAAAGAAGGTCTTTTTAACCATCAGAGATGTGCAAAATGGAAGAGGCTACCTTGGAAGGCAGTGACCCTTATTATTGAAGGTATTTAAGCAGAGGCCAGATGGTCACCTGTGGGAAAGTTACTGCACAGATTCATGCAACATATAGGATTCATGTAGTGTTGTATGTGATATTCATCAGTACAGAGGAAGCCAAGACCCAGCTTGTATGGGACAATCACATACAAGGTGAACAAGCAAAGGTCAAGCTAAATGGATTTCTTTGATCATCCTTTCCAAAGGTTTTCTTTATGTTTCCAGCCCAACAAGATATTCTGGATATAAAAATATCTCTAAGTTTGATGGAAACTACTTCAATCAATATTACCCCAACTGCTGATACAAAACCATTTGCACAAAGACTCTTAGAATTCCTAAAATAAAGGGAATCATGACACCTGGATTATCTCAGCATTTCCTAGAAGTTCTGCTCACAAAACTTTTTATTGTGTAACATACCTGTGAATATTTCATGGAAGAATTCTGTTTCTGCTTTCACCTGGATAAATATGTCTCCCTCTGAGGAAAGGCAAACGCAGAATTTTCTTCTTCGCTAATTTCAAATCACACTAAGATATATAGGAAAGCTGTAGGCATAGTGAGGGATTCTTACCCCAAAGAAAAAAATGTATTTACCAAACTCATATGCCTTTTTTCCTTTAGTAATGATCCAAACCTATAAGAAAGATGTTAATATTCTTCGTTTTACCTATGGAGAACCAGAGGCAGTATCTAAAGATGATGCAGGATCTTCCTATTTCTCAACTCAGCTAGCCTTGAACGGAGAGCCCAAAGATGTAAGAAGATGTCAAGACTACTTCCAGCTTAACAGCCAATGATACTTAATTTCATAATTTGAGAATTGACAGTCTCCAGAAACATAAATGTCACCTTGCTAATAACTATTGGAACCCATTAAATCCAGAAATTTACTTTCCATAGTTGCCACAAGAATGAGGATGCAGGCAAATATGATCATTACTCAATGGCAATATGAAAATCAATAACCTATTACCTCTGTCAGCTGTATCCCCAGACTGGGCAACCTTCTGAAGGAGAAGCTGATGAGTTACCATATGAGTGTGAGTCAGAACCTATGTAAGTAGGCTGGAAGTAAATGATTTCAATGTTCCCGTAGTAACTGGGCCAGACAGCAAATGATGATAAATTATGGATCGTTTTACCTTCAAAAATACCTTTTATTGTTCTCTCAAGGGCTCTTATTTTGTTACCAAACTATTAGTTAAGTAAAAATTGGGTTTTCTCATTTGTATTTATCAATAGCATACCGAACTGCCAATCAGAACTTGGGATCCCCAGCTGCTGGGATGGTATAACTGTGTTAATTTGACGTAACTTTAGTCAAAAACAAGGAAATTTGTATTTCAGACACCTTCTGCCTCCTCATTACAGGTAATGCACAGCTTCTCTGAGGGTATTTAAAGATATAAAAAATAGTTTGAGATTATGGTGAGAATGGGTTGAAAAACATTTTAAGCCTTTTCTTCATATATTTTGCATTGTCTCACTGGCATAATTTTCTTATACTATTTTTGTAATTGAAACAATTATTAAACCAGATAATAATCAAAGAGGAAAAAAGCCTGAGAATCCTATTATTGCCTTCACAGTTCTGTGAGGATCCAAAAACATGTAGAAAACTAGCCTAGATATATCTCTATGGACCTTCTGACTCAAAAATGCCAAGGAAAAAAAATCCTATGGCTTTATATTTTGTTTTGTTTTCAGGGAGAAATAATTACCCGCCTTCCAGTATGATCTCCATTAGCTATTGTAACAATTCTGCAGGGCTTTTTAATACTCCTGGTAATGAGGCATCCTTAGGTCTTTGCATTAGGTTCTTTCAGTGTCTTGCTGGGAAGGCAGAGTGGTGTAAAAAAAAATTAATAAAATAAAAAGCCTTCTTGTTTCCACATCACAAATCATAGGCAGAAGCACAAAGGAGAGGTAAAAATCCCTAAAAGTCCACATCCTGCTATGCAAGCATTTAAATAATTAGTTTCCTGAAGATTGGCCACCAGACTTGTAAACAGCTACAAAGGTCTTAATATTTATTTTAGAACATATCCCCAAACTCAATGCAAACAGCCTACAGGTTGGTCATTAGTTGGGTATCATTTATCTGCTTATTTTCTTTGCTTGAAGGAGGGGGTACTGGGGAAAAGAAAAACAGAGAGACTAATTCTACCATTATTTTTCCACTAAGTTCTCCTTAATGTTCTGTACAAGGAGAGGAAAAATGTGTGGGAATGGGTGTCTCTCCACCAGCTTCTTCCTTGCAAAACTCTTGCATAAGATGCAACTTTTCACTGCCTCTTTTAATGACTGTATTATTTTGATTTTATTAGTTCAGCTTCATTCTAACTTCCACTAATGGATGAGTTAACACGTGACTCACATTTATAGTTATTTATTTTGATCTTTGGGGATGCAGGAATGCTTTTTAAAAATTCCATCTACATAAGTATCTGGATTACTTTGCATTGAAAGCCATATTTTATTACCTAAAAGAGAAAGCTCTGCACTGAGGAGACCAGTAATATGGGTAAATTGATAGCATTTTTGCCATCCTACAAGTCTAGAGGACATGAGTGGATACACTGTATCTTCTGTTTAAATTCTTCTTAGGCAAAGAGTGGGGTGCCTGAGAAGAAACATTGGGGCATTGGGTCATAGTTGCTTTAGTCAGAGCAGTGGGATAGAACAAACAATTTCCTAAAGATATGGAATTAAGAATAAAGTAAAACATATATCTATTAAGTACAAGGGCAAGAAAGTTGGAAAGAAATTCAACTTGAACTTTTTAAAGCACATATTGTGTACAAAACTTGGTGCTATGGTATAGGGATAAACAGGTAAAAACCCAATCACCTAAGTTCAGACTTTAACACATAGTATGTATTTATAAATAGTAGCCATGAATATATATGAATAAATATATGAATATATGAATAAAGGCAGTCTTGAAGAAATGAGCTCCAGTTTGGCATAAGGTTAAGTAAGCACACATTTCCCTGTCTTTTTTATTGAACATAACTAACAATACTAGGCAGTATCCGCACAGCATCTACCTGTGGACTCTGAAAGGTTAATACTAGCAGGCAGTTTAGGAAATTGGGATTACTACTGATCTGACAGTGCCTTTATAGCTCCAAACCCAGCAGTGTATGCTGGGTGAAAAGAGAAAGAACTCTTAGTGAAACCTGCTCTTTCTGGCTCAAGGAGCAGGAGATTGGGCCCCTAAAGGACAGAGGGAGTATGTAAATTCCCTCTAGTGGTGGTGCTTGTTTTGTTGTTTTTCTTCCTCTCTTTCCCCAGCCTGAGAGCAAACCCATGGCGACCACAGTGGCAGTAACAGTGTGCCAACAGCAGAAATGATGGCAGTGCCAATAGCACAGAGGCCTAAAACCCTGAGTCCAGAGTTTGGGAGGAGTGTCTGTTCATATCTTCTGCCCATTTTTTGATATGATTATCTGTTTTGTGTGTGTTGAGTTTGAGGAGTTCTTTATGGGTCCTGGATATCAACCTTTTGTCTATACTGTCATTTGCAAATATCTTCTCCCATTCCGTGGGTTGCCTCTTTTTTTTATTGACTGTTTCCTTTGCTGTGCAGAAGCTTTTGATCTTGATGAAGTCCCAAAAGTTCATTTTCACTTTTGTTTCCTTTGCCTTTGGAGACATATCTTGAAAGAAGTTGCTGTGGCTGATATCGAAGAGGTTACTGCCTATGTTCTCCTCTAGGATTCTGATGGATTCCTGTCTCACGTTAAGGTGTTTTATCCATTTTGAGTTTATCTTTGTGTATGGTGTAAGAGAATGGTCGAGTTTCATTCTTCTACAAATAGCCGTCCAGTTTTCCCAGCACCATTTATCGAAGAGACTGTCTTTTTTCCACTGTATATTTTTTCCTGTTTTGTCGAAGATTATTTGACCATAGAGTTGAGGGTCCATATCTGGGCTCTCTACTCTGTTCCACTAGTCTATGTGTCTGTTTTTATGCCAGTACCATGCTGTCTTGGTGATCACAGCTTTGTAGTAAAGCTTGAAATCAGGTAACGTGATGCCACCAGTTCTATTTTTGTTTTTCAACATTTCCTTAGCAATTCAGGGTCTCTTCTGATTCCATACAAATTTTACGATTATTTGTACCAGCTCTTTGAAAAGTACCGGTGGAATTTTGATCGGAATGGTATTAAAAGTATAGATTGCTCTAGGCAGTATAGGCATTTTAACAATGTTTATTCTTCCGATCCAAGAGCATGGAATGGTCTTCCATCTTTTCGTGTCTTCTTCAATTTCTTTCATGAGTGTTCTGTAGTTCCTTGAGTACAGATCCTTTACTTCTTTGGTTAGGTTTATCAAAAAATGGGCAGAAGATATGAACAGACACTTCTCCAATGAAGACATACAAATGGCTATCAGACACATGAAAAAATGTTCATCATCACTAGCCATCAGGGAGATTCAAATTAAAACCACATTGAGATACCACCTTACACCAGTTAAAATGGCCAAAATTAGCAAGACAGGAAACAACATGTGTTGGAGAGGATGTGGAGAAAGGGGAACCCTCTTCCACTGTTGGTGGGAATGCAAGTTGGTCCAGCCACTTTGGAGAACAGTGTGGAGATTCCTCAAGAAATTAAAAATAGAGCTTCCCTATGACCCTGCAATTTCACTACTGGGTATTTATCCCAAAGATACAGATGTAGTGAAAAGAAGGGCCATCTGTACCCCAGTGTTCATAGCAGCAATGGCCACAGTTGCCAAACTGTGCAAAGAACCAAGATGCCCTTCAACAGACGAATGGGTAAGGAAGATGTGGTCCATATACACTATGGAGTATTATTCCTCTATCAGAAAGGATGAATACCCAACTTTTGCAGCAACATGGACGGGGCTGGAAGAGATTATGCTGAGTGAAATAAGTCAAGCAGAAAGAGTCAATTATCATATGGTTTCACTTATTTGTGGAGCATAACAAATAGCATGGAGGACATGGGGGGATGGAGAGGAGAAGGGAGTTGAGGGAAATTGGAAAGGGAGGTGAACCAAGAGAGACTATGGACTCTGAAAAACAACCTGAGGGTCTTGAAGGGGTGGGGGGTGGGAGGTTGGGGTACCAGGTGGTGGGTATTAGAGAGGGCATGGATTGCATGGAGTACTGGGTGTGGTGCAAAAATAATTAATACTGTTATGCTGAAAATAAATTAAAAATAAATTTAAAAAAAAACAATGAATACTGTTATGCTGAAAAGAAATTTAAAAAAAAAAAGAGTTTGGGAGGAATCCTCATTGCTTTCTTTCCCTTCTCAATCCTCTCACCACTTGACCTGGGAGCACACACCAAAATGTCACAGTAGGGTAAGTAATTCACGTCTTGCTAGCCAGAAGACAAGGAACAGAGATTCTCAACCTCCCAGGAGATTGTATAGCCAGGAAAGTTGAGGGGAACTAATCCTATAAAGAAGAGTCTCAACTCCTGGGCTGACCCTTACCCTTCACACACATACAGACTTTGAGAACTGATGAAGAGAACAGAGCACTGTTTAAACACCTACTAGGCATCAGAAGGCACACAGGAGAAACACAAATAGAACTGCAGAGATTTAACAACTGAATTGGTATTTAAACCACAGATCCCAGAACACCAGCTGAAACATCTGACATGAACATAAATCAATTGCCTGTTTGAAAAAAAAAAAAAATCAGCATTCAATAGTTTCTGGAGGACTTAAGACCAAGAGTCTCACAACATGATATTCAATATATCCAGGACACAATCCAGAATTCCTTAACATATGAAGGACCAGGAAAATTTCAAAGATTTGTAAGGAAAAAGACATTCAACAGATGCTAACTTGAGTGTTGGAATTTTATCAGACTTCAAAGAAGTTATTTTAACCATGCCCCAAGTAGTTAGGTCTATCACTCTTGAAATAAATGGAGAGGAAAAAACCAAAGCAGAGAACTAAAAGACATTAAAAAGGACCAAATGGAAATTTTAGAACTAAAAAATACAATAACCAAAATATAAAAATATACTGGATGTGTTCAATAGCAGAATAGAGATGACAGAGGAAAAAGGTCATTGAACTTTAAGAGTGATCAATAGAAATTGTCCAATCTGAACAACAAAGAAAAAGAGAAAAATAAGGGGCAGAGCCTCGGGGACCTCTCGGACCTCTGGGACAATATGAAAAGATTTAATAATCATATTGTCAGGGTCTCAAAAGGAGAGAAGAGTGATGTAGACAAAATTTTTGAAGAAATAATGATTGGAAATTTTACAATATTGACAAAAAATATATAGACTCAATCAGGACTAAGAAATATACTAAAGCCCAGCTAGAAAAACTCGAAGAAATTCCATGCCCAGATACATCATAATAAAGTTGCCAAAAGTAGCCAGAGGAAAAGACAACACACTACAAATAAAGAACTAATGATCTGAAGGACAACAAGTTTCTCATCAGAAACAATGGAGGACAGAATGCAGTGAAATGACATTTTTTATATCCTGAAGGAAATTTACTGTGAATCCACTTTTTACACCTCATACTATGAACAATTTCCCAATCACTCAATGCTATTTAAACACTGTAATTTGTAATAAAATTACAGGGTTTTTAAAAAAATATTTTATTTATTTATTTGACAGAGGTCACAGGTAGGCAGAGAGGCAGGCAGAGAGAGAGAGGAGGAAGCACACTCCCCACTGAGCAGAGAGCCTGATGTGGGGCTTGATCCGAAGACCCTGGGATAATGACTTGAGCTGAAAGCAGAGGCTTTAACCCACTGAGCCACCCAGGCACCCCTACAGTTTGTTTTTAATACTTTCTTAATCATTTTCTTATTGATGAGCATTTGTGTTTTTTCCAAATTTTGCTCATAAATAGTACTGTGATAAGTATCATTGTACATAAATTAATATATACCCCTCTATTTCTATTTCCATTACAAATTCCTTGTAAGATAGCCATTGGATCAAAGTCTACAATGAACCTTTAAATACTTGACAGGTATCATCAAATTGTCTTCCAGAAAGGATTTTATTAAGTTATCACTGGTGCTGTATGAGACGTATCTGCAGTTTTCAGAATCTTTATCAATATAAAAACTAAATTGGCATGCTTTGGCTTCATTTGGAGTTTTAAAATTACATGTATTATTAAATATTTTTCAAATTTTTTTTAGCAATTTAAACTTCTTTTCTTATGGATTGATTCATGACATTTGCCTTTTATTGATAACTTTTCTTACTGACCTTATGAGTTCTTTTTCTGAACCAGTAGTGTGAATAAAAACCAAAACAACCAACCCAACAATTCCCTATTGCACACTGTTTTAACTTGCTTATTTTTTCCTATTTACCACTCTTTCTCTGTAATATATACACTTCTAAAGATTACATCAACCACTACCAATTGCCCAAATGCACCTCTGCTATCTTGCTCCTTATCTGACTTGCTTATGCCAAGTTTAAAAATCACTCCTCAGCTCCATTGCTTTTTAAGTTTCTGTCTGTAAATCCATACAGAAAAACACTTTGTGTGTGATGTGAGAGGCTGTGTCCAGTTCATAAATACATTAAATGATATTTACAAGATTTTATTAGCAAAATCAAATGGTGATGGTACATTATGTCTTCCCATTTTTTAATTCCTTCCTTTCTTGTTTCAAGTTTTTCTTTAAATTCTAGTTAGCTAACATATAGTATAATATATTCCAAGAGTAGAATTTAGTTATTCATCTCTTACATATAACAGACTCTTCCCTTTTTTTTAGGAAGAATTTCCCCCATGAGGATGTAACACAGGTAACTGAATATATAGTTTAAAGAATCCCAGAAAGATAATTACACCTCACTTTTCAGTTTTGTGTTTGCTTTTTCTGTGTATTACAAGGATTTTTAATGGGAAAATAAAATCTCTCCACAGGTATTACCAGATTTTATACTAGAATTGTAGGAGATGGTTTTCTGTGGTAACCTACCTTCCTTCCTTCCTTCCTTCCTTCCTTCCTTCCTTCCTTCCTTCCTTCTTACAGTGGGTTTTAAAGCATAAATTGGAACTTTTCCACATTAACATAGGAAAATCAGTCCAAGTAACAATATCCACATATACAAAGGTATAGAAGCATGATGTCTAGCGTACTTGGAAAAATATAAGCAGTCCACTATGACTGGAGTGTGAAGTGCAAGGCTGGCAGATCACTGGACAGGGCTGAATGAGAACAGTTCACCTCTGAATCACTCATCTCCTTTTATCAAAGCAGGCACACAC
This sequence comes from Mustela erminea, assembly GCF_009829155.1. Taxonomy (NCBI): domain Eukaryota; kingdom Metazoa; phylum Chordata; class Mammalia; order Carnivora; family Mustelidae; genus Mustela; species Mustela erminea. Next base: position 111,081,408 of record NC_045614.1, on the reverse strand, counting down.
CTTGGACATTTTTCCCACTGGAATCCTTCTTCAGCCTTTAGTGTATGCACCTTGCACTATGAGAGAGCCAGAGCACCTGCCCTCATGCGCCGTCCAATGGTTACAAATGCGGTTTCCAGCTGATTCATGACACACCTACCCATGTAGGTCCATCTTTAATCCACATCACCTTCTCCGTTGTTTCTCCAACTTCTTGCCAGTTTCAACCTTACAAATTTGTCATCCACTTCTGATCTATCTCATGAATCTCCCACTTCATTATGCCATAGCTGGCACCATTACATGTTGTAATACTTATATAACAGTCTACTGGGTGCATGCTTCCTGATTCATTTGACTGCTCCCTATGAATGGACTTCTGGAACAAGGATAATACCCTCTTTGGACTGTCCTCCATACCATCTCAGGAATTATTCTCTTACAGCAGCCCTCTGGGTAGAATCATCACCTTACTCTCTAAGTACTCCAGATTTAGGGGAAGACTAGGATATAGCTTCCTAATCATTTTCCAACTGCACAGGTTATTTGATTCCCAAATCACTTTGGTCTTCCTCTTACCTCCATTCCTACTAACCTGACTGCCAGACCTGTCATTGAATTGGCCTCTCTACCTCTGTCTGCTTCCTACAGAGTTCTATTTCTAAAACCCAGCTCTCCTGATGCCACCTTTTAGTTCCTGCACTCTGAAAAGCCCCACTTACACTGTAACACAGAGTAAACTGAGAAAGGAGCTCAAGATCCTCCATTGCCTGGCTTCAGTTTAGCTTCCTAGCCTTATAGTCTATGTTCCACAAACTCATCAGTCCGTGCACTACCTGCTACTCCTCTAATACCCCAGGCATTTGTATGTCTCAGTGTCTTTGCTTAAACTGTTCTGTCTGCTGGAGGACCTTACTTGTCCCCTAAGTAAGATTTTACCTGTCAAAATCTTTTTTATGAGTCAAGGCCAAGCTCAAATGATATGTTCATAAAGCCTCCCCCAAATTTATTTCTTCTTTCTTTTGGATCTCACATGCACATATGCATTTCTTCAGGACCAGATTTTCAAAATATATCAAGTTATAACATGTACTAGCTTTCTGTGTATCTGCTTGAATTCCTCTGTAAATCTCTGACCAGCCTTGGGAACTCATCACTAGAAAATTCACTTTATAGGTGTAAAGCTGTCTTGGCATGAATACTGCTCTATGTTATTGGCTTAAAAACTCATTTATAAAGTTTTGGAGAACACAGAGATGAATGAGACAGTCTCAGTCTGCCTTGCTCCAATTACAAGGTTGGGAAGCCAGACAGGTACACACATAGTCTCAGAATTGTGATAAATGTTTCAAACATGCTCAGAGGGCTAAGGAGGCATACAGAGAAGCATGCCTGACTATCTGGAGAAGAGAGGAAGATCTGGTTAGGGAAAGCTGACCATGAGATGGAGAGTGCCTGGGGTGGCAAAGGGAAACAAGCACCGGAGGCAGAGAAAATGGGATTTGTCCATTAGAGCCCTCCTATCTGGTCACAAATGCAAATAGCAGACAAAGGGTGACTTTTACAAAGAGCAACAGAATTTTCCGAGGTAAGGATAAACTAGGCCACACAAATAAGTCAGAGCCAAGCCACTGAAGGCCACATGGAGTCTTCTAACATCGACTTCCCCTTCTCTCTTCCTGCAGACTGGCTGGGTCTGCTTCCCAAATCACACTAGAAAACAGGGTCACCAAGAGCTCCTCGGCTTACATGTTTCTGGTCAAAGGTTGTGTTATTAACTGCTACATAACAGATTACCTCAACCCTTTGTGACCTAAAACAATATGCTATTATTATTGTTGTTATTATTATTATTATTATTTCATAGCTCCTGTGTGCCAGGAATCCTAACATAGCTTACCTGGGTATTTCTGGCGCAAGGGCTCTAATGATACTATAGCTAAATTGTTGGCTTAGTATGTGGTCTCATCTGAAGGCACAACTGTTTGGGGAGGGAGCACAGAATCTTTTCAGTTTACTCACATGGATGTTGGTAGGCACTGAAAAATCCAATTCCAGACTCACTCATGTGATCGCCAGCAGGTTTCAGTTCCTCATGGGCTGTTAGACTGAGAGTTTCAGCTCCTTGCTAAGCCACACAAACCTCTTTGTGAGACTGCTCACAACATGATAACTTCTTCCTTCAGCATGAGTGATCAGAGAGAGAGAAAGACATAGTGAACTCTTACAGTGGAAGCCACATTTTTTTTGCAACCTAACCTAGGAAGTTACATTCCATAACTTCAGCCATATTCTATCTATTAGAAGTACCTCCCTAAATCCAGCTCACAATGAAGGTTGGGGGTTACAGAAAGACATGAATAATGCAAGTGGGATCATTAAGACCCATCTTGGGGACTGCCTATCCTAACTGGAATCTAAGGCACAGGGGAGGGTTCTAATGGGCTCTTCTGATGTTAAGTGCCTATCTCTGTACCAATTGACCGCGTCCATAGGGTCAGAGTTGCATCACAAAATATACCCTGAAAGCCCAATCCTGAGGAGAGGGAGAAATTTTCAAGGAAAAGGTGCTGAACTGCCCATTTTTGTCAGATGGAGGTATTCACTGTCCCTTGTGCACACACACACACATACATAAATGCTCATAGACAAACACACACATAAATACACATTCACATAACTGATCACCCTGCCTTGTATTTGTTGCACATATTAGGATTCTGAAAATACATGTGTTTGAACAAAGTTTTAACTTTGAAAACATATTTGAAGAGACGGGTCCGGAAAGAGCCCGATGGGAGAGCAGATTGGTGGCAGAGCAGAGCAGAAGCTGACAGAAGACTGGTGTTTCATGCTGGTGGCTACAGATGATGCCCCAGGGCCTTTGGAGTGGCTTTCAAGGAGGAGAACAGTTGAGGCCTTATTGATGATTGGGGTCTACAAGGAAGCACAGTGAGAGATAACTGATTTGGGTAGAGGAAAATATGGCACCACAGTGCCTCAACTGGGTGCCTGGGTCAAAGGGAAGGTCTGTCTGAAACGGGTGAGACCTGCCATGTTTGTTGGCTGAGGGGACAGATTTGGAAGAGATTTGGCATCTGAGGGGGCAGACAATCCAGAGTGGATGAAGCCAGGGCGCCTCGGTGGCTCAGTCAGTTAAGTATCTGCTTTTGGCTCAGGTTATAATACCAGGGTCCTGGCATGGAGCTCCACGTTGGGCTCTCTTCTCAGAAGGGAGCCTGCTTCTCCCTCTCCCTGCTATTCCCCCTACTTATACTCTCTTTCTCTGTGTGTGTCAAATAAATAAATAAAGTTTTTTTAAAAAAAGAATGGGTGAAACCAAGTGAGACAACATGGGCCAGGACTGCACGGGAAGAGAGATGGGCACTTCCTAACCACAAGGATAAAATAAAGGAAAAGCACAGGAGGAGACAATGAGGAAGAGCTCTGAGAGATGTTCCTGAGCGGGGAGGTGAGGAGAATCAGAGCAGAGAAGGTCCATTCCTCAGGCTGAGAGATTTGCATTGTCCTGGGGAGACTGAGTAAAACAGGGTGGACTTTGGGGTTTGGGGATGGGGGCAGAATTTACACAGCTATTAAAGGGATTCAGTGGGGCTCAGGACTATAAGACTGGTGATGTGTGGTCAGGTCTCAGCTGAGGCCAGAGGATGGGACTTCTCAGTGGGTTTACCCATGTCCCTTTACCCAGACTCTTCTACCTTTCCAGAAATCAGCATCCCTGCCCAACCCTGTGGGATCCCAGAACACCTCAAACTTTACTGCTGCTTTTCCTTAGACTTGGAGAAGCTAAAAAATGTGTCAATGGTGGCCAAATGGGACGTATTATAAAGACGGGGGTCAGTGGTTCTTCCTTTGTTATATGCAGGGACAGAGAAGAAGTGGAATTCAGTAAAACAGAAAAATATTTCCCAGGTAAATTCAGGAGAACTATGACAACTTTGCTCTATAGGACAGCAATTAGATTACAGGATGACATTTAATTCCTCAATTGGATATTTTGCTTATGTGCTTAAGACTAAATGAGCTTAAGCTACAGCCTGAGCTATTCAAGCAAATGTCAAGGAACACATTTGTGGGGCTGCTAAAAAGCAGGATGGCATAATGGTTATTATTGTGGTCTGTGGAGTCATGCTGTCTGGATTTGAATCTTTGCCTGTGCCACTTCTACACTGCATGACCCTGGGTGAGTTATCACCTTGTAATGTCATTTTCTTCATCTCTCAAAGTGTGCTGACCACAGTACCTACCTCATGGGGTTGTTGTACAAAGCCCTTGGCACAAAGCCTGGTAAACAGCATTCAATAAATAGTGATTAGCAGTTACCATTTTTTAAAAATCAGATTGCTCAGTGAACTTCATAGAAACATTGGTTATCAGAGTGAGTAATGTCCAAGACCACCTGGTCCTAGGGCTTCTGACTGTACTACTTGGAGCACATGAGTGAAAGAGAGAAAGAAAGGTGTTTCTGGGGTGCTTTTGTGGGGAAAGGGGGGGGCAGAGCCACTGTAACACTATTGCAATCTTTGCTAAGAATTGCTCTGCTTCTACCAATTTCACGTAGTTGGTAGGTGTCTGCTTACATTGGGAAAGAAACTTTCTATGTCAACAAAAGAAAACTGAACTAACTTTACAAATGAGGAACCTGAAGTTCAGAAGAGGAAAGGACTTGCCAAGGTCAAGTGACGAGATGTCAACTGAGTAAGATCTACAAGCCAGGCCTCCAGTCTCTAGTCCAGGGCTGTCTCTACTACGGCTTCTCATGTGTCCGGGCTCCATCACAAGAAGGCATATGATTTCCTCTCCCACAGGACCTAGCCTATTCACCACATCCTCAAAAGAACCCTTCATAAATAGTCAGGCAGTTGGGTACCCCCTCCCAGAATTCCTTCCTGCATCATGTTTTAAACATCCATTATTCCTGATCTTTCTTTCAAATTTGATTTTTGAAATTTATTTGAAATCTGAATCATATTTTAACCATGTTGGACTCCCTGATGCCAGACTCCATGACTGGCACATAATAGGTACTGGGCAAACAATGGCCACCGCAAATGCACACTTAAATCATAAGCTGGTTTACCAATATGATGGATAATCAATGTTGTTCTTATGACTATGATGAAGGAGCACCAGAATAACTATGTCCCAAATGAGCTCATTACTGAGTTGGCTAAAAACTTTTGTAAAATTTGTTTCTGTTTGAGAATAAAATGTGAGTCCAAAATGCCACGTAGGATTTCATTTTTGTCACATAAAATGCCTCTGGGGTTGGCGGAGGGGTGCAGGAAGAGTGGGAGGGACTGGTGAGGGACAAGCAGGATCTGCAAGAAGATTTCAGGAAGCCCCACTGACCCTGTACACGTAGACCAAGGCTTCCCTCTTTCTCACACATGAGCCTGCTTGAGGGTCCAAGAACCTTCTTTCTGAAAGCACATTCCATAGCTGACTGATTAAGGGAGACCTTTTAATGAAGGCACTAATAAAAGAAGACCCAGTGCCAGAAGGGACTGTACTAATTAAGAGAGTGTCAATCAGGAGAACACCCACACACACAGCTCCCAGTCTTCTCTTCGAGGTGGGGTGCCAGGAGCTGCCAGTTGTTGCTGTCCTCTGTGCCCTCTCTTTCACACCTGGGGCCCTGTTAGTTCCAATCTGCTGCCTACACAGTCAACCGCCCGGCGAATGTGTATGCCAGCCCCGCCCAGGCCAGGACCTGGGGAGGTGGCACTATCAAACTACCTGGGACACCTTTGTCTCTGCAGAAAACAATTGCCACTATGCTCAGTACTGAGGCAGATGGAGAGATGGGGCACTGGGTCTTCCTACTCCCTGCCCCTCAGCCTTCTTCCCTTCCTTCTCTGTCCTTCATCTTATAACCTTCTAAACTGATCAATTCTCCTGTCTATCACTTAGTATTTTCCAAAGGGGGGGGAATATATATATATATATATGATCATGTATGATTTATTTCAAGGAGATGGCTAAGGCGACCATCAAGTCTAAAATTTATTGAATGGGACAGCAGGCTGGAAGCTCAAATGGCAATCTAGAGACAGAATTTCTTCTTCTATAGGAAACTTTTGTTTTGCTTCTGAAGACTTTCAACTGATTTATTGAGGCCCACTCATGTTTTAGGAGTAATCTTCTCTACTGAAGATCAACTGATTGTCGATGTTACCCCCATACATATTACCTTCCCAGCGACATCTAGGTTAGGCTCTGATGAATAACCGAGCATGATAGTCTGCCCGAGTTGGCACACAAAAGTAACCACCACACCATCTTCACCTTTTTGGACCTTTCAATACTTCTCTCAACAAAGCAGTAAAGTTACCATGATGTCTGTTCTACAGATTAAAAAACTGAGGCTTCTCTAAGTTGTATATTATTGCCTTCCACACAGCCAGGAAATGCATTGTTCGATGTTAAAATTAAAATGCAGCTTTCTCCCAAAGAACAAATAATCCAATCAAGAAATGGGAAGAGGACATGAACAGATATTTGTGCAAAGAAGACATCCAGATGGCCAACAGACACATAAAAAAGTGTTCCACATAACTCAACATTAGGGAAATACAAATCAAAACCACAATGAGATACTATCTCACAGCAGTCAGAATGGCTAAAATCAACAAGTCAGGAAATGACAGATGCTTGCGAGGATGCGGAAAAAGGGGAACCCTCCTACACTGTTGGTGGGAATGCAAGCTGGTACAGCCACTCTGGAAAGCAGCATGGTGGTTCCTCAAAAAGTTGAAAATAGAACTACCCTATGACCCAGAAATCATACTACTGGGTATTTACTCTAAAGATACAAATATAGGGATCTGAAGGGGCATGTGCACCTGAATGTTTATAGCAGCAATGTCCACAATAGCCAAACTATGGAAAGAACCTAGATGTCCATCAACAGATGAATGGATAAAGAAGATGTGGTATATATACACAATGGAATACTATGCAGCCATCAAAAGAAGTGTTGCCATTTGTAACAACGTGGATGGAACTAGAGGGTATTATGCTTAGCAAAATAAGTCAATCAGAGAAAGACAATTATCATATGATCTCCCTGACATGAGGAAGTTGAGAGGCAACATGGGAGGTTTTTGGGGAAGGAAAGGAATAAGTGAATTCCAGTTCTTACTGGAATAAGGTGGGATTGGGAGGGAGACAAACCATAAGAGACTCTTAATCTCACAAAACAAACTGAGGGTTGCCCGGGGAGAGGGGGAGGGAGAGGCTGGTTGGGTTATGGACATTGGGGAAGGTATGTGCTATGGTGAGTGCTGTGAAATGTGTAAGCCTGATGATTCACAGACCTGTACCCCTGGGGCTAATAATACATTATATGTTGATAAAAAAATTAAAAATTTTTTAAAAATGCAGCTTTCTAATAATCAATCATCTATTTATTTATTTATTTATTTATTTATTCTAGAGACAGAGAGAGAAAGAGACCTAGGAGGAGGGTCAGAGCAAGAACTAGAGAGAGAATCTTAAGCAGGCTCCACGCCCAGCATAGAACTTGATGCAGGGCCGAATCTCACAATCCTGAGATCATGACATGAACCAAAATCAGGAGTCAGACACTTAACTGACTGAGCCACCCAAGTGCCTTCATTGGTCTTCAATTTTTAATATGAGATAATATTGCCTTTCTCACACAGCACTCATTCATTCATCCCATAAACACATATTCAGTCCCCACTGTGTGCCAGGTGCTGGATTGAACAGGATGGACACGGGGGCCTGACATCACGAGGCTGACCCTCTGCTGGGCAAAAGTGCCCACAAGTTTCAAAAAGGTTTCCCTGAAATGACTGACGACCTCTGGAAGAAGCAGGCCTGTCATTCATAAAAAGAACTGTGAGACTGAGAAGGCAGTTCAGAAATTGCAGCAATTTTTTTCAGAGACAGAGACAAGCTAAGTAAACCCAGGAGCAGCTTAATCTAGAAGAGTCTGAGCCCCACAGCCCCCTGCAGGAGGAGGCCTAGAGTCTCCTTTGGCATGAGAGAGGATATAGGGCTGAGAGGTGGGTGGCAAAGAGCCTAAGGCAGAAGTGGCCTGAACCCCACTCCATCCTCCAGGCTGACTGGCCCTGCAGGCCTCCCCTGGCTTCTACCCCTGGGCTCCATGCCCCATCCATGAGCCAAATCTCTGACAGGGAATGAATCAAGGCTCACCTCTTTGGCTGATGAAGACATCCTGTTTATTTCATGGAAACATTTGAGTACTTATTTGGTTTCCTGAAAATGTCTAATGCATATCTTTTTTTTTTAATTTTTTATTTTTTATAAACATATATTTTTATCCCCAGGGGTACAGGTCTGTGAATCACCAGGTTTACACACTTCACAGCACTCACCATAGCACATACCCTCCCCAATGTCCATAATCCCACCCCCTTCTCCCAAACCCCCTCCCCCCAGCAACCCTCAGTTTGTTTTGTGAGATTAAGAGTCACTTATGGTTTGTCTCTAATGCATATCTTAATCCCGTATCTAGGCACCCCTTCCCTCTCACCATCACCAAATTGAAAACGAACCCTCTCTCCTCAAAATAATAGTTGTATAACATTTTACAATTTGCAAAACACTTTCAAATATATTAGCCCATTAAATCCTTGGGTGGGGGGGAATGCAATATAAACACTATGAAATTCCTATTTCAGAAAAGAAACTGAGGCCCAGAGAGGTTAAATAAATTGCCCCAGGTCTTGAGGCTAATATTTGTTGAGGGCATTAGATCTCCCGTAGTTTACCAGTTCTTACAGCCAGGCCCCCAAAGCAAACATCATCAGTCTTCTAGATCATTCCCCAGCACTGCCATAAAAAAGTCCCACAAACTGGACAGCTTCAACTCAACAGAACGTGTTGTCTCACAGTTCTGGAGACTAGAAGCCTAAGATCAAGTGCTGACAGGGTTACTTCCTTCTGGAGGCTGTGAGGAAGAGTCCGTTCCAGGCCTCTCCTGAAGCTCCTCATTCTTGCTGCTCATCTCAGGTGTTCCTCGGCATATTCCTCTGATCTTGCCCTATGGGATGTTCTCCTTGTGTGCATGTCTGTATTCAAATTTGCCTTTTCATAAAAACACTAGTCACATTGGATTAGGGGCTCACCCTGCTCCAGTATGACCCCATCTTAACTCATTATATCTGCAACAACCCTGTTTCTAAGTAACATCACCTTCTGAGGCCAGGACATCAACACAGGCATTTGGTGGGTGACACAATGCAATCCATAACAATTAGTGTTCCTCCAATCCATTATCTTACTAACTTAAGCAGTGGGGAAAGCCTCATGACGCTCCCCTTCGCTGCCCCTGCAACTGAGCGTTACAAGCTGGGCCTGATTTAAGCTGCATTAGGGCACATGGGACCCCACTCTTATTCAAGGTGCAGGTTCAGTGAGGATAGAACAACAGACCATGTGCTTCCTGAGAAACTGTTGGCTGACAGGAAATAATTCAATTAATGAAATTCTCAGACTGTAAAGAACCATTAGAAGGGATTTTAACCTGAAAAGGGAAGAAAAGTATTGCTGGGTCTGTGTGTTGTCATCTCCAAATACTGAGGAAATGGCAGCAATAGAGGTTGTATGAGGTTAACTAGATAATGGAAAGGTTAGCTGTGTTCCTTGGGCACATTAACATTCCTTCGTTGCCATAACTACATGGCATTGTCAGCAAAGTTTTTGTAATCCAAAACAGGATTACAATATTTGAATGAGGTTATCTCAGACCAGAAAGCCTTCCAAAATGACCTAGACTTTTCTAAAGGGAAATCTTCAGCCTCATTACAAACACACAAATTATAGCCTGCCTGCTAGAGAACTGGTTTGAGTCATGACCTAAGAGTAGGCCTTTCAGATGAGTTAGAGCATGAAGCAGTGCCCGGCCACCCCTGGTTCAGTAGGGAAGCCTTGGGTTGTGATCGGAAAGTGCGAATCTCCACCCTGCCTTGCTCGGTCCCTGTCTGGTTAGCTAGGAAGCAACATGGGACCCGTTGGGTCTTTTAGATCAGACAGACTTGGGTTTGTGTAGTGTTTGTTACTCAGCAGCTAGATTACCTTTGGACAGAAATTTAAGCTCTTTGAGCCTGGTTTCTTCATTTGCAAAAGTGGTACAAAAACACCTACCTCCAAAGTTATCAGAATGAAAAGAGATCATGCATATAAAATGCCTGATGTGAGTTCATCTGTTTTTCCTCTTCCTTTTGCCTCCTTGTCCACCTAGTTTTTGTGATGATAATGGAGGAAAACAGAAATGACCAGCTCTTGGAGACATCTTAAAGGAGAAATGTTTTTTTTTAAAGTAAAACAAATGACATCCTCTTCCTGAAACTCTTTTACTGTTGACTTGCTGATATTTATGTGGCTGTTGCCTAATTTCAGTAGCTGGTTGGGGCTGATGGGATTGCCAAACTGTTGTTGGTGAGTGCAGAAAAATAGCATTTCCAGAAAGGGTTTCTAGCAGGTATGTCCTGGTAATCTGATAAAAGATGCTCGTAGTAACCTGCTGGACACCATCCCCACACTGACATGTGTTCTTTAGGCTACAAAGATTCTGGTAGGGCCTTTTCTCCTTGAGGCCCACTTCAGTCCTGCCTATGCCTTGGGGAGGACCCAGGTTGTTATTACCAGCCTGGTATGTCACGAATACACTGAGTCTCAAACCAGCTTATGAGTACTGGAGCCAGGACCTGGGATTTTGGTCTCTTAGATAATTCCAGACCACATTGCCTTCTGGTCTGGAATTATCAATCCAAACTCCATCCCAGAATTTTGTGCCAGAGGAGGAGCTAATCCCCAAGTCTAGTCAGTGCCCATATCTATGAACCTGGGCACCCTGGGAGGAGGGGAACTTCACCTGGATTCTCACTTAACCAACAGCCAGTTTAATCTTTTGTTCCTCTTTACCAAAGAACAAAAACAAACAAACCAAATCTTTATCACTGTATTGAATATAGCTATTCTTTATAAAAAATAATACCGAATGGATAAAAAACACAATTTTATTTAGTCATACATTCACTGAAGCCTATCATGTATCAGGTTGATTCTATGGGAACAGAACATTAGTCAGATACAGACACTGTTTCCAAGGAGCCCATGGTCTAGCAGGGAGGATAAGACACACCTGGGATGGCAGGAAGCAGGGGCATCCTAAATGCCGGCACCAGCCAGCCTCGTCCAGAACCTGAGGGACGTTGGCATGAGCTGTTCTCTTTTTGATCTTCCTCAGTTGGAATGTTCCTTCTGTAGACAAAAGTATCTCACCCAAGTGTCTGGAGTTGTACTGTCCTCCAGATTGTTCAGCAGCATTAGAATATTCTTTTTTTTAAAGGTTTTATTTATTTATTTGAAAGAGAGAGCAAGAGCAAGGGGAGGAGCATGGGAGGAGAGAGAGAGGGACAAGCACTCTCTGCACTGAGCATAGAACACAACGTGGGGCTTGACGCCAGATCCCTGAGATCATGACCTGAGCTGAAACCAAGACTGAGCCACCCAGGTGCCCCTGGAAATGTTCTATATGGGTACAGTCCAGTTTAGTAGCCACTAGCTATGTGCGGCTACTAAGCACTTGAGAAGTGGTTAGTGCAACTAAGGAAATAAATTTCTAACTTAATTTTAAGTTCAATTGTCACTAGTGTCTACTGTACTGGATAATGTCATTCTATAGGCGAAGTGGACAGATTTTTATGGCCATGTCATTCTTGGGAGGTAGCTGCAGGTGGTGATGGGAGAAAGCTCTCCCACCACCCCGCTCCCCTCCAGGACATCTGTCATCACTTGGTTCTCCTGGGGTATACACCAGGAGGCTAAAATAGATAGGCCTGGGTCCCCTGAAGTGCCACTAAGCCAGGCCCTCCCCACACCTACGCGTGTCTGCCACCAGCAACGTCACTTTCTCCACTGACTAATAAAATTAATAGAGTCTGGCAAGGCACAGCTTTGGAAAGATGCTAACGCTCTGTGGAAGAGAGGCAGTGCACAAGCTCCAGGCCTAGCTATCAGGGACATGTGATGCCCTGAAGGAAATATGCAGGAGACAGGAGGAGATCTCTGATCCAGTCCCAGCCTACTGTGAACTTACTCTGTGACCCTGAGTAGCTGTTCCCTCTCGTTGGGCCCCAGTTTCCTTTTCTATAAACAGTGGTGGTGGTGGCTGGGGGTGCATTTCCTAATTTGTCAGCCAGCTCAATGCTTCTGAGAATACTTATTTCCAGAGACAGCAAATCAGATAGTGAGGGAGCATCCAGGGATTTATTTTTCAATGTGAAATACAAGGCAAAACCAATTTAGCAGTAAATTTAAAAGATGGGTAGAGCTGAAAGTACATGGTGTTGCTGGTAACCAAGTGTTACCAGTGAGCTTGGGAAGGTGTACTTCAAAGCAGTAGGAAGCAAGGTCCTGAAGATTACAGAGGAGGAGGGAGAAGCCGACATGGAACCAACAAGAGAAAAAAGCAGAGCATAAAGATCACAGGGGCCACACAGTGTCGGATAAACAGGATTGCCAGACTGCAAGGCAGTGAAGGGTGAAGGCGGCAAGCAATCAGACCTCCATGACCTGGAGAGAGCAATTCGATCCAGGGTGACGAACAGCACATTTTGCCCTTGATGCAGAAAATCCTGATTTCTTCGGTTAGTATCTAAAAGCACAGAGAAGAAAAATGCCTGTGGGAACAGCTTCATGATACTCAGTCAGTCAGCAAATATTTCTTGAGCTCTCTACAACAGCGGTTCTCAATCCTAGCTGAAAATCAGAGTCACCCAGGGAGCCTACAAAATACCAAGTTAAAAAACCTGACGTCCAGGCCCTGATTTCTGGAGACCCTCCTTTAATGGGTCCGGACTGTGCTCTGTGCTGGTGGGTAGTAAAATCTCCCCTCAGGGCTCCAGTTTCCAGCCACAGCTGATAACTTCCGGTTCCTTGTTTGCCAAGCTTTATGCTAAAGCTGGGACCTAGGATGGGAACAAGATAGACATGCATGGCCCTTGTCCTCACCAGTGTAGATATTTTCCAAGGTAATAAAGACCCCGTGAGGTTTCTGGGGTAAGAATGATCTCTATACTGTACATGGAGGAAATGATACTCAGAGAGGTAGTTTATTCCCCAGGTCACACAAATTAGGACTCAAGTCCACTAGGTCGAGTTTAAAACCAAGTGCTCCCTTCCTTTACACCACATAACCTCAAGAAACAAGACACTGAGAAAGGTGACTTTCTAGTGGTCCCTTCTCTTTAATTTTCAGACACCTGCAATGTTCACCAGGCTTTGACCATAGTGATAGCTGTCAGTCCTATCAGTGCCCAGGGGCTGCAGAGAGTGGCTAAAGGCTAGGGACCCCTAATGTAGGTTATGGCAGGGACACACCTTACCTGAAGTCCCTAAAAAAGAAAACACTAATTTATGGATACCTAATATTTGCCAGGCAATGTGTTAGGTAGTTATTAAAGGCACTAATACGAAGAGAGTGAGTCTCAATCCTCAAGGATTACGTTGCCTGGTGGGAGGAAATAAGTGCGTTATGACATGATCATGAATGCTTTAGAGCAGGGGTCTGCAACCTTTTTCTGGAAAGGGCCAGATAACAAGTATTTTCTACTTTACTTAGAACCGTGGTCTTTGTCACAGTTTCTCAGTTCTGCCACCATAACACAGAAGCAGCAACAGACAGTTCACAAATGAATGAGCATAGCAGTGTTCAAATAAAACATGACTTATGGGGTGCCTGGGTGGCTCCGTCAGTTAAATGTCAGACTCCTGATTTTGGTCGGGGTCATGATCTCAGGGTCGTAAGATCGAGTCCTGCATCAGGCTCTGTGCTGGGCATGGAGCTTGCTTAAGAGTCTTTCTCTCCCTCTCCCTCTCCCTCTGCCCACTCCCCCTACATTCTCTCTCTCTAATAAGTTAAAAAAAAAAAGCCACATGATTTATGGACACAGAGATTTGACTTATATATGACTTACACATGTCACAAAATATGAATCTTCATTTGGTTTGTTCTGATCATTTAAAAAGGTAAAAAGTCATTCTTAGCCCTGCAGGCTGTACATAGCAGGTGGTGGGCTGGGTCTGGCTCACAGGATGTGGTTTGCCAGCTTCTAGAAGTATCATGGTGGGAGCATGTGGGAATGCACAGCTGTCTCAACCAGGTTTGGAAAATCAAGGGAAACTTCTCAGAGGAGGTGGCACTTTGACTTCCCCAATTCACCTGGCTGTCCTTTAGCCAAGAGTTGTTTTCCTAGTTGAAACATAGATTCAAATCACGTATAAACTGTCTCGAGTGCCAGCTTTGAATTCTCTAGGTATTCTTTAAAAGCAGAAACAAAATCAGACTTAAGAAGAATATTCTCAGTATTTTAACTGGATGCCCTCCTTGTGTTGGAATGTAGGGCTCTAAGGTTCTTTTACGGTAAAAGAAAATGATTCCTGTTTTGGCAGAAGTTAGGAGAGGATGAGACAAAATATGGACTGAGCATCTTCTATGTGCCAGAAACTGTTGTGAGCATTCTCTTTGAATTTTCTCCCTTAATCCTCACAGGTCCCCTACATTGCCTTAGTGTCCCCATTTTACAGAAGAGGAAGCTGAAGCTCAGAGGTGTCAACCTTCTTAAAGTCACAAAATCAGCAAGAGGCAGAGCCGAAGTCTGGACTCGGGCTATCCAGTTTTGAGGTACAGTCTCCCCCATCATGCCTCATTTTCTTATAAAATGATCATACCTCTTGAGCAAGGAGGTTTGCTAACAGAATTGAAATAGCACAAACGTTTCTAGAAAACTTCTAAACTGAATCGATGGCTTGGGAAACGAAGTCTGAATTAAAATGCGTCTGTAAAATATCTGTCGTGCTCACTGGCTCACCTGCCTGCACCAAAATTTTATCCAATTAAAAGATTTAAGACAGGGGTTGGCAGGAAGAGAGATGGCTTTTAGAAAGCCAGTCTTTACGAGGGCTCTGAGTATTACCGGAGCCTGAAAGATTTATGCCTCCAAACATCAATCTTGGGGGGCATTTTAGAAATCAAAACTTTTATATGGAAGAGTTCCATCCAGTAATGAAATTCACTCCTAGCTTGTTAATACTCTCCTTGCCTTTCCTTTGCAGGAAGGGGCCTAGTAAAACTGCTTCCAGTTTTGAGGCCAGTTTCTTTTTCATCATTTTAAGAACCATTCTGCTAATGTTTCTTTCCCGGGAAATCAGGGCCACTTGATACTCACTAGAAAACTCAAGGAAGAAAGAAACCCTGAAACAGCACCACTCTGCCCCAGGCAGGAGCTCTGTGCAGCCTGGACGTCCAGTTAGTAACCCTTGTTGTTTCCCAGTTAGGTATGATGACTCAGACAGTCATGGCTCCCCAGATTCCAGTAGGGAATATCTGTTATGACTCCCCAGTTTGCATTTCGAACTCTTCTGGCAGCAGGCTACTCTTCCTTAGGGACCCAGCCCTTCCCTATCTCCAGTCCCTGCAACTTCAAGTGAGACACGTGACCCGGGCATCTGCCAATCACTGCTGCGGCCACTGCACATGGGTGGGCACATGCCCCAAGCCTCCCTATATAGAGTGAATTTTGGAAATTTTGCTGGTAATGCATGTGGGGTGTGTGTGTGTGTGTGTGTGTGGATGATTTTCCATTTGATGATGATGATGATGATGGTGTGTGTCTGTGCGTATGTGTGTAGATGATTTTCCACTTGATGATTACCTGATAGCTTTATTGATACTTTGTGGGGAAATCAGTTTGGGATGGAGTTGAAACAAGGAAGGAAAACAGATATCGAGAAGAAGAAGACAATTTTAATGACATCAGTGAACCTTTGCCACATCTAATAGATAAGACAAAACGTTCTATTTTTTGCTTAAATTTGAATTTGGTTCCTCTCACTTAAAACCAAATGAATCATAGCTGCAACTTGAACCACCCATTTTCTAATTCAGTCCCAGTATCAGAGTCTCTGTCTTGATCTCTGTCCCATGTCTCTGGACTCATCACCCACAGAGTGTCCTGGTCCTTCTGCTCCTGGAACACACCCTGTTCTGGCCAGTTCCACCTCATTTTGTCTACCCTGGAGACCAGACATTCACCAGTGCCTGCTCCAGACTCAGCACTGAAAAGGCCACCTTTATTCTCTTATAGTTTTACATTTATTACATAAGCAAAACATATTAATAATAGAACATGGATTTAATATATGGCTTACTGGAGAGAAATATTTGTTATTTATAACCTTTCTTTACCTAAGAAGTGTGGATCCAGATAGCAAGAGGATCTTTTGTTTGCTGAGGGTAGACAAAAACTTTCATTCTCAGTATACTGGCCACAGACATATTTAAAGATGATATTAAAGAGTGGGAAAGGATACACAAGCAAAGGATTGCTCTGCCAAAGAAGAGGCCCTGGGAGAGATGGCCAGGGCAGATGGGAGGGGGGTGGGGACAGTGCCTAGCCAAAGTACGGATCGAAACAGGTATGGAGTAAGAGGCAGGGCTCTGGTGAGTTTCAAGGTACACTCCTGTGCACTGTGAAATGTCAGTCTTCTCCCTACCTCCCCCTGTGAATTTGACTGTATTCTGCATTGCTCATTATGCCAGATGAGTGAAGTTAATTTGAAAAGAGCTTGAAAAAAGAGAACAGGGGGACAGGAGCAAGCAGCAAGCATATCAGACATTTGGGCTGAAAGGAATGGGGACACAGATTCTGTCGGGTAGAGGACTAGACAAATCCCCTTTATAATAATTTTGTTAATATCCCAGCTGAACTGAAGTTCCAATCTAGATAGTAATTGGAGTCTGGCAATGCCAAGCTTTGAAACTTTACATCTGCATTAGAGCCTGGAGGTTTCTGGAAGGGAATTGTTCTTTGTCCTTGTGCCTAATTTGCATAGTGAAAATTTTTTATTGTCATTAAATATACTCTTGTACAATTTTTAATAGCTTCATAATATCCACTCTGTAGCTGCAGAAAAATTTTAGTCAATATTTTTGTTTGACATCAAGATTGTTTATATGATTTATTTAAATAAATCACACTGAGATGTTGTAGATATGTTCTTGTAAATTTTCCTCAGAAGAAATTCCTAGGAATGAAATTCATGGTCAGAAAAAAAATTAGTATTTTCAGGGATATTTAAGATATGTTAAGGCAGTGGAAATATATTTCCCTAGCAGCAAAACCTTGATAGTTGCTTATAAAGTTAACAATGAGCAGCTCAAACTCACAGCCCTGAGATCAAGACCTGAGCTGAGATCAAGAGTTGGACACTTAACCAACTGAGCCACCCAGGTGCCCGTAGGTCCGTATTCTTGGGAAAGACTTATAACCAGGGTGCAAGGGCCCTCATTTCTTCCACAGAAGTTTTCACCTGATTGGGATGAAAATGCTGACTCAAGTAGCTATCTCCATAGGGAGGTTAAGAAGTGAACAAATGATATTGGAACTCTGGAATCTTGGGACAAATTCTGTAGATGACCTGTACCCTCTCCCTGTTCTCCAAATATTTTTTGTGTGAAATCTCATTGCCTCTACTTTGCATACAGAAAAAGATCTCAAACTCCTTGAATCATATCCCAGATCCCCAAACCAATAAATGCGGATGAGATGATGGAAATAGAAAATCACCCTTTTTAAAGCTCTCATATATTTGATTTAGGCAAAGATCATCAAAAAAGCTAAAACACATAAAAAGTTGTAGGGAATGGGATATTCACACAGTGCCAAAATATCACTGTGCAATTTACTAATTCAAATGGGAAAATATATCATTGCAATAAAAAGGTCTGATGGTCAACATGTTGCACCAGGTGAGTGAATTCAGCCTCAATGATAGTGGGATGACTTAGCATTAGGTACCTCTATATGTACTTCAGTGCAGGATTCAAATATCACCTATGACATATTTTTTACCCAAAAGAGTTTAATCTGAATGCGATTAAGCCCCTCCAGACCTAACTTCCAGTTTCTAGAAAATATGAGGGACAAGAGAACAAGTTAAAGGATACCATGAAAAAGCAATCAGTAAAATCCTGAGTGTAGGATGTTGCATAGGACAACCACTGAAACTCTTCAAAGATTCAGTCACATTTAAAAACAATGTGGGAGAACTGCTTCAGAGTCTAAGTAGAAGGACATAACAACTGTGATGGTTAATTGTATAATTGTATGTGCAACTTGACTAGGCCATGGGGTATCCAGATATTAGGTCAGACATGATTCTGGGTATTTCTAGAGGAGCTTCACATCTGAATGAGCAGACTGAGTAAAGCAGACTGCTCTTCAAAATGTAGGTGGGCTTCATCCAGTTAGTTGAAGGACTGGATAGAAAAAAAGACTGAGTAAGAGGAACTTCTTTTTACTGGACTACCTTCAGGCTGAGACATGGGTTTTGTTTGTTTGTTCGTTTGTTTGTTTGTTTGTTTTGCCTTCAGACTTGAGCTGAAAAATCAGCTCTTCCTGGATTGGAAGCCTGCCAGCCTTGAACTAAAACTATACCTTTGGTTCTCTTGGGAAGTTTCTAGCTTGCCAGTTGCAGATCTTGGGAATTGTTAGTCTTTATAATTACATGAACCCATTCCTTACAATAAACTTATGTATATATCCTATCGGTTTTGTTTCTATGGAGAACCCTAATACAACAGCTAAATCCAACATATGAGACTAACCTCAGATCCACTTGGGAAAAAAATAAAATCAAAATAGTTATATAAAAGACATCCATGGGGGCAATTAGGAACATTTGAATATCAATTCCATATTGGATGATACTGTGAATGATTTTTAATTTGGGGGGAAGTGATAATGGCGTCATGGTTAAGTGAAAGATGATTTTTATTCTTAGGAGATGAATGCTGAGATACTTAAAGTAATGTGGCTTCATGTCAAAACCTACCCTGAAATGGTACCAAAAAAACATATATACTGGGCCTCTGGGTGGCTCAGTTAGGTTAAGAGAGTTTCAGCTCAGGTCATGATCTCAGGATGCTGAGATTGAGCCCTCTGTGGGGCTCCTTGCTCAGTGGGGAGCCTGCTTGAAATTCTCTCTTTCCTTCTGCCCTTCCCCATTCCCCACTCATGCACATGCTGTCTCTGTCTCTCAAATAAATAAGTAAAATCTTTTAAAAAGCACATATATACAGAGAGAGAGGGAAAAAAAAGAGAAAAGATGTAACATTAAATTGTTTTATCTCAGAGCAGGGTATGTAAGAGACATTATGTTATTCTGCTAACTTTTTCTGCACGAAAGGAGTATCCTAACCTCCTGCAGTGCATCTAAGGCTGTATGCACTGTGTGCATGTGCCTGGGCTTCAGGGAGCTCTGGGGGCCCCTGGCCTGTCCTTCCTTTGATGCACCAGGCTGCCATGATGTCTTCCCCTTCTTCCTTTGTGTTCTTTCCTTCTCTAATTTCTTAAGAAATAAGCTTAGTGCATCGAATTTAAGACTTTCTTCTTTTGTGATATTAAAATTATTTGTAAATTCTTTTAAAATTTATTAAAAAATTATTTGCCTTCTAAGTTTTAAGGCAAAAATTTCCCTTCTAAGTTCTGTTTTAGCTGCATCTCAAAAGTTTTAACACATTTTTGTTCAGTCCATTCTAAGTATTTTCTAATACAACTTTATTTGACCCATGAATTATTTATGTGTGTTCTTTTATTTTTAAATGTATGTAGGTTTTTAAT
This sequence comes from Mustela erminea, assembly GCF_009829155.1. Taxonomy (NCBI): domain Eukaryota; kingdom Metazoa; phylum Chordata; class Mammalia; order Carnivora; family Mustelidae; genus Mustela; species Mustela erminea. The sequence continues at coordinate 111,061,729 of NC_045614.1, read as the reverse complement.
GATCTTTGATAATTAATTTCTAATTTATGAACTGTGGTCAGGGAACATGGTCTAGTTTTTACATTTGTTTTTACAACTGTTTTACATCTGGTTTGTGGAGGAGTGTGTGGTCAATCCTTGTTAATATTTTATGTATGCTTGAAAAAGTGGGTTTGCTCTCATCTGAAGACGGGGGGCTCTAGCTATGTATTTGCATGAGGTCAAAGATGATAATCATGATATTCAGATGTTTTATAGCTTTATCAAGATTTGAGTATTTATCTGTTAAATCCAAGGAAGGAAGATTAAAATCTTCTACCATAATTGAAATTTTGCCAGATTCTTTTTGGAATTTGGATGATTTTTCTTCATATATTTTGAGGACATACTTTTAGGTTCGTGGGAGGTACAGGGTTAAGATAATCAAAAATAAGAAAAGTCTGGGATACTGTGACAGTCTATGAGAGCCAAAGAAGACCTAAAAACTGATTGAATGCCATAGAATATTCTGGATGGGATCCTGGAACAAAAAAAAAGACATTAGTTCAAAACTAAAAAAAATCTTTAGTTAATAACAATATATTGGTTCATTCCTTATAACAATGGATCATACTAATGTAAGATGTTCATAATAGGAGAAACTGGGAACAATGTATATGGGAACCCTTTGTACTACCACAGCAATTTTTCTGTAAATCTAAAACTATACTGCAATTAAAAATTTATTTTAAATGAAACTGGTTCAGGTTCATGATGCCCTTCAGAAGAAATGTAAACCCAAATATTTCCACGGATAAATCCCCACAAATATTGATCTCAAAACCTAAAATTACAAAAACACAGGAAATTAACACTGAGAGAGAGAGAGGCAGAGACAGAGACTAGGAGACAGAGAATACATGAGAAACAGCAGATTAAGGGTTCCCCCAAACTTAAGATAATAATATTATCTGCTATAGAGTATAAAAATTATTTTAAATCATTAGCTGTATCAAAGAAGGAATTAAAAACATGGAGAAATAATTAGAAATAGTGGTTTTGTTATATATTTTGTTCATTTATAAAAAGAGTCGTGAACCCAAAAAGGCAGAAATGACCTCCTTTTAACAGAGAAATAATCAGAAGAATTTTCTTGCTCAGTGGTGTAAACAACCATGCATCTTGCTCTAAGATGAGTAGTCATTATCAGACACATAGTCTCAAATGTCAGCTTTAGAAACACTTGTGAGCAAAATACTTGGTAGCAAAATTTAGAGCAACCTTAATAAAAAGTATGAGAGCACCATTACTGAATGATCACAAAAAAATTTAGGAAAAATAAATCATAGATGGTAAGGTTTCCAAAAACATACAAAACTTCTGTTCTGTTTCCCTCCACCCTGAAACAGGGAGGGACTTTCTTTAAAAAAAAAAAAAAAAAAATTGCAACTGAGTCATTTAGTAAAGAGTTTGCACAAAAATCACTAAAGTTTGTCTGCAATCTCAAATAAATGATTTTTGCAGACTCAAAACTCTTACAAACAAAAGGGTGAACTGAATGTAATTCTATTTTGCTTTCTAGTGTACCTGAAGTTTTAATTCCATCATCTCTGGAGCCTAAAAGTATCTGCTTACTTGTAGAAAAGCATCTGATATCCTTACACGCACTTTTAAGCTTCTTGTCTGCAGCATGAGTCACATCAGAAGACAACAGAAGACCCTTTTAAAACAAAAGAGTGAATGAACAAAGGGACAGAAGAACCCTTTTGATGTAAAAAATTCTCCTTAGAGTTCTCTGCACATTCAGTTGTGGTCTATGCAGTATGACTCCATTAAATGATATTAACTGTCCCAAGCCAAGAATTATTTTATTTTTCCTCCTTTGTCTGAAATGTAACTCACCCACATGGGAGCCAGTTAGTCATCATCATTTTAAAAAGGCAAAGAAATATGCTACAGTCTGATTACATTCAAATGCTCAGGACATATCAGTCAGCCAGAAGAGCATCTTGTGTTCCTATTAGAATTTTGTTGCAGAGAATATTATCAATTTATCACCCTCCACCAGGTTTCTTAGGTAAGAGATGGAGGCTATTTTCATTTTTTTCACAAAAATTAAAGAGCAAGAAGTAGTTCGTCTGGGCAAATGAAAAAGCAAACAAGAAAACAGGAGCCAGTTCTCCTGCCCCTTGTGTAGACCCTAAGAAGATTTCTTCTGGAGATACTTGGGTTTGAATAAGAGGATGAAAGTAAGTGAATGTATCACATGTAAGAGGCAAATGTAATTCTTCACTTTCTCATTCCCTCCAGAACAAACCCTTTAGCAAGTCTAGACTAGAGAACTTCTAAAATATTAACCAATCCAGACTTCATTCATGTCTCCTTCTTCCTCCATATTCCAAGCTTACTATCATCCTATCTTGGACCATGGCAAAGACCTCCGGAGGGCCACCCTTGCCTCTCCTGCCTCCTTCCATCCATTTTGCTCATAACAGCCAGAGGATACTTAAAAAAAACAGAAGGAAGCAAGAGTCTTTCTCCTTCATCAAGCCCTCTAATTACTTCCCATTGGAATAAAATTAAAACTCTTTAGTACAGCCTCCAAGATTCTGTATGATCTGGTTCTGTGCCAACAAGTCTGACCTCAACTGTTATCATGCCCTCCATTCACCCACAATTTCCCAACAACACTTGCCTTGTTTCTGTCTTATAGTCATGCCTATTGCCATCTCAGGGGCACTTGCACTGGCCATTCCAGAGCCTGAAAGTTTTTAAGATCTCAAAATGCCTACCTCCTTCATGTCATTCAGGTCATGGTTTAAATGCCACCTCTTCAAAGAGGACATGTCAAACCCCTGTCAGTTTGCTAACAGACATTCTTTTTCTTACTACTTGTTATACTTTGCTTTTAATTATTCAATATATTTTTAGTCTATTTATTATCTATTCCTTCCAGTCTCCCATTAGAATCTTAGGTTCATGAAAGCAGGAGACTCGTCTGTCTTGCTCATTGATATATCTCCAACATCTGATGTAACGTTTACCATTTAAGTGAGTCATAAGTAACTGGTTTTTTTAATAAGTTAATGTCTGAAAAAAATGGTGGATGAAATTATTTTCAAGACAGGGACCACATAAAAGTTGGCCAATATATAGTATGATAACTATTTGCTTATAAGAATAGAATGCATTAAAATCGTTTAATAACACTACAATTGAGACATTGTGTTTTACCTTGATTCATGTCCAAAGATATGACAAAATACCCATTTGACAATGAAGATTGGCTGTCCACCTACCTTTATGACACCCCCCCCTTCCTTATTGTAGGATTAATGCTGGAAATTGATACCCAACCAGGGACCATGCTTTCCAATCCCTTCCCACTCATCCCTCTCAAGCTTGTAGTTCTGTATGGTTATTTTGATGAGTTCCAGCTTGTGAACTGTTAAGGGAAATGATATGTGCTTGTTCCAGGTCTGGCCCCTAGAGCCCTTGCATGCAGTCCCCCTCCACACTCTTGTCCACATCTGACTGGCAGGAATGGAGGTGAGGCTCAGGACAGGAAGTGTTGTGTTAAAGATGACAGACCTTCTTGAGTCTGAGAATGGCTACATAGAGAAAGCCATACTGCTAAAGTTTTTATGTACTGGTCCTGCTTCCTGAGTAAAAAATAATTTTCTATTGCTTTTGAGCCATTACATGTTGTAGGGTCTACATATTCCCACAGTTGTCCTAGTAACTAATATTTAGGTTTTGGGTAAATTGAAAATAACACAAGAGCAGCTTTGGCCCATTAAAATTCTTCTCATTTGGCTCTTGGGAATCTAAAAGTGAACATTTTTACACTAAATTTCAGAGGCCAAAAAAGAAGGAAAGATTGCAGAGTAGGAGGATATATGCCATAGATAAGAAGGTGAAGGGTTCAGAGTCACATGGTGATAGATGGTTTCCAGCTGGCCACACTCCTGCCCAAAGGCAATAAAAAGACCCATTGCAGGGGAGGGGGAGATAAGGTGTATAGAAAGAAATTCTTCCAGGGAAATGGCAATATTTCCTTGGTCAGTGTGAGCTCATAGTTAAGTTATAAAGGAGGAAATTTTTATCTGTGGTTTCCTTCTTGGTTCCTTACCCTCCGGCCAATGCACATGCCTTCTTCTTTCACTTGTTCCTTCAAAAGCGTGCTGTCCTGGCATCAGGAATTCTAGCTTCTAGCTTGGTTTGTCCATCACTTTCCTTGAGCTAGTCACCTCACCTCACTATATCGAAACACCTTCTTTTCTAGGAGGAGGTAGGGTCATGATGTCTATCTGTTAGGTTGAGAATTGTTTCCTATTCTGATGTAACATTGAGCAGAATGGATTAATTATCGATGATTCAGTGTCTTGGGCCTCACTATCCTAGAGAAACAAATCTCCAAGAGTATACTGAGAGGTCTTTGGGCTAGGTGTTGGGCTAGGATTGAGGGTGAGAAAAACTCATCCCTTGGTGTTCTCTGAAAAAGAAAAACAGATCTTTGGCCATATGAATGATACTAATTTTGCCTGAAGGAGGAGATCACAGCCAGGATCATTGAGGCCCTCCTGCTAGTCTGTGAGAGTTGTTTTTCTGCTACCCCCTGCTAGCCAAAGCTCATTCTCAATTTCCATCTGAATGACCTCTCTTTGGAGATAATAGAGTGGCCTTGGTTCTTCTTTATTGTGATACTCTCATAATGTGCAAATTCTGTGCAACAGCAGGCACAAAGACTACATAATTCTCATAAGTTAATTTCCTCTATCCCCCGCAATAGCAGCACGAGGCGGCTCCAGCTAAGACCAGTGTGGCTCCACTGACTGCATGGAACGTCAAGAACACTTAGGATACAATTTTACATTTTCCTCCGATGAAGTGCAGAGATATTCTAAAGGGGTATCACAGCACTTTGAGAGACATCTTGACCAGACTCACAGAGTGGTGAGGAGATTCAACCAGCATGACTCGTGGCTCTCATCAAGGAAACGTTTGGGATGTTCTAAGGAAGAGGGGCTAAGCTTGCTCTGGCAGCTACAGTGAATAGATAATCAAGGACAAGTAGATGGAAGCCACAGGTAGATGGAAGCCAGAGGGAGCTTGATTGCACTCCAAAGGAAGAATGGCTGTCTTTGAGAGGGAATAAGCTCCCGGTCCCTAGGGTGCTCATGCAGACCTGAAGAACCTCTCAGAGGACATGAGGCAAAGGAAAACCAAGGTTAACATGGAAGAGAGGAAATTTTAGCTCAATATCAGAAATGATTCTGAGAAAAGTATTTAAAGAGATCTAAGTGACTGAGATATTCAGAAAAAAATTCCTCACTTTGATCAAATACTTGACTATATGACTTCTAAGTTTCATTTTACTCAAAAAGCCTTTAATACCTTTAATTCTCTCTAAGTAGGATTACTTTTTCAGTTAATTTTTAAATTTTAAAATTAACACATGCTTCTGATTGAAGCCAAATATTACCCAGAAAAGCTATAAAGATAGAAATGTCTTACTCTACCTCTTCCAACCTGCCTACATCCTTACCTCTTATATGTGGTTTCTTAGCATTTACAACCCTGGGAGGGATTGGAAGGAAGTTGCGGTAGCTTTGCAGGAGAAAAGCAGCAGTTTTTCTTGTCTTCTGGTTGAGGATAGAAGTAATAGTTGAAAACATTTTCCTTCAGAATTTTTAAAGCATTAACTTTCTTGCCTTTAGACTTTTGGTGTCCTACTTGGAAAGGCCACTGCCATGTTGACTCTTAGTCCAGTTTCTTCATTTAGCAGATTTTATTTTTCCTTGGCATTTTAAAATTGCAGGGATTTTGTTTAATTCACAGAGTGGAACACTTGGTGATAGCTTTCAATCTGAAAAGTCATAGCTTTCAGTTGTGAACTCTAGCCATTGTTTTCTGCCCTTATTTTTCCCATTCATTTTCTGGATCCCCCCAATAGTCCTATGAGACCATACTTTTCTCTAATTTCCTTATCTATTATTTCTTATTTTTCATATCTCTGGATTTTTTTTGGTTGCTATTCTATTTTTTGAAAAATTCTTTTGATTTCTTTTTCTGATTCTTTTACTGAGTTTTTATTTCAGATATGATTTTTTTTTTTTTTTTTCATTTCCAAGAGTCCATTCTGGTCTTACGAGTATTTCGCTTTATGTTTCCTCTTCTTGTTTCAGCACTTGGGAGATACTAATTATAAGCTATTCTATTTTGATCTTCTCCGAATTAGTTGTTTATTATTATTATTATTATTATTACTTGTTTGTTGCAATCTATCTCTTACTCATATCTTAAGCCTTTTCAGATGTCTGGTGTCTTCAGTTACACATTCCTAATTTTCTGCAAGTGTGGATGAATAAGATGTCGATTCTGTCTTTCTGGGAAGTTCCCAAGCATCAAGTCAAGCTTGCATCCGGAGAGCCTAGATACCCAAATCCATAAGTCTTTTCTCTAAATTCCTTCAGTTTCCTCATAAAAGAAGACATTTTGTCTCAAGGTTGGGACCCAGCTGAGCTCCGGGAGTGGGCCTTAGAAAGGTGGATGGGAATCCTTGGGTTCTGTTTTCAGATTTTCCCCTTAACACTTTTTGGGGCCACATTTCTCACAACAGCCCTGCACTGTGCCTGGTATCTCCAGATCAGGAATTAAATGATTCTCATTTTCAAAGGAACAAATCTCAGGTCTCTAGTATCTTGGAACGCAGAGAATTTTCTGGTGGTCTGGAGTAAAGGGGGGAACTGGAGCTCCAACCATCCTCTTTCTGACTTCTAACTGATCTAACCTTCACCCCCAGCAGTTCTGTTCCTGCTTTCTTGCTCAGGGCTGACTCTTGAGGAGCTCTATAGGTCAGGCTGGCTGGCTTCCAAGAGCAACTCATTCCACAGGCCCTGAAGTTGTAACTGTCCCTACCCTCCATTCAGACCTCCCCAAACAAGCCAACATCTCTTATTTTCTGCAAACTTCTCCTCCATGCTTCCTGTCCTCAAGGCAAGGCATGTCTGTGACCAATCTATTATTTTCAAGGGAAGTACAGATTATTTTTTAAGACAATATTTGAAACTGTAATTGCCTTTTAGGACTTTGTTTTGGAAAGTTTTGGAAATGTCCGCATTTCTTAGTAGACACTATTTCCTCAATGTTCCTGAGACTTTGTGGAATCACAGCCACTAGAGGCCTCAAGAATCCTATACAGGAAAGTTGCCTCAGTATAGAAGTAGAAACAAACACTTAGAAGCTTCTATTGGAATGCAGAGTGCCAATTTTTTTAAAAATTCAAGGAGTGAAGAATCATCTTAAGGTAGCTGTAAACATCAAGCTGATAGAAGGGCCTCTTGAACTTCCCACATCATCTAGGGTATTATTCCAGGTGTTGTTTTTCTTATTGTCTGGAGGAGTTGTAGGAGGGCTTTTCCATTTTCTGGTTTCATCTTTTAAAGTCTAATCAGACTTGAAGCACTACCATCTGTCTCCTCCTTAAGGAGGTGCTGAAGAGTATCAGATGACTGGAAAATCTTCCACGTGAGCAGACCACTCACGTCCTCACACATGCTTCCAATTATTTAAACTTTCAAAGGCTCTGAAGTTAAACAAGTTCTTTCCAGGGAAAACTGACTTTGCCCTCTCTAACCTACTCTCTTTCCAACCTCAGCACCTGTACAGGAATGTCAAGGACACCTCCATAAACTGGGTTGACATCAGAAAGCTTCCTCCACCAAAAACTGACAGAGAACCACACTAATGCTTGGAAGCTTTTCTTCTGTGGGGCTGTGAATCTCTGCTTCTCTCTCATTAATAAGAGAATTTTACTTCCTTGGGCAAAATGGAGTGCAGCTGTCAGTTATTGATGACAGAGAAATCATAATATTATTCTAGTTTATCTTCAGCACCCCTCTAACTTTTACTGAGTTATTTTAGGTGAAAAGCAAGTTATTTTTGGTTTTTCAAATGTATTAATCTTCATGACGAGGAAGCAGAATAGCAGAGTGTTTAGGATCTCAGTGTCAGGCACAACTGAATTGAAATCTTGGCTCCTCCATTAACTAGCTATGGCATTTTGAGCATATTACTTAACCTATAATATTTATCTATTATCTAAGGAATACATAGTAAGCGTCCTTTTTCAATAGAGCACTGAGGGGATTAAATGAAAAAAATGCTTATAAAGATCTGAGCATATCGTTTAGCATGTAGTAAGTGCTCAATTAACCTAAATGATTATTGGTATTTGAAAGTTTAAAGGAAATGCACATATGCACATGTGCATGTGTAACTATGTTGGGTGTGTGAAATTGGACTGTAGAGGTATTGTTTTGTTTTGTTTTTAAAATTTTATTTTATTTATTTATTTACATATTTGAGCACAGACGGAGAGTGACAGGGAGAAACAGACTCTCCACTGTACAGAGAGCCGAGTGTGGGGCTCAATCCCACACTCATCCCAGGACCCTGAGATGATGATCTGAACCAAATGACCAAACAGAGACGATTGACCAACTGAGCCACCCAGGCACCCCAGACTGCAGAGGCTTAAGAAACTTAAACCGAGGAATATTGCAGCTGTACTAGAATAGACTTCCTGATGATTCCCCTCCAACACCCATCAGGATTCCTCCATAACTCCCTGCTGAGGAGTGGTCACATGGCCTTCCAGAACAGAGCTTACTATGCCCAGAGGTTTCCCATGTCATCTTCAGAAGGCTGAGCTGTTCATAAACTATTTTTTTTTAAGATTTTATTTATTTCTTTGAGAGAGAGACAGTGAGAGAGAGCATGAGAGGGGAGAAGCTCAGAGGAAGCAGACTCCCCATGAAGCAAGGAGCCTGATGCAGGACTCGATCCCAGGACTCTGGGATCATGACCTGAGCTGAAGGCAGTCACTTAACCAACTGAGCCACTCAGGTGCCCCTAAACTAGTTTGTTCATAAGCCAAAAATATGGTTCCCTATCATTTTCATCTGTTGGCCTCTCATTTTCATCTGAGCACCCTTTGAAGGCCTATGATACAAGTTTAATCTGACCTCCACTTCATGGTCCTTCCGGGGATTTGAACACAGTTATCAAGTACCCTCATGAGCTTTTTCTTAGCTGAGGCCCTGAGCAGAACGTTTCTTTATTTCCAGGATTTGTCTCCTGCCTTGGTCTCAGGCCCCTTCCGTCTTGGACAGTCTTCTGTGTTATCATGAGTGGCAGCTGGTGCTTAATGTACAGTTTCAGAAATGTTTTCACCAAAGCAAAGCTCATCTTTTTCTCAAGGAATTTTAAGTCTCCTGAGCTTTGTGAATATTCCCAAAAGGCCATGTGAAAGAAATCTGCATTCCAAACAAATTTTTAAAAAATCAGAAATCCAGGATCCAGTAAATTTGAGCTCATGAAAACTTCTTTGAATCATCCTAAGAAATGACTATTTTAACAGTGGGGTTTGTGCTTTTGTTTATCATGGTGTGTGTTGAGAAACTGTGGGGTAGACTGGAATCTTGAGGAAACTGGGGTTCCTAGATTCTCTTTTCAACTCTACTTTGAGAAGCAACCCTACGGTTCAAGTACAAGATCAACTTTGAGTTTAAGTTCAGTTTCTACCTCTCATCAAAAACAAATGTAAGCTGTGTGAACTTATTTACCTCCTTGAATTTTAGTTCCTCACATCTTTGAGATAGAGCCCAAATCTCTACCTTCCATGACAACAGTGAGAGATTCAGGGGTCAGTGTTATAACACACCCCATATAGGGTCTGTAACAGCAAGTCTTCTGAGGTACAACCCCCTAACCATTTCTAGTCAATATAGCCTCAAGATTATTCATATTGCAAGGACTCTTTCTGGCTCTCCGTTTTTATGGCAATCTGTTAGAAAATTAAAGACTATTGGGAGATCTGACTCTTTGAGTAAAATAACTGGCATGCAGTTAAGAGTCTTGGAATCTATTTCCACTCAGCTCCTGTGACAGTGGGCAAGTTTCTGCCTTAGCCAGGATCTCAGTTTTCTTATTTTGTAAATGAGGATCCTGGTTATGATTGGAAGTTCGTGTGTGTGTGTATGTGTGTGTGTGTGTGTGTGTGTATGTGTAGCTGTGTTGGGTGTGAGATATTGATATCTCAAATGTGACATTCTGTGATTCTAATTTACTCTTTCCCTTTTCAGTTTACATCATTGTTTGATACTTCCTGGAAGTTTACTTCAGAAAGCTAAATTTTACTTTAACTCTGGAAATGTATTGAATCAGAGAGAATAGAATTCCTGGAAGCATTTAAGCTAATGCCCCGAATAGTAATTTAGACAATTTCTTCTTACTCCATTTTATGACCAGAAGAACTCTGGGGTTACACAGAATGTCAGGATGTGCATCACTTCTACTTCCCAGGGAGGAGTCATTCTAAGAAGGATAAAGGGACAGGTCATTTATCAGTTGACAGTTGCTGAGAAAGAGGGATGATGCCCTATACAGTAGCATGGCAGGTATCAGGGGCAGGCTCTCCTAACTAGCAAGCTTGCCTTACAAGTTTGCTTCAGTGATGATGAACCCCAGAGTAATATCCACACATCCAGGCAAAATGACACATGATAAGTACAGGAAAAAAAAACAAAAAACAAAAAACAAAACCAAGAACCCAATATTTCTATAACACCATATACTTTTCATCATGTTTACATCTATTGTAACAATATAGACCTTAATATGCAGCTCTGCAAATTTGCAAAACAATTTTACTTCCAGTAGTGCACAACAACAATAATCCTGCAATATAATGGGGCATGGCAGGAAAGAGAAGGGCTGAGACTAGTATTAATTTGTCTTGGTAGAAAAAAATGAACCTGAGTGAAGTTATAGTATTTTACAAGATTTTGTAGATAGGTAAAGATGGAAAGAAGAGGCAAAATCAAGACCTGAATTTAGGTCAATTGACTCCAATCTCTTGTTCAGTTCAGTAAAACATTTGCCTCTCATTATCTGCAACTTGACTTCCACAAGAGTGCTGAATGCAGAGGACTAGTGGAAAAGGATATCACCATGAAAAGGACATCATGGAGAAAACCATTAATTCCAATAACAAAGGAGAAATCTGGAGGTCAGAACAATGGGGCATTGGTCACTTACAAAGGAATAAGATTTAGAGTAATAGCAGACTTCCCATCAGCACCTCTTGGGGATTAGGAGACAATAAAAATTCTTCTAATTTCAGATAGAAAAGGATTTCAACATAGACTTCTGTATCCAAAGTGTCAAGCAAATGTAAAAACAAAGACTTTTAAGATACATCAGAATGTGCAAAAACTCAAGTTCACTGTCTTTATACTATGATTGAAAAACAATACTTGAGATGTGGTTCTCCGCTAAAATAGAACAGAAACGTGATAAAGAAGACGAAATAGGACACAGAATTAGTGGCAGCAGAGTATTAAGGGCAAAGGAGGCTAGAATCAAGTAAGGGAAGCTGCATTAGATGGGACATTTGGAGGATTCTCCTTTACCCTGAAATATGTTCATGGCATAGAAGCCTTACTTCTATGTGACTTAATCCCTGGTTCTATATAGAATCCATTACTCTTCAGTTCCATATTGAATAATATTTGCATAATTATAAAATTGTACATTCTATTCATTCATTTTCTTTTTTATAATCCATCTATTATATAATCACCTAAGATGTATTTATAATTATGGAAGAAAATGTAAATATAATAACTTTAAATGATATAATTACAGAGGAGAGACAAATTAGGAGATGGAGGGGAATGCTATTGTCATTTTCTTTAGAGTGGAGTTTATAGCTGTCTAGAGTTAAGTGATAAGATAGGGTTAAGTTACTCTTGAAGACAACATATGGAATACCTAAAAATAATAATCAAGTGAACAAAAATTACAAAGTGGGCAGGGAAGAAAAAGTGGAGAGTTATGTCAGTGAATAGACTCTTCACACGTTATATCTAGGAAGTAAGAACTCTGTCTAGAGTTAAGACATCATAAAGTAGGTCCCTAGGTATGTTATATAAAGTTATAATAATAATTACTAGTAAAACTAAAAAGAGGGAATACTGACAGTGACTATCTCTGGGGAGAGGGGTTGGTGAAAAAGTGGGGGATGATTTTACTTTATATTTTTGTTCTTCAGCACTGTTTGAATATTTTAAAATTCTGTGCATGCATTAATTCTATATTTAAACAAAGGAAAACTCAAAGGAAAACTCAGCTATTCAAATATTTAATAACATGTGGATGAAAATCTAGATGATGGCTTGACTTGATGCTGGCACATACTTAAATCCATACAAAGAAAATGAAGTGAAGACTGAAAAATCAGGTTTATCTCCTTTATTTTAAAAACAAAATACTGTGAGCCAAGAGAAAGTAGGTGATACATTACAGTGATGACCATAAAAGTCAGATAAATATTCTGTTCAAGAATGAGTTAAAGGTTTATTCTTAGGTAGCCAACATTGTACCAATTTTAAAATACTGTGATTGTCAAAATTTGGTAACTTTTGGCATAATTAACTACTTGGTCTCAAAAGGAGACTGGAGTTTGACTTCCTTCTCTATCTGTTTCATTTTCTTGAAATGAAAATAAAAAAGAAATAAAATGGGATGATATCAGTGCCTACTTTATTAAGCAATGGCTCTCCAGGCACTGGTCTAAACCACCGAGTCTTAGACCTAGGCTATTAACACGATTGCTATGCTTTGCTCATCTGTTGCAGTACAGGGAAACGTCAACACAGATTTTGGACAGATTTACACATGAACAGATCTATTTTGTCTCTCACGTAGCCTGTCAAAGTGATGTGGGCAGAAATTCCAGTACTCTATGACCCCCAGGCCTTTGCATCAGATCTTTTTTTGGTGATAAGTTCTAATCCTCTTAAAGTACTTGTTTCCCTTTGTTTATTGACCATGCAGAGGTGCTAAACAGGGACATATGTCTGCCTCGAACTATTTAGCTTTTCTTCCTTCCTTTTTTTCCTCTTTCTCCTCTAACAACTCTCCCTGCCCCCCTCCTCCCTCTTCTCCCCCTCCTTCTCTTTCCCTCTCGCTCCTCCATCCTCCTCCTACCCCTCTCATCACCCTCCTTCTTCTCTTTCTCTTTCTTCTTCTTCCCCTCTGGATTAACCTCAACAGATAACTCAGCTTTTTATCTTTTTTAACTTTTAATTTTTATTTTTTTTATTTTGTTATTTTTCCAGCGTTCCAAGATTCATATGGAGGGACGGGCGAGCCTGGTGGTGGGCACGTATTGCATGGAGCACTGGGTGTGGTGCATAAACTTACCTTTTTAAACCTTCTTTCTGTTAAGTTCAATACCTTCGTAGCCCCAGCATTCTCTGCCTACTCTACTACCCCCCTATACCCCTGCATGTGCCAGATTAACAGACACTTCGTCAGGCTCCACGGAGGCAAGTGCTCCACCACCTCAGTGGGCTTGATCACATGGTTCACTTTGCCAATACCCATCCCCATCCACCATGTCCAAATCCTATCCCCTGGTTAAGTCCAAGCTCATGAATCAACCTCCTCCTTTAAACCTTCCTTGATCTCCCCGAACCTAAGCAACTTCTTCCTCCTCTGCTCATTAGAGCTTCTCCTCTAGTCCTCTTTCAGCACAAGTCTTTGTGAACCTCACCCTGGAGTTGTTTATGCCCATGGCTCTACACCTGACCATTCTGAGGGATCCATATCTGTGCTCTCTCTTTGCTCTCCTGTTACACAAGGACTGGCACACAGTGCACAATAAATAGCCGTTGAGTTCTACTGATTTGTCAAGGCTTGTGTCACTAGTAAATGGTAAAGTTAGGATGAGAACCCAGGTCTTTGCCTGCGGGACTTAGTGTACTTTCCATTACAGCACATGGCCTCACACATTCTGCCACACATTTAAGAAGCTGATCTGAGCATTTTGAACTATGATAGGGAATCAGGGGGCAGCTGTGACCTGTCCCAGCTTGATATCAATTCAGGCTGACAAGGTAAAGCATAAGGTATGAAAGTGTCCTTGGATGAAGCAAATGTTAGGATTTGCCATTTTGATATTTCATACGTAGCGAAAACATGTCAGACTCCATTAGACACCTTCAACATCTCTTAAAGGGAGGACAGAAGATGTTTGGTGGAGTCTCATGGCTGCTACCTATTTTTTAATCTATCGTCTTCAGGTGAAGAAAATAAACTGTCTTCCAGAAGTGACTCGCACTAGAGAAAACCTTCAGAAAGCATTAGGCTTGCCATGTGTACTCCGTGATTGAAGAGGTGATTTAAGGAGTTAAAAACTTTGAGGCTGACATTTAATAGATCTGTCTTCCTGGACCAGATTATAAAGGGGAAGCAAAATTTTGTTTTATTACAAGTAATCATTATTCAACCAAGAAATTCTGATATCATTTTCATCCTTTAAAAACATTGAAACCATAACCCCCATTCTAAAGTGTTGTTGGGCTTTCCTTTTGTGTCATGCTAAGCAAGTAATAAATAATGATCCAGAAACCTACATACAATGTAAACCACTAAAGATAGTTTAGCTAAAGATATATTCTGGGTCAAGGAAAACATCTATAGCAACTATACAATAACATGAAACTCTCCCAATCAAACCTGTATTGTCTGAATCTCTACTCTTTCCCAGCACCCAAAGAAGTTCATATCCTCTTCATTTGTCTTCCTTCTTATACACAACCCACTCACATGAGATCTCTATTACCCAGTATAACTCGAGTGCCCCTGTTCTATTTGGAAAATTGAGGCTTGAAGGAACACACTGTCTGAAGTACATCGTGATTTGCACAAAGATTTCTTTCATCTAACACTTACATGAAATAAATCCCAGTGCTTGATATGAGAATAGTCCTGAGCTTTTGCATCATAGTAATATCTAGACACTTGTAATCACACCACTCCTCTAGGAGTTCAGAGCACTTTATACCCAAGAAATGGACCCACAGGAGAATCCTTTCTACCACTGACACATCTGTAGCTCTGGCGGTGTGTTTCTCATCACTCTCTTTGTTTATTCAACCAAGACACTTTTTCCTTCATTTACATGGACCCTCGCCCTCTTTGAAATGAGTGCCACTGATATAAGCAATACAAACATTCATTGGAAAGCAAAGATGAAGGAGCAAGGTCTTATTTGGAAACTGTAGTGAATAATGTCACCAGCCCTAACCCCTGTACTGGTAGGTGTGACCTTATTTAGAAATAGGGTCCTTGTAGATGTAATTGAGTAAAGGATCTCAGGATGAGAAAATCCTGGATTTAGAGTGAACCATAAATCCAATGACAGGTGTCCTTGGAGGAGAAAGACACCAGACAGAGAGGGGAAGCCAATGTGAAGAAGACAGAGACTGGAGTGGGGCAACCGCAAACCAAGGAAGGCTAAGGACTGCTGGCAACCACCAGAGCTACGGGAGCTGCAGGGAACAGGTTCTTTCTTAGGCTTTCAGAAGGAACCCACCCTGCCATTATACCTGGATTCAGACTTCTTGCCTCCAGAATTATGAGAGACTAAGTTTGTGGTGCTTTGCTATGGCAGCCCCAGGAAACTAACACAGGTACTTAAACAGAAATTACTGGCTTGGCTGGAGTAGAAAATATGTATGTGCATGTGCATATATGTATACACACACATATATAAGATGGAATCGACACAATGATCATAAACCCCCTACTCCTTCACGAGAGTGGTGACCGAGAGGCATGTCCATCAAATGTTTGTTCCTTGAGTGAATAAAGCGCTTCATCAGAAAATTAGTCTCTCTCATAGTAAGCCTGCAATTCCATACAGTAGAAAGTGGCTGGTTTAAAAATCAAGGGATATAAGCTTTGTTCCGGCTATGACCTAGAACAAGCTACTTTCTTTCTGTGCCTCAGGTTTTTATTTTATTTTTTGGTAAAATAGGAGCAAAAATCCCTATAAGACATCCCTTATCGCCTTTCCGGGAGTTGTGAGTAAAATATCTGGAGTGAAAGTATAACCAGAGAGAACATGCCAGAAAGTGTATAAACAAGAAAAACCAGTCCACATAACTGGATTCTTCATAACGTAGCTTACCACAGAGTACTGCACATGGGGGGCTCAGTAAATATTTGTGGCTCGAACAAAGAGTGTCCAGGAGCATTATCCTGAGATTAGAACCATGAAGCCTCAGAGCAGAGTTTGTTGAAAGCCCTTGGAAATAGACAAATGAAATAACCACACAACTGTCCTCTTTCTAACTCCACCAACAGCACCTTGGGGAATAACATAACTCAGCACTTTATTTGTTATTTGCAAAGAGGATTGAGCAGCTTCCAGCAGCCCTATCTCTGTGCAGGTGGAGTCCCGATGGTCAAAGTCAGCCTGCCCGGAAGGCCAAAAGTCACACCTTCTCTGGGTTTCTAAATTCTAAAACTATTAGCATGTCACATTTGGCATTTTCTCATTTTGTAGAATCATAATGAGGCACTTTATTTCTTATTTTTTAATAACTGCTAACTGGATTCTGAGTTAATATAGAATTTGAGACTTATTATTTCTCCCACCAAAGTTCTTCGTCCTACTCGATTTCGGGCCCCTGCCAGAGAGTCTTTTTCTTGCAACATTATGATTCAGTTGGTTTATGAAACATCTAGATTGTGTTTTTCTAGTTGTCAGGCAAGCTTCAGAAATTTTACTGAATCACTGGTAAAACAGGAAGGAGCCTTACAGAGATATTCTTCAGGGGGTTTTAATTAGGAATCCATGGACCCCGTTAGGCCCATGTAAGGGTTTCAGGAGTGTTATAAGCCCCTTAAACTATTTATACATTTGCCTGTGTATGTGTATTTGGGGAGAGCAGTCACTTCCAACAGATCTAGAAAAGGTTAAGAACCAGTGAGCTACTCCAACTTTCTCATTTAAAGTATTTCTACTAATATGCTACTTCTGTAATCACTGTATGGAACACTTACCATAGACCAGGCTTTGTGTAGGGGTTTTACCTACATAATCTAATTCAATCCTCAAAGCAACCTTCCAGCCTGTCTTTGTATTATTACTATTCGTGAAACAATGGAGATTAGCCCAACTTAATTTGACTTAACTTAACTAGGCCAAGGTCACTCAGCTAGTAAGATAGACTAGAATTCCAATTTATCACATTCTAAAGAGCATTTAAAAGAGGATTTCTTCCTCTTAACTCTGTGAATGTTTATCGCAGTGAACAACCCCTCCTAGAGTTACTGATTTCTGCCAGAAATTAAAGGTGACCACTCAGTTTCAGTTTGTCCCCCATAAACGGGGTGAATATTCTGCCCCTTGTACTGCCCAGAGCCATAGGTGTTGGATGTTAGAATGGTGGTCTGATAGGGAAAGGAGGGAAGCAGAGCTCCTCTGAGGAGCATGGTGCACACGTGGGAGTGGTCTGACTATTGCTCTGTGAAGAAATGCCACAGCAGACTGCTGGTCTGGTCCCCTTTGCAAATGAGGACTAAAATTCAGTGAGTGGAAGTGACTTCCTTAAGATACTAATTAGACTGGAGCATAAAGTAACAGAAGTTGTAAAGACTGGGAGGCAGAACACCCAGGTTCTAGTCCAGGTTTTGCCTTGTTGGCTCATTGGACAAGCTCAGAATAGAACCCCTTCTCTGTTCCTCCATTTCCTCCTCCGAAAAGTAAGGAGATTGACTTGTAGGATTTCAAATTTTCTTCCACCTAACCAGGCCAGGGATGAACTTTTTAATATGTTTTAAATATGAGCAGCCAACGTGCAAAGTACTAGAACAATAAATCAAAGTACTAGAACAATAAATCAAAGCTTACATAGTTTTCAAGGTCACAAACAGAGTCTGGGAGGATATTTTTATTTATAAATCATTTCTTTTTTAAAAGGCACATAGAAAGTTAATAGAAGTCATTATGGGTAAAATCGTCAGAAAAAAAGCAGAAGAGCATGATCAAAGGTAGGCAATTTAAGATGATGGATTATCAACACTGGCTTGTCTCCTGTCAATGCAAAAAGCTTTCTGACAGCTCTCTTTCCATTTCCAAAGCTCTAAACTTAAATAGCTCTTCACAAAAATGATTGAACCAGACAAATTGATATAACTGTTTTATGAGGCCTAGTGCCCACTAACCATCTCCTGCCTGATCTCCCAACTTGATCTAACATGTCTATGAACAAAGGGAATGGCCATATACTGAAGCACTTGCAATATGCCAAGGAATACATAGGGTACCTAACATATATCGTCTCACTTAATATTCTCAACAACCTTATAAGAAAGTCTTTAATATTCCCATCTTACTCAGGAGAAAATGAACACTCAGAAAAGTTTAGCAAATCAAGAGTTACAAAGTGCTGAAACCAGAATGAGAAAATGAGACTATAGCCAGATTCACCAGGAACTCAATGGAAGTAAAACTCTTCTTCAGACCACAGGTAATATATTTACTCATTTACGGACTTTTTACTATCCCCCAGAATTATGGGTTGAATTGTGCCCCCGCAAAATTCACATGTTGAAGTCCCCATAACTGGGAATGTAATTGTACTTGGAGATGGGAGTCTTTACAGAGGCAGTCTGTTCCAGTAAGTCATTGGGGTGGGCCCTGATCCGGCATAAGTGCTATCTTTATACAAAGGGGACATTTAGATACAGAAACAGACTTGTATCCAAGAAGAACACAATGTGCTGCTACAAGCCAAAGAATACCACATGTTGCCAGCAAACCATCAGAAGCTAGGCAGGAGGCATAGACCACCTTCCCCCTTACAGCTCTCAAAGGGAACCGACCTTGCCAGCACCTTGATTTCAGACTTTTTGCCTTCAGAACCAGGGGGCAATGCATTTCTGTTGCCTAGGTCACCCAGTTTGGGGCACTTTGTTATGGCAGCCCCAGCAAGATAATAAACCCAGTTGGTTGGATATCAACACTACTGGGTTGATGAGAACCATGGACGTCACAACCATGGTAGATCCTTTACTTCAGTGCAAAACTCCTCCTACCCATTTGTTCATTAAAGCTCACCACAATCCCAAGAGGGAGTGGGAAATGGCAAGTGTTATTTCCCCCATTTGACAGATAAGGAATTAGAGGCCACTGGTCTAGACTTGGTCACCACCAGTAGCTTAGTAATCAAGTGGCAGAGCCAAAGAGGGAACACTGAGCAGAGCCATCTTCCCTAAAATATTAGTATCACCACCTATCTTTTCACCTTGTTAGTTTCCATCATTTTAACTTAAAAACTATTCAGAGATGTGAGCATTCCATGAGTGAGTGAAGCGTAAAGAAACCTTGACTGTCTCATTTTTCAGAGGACTTCTCCCAGAAAAGCCTGCTACCATGGGAATTCTGTGTTTTGGCTTGGTCAAGGAAAATATTAAAAAGAATCAGCCAGGAATAGCTCCTCCCAATGCAGGGCACATTTACTGACACCCTACCATGCCCCTAGTATTGTGATGCGCCCTTGGAAGATGAAGGTGACTAACATATAGCCCTTATCCTCAATGTTTTATAACCAGGGAGAGCAGACACATAAAGTGAGAGTTTTCCAGGGGGGCACTTGGCCTCTGATGGCTCAGACAAAGTCTTTGAGTAAGGCCTGATGGCAAGCAGAGTCCCACCTTAGCTCTCTCAAGTCTCCTAAAGTCTTAAGTCCCTCATGTCGCCTGGAGAACAGTTTCCAGACACCTCTGAAGATTCATTACCCAACACATCCAACATGCTGACTTAAAAAGGAAGCCAAATATCTCACTTCCAAATCTATAACTTCTTTCCTTCTCCCCAAAATAGTTTCAACCTTCACCTGAGTGATAGTGGGGAAATTTTTATATCCTATCAATCTTTTCACTAATGTTCTATATCATGATTGTTCTATATTTTTGTATACTTACTATGTGTCAGCTACTTTGCTAAGTACTTTCTACACTTGACCTCATATTATTAGCATTTTATAGTTGAGTAAACTCCAAGAGATTAATTAATTTGCCCATAATCACAAAAGTAGCAGGGCATGAAAGTTCTTTACCCAATATTCACTCTACCCTCTTACTCTCTAAGCAACCCAATTTTTTTCAGGGGAGCAAAACACTCAACTTAAAACTACATTCTCCAGGGTGCCTGGGTGGCTCAGTGGGTTAAAACCTTCAGCTCAGGTCATGATTCCAGGGTCCTGGGATCGAGTCCCACATCGGGCTCTCTGCTCAGCAGGGAGCCTGCTTCCTCCTCTCTCTCTCTCTCTCTCTCTCTGTCTGCCTGCCTCTCCGCCTACTTGTGATCTCTCTCAAATAAATAAATAAAATCTTAAAAAAAAAAAAAAAAACTATAGTCCGCAGCATCCCTTACAACTAGGAAGGTTATGTGACATAGTCAATTGGAGGCGGTTGGTCTTAGGAAGCTCTTGAAAGGGGTCTGAATTAGCTGGCACATGCCATTGTATCCCTTTCCCTTTTCCATCTAGCTGATTAGAACAATGCTATGATGGCTGGTGCTCCTGCAAGTATCCTGGAGACCAGGAAGAGTCACACACACACACTCACACACACACACACACACACACACACAGGATGGCTGAGCAGCACAGGAGGACTTAGAGTCATCACTGACATTTACAAATGATGTGTCAGTAATGAACCACCCACCTCTGGATTTTTCATTGTTTTATAGAAAAATAGATCTCTGTATGTTATTTATGCCACTTTTATTGTTTTTCTCTTACTTGCAGTTGAATTCATTCCTCGAGTGATACCCATGAAACTAGTTAGTGATAATGTAGTCCTCAAGGGCAACTTCTGTTCCCCAAATTTATACCCATCAAGGTCTTTCCTTTAATAGCTGGGAGTAAAGAGAGGGGAGGACAGTGTATGTTCATAAGGCAGGATTAAACAAGGAGTAAATGGGACATAGGTGGGAGAACTGTATGAGCATGAGGAAAAAGAGCTTGATGAGAGACCAGGATTCAGGACTCTACCCTGGCTGTGTCACTAAATGATGGTGCTTTTGAATAAGCCACGTTCTGGACCTGGCTTCTTCATCTTTACATTTAGAAATTAGGCTAGGACATGGTTCCAACACAAAGGGTCAAGTAGGCTATAAGCCTCCCAAATCAAGGAGCACCACATTCCCAGTGATTAGAAATGACGTTACTGTGAAGAGCTTCCCTGGGGCATTTCATATTCAAGTAGAGACTCTCTGAGGCTGTTGGAAGTCTTTCACCTGTCCCACACTCCCACATTACTCAGGAGACACTTATGAATGTGCACAAAGAATGGGCAGCCTACCCAGAATACACCTCCCCATAAGTATGAAGACTTCCCTGTATACATTAAGTCCTCTCTGAGTGCATGCGATCCTCCTTATGTGCACCAAATCTTCCCTGAGTGCATTAAGTCCTTCCCTCTCCCATTCTGTCTTCACCATTTGTCTCCCACATACTTATCTGACTCTGGTGAATCTAGCAGATAAGACAATTCCACTCACATAGGACTATAAAATCACATTTTTTCTCTGAGAAGTTCAAAGAAGTGCACAAAATTATACTTTCTTTCTCAAGTGTTCCAAGAAATTTACAGCTATTCCTTTTATATATAGAAATTTATCATCAGCAGTCACATTGAGATTTTTGAGCTCTGAATTCCTTTTATAGAATGAGACAGAGCATACAAAAAATACAAAAGTATAAAACAATTGTTGAACAGACTTCAGAAATGGAACAAAAACAAAAACAAGAGCAAGAAATCCTCAGATCAGCACAGTTAATGAATACCACATAATCTCACACTATTGCCAGAAGAAGCCACAAATCTTATTCTGAACTTCCTAGTTCAAGCAAAAATTTAATCAGTTTCAGAGCCACTGACTTCTTAAAAATTATTTAGTCACATGGCACATTGTAACCAAGCCAACAAATGCAGGGTCAGGGTCTGGACCCTTGGATTCCTTCCCAGCACTAAACTCTGTCTCAGTGAGCCCACTGGCAGTTCCTTATAGGCAGGGTAACCAGAAAGCCAAGGGGCAAGACTTCCCTAGAGTCCACAAAGCAAAATTGTTCACCCAATAAGCATTGAGCAATTCAAGCCATCAGAGATTGAGATTCTTTTAAAAATTTAGTATACATTCAGCATAGGCAACGCTTGCAGTAGTAGGGCTACATTAAGAATAAGAGCAGGGAGATGGCTAGTTAGAAATGCTCCAATTAAAAAAAAATCACAGAGAGAACTGTTGGTACACATCCAAGGTACTGCTTAGTACCTTGATGTGAGATGGGGAGCCTGATGCTATTACCATTTGATATGTGAGATTCCTCTACTATGAATCTAATCTATGGTTTTAGGGGCACCTGGGTGGCTCAGTCAGTTGAACATCTGACTCCTGATTTCAGTTCAGGCCATGATCTCAGGGTTGTGAGATGGAGCCCCACATTGGGCTTTACTTTGAGCATGGGTCCTGCTTAGGATTCTCTTCTCTCTTTCTTCCTCTGCCCCTAAAAAAGAAGGGAATCTATGATTTTATACATCAACCTCAGGATCTTGGCTAGTCCAAGACTGCTCTAGGAGAAGAATACACCTCTGGGTGCTTATAAAATCAGGTTTAAGCCTACAGAATTGAGGGTCAGATACTAGACCATGACCAATTCTCTTAGGGAGGAAACACCTACTTCTAGGACTCTTAGAAGATAAGTGGTTCCCCTAGAGGCCCCTCTCTCCCTTGGTCTTGTGCTCAAACTTCCACAGGGGTAAACGCGGAGGATGCTCAACTTCCACATCAGTGCATGGCTTTCCTGCCCCACCTCTTGCCTTACTTATTTGGGTAACCTTGGGTCTGGCCACCAGTGATGTGTATTTCTTCTGGAAACTTGTGCCTGCCTCAGACCCTGCACAGTGATGTAAAAAAATTGTCACATCCCCAACAACCAAATTGCTAGTACTTTACATTTACTACGCACATTACCCACAGGCAAATTTGAAAATTATAGCTCTTCTCGGGTGTTTTATATCAGATTTCAAACAGCCCAGCCCAGCATGAAACCACGGGGAACTAAAATGAGGATGGAGGCGGAAGGTGGAGCAGAATCAACTTTATCTTCTGATTAGCTGAGATGAAAAATGACTTGAGAGACACAAATAGAATGACAATAACATGGTTCATTGGCCTGATTGCTTGTTGTTCATAAACAGATAATGGACTCCCTGGAAGCTTGTGGGGCTTAAGTCTGGGATGACCACACAGGACTGGCAGAACTGTTTCCATTTAGGTCTCTAAATGCATCCCTAGATTAATGTAAAATACCAAAGGGGGAAAAAAAAAAAAGAAAGAAAGAAAGAAAAAAAAGATAAAATGAAGAATTCATAGTACATCCACTATTAGGAAGGACACAGAACAATATAGTTACTTACCGTTAGAGTCCAGGCTTGATACAGTTTCCCTTACAGGGCCTATGCTGAATCTTCTTCTTTCCCCATGATCAGGAACCAAGTTCTAAATTCCTGTATCTTTTTTAACTACCTTATTGAGATATGATTAATATACAAAAAGCTGTACATATTTAATGTATACAACTTGATAAGTCTGGATAAGTGTATACCATAAAACAATCACCACAACCTATGCATAAACATATCCATCACCTCCAACAATTGCCCACTACGCTACTCTTTTATTTATTTATTTGTTTGTTTGTGATAAGAACACTTAACTCTTAGCAGATTTTTAACAATACAATACAGTATTGTTAACTTTAGCTCTCTAGATCTTATCTTTTTCTTTTTAAGAGAGGGGAGAGAGGCAGAGGGAGAAGGAGAGAGAGAATCTTAAGATCCATGCCCAGTGTAGAATCCAACATGGGCTTGATCTTGCAACCCTGAGATTTTGACCTGAGATAAAATCAAGAGTTAGATGTTTACATGACTGGTGTTACCCACCCAGGCACCCCTAAGTATTATCTTTTATAAAGAACTAGAACTCTGTAAACTTTAACTAATACCATCCCCCCCCCCACCAATTTGCTTCCCTCTGGTCCTGGAAACCACCACTTTACTCTTTGCTTCTGTGAGCCTGACTATTTTAAATTCCTTATGTGTTATCATGTAGTATTTGTCCTCTATAATATCCTTTGGGTTCACCCACATTGTCACAAATAGCAGGAATTCCTTTTTATGGTTAAATAATATTTCATTGTATGTATACACCACATTTTCCTTATATATTCACTTGCCAATGGACAGTCAGGTTGTTTCCATGTCTTGGTTTTATGAAAATACCGCAGTGAACATGGGAATGGAGATATCTCTTCAAGATTCCAATTTCAATTCCTTTGGATATTGCTGTGGGATTGCTGAATCATATGGTAATTCTATTTTTAATATCTTTTAGGAACCTTCATACTGTTTTCCATATTGGCTGCTTAAGGAACCAGAAAGAGAAGAATAAACTAAGCCCCAGGTGAGCAGATGGAGTGAAATAATGAATGAAGATAGAGTAAAAATAAGTGCATTAAAGAATAAAAATGATAGAAGAAATTAATGAAATTAAGAGTTAGTTTTCTGAAAAAAAATTAACAAAATTGACAAAACTATAGCTAACCTAAGAAAAAAAGGAGAAAGCTCAAGTAAATAAAATCATAAATGGAAGAGGAGATATTAAAACCAACACCATAGAAATAAAAAATATCATAAGAGATGTTATGGACAATTTCATGCAAACCAATTGGATAACATAATAGAAGAAGTGAATTAATTTCTAGAAACATTCAACCTACCAAGACTGAATCAAAAAGAAATAGAAAGCCTAAATAAGACCAATAATGAATAAGGAGTCTGAGTCAGGAATTAAAATACTCCTAACAAAAAAGGAGCAGATGGCTTCACAGGTGAATTCTACCAAATATTTAAAAAAGAATTAATATTAATCTTTAAACTTTTCAAAAAAAAAAGGAGAAAATGGAAATCAAAACTTATTTTATGGGGTAAGCATCAATCTGACCATAAAGTTAGATAAGAACACCACAAAAAAACTACACACTAATATCCCTGATGAATGTAGATGAAAAAGTCCTCCATAACATACTGATAGCACATTAAAAGGATCATATACCATGACAAAGAAAGATTTATTCCTGGAATGCAAGGATGGTTCAACATAATACATAATACATAATACATAAATTAATAATACATAATACATAAATTAATCAATTTGATGTAATACATTAGCGAAGGAAGGATAAAAATCCCATGATTATCTCAATAGATACAAAAAAAAATTTGATAAAGTTCAATACTCTTTCATGATCAAATTTCTCAATAATTTATGTATGGAAGAAAATGCAATAGATACCATATATGAAAATCCTACAGCTAATGTCATATTCAATGGTGAAAAAGTGAAACCTTTCCTTCAAGATCTGGAATAAGGCAAGGATGTCCACTCTTGCTATTTCTATTCAACATAACACTGGAAGTCCTAGACCAAGCAATGAAGCAAGAAAAAGAAACAAAAGTCATCCAAATTAGAAAGGAAAAGGTAACATTATTCATTTGCAGATAGCATGATCTTATGTAATACCTTATTTGAATCATCCTCCTGACACTTATCCTACCTTCTTTACTTTGAAGGCATTCACCTGAGTGTCTTACCATCCCTAGTAGATAATCAGTGTTTGAGGGAGGGGCTGGGTCTCTTCCTTCTATTTCCATTGTAGTGATGGTTTCATGTCATTCACCCTGCAGGTGATCAGTACAAATGAAAAAAGAAAATGTGGGAGAAACTATTGTGTAACGGGGCTCTTCATGAATGTATAACAGTTTTCTAAATGGCTTCACAGATCTGATCCCAATGTGAATCTCTCAAAAACCCACAGAGGTTTACTAGAACTATTAAATCTTCTCCTTTAGATTAAAATTTAAAAAAAAAATGCTTTTACCCTCTACAGTCAGTTTTTTCATGGATCATCTCTAAAATGAGGTTTATAATAGTCCCTACCTCATAAAATTGTCACAAAGGCTCAACGGAATAAAAGAATTAATACATGTAAAGACCCTCACAACAGATCCTGGCACATAGAAAATGCTATATATATTTGCCATTATTAATTGTTATCCTTAGTATCTTATTTCATCTGGAATCTGAAGACAAAGACCTACATTTTCTGTTCCCAAATCTAGGGGGCGGTTTTTGGCACTGCCAGGCCTCTGGCCAGGAACAAACCAGGTCTGTCTCAAGCCACTGCCTTCTGTAGCTCCCCATGTCCATGTCCTCACCTATGTGTCACAGGCATTTGAAGTGGACATTCTCTAAGAGCATTGCTTACCACAGCCATCTATCACACCTTCATGAAGATAAATGTTCTTTCCTTGCCTAGCAGCTTTTCTTTCTCCTCCATGCTTCACTTCTTCTCTCCCAGAGAAGAGAAAGACCTTTTGCTCTTGAAAACTATAGCCCTTCTAAATTCTAAACAGCCATCTATCTGTTCTCCACCTCGATATGGGATGGGTAATGACCTAAATGGACAGAAATTCCAGGGAAAATACTTAGATAAAGTGAACTGAGAGCAGACAGACACACAGGAGCAGTGAAGAGACCCTAAGCACAGTCAGCACTGATGTCATATGAGCTGACCTGGTTCCCAGAGGAAGAGAATTTTGCTGGAGGTGGGCCACCTTGGCTTACATATTTACAGCCAGGTGCACTAGCTGTGCTGTGAATTCTTACTCTGGTTATTAAAAGATTAAAAACAAAGAAAGAGTTAAACCACAAAACAAAAGGCAAGCACCATGTCCTAGGGATCCAAACAGACATTAGTTGCTGGATTATTTTACACAATAGAACGCTTTCACGGTTCTCACACCTACTTGTCAAGGTATGGTTGGATGTCCTGTCCTACAGGATTCCTCTCCCACTAACTCCCAACAGAAAAACAAACAAACAAACAAACAAATAAATGAAAGACCCCCACCTTTTTCTCTTCCACATGGATGAATTCCTGCATTTCTTCTGTCTTCTGAAACATTTAGCTCTTTTGCCTTGTAAAAACTGTCAGTCAAGATGTGTCTTAACCTCCTAATCTCAAATACCCCTCCATTATGCAAAATTAACTTGGCTCTCTTGGCTGTCTGGCAGACCCTTGTATATGGCACTTTCTCACTTTCTCATTGTTATCTGCCTGTAAGTCAGTCCCCGAAGTTTCTGCCATCCCCATTTCTAGTTCCACTAGAACAGAGGTGTTTTTTTTCCTTCCTTCTATACCCAATGCTTCATACAGTATTAGTAATTGTCGTCTGAATTCTGTAAGATCAGTGACCAAGTTTTAATCTTGTCAAAATACGCCCAGCACACGGGAACTTGTTTATTAGTTGTTAATTGAATGGACATTCTGAACTGGTAGCTATTTCCAAGGAAGTAAAGCTCCATTTTTTTCAGATTTACATTACAAATTTAAATAGTAATCTAAGGGCATAAGGGATATGACTGGGAGGAGTGGTTCCTTGTAAAGTTTTGGTTTATGACAGTCATATTTTATGAAAGCCCATTAGCTTTGCAAAGTTCTTAAGGCATGAACTTGAGGTTCATAAGTCAGAAATTGGGAAATGGTTCTAGAGTAATGCATGTAGCTCGACTCATACTGATAGTTGACTATCCAGACTATATATAAGCACTGGTAGGGATAAAAAAAAAAAAAAATAGTTCCTTAAGCAACACATTTGACTTTTAGACAGTCATGTTAGAACATGATTCCTATATTAGTCAGTCATTACAAATAATAATTGAGATGATTCTGTGGCCCCAATAACATGTTTTATATAAAAGCAAATAAACAAAGAAAAAGCAAGGTACAAAAGCCAACATAGGCATCATGAATAAACTTACGAAAAAAAATGTGTATGGGGAGAAAGATGTGGAAGAAAATACATCAGAATTATAGTTCATTCACTACTTTACCAAATAGCATTAAGGCCCTGAGTCCCAGTGATTAAGTTGGGCTGAATTTTGTTTATTTTCTCTATATTCCACATTACCTGGCTTAGGCTTACACTAATTATTAAAATCTTATAAGGTTTATGAAGCCCTTCCTTGTACTGAAAACCTAGAATTCTTGAATCCTGGAGATCTTAGGAAAGGTATCATATCAAGAGCCCTTTGCATGAAGATGTAGAGCTTCTGCTGAGGAAGAGATTATCAGTTGTTTCAAGGAACCCACCAGCTAGGCAATCCTTTCCTCTGCTCTACAAGAGCAGATCAACTGCACAGTTTTCAGGTTGAAAAGGACCTTCAAATTTATTTATTCAGATTACCTCAATTAAGAGAAGAGCTAGACCAAAAATTCACAAGATAATGTCCTAAGACCTGGGTGGTAGCAGGAAACTTACAGTTGGACCCTCCAGCCAGTGTGCCTAGATATTCATTCAACATCAATTTGAAGTCTTCTAAAGATAAACAATTCCAGATATTTGGTGAAATTATTTCAAAAGATAAGCTTGGCTCATTAAAGGCTTTATGAATAGCCTTTATGAAATAGCACATTTCTACACTTCAAATAGCTCTTTCTCCATGTTCAGTTGCTTTCTAAAGGCTCTGGGCTGAGAAGTGTGTGAACACCTGCTCCCATCAATTACATGATTGGTCCTCCTGCATTACTACAGATTTATGTCCTCCCTGCAATATGGCCATGAATGATAAGCAGCATCTCCTTCATTTACAAGACAGATGAATGCCAATCAAGCCAGGGCCACTTTACCTGGCATGCCAGCACAGAGTTTGGGGAGGGAGTCTGATGATCCAGGCTGAAGCTGTCTCAGATGAAACTCTCTGAAAGTCAATAGAAATATTACTGGAATTCTAAATTCACTAATAATGGGGTTCAACCAAATAGCCTTCCTGGCCCATGCTGACAACTTCAAAATTGATTTTGGTTGTTCTTGCTGTGGTAAATAAAACCTCCCAAGATAGCTTGCTGCTTTAGTAAGCCATGTAACCTGTATTCTCACAGCAGCTTAATGTCAAAGCTAAATAGTGTTCTTTGGCAGAGAGAAGTCTGATGCAGACAACATGGATTGCCCAGGGAGAGGCATGTTTTTCGTCATCCTAATGAGATTAGTAATATTATCTTCATTTCTAAGGGACTATGTACTGACAACCAGAATCTGTTCTCAAGAGTCTTGCTCCAAACTTCACAAGATTATTCCCTCAACAGGTTCATACTTCTTTTTTTCTATTACACAACAAGATGAGGTAGGGGTGGGGGATAGGGAAATCAGAGGGCTTCTTAGCAAACATACTTATCATGCTCAGGGGACAACAAAACTCAAGGACTCCTTTGTTAAGTTCTGCTTGCAATGTGCTGTTTGCAATATAGAATTTTATTTTTATTTTTTTTCCTTTAATAGTTTTCTGCCTCAACTATTTTATTCAAAATGATTAATATAATTCACTCATATTGCACAGGCAAGCTCTTAACCTGCTTGGAAATTAAAAAACTATTTCCTATTGATGACATTTGTTTTGAAATGAAAGTTCCCGAAATGGATGTTCCTGGGAGGGTTCTAACTCATAAGAATTGAGGAGAATATTAATTGCCCTCCTGTTATTTATAATAACAGTGTCACTAAGACTGAACAGTTTGTCCATACAAGTAATGAGAACAACCCTGAAAGATGCCTACTCTGGGAGCAAGGTCTGGAAAGAGCCAAGATGCAAAAAATCAAATGTATTTCACAGAAGCTGAGATGGATGAACTTTTTGCTCACATTCTCTCAGACATTGATCCACACTGTGAAAATAGCAGAACACCTGACACTTGAAAGAAATATATTGTTAATCCAAATTGTTTCGTTGGTTGTTCTTGTATCAAGTTTTAAGTCCCTGCTTGCTTTCCTAGATTCGAATGTATGAGAATCTCTTCCTGCCCATCAAACAGCACTATGACAAAGAGAAAATGCACCTGTTCAATTCTCTGCCATGACCCAGGCTAGGTAGGACACGTAAACTAATCAGCCTCTGTGCCTCAATTTCCCCACCTGTAAAGTGGGATTCTTATTCATGGCATGCCCACTGGACTGGGTTATTGTGAGGATCAAATAAAATAACAGTTATGAAAAAGTGATATCGACTAGAAAGTGCTCCTACGTCACTAAAATCATATTTTGATCACATCACTTTGTTTTGTAGGGGAGGAAAATTTTGTTTCCTTTTAATCTCAGAGGGTCAGTGGTTGGGGTACTTGAATCAAATGGATAAAAAATTAACAAAAGAAAGAATAGTTTTCATAATTTATGTATGCATAGGATTTCACAACTTAAAATGTGGCTCAGGGAGGTGACTATACATTAAAGTTTACATACCATCTTGGGCTAAACAAAGGAAAATAGGGTTTGGGGCTTCTGGACCAGGAGGCAAATTATGGGAGGGTAAGGGGAGATGTACGGTGAATAAAGGTTTTCTCTTACGTAGCTAAGAGTCTCTCAGATGATGAGTTGTCTCCTAGCTACTCTTAGCTAGGAAGACATTTTTACAAATGGAAATTTCCTTTATAAATGGAAATTTCCTTTACAGACGGAGAAGTTTATATTCTTATTTTTAGACAGATGCAGGAAAGGTAAGAGCTTTTCCTGCGTCTGCTGGCTCTCGATTGCTAATTGTCTTAAGTTCAAAATAATCCATATGCCAGGGAGGCGTATTTGGGGGTGGTGCTGGTAGCTTTCGGTATCATAATTTATTTGACATCTATCTGTCTCCCTAATGGACTGTGAGATTAGGACTTACCAGTTTCCATGTCATATTAACAGGGCATTTCTGTTAGTATCTTTAAAAGGTTGGGGTCTATGAGACACCAGATGTTATACAAAGAGAAAAAAATAATTACTCAGTTTCACATCACAGAGAACAAAGATCCAAATATTTTATTGCATTATTTCCCTTTTTTGACAGCATGCAAACATGTGTCATATAGTCGCTAACTAACCTGAGAAGGATTTGTCAGCCTTCACCAGGGCGCTACTTGAACGTGTTAAGGAAGCTTCACACACATACACATGGACACAGCCTACCCCAGGGAATAGTGTAAAAAAGCAGCGCAGAACGCAGAACGAGGAGTGTGTGGGCACCGGTGTGCCTGTATGTGTGTTGAAAGTGTTTAAAAGAAACAATAGGCTCCCAATGGTATCCCTCTGGCTAAGCCCCAGCAAGACTAACCTAACTGCAGTTTCAGCCTTTTCCAGAAGTGGAATTTTAAATCAACCAGTCTAGAATTTCCTTATCTCCCCTAGTGAGGTAATCTGCATGACAGGACCCCTCTGCCTTCCCCTACAGGGAGCAGGAAGAATCCACTCGTTCAGCTTCTTTGTTCCTGGGCTTCTGCCTATGAAATCCTTCCAGTTTGTCCCACTCTTCAGATGGGGCTTCTTTGTGCTTCCTAGATGAGATACTACCTGATTCATGAATTGTTGAATCAAGCCAGTTAGAGCTTTAAATGGACTCTGTTGAATTTTGTTTTTGAAGCAAAAAACCAAAGCAGGAGAAAAATGAGGCAGAGCGATTAACCCAGTAGAAATAAGAAGAGGGTTTTTGCTGCTATTGTTAATGTAAATGGATCAGGAAAGAAGGGGAAGATGTGAGAAGCACAATCAGGGGAAACTCAGAGTAGGGATAGCATCCACAAAGCATCCCTCATGCCTCATGTAGCCCAACAAAGGTTGCCAAGCTCCAGTTTTCTGACGTGCCAAGGTGCAGAGAAGAAAGGCAGAGTAGTCACGTAAGCCACATATACAAAACCCGTGTCTGGGAGGGAAACACACACTGGCTTCCAGAAGCAGCACAGCATCCTGCTATGGAAACATTGTCCCCTGAGCCCTGTCATAAAGCACATAGCGCTGTGGACAATATCGATAAACTTCCACTAAATAAAGGGCTTTGACTGTACCATGCCAACGTCAGGAAAAGTAACTCTATGAGTGGCCAAATGCATGCTTTAAATCAGAAGGGGCCCAGCTGACCCTCCAAGCCATTACCAGCCGGGAGACTGTGGACTTACTGCATAATCTTTTTAGCTTGAGTTTTCACACGGGAGAAGGAATATTATTTACCCAATAGGGTTTCTGGAGAAAAAAATTCAAAGACAAAGTACCTGGCAAATAGTAGTTTCTCCATAAATGTAAGGCTTCCTTCCCTCTACGTGAGGGCCCAGCAAATCTGCGGAGAACCCAGGCAGTCCTGGGCCTAAGAGAGAGGCTGCCTCTGACTTCGCCTATGAGTGTGCGGTGGACACATCTCTTATGAATGAAGACCTGAATCCAAAATTAGGCATCCTTCATATTCAACTTCTCTCTCATGAGCCATTACATTAAGAGTTAATGTCTAACAAGTAGCTTGGTAGCCCAGCTCTTTGTTCTACCCTCTCTTAATCTGCTCAGCAAGACCACAGGCATTAACTACATGAATATATTCTGCATTTTTAAAAGAAAAAAAAAAAACCACTAAAACCTGCCACCCCTGGATACTTATCCCTTCAAGGAAGGCTTAGACCTCAGCAGCAACAAAGCGGTGGTGTGTGGGACCCCCCACAGGGTTCACGCATTTCAGAGCTTGTAAGAAATTATCTGTTTTGCTGGACCCTCGCTGGGATCAATCAGCCCCTCAGTGGTTGGTGCCAATTAAGAACTAGTGTGATGCAAAGAGGGTATTTTAAACACTGTTTGACACCGACCACGTCCCCGTCCTCTTCCCTTCCGCTCCCCTCCCTTCTCTCTAACTCTTCCACCGACCGCCTTCCAGACGTTGTCTTCTTTCATCTCGGAAAGTCGGGAATGTCCCCAGAGTAATGGCGCCTGTCTCTTCCGCAGAGAGATGCTGATTGCCAAGTGATTTCCCACAGCCTGCTGTAGGACGGTACACAGAGTGTCACCGCCTCAGTTTCCCATCACCCCTCTAAGGCCCCATGACGTCTCCACAAAACTGTCAAGTCTTCCTCCTGAAGATCAGACCGACTCTGCCATTCCTCTGCTTCAGATAAAGCCCGGGCACCCCCCTCCTGACCCAGAGGATAAAGCCCTCCCAGGGCTGATGCCTATCCGCTCCGCTTCATGTCTCGGCTGCCTCCTCCTGGCCCACTCTTTGTAATTTCTTACACATTCAGCTACTTCTTGCCTTTCTATTCCTCCCTCTTCCTAAAATGCCCATACTACCCTGCCATCCCAGAACTAACTCACAGACATCCCTGACTCACCTCTAGCATCTCCCCCACAAGAAACCTTACCCAACGCTTTCAAGATGACTTAGGTGTCCCACGTGTTCTCTGGTACTCATGCTTGCTTCAGACATCACATTCCTCAGACAGCAGTATCGCAGCTGGTTCACTTGTCTGTCCCAACTCCCCACCTCTAACTAGACTGGGAGTCCCTTGACAACAAGTGTAGCCTTGCATATCTCTGCCTTTTTGGTGTCTGGGATAGCGTTTCATACATAGTAAGTAAATCACGAATTCTCAATCTGGCCGCTTTTCACCGTCACCTGAATAAATCTATTCACAGTGCAGATTCCCCAGCCTTACCTCGGACCTACTGTGTTGGTCCAGGGTGGAACCCCAGTTTGTGTGTGACAGTGTCTCTGATGATGGCAGACCTGAATAAAATAATGTGGCAGGACTAGGGGCTAATACATATTTAATGTCGAGAGAATGAAAGAATACGTGAATGTCTCCATTTTAGAGAGGTGGAAACAAGCTTGAAGAGTTGGAAACTTGGCCCAAATTGCACAAAGACTTTTGGGGAGATAGTCATATAAGGTAGCATGAGATAGAGCCTTTCTTGGACCGGAGTTATTTGTTTCCATGTTGACCACCTTAATTACTTTCCCAGCTTTAGTGGGCAGGGATAGGTATGGTTTATCAATGGAACCTATTAAAGTCTGACCCCGTGTCTAACACAAAGTTAGCCCTCACTGTTTGTCGAGGACAACAGTACAGTGTAAATCTAAGGGTGGTATACTCAGAGTTAGAAGTCTTGAGTAGGCCTGGCTATGGCACTAACTTCTACTTCTTCTAGGACACAAATTCCCTTGGGCCTTAGATTCCCTAACCACATAGTTGAAGAGGTGAGCTACACAATCAGAAGTTGCTTCCAGCTCTGGCATTTTTAATCCAATGAATGCAGAAGACCTGGAGTCTGAATCTCAGCCTAGTGGTGGATGAAAGTCCTTCGTTATGATTAAGCAAGATGGTGGTTGAGGCCCAGAGGGAAAAATGACTGTACTGTACTGTACTGTTTAGTTTATCTTGAACGTGGCTCGCATAGAGAGCTGCCTTTTGTTCTGTGAAAGGCAAGTGAGTATTCAGCCCTAAGCATCCCCAGGGCTTGCCTGAGATGCTCATCTCGGTATTCAGACACCAGCAAAGATCTCCCTCTCCTGATCATGCGGAGCACAGGAGGAGCGGAGTCCCTGGAGGGGCATGACATGTTGGGGCATGCAGCAGGAGATCATGGGGTCTCTGTTGCCCACCCAGGAAGAGCAGCAACCTCACAAATACACCCGGAAAGATGGTGCACAAATCACAGACCAATTACTGCAACTGATTTTCACAAACTTACAGAAAGAAAGAAAACCCAAACAAGTATTACCACCTCTTCCTTACAGAGTGGGAAACTGGGGCTTGTGAAATGTGAAGTGTGAAGGATTGCTGTATAATTGTGTGATGATGAAATGGTAGGGACCTGAAGGTAAGTTTTCAAATGTAATGTTCCTTTAGCCACATCATGTTGCCTCCTTTTCTTTTCTTCTTTGTTCAATGCTCATGAAAATTCTGACAGAGAGGAAGGACAGGTATTCCCATTTCTATTTCACAAAGCAGGAGTTTGCTGCTCAGAGGGACTTCTAGTCTCCCAGTAAGTAGCAGCACTTCCCAGAGCCCCACATTAAAACTACTAGTTTTTCTTTTCTTTTTTTTTTTTAAAGATTTTATTTATTTATCAGAGAGAGAGAGGGGGAGAGAGCAAGCACAGGCAGACAGAATGGCAGGCAGAGGCAGAGGGAGAAGCAGGCTCCCTGCTGAGCAAGGAGCCCGATGTGGGACTCGATCCCAGGATGCTGGGATCATGACCTGAGCCGAAGGCAGCCGCTTAACCAACTGAGCCACCCAGGTGTCCCTAGTTTTTCTTTTCTTAATTGTATATTATTATGCAACCTTACTACTACTATCAGAGAGGCAGAACAGGCTGGTTTTGCAATCCCTAATTTTCTAAGGTAACTGAGTTCCAGAGAAGTAATATTGGAGGAACTTATTCAAGAGGAATTTATGAATTTGGGCTGGCATAAGGATGATCTTTCCAACAACTGGAGTTGTCCTCAGTGGGAATGATCACCCTCTCTTATTACAGGGCCAGAGGACCTCTCAAACATATGGTACAAGGGACTATGGGGAAAAAGGAATTGGCTGAGATGTCCATGAAGCTCCTTCCTGGGCCCTAGTGTCGATGAATCTATGTCTTACCCCAATCTCACAGCCAGGATGTGATCAGTCCGGACCTTACCCCTAGTACTTTATCCTGTGCCTCTTTCATCCATCCCAGCAATTTTAGACCTGCTTCTCCAAACGTTTCAAAATCCAGTTGTTCTAAGGGCCAATATAATTATCATTTGAACATTAGCTAAAGAGAAAAGATCCCTCTGCAGGTTTACTGGGTAAAACATTGATGAGATGCCATTCAACAAAGCCTGAGCATTGAACACAGGGTAACTTTTTGGGCATTTCTCACCCCTTACATCCTGATTTTTCCACCAAATCCCTTTAGGACCTCTCTTGGCATTGAGCATCCTCTCTTGTAGGAAATGACTGTTGGGTCAAGAGGTTCTTTCAAGTTCACAATGTAATATTATGAGGCCACGGGTCAACTTTATCTTTGTTACCAGTCATTGTGAAGCTGGCAGAGAAGGAGCTGTGAATAACCATCTCATCCTGGGGTGAAGCAGAGGATGCCAGGCTTAACAATGTTGGCTGATACTCTTTACCAGCCTTGAATCCATCTGAGGTTGGGAAATAAGAAGTAGCCTAGAAATAATGAAACCACAAAGTCCTCTGGTCTCATAAGTCCTAAATGATGCTGTTTTTTTGTTTTGTTTTGTTTTTACTTTTTTTTTTTTTTTTTTTGAGTCGCATCCTGGTGTCAGTCAGGCTCTGTCTTATGACAGAAGCTGCAGTGTTGTCCTCCTCCCATGGCCCATCTCTACTTTCTGTTTCTAACAGCTCATCCTCCATCTCCCCATACAGGTCTCCCAGCTGATGTTCTTGCCATTTCGTGAGTGACAACCAATTTTCCTACCTGTCCTTATCAATTCCACTCATTAACTCTCCTACCTGCCTCAGCTGAGGCCTTCCGACACTAAAAAGCATTTCTGAAAAGTGATTTTCCCAAGCAGAATAATTGAAACTTCTTGCATATCTAGAGAACCTTTAGTCTGAAGTTCTCAGAGTCATTTCTAAATGTCACTAGAAATGTACCGTTTATACTAAGGAGCCAAACTCTTACAACCAAGCAAAACTACCCAGCAACTAGCTTTTTCTGTTTTCTTTTACTTTGTGGTTCAGAGAATGTGAAAGTGGTCTAACTTGCCCCCCCCCTTTTTTAACTTAATTGACTTGTCATTTGCTTATAGTCCTTTTAGACATGGCCTAAAAAAGGGTTAATAACAGGAACAATGACATACAGATAACAATCATACGAAGATCCCTTTACTTTTCTTCAAGGAGGTCTATGAGCTGCTGAGGTGTTAAGACTTGATGCAAACCTCTAGAGTGGTCTCTGCAGCATTGAGAAAGAGGCAGACACATTGGTGAAAAGCTTAGTCTTTGCTTTTAGGATAGCTGGATTTAAGAGAAAGAACAATGACAACACAGGTTTAGGCAATCACTTACTATTTGTAAAGTCTTTTCATACATCTTATCTTTCTCTGCACTTGCTGTTTCCTCTATTTGGAATATTCTTCCATCAGATATGCACTTGACTTGCTTCATCTCCTCCTTTGACCCTTGTTCAAATATCTTCTCTCTCTTAGTGGCGTTAAGAAAATTGTAATTGCACATATTCTACCTGGTACTCTCTCCCTTGATACACTTTTCCTCCATGGCACTCCTCACCATCTGCCTTACTATATACTTTATGTAGTAAATGCAAGCTCTGTGGATGCTGGGATCTTTGTTGTTTTTGCTGCTCTATTCCCACGTCTTAGCACAGTGTCTGAAATATAGTAGTTGTTTAGTTAACAGCTGTTAAAGGATGAAAGGTATAAATCGATGTATTTGATCCTCCCAAGAGTCTTGAGGAGCATGAGTCACCATTATCACTATTTTGACATGAAGGGGCCAAAGTTCATAGAGGTCAAGCGGTCAGGCCAAGTGGATGAGAGGGACAGACCCAACTCTCTTCTCACTGTCTCACTCTGCTCTACAGAGACATGTTTCTAAACAGACACAGTAATGAGTGAACCCACCCATTCAGGAAGAAGTGCTAAGAGCCTTAATGCTCAGCCCTGTGCCTTCACCCTTATATTAGATCTCTCTTGGCATCCCACGTCACCTGCCCTCCAGGGTGGCCGAGTTCCCAGGTACCCACTCTATTTGATGATAGCCTACAGAGCTAATCACCCCATTAAGGTAGAGCAAACAAAGAGAAGGATGAAATAATTGCCAAGTCAACAAACCTGAACGGCTGGCCAGAATATGGTCAACACAGTAATTGCTCTTCTCAAAACAAAGGAAAACACAGGGACTAGTTATTACCACCTAGCTCTTGTCTCTGTCTAATGGAAAGTCTTCTTTCCCAGTTAGTTGCAGAGCAGATACCTGGGTTGGCAGCTTTCCTACCCCCACGGCCCTACCTTGCTGCCTTTATTGAGAGATGTGGACCATTACTCTGCACTAAAATTCATTGTCCACACACTCAATACCTAACAACACTCTGAAAATTGATCTGCTCAAATATTTTTAGAGTTAAATTAAGGCAATTTGTCTTTCCACTGTGCCACACCAGTATCCCAAGAGTTAGAATCATTGGTAAAAGGATAATTCTGTTTTTCCGAGAAAGGAAAGAAGTCTAGGGGAGTGAGGCAATCCAAAATCTTGGTAATATTGGTTATATAAGATAAGAGAAAAATGCCATTTGTACTGCTCTGTGGCTTACAAAGAACATTCACATACATCGTTTCTAGGATTTAAGTTTCACACTCTGCTGAGGAAGCAGGGGAGTATCTGACTCGCCATTTTACATAAGATGAAAAAAAAGAAGCTCGTGACTTGCCCAAGGCCACAACCTGATAAGTGAAAAAGCAATCACTAAACCCATGTTTTATGACTCTAAATGAAATGCTTTATGACCCTGATGTGGTAAGAGTATGTGTGTGCATGTGTGTATGTGTGTGCACATGTATGCGTGCACATGGGGTTGTGTGGGGCAAGAGAAAGATTGATTCTTTGCCCACCAGCTCCACACCTGCAATGTTGTCTTTCCCAGGCACTCCTCCTAGCTCCCCTGTCCCCAGAGAGCACTCTCATCTGTCAGAGAGCATACACTCCGACAGTCCCCACGCTGGCTGTCTCCAATGAAGGACTCAGAAGTAAGACTTAATTCCCCAAGTAGTTGACTTGCCTCAGAAGCATGGGCTTTGGAGTCACAGATGTGGGTTCCAGCAAGAATGGATAACTCTGAACCTCGAGGTCCTCACCTCCCTGTCGGGTCATTGACAAACGTACATGAAAGGCAAGTATGGTTTCTATCATAGTGCATGGTACACAGTAAAGGTTCAGTACATGTAAGCAGTTACTGTTCATTGCCTTATTCTCTCCTGCGTCACATCTGTGAAGCTGGTATCCAAGGCTGAGTTGTCTCGCCTAACATAATTACCCTAATGCCTCAACTAGTCCTTTTTGCATGACGATTCAGGAGAGCAATGACATCCTCTCCTCTGAGGAGTTCCAGTAGCTGAATGGCAGAGCAACAACATCAGAAGTCACTTCCTGAACATTTGCTCTGTGCCCAGAGTTGTTCTAAGTGTACTCGGTGGATAACTGCCATTCATACTGTCAACACCCTTATTGTGTAAGGCTGTCTATATTCCCTTTTACAGATGAGAGAGAATACTAAGGTAAAGAAAGACTCAGTAACCAACCAAGGATGCAAATCCAGGGAGTCTACCTGGCAGAGTACAGGCTCCTGACCACTAGGCTATGCCACCTCAACAGCACAAGGGTTCCACCAGGAAGCCCTCCTCTCTCCCAAAGCAGGGCTTGACCCTTCCCAGTTGCCTCCCCTCACCTGCAGGTTCCATCCTGGACTTCTGCAGCACAAGCCCCATTTGGAATCACTAGGTGTTGACACTGGACAAGCCTAGAGAATTCTACTCACCTAATAACTCACTCATTTTTCAGATGGAGCCCAGAGTGGGGGATGAACTACCTGAGGCCTCACAACTGAACCTTGACACGATACTGAGGACTAGGTCCATTGGAAATTTTTAAGACACCCTTCACGCCTTGGTTGCCAGGACAGCCCCATTGTGTCCTTCAATTACTTCCCTGCCATAATGGCTGGCTCCTCACCATCCCACCAGTGCAGGTTGGTATGGCTTGGCTTGTCTGATATTTGTATTTTTAAAAATCATATATGTGCTTTCTAACATAGGAAACTAAAATCCCTTTGGGGAGACAGGTGGAATATATAAAGAATAAAGAAGTGCATAAGTAAGTAGATGACTACAAATTTTAGCACTCTTTCCACTGACATTTGCTTTTCTTCTTAAAAAGTCTG
Source organism: Mustela erminea (assembly GCF_009829155.1). NCBI lineage: Eukaryota > Metazoa > Chordata > Mammalia > Carnivora > Mustelidae > Mustela > Mustela erminea. Next base: position 111,022,036 of record NC_045614.1, on the reverse strand, counting down.
AAGAATGTACGTGCAAGATAGGGAAGCAAATCCAGCAGGGATTATGGCTTATAGACTGTTTTTTCAAAGGGAGGAAAGAATAAGGAGAAACTTGGGGCTATTGCTTCTCCATGTAGGCAAGACAATGTCTCAAATAGTACTGCCTGCCGAATGGGAAAAGCGCAAGCACCAAGGCACTATGTTCGGATGGCAATGTATTAAGAATAGGTCACTTCATCTACTTAAGTACTTAAAAACCAGGTCCCCAACCGTTGCCCTGACTGGGCTTTCCCCGTGTTCTCACTCTTTCTGATGCTGTAACTTGGTGAGTTAGGACCTTTGCATGAGCCCTTGTCTGTAAACCTTAGCCCTAGCTGTCCCATCAGCCTGAAACACTCCTGCGGGCTGGTTCTCCCTGGACATTCACTGCTCAGGTTCGATTTCACCTCCTCAGAGAGACCGTCTCTGGCCACCAACCACCTCCTTCCCAGCGCTCCAGCAAAGCATCTCGTGTTCTTTTCATCACAATGCTTATCACTGTTTATTTTCTTCCTGGGTTGCTTATTTGTTCAGTGTCTCTTCCTCACAAAAATACAAGCTCAGTGAACAATGAGCAAGCTTCTCTATTGTGTTCACCACAGTTTCCTTAGGGCCGGGACTGGGCCTAGCGCACGATAGGTACATAAGAATTAACTGTCCAGTGAATGTAAATAAGATCAATGAAAGCCTCATATTGTAAGTTAAGTCTAAGTCACAGAGACTGGCCCAAGCCCATCAATCCATCCATTGTTAGTTGACATTTGATGTGTGCTGGGCACATTTTGTAAACTGGAGGTGAGGGAGTAGCTGCAGAGATTCACACAATTAGTCCCATAGAGTAAGAAGTAAGAACCACGGGGTTGGGAAGTTAAGATATATGCAATTGAAAATATAAGTGAAACAATGCAGCTAGTGCTCAAGGACACCTACGCGTTCTGAAAGTAGAAGTATTGAAAGCCGCATACACGGAGAGGAAAGAAGATTATGCAGAAAGGTTCAAAAAAGGTCCACAGCTGTCAGATATCCATGGCACACAAGCAGCAGAGAGACAGGACTGCATTCTCCCCGTCTCACCAGCCATGGCCCTTCAGCTGCATTACGGGTATCCTCAGTGCCTCCATGACTTTGAGACCCAGTGTTGGAAGTTTGACTCACAACCTGGCACGTGGAGGAGAGCTCACACTGGCCAAATGCTCTCTCTGTGCAGCGCACTATGTTAGTTGACATGGGCCATCTCAGTTATCCTCACAGCAACCTTGTTGCAGAGGCAGTATAATTCTCATTTTAGATCTATAAAAATTGAGACCCTGGCATGAGAACTCTTTCACCCAAAGTAACACAACCAATGGAGCCTGAGGTATTCACCTGTGTAGAATCCTATGCCTTTCCCGGTTCACACAGACACCTTCTTGTTCAGGCTGGCAAACTGCAACTTGCTCGAGGTCAACAACAGTTGGGAAGTCATTTCTAGGTCTATAGGTGCTCTTCTAAAATCTGGAGGAGATGAATGAGAGCAAACTCCACCATTAATCCTCTTGCCCCAGTGCGGAAGGCAAGCCCTTCTGAAGGCTCAAATGTTCAGATAAAAGTAAGAATGGTGTTTAAAATGCAAAATTGCACTTTTTTTGGATTCATTTGGTGCTCCCACCCTTATTCCCCATGAAATGATTCCTTGGTGACAAGCTGTTTAAAGAATTTTCTCTCCACTCTTCTCTGCAGTGCAGAATAATTGTATGTCATCAAAAGACTAGGAATAGTCAAGATTGCAAAATTCTTGCTGTGCTCTTGGCAAAATCATTACTCACCAGCCAATGTTTAGAAATCAAAATTCTCCCCCTAAGTGCCATTAAACACAAATATTTATCAACGCTGTGCTAGAACGTTAGGCTGACGAAGGTTGTGTGATTGTGGGTGTTCATGTTTGTACATAATAAGACTCAGTTTTACAAGAAGTACAAGATGCCTTACTGAAGAAGCTATGGCCTTCAGATACGCACCTACAGGCAAAGGGGGGTTTTGCTCATTTATTTCTCAAAGAAATGCTCAAAACTCAGAAGCATTCCCCAAAGATAGCCAGGAAATTTCCATCTCCTAGCCCTTCGCAGGCATTGTAAAGGGTGCTGCCTATGATGAAATGAATGGTAAGCTTAGTAGGAGAGACAAAAATAAACGTGAAAACACAAATAACAGTTTGGAGTAGCACATGCTGATGGATAAATCATTGCTGTAAACTCTGACTAGAATTGGGAAAAAATGAGGCTTTCAATCTGTCTTCAATTTTCCCGACACGCTGCTGCTAAAGCCTAATCTAAAGCAGGTTAGCACATGTCTGAGGTCAGGTTTCTTAGAGGCTGAGCCTGAGGCCAGGACTCTAGTGCCAGTGATTTACTGAGGGGAGCGCTTTCCAAGTAAAGAGAGGGAGAAAAGCAGGGCAAGGCAGAGGGGAAAAAGCTCAGTAGGCTCTGGTCTAAGAAGGCTCCCTTCTTCCGAGAAGTGACACGCTGTGAGTGTTGTAGCCAGCAACAAACAGCAGCTGGAGGTTGTGTGTTGGGTGGCAAAGGCTTCTGGATGGGCACCAAAGTCTCCACTGTGGTACTCGTTGCTCTCTTTGTGAAGCTTTTCTGTCATCCTGCAGAATAAGGTGCAAAATTTTCAACATAAGATTGGAAGCCTTCTGTGTTCTGGCTCATGGTTCTGAAACAGATTTTCTAAAACTCTCAGCGTATTGATATATCTGTTCAAATATCTATTTGTAAGCAGGACATAGCATAAGAGAGGGGTCACGGGAACCACGAGGCAGGTGCTATTTTATCACCACTTGACCAATGAGAAGACCTGTTTGAAGGTTACATGATCTGCTCAAGATCACACAGCTAAGAAGTGTTAGAACCAGGGTGTCAGGATAGAGTCTGGGGCTCAGCTCCATGCTCTTAACCACTGGTGATCAGTAAGGGAGGATTGCTAACCACTTCCTATTTGGATCTAGCCACTGAGGAAGGGAGGGGCAGCACGAAGCAATCAGGGCACTTTTTGCAAGCCACCCAAAAAAAGCATTCTGCCTATTCACCCACTTTTTTTTTCAAAGGGAAATGGCTGGAATGAACAGAAGAAGCAAGTTCTTGGAGTATACTTTATGTTTACGTATGTATAGTTGTCGTTTTGTTTATTTTGCTTTTTTTTTTTCCCCTAGAAATCTCTGCATGGGAGTAGGGCATCTCTGTTTCCTCATGAGTACAATGGGCTTTTACCTGTTCTGCTTATCTATGAACACATTCACATGGGTTCCCCACTCAGTAATAAGCTCCACAACAGTGGAGATTGTACCTAGCCTATTCATCTCTGTGTCTCATATTCTAACCCAGCACCAGGAGTATCATAGACCCTGATAAGTGCTCATCAGTGGAATGAACGGTAGGATAGCTGAGAAGATAATCCAGTGTTTCCCAAAGGATGGCTCAGAGACCACCTGCCCCAGGACAATCTTCAGAGCTTGTTTGAAGATTCCTGAGCTCAGAGTGACTTCTGTTCATTGTTTGGGAGCTGCCGAACCACATTATGCAAATATCTGTAAACTCAGCTCAAATTTAACAATTTAATTAATAAACTTCTGGTTAAATTGTTTTTATGATTTCATAAAAAGAAGAATAAAGGAAATCCTCCTGTTCCTCTCCACTTTGCCTTTAATCACGTCTCCCTGCTCTGTTTCCTCTCCCTCTTCTCCTGCTGCCAGGGTTATTTATAGTTGCTGGCTCAGGGCGAGGCCTGGGAGAACCAAATCTTGTCCTCTGCCCCATGCATCTCACAGTCCAGCAAGAGAAAGGAAATGGTAATCTATATTCAAATGTAGTAAACTCTAGAGCCCAAATAAGCTAGGGTCACTTAGCTTAGTCACTTGGATCGCTTAGTCACTTCCACAACTTACCAAGGGAAAGAAAGTGGTTACCACTCTCTGTTGGGTTTCTGGCCCTTACAGACCGTCCTAGAAATGTTGAAGATCAAAGAAACTAAGGTAAAGCATTCTGTTACTTTTTTTTTTCAGCTTTATTGAGGTATGATTGACAAAATTATAAGGTATTTGAAATGTACCTTGTTCTGATTTGATATACATATATATCGTGAAAGGATTTTCACTATGAAGTTGATTAAAACATTCATCACTTCACATACTTCTCTTTTTCGGGAGGTGTGTGGGTGAGAACATGTAAGTTCTACTTCCTTAGTAAATTTCAGTGACATGATATCATGTCACTATGATCACCATGTTTTCCATTAGAAACTTAGACCTTATTCATTTTATAGCTGAAAGTTATTACATTTTACCCATTTCTCCTCCATTTCCCCCAAACCCTCATCATTGGCAATCACTTTTCTGCTCTCTGTTTCTCTGAATTTGACCTTTCATTTCTTCATTTTAGATTCCACATATGACTGATATCATAGAATTAGTCTTCCTTTGTCTGGCTTAAGTGAGGTTGTATTTTACAATATAAAATTCATTTATTTTTTTTCTTTAATCATTTTTCTTCTAATTCATAAACTCTTGCTTCCTTCTCCTTAGAAACCCAGTGCTCTTCTAACCTCAGAACCTGCTTTCCTGGGTCAATAATTCTTCTTTCCAGATGGTGTCCATTTTATTTCTTTGTTTTTTTTATTTGTGCCCAGTTTAGGCACATGATAGGCCAGTAAATACTGGAAAGGCAACATATTTTAGATTGCAGTAAGTAGTAATAATCAAGAATGTGCCCTGAGGGGCACCTGGGTAGCTCAGTCGTTAATCATCTGCTTTCCGCTCAGGTCATGATCCCAGGGTCCTGGGATTGAGCCCCGCATCATTGGGCTCCCTGCTCAGCAGGAAGCCTGCTTCTTCTCCCTCTCCCACTCACCCGGCTTGTGTTCCTCTCTCAATGTGTCTCTCTATGTCAAATAAATAAATAAAATCTTGAAAAAATAATGTACCCCCCAAATTCATCTAGTACATGTCACTTTTCTTGTCTTCATTTGTTTTTATTATGGGTAAAGTTTTTAGCACCTTCATTTCAGGTACAAAGACAACAGTGGATTTTTTTTTTTCCTGTTGACTAAATTCGGATTGCTCAAACATTTACTGTTTAGCAAAGTTGGGCATGAAGTTGTGTTCATTTTCTTATGTCATGAGCTCAGCATGTTATATTCATTGTTCAATTTAATTTCACAACATACCCCAAGGAGATATTATTATCTTTGTTTACAGAATAAAGACTCAAATTCTAATTCCACAGCCCATTAATATGAGTGGGGACCAGGCTTCTTTGACCACAATGACCAAGACTTTTCTCCCCATATAATACATGGTCTATTTAGGAAAAATATGGCACATGCACAACTAATTATCATATCACATCACACTTTCTTCTTGACATTTGTCTTCCCTCTCTCTTTTTACTCATCTCCATACCTCTGAACAAGGTACAGCAAAGGGCCATAAATACAGTAGCTTTTGAGAAAATAGATATTGAGTTGCTGAATAAATAAATGAATAAAAAGAAGCCAGTAAGCTAGTGCAAGCAATGAGCTCTAGGAGCACTGAAGGTAAGTGGGAAAGTGACTGAGAATGTTTCAGAGAGAATGAGATCCTTGGCAAGGGGGATTTTCATAGATAGCCAATGTTGGCAAATGTTTTTCAGTAGAGAAGCATGGGAGGAAGACAAGGGGTTGGACAGAGCCTGGGTGGGGGGCAGGGGATTGGGGAAAAGAGACTGAGTAAGTAAGGCACACAGGGGAAGTCAACAGGAGATGCAGTGGCAGAAAGACAGACACCGTTGACTGAAGGGAGTGGATGTTGGGACTCCTCCTTAGGAGCAAGATGAATAGGTCAGATCAGAGGAGATGGGATATAACCCATGTGGGACAGAGAGGGAGGCCACAACTTCAGATCTTCACAAATAAATCATAGAATTCACTCTGGACACTGACATCTAGTCAAAAGTTCTCACCATCAGCTCTGAGCTTCAGCTGAAGATGATGACAAGTATTACACAATTCCAGGCAAAATAAAATATTTTCCCAAAGGTTATCACACTGCTGTCTCCCCAGCTGCAGGAAGCCCTGTGAACCTGTGCTCTCATGCTGAAGAGCCCTTGGGGCCTTGTCAGGGAAGTGTTGTGTAAACCTCCTCATCTTAGTGAAAGATTCCTGAGCAACATCACCTGCTGACATTTCACTGCTCCAGTGGGCTACAAAAGACCCTAACATAACAACCAGTACTCATGGCCCACTGTCCCCGTTGTCAGACACAGACACTGTCAGGACTCCCAGGCTCCTCTCATGACCCTCCCTTCCCTGAGCGCCCTTCAGGGTGGAAGACGGCAAGGAAGCCAAAGAGATCTCTTTCTCGGGAACGCCCAGTATCAGATTCTGCCTCAGACCTCTGCCCTCTCCTTGGGCAGGGCGCACAGGTCACGCCAGACTTTTAAAACCTGCCAGCATGTGGTCTGCCCATGTCCTGTGGTGGAGGTGGCCAGAAGGAACACTGACTCAGAGGTCCTGACCGGAAACCTGTTGTTCTGATGACAACAGGAAAGTGAGAGGGACATGACACGCCCCCACCCCCAGGCCTGCAGAGCATAGGTGACAGTGAAGAGATTTACAGTTGGCTTTTCTCTAAGTATGCCCTGCCCACTGGCCACATCATACCCTGTGGAGTGTCAGAGACCTCAGGCTCTTTCCTCATTCAAGTATTCTGCTTTCTGACACTGGGGTGTAAATAGCTAAAATGAGCGGTGGCCCACTATGCCCTTCCACCTCCCAAAAAGGGTATTTGCATTTTAACAATGGTTGAATGCCAGGAGTAGTGGCTCATTAATGATGGGTGCCAGAGACCTTCTCTGTGATACTGGAGTCTTCCCTGCTCCCCAGATTGTACCCACATCCATGGATTCATCTGTGGTATGAAGCACTGGAGCAGAAGTCCAAATACTTAGACTCGAATCCCACCTCCACCATGAATGGACAATACAAACTTGGGCAAATTTTTTAGATTCTCTAAGACTTCATTTCCTCAGATGTGCAATGGAAATGGTTCCCCTCTTCTTCATGTCACAATGTGAGAGGACCATTCAACCTGAGATTCTACTGGGCAGATAAACTTACCTAAGAGCAGGGCTCACCCAGCCTATGAACTCCTACACCTGGTCATCTTCTAGGCAGCTTTTGAGAATAGTTTCCCCACCTTTGAGTCTCATCAATCTGTTTGTGAATTTTGTGTGGCTCCCTGACACCTACTGGGTCAAGCCCATGCTTCATAAATTGGTCCCAATATACCTTTAGTTCTTGTGTCCTGGTGGCAAACAACACCAGGTAGTCTCTTTTGACCACAACCTATTCTCTTTATATCACCCTGCCTGCCATAAAAACATGGCCATATACTCGGGAAAAATATGGCATGTGCACAATTGTCATATCACATCACTCTTTTCTCTTGACATTTTGCTTCCCTCTTTTAATACTTTATGTACATCACTTCATGAATCCTTATAAATGGGATTTGCATATGACTGTTATTTCTATTTTATGGGTGTGGAAAATGAGTTTGAGAAGGGTAAGTGAGTTGTCTATGAATTGCACATTTATTAAAGTAATGCTGAGAGTCAAACCAAAGCTAAATCTTTTGCATTAGGTGAGATTTATTTCCTTTCTGGGTAGTCCTTGAGTTTGAACCATATTATGCAACACACCATCCCTCAAATGTGCACAACCTATAGATCACCATCTTTATGCGTTTACTGGTGCTGTCACCTTCCCCTGGCTTGCCCTGTCCTTACTCTATACCTGTCTAGATGTCTTCCATCCTTTGAGGCCTAACCCCAGTGTGACCTCCTTCAAGAAGCCTCTCCTGTTGATCCCAGCCCTTCCTGCACCTCCCTTGGCTCCTTGTGCATTTTTATTAGGTTTTATATGTCTGTTTGGATACTCCATAAGGTGGCAAGTCCTTTGAAGACAGAAACAAATTTTATTTGGCCAATACCTCCTAAAGTATTCTGGAGAGCAACCTGCGCTCAGACTGCATCACACCAGGGGCTAAGGCAGTAGCTGATTCTGAAACCTTCTATCTGATTGACTCAGCCTTTAATTTTCACAGTGATGGAAGAACTGGTCAACCCTCTTTTACAGATAAGGGATCTAAAGCCCAGAGAGAATAGATTTGCTCACAGGCACCAACCAGAGGTAATTGCATAGACAAGGCAGGTGACAACTGTTCCCACTCCTTGCCTCCCGATCTTTCTTCTCCACTGATGCTTGGCCCCCGGCCTCTTCCAGGCATGCAGTGAATGTGTGTTGACATTTTTCAGAGGCCACAAAATAAGGGGCAGAGAGTTCATTAATGGTGAGAACCGATATTGTTATGCTCTTGCAGTAACCCTGGCGCTGTTCTGAACACTCCACAGGCTCATTGTTTACCCCAAGCAATAATCCTTTGAGGTGAGGCCCATGTTTATCATCATCCCTGTTTTATACAGGAAGAAACAAGTTCACAGAGAGGTTCATCTACTTGTCTGAGGTCACACCGTCAGAAAGTAGTGGAGTCAGAGCTTAAACACAGAGAGTCTGACCCATATGAAACTGTGCTCTGTCAGCTCAAAAGCCAACAGGCCTGGCTTCTGAGTCCTTAGGATCCTCAGTCATACCTGGGTCTCACATACCTTATTGTGGCTCATGGGGTGGTGGTGAGGATTCATGGGGTAAATGATGCAGGATGCCTCATGCGAGGCTCAGCATGTGGTAGGCCTTCAGTAAATGCGAGTTCTGAACGTTGCTGTGAAGCATCTCTCAGTGACAAGAGTCCAGACTGGCAAAAGATTCTCATGGCAATGAAAGAATCTGGCAAATGGAAATGCATAATTAGCTATTTATTTTCAGGTCACCTCCATGAGTTGAGATAAAACATTAAGTGAATCACTCCAGTTGTGAGAGAGAGATAGGAAAGAGTCAAGGTTTGACATTGGCTTTTAAAAGCTCTTAAATAATTACAGCATTCAGAATAAACAAGGCCTTCATGCTTCATTAGGCAATGTGTATTATGGCTCCATTAACACACTGCAGCGCTTTTCCAGCCTCCATGTTTCTAAGCACGCTGAGAAGGGAGCTGAAATCATCAGTGTTAATTGATAGCTAACAGAAACAAACTTCCTCAAAGGAGCCTGATTTTTAGGTCTTAATTTGATTAATTATTAAAGCTTCTGAAAACTATCTCGACAGGGCAACAGGAAAACCAAATAATGTTACTGTTTATTCATGTGAAAACACAGCCTGGTTGTAGATTCTGTGTACTTACACCTTTTGGTGTTTGTCTTGATTCTCCCCAGATAAAAAGGAAAGCTGGAGAATTTAAAGATAATTAACAATAAGGTACTATTCTTACTTGAACTTCTTAGAAAATCCAGGACATATCTTAGTTGAGACAATTTAGAGAAAGAGGTTCCACTTTTGATCCTCCCTCAACCTGTTCTGATACATCAATAACATACAATATATTGGTCCATAATAATATGCAAGCCTTAATGAATTAGGATGAGTGGCCCTCTCAGTAAATACCACTCACTAGCACTTTAATAGTTATAGATACATATGTAGGTATAGAAATAAATAGATAGATAGACACCAATATGGACATAGGCATAGATGTAGATGTAGAGATATTTTAATAAACACATGTAGGCTATTCTGTATAGTGCTTAAGGTTTAGACCCTGACGCCAGATTCCCTGGTTCAGATTCTGACATCATTACTTTCTACTGGATAACCTTGAACAATATATCTAAATCTTCTATGTATCAGTTTCCTCATCTGTAAAATGGGGATTTAAAAAAATGACCTCATGTGATTTTTGTGAGATTAAATGAGTGAATAAATGTAAAATGATTAAAACCGTTTTTGGTGTAAGTGCTTTGTTAGTATTTCCTGTTACTGTGATCATTATTTTATCTAGGTGCAGGCCCTACTATGGGGAAGATAGGGTCATCTGATGTGGGCATTGTCCTCAGGAAATTCATTACCATGTGCTTTGAGACATTTGCCCAAATAACTATACAATTTGCAAAACATCAAGAGTCTCGGAGAGGATCTTAACAAAAGCTACAAAAATTCAGAGAGAATGAGAACATCTTCCAGCAGGGAGGATGAGTGACCCTTTCCAGATCAGGAGGACATTCTATGGGGAGGAAAGTTGTGAACAATTGCCTAGAAGAAGGAAAGTGTAGAGGGTTTCCACCAAGAAAAGTGATGCAAAGTGCTAGTAAACTGACTTTTTAAACTAAGCAGGGAAAGAGAAATAAATTTGGGAGAATGGGAACTAATGGGTGGAAAAAGTTTGATAGGCCTTCTTAAGTTCACCATGATGGATGGTGCCAGAAAGTGCTCTACAAGACCAAAGCGGATAGGGAAGCCACAGATCACCACCAGAAGATAGAATGTGATCATCAGTAGAAAGCACACATCGCTTGGCAGTTAAAGGAAATGAGATATACTTCCTTCTCTTCCTCCTACTAGTCCTGGGGAGATGTTGGGCAGTTGTCTATGCTTTTTGGGACTCCAGTCATGCCAACTATAAAATAAGAGATTGGGATTAGATAATCTCCAAAAACCCCTCCAGCTTCAGCATTCTAGGACTCTGCAATTTTGCTAAGAGCTGAGATGCCTCCCTCTCTGCCCTGCCTTGTTGCCCACTCACATACCTTTCCCACCCCTTCCATTCCTTCATTTGTACACAGGGAGATAGGATACAAATAACAACATACCAAGAAATAACCCCAAAGTAAAACCAACAACAAAGAGTTAAAAGTATGAAAAGCAGAGGTAGAGACTGAAGTTGAAGACCAGACATTTCTGTAGACAGGATGGGAATAATTTTATGGCAAGGCCACCTTTTCAGGACCTTCATGACTTGAAAGTAAAGCTATTAAGTAGCTCAAACCACTCTTTTTTTAATGAAGTGGTTCTTTGGATAAACACTTCAGGCTAAGAGGCAATGTTGTTGCAGCTAGAATTGGAGTGCTCTGCAAAGCATTAACACAACCTCTCACTGTCCTTTATCCTACCCACTCCATGTGAAGTTGAGTTATTTGAATTAGTATTCAGCCAATACCATTTGGAGTCCTTGTGTTCCCCAAGTTTCTCAATATTTGACTATGTCACTTCTGTTGACATTATTAACTTCTCATTAACTTTAATGGAAGCTGTGGGGAGGTGAAGTCCATTTAGTTATCTGGGACTTTTGCTTCTTATGGGTAAGTTTTGAGCTTTATTGGACTCATCGTTATAAATATACATTAGGTAATGACTACTAAGGGACAGTAGCTCCTGAATAAAATGGAACATCTCCATCCAATTCATTTAATAAACTAATAGATGTTAATGAATAGAAGAATAACAAAGGTCATTGAGTCCTGCCATCATTTGAATCTCCTTTTAACATTCTTACCAAGTAGTAGTCTAGTCTCTGCTTGAACAGGTCTAAAGGCTGAAAGCAAACTTCTTTCAAGTGCTCGTTATGTGACAAATATCAAAGACATCACCATTCTGCTTACCTTCATTTGGGCACAGTCCTTTTTGTATTCATGGTTCCCAGGTTGCCATGACCTATGTTTTTCCCTAAGACCCATTTTAAGGTTGCCATTGACCTTCTTGCGTCAAGCCCAGTCTTGGAGAAGAAGACCTTGAGAGTGCACCCATGCCTTAGTAATGATCATTTGGTCTTAGTCTGTTGGGCAAAATGTAACAATATTCATGGTAAGCAGAATAAACATGAAGATGTTTATGTCCTAATTCCTAGAAGCTGTGAGTATATTGTCTTACATGGCAAAAGAGACTTTGTAGATATGATTGTGTTAAGAATCTTGAGATGAGAAAATTATTTTGGATTATCTAGATGGGTCCAAAGGACAAAGGTCCTTATAAGAAAGATGCAAGAAAGTCAGGGTCAGAGAAAGAAATATGACGGAGTGATGTGGGGCCATAAATCAACAAATATGAGAAGTCTCTAGAAGATGGAAAAAGTAAAACAAAGGGATTCTTCCCTAGAACTTCCAGAAAGAACATGGCCCTACTGATACCTTGAGACTGATTTCAGACTTCTGACATCCAGAACTAAGATAATACATTTGTGCTACTTTTAGCCAATAAATTGTGGTAATTTGCTATAGCAGCATTAAGAAACGAATACACTAATAATAATAAAATCAATTTATGCCTTAATTGGGTTAGTTCACCTAGAGGTAGATCATGTTCTATGGAACTGACCCAAGCTATCCAAATTCACAAGGGTTTGAAAGTACAACCTGACACTAATTTTCTTAATTATGATGTATTGACATTGTTTCACCCAAGATGCCCCATTTCTAGGATCAGGATCCCTGAAAATGGAATTAATCATCAGAAGATTGTCTAGTGATGGAAGAATCAGAGCAGAGGAAATCAGATTATCTTTTCAGATATTTTTTTCCTGGTATGGAGAAACTTAATACATTTCTCTGGCCTGTTGTTGCTCAGGTCTGGAGAACAGATTCTGTCTCATTTAGAATGTACTATAATTATTGGTCAAATTTCCTTCTCCATCTTTCCTTTATTATTTGCCCTAGTCAGTCACAAAAGTACCTTTCACCTTATGCTGGTCCAAGTCACACATAAACACATCTTCCTGAAAGACAGGACCAATTAGAAGCTCCAGGGTACCATGCATCTTATATATGTTTGAAACTGGGATCTCTGAAATATCTTAGAGAAATATAGGGGGAAAATCCATAGTTTCACTAGCAACACTCATAAGTCATCTCCGAGTGATTATGTCCTGGAAACATTCCATGTACAACAAATGTCATACATTTCTTCTAAGTTAAATTCCAGAGACCAGTATTTTTCTGACATTCTCCCCAAATCCTTGAGCTATGCCTTGCTTTGTTCTTATGGAGCACTTATTTCAGTATAGTTTTGAGCTATAAAAGAAATCTGTGTGCACACACTTTGGTCAGGAACCTCAGACTCATTTCTCTCCTTAAGGTCTTATGTCTGATTTGTCATCAAGTCCTGTCATTTTTTCCTCCAAAATGTCTCTTGATTTTTTCTCTCATGAGGTCAGGCCTCCAAATCTTACACAACCCAACAATCATTTTGGATATCCATCCTATTAGGTTGCCTTGAATTCAACCAGTGGATGCTGGGAGGGGTTTTAGAAGTGGCTTCCCCATCTACTGGGACTTTTGCCTAGTCCCTGACCTATGTACTTACTCCTCTACCCATGACCATTTAAAAGGTGGCTTTAATTTCACACCAAATCCAATGTATCCAACTGACTTACAATTGGTTCTCCATCTCTTAAACTTTATTTCCATTATTTACAATAAGTATGTTAATCAAATTGCTTTCCTACAGACCCTATCCAACAAGACCCCCTAGAAACTTGCCTGTGCTGGATATCACTCCTAGACCCACCTAAGTTCAACAGGAAGAGATGCCTGAGAGTAACGACTCTTATCTGATGTAGAGTTGATGACAATATATAGTGCTCTGAGGTCAAATATAGCTGGATTCTTGTCTCAGCTCTGTCATAACCTCGCTGAGCCTCAGTGTAAAGTAGTAATACTTATTTAATAAGGTTGAAAGGATTAAATTAGAGGATCTGTGCTGTTGTTTAAAGTCCAGTGCTCTTTTAACTTTATCAGTGGATTCTTAAATAGAAAAACAAGCAAACAACAGCAACAAAAATTCTCAGGACTCTGAAACTCATCCAAGTTGCTGATACTAAAGAATCTCTTAAATTCAAGATATGTTAATGCCTTATTGGTTTTTGTGTTTTTGTTTTTTTTTTTCCCTTACTGGTTCATTATTGACTCTACAGAGTCAATGAGAAGACATGCTTCTGCAAGCCCATGTAGGGCTAGAATAAACAGAACCCAAAGACAGGTGGTTATCCTGTGAATTTAATGACAGCAAAGTAGGGCAGCCAGTGATTTTATGACAACAAATTCTTGGAACATAACAGGGTCACTCTGATATTAAAATAAAAGTCATTTTAATGATAGTCTCTGCAGTGTGTCACCATATAACGCAAAAGAAAGATTATTTCATACTAAAATCTAGTAATTAACTCTGTCACTAACTAATCTTTGACCTTATTTCCAAGATCTGAAGGATAGAAGACAAGGCCTTCTGTCCAATGTATTCTACCATTTAAGTTTCTTCAGGTCTCCAATGCTGCAAGAACTATTAGAGAGAAAAAGAAGGAACAAGGGAGAGGGAGAGGGAGAAAGGGGGCAAAGAGAGATAGGTTGGCTTAGAGTTAAAAACTGCCTGCAAAATTGAATTGAAAGCTAAGGTTTATTTAATTATGTGAGGATAGTAATGACACATGCAGAATGATCTTCCTGGTCATCTTAGAGCTGCTTTAAGTCAGGACTTTAGATTTAAAGTCTAAATATAAAGATGACTTCTGTTTCCAATGACTACCTCACCTTAAAAGATTTGGTTACCACAGGCTTTGGGGTTGCCTCATGAGACAAGTAGCTCTGGAAAACTCTGGAAAACTCCAAACTCTAGGATATCTTCTTTGTGTCAAAATATGAGGTTCCAGGCAGGTTCCCTGGCTCCAACTTTGAGCCAATCTTTGAATCAAAAGGCTGGAAGCCAAAGCTGAGCCTATAGCTTCCACAATCCCTAGAGTCTAGAAGAAGGAGACTTGTGCTCCTGTGAATCAAGAACACTTGAGGGAGGTCAAAGTCTCTCTACTCCAAGAAATAGCCTTAGGCTGATAGGTTTTTAGCCTAGTTCTGGGGGAATCATTTCTTACCTGAGTCACAGAGAGCACTCAGGCTGAAAGCTTGCTTCTCATGCAGACCCTGTTCTTCCCTTCAATATCCACCTCCTTCCTTGATGGCAAGATGTGCCTAATGACTTAAGAACCTTTGAAATCCATCCCTCAAAGTCTGAGCTAGAACCTAGTCCTTAGTTCTTGGTATTGAGCCTCCAGAACTGGGGTTCTCTCCAGCATCAGGCATGGTCAGCCAAGGAGATCGAGCTTCATGTGGGAAGCCCGGAGAATGGGAGCAAGAGACAGGCAGAAGAGCATGTTTATGGCACATTCTAGTCCTTCTCTAGTGAAACCTAAAGATTTAAGGTATTTTGTGATCAATCTGGGGTCTTATGTCCCACGAAAGAGGAGCTCAACAGAGTTCCCGGTCTCCCTGAAAGTTCTGTCTTTTCCAGTCATTTCTGCCATCCATCTAGAAAGAATAGTGGTTGTTTCTGCCATCTAGAAAGAATGAAATGAGCAGCCTGTGCCTCAGGGCTTTCTCTTTAATGTTGCCATCAGAAACTAATAAAATGCATCAGGGTATTATTACTAAATACATATATTCTAAATCAGACTGGTATGGAGGTCAGTGAATATGTTCACTTGTATTTAAGCAAAGAGAAATTGTGTATTTGGTGTAGATTGATACAGAAACAAAAACCCAGATACTAGAACCTGTGTGTCTAAATCCCAGGGCTGAAAGTGTTTTCTTTCTTTCTTTCTTTCTTTCTTTTTTTTTTCTATTTGTCCTTCAGCCTAAAAAAAATACCAAGAGTGACAGGAGTGCCCTGTATTTGTTTCCCGTGTCTGCTGAAAAATTACCATGAACTTTGAATTAATGAAACTAATGAAACCATGAACTAATGAAAAATTACCATAAATAAGAAAACACACATTTTATTCTCTTATAGTTCTGGAAATCAGAAGTCCAGAATCAGTTTCACTGGGTCAAATCAGAGTCTCAGAGAGGTAGTGCTCCTTACAGTAGCTATAACCTGTGTCTCAGCCTTTCCAGCTTTCAGACCCGCATTTCTTGGCTCATGGTTCCTTCCTTCCTCTGCAAAGTCAGCACCTGGTCATCTTTCATCAGTATCCCCTTGCTTTCCTCTCTGTCAAATCTTTCTCTGCCTCCTTCCTACAAGGAAACTTATAATTACATTTAGGGCCCATCCAGAAAATTCAGGATGCTCTTCCCTTCTCAATATCTTTAACTTAATTAAATCTGCAGAGTCCCTTTTGTTACACACACAAAAAATTCATGGATTCCAAGGATTAGGACCTGGATTTCTTTAGGGGGCACCCTAAGAAGTAGGAAAGGGTAATGAATCTGACACTTTTCCAAAGTAAAATTAATCTGAGGGCCACCAATGTGATTCTAGGTCAGAAAGCCAGCAGACCCTCTTTCCCAGTGCATCTCCAAAGGCTACTCCAGCAGTAGGTAAGATTCTCATGGAGATCCAGCACAGCCACTTGGCAAACAGACACACTGGCCAGACTATGGCAATGAGCAGGTAGTAGCACTCCAAAGCTCTGTGCAGTGGAACCTCTCACTCCCATATCTGAGAGTTTGTGCCCTTCCTGGAAAGCCTAGATTTGACTTTAAAGCCCCCTTCTAAACCTAGTGACAATTTGTGGTCTTTCCTGGTTCTGAACCTATCCTGGAAAGAGTGGAAAATAGCAAACATGGTGCTGTAACATGCTAGACGCTCTGGTCGCATGTCTGGTTATGAGCCAGTGTCTCAGGGACAACCAAGGGCAGATGCAGGGATGATCAGGGGCTCCAGGCAGTCCATCAGATCCTGAAGCAGGTGGATGCTGTCTTAGTGTTGGAGCCATGAAGACGACCTTCTGGAGCACGTTTGGAGGTTCCTGTGTTTCCTGGGTAACTTCAAAACAGAGCCACTTGTCTGAGCCAGTGTCTTTTCTAGTAGAGACCCTTTGTCACAGGATCTCCAGAGCCTGTTCCCAGAACCAGGTAGTCCAGACACAAAGGAGAGGCAGAGGAGGGCACACCCTTAAGTCTCAGCTCCCAGGCTGAGATGTATTCTTCTTGCCTAGTAGATTCTATTTCTGCAGGCTCTCTACATTTGAGATCTTGACCCTCTGTGTTCACCCTGCCCAATACCTATGTTCCCTCCAACACCCAGGGAGCCTGAGAGCTACCAGAGGCTGTGGTTGGCCATGGTATTCCTCCTCTCTAGAAAGAGAGATGACCTTGCCCCTGGGGAGTTGTTGTCCCCTCTGGACTCCTAAAAGCATTTTTTTTTTTTTTAAACTCCTTTTATCCTTCTTATTGGAATACTCTTACTCTTGCATGTCTAATATTCTGGGTCCTGGGGTTGCATTTAAATCAAGACTTCTGACTGGCTTATTGGGCCCAGCATTTTAATTGCTTTCCTTTTCTATTATTTGATGGCTTCTTTTTATTTAATGACTTCCAAGGGCTCCCGTGACACCCAGATTATGTAAGTGCCGGGGCCGAGATAAATGACGCCAGCAGCTTTACAGCCTGGAAGGAAAACATTTAAAGTGAATTTAATTTCATTCTCCTTTTATTTTAGCACCCGAAGACTAGAGGAAAATGATGTGAAAGTTTTCTGTTTCTCTTGTTCTGCAACAAGGGTAGAATTTGCAAATGGAAAAGCTTTTTTCTAATATCAGTTTATTTATTTTTTTATAAAAGGCACTCAGAGTATGGAGTGAGTCTGCTAGCCATTTCTTTGTTATTCTCAATTTGAACATTCCAACATGATTGCTTTTAAATGCATCTCCAGGGTTTCAGCTATTTTTAATTAGTGAGGCTTCTTTTCTTTTGTCTTTTTCCTTTTCTTTCTTTTCTTTGTTGTTATCACTCTAGTTGATTTGTTTTCCATCTTCCCACTTCACCAGTCGCGGCCTCCTCACCAAACTCATCGGTTTCCCGGTCATACCCACTCATGGTTTTATAGAAGCTGGTAAAACTCTGCATTCTCTGCATCTCTAAAGTTAAGGTCTCTGGTTTCTCCTCAAGGCCTCTCACCCCCTCTCATCCTCATGCTTAAGAGCAGAATCAAAAGTTTACAAGGACGTGTCTTTTCTGCAGTGAGGAAAAAACCCAATATGCTGTGTTACAAAAAAGAATCATAAAATTAGACATGGAAGACTAAACATTTTAGCCTCTCTGCCATTTTAGCGGAGAGGAAACGGAGGCCCAGCCTCAGGCACACTTAAGCCCGAGCTGGACTCTACAGGGTGTCTGCCAGGAGAGGCCAGCACAGCTGCCTCCAGCCACCTAGGACTCCCACCCCACTCCTGGCAGGAGCAAGGCAGTGGCGGTCACACACCTGTTCTGCAGGTTGGGTCATCCCCTGGGCTCCCATCTCTCCTTCCACGAGAGTTTAGTAGCAGCTCTGGAATTTCTCTGCCAGAGCCCTGTTGTGGTGTTGTGCAGTTGAAAAAGAGCAGGCTTGACAGTGAAAAAAAATGTCAGTTCTAGCCTGATCTTTGACACTGATCAGCTGTATAAATCTGGATGAGTCATTTCAGTCTCCAAATTTCAGTTTCCTCTTTGTGAAATGGAAAATAAAATCTACCTGGCCTAACAACATAAGAAATATAGCCAATGTCTTGTCATAGGGATATAACTGGACAGCTGGCAGCTACACTTGCAGTGAACACAGCATAATGTACAAGCTTGTCAAATCCCTAAGTTGTACACCTGAAATAAAAGTAACATCCTGTGTCAACTGTACTAAACCAACAAAAACGAATCTACCTGTTCTATAGCACAGGGTGGTGATAAATTCCCTCTCCAGAAATTCTTCATTCTTGTTTCCAAGACACACATCTTTTCTGGTTTTCTCACCTCCATGGCTTTCCTTTCAACCTCTTCTCTGAGGTCTTTTCCTTTGGTGCACCTCCAACTGTGGGGTCCCCTCAGACAACTGGCTAGGCTGGTCCCACTTCTCTGCTGACTCTGCACACTTTTCTGGGAAAATTTCTCTCCTTGGTATCAATGACCACCCATGAGTTTGACTCCCAAATCTGATCTCCAACCCAGAACTCCCTCCTGAGGGATTGTCTGTCTTCTTATCTGCTCCTCCCCCCTCAGGTTGTCCTCAGCACCTTCCTTAACTCAGCATGCCCACTGCAACCTATCCTCCTTCCCCTAAGCTTCTCTTCCTCTCTTGTTGTCTTGGGGAATGGCACCTCTGTTACTCTGCTGCTTCCATCAAAAAAGTAGTAATCATGGGGCGCCTGGGTGGCTCAGTGGGTTAAAGCCTCTGTCGTCAGGGCATGGTCCCAGGGTCCTGGGATCGGGCCTGCATGGAGCTCTCTGCTCGGCGGGGAGCCTGCTTCTCTTCCTCTCTCTCTGTCTGCCTCTCTGCCTACTTGTGATCTCTGTTTGTCAAATAAATAAATAAAAGTTGGGGGATCCAGGTGGTGGGTACGGATTGCATGGAGCACTGGGT
Organism: Mustela erminea; assembly: GCF_009829155.1. NCBI lineage: Eukaryota > Metazoa > Chordata > Mammalia > Carnivora > Mustelidae > Mustela > Mustela erminea. Next base: position 111,002,749 of record NC_045614.1, on the reverse strand, counting down.
GTGGTACAAAAACAATGAATACTGTTATGCTGAAAATAAATTTTTAAAAAACCTATATTTTCCATACATAAATGAATAATGATTTGTTTTTCCCTTCCTAATTCTTTAAGCTTGATTTGTTTTTCTTAGCTTATTCTACCTGTTAGTAACTCAAAATTGTTAACTGGTAAATGTTTACAGTTAGACTAGCAAGCCACTTTACACTCTTCCTTTTCTAAAATATTTACCTTTAAGGCAGATAGTTATAGATTTTATACTGCTATATTATAATATTCCAATCACAGAAGATACAGGTATCATTGAATTTGTGTAAATAAAGCATTACATAACTGGTTAATTTGCTTAAATTAATAAAATTATATAGAAATTTTAAAAAAGTAGTAATCATGTTAGCTTCCTTCTAGTCGCATTCAGTAGGCTACAATACTCTCTCCTTTCTTTCTCCTGAATTTCTTTCTTTCATACCATTTTATCCATCCCTGTTGTCTAGTCAAGGCTCTGATTGTCTCTTACCTAAACTATTCCCACTACCTCTAACTTGCTTTCTCTTCTTTCAGTTTATCCTCTACCAATTCATCTTCTACATCACCACCTATCACTATCCCAAACACAGTTCTCATCATACTCTCAGAATTTGTAAAAGTCCATCATCATTTAAAAAAAAAACACAAAAAGGGCCAAACAGTTTCACAATGTTCTTCATGCCAACTCTTCAAGTTCCTTGATCTCCCCTTCTCCACTAACACACACACACACACACACACACACACACACACACACACTCCACACTATACCATTCTTTGGCATTACCAAAATTCTTAACTCTCATTAGAGGTCTCAGACCAGCTTGTAGCAGACCCCTGTTAGAATCTGTTTGCAGTCTTCAAGCCCTTTTCTTTGACGCTTTCACTCACAGTGGAGAGCCTTGGACACCATCTTGTACCACGTGATCTCCCCATTCTGGTCATGTTGGTAAGGCTGGCATAGATTCTGAACCCAAGCTTGGCCAGATTTTTATTCTTCACTAGGATTTTAGAATTTAGATTAAAGGCTATAAATGAGAGACCTACGGTTCAGCAGGTTCTTTTTCTGTTCTTAATCGATCCCGTTATGTACTTGGCAGTAACCTGCCTTGGCATCGTGGGATGCCCAGGCTCCCGATCAGACAGTTCCATTCTCGTTTAAGCAAGACAGAATGAGTTTCTTTTACTTGCCACCAAATGAGTCTAAGTCACTTATCAATGTGTTGAACATCTGCTTTTCCTCTGACTGAATCATCTTCCGATTTTTCATCTTACAGATTTTTACTCATTTTCAGGACCGATCTCTTTTGCAAAGTCTTCAATACTCCCTTTCTAGAAACAAATTTATGTGCTCCTGCTTGTGAGCTATCCCTGTGTTTGCTATCACATTTAGTCATAGCTACGTTTTTAAGAGTGTTTTGCCCATAAGCACATGAGTTCCTGATGGCAGGAACTATGTCATATTCATAGGTATATCTCTACCACTAAGAGAGAGCTTCACACCTGGAAGACACTCACATATATCTTTAATCAATGAATTGATACTTATGAAAGGTGCTCTGTAAACTCTTACGGTCCATGCCAGTATTAGTTGGAAATTTCAAAAGGCAGCTATTTTCTCCCTGTATAAAACACAGACCTTCCTTTTAATATAATCATTAGATGACCCCATAGGTCATCTCCTGAGTCCTAAACTTCTGATTAATGCTTTGTCCTGAATTTTATATTTGTCATAGATATTATCAAGTGATCAACTTTTCATAAAAATTAAGACAAATACAAGAAGAAGGAAAGGACTAAAATAGCCAGAAATTTAGAGAAATAAAAGGCTACATGCTAATAGATCAGCCTTCCAAATAGCTCTCTGGCTTTTACTTGAAGTAATTTTAAGGTTGACTTTTCAAAAAATATTTTGACAGCCTACTTCAACATTTCATTTTCATTTTAGAGTTGCAGAGTATGGCAAAAACTTTTATTTTTATCCCTAAAAATGTTTCTTAGTTTCAGAAAGAAACTGAAAAAGTCTCACATACTCTCTCAAAACAGAACTCATTTATCCTCCATTCATTTCAGAGAAAGACTTGTGTCCCTGCATCAACCACCTCAAAAAAGTACGAACAAGCAGCAGCCTAAACTGTTTTTTGAGGTCTAAGGAAAATTCTAGAACAGAGTAATACATCTTAGAACTGATTTATCATTCTCAAAACATATTCTGCATTTTCCCACCTTTGCGTATTTGCTATCTATCCCCTTGACTTGGAATAGCACTCACATGCCTCTGCTCCACCATTTATGAAAAGCTTAGCTCCTGTAATTAATTCTAGAGTTAACGTATGTCTGACTAGTACTTATGAGTACTTTTGGAAAGATGGTGCAATGAGTACCAGTAAAAAAAATCAAGAGAAGTAAGCTTTAATCCTGAATGTAACATTAAATATGATGCTTTTCCTCTTTAAACCTCACTTTTGTCATTTATAAAAAAAGAGTCCTCAGTGTTTGGGGAAATGTCTTCCCATGATTTGGTAATAATAATGGAACCAAAAGCCAGTGCAGATTACCTTTCATTTCAACCAACAGCTAATCAGTGTAGGCAGTGTACCATGAGCCAGAGTCCGTTGAAAAAATAAATTGATTCATTTATCTTTGTAGTTAAAATCCTTCTTTTCTAGACCTTTAGACTGCATTTTTAAAGACTAATGATATACTATATGTTGGCCGGATGAACACAATAAAAAACACTTTAAAAATATTTTATTTATTTATGTGAGAGAAAGAGAGAGCACAAGCCAAGGGGAGGGGCAGAGGGAGAAGAAGAAGCAGACTCCTTGTTGAGCAGGGAGTCTGACCTGGGGTTTAATCCCAAGACCCTGGGATCATGACCTGAGCCAAAGGCAGACAATCAACTGACTGAGCCACCCAGGTACCCCTTTAGAATATTTTCTTACTCTCAGAAAACAAAAACAAAAAAATAGACCACACTCAACTTTGTGCAGATGGGTTAAAGAATTGGAGTACGTGTCACATGCAAAAGAAAAAAAAAAAAAGAGCAGGAGAAAGCATTGAGGTGGCTAGGAGGGAGAAGAGAGTATGTGGGAATAGTGAGGGGACCAAAGCCTGGGTTTCCCTGCAAAATTTTAGAGGGTTTTCTTTGAAGCAGTGATTAGATTTGCTCTGTCTAGCCCCAAAGTTCCTCAGGAGGCAGTAAGTCCTTCATCACTAGGGAAACTTAAACAAAGTATAGATGACTTGTAGATAGGTATATAGTAGAGCAAGTTCAAGTATTGAATGATGGGTTAGCACACAGCCCCTAGGACAGGTTCAGGTTCTGAATGATGGATTAGCACATAGCCAGAGAATGCTAATATTCTCTGTTGTCCCAACCACATGTGGCTCTGGGGCAGTTCTCAGCCCAGAATTGGAAGGGCATTGGTGAACCACTAGGATGCTGTCAGGATTGCTACAGCAATTAAATATACCAGATATAAGTTTACCAGACTCCCAAAGAGGCATAGCAGGTAATACAGCCTTGGGTTATAATGGTCATAGCCTAGCCCCAGTAAACAACCCAGACAAGTAAAGCCTTTGCTGTTTAGTCTCCTAGGTCAGTGTCTTGATTCAGCTCCTTCCAGGTAGAATATTAAATAGCATATTTCAGCTTTTTAAAACTAGTGTCTTATTTGTTCAGTTGTCTGTCTCCCTGGGACTACCTAATGGGAACTTACACTAATAGGAATCAAGGGAGTTTGAAACACCTGCTGAGATGCAGAGCATTCTCTTTATAGTCAATTTCCGAAGAAGCAATTTCAGTGTGGCCTAATCTTGATGGGATGAATAAAGACAGAGCGGCAATAAGGAGACTGACTTCATTATACATACAAATTTTTAAATGTAACAAATTATAATGTTAAAGTTTCCCAGAAGCACGGAATCCTTATAGCTTAATGACAGAGACTGGGAGACCAGCAGAATTATTTTGCTTTTAGTTTTTTTCTTTGGTAAAGAGAGATCACCCAGTCTCATAACACCAAGAAAGATCTAAAGACAACAACAGCTTCTCTCTCCTGCACAAATTTCGAAAAAGTTAAATGTTTATCAATAGGGGAATGCATAAATTGTTCTGATAAATTTATGCAATGAAATACTATGCAGAAGTTAAAATGACTGAAAAACAAAATTGTAGGCTTTCAAAAATATGTTAGCTATTATTCATAAAGATGTTTAAAACACAAAGCAACACAGCATATTATTTATGATTTTCTGCATTCATGGTAAAAATCTAAAACCATGGGCAGAAAGAGTAAACACTGAATTGATGATAATGTTTATCTATAAAAGGAGAGAGAAGAAAGAGAACATAATTGCAAAAAAATAAAAAATAAAAAGGAACCTCAACTTCATGTGTGAATTTACTTGATAAAAATGTTGGGATGAAATTTAAAAATTTTAAAATTAAATATTTGGCGGGCACCTGGGTGGCTCAGTGGGTTAAAACCTCTGCCTTCGGCTCAGGTCGTGATCTCAGGGTCCTGGGATCGAGCCCCGCATTGGACTCTCTGCTCGGCAGGGTGCCTGCTTCCGCCTCTCTCTCTGCCTGCCTCTCTGCCTACTTGTGAGCTCTCTCTCTGTCAAATAAATAAATGAAATCTTTAATAATAATAATAATAATAATAATTAAAATTAAAAATTAAATATTTTTATCAAGGTGACTTGCCTAATACATTCAAGCCCCTTTTTTCCTTACTGGTTCTCAAAATTTAGTGTGTATCAGAATTGCCTGGAGGGCTTGTTAAAATACAAACTTTCAGACACATTCCCCCAATTTCTGACTCAGTATACCTGGGGTTGAGTCCAAGAGTCTGCATTTTGGACAAGTTACCAGGTAATTCTAATGTTCCTGGTCCAGGGCCGCATTTTGCGGACCAATGTCTCATCATATAGCTACTTACCAGTGAATATGCATTCAGACTTTAAACTGCCTAAGGATGGAGATCTTTAGCTTACTCTTTATAGCTTCCACCTAGCAAATAGACTACCAATAAATATTTTGTAAATTGAAAGAACTCATCATCTAAAAAATTGCAGACACACATGCGTGCAGGCCCGCGTGCGCACGCGCACACATATACACACATTCTGCAGTATGATAGCCACTCAGCAGGATGCAAAATAAATAGTACATTAATGGTAATAACTTGGCAATTTTAGAAAAGCAAATATAATGTTACCTAGGATGGTAGACCCTCCTCAGGGAAGGCTTCAAGGTATGGTCAACAGTGTTCTCATCCCCAGCATGGTATACTTCTCAAGTCAGAGGAATTGAGGAGTTCCTAGTGAAGCCCTAAGTCAAGAGAGTAGATAAAATAAGGACACTAGGTCAGAATATTGCAGTGATTTTTTCATGTAATATCACTCATTCACCTCCTACTTACAGTCCATGAGAAGATGACAGTTGGACTCCCTGAATCCAGTGAGTGGGGTGAGATCCTGGGACATGCGGGACCAAGCAGTGGACTTGTGCCTACCATAACAAGCAGCAGAATGAGAGCAGAAATCAAGGAAGTTTGATCTTCAGAGATCTTTAAAATTGCTTAATTGATCAGAGTGTCTCTAAAAATGAAATGGTTGAGCAGCTTTACTTGATTTGTCAGAGGAGCTACTTTTAATTTTAAGCTCTGTCATGTGAGTTATCTGTGGCTTTGGCCAAGTTACTCAAACACTCTGAACAACAGTTTTTATATTTGTAAAAAAGCAGAGGTATAAATTTTGCCCTAATGCCTAGTTTATGAATTGTAAAATGTATGAATATTTAATGAGATAATATTTGTTTAATACTTAAATAAATTAAAAAGGATTAAGGAACTGTAACGAACTCTCACCTTTATTATCAACAATATCTGTTAAGAAGCTGGTATAAGCCTGTGACATAATGGGGTTCCAAGAAGACACAGTCGAGTAGAGTCTAAACTTTTTCCTCTCAGAATTTTTATTTTAATAGGGAAGTTAGGATAAGCAAAAAACATAAATAGCTACAGATACATAAACAAAGACATAACCATGGAATCATACAAGTGTGCATACGTGCACATGCACAGACACACACACACACACACACACACACTGCTAACAATATGAGGTAGCATTAATGTCTATATAAGAAAGTCTTGGTTAAAATAAAGGAAAACTAAACTCTTTTTTAAAAATTAGGAGAATTTATTAGATCATACATATGATAAGTACAATAAAAATGTTGTTGTTGTTATTGTTTGGGATAAGCTTAATACTATACTTTGACAAAGACACCAATGACTCAGTGTCCTTACATGACTGTACTGTGCCTTCTGCAGCGCAGACCTTCAGACAGCACTGCCAGTCTCACTATGATTGACAGAAGCTTTCATCCTTCTTTATACATAATCAGCAGAAAAATATGTCCCAACAGTGCCCAAAAGAGTCTTAAGATTTACTGTGATTGGCCATGTGCCTGGCCATGAACCAATGTCTAGGACCATGGGATGGTACATACTAAAAGACTTAATCCATTCTAGGATCAATACCGGGCTGGAAGTGGAGTTGATCTTGTCCAATTTGGCTGACAAGCACAGGAGACAGTACACCAAAACAATTCAGGATGCTACTGTCAGGAAGGGAATAGGCATCAGAGAAGGACTGGGGAGGAAAAGGAGAAGGGCAGCAGCAGCGACATCAGGAATCTGCCCCCTCCAATGACAAACAGGTGATCCATAAATACATGTTTTGGTAAATCACAAGAGAGGAAAAGCATGAGAGCCAGGAAGCTCCAGAAGACACTGGGAAGGTTACAGACCTTGAGTGGTCTTGTGAGTACACCATGCTGTTACATGTATAATAACAAACGAAAATGATGATGAAGATGTTGGGGAGAAGTCTGGTAAAATCATTGCCTTTTGTCCTTGTTTTGGGGAGTGAGTGGGAGAATGTTGATGGGAAAAAAGGAAGAGCTATGTTCTAGTTAAATTTGTAAATCTTGATTTTCTTAATGTGTATTTTGTAGTCAATAAATTTTTGCTGGGGACAATTCTAGCATGGTTTAATGCATTCTTTCCTAAAGTGTGCCATCTGACCTTAATGTAGCATTGGAACTGAAAATGTACTTTTATATTTTTATACAAGAAAGATATAATTAACCAGCAATTAACTGGGAATGCATTATCTTTCTTAACTATTTGAACTCTACTTTAAAAGCCTGAATTTCCTTGAAATGTTGCTTTTTTTAAATAAATCTATTTCATATCTGGATAACAATCTCAGCATCTTAATGGACCCTATTCCAGGGACGTGTGAAACATAGGAAACAGAGTACTTACGTGACCTAGAATATTTATCTGACACCTTGAGAGCTGTATCAGCTTCAGTGGCATAAAAGCCTACTTAGCAAAAGTTGACCTCATTTGTACATTTCAATGAAATTTCTCAGGTCTGCAAATCCCAGCCTCAAGACCACTTTTCACAAGATATACATACAAGAGTAGAGGTAGGAAGATATGGCCACAACCTAGTCATAAGTGAGGCAGATTCCATGGCTTGTAGAATAAAGACCGGGACTAATAGATTTGTAATTGCTTCAGGCGAAAAATGTTTAAGCCTGAGTTGCTGTGAAACCTGTGTGTGAGGAATTGAGTAGAAAAAGGAGTGCTTCAAGCTGAGGTTGTGAATTTCATTTGTTTGTTTATTCATTCACTTAACAAAACTACAACAATGACGTTAAACATGTGAAAGGAAAGATTGCAAACAGTTCCTTGGAAACAGTGCCCCTAATCAGGTCACAAAACCAAATCTCAACCCCAGAACCTAAATCCATTTCTCCTCTGACAATAACGAAGAAGTAATACCCATGTGTGTTATATACAGGAGAGCTATATTTAGATGGTCGGGAGCTGATCTGCTCTTAATTTGCCCAGCAAGTCATGATTTCCCTGTAATTCACTTCTTTCCCCTAAGATACAGTGGGGAGAGCACTGGATTGGAAAGCAGGCAACCGGGTTCCAACTCCACCAAAAACCAGCTGGTGACATCTTTGGGCAAGTTACTTAAACTCTCTGATTCTCGGCCTCTTCATACGTAAAAGAGTATTAACACTTTCAAACCTAACTGAGATCATGTTGCGAAACTGTGCCTTATATCATTAGACCTATAATTTATTAATTCCATCTAGAATAAAAGCATTTAGACTTTCAAACCATAATTTAAAAACTAATAAGAAGAATAACTTAAAGAAAGAAAAGAGGGAGTTGCTGACACCTCCTAGTCCTCTAGGTAAACTTCCATTACAGTATTTGGTCACTTGTAATGACTATGTCTTACCTACTAGACTCAGTTCCCTGAAAACAGAGACCTCACCATACAAATTCTCTCCCAGTCTCCAGCAAGCCCTTGACATGGAGACACATTCTAGGTAATGAAAAACTGCATCTCTGGAATCAAAGCACTCATTTTCACTCCTAAAGAATTTGGGGTGGTCCTTAAAGTGTATGCTGCCTAGTCTTGTAGGTATGGCTCCTGACTTCTCTGAAGACAGCCTGTCCAGGCCCGACTCCATCTCCTTGGTGTGAGTGAGAGTCCCACCATTTGCTGGGACAGCCCGGACATCTCCATTCTGAGACAGATTCATTGTTTGCTTTTGGAGGCTAATTAAGTGAAAGACTATCTCCTTTGAGTTTTCTTTCCCCTTCATCAATACTGTTAACTGTTTCTTCCTATGTCTTTCTATAATTATAGGAAGCTATTTTGTATCAATTGCCTTGTTCTTTCTCAGATGCAGGCCTGCTGCATAGCTGAAGGTGAAGAAATTTCAGGGATAGAGTTGCCATTCACATCAGAAATACACCAATTATTTAGATGTGCAGATTACTTAGGGGAAGTGTAGTCGAATAAGAGGTTAGAGGGGGGAATTTAGGCTTTGCCCCATCTATGCCCCATCTCTGCATCTTTGGTACTCCCTAGATAGCTTTGGAACATAATTTCACCTCTCCTTATGTTAGCCTTCAATAAAATGAATAGTGGGGACCGGATGACCTTTGAGCCCTCTTCCGTGTCTGACATTTAGAATTAAAGGTTTATTTTATGTCACCATAAAATAGAATTGTCTGTATATTGATTATAGTCTGAGCCAAAGCCAAAAAAATTGGTCCTGCATTAGAATCAAAAATGAATGTGCATGATCTTGAAATCACAAATGTGAAAGAAGTGTTGGTGAATCTTTTCTTGGTAAATGCAAGCCCAATGGTTGGTTAATAAAACAGCCTAACTGGGGAACTTTGTAATATGGTTAAAGAAAGCTGAACTGGGGATGCCTGGATGGCTCAGCGGGTTAAAGCCTCTGCCTTCAGCTCTGGTCATGATCCCAGGGTCCTGGGATGGAGCCCTACACAGGCTCTCTGCTCGGTGGGGAGCCTGCTTCCCCTTCTATTTCTCTCTGTCTGCCTCTCCGCCTATTGTGATCTCTGCCTGTCAAATAAACAAATAAAATCTTTAAAAAAAAAAAAAAAAAGAGAAAGAGAGAGAGAGAGAGAAAGAAAGCTAAACTAATTGAAGCTTCCAAAATGGATGGGTCTGCTAATCACATGCTGCTATGGCTATTAAAATCAAAACCATATGCTGTATCTTTCTGGTGTCATACAAGCATCACATAGAATAGCCAGTAATGTCACTTTCCCCTGCCAACTAAAGCATTAAGAAAGAATGTTGTCACCTAATAAATAGAGATTTGTGTCACTTAAGATTCCTCATGGACCATTTATTCTTTAATGAACACTGAGAACCTACTATGTACAAAACATTCTATGAGATACTGAGTGAACTATACTTATGAACCAGATATATATCTACTCACTGGAAGTTTACACACAAATATTTATTCTCCTACATACATTCATACTGTAATGATAAGGGGTAAGAAGGGATAAATAAACACCATGGAAGAGATGCAGGTTAAGTACTCAGAGAAAGGAGCTATCCCAACCGAGAGCATAAAGAAAGAATTTTATGAAGCAAGAATATAAAATAAATCTTGACAGTTGGGTTACATTTGGACCTGTGGAAATGACAAGACACAGCAAACATAAAGAAAGAGGAGCTGGGAAGCATAGCCCAGTGACAACAAAATTAGCACCATTAACATTCAATATTTACCACTACTTATTATGCACTACGAACTTCCAATAATACATGGTCTATTGAATCCTCATAACTCTAAGGAATGGGTTCCATTACTATGCCGATTTTTAGATGGGGAAACTAAGGTCCAGAAAAGAGGAGTACCTTACTCAAGCCCTCCCGTTATTAGAAGTAGCGGGTTGTTGAGGATTGCTGAAGTCTGTGGCTGTAGCAGGGAGGAAGGAAAATATAACCTAAATGTTTCATTATGGCTAGCTGATAAACAGGCTGGAATGCTAGACTCTTTCAGTGAATCAAACATAGAAAGAATGCAAATGAACTAGATAGGAAGTAAAAAATAAAAACTTCCATATATTAAAAAAGAGCTATATTCCATTTATTAATTAAAATGTAAAAACTCAGTACCTCTCTGGCACATTTGTCAGTGTTGAAGTACAGGATGTCAGTCACATCTGGAAGGGATATGACTCTCCTTCCCAGTACAACCCTCTGCTTGTGAAGGTGGGAAAACTGAGGCTGAAAGATAATTAACCTTGATCAAATGCTCCATTCAGTTTAGGCTTTAAATAAAGAATAAATATATATGTAGGCTCACGACTGCATAATTCTTGCCAATTATTTTCATACTGCTGTTGGGAATTGACAACTGAAGATGATACTAGAAAGTTAAGATCCCCAGGCACTCATACAATCTATGCACTGCAAAGAAAACAATTAAGTTGTATTCTCTTCTGTGCTTTAATCATAATAATGTGATTCTATTACTTCACTGAGTTGATTGGTAACCAGATGTACATAAGGCATTTAACGCAGACAGATCTCCTAAGTGGACACACATTAATTCCCTCCTAAATGTCTTGTAAATAAAAGATGCACCAGAACCTCAAAGGGTCTTCTATTTTCACAGAGATTAGTAAAGTGGCTTGGATTCTCTCTTGTTTGATCAGCTGTTCGGGAATTAATTCTGCTAAGCTACATTCATATTAAAATGTATATTGTCCAACAGAAATATTTTCTATAAAGTCCCTCTTAGATGTTTATACACTGCCATCAGTAAGCTCACACTATGGGGATCTATATTGAGTTTATGTATTTATATTGGATTTATTGTTCTACTGCAGCTATTCAGAAATACAGTTGATAGTTAAAACAGACTTCCCTGAAGGGACATCTATTTAGAGTCTCTGTGAGTTAAATTAGCAATGTTTTAATCTCTGTCTTGAGTGGTACTATTCAGTATGTCATTATAATATTAATAATAATAATTAGCATGTATTGAGTGTTTTTATTATAGTTTGCATTTTTATTTGATACTTTCTCTGATCAAATCAAGAAAAGGCTTGAGATCTCTTCTTCAATTACCCTGCAATTATAATGTTGTGCTCCGATACCTTCAATAGATAGCATTCACCGAGTAAACTAATACACATGTTTTTTGCAACCCATACTACTCTCATCTGCAAATTTAGAACAAAAGTAATATTTTCCCCTGAGAAAAAAATTTAAGAGCTTCCTTTTAAAACATCGGCAGCCTTGTTCAGTTATGGAGAGGATTGTCAAAGAAGATATAAAGGCAGTGGTGTTTCTGTAGATAAATGTCCACAAATAAGAAACAATTTTTTAAAGACTCAATACTTCATTTTAGCTATTTAAGCCAGCTTCTTTCCCTCAGCTTCTAAATGATTCCTCCATTCCATTTTTCATGTGTTTTACATATTAGCCTGGTGGATAGTTGGATATTTCAGCCTGCTTACCCATTTACCCATAAATACTCATTTCAATATCTAATTTTAATTGTATTTAATATGCAATTGGTATTTGCTGCAGCCTTACCCAATAATTGCCACTGAGTTAAAGTTAGAATTCATAGAGTTATTTGAAATTATTTGTTTGAAATGACCCAAACTCTAAGGCTTTCCATTTAGGACAGAACCTTTATTACCACAGCGAATTTTAAATATTATGTCTGTGAGATTTCGAGTGCCTAAATCAAGTAACTTGACTGAAATCACAACTGAAACTAATCCCATATTATTGAACAAAAAGATACACAACGAGAAATCAAATTTTTGTTTTTCATAATTTCACCATAATTTTATTTGGTATTTACAGTCTTCAATTTCTAATGCAAGGGTCTTGCTGAGGACTGGGGGATTAGGGAAGAGGGATGAGGTTTGGAGGAAAGGAATCAGAGGTCATGTATGGACAACATAATTAATAAAGTTAACAGGATGTGAAAGTCTTCCAGAAGAAATTCTTGCAGCCAGCTTTGCGTTCTCGGGGTGCCATGGCAGGGTTTGAGTTAGCAGATCTCTGCAGTTCCAGCCTCATTTCATCCTGCTCAGCAGCCTGGGACAAATCTTCAGGTTCCAGGGCATCGTTCTCTGTCTGGTTAGGTTCAGACAGCAGCTCCGCCAAGAAGTACTTGGCCAGTTCCTGTAGAGGTTAGAAAGGATATAGAGAGAAGGGATGAGGATGATGGTGGGTGATGGAGAAAAAGAAATGGCAAAGCCTAACTTGGGAAGCAGATTCAGCTACACCCCAAACCCAATTTTCACAGCTGTTCACTTTTGCACAGTTAAAATCAGTTGATGATATAAAAATAAGGGTAGTTGCTATAATCACCGAGTTACACAGATACACTAAAAATACTCAAATGTTTCTGCGTGTTTCCTGCCTCTATAGATGTAACACATGCATACACACAAATAGAAGATTGTAAATACAGTTTTGCAAAGATAATACAGTGCCAACAGTTTAATTCAATTTCAATTCCCAGCTCATGAGCTACACACTGGAATTGTTCTTACCGTTTTTGCTAAGTTAACTGTGGAGAACGAGACCTTTCCAAATCTTAAACATACTGTGTTTTGTCTGCAGGGTGCCCTTTAGCAACGTGGAGGGAGGAACTCCTCAGGAAGGGAGCCTTCAGAGGGCCGCTCTTTTTCAGCACCTGGGCCAGCACCTCCGCGTTCAGCCCTGCGGGATATCCCTTCCTGCTCAGCTACCCGGGTCTTGGAATTTTCTTGAATGCCAGAGAACTTACCTGAACTGTGACCGACCGCGCTGACCAGGAAAAAAGAGAGGTAAGAGGAGATTCTGGACTTCGAAAGTTTTCCTGAGAGCTTTGGGAGCTGAGGGACCCAGAAGAGCACCGAAACTCTTCAGGAGCACCTCCTAAATCCACCCAAAGGGGTAGGGTAAAGGCTAAGAGAAGATTGAGGGATTCGGGAGAGGGAGGGGAAGACGTCGAGGAAGTCTCCTTACCTGCTTCCCCGCGGCAGCAGCCAGGGACTTCTGCAGAAATTGACGGAGTCGGGGATCCGAGGGCGCGCCGGTGACACCGCCCAGAGCCAGGACAATGGACAGCGCGGCCAGCGCGCACTGGAGGCGGCAGGACAGCATCTCCGCGCCGGGGAAGCCAAGCGAGAGGACGGTTGGTCAAACTCTAGGAGAGGATCCGCAGGCAGCAGCGATAGCTCTGAAACTCGCCACTCCTAAAGCGGCTTGTGTGCTCTCCACCGGCTCCCCGCTTTTTAAACTCTCTCTCTGACGTCAGACGAGGAGGCGCCCCCAGATCTCACCAGCGCTTTTACGCACCATTACCCTCGTGAAATCAATCACAGAAGTAAGAGGAGGCTACACAATCCAAAGTGGTTTACTTGGAAAAAAGAAAAAAATTATAATCCTTCACCCACATAGGCCCACATGATTTTACACATACCACAGTATCTATACAATCTTTTATATTGTCACTGCTGTGCACACGCACATTCCATGATTTCACTCATACACATGCACACGCACACACTAAATTACACATAAACCCCCAGCCTTGGAAGAAGCAAATGCTCCATCACACACCCCTGCAGACACAAAATATACCCAGACAACTCTGTCTTTTATCATACTCAAACATTTTAAGAGGGTCAGACAAATGCAAAAGTGTTTATGTGGGAGAAGGGGGGATTCAGAATCATTCTTCTAAAAACAGATTTGAGATGGAAGGTGGATGTTAGGAGTGAATCATTTCTTTCTCCATTATCTCTGTGAAAAAGTCTTGGAAATTAAGATGTGATGGATTCTAAAAGAACTTCAGTTATCTCTACACCGGTGGAGAAAGTACCTGAGCCTCACCCTCCATCCCACTTTCTCAGAAGCTACAAGATTTCTGGGCTGCCTGCCTTTCTTCTGTGACAAAATATATTAAATATTTAAAAAGTGAGCCTGACTCCATTTTGGTGCCTCGAAACCTGGAGCTGGAAAGCGATCTCAGAAACCATCTGCTAAACCTCAGAGTTTGAGTTGCTGAGTCTAGTGATGGGTAGTGCAATGCTCTGGCCCAAATGTTGCACAGCTTCAGCAAGGGCAAGATCTCCACATTTCAAGACCAGGAGTCTTCTCACTCAGCTCTAAGGTATCTATCAGATCCCTGGCCAGGAGGATCAGTTTTAGGTCAAGGACCCCCCACTCTGGACATGCAAAATCCAAGAACCCCCTGAACACATGTGACCACTATTCTGTGTCTATGTGGCAAGAGAATCAATAGATTCTTGGTTAGATCCAGAACTCCCCTGATCCCCACACACATTAAAAGGAAAGTTAAGAAATACTGTCCTAGAATTATGGTTGTAGTCTGGTTGGATGTTTGGTGTCCAGACCAGAGTTTCAACAGCTTCCCCCCAACCCAAAATAATTTGTTATCAAGGAAGAACTAGCTAATGTCCCAGCATGAACTAGATGATCTCTGCAGGCTCTTCCAGGGCTAACAGAGTATGTCCTTCAAGCTCATCAAAAGCTAAAAAGATATTCTCTGTCTCCAGGATTCAAGTGAATCAAAGAACTTCACCAATCCTGTCCCCAGCCATGCATCTTGTATATATTCTCAATACTGAGACCAAAACTACCATGTTCAAAGGCAGGAGGGTTTGGGAGGTGTCCTGAATGGCTTGGAGAATTGTCACCATGTCCTTTTGTGTCTGTAAGCCAAGGCTGTGAGAAAGTCCACAAGGAGTGTTCATGTTTCCAGGGTTTGGCAGGTCCAGACAAGGCCAGCCACAACTGGGGCATTAAAAAGTCACTCACATGTGTTGGAATAGTCTAGGAGGACAATGAATCTGGGACAGAGGAACCCAACTTAGGAACTATATGTTATTTTTCTCTATATATCCTGGAAACTCCTTGGCCCCTGACAGGAGACTCAGAATCTAGTTATATCAGCCCAATTGTCCACAGGCACCATACCCCCTCAACCCCCAAAATAATCTCATATCTCCTCTGGCTGAGACTTGGTCCTTGGCAGCCCCACTGAGTAGAGAAGAAGAGTTTTCCTATAACAGCAGCCATCCCAGGAACAAATTGCAGCCCCACTCCCTTGCTCTGTGCTCTGGGATCTCTATGACTTCCCCTCCCCAGACTCCTGCTCCTCTCTTCCCATGTCCTTATCTTCTGCCTCTGTCCTTGCTTCTCATTCCTCTTTCTCCTTTTCCCTAACCTTTCTCTGACTTTCTCTCAGGATCTTTCCTATTCTATCTTTTTGTTTTCTCTCTGTGCCCCCTCTCCTCACTCCTCTTCGCAGCTCTCCCTCTCTGCCTTCATTTTCTGACTTTAGTCTGGTTAGAGCTGGCTCTCTCTCTCCTTCTCTGCGCTTCCCTTCCCATCCAGCCTGGCTGATAACTATCTACCCCAGCCTCTGCCTCTAGCCTCTCCCTCCCTCTCCTGCTTCTCAGGAAAAGTACTCAAGGTGTCTAGCTATGTAAATACTTACATGGGAGTAGTTGGGTCTTGTTGCTTCCTTCATAGCCCTGCTGAAGTGCTAGGGCTGTGGATAAGTTGATTTCTGGTATTTATTTTTGTTTGGTTTTGTTTTATAATCCTTGCGTTGTTAAACATCTAAGAACCACTGGAGAAGAGAAGCCAGGACAAAAGGGGACAGGAATTCTTCCATGATCAAGCTTTGCATAAACATTGATGTAGCCCAGAGAGGAACCTCATACCTCCCTAACCTAAGCCCTCTGCAGCCAACCCCCAGAGCTTTTCTTCCAAGTACCAAAGCCTGGGACCGGGAGAGGTTTGTGGTTGTACTGAGGAGCTATTTCAGCCCTTGGTCCCCAGGAATCACCTCTCCCCATCCTTATGCAGCCCTCTGTGGTTCACAAAGTACTTCCTCATCTGCACATTAGGGCATGCTAGCCCAATCTCCCAAAGAAGAAAATTAAGGGCCTGAGAGCATAAGTGTCTTTCACAGAGGCTCGCAACCAGGAAGTGGCAAAATCAGAGGCAGGGTGTTACTCCATGTTAGAACGTTTCACACTCCCCCTTGTTCTTAGGATGCAAGAGATACCTGGCTGAACAGCCTGCAGCCAGGAGCCAAGTGTCTACAGAAAGCATCCAGGTCTCTTCCATGTGATAGATACCTGGAAGCAATATCCCACCACCCTATGAAATGTACATTTGGGGGTGACTACTTGCCAATATGAGGCATAGAAACCCATTTTAATGAGAAAGAGTAGATTGTAAGCAGATATAGATGCTCAACCTTCAGCAGTGCAGGGAAGTACAAAGTGTCTGTACTGGGAGTTGAGAGACATGGGTTCCAGTTCTGGATCCGCCGTGATCCAGCTGGCCATTGCTTTCCTCATCTGCAAGATAAAAGGCTTGATAGGTAATTTTTGTGGTTCCTTCCAGCCTTAAAAATCAAAGAGTTTAAGTTTGAAGAAATAAAGGGACAAACTAGACTGCACTGTGATATAAAAATGCTGTTTCTTTCTCAAAATGAGGACTTTATATGGAAAAAGACTCTGGCTTTTATATAATATGAAGGAGGAGGCCAGTGCAGTGAACCTTTCATAGGCCTGTTAGAAAGAACATTTGCTCTTGAGTCTTGCTTCTGCTACTGACCTGCCCTCCCCACTCTGGACCTCAGTTTCTCCTTCTGTAAAATTGATTCACTCAAATTCTTTGCACACATAAGTACTGAGAATCTGCACTGCTGAGAGGTCAATGATTTAGCAGTGAACTAGATAGACAAAGTCTTACTAACGGAGACAAAACATAACCACATCAAATAATTAATTAATATGTGTCCAAATTGATAAACATTAATGCAAGATATAGAGTGTGAAGGTTAGAGAATATCTTTCTGAGGAGGAAATATTTAAGCATTTAATATTTAAGCATTAAGCATTTCCTCTGAGGAGGAAGCATTTAAGCATATTAAGAAATATTTCCTCCTCCTAAGGAGGAAATATTTAAGGAGATATTTAAGATGCCTGAATGAGGTGAAGGAGCTAGCCATGCAAATATCTGCAACAAGACGTTTCCTTGTCAGGTGGAAGGACAGTCAGTGCAAAGGCCCTGAGGTGGAAGCATGCTTGGTACATTCAAATATCAGCAACTAGATATCTAGTTGTTAAATACTTAGGCAAGGGCACTAGAACAGAGTAAGTGAATCAGAGAGGGCTAGCAGATGAGGCCAGCCAGCCAGGCAGGAGTCAGATCACATAGAACCTTGAAGGCTCTGTTAAGGAAATATTTCCTGGGGAGGGTAGGTTTGGGTAAGCGACTGACCTGATTTGATATTTTGAAACTAATGCCTTCTGCTAAGCAAAGAATTAATTGTAGAAGGACAGGCATAGAAGCAGAGGCATAGCCTAAGAATCATTTAAGAGAAAAGGGGAGTCAGAATGGAAGGGACACATTCTCCTTTAAACAGTAGTGGCCCAACTGGTTGGCTGAACATAAAGGCATTTCATACCTCCCCAACCCAGGCCTCCAACAACAAGCCCCCCGGGGCCTGTATCCTTGAAAGAGGAGGTAGTTTGTGTTTATTATTGGGGACCATATTCCCCAGACTAATTCAGGCTAGAGAAGATGGTATTCAGGGCTGGAATGATAGCCATGAGGGAAATGGGGCCTGATTAGGTTTGAAGGACATGCTGATGGCTTGTTTGGATATTAAGTTAAGGAAATGAGAAGAACCACTGGTAATCCCAAAAGACTAATCCAGACATTCTCTAAAATGTCTTCAAATCCCACAAATTCCTGAGAGTACAGGAAGTGAGTTTCTGACCAAGATTTCTGGATATTTTGCGAATGAAAAGCCATTTTATTTCCCAATCAGAAGAGGGTGAAAGGGGCACCTGGGTGGCTTGATCAGTTAAGCATCTATCTTTCTTGACTTTGGCTCAGGTCCTGATCTCAGGGTCGTGAGACGGAGTTCTGCGTTAGATCTGTGCTCACTGTGGAGTCTGAGATTCTCTTCCTCTCTCTCTACCCTTCCTGCTTGTGCTCTCTCTCTCTCTTTCTCTCTCAAACAAATAAATCTTAAAAGAAGAAGGATGAGGAAGGGGAGGAGGAAGAGGAGGAGGAGAGAATTTCAGGCTGTGGGAAAAGCAACATGGAATCAGAAAAGAGTCCTGGCTCGGATGTCTGAGGCCCCTAGACCTAAGTTCTCAGTTTTCTCCTGCTTCAAAGGGGTGTGATAATCCTTGCTTTTGCTAAAATAGGATTTAAGAACCAGCTCAGACAATGTAAGAGAAAGTGCTTGGTAACCCATAACACATGGTAAAAAATAAAGGCCTGTTTTTGTTGTTGTTACTCAGATGAAGACAGCCAGTTGTGAGCCAATAGGTGATAAAAATGAACCAGGTTTTGGGTGCTCATTGTCCCTGCTTATGCTCTGACCTGCCAAGGGAAGCAGGCGAGCCTCACACTGAGCACACGTGATTTGAAGGCCCAGGAAGATCTCTTCCATAGAAATCCAGCACACAGATACTGGAATTAATTCATTAGAAAATAGTCTCTTTTCTTTTATATACTTTTCCTTGGAGACATAGACCTCAAAACTCCATAGCTATTAACACTTTAGTGTGAATTCATTTATTGCATTGTCTCAGATTTATAGCTGTCTCAAGGTTTGACTTAAGTTGGGAGGAGACCAATTTGGAGTATATGACCCACCCAATAGAGGGCAAACTTGGTGGTTTGTGGCTTGGGTGATGGGGTAGTCTACGGTGAGCATGCAGACTTCTTGCCAAATGGTAGAGTACAGGAGAATTCCATAGGTACCTTCCTTCTATAGCAACCCTATCACCGTGGAGCCCTAGAATGAAAACTTACAATCCCCTAAGGGCTTCTGTTGGGCTGCACTTCAGCTGGCAGAGTCCCAGCTCATGCCTCTATAGTTGCTGATGGTAGAGGAGTCAGACTTGCCTGCCAAATTGGCTTTCACCAACTTCTACAAAGCCTGGCCTAATGAGACTGTATGAGATAATGAAGCATGAGTGTGTTAATGAACGAAGGCTGTAAGGTTAACTTTTTCCATGAGAGGGACTGGGTGGTGACATCTCAGACTGGTCTCTTGCAGAATTTTTCTGTCTGGTCTCTATCCTGTCACTTTCCAGTTCAAAAGGTTTCAATGACTCCCCAGTACCAAGCACTTCAAATTCAAGCAGATCAGCCTGACAGTCAGGTTTCCTCAGCCCCTGACTTTCCTGGTCAGTGTCACTCTGTGTCCCTCTTTGTATCCCAGGCCTCCCAGTACCTTGGCCACCTGTTCATTCCTCTACACACCCTGAAGTGTCTTGAATCCACTTGTATGCGCACACACCTCCCTCCACCTGGAACACATATCTGTTGACATAGGACAACTTATTCTAAGATGTTTACAAGAGTCTTTTAGAATCAATATGGCCTTCTCCTGTGCTCCTAGTAGAGACTCTCACAGATCACTTTATATTTCCATTCCTTGAGAATCTGTAAGAAGAGGAGAAACCTTGTCTCAGCTGTGTTTGTATCCTCCTCGGAGACCATAAAAATGTGAAGTACAGAGTAGTCCATAAAAAATATATGTTGGGATGAAGATAAACTTCTCTCTCCTTCTATGTGAGGTGTCTATGGATTCTGTAGGTAGGATAAACATCATGAACCTCACATAACTGTGACTACTAGAAGTTCTAAGACTATTAGAAAACAGTCTCTTTCCTTTTGTATGCTCTGTATACCCCAACCCTAGACTGCTGACACTCTCAGGAACACATATCCATGCAGCCTTAGTCCTCCCTGAGCTTCAGAAAGAGAAACCTTTAAACACTGCTCAGTATAATTGTTCCTATATGCCATGAATGACGTGAAGGCATAATACAAAAATGTTAATATAGTTACTGAAAATTTAAGAGTTTTTACATCTCTTGAAAGGCCTAAGGAGGACATATCCATGATCACTGACATGGGCATATGTCCATGGCACACCATAGGAGTGAAGAGCAGTGTGAGCCCGTGTGTCACATTTAATCGAGTGTGTTAGTATCAAGTGGCCAAGGCAACAGAGGGCCCAGGTTACACAGTATGCAGCTGGGCTGATGTCACAACTCTTTCTGCCACTCCAACATTTCCCATCCCACTAGATGTAGGTAAGGAAACTTTGTCCCTAATTCTCCTCTCAATTTCCCCTTCTCATCGTGGCTCTATCAGTCTTTCCAGAAGCCTCCCACTTGTTGATCTGTGACTTCTCTGCAGGGCTCCCCAGTAAAGTGACAAATGAGCTCTGCCCCACTGGGCCACCCAGAGAACACCTCTCCATTCTCTTTTCCTACCTGCCCCCTAAAAACAAGGTGTTAAATCTGGGGTCTTCCAGGCACCTTCCCAGGGCAGCCATCCGCTGGAAGAGTTGGGTCTGAGAAGTGAGGCGAGAAGCCAGAGCCTTGTCCCTCAGAATAGTACAGAACAGATGGTGAAGCTCCTCTTCGGGCTGATCCTAAGACCTGCACTTTGAAGCATGTGGCAGGGGCTACACAAACACAGAGATGTCCTGAGGAGAGAAAGTAGCCCTACAGCTACTCCAATTTCCTCACACTCAAAACTACAAATATTCGTCTAGACTAATGATTCTTAAGTCTGACTTCACAACACGATTGCCTAGGAAACATTTTTTTTTTAAAGATTTTATTTATTTATTTGACAGATGGAGATCACAGAGAAGCAGGCAGAGAGAGAGGAGGAAGCAGACTCCCTGCTGAGCAGAAAGCCTGATGCAGGGCTTGATCCCAGGGTCCTGGGATCATGACCTGAGCTGAAGGCAGAGGCTTTAACCCACTGAGCCACCCAGGCACCCGCCTAGGAAACATTTTTTAATGCACAGATGCTGGGGTGCCCCCTGCAAAGATTCTGATGCAGAGCCTGTATCTTTGAAGAACTCAATTCTAGAAAATGCTGGAGTCACAAACTCTGCCTCCACTCTCCCTCTCACCTCTCACTCTGCTCTGCCCCTTCTCCCCTTCTCTTCCTCTTGTGTTCTCCTTTCTCATATCCCTTCCTTGCTCTTGCCCCTGTCTACCTTCTCTCTCATCCTCTTAACTCAGTCATCCCCAACAATCCTTTTCACCTCCTGTGCCTGCTTTGACTGAGCAGAACCTGAGCACAGTGGGCCTGGCTTTGCCTTTGGGGGGTTTACTACTGCCACCAAGCCTAAATCCTCCAGACCCCGCTTTGGCGATTAATATGTCAGGCCTTCATGCTTTGTGTCTCCATCGTTTTCTGGTTGTGCATTTCCTAATCCCATGAAACAAACAGACCTGCTCTTGCTGCCCTGGCTGAGCATAGCTGCTTTGGCTCCAGGAGGCAGATGTTGTTAAACTGAACTCTTCTGCCCTCTGCTGGCTTTATTGGTACATGACAGCTTCGTCTACAATTTCAGGGCCGGGTTTGGTTCATTTAATTCTGCCAACTTTTTAAAAGCACCCACTTTGCAGAGAGCACTGTGTTGGTCCCAGAGTTGCAAAGAACTAGGCAAAAAAGACTCACTTTTATCAAACACTCGATTATTGAACACTTTGTAACAGGTGCCGTGCTAAGGATTCAGAGATGACTAAAATTCAATCTTGGCTTCGAAAAGAAGTCACAATCTGATAAATTTTGCCTGAGCCATAGAATCAAAGAATTTTCCCTAGAAATGATCACAGACACCTTCTGAGCCAGTGTTAGTCATTACAGGCTTCCCAAATTAGGCTTAGAGCTTGCCGCACATGGGACTCAGGGACAGCCAGGACAGGCAAGGGCATGTTGCAGAAATTCTTTCTGGACCTCTGCACAGGATTCTGCCACAGAGTTTCATAGCTACAAAAGGCCTGAAGGGAAAACTGAGTTTGAACACTGCAGATCTAATATAAACCACCCTCCTGCGTGTTATCCAAATGCCCTCCAGCCTCCTGAACTGTACTCACAATCCATTTCCCATTTATAGCTGGTCTCAGAATCATTGACCTACATAATCTCCCTTTTCACCCACTTGTCATTACATTTGCAAGGTTCCTTCATGAAGGGGAGACCCACCAAGGAGACCTCATGTGTGTCAGGAGCTCCCTTTTGTAGCCATTTCCATCCTCATTCACTGCTGTGTCTGTCCAGACCCATCTTTCCCAGCGTTATGCCCAGGACCAAGAACACTTCCCTGGACCATCACTCTCCATGATGCCCCCAACGGCCATTTCCTTATACCGGTGATTCTAAAACTTTGGACTGCACCAACACAAGAACAACATCTTACCCCATTATCCAGTGCACACATACACCTCTGCACATGTTCCTCAGAACAATACTTACCTTTAATACTGCAAGACCCCATCCCACCCTCCTTCAGACAGACATATCTGAATCAACTGAATTGCACTTATATATGCGGTGGAATTTTTTCCCTGGGAAGTTCCTCAATGTCTGTATACGTCAGCTGGCCAAACTGGAAACCAGGCCTCGTACCGCAGTAGGAGTGGTGGGTGGTCGTGCTGATAAAAGCCTGGAGGAGTGCAGTGATTTGCCCAAACCACACAGTGAATTGGTAGCAGGTGGGTACTTGTCTGAATGCTGACAACACAAATATGGAGGGTTTGGGGGGTTTGGGGGTTTTCTTTTTCCCACAGCATCATGGGAAATCTACTCAGCTTTCAATCTTTTCTTATGCTCTCTTCCCCATTGCCCTACTTCTGCACTTCTAAGTCATAAATCTTTTATTATAAACTGATGAACCAATGAAATGCCCTGAGAAAAAAATAAACCCTTTGGCTCATCAACATGTGATAGCAGGGGTTAAAGGGAACAGGGTTTCTAAGAGGACTGGTGTAGCAGGAAAGCTTCGTTCTTAGATCCAAGGAGAGGTGAAAGAGGTAAGAAAAGATTCCTGCAACCAGCAACAACTTTCTAGTCCTGTTCAGTCCTCAGATTCCATGCCCACCTAAACCTATGTCTTCCAGATCCTTCCAGAGTCCCATTTCCTTCTTTAAAAGAGGTTGGGCATTTCTGTATAGATCTACTTCTGACAACTCCAGAGGACTGATGCAAACCATAAATGGCTTTGTTCTTCTAAAACCCATAACCCAAAGCAGGAGACCTATGCATCTAAACAATTCTGAAATAAGAAGACTATTTGTGTGTTGTTTTGTTATGTTTCATTGTAGTAATTACCTTACTCTCTAACGTTATTTTGTATGCATGTTGGGCTCCTGGCAAAAGGGTTTTCCGCAACAGCAGAGACTATGGCTGATTGCCTGGAATGTATGAAATATTCACAAAATGCTGGTCAAATATTGAATGAATGTTGACCCTAATGTCTTTGACTATCACATTTACCCCCCCCATAATGCCTAAATTTACTTCTTCTCATATCATATTTCTCTCCCTCTCCTTTTTAATGGCACATTTAAGTAATCACATCTTGTGAATTCTATAGGTCTGCATTTCGTTTTTGTTTCTCTCTATTGCTGTCATAATAGGCCACCACTCTAATTCAGGACCATATTATGTCTCTTGTGAACTATTTTTAAAAACTTCCTAACTGGCCTCTCGTTGTTGGGTCTCTTCTCCAACTCCGAACCCAGTTCCTTCAAATATATTCTATACACTTGGCCTGATTCAACTTATAAATACGTATCTGATGATATCACTGTCTCCCTTCAAAGCTCCATAAAAAAAAAAAAAAAAAAATCACAGCTTCCTAAAAAGAAAAGAAAAGAGGTCCATGATCCTTATTCAGGTTTTTGAGACTGTCAGAAATGTGGTTTCAACTTCTTTTTTTTTTTTTTAAAGATTTTATTTATTTTATTTGACAGACAGAGATTACAAGCAGGCAGAGAGGCAGGCAGAGAGAGAGGGGAGGAAGCAGGCTCCCTGCTGAGCAAAGAGCCCGATGCGGGACTCTATCCCAGGACCCTGGGATCATGACCTGAGCCAAAGGCAGAGGCTTCAACCCACTGAGCCACCCAGGCGCCCCTGGTTTCAACTTCTTAAAGTTTGGTTTGCACCAATGTTTCACCCTCTAGAAAATACATGGTCTCACCAGTCCCTAAACTGGCCATACACTTTAGTCTCTCTTAAACTGCTCATCCTGTTCCAAGTGTCTGCAGGACCTGTGTGCACATTTCCTTCTTTCAATGTCTACTTGCTTCTCATAGAACATTTCCCATTTCATATTTTCCAAGGAAAAAATGAATCCAGGGACAGTGCCCTCTTTAAAAAAAAGTACAAAATTATGAATACAAAATTCTCTCCTATCATCAGGGAGAAAGTGAATAGAGATTCATAGAACAAAATTATTGAGCCTTATTGAGCATGAGGGATCCTGAGGTGGGTGCTCTAGAAAACTGCCAAGCAGGAAGACAATAAAGATAAATGTAAAATGCTCCTCATGATCAAGAAATTTATAAGGCAGCAGGAGATTCCAAGATATGCTAATAGCTGCCATTCAAGATAGTGTGGATTTGTTAAGTGTAGGCTCACAAAACAGGGTGTGAGAATGTGCTGGATGACATCCTTAAATCTGTCTCTAGGCATCTGAGACAGCTTCCTAAAAGATGAGCATTTTTTGTTGTTGTTGGACTTGAAGGAGGGGAGTAAACTAGTTGTTGGTGAAGAATGAGGACCAGAGAATTGCAGCCTTGGACATCAAGAATGCCAGGGATGCATGGTGAGTTTGGGAGGCAGCACTTGATGCTATGTGACTGAGGTTCCAATGTACAGACTAATGAACTAGGGCCCTGATGTATTCCTGGTGGTCTGGTTCAGTTCCTAGTGACCCAAAATTCAAAATAGTCATGGGTGGCTTTAAGAGCTAGGATGTTTATTTCTCCCATGCATAAAATTTCAGGTTGATGATCCATAGCTGATAGGGTATTTCGTGGTGTTATGTACCAGGTAACTTCTATCTGTCTCTCTGTCATGTGTGGTTTTGGCCTCATGACCACAGATAGCAGATCTGTGTTGAGGCAGCTGGCTTAACTCCCCCACCACCAAAAAAAAAAAAAAAAAAAAAAAAAAAAATTAAAGGTGAGGAGAACAAAAGACACATGGTCATCATGGTCATCATCTGTGGGAATAACAACAGATCCCAATCCATATGTTTTGCTTTCGGTGTGCCTTTGACACACTCTTATTGAAAGGTGAGTTATTTACTCTCTCTGAAACTGGGAGAATTTTGTGATTGTTCTGATTGAATATGGTACGCTGACATTATGTGATTGCCAAGCTAAGTCACAAAAGAAATTTTAAACTTTGCTTTCCTCACTGGGATTCTCATTCTTGACACCTTCAGCCTGGTGGCCCAATAGCCCACATGAAGGAGACTCTGGACTCCATGAAAAAAGTTACCCAGCCAGCCCTCCATGCTTCAGCTCCAGCAACTGAGTGCAGCTGCATGAGAGACAGCCAGTCAGAAGCCCTCAGATGAGTTCTTTCTGCCCTCAGCAGCCATGAAATATAACAACTATTACTATTGTTTTATGCCACTAATTTTCTATTAAACAGCCATCTGTAACCTAAACACTGTCTTTTAAGGAAGTTTCCCCAATGTTTTTCATTCTGTTTAACTTATGTCCTATTGGCCAGAACTTAGTCACAAAGGCATAACTTACCTGCAAAGGGTCTGAGATAAGTAGGCTTTATTCTACTTTATTTTACTACTTTATTCTACTGTGTGCCCAGCTAAGAGCCTACTACTGTGGAAAATGGGACAAAGGATTTTAGGAGAGAACTAGTGGTCAGTCACACCTAAGAAAAGAACTCTTTGAAGGACCAGAGATGCATGAATACAATGTACTAATTTTTTTTTAAATGGTTACTTAATGTCACCTAATATGTATCTAAATCTATATAGGTTATTTATTTACTATCTTGATCTAGTGAAAATTCAAGTAAGTTTACAGGAGTAGAATTTTAAAATCCAAATTAGAAGTTATACCTTCAGGTTCAAGGTGGTACATGTCACCAATGTACCTATCCTCCGAAACTTCTAAACTTTCTAAATTCCCTATGGCATAATCAAATGTAAAGTAGAGAGAGAGAGAGAGAGAGAGAGAGAGATCTGTATTCACTGGGAACCACAAATGTTACATTCCCAAAATGCTGAGAGATATATGTATGATACCGTGGTAAGCCCAATGCCACTGAATGCGGACCAATCTGTGGATCTCCATATGCAAAAAAAAGTTCACCTCAGCACTAAGAGGAAAAGATCACCTCTCCTAGCAGAAGAGTACTTCCTCATCTTTCCAGGCTTGGAGTGGCAAGGACAGTGGAAGGACAGTCACAGGGGGCAAGTCTCCACCCCACTTCTGGAACTACACCAGGTCCCTACACAGGAAGCATCTAGTCACTGCTCTAATTTTGGATTAAATTTGCAGAAAAGTAAAGCAAGGGAATACCACTATTAAAGTCAACTTCGAATAAGGTATTCCTGGCAGTCAGCGAGAGAAGCAATGATCTACAACAACAAATTGATTTTCCACAAAATACAGAAAAGGACAGTTTTGCCATACTCCTATGGCCATGCAGGGTAGCTACATCTAAGGGAGACTCCTTCCCTATCAACCCCTTGATAACATGACCTCTCTTCCAGTAAACCAAACTTCTAGGAAATAAGGCATTTTTCTTCTCCTTTTGTCAGAGACCAAATAATTTGAAGAGACACGACACAGTCTATAACAGAACACTCCCTCCATCTCCCTGCTCTAAGCATGG
Source organism: Mustela erminea (assembly GCF_009829155.1). Classification (NCBI taxonomy): domain Eukaryota; kingdom Metazoa; phylum Chordata; class Mammalia; order Carnivora; family Mustelidae; genus Mustela; species Mustela erminea. The sequence continues at coordinate 110,975,573 of NC_045614.1, read as the reverse complement.
GGGGAGAAAAGTCATTAATTATATGAAAAATTATAGTTCAAACACATAAAGACAATCTAAAAAAGCAGAATAAATGTCTCCCTCTCCTCTGTAGATGACGTTACTACAAGAAATAAAACAAAACAAGCAAAACCTCAGAAACTCTCTGGACTGTATTCTCTACAAGATTTGTGAGGCTATTATACACACACACACACATACACACACACATACATTTTACGTTATATCAGGCAATGTAAAAGAAAGGAAAAATTAGGTTGATAACAAAATTTTTCTCTGTCTCAATAAGCTCCAGAAGACATTGAAATGATGCCACCAAGTTTTGAGACAAAAATAAATAAATAAACAAAGTATTGTGATCACAGAATATAATCTTAGCCAAGCTATTCTGGGGAAATAAAAGCAACAGAAATCTTGGACAGCCAAACCAACCACAGCCTCTCTCTGAAAATACTTCTCACAAAAGTGCTTCAAATGAAAGGAAGAAAATAAATCAAAATAAAGACCTCAAAAGTGGGGTGGGCTTGCATAAAGATGGTGAGGAGAAATAAAATTTTAAATTTAAAAGTCAATTTCTAAATTAACATTATGAAACATACTGCATGTGTCTAATACAGTTCTTGAAAGAAACCATATAAGCCATAAAGGATTTTCTTAATTTAGTAATAAAATATTAGCTCATTCTAACAAAACTGGAAATCCAAGTTGGCAGGGAAGAGGGTATGTGAAATTTGTCCCTATTCTACCAAAAGAATTAATAGCTTATGTAACATTCTTGAAATAGATTTAAGAGTATGGGTAAAAATACATTTTCCGAAAATGTGAATATGATAAGTACTAGAATAGACATTTGTTGTTAAATTTTTTTTTTCTTTTTAGAGGAGGAAAGAGAGAGAGAGAGGGCATGAGCAGGGTGGAGGGCAGAGAGGGATGGAGAGAGAGAATCTTAAGCAGGCTCTACACCCAACATGGAGCCCATTGTGGGACTCGATTTCACAACCCTGAGACTGTGACCTGAGCCAAAATCAGGAGTCAGATACTTAATCTACTAAACCACTCAGGTGCCCCTGTTGTCTAACTTTTTATGGGAAATAAAATTTTTAAAAGTCTACCCATACTATAAAATAGGTTGTTAAAGGATTACAAAGCATGAAATAGAAATAATTTTTACATGAAGTTGCACTCCTTAACTTCTAAATAAAGACAAATACATATATTTCATTTTTATCCTAAGATTTAGAAACACCCTTTTAAAACATCTAAGTCCTTAAATTTTATTTTACTTGATTAATTGTTTGGTTTTCTCAGTTAAATATCTCAGAGTCAGAAAAAACTCTTTCTACGTATTTTTGTTTTTGAGTTCACGGAGACATCGGAACACCCCATGGATACTAGAAGAAGTGATATATAACCTCCTTGTCAATTTCCAAAGACCACAAGAAACACACGTGTTACCAAACAAAGTTGGGCTTTTTGATTGATTGCAAAGATCAAGGATGAATTTAGCAAACTTGAAGCATCTCAGTAAGAGGGCATTAGAAAAGACACACTGTAGCACTGGGGCATGTGACAGGTGGGGGAAGGTTTGTGCAAATGGGCAGCACTCTGGAATGGATATTATAAGAAAGTGGGGATAATTCTATGATGGGATATCTTAATTACTCTTATCTAGATATGACTGGTAAAGAAATAGTGGCCATTCATATTGGCCACAATGGGGGGTTGTTTGGTCATCTTTTGCAGTTTGAACAATGTGCATGCTTCTGTTTTTATTCAGATACAGTTACAGAGTGGTCTTAGGCTTGCCTTGACCCAGCATCACCCCAGAAAGATCCGGTTGAGGTTGGTGTTTTATGAAGTGTTTGTGTTCAACAGGTGAACACCACAACCAGCTGTGAAGGTTAGGGCAGCTCCCAGATGCCAGAGGCTGCTTTTCTCTTTCTCACCTTTTATATAAGCACTTACTGATGTATAAACACACACACACACACATCAAAAGTTTTGCATATTTTATTCTGTTAGAAACATTTTATTCTGTTAGAAACACTTATTCTTGTTCAATGTATCTATAATGGATATGGACATACGCATAGTCAAATATTTAAGGAAGTAATTTGTTTGAATTGTAGTTATAAAAAGGAGTAAAAAAGGAAAAATCATCTGTACCATAACTGTCCTCAGTTGAATTTAAAATATGTGAACAACTGGGACCAGAAACAAATTGCCTACTTTCATTGATTATTAAAATAGTTAATTGACCTTATTTCAGTATTGAATAAACAACATTTTCTGTTATGTCACTGAAGTTAATAGATTTGTGATCTGCAGCCCAGATTCTCATTGCCCGCAGAGCACTTGAAGACATCCTTCATATCTATCCCTAAAGCGGAGGCTGAGAGTCTTCTCAGCTGCTGGGGAGAGAGAGAAGTGTAGATGGAGATTGCAGTGAGGGGAGATTAAATGCTTCCTCTCATTCACAGGTGGTGTCAGGTACAGCACCTGCAGCCATTCTAATGCTTCTAGGAGGCACCAGGGTAAGATTGCTGTTCAGTATTATCTTTTCATTTTCTTTTAAAGACAAGTTCTAGGGGCACCTGTGTGGCTCAGTCAGCTAAGCATCTGCCTTCGGCTTAAGTCATGATCCCAGAGTCCTGGGATCATCAAGTCCTGCATCCGGCTCCCTGCTCAATGGGGAGTCTGGTTCTCTCCCTTCCTCAACCTCTCCCCCTGCTCATGCTCTCTCTCTCTCTCTCTCTCTTTTGCTTTCTCAAATAAATAAATTAAATCTTTAAAAAAATTAAGACAAGTTCTAAAACTAACAATAAAATGTTTACCATAAATCAAAATATTCCTCCCTCACTCCTTACTTGAGCCAAGAAAACCATTTTTACCCAATTCCAGCCTACCTTGTTTTCCACGTTTTTGCTAGCCTTGTTCCCAGATTCCTCTTGTGCTCTATCCTCCTGACTTCTTCTTGGTACTTGGTTGCTTACTGCTTCCTGGATATGAAATGGGTTATTCCTGGCTCCCTTCCTGGGGCTCCCTAGTCTTGACCTCCCAACCACTTCCATACATCCTTCAAGACATACCCACTGCATGACTCCTCTTCTAAGAAACCAATCCAAGCCCCGAGCCCCTGAAACATGATTAGGTTGTCTTCTCTCCTAGCATAGCATTGATTAGCACACATTATGGGTCCTCCAAGTCAGAAACTGTCTGATTACCTTTGTGATCGTGGAACTTAGGACAGGCAAGCAATCAAATAGAGTAGATGTATATTGACTTATGGAAGAAAATATAACTCTATAGCCATAGAATATACCTCAATACCATTTTTTCCAGGTTTTTTAATGGGTTTATACTGATCCATTCCACTGTATCCTTGGACTAGTACCCAGATCTTGAGTCTTGGCATCACATACTTTTGCATGCTTTACTGTACTCTTCATCAGGGAGTCTGCAGACTGCCAGCCAGCAACCAATGCATGCTATCTGTGCTTATTCAATGGTATAAAATCACCACAAAGATGTACATGGGGGTTACAGAGCATTGCCTTCCTATAACTCCTAGTACTTGTAGGATATACACAGATGTAGTTGTAGGATATACACAGACACCAAAAACTAATAATAAGAAGAAACATCTCTTTCCAGGTCACAAAGGCCACATGAGAGGTGGGGTACAAATACTCATTCCCCATAACAGCATCAGAGGCATATGATCATGGGGCTAATCTTACACTGAATGTCTGCGAGAGGTCTCCTAAACTTCCTGTCATCTATTTCAGTAGACATTTTTCAGACTTCTCTGTTACCACGTTTCTAGAAATCCAGCCTCCCTTTCTGTCTTCAGCTATTGGTCTGAAGTCCAGATGGCATCCAGATGTTAGAGCGTGGCTCTGCCCTCTGGGCAAGGTGCTGGGGGTCTCAGTATCTGTCATGTTTTAAGCTATACAGGCTTATCTCGTTCTTCATTTGTTGGCCATCTGGGCTCCTCCACTAACCAGCTCCAAGCCTTGCAAAACTAAACATCTTGCTCAGACTCATTTTCCCCTCTGCAAGTGAGGATAATTATAGTGTCTATCTCAAGAGTTACTAGTAAGGGTTTGAAATTATACATAATAGCTGGCAAAAGTCAGTATGTACTTCCCTCCCAACTTGGGGGTACCACAGTCCACAAAACATACACAGGATAGTTCTTGGTGGGAGGGAAGGTGTGGGAGATTTTACTGCATCCAAGACAAGAAATTAGTCCATCAACCTTCTGATTAAGCAGTTACTGCGTGCCAGGTACTGAGGAGAGGTAAGTGAAAAACAAGTGACTGTGGTTAGCAGACACATGTGCAGACAGCAGTGACAACACAACATGACAAGCACAGTAGCAGAGGCTGTCCCACGGGGGTGAGACGCAAATGAAGTCTTCACATAGGAGCTAAGGCTCCAGCTGACCCTGAAGAAAAGGCTCCTGAAAGGCAGATGGGGACAGGGTTCCTGGAGAGCGGACATCTCAGTTTGAGGAGGACTGGCTTGTTGGGACTGGCAGGATAACATCGTGACCGAGAACTGAAGTTCTAAATCAGAGAGACCCTGGATTTCAACCTTAGCTCTGGGACCTACTCACTGGGTTCACATGAACCAGCGTCTGAGCCTCAGCCATACTAAAGATGATAATAGTGTCTGCCTCAAATGGTTGTTTTCAGAACAGATGATGTACACAAAGTACTTAGCATGGCACCTCACACACAGTAAATTATAATAACAACTGCTTATTGAGCTCCTTCTCAATGAATGTTCTTGTATTATTATTATTACCTAGAAAACGAGGCATGCCTAGCTAACGAGACTAAGTTTTGTCCATTAGCAAGAAAGATCTCTGGAAGAGTTTAAGCAGTGAGCTAACTATATCTGATTGATAGAAATCACTAGAGAGTGGTAGAGGGCAGGGCAGACTGTCTGAGGGGACGTTAGAAGTGTGATGATTATTAAGGAGGCTGCAGAGTCAAGGAACACCAAAGGATGAGTCTGGGCAGCCAGAAGTGGGAAGAAGGAACAGAGACCAAGCCAGAGGAACTTGGGAAGAACAATCAACAGGTCATGTTGATTGATCCATTTGTGCAGGGACGGGTAAGGAAGGCAGTCAAGGAGGATTAGGAGATAACTCCTAGATTTCTAAGAAGTGGAAGGAACAAGTTTGGATGGCAAAGTGAAGAGATCAGTCTTCGTCATGCTGAGGGAGCTCCCAGGGATCAGGCCACTTGGTCTGTGGGCCTGGAGCTCGGTGGCAGTGCTCCTAGAGCTGCAAAGACTGGGAGTTCCCAGGCATGGGAACCTACCACGTGAGCATGTACATGGTACCCAGGAAGACCAACAGAGAGCCTCCAGGGGAACCCCAGTGTGTAAGGAAGGGGAGAGAGAGGGAACATCACAACAGAGAGGAAACAGAAAGGGGAGGATGAGGCACAACTGCCATCACAGAATCTTCCAGAAGGAGGTACAAGATGCAACATCTAGAGCAGGTGAGACAGGCAGAAGCGTGGCCGACCCCCAGAAGCCACCCTGTGTCTGCAGTTGAGCAGCACCCCACAGGGCATACACTCTTTCCAGGCCCAGTTCAGCATTCTCTGTAGCTAACAGAAGTGAACACAATGTCTCGTGCCCCCAGTTCACAAATGCTCTGGTCTCCTGTACCTCTAGTGTACCCACCAAAGAGAGGTAGCTTCTTCCAGATGGCCTACCTTTCTGCACCTACAAGTCCAGAGGGGCATTCAGACAAGACGTCAGAGCCCCCCTGCTAAAGCTGGAGGAGAGTAAAGCCAGCCTGATATCCAGTGGCCAGGTGGGACACAGTGTCCAAATCAACCCCCCTCTCCAAATGTAGCTAGCTGGACACACCAGCCTTGAACCTCATCTTCAGTTCTTAGAAGCCACTTGGGATAGATGCTCTAAGGGTGGGCTATGGAAAGGTGTGAATGTCAGGAAAGAATAAGGAGTGTGAATAAGAGAGTTTCTGTTTCCTATTCCAGACAGTAATAAACACAAGGTCATCTCACACCCAACCAGGAGTCGAATTGCCCAAGTCACAGCTATGCCTAAGAAAATGGGCATAGCAAATACATTCCCCCTAATGGGGCAGTCTCATGGACTGGGAAAAGGAGAAGGTGCTAGCAGACAGGTACTGTCTGCCTCCACTACTCATGCTTCCCCTTGGTCATCACTTCCTCTGGATGGAGACACATAGCTCCACCGTACCTGAAAGATTCCAGATCTGCTTAATATGACCCTTCCTTCACCATCCCCAGGAACAGGATAGCCATAGAATTGGCTGAATGGTACTTTTATTCAAGATGGCAGAGGAGTATTTCCCTGCATTGTGTAATTAGTGGTAATTAGCTGTAGCTCACACATTCCTTTAAAACACAGGAATATATTCTCTAAGACACCCCCTATACACCCCCACACACACAGTGAAAGCAAGAGAGATTGAGTGCCATCATCTTGTAGTGAATTTCAACAGGGTCCTCCTTCCCAGGAGATAAGACTGGGACCCACAAATCCCAATCCACTGACAGCCAGAAACACAGAGATTACAAATTTATTTGTGTATCTCTAACACACTGCATCCCTGTCCCTAGAAGGCTCCATGATACATCCTTTAAACCTGTGCCCCCCTCTGATTTTTATAAATTCACATACATTGAAGTGAGATTTTCAAGCTCTAGACTAGTGCTGTCCTTTAGAAATTTCTGTGATGATGTTCTATGTCTACATAGCCCAATACGGCAGCCTCTCACCACACATGGCTACTGAGCACTTGATATGTGGCTGGTGCAACTGAGGAAATGAATTTGTAATTTTATTTCATTTTAATTAATTGAAATGTAAATAGTCTCATAAAACTAGTGACTACCAAAGTGGAGAGTGCAGCTCTAGCACCAAAGCCGAAATCTGAAACTTTCAGAATGGTGGGAGCAGACTCTCCAAAAGAGGGACTAAATCAAGATGCACTGAGTATCAATGTATGGGAGGGATCACTGCTATCCCCAGGGGAACAGTGGCAGGTCAGAGGCTGAACATGAACCTGAGATGAGGCCAGGGCACGACAGGACCTACTAGGGTCCCAATGGGGTGTGGGAGATGGAAATGGAGCGACAGGTGGGGTAGAGATGGGGGCGGAGGAAGTGGAGGGAGAAGAGACCTCCCTGTGGGTTTACTACTACCACCAAGCCTAAATCCAACTTAGACCCCCTCTGTAAATTTTAATGGAAGGACCATTATATATCCCCGAGAGCAAACCTCCCATTTTGCAGAGGAATAAACTGAGGCCAAGAGAGAGCTGTCCAAAGCATATGTTGACTCTGCAGAAAAATCACAACCAGAACGGTTTCTCCCACTCCCAGCCCACATGCGTGGCTCCACTAGAAGAAGGAAGAGCCGCGGAAGGAGAACTGCAGGTAGACAATGAGCAGGCAAAGGGAGGCCCCGATGAGGCACCAGCGAAGGGAGAAGAAGTTAAAGCCCGAACCCTCCTGGGTGCTTGGCTTGGAGGCCCCTGAGAAGGTGTAGGTGGTCGCCTCCTCCTCCAGCAGCTTCTCGCTGGGCTTCCAGTGCACGATGCCCTCCTGGCAGGCCTCGCAGAACTCGCTGCGGTGCGGACCCCCGTCGGGGCGGCTGGCCACGTGGATGCGATACTGGCCGCCATCTTCATCGTAGCACTGCTCGCGCAGGCTGGTGATGAGGTTGTCCACCAGGCCCTCGATGTTCTCCTCCAGCATGCTCGACTCGTCCAGCCGCGCGGTTCCGCACTGGTGGCACAGCTGCTTGAAGACGCGCATGCGCACCGAGCCCGCCCGCTGGGCGCGGTCCAGGTACATGTGGAAGAGGATGACCACGTGGGCCGACTGCCAAGTGTGCCAGCACCAGGAGCAGTGGAACCTGCGGGAAGGGGAGGGAAGGATGGAGAGGGTCCGCCTCCCTCCCAGCGACAGCCTGCTCTGGAGGAGCCCAGAAAGAATGAGTCCTGCGTGCCTGTGCCTAGAGGTAAAGGCTGTTTGTTGGCTGTCCCTTGGGTTCCTTAGCGCTCCACACGCTCTGCCTCCTCCCAGTGAACTCACCTGGGACTCGAGCAGTGTCCTCAGGAGCCTGGCACTGGAGCCATCTGGCTTCTAGCAGTCTCTCCAGCCTACCCCCTGCACACCTTCATATAGCCTCAGCAACGCTTAAGCCTAATGAACTCAGGACATGCACCTGTACCTGCATAGGGCTCACCCCCCAAATCTGAGCCCTTTTTTTCATCTGTGAATTGCAGGATGATGGTGTCCAATAAGGCTCCTTTCACTCAGACCCCCTGCCTCTACTTGTCTCACTCATACATCCTGCCTGCTCTGCGGAGGAAAGGAGATGCTCGAACGACTTGAGCATGGACCACCAAGGATAATTCAGAGAGTAACCTCCAAGAATCCACCAAAGAATCCACCAGATGGACTGGTGGAAGGGTGATGGACCATGGATGGGTGATGGACCAACAGGGGGAGGACTAGAAAGTTTGCTCCGTGTACCTTCACAAAGAACACCCTCTTACCCCTTGACAAGTCATCCCTAGACCCCACACTAGCCTTGCCATAGAGACTGGAAAAATGGATGCTAGTCTTCAGCCTCCTCCACACACATGCACAGGTGCACAGTTACATACACACAGGCCACACTTGAGACAAAGTGGGCCCCCTTGAGTCCCAGCTTTAAGCTTGGTGGGAGGAAGTGGTCTAGGACTCATAACCAAGCCCCACTCCCTCAAGTGTCCCTTGCTCACCTTCAGTGATGGAACACTCGTTGCCTCCAGGACAGTCCCTTCCTTCCTGCGAGGAACCTCTTCCAGAACCTGTTAGAACTGCTTTACAGTAGAGCGTCTACTGGGTCTGCCCTCACTGACGACTCTCTCTGGGTCCCCTGTATAATGGCCCAAAGGACTTCTGATGAGGAACTCAATTCAGTGCAACAGACACCACTTAGCACCTATGTTATGCCATCCACCACACAGTCCAGGCTGTGGAGTAGAGATGAAGCCAAACCTGACCCTGAGGCCTGGATCCCATAGACAACATAAGCACAGAACACTTTCAGTATATCCCAAGGCCAGACTGGCCAGTGAAACAGCCTGATTGGTCCCCACTCATATTGGGCCAGAGCTGTGGGGCACCAGGATTAAGCTTACAAGGAGACTTACAAGGAGAGTGAGCTTGTGCATAGAGTAATATAAGAGCCACAGTTCTGAAGGCCTGCTTGAGGCCAGCTGGGAGCCACCGGTCACCAGCCAGGAACAGGACTAGTGGAGACTTGAGGCAAGGAGCAGCCACAAGCCCGTGGAGCTCAGCCCCTAATCCCCCAGGCCCCTGGGCTCCTGGGCCCAAGTTCCCAGCCCTTTGCAACAGCCAACTCAGGAGCTTCGTGTGTTCTGTCTCCTTCTTTTACAGCTTTTTAATCAAACCAATGCAGAGTTGTTTCCTCTCCCTCAAGCTAGATCTCAGATCTTCAATTTCTAAACAGCAGATCTAGTGCAAGGGGACCTTAAAGATCATCTAGTCAACCTCGTTTTATTGGAATGAAACAGAAGCAGAGAGAAAGAGAGCTATCCATGTACACACAGCCAGCCAGAGACAAAGCCAGGACCCAGTGTATAACAGGTGCACAATAATGTTTCCGGAATTGATGTGAATTGAAATAAACCAACCAACCTCTGCCTCTCTGTCTTTTGTCCCAAAGACAAGTTCATTCTAACATTGATAGGTCTTAGAACAAGAGTACAAACAGAAGCTCCCCACCCACAGCCTGCCCCCTAGTGCCACCCCCATCAGCATGCCTCACCATAAAACATGCATGAATAACGCACTCTTTGTGTCCAAGTTCTGCGTATCCACGTCCCCAAAATATAGCCACCTGTTGGCCTCCCTGAGGGCCCGGGGAACCATCTTTCCCTGAATCAGTGGACTTGGGGAAGAGGCCTGCATAGGCCCTGAAGGTGAGTTTGAAGCAGCTTGGGCAGGGAATTCTGTGGTTCTGATCCCAAATCACAGTCTAGAAGAAGGAGAGGCATGTGGGCTTCAGATGGATATGTCCCCTTATCCTCAAGGACTCCTTGCACTATTGGAAAGCATGAGATTCATATGAGGTATAGGACACTGGACTTTAAGGACCTAAGGGAAATTGTGTCCCAAGCTAAGTCTTTTTGTCGCAGACCCATAGACAATAGAGCTGGAATGGTTTTAACTGGTCACCTAAGGCCAACTTTCTGGTTTTGTGAATGTGAAAATTGGGGGGAAGGGAAAGGGAATTTTTGCCAGTTCATAGAATTAGTTAGCCATAAAGGCAGTTTCTAGAACATAGCAGGTAGACAATAAATGTTTTTGTACTTAGGTCAAATTAGTCTAAGTTGACTAAATAGACAGGAGCAGAGCACAGGCCGCAACCCTAAGCTAAATGTTTTCTCAGCGGACCTCATGGCCTCTTCCCCCTCAGTCCCCATTATTCTTTAAGAGATTATGAAAATGTGAAAACATCTAAAATGTCAGAGATTGTAAGGACATTTTAGCTCTTTGTTTAGTAGAAAACCAAGACCCAGAGACAGAAAACAACTTGCCAAGGTCACCCAGGGAGTCAGTGGTGCAGCTGGGATTAGAACCTAGGCCTCTTTGACCCCCTTGGAAGTTCCTTCTCTGTCCTCTAACCAGAGCTGACCTTAAGACCAGGCTCCATGGATCTCTCTGCCTCCCCTTGGAAGATGCCCCCAAGGCTGCCTGTAGACCCCTCCCACCTGGGCTGCTCACCTGCCGGAGGCATGCTGTTCCAGGTACTGCTTCCAGCCCGGGGCCAGCTCGTTGGGCTTGAGGTTGGGATCTATGATGAGTTCCCAGCTATCAGCTGGCTTGGCCACCTCCATCTTCTCATAGAAGACCTTCTTCCACTCACAAGTGGTCAGGCTGGTAGACATGGTCCTGGTTGTAGGAAGGGAAACTTGAATTCTGCCTGAGTGAGCACACAGAAAGAGCCCAGATCGATGCAGAGCAGTTCAGTGTGTGTGGTCTGAAAATACTCATCAGCAGGACTAGGTGGAAACAGGACCCAGCACTATCTTTTGTCACCCTGGTACCTGTTTCCATGGTAGCTGGGCTGGGAGCCAAAAGCCAGGCCTGGGGAGGAGGGAAGTCCCAGGAGAGAGCTCCAGGGACCAAAGCTGGGCTGGGAAGGCAGGGTTGGGTGGAAGGGGCAGGCTGGGAGGCTCAGACCCAGATCACAGCCACCCAGGCATTCAGGGGTCTCCCCCTCCTGCTTCCCCTACTCTTTCACCCCACTGCCCTTCCAAGTATCTTATACACTGTGTGCTATAGTGATTTTGACACCCTAAGGAGCCAAAGAGAAGCAAGGGCTGAGGGAATGCAGAGCCTGCACTCACACGCCTCCTTATATGTGGGGACCATCATTCGCTATTTATAATTCATCAATTGCTTGACCTTTGTGCTGGCCAAAGTGGGAATTAACTCCCCCTCCTTTCAGATCCGGAAACTGAGGTTTACATGGCTCTCAGAGCCTCATCCAAGACTCAGATATAGGCCTTCCAAAACCAAACTCATTTATTCATTTATCAGAGTACTACTGAGCTCTTAACACGTAGGGATTGAGATAGGAGTAAGATGCCCTTTGCTCAGAAAGCTCTCAAGCAAGTTGTGAGATAGAATGCAATCTGACATGCTGTAAAAAGCACAATGATAACATTTCAGATTCCTAGAGTCTTAGAATTGTTAGAGCTTGTGTTTGGTTTCTGGTCCCAGGCCATACAGAAGAAGTTGCTGGAAGAACAAGTTTGTTCTATGCTGCAGGTTTCTGGATCTCAGCTATTGCTGAGAGAGGCCAGGCCATGAAGCACTCACAGTTCCCTAATGCTTGATTTAAATCCTTTAGAGACTAGGAGGGAACCTGACTCCTGATTTGCATAATCCACTTGAAGGCACAGACAACAGAGGGAGGCAGCCAGGGCAGGGAAATAACCAGGTGGTTTGATACTTTGTCCAGGCTCTGAGCAAATCTGCTTGGCCTCAGAACCCAGTAGTTTCCCTCAGCGGACTTCCATCTTCCCACCTGCACAGGGAAGGCTGGCTAGAGAGTATCTAGGGTCTCTTCCAGCCATAATCCACCCTGATTCTTTAATCTGGAAACCAGATCCCTGGGAAGATGGAGGCACACAGAAGAACAACATGCAGCATGGAAGAGGTTGGTTGGAGCTGGAAGAGACTGTTCAGTGTTGAGTTCCAGTCTTGGCATTTGTCTCCAAGTGGTTTTTGCATGGGGTGAGGTCAAGGACAATATCACTGTATCATTTCTTAGAATGGGGAAATGTTCTCCACTAGCTTTATGGTGAGGATGTCAGAAAGGACAAAACTATGTCTTAGAGCCCTTGACCAAGAGCTCTAGAAGAGACGTTTTCTAAAAATACGGTTTCTTCATTGACTTCATTATCTCTTGCCGTTGAATGAAGACACCTGAGGTTCAGAAATGGGAAATTAACTTGGCTTCTCATACTGGGCTCATGACTGGGCTGCTCATACCTCCCTGGGGTCAGCTACCAGCCCAGGTGAGATGGCGGACATGTGGGTTCCCTGGAATTGAAATGAGTTGAGGAGCTTATGGCCAAGGCTAGAGCCACATCCAGAATGAATCTGAAAACAAATGACAAAGAAGGAAAACCAAAAAGATAGAGGGTGAAAATTGCCAGGGTTTATCTGTTTGTTTTTACTCAAATGATGCAATCCCCTTAGGTGTGTAATTTACAGCAGGTGTAATTTAGAGTGGGAGCCCTCTAAGCAGAGACCAATATAATTCATCTTTCTGTGCAACAGCCCTGTTTCCTTTCAAGAAAAAAATGTGCTTATGATCCAACCCACTGAACAGACTACCTCAGTTTTTTGTGATGGCACTGAGTTGCACCAGAAGCCACAAATTAGGAGCTCATAATGTAAGAATGTGTGCAGCTGTGGCCACATCACATACTGGCCATTTCATTATATATCGCTGCTGTCTTTTTAATCTAGATAGTATTTTTTAATAAAGGAAATTTTATTCATTTATAAAATAAATTACTATGCACCTGTATTGTGCAAACAAAGTCGGCAAAAAGGAGAAGGATAAACTATCTAGTCTCCTCTCCAATTTGGAATATGGGTTGATAAATATTAATCAATACTTTTGAAAAATGTTCATTACTCAAATAATACAAGGGATGGCATTGTAGAGTCTGGAATTTGAAGGTAATAAAGAGTTGGGGGGTGGGTAGGTATCACTTGAAGGCTTTTGGAAACTGTATGTAACCCTTATCCCCACAGGTTTCAGTGCATGGTCTTGAGGGGGGGTATATATCCCCTCTACCCACTCTAGGCCCAGAGAAGAACCCCTGTCATTGGCAGCCATTGTTACTGATGGGAATGTGTTGTTCTATAGAGGTGTTTGAGGGCCCAAGAAGAAAAAAGAAAGTGAAATAAAAGTGAGTTAGTGTAATTATGTAGGATAATGGAACATAATAAAGAAAAAAAAGAGTGAGTTAGTGGTTCCGGATAAGAAACAAATCCAGAGGAAATGCAAATTATGTCCCGTCTTCCCCCAGCTCTCCACAATTCAAAGATCCATGGAAGGTGCTCCATGACAAATGCAGGGTTCCCAGGGAATCTTTTTCAAGGATGGTTAAAAAGGCCTCTCCATCCCCAGGATGCGGCACTTGGAGGCAGCCCGGCCCAGGCTCTACTCTTCAAGTGGAGGTGGACTCTGAATCCTGGAAGCAGTCACACGGTTGGAACAGCTCTCAGGACATACAGTGAAACTGCCTCTGGAAGTATTTCATGTCATGCTTTTATCAGTTGGCACCAATCAGAATAACTGCAGGCAGCCTAGATCCTCTTCCTGCTGGTATTCAAGGATCCAAATTCTATGGGCCATGCTGTAGATACCCCGAAGTCTGTATTCAAGGCGACCATATCTACTGTCACTTTTTTCAGAACCTTATTATCCTAGGCAAAATTTTCATGAAGTATTGTCACACTATGTAAGGGAAGTACATAAACAAAAAAGAGTGCTCCCTGCTAGGGGAAAAAAAAAAAAAAAAAGAGGATGGGGGTCAACTAAGTGAGTTAGTGGTTAGGAAGGAAGAATACAGAATTTTCTGCTGAAAAGAGACAGTAGAAGTCGAAGGGTCTGGGGAGACTTTCAGTAGATAAAGCCTATGCTGAATTCTGTCCAAGAGGTTGAAGGCCTCCATCAGAGTTCCTTAGCTATTCTCAAGGAACCTGCTGGTTTCTGGTGAGCTGAGGTGCAACACACACACACACACACACACACACACACACACACGTAAATAACTAGAGCTCCTCTCTGGGACAATTCCAGGCATCATGACAGAGTGATGAGGAAGCCTGGGGAAGCTATGTCAGCTGTTAAAGCTTCCCTTCTAAAATAACATTCGTCACTTTTCCTCACATTCCATTGACCAAAGCAAGTGACACAGCCAAGCCTGCAATGGCACAGGGAAATATATCTTGCCAAAGGTGAGGTGGTAGGGGTTGCTTTATGGAGTGCCCCTGAATATTATGAACAACAATAAAATCCATCACAGGACCCTCCTGAATAATGGGCACCCTCCTCAAACAAGGGAGCTGAACTAGTTCTATGGTGCAGGGTAGTTACGGATATGACATATAATTTTTAAAGACCAAGAAAGCGATTGTCACCATGTCAAGATAGTAATTGCCTCTGTGCAGATGGGGAAAGGTGACTCTAATAGGGGATTATTATGTATTGGGGATGGGAGGGTTTCTAGGGGGCTGGCAAAGATTTCTCTGACCTGGGTGTGTGCTATGCAGATTTTCTGTGCATTATTATCCCTCAAATTGTATGTGTATGTTTTATTACTCCCCTGTATATGTGACCCATGACACAATATAAAGAAAATGGACACTACCTCTGCCTTTCCCCTTTCCTCAGATTGTCCCAAAGTATCAGTGTCTAACAATGGCCCTTCTGAACATTTTCATGAAGATGGTCATAGATCATAAAATTGAAAGAGGCCTAGAGAAACCATCATGTCCTTACCCTGAGAGAGGTTTTAGGTAGATGAGCAAAGGAAGGTCAAAGAAAGAAATTATGAGACAGAGTATCTTGTAATAGTAAGCTCTTGGTAAATGTCCCAGGATCTCGAATGCACTTCTCAAGCCCCTGCCGCAATATCAGTACATTCCCTCCAGAAGACTGTCTTATTCATCCGGTGTGTTTTCTCCAGTGAGTATCAAAACCTGAAACTCATAGTAGGTGCTAAGTAAAATCACAGTTTTAAAAAAAAAGATTTTATGAGGAGTCAAGATGGCGGAGAAGTAGCAGGCTGAGACTGCTTCAGCTAGCCGGAGATCAGCTAGATAGCTTATCTAAAGATTGCAACACCTGAAAATCCATCGGCAGATCGAAGAGAAGAAGAACAGCAATTCTGGAAACAGAAAAACAACCACTTTCTGAAAGGTAGGACCGGCGGAGAAGTGAATCCAAAGCGACGGGAAGATAGACCCCGGGGGGAGGGGCCGGCTCCCGGCAAGCGGCGGAGCAACGGTGCACAAAATCAGGACTTTTAAAAGTCTTTTCCGCTGAGGGACATCGCTCCAGAGGCTAAACCGGGGCGAAGCCCACGCGGGTTCAGCGTGGCCTCAGGTCCCGCAGGGTCACAGAAGGATCAGGGGTGTCTGAGTGTCGCAGACCTTGCGGGTATTGGAACGGGAAAGCCGGCTACAGAGACAGAGCCGACAATAAGCTCACAGCTCGGTGTTACCTTGAACTGGTCGCAGGCTCGGAGAGCTCGGAGCGCGGCCGGAGGTCAGGCAGACGGGAGTAACTGGGCGCTGTTCTCTGAGGGCGCACTGAGGAGTGCGGCCCTGGGCTCTCGGCTCCTCCAGGCCGGAGACCAGGAGGCCGCCATTTGTATTCCCATCCTCCGGAACTCTACGGAAAGCGCTCAGGGAACAAAAGCTCCTGAAAGCAAACCAGAGCGGATTACTCACCCCGGCCCCGGGTAAGGGCGGTGTAATTCCGCCTGGGGCAAAGACACTTGAGAATCACTACACCAGGCCCCTCCCCCAGAAGATCAACAAGAAATCCAGCCAAGACCAAGTTCACCTACCAAGGAGTGCGGTTTCAATACCAAGGAGAGCAGCAGAATTCCAGAGGAGGAGAAAGCCAAGCACGGAACTCATGGCTTTTTCCCTGTGATTTTTTTTTTAGTCTTGCAGTTAATTCAATTTTTTTCTTTTTCATTTTTTTGTTTTTTTCTTTTCTCGCCTTCGGGTAAATTTTTTTTTTTTTTAACTGTTACCTTTTTCTTTTTTAACGATTTTTTACTAGTTTATCTAATATATGTATTTTTTCATTTTTACATTTTTCTCAGGTCTTTTCCTTTTTTTTTTTTAAATTCTTTTCTTTTCTTTTTTCTTTTTTTTTTCTTTCTTTTTTCTTTTTTTTTTCTTTCTTCCTTTTTGAACCTCTTTTTATCCCCTTTCTCCCCCCTCACGATTTTGGATCTCTTCTAATTTGGTTAAAGCATTTTTTCGTGGGGTTGTTGCCACCCTTTTAGTATTTTACTTGCCCCTTCATATACTCTTATCTGGACAAAATGACAAGACGGAAAAATTCAACACAAAAAAAAGAACAAGAGGCAGTACCGAAGGCTAGGGACCTAATCAATACAGACATTGGTAATATGTCAGATCTAGAGTTCAGAATGACAATTCTCAAGGTTCTAGCCGGGCTTGAAAAAGGCATGGAAGATATTAGAGAAACCCTCTCGAGAGATATAAAAGCCCTTTCTGGAGAAATAAAAGAACTAAAATCTAACCAAGTTGAAATCAAAAAAGCTATTAATGAAGTGCAATCAAAAATGGAGGCTCTCACTGCTAGGATAAATGAGGCAGAAGAAAGAATTAGTGATATAGAAGACCAAATGACAGAGAATAAAGAAGCTGAGCAAAAGAGGGACAAACAGCTACTGGACCACGAGGGGAGAATTCGAGAGATAAGTGACACCATAAGACGAAACAATATTAGAATAATTGGGATTCCAGAAGAAGAAGAAAGAGAGAGGGGAGCAGAAGGTATACTGGAGAGAATTATTGGGGAGAATTTCCCCAATATGGCAAAGGGAACGAGCATCAAAATTCAGGAGGTTCAGAGAACGCCCCTCAAAATCAATAGGAATAGGCCCACACCCCGTCACCTAATAGTAAAATTTACAAGTCTCAGTGACAAAGAGAAAATCCTGAAAGCAGCCCGGGAAAAGAAGTCTGTAACATACAATGGTAAAAATATTAGATTGGCAGCTGACTTATCCACAGAGACCTGGCAGGCCAGAAAGAGCTGGCATGATATTTTCAGAGCACTAAACGAGAAAAACATGCATCCAAGAATACTATATCCAGCTAGGCTATCATTGAAAATAGAAGGAGAGATTAAAAGCTTCCAGGACAAACAAAAACTGAAAGAATTTGCAAATACCAAACCAGCTCTACAGGAAATATTGAAAGGGGTCCTCTAAGCAAAGAGAGAGCCTACAAGTGGTAGATCAGAAAGTAACAGAGACCATATACAGTAACAGTCAACTTACAGGCAATACAATGGCACTAAATTCATATCTCTCAATAGTTACCCTGAATGTTAATGGGCTAAATGCCCCTGTCAAAAGACACAGGGTATCAGAATGGATAAAAAAAAAAACCCATCTATATGTTGCCTCCAAGAAACTCATTTTAAGCCCGAAGACACCTCCAGATTTAAAGTGAGGGGGTGGAAAAGAATTTACCATGCTAATGGACATCAGAAGAAAGCAGGAGTGGCAATCCTTATATCAGATCAATTAGATTTTAAGCCAAAGACTATAATAAGAGATGAGGAAGGACACTATATCATACTCAAAGGGTCTGTCCAACAAGAAGATTTAACAATTTTAAATATCTATGCCCCCAACGTGGGAGCAGCCAACTATATAAACCAATTAATAACAAAATCAAAGAAACACATCAACAATAATACAATAATAGTAGGGGACTTTAACACTCCCCTCACTGAAATGGACAGATCATCCAAGCAAAAGATCAGCAAGGAAATAAAGGCCTTAAACGACACACTGGACCAGATGGACATCACAGATATATTCAGAATATTTCATCCCAAAGCAACAGAATACACATTCTTCTCTAGTGCACATGGAACATTCTCCAGAATAGATCACATCCTCAGTCCTAAATCAGGTCTCAACTGGTATCAAAAGATTGGGATCATTCCCTGCATATTTTCAGACCACAATGCTCTGAAGCTAGAACTCAATCACAAGAGTAAATTTGGAAAGAACCCAAATACATGGAGACTAAACAGCATCCTTCTAAAGAATGAATGGGCCAACCAGGAAATTAAAGAAGAATTGAAAAAAATTATGGAAACAAATGATAATGAAAACACAACAGTTAAAAATCTGTGAGACACAACAAAGGCAGTCCTGAGAGGAAAATATATAGCAGTTCAAGCCTTTCTCAAGAAACAAGAAAGGTCTCAGGTACACAACCTAACCCTACATCTAAAGGAGCTGGAGAAAGAACAAGAAAGAAACCCTAAGCCCAGCAGGAGAAGAGAAATCATAAAGATCAGAGCAGAAATCAATGAAATAGAAACCAAAAAAACAATAGAACAAATCAACGAAACTAGGAGCTGGTTCTTTGAAAGAATTAATAAAATTGATAAACCCCTGGCCCGACTCATCAAAAAGAAAAGAGAAAGGACCCAAATAAATAAAATCATGAATGAAAGAGGAGAGATCACAACTAACACCAAAGAAATACAAACTATTATAAGAACATACTATGAGCAACTCTACGCCAATAAATTTGACAATCTGGAAGAAATGGATGCATTCCTAGAAACATATAAACTACCACAACTGAACCAGGAAGAAATAGAAAGCCTGAACAGACCCATAACCAGTAAGGAGATTGAAACAGTCATTAAAAATCTCCAAACAAACAAAAGCCCAGGGCCAGACGGCTTCCCGGGGGAATTCTACCAAACATTTAAAGAAGAACTAATTCCTATTCTCCTGAAACTGTTCCAAAAAATAGAAATGGAAGGAAAACTTCCAAACTCATTTTATGAGGCCAGCATCACCTTGATCCTAAAACCAGACAAGGATCCCACCAAAAAAGAGAGCTATAGACCGATATCCTTGATGAACACAGATGCGAAAATACTCAACAAAATACTAGCCAATAGGATTCAACAGTACATTAAAAAGATTATTCACCACGACCAAGTGGGATTTATTCCAGGGCTGCAAGGTTGGTTCAACATCCGCAAATCAGTCAATGTGATACAACACATCAATAAAAGAAAGAACAAGAACCATATGATACTCTCAATAGATGCTGAAAAAGCATTTGATAAAGTACAGCATCCCTTCCTGATCAAAACTCTTCAAAGTGTAGGGATAGAGGGCACATACCTCAATATCATCAAAGCCATCTATGAAAAACCCACCGCAAATATCATTCTCAATGGAGAAAACCTGAAAGCTTTTCCGCTAAGGTCAGGAACACGGCAGGGATGTCCATTATCACCACTGCTATTCAACATAGTACTAGAGGTCCTAGCCTCAGCAATCAGACAACAAAAGGAAATTAAAGGCATCCAAATCGGCAAAGAAGAAGTCAAATTATCACTCTTCGCAGATGATATGATACTATATGTGGAAAACCCAAAAGACTCCACTCCAAAACTGCTAGAACTTATACAGGAATTCAGTAAAGTGTCAGGATATAAAATCAATGCACAGAAATCAGTTGCATTTCTCTACACCAACAGCAAGACAGAAGAAAGAGAAATTAAGGAGTCAATCCCGTTTACAATTGCACCCAAAACCATAAGATACCTAGGAATAAACCTAACCAAAGAGACACAGAATCTATACTCAGAAAACTATAAAGTACTCATGAAAGAAATTGAGGAAGACACAAAGAAATGGAAAAATGTTCCATGCTCCTGGATTGGAAGAATAAATATTGTGAAAATGTCTATGCTACCTAAAGCAATCTACACATTTAATGCAATTCCTATCAAAGTACCATCCATCTTTTTCAAAGAAATGGAACAAATAATGCTAAAATTTATATGGAACCAGAAAAGACCTCGAATAGCCAAAGGGATATTGAAAAAAAAAGCCAACGTTGGTGGCATCACAATTCCGGACTTCAAGCTCTATTACAAAGCTGTCGTCATCAAGACAGCATGGTACTGGCACAAAAACAGACACATAGATCAATGGAACAGAATAGAGAGCCCAGAAATAGACCCTCAACACTATGGTCAACTAATCTTCGACAAAGCAGGAAAGAATGTCCAATGGCAAAAAGACAGCCTCTTCAATAAATGGTGCTGGGAAAATTGGACAGCCACATGCAGAAAAATGAAATTGGACCATTTCCTTACACCACACACAAAAATAGACTCAAAATGGATGAAGGACCTCAATGTGCGAAAGGAATCCATCAAAATCCTTGAGGAGAACACGGGCAGCAACCTCTTTGACCTCAACCGCAGCAACATCTTCCTAGGAACAACGCAAAAGGCAAGGGAAGCAAGGGCAAAAATGAACTATTGGGATTTCATCAAGATCAAAAGCTTTTGCACAGCAAAGGAAACAGTTAACAAAATCAAAAGACAACTGACAGAATGGGAGAAGATATTTGCAAACGACATATCAGATAAAGGACTAGTGTCCAGAATCTATAAAGAACTTAGCAAACTCAACACCCAAAGAACAAATAATCCAATCAAGAAATGGGCAGAGGACATGAACAGACATTTCTGCAAAGAAGACATCCAGATGGCCAACAGACACATGAAAAAGTGCTCCATATCACTCGGCATCAGGGAAATACAAATCAAAACCACAATGAGATATCACCTCACACCAGTCAGAATGGCTAAAATCAACAAGTCAGGAAATGACAGATGCTGGCGAGGATGCGGAGAAAGGGGAACCCTCCTACACTGTTGGTGGGAATGCAAGCTGGTGCAGCCACTCTGGAAAACAGCATGGAGGTTCCTCAAAATGTTGAAAATAGAACTGCCCTATGACCCAGCAATTGCACTATTGGGTATTTACCCTAAGGATACAAACGTAGTGATCCAAAGGGGCACATGCACCCGAATGTTTATAGCAGCAATGTCCACAATAGCCAAACTATGGAAAGAACCTAGATGTCCATCAACAGATGAATGGATCAAGAAGATGTGGTATATATACACAATGGAATACTATGCAGCCATCAAAAGAAATGAAATCTTGCCATTTGCGACAACATGGATGGAATTAGAGCGTATCATGCTTAGCGCAATAAGTCAAGCAGAGAAAGACAACTATCATATGATCTCCCTGATATGAGGAAGTGGTGATGCAACATGGGGGCTTAAGTGGGTAGGAGAAGAATCAATGAAACAAGATGGGATTGGGAGGGAGACAAACCATAAGTGACTTTTAATCTCACAAAACAAACTGAGGGTTGCTGGGGGGAGGGGGTTTGGGAGAAGGGGGTGGGATTATGGACATTGGGGAGGGTATGTGCTTTGGTGAGTGCTGTGAAGTGTGTAAACCTGGTGATTCACAGACCTGTACCCCTGGGGATACAGTATTATGCCTCCATCAGAAAGGATGAATACCCAACTTTTGTAGCAACATGGACGGGACTGGAAGAGATTATGCTGAGTGAAATAAGTCAAGCAGAGAGAGTCAACTATCATATGGTTTCACTTATTTGTGGAGCATAACAAATAGCATGGAGGACATGGGGACTTAGAGTGGAGAAGGGAGTTGGGGGAAATTGGAAGGGGAGGTGAACCATGAGAGACTATGGACTCTGAAAAACAATCTGAGGGTTTTGAAGGGACGGGGGGTGGGAGGTTGGGGTACCAGGTGGTGGGTATTATAGAGGGCACGGATTGCATGGAGCACGGGGTGTGGTGCAAAAATAATGAATACTGTTATGCTGGAAATAAAAATAAAAATAAATAAATAAATAAATAAATAAATAAAGATTTTATTTATTTATTTGACAGAGAGAGAGATCACAAATAGGCAGAGAGGCGGGCCGGGCAGGGGGTGGGGGAAGCAGGCTCCTGCTGAGCAGAGAGCCCAGCATGGAGCTCAGTCCCAGGACCCAGATATCATGACCTGAGCCAAAGGCAGAGGCTTAACCCACTGAGCCACCCAGGTGCCCCTAAAATCTTGTTTAATGAGTGAGTAGAGGCAAGACTTTGCTGTGTGTATCCTTTACATTGGAGGCTGAATGTGAATTCTAAAAACCTAAGAACCGGGCGCCTGGGTGGCTCAGTGGGTTAAGCCGCTGCCTTCGGCTCAGGTCATGATCTCAGGGTCCTGGGATCGAGTCCCGCATCGGGCTCTCTGCTCAGCGGGGAGCCTGCTTCCCTCTCTCTCTCTGCCTGCCTCTCCATCTACTTGTGATTTCTCTCTGTCAAATAAATAAATAAAATCTTTAAAAAAAAAAATAAAAAATAAAAAATAAATAAAAACATAAGAACCATATAATAAGTCTCCACAGACCCAATAACACATAGGCATTGTAATTTCATTCAGTCCATAGCAGCAAAGATTTGTTTAATATTCACGACATGCTAACATGAACGTTAGTGCAGAGAGGGACACATTAACACATGATCTGTCCATGAAGGTTCCCCTCAAATTCTGGGACTGATGGGGAATTCCAGCACTTCTAGCTTCTTGGAATTAGGTTTACAGTCATAAGTCTAGTGTAGGATATCATGTTTTCTGTCACTATAATCTCGACATAATGCCAGTTATAAAAAAGAGGGGAGAAACCCTAAATCTACCCAAACTTACCCTCAAAGAGGGTATCTAATTTTTAAATAGACGTCTTACTTCCCTCAGACATATCAGACATATTGGGCACCCTTTTAAGAAATATCAGAAACCATAATCTGTATGCTGGGGCTGGAGATCAGTCATGTGCTGGGGGTGACGTTATTCATAAACCACTTAAGGAGATGAGCTTGAAAAGATATATTTCATTAAGTTGTAAGTTCATACTGATATTTTCCAATAGGGTTTTAACATTGTTGCAAAAGCATTTTTATCCCAACTATAATTTCAGCTTTTTCTTCTTATAAAATGATGCTATAAGTTACTTAAATTAATATAAATAATTGTTTTGTCTGTCAGCTAAGAGTGCATTAGCACTGTATACTACCATTAGCACTGACTGTAAAAGCACTAAATGATTAATAATTAGATTAGATCATTAATTTTTTGTATGCCCCACTGATTATATACGCTCAAATCACTTTATTTCAAGTGAGGAGTAATGCATTATTTACACGTTGGTGATTTAATCACTTCTATGACACATTGCGTGCTCTGGTTTTATTTATTCATTCAACATTCAATAACAATTATTGAGTACTTGCTAGGTCTCCATCCTTTTCTAGGTGCTGGGGATAACACTGTGCAAAAAAGACAGAAATCCCTTCCTTCCTGGTGCTACATTCTATGGAGAGAGATAAACAATAAAATAATACTGTGGTTGTTGCTAATAGGACAGAATTTTTTGAAAAGTCAACAGGAGAGGGAGATGGAGAGTGTATGGATGGAGGGATGAGAGAGGAGTATAGTTTAGACAGTGTGGGAGGGAAAGGTCTCAAAGGAAAGCCATATTTGAGAAAAGCACGAAAGAGATAAGCAAGGGCGTCCTACCAGTGGGCAAACGCACTCCAGGTGGGGCAGACAGCAAGTGCCAAGTCCCTGTGCTTATTTCCTGAAGCCACTGAACAAATTTACCACAGATTTCATGGCTTAAAATAACAGAAATGTATTGTCTCACAGTTTGAGAGGCCAGAAGTCTAAAATCAGTATCACTGGGCCAGAGCCAAAGTGCAGAGCCACATTCCTTCCGGAAGCCCTAGAGAAGACTCACTCCTTAGCTTGTGTCCTTATCACTCTGGTCTTCGAGGTCAGCATCCTGGAATCTCTCTCTGGTCTGTCTTCACATTGCGTTCTCTGTGTGTCATAAAATTTCCCTCTGCCTCCCTCTTATATATATGATTGTATTTAACCATCCCCTACCAATCATCCAGAAAAATCTCCCTGTCTCAAGATTCTTACTGTGATCGTATCTGTAAAGACCATTTTGCTATGTAAAGTAACATCCACAGGTTTCAAGGATAGGATGTGACTGTCTTCAGGAGCCATGTCTCAGCCTCTCACAGTGCCTCAGTGGGAGCGCCCCTGTGTGTCCAGGGGGAACAGTGGGCAGGCCAGCGCGGCCCAGTGGCTTGCTCATAAGCCAGTGTAGGAGTTGGAGAGACGGACCATAGAACATCAGGCAAGAGCCGGCTGGCACACGGCCTGCTAGGTCTTCACAGGAGCTGGCAAGAAGACTTGGAGAAGCAGAGTAACAGGACAGAACTTAGATTTGAGTAGAATCACCCATACCCACTCTAGGAGTGGACTGCAGGGGACAAGCAAGGATGCAGGGGAAGAAATTAGGATACTCTTTCAATATAAGAGAAGACAGATTGACAGCCATGGGGACAGAGTGGTGGGGTTGGACTCTGGTGAGAGGGCCAGATTCTGTACATATTGTAACAGGATGTACCGAAGATTGAATTTGGAGTATGTGAGAGAGACGAAAGGGTCAAGGACGACCTGGGCACCTGAAGGGGGCACCTGAAGGGCTATCACGGAGGGAGGAAGAAGGAGGACCAGCTTTGTGGGGAGACCAGAGGCACAGTTTGGAAGATGCTAGAATCTGAGAAAACCAAGCTGTTATGTCAAGTTGATATTCACATGTAGTTTGTTTAATTTATTGTACTATAAAGGCTTCAGAATTTTAACTTGTAATTCTTACCTGGCAAATGCTTCTGGTTACTGATTTTTTCGTTGGTCACAGCATTCGGTTACTGAGGGGAAGGAAAGATGCTCAGAAAATGTAGGGTGTCCCCTGGTGATGTATGAGGGCCTTTCCCATTCCTTGTCTGTAATGGCAAACACACACTGACACGTTCAAGGTTTATCTATGGGAGTCCTTGCTGCCTAAACCTTACGTGGTTCTCACGGTCTAGAATGGACATAGACCTTCTAGCATTGCTATTGAGAATCTTGCAAGTGTAGCACCCAGAGCTCTTGGCTTTAAATGTGGGGCAAACTACCAACATTATAGGCCGAAGAAAAGGTAAGACAAAGACATGCGCTCTCGAAAGACGCCTTTTGGAATGTATCCTACTCGACCCCACATTTATGAAATCCTTTCTCATCTTGCCTTCATTTTAAAGATTTTACTTTTATCTTTCCGCTTTTATGGCACTACCAAGGGTTTCCTCTGAGTGCACAATGTATTTGGATAAACACATGCACCACACATATTTAAAAGAGGTTTCCAGAAGGAATACTGCATGAATAAAGGCTTGAAGAACCAGCCATTGCAGTTAAACAGAGGAAGGGAGCAAATGTATCATAAGCAGCAGGAATGCTCAGCAAAGAATTCAAGAATAAAGTAATCTAGAATCATTCTGGACACTCTGAATCATCTAGTACATGGACATCACAGAGAGGAGTGATACAGTTGAGGCCTGAGAGGTGTGTGGGGCTGGGATTGTGAAGGACTTTTTAAAAACTTTTTATTATTTTTATTTTTTCTAGATATAATCGCTCTCCATTACTGTAGAAGTGTAGGTGTACAGCATGACACTTTGACTTGCATATAGTGTGAAATGATTACCTCTGTAAGTTGAGTCAGCATCCATCATCTCATACAGATACAATAAAAAGAGAAAGCAAAAAAAGAAAAGGAAATTTCTTCTCCTTGTAATGAGAACTCTTAGGATTTACTCTCTTCACAACTTTCCTATGCATTATCCAGCAGCGTTAGCTGTAGTCACATGCTGTCCCTTCTACCCCTAGTGCTTATTTCTCTTCTGCCTGCAAGTTTGCACCTTTTGACCATTTTTCTCCTAGTCGCCTTCCCCCTCCCCCTGCCTCTGGTAATCACACATCTGATCCCTTTTTCTATAAGTCTGTTTTTCTATCTCTGTTGGGAACTTTTTTATTTTTTTTTAAGATCCACACATAAGTGAGATTATATAATATTTGTTTTTGTCCGGCTTATTTCACTTAGCATAATGCCCTCAACATCCCTCCATGTTGTTGTAAACGGCAGGATTTCCTTACTTTTTTTTTAATGGTTCAATAATATATTTACACGCCATGACTTCCTTAGCCATTCATCTATTTGATGGACCCTTGGGTTTTTTCCATGTCTTAGCTATTGTAAATAATGTCGCTATAAACACAGGAACGCAGGTATCTTTTCCAGTTATTGTCTATGAAAGATCCTTAAACACCGTGTGAAGAGTTAAGATTTTGTCTTAGAGGAGATATGGAATGACAGAATTGTTTTAAGACTGAAGTATGTGATCAGATTTGCCTATTGGTAATCGGGTATTCCAAGCCCTCGAGCTCTCTCTCCCTTTTCCCCATAAATTGGCTGGTGTTTCCAGTACTGTTCTCTGGACACTCTGGCTCTGGGTTCTGATCTACTTAGCTTCTTGCAAACCCAGACCCCCTGCAGGAGGGTGGCAAGAAGCTTCACTCCATTGGACCATAGAGTGTTCTGTTATGCCCAGCCAACTGAGACCTACTGGATTAAGAGCTAAGTAAATGGAGAAATAAACAATCTATATTGCTTATACCAGAAAGCATTGAATACTCCAAATTTGAGTATTACATGTCTTTAATGACCTCATTTTGTCAATGAAACTTCTACGACCATTTTCCTAGATGAAGTTCCTATGAACAAAGAATGAGTAACTGTTATTTCTAAGGCAGCATTTGTCAAAGGGACACAGACCCTCTCAGGAAATAGCCATCAAATTGCCTTAAGTCTTCCACTTAGTTTTAAAAAGATGATACAGAGGCACAGGAAAATCTTTTTTTTTTTTTCAAAGATTTTTTTTTTAATTTATTTATTTGACAGGGAGATAGAGAGAGCACAGGTACACAGAGCAGCAGGCAGAGGGAGAGGGAGAAGCAGACTCCCTGCTGAGCATGGAACCTGACAGGACTCAATCCTAGGACTCTGGGATCATGACCTGAGCTGAAGGCAGACACTTAATGACTGAGCCATGCAGGTGCCCCAGCACAGGAAAATCTTAATGTGGATTCATGCTGGTAGGCAGGGGAAAGAGGGAGTTTAAAAAGAACGTAACAAATAATATACTCAAGAGTACATTCTATGATACAGTAGAAACTGCTGGTGCCAGATGTATAATAGTTACTTAATCTGTCTCACTCCTTTCAAAGGCAATTAATCAAAATCCAAGAGGGTTAAGAAACTCTAAGATTCAATCCAGAATGGTTTCAGTGTCCAACGGGACCTACTGATGGAAACTGGTCAGAGTACGACACCAAGCTCACAGGTAGCTGCTATTTCCACATGGGAGCCCAGGTCATTCTTCCAAGAGACTGTATGATGCAAGAAGTAGCAGAAACTGCAACGCACTTCTGGAGGCCCCAGGAACTGGGCGAGGAAACGGCAGATTATTTCCTCATCTTAAAAATTCATTGGGAAGAAAATCCTAATAAAATTTTATTATAGTTAAAATGAATAGTGATAGAACACTGACTTTGCTTCATGTGTATTTCTGAATATTTTACATATACTCATGCATTTTGACACACAAGAACCCTATGAGGTCGGTACTATAATTACTCTCCCCATTTTACATGTGAGGAAAGGAAGCACAGAAAGGCTAAGTCATTTACTGGTGGTTGCATTGTTACTAAGTGACAGTTCTAGGATTTGAACCCAAACAACATACCTCACTGACTGGATGCATTTATCCACTGAGCTTTTCCCTGGATCCAGTTTTAAAAGTAACAAACTCATTGTAAAATTTCAAGCAATACAAAAATATAGTAACAAAGAAGCAAAAATTCCACATGCTCTTTACCCCACCTCTCCCTGCCCTTGATTTTTGTGTCAAGTTATTATGGATAAAAAATTTAGAATTTAACTTGATTGCAGAAGACATTTGATTAAGAATGGATCCTAATGTTTCAGTGTCTATAATTTGTAAGACATAGCATCGGTGTCTTTCAAGGGTGGTACATGCTGATTTATGAGACAAAGAGCCTTTCTGCAAGTCTGTGTTAGTACTGGGCGCCCAGCTGAGGCCAGCAGCACACCTCCCCAGCTGCCTCCCATCAGAGTTCACCTATGTGACTGCAAGGCAGCAATCCTTCTGGGGCACCTGAGTGGTTCAGTCGTTAAGCGTCTGCCTTCAGCTCAGGTTATGATCTCAGAGTCCTGGATTTGAGCCCTGGGTCCTGGGATCTGAACCCTGGGTCCTGGGAGCCAGCCCCGGTCCTGAGATGGAGTCCCAAATCAGGGCTTCCTGCTCAGCAGGAAGCCTGCTTTTCCCTCTCGCACTCCCCCCGCTTGTGTTCCCTCTCTCGCTATCTCTCTCTGTGTCAAATAAATAAACTTAAAAAAAAAAAAAGAAGAAGAAGAAAAAAGCGATCCTTCATCAAAAGAAGGAGGAAAGGGGTGCCTGGTTTTCTCAGTGGGTTAAGCCTCTGCCTTCAGCTCAGGTCATGATCTCAGGGTCCTGGGATCGAGTCCCGAAGCAGGCTCTCTGCTCAGCGGGGAGCATGCTTCCCCCTCTCTCTCTGCCTGCCTCTGCCTACTTGTGATCTCTCTCTGTGTCAAATAAATAAGTAAAATCTTTAAAAAAAAAAAAAAAAAAGGAGGAAACTGTTAAAAGTTGAAAAAGCAGGGAATTTGTGGTGTGAGGTCATGTTTTGGTAACCCATGATCCTCTCTAAATGTGACTCCAGTAAAAACCAGAAAGCCTTCGCAAATATTTCTGAGTTTCTGACTCAGGATCTAGGAAAATCGAGGCAGTACCCACCATCGGGACTATTTTTAAAAGGTGTCCATTACCAAACAGTCACTGACTCCACGAATGCAGTGTCAGGTGAGGCTCTGAGGCTATTGGGATGACCGGAAAACATCGCCTGCCTCCTGGACTCGGTCCAGGCCTCTCCTTTGTTTACAGTCTTGAAGCAATCACACCTTCACCTCACTCCCTTGCTGGGAAAACTTCTGTCTTCTTCTTCTCTGACCCACAAGTTGTTTAGAGGTAGAAGTTTAAAAATTTACAGACAAAAGAAATTTTTTAAGCCCCCATTTTATCATTGGTTTTTCCCTTAATTGCATTGTCTTGAGAGAATGTGGTCTATATGGTTGCAATCGTTTGACACTTTCTGAGGCTTCTGTTGAATTACACTTTTCTGTGTTTAGTTTTTAAAAATTTAGATTGAATCTATTTAGAAAGGGAGCATACTATTATAAATAAAGGCTAATAGAGCAAGATATGGAATTTAATCTCAGCTCTGCCAGTTATAGTCTGAATAAAATTAGGTGACTATCTCAGACTCCACATCTGAAAGTAGGGGTATTGATAGAAATCATGGCAGTGGGTTTTTGAGGGGATCAATGAACTCATAATTGTATTGGGCTAGAAAAAATTCCCAGCCCATAGTGAATGTTCAATACATGTTATTTACTATTATTATGTCATTATATTGCTATTATTATATTCCATGTATATAGCATTCTTTTTTTTTATTAAAGAGTTCTTTATTTGTTTTAGAGAGAGAGAAAGAGTGCATGAGCCAGGGGAGGGACAGAGGGAGAGAGAGAAAGGAAGTAGACTCCCCCTTTAGTGGGGAGCCCTATGCAGAGCTCAATCTTAGGAACCCAAGATCATGACCAGAGCTGAAGCCAAAAGTAGAATGCTTACCAGCTGAGTCAGCCAGGCACCCCCCCATGTATGTATAATGTTTTTGTTGTTGTTGTTGTTTTTTGCCAAGGTGTGTTCTCCAGCATTTCTCTTTATTTGTTTATTTATTTATACTAGTTTCAGAGGTAAATAAAGCGATTCATCAGTTGCATTTAAGACCCAGTGCTCATTACATCACATGTCCTCCCTTAACACCCATCACTCAGTAACCCCATTCCCCCACCTACCTCTCCTCCAGCAACCCTCAGTCTGCTTCATTGAGTTCAGGGTCTCTTCTGGTTTGCCTCGCTCTCAATTTTCATCTTATTTTATTTTGCCTTCCCTTCCCCATGCTCATCTGTTTT
This sequence comes from Mustela erminea, assembly GCF_009829155.1. NCBI lineage: Eukaryota > Metazoa > Chordata > Mammalia > Carnivora > Mustelidae > Mustela > Mustela erminea. The sequence goes on along the minus strand of NC_045614.1, from coordinate 110,945,283 downwards.
GTTTCTTAAATTCCACATATGAGTGAAATCATATGGTATTTGTCTTTCTTGGACTGACTTAGAACATTCTTAAATGACAAAATTATACAGATGAAGAACAGTGGTTGCCAGGGGGTAGGGCTGAAGGGAGGGGTAGGGCTTAAGGGACTTTGAAGGGGTAACATGCATCTGTGATCTACACATGAGATAAAATCACATGGAACTACACACACACACATGTGCACACGCGTGCACACACATGCACAGGAGGACATGCACAAATGGTGAAATCTGAATAAGATCAGTAGATTGTAGCAACTATGTTGACTTCCTGGCTTTGATGCTGTGCTGTGGTTACCTAAGATATTACCACGGGGGGAAACAGGGACTTCTCTGTACTATTTTTGTAACTTCCTGTGAATCTATAATTTTTTAAACATAAATTTTAAAAGACTTCCTGGAACATTGTGAATGTTAAAGAAATGTTATTTAGCATTATTATTTTTGTCATACAGTTTTTCAAGTTTTTGTGCATTTAACATACATTAATTTTGAAATAAAATAATGTTATTTTTAACATAAAGATTTGCAAGTTACAAATGTTAAATATATAGGAACTCGGAGTCCCTTGTGAGCTGTTAGGTAGGCTGGAGTTTGTGATAACTAGTGTTTCATCCTAAGCACTTTCTGAACTGTGAAAACATTGGGAGGCATGTTAGAAGCCCCAGATCCTGGGTCTGTGAATGTTGATCCAGTGGATGCAGAAAACACTGGAAACAACAGATGAGAAAAGGCGGTTCTCCAGCAATTATTGCCCTCTGTGGTCTCCATGAGTGATTTCTACTCCCAGGACACCCCTAGCAAGAGCAATCTCTGTCTCCCTGTTAGTTAGACTGGAAATGTCAGGGTCATGGTTTCTAGAAGGGGCCTTAGAGATTCTCCTGTGCAGTCTTCTCATGTATAGTCAGAAACTGAGGACCCAGGGGAAGCAGCTTTCTGACCAAGCCAAGTGACCTTCAGTCAAGGTCAGAGCTGCTGGCCCAGGCCAGCAGGGCTTGGATGATGTCCCTTCCCGTCAAGTACCCAGGGTCACTGAATATGATCAAGAGAGGAAAGGTCCAGGGGGCAATCCCAGGTGCTCAGCATGGAAGGGGAGAAGCAATATGCTCAGGGTGCAGCCAGTCCACACCTGGTACCAGGCATCCAGAGCTCAGGGCAACACTGTGATGCAGATATGGAGCTGCGTGACATGCCCTGGGGGCTTCCTCTCTAACATTCAGATTTTGGGATTTTGACCCAAAGAGAATTCTAGCTCTGAAATTCTTTTTTTTTTTTTAATTTTAAGATTTGTATTTATTTATTTGAGAGAGTGAGCGTGCTTGCACTAGTGGGGGAGAAGCAGAGGGAGAGGGAGCATGGAGCTGGACATGAGGCTCCATCTCCAGACCTCCAGATCATGACCGCAGCTGATGGCAGACATTTAGCTGAGCCACCCAGGTGCCCTTCCAGTTCTGAAATTCTGAACTCTCTCCTTAAACTGTGCTGTGTAGTTGGAAAAGCCATGCACTGGGGTGCATGAAGAAAGGGGCCCCTTTTTGTAAATTCAACAGCCGACACACAGAGGTAGCCCCTGTGCTAGCTGAGGCCCTCTATGCAAGTTGGAGGGTAAGAGCTGCATCCCCAACTTTGTCACTTACTAACCCCCCGTGTGTTCTTAGGCTGTCTGCTCTGAATCTTTTCTTCCTTCATGGTCAAGGTTGTGGTGAGGATTAAGAGAGCTCTTGGCAATGACAGCCCCTGGAGATTCCGAACTTTCAGTTCTATTTATTGCTACTGTCATCTCATAAGCCCCTTCTCCCTCTCCACTGTTCTATTAGGGATCACTTGCTTTTGCCTGAGAATGGAGACCTGAACTTTTTTTTTCCCCAGAACAGCTGCAAACCTGAAACAAAGCAATGACTTTGAGAGTCAAATTCACACACCCTCTGAAGGAGATCTCTGAAGGAGAGATTTGGGGGCTACAGGACCGCAAATCACATCTTAGAGGCCACCAGCCAATCCCATGGGATGGTTTCGCTGAGCTGAAGAAGGGACTAACAGGAAGTGAGCAGGCACAAAGGCCCAGGAAGGCAACTAGAAGACATAGCACTAACACCATAGACACCTTCCGGCTTCCCTGGAACCAGTAAGCAGGGCATGAGCCTTCACGTGCGGTATACCCTGCCACCTTGTGGCTGTTTGCTAGACTGCCTCAAACGTGTATGTCCGGAAAGAGCAATCAGACCAACTGGAACCCTAATCACCCCTCACTCTCTAGCTCCATCCCTCAACGACCTGTACCGATGCCCATGATGGTTCCGGCTGAGGAAATTCCTGGATGGCTGCTCCTGAAGGGGTTCCCGGGATGGAGTGATGAGAGAGAGTAGGAGAAAAAGGACATGCTAAATAGAGGGCATGGTGTATACACAGACTGCAGCCTGGATTGTCAGGGAGGTGATGCATTTCTCCACATGACTGGAAGACAGGGGACCCAGGTAGAAGTAGTGAGAGGTGAGACACAGTTGTACTATCAGGAAAAGATGTGTGTGAAACCCCAAGTCAGGGTGGGCTGGGAAAAAGATGGACAGAAGCCACCCCTGGAATGCAGCTCAGTTCGGGGATACAGGAACTGTCCGGCTCTATACAAAATGGCCCCAGACTTGTGTGACCATGTCCTTCTTTCTTGAGGGTCATAGCAGACCCCTCCTCCTGACATCTTCCCATGATCCAAACGAGTTTCTAAATGGGATGGGACCTCAGAGCATCTCGAGCTTGAAAGGGGACCTTAGGGTCACTTAGCCCAACCCTTTCCCCACATCATTGCTGTCAACTGGTTCTCTATCTTCTGGGAACTCACCTCAACAGTGAGTTCAGGAGCCCACTCAAAGCCCCTTTCATTCTTACACATCGGTTCAGAAATCCTTTCTTTCACCCAGGGGAGTTCTGCATTTTTATAATTCCCAGCGATGGGTCCAAGTTGTGTTCCTCTAGGGTCATACCAAGGAAGTGATAAGAAATATGAAGCTATTTGAAGAAGGCAATCATTTAGAGGCTGCACTAAGGTTCCTGGTAATAGAAAATCATGGCAGCATAAGGCAGGGGTTTTAGTGGAAAGAACACTGGCTTAGGTATTTGGGGAGCTGGGTCCTCCCCCTCATAATGTCTTTGCTTAATGTCGCTTGGCTTTCTTCTATGCATGATGAAAAGACTGGATTAGATTAGAGATTCCCAACCCTGGCTGTACATGAGTGTAACCGGGGGAGCAGTCAGCAGAACACTTAAATGCTCCTTATGGCGAGAGCTGCTGGATTAGACTCTTAGTCTCCAGTTCTTGTTAAGGGGCTTTTATCAAACCTGTAATAGTCTGGGATACACATTCTTGGCAATTCCTATTCCATAGGGACCTATGTGAATCCAGATTTTTCTTCCTTATGCTTAACCAAAGTGTGGTTACTGAGCACAATTACTGTGTCCCCTAATGTTTTTCTGATGTGAGACCCGCCAATGATATGAGAAGCATGGCTGGGTGGAGGAGAAGTGGAGAAGCATTGCCTGACCTCAGCCAAGTGACCTGGTCTTTTTGCATCTCATCCTCCTCACCTGTAAGAGGTCACCCGAGACCCACTCCATGGGCTGTGGTGAAGGTAACTGAAATTATGGGGGCAAAGCCCAGTGCCTGGCCTTGAGAACATCCTCCAAATCTCGGTTCCCTTTGCCTTTGGCAGCACGGAGAACGTGAAGAGGGAAGGTGAGGACAGTGTCACTCCTGAGAGCGCCTCACTATCCCCTCTCCTACCAACAGTTCCCATCATGGGTTGAATTGTGTCCCCTCAAAATTCATATGTTGCACTTCTAACCCCAAGAACCTCAGAATGTGACCTGATCTGGAAATAGGGTGGTTGCTGATGTAATTCGTTAAGATGAGGTTCTTAGAGTGGGCTCTACACCAGTTTGATCGATGTCCACATAAAAATGGGAAGATGAGACACAGGGACATACACGCAGGGAGCATGTGAGGGTGAAGGCAGAGACCAAGGTGATGCTTCTACCAGCAAAGGAGTGCCAAGGATTGCCAGCAAACTGCTGGGAGCTGGGGAAAAGACTGGAATGAGCTCTCAGAAGAAACCAATCCTGACCACACCTTGATCTGAAACTTCCATCCTCCCGATCTGTGAAACAATACCATTCTGTTGTCTGGGCCACACAGTTTATGTGACAGCAGCTGTAAGAAACTGAGCCAACTCCAGAGGCGGCTCCAGGGTGGCAAAAAGGAGGACAGCTCTTTCTAGACAGGAGGCACGGCAGTCCCACAGGAAGGAGGGGGGCGTGTGAAAGCCCTGAGAATGTTCCTGTTGGATTCCAGCTTAGCAAGCTGTCTGCCTCGTTCAAGGAAGAACTTGACATTCTGAGCCTCACCCTTGCTCAGGACTGTCACTCATTAGCCATAATGTTGTATCCTGGGTTTCTTTGTGATGTTACCTCCACATTCGTCCATGTTTTGTTTTCCCAATTTGACCACACACTCCTTGAATGCTGGGATGATGCTATAAAGCAAAGTGAGAGTCATGGGCCCTCGTTGATAAAAATTCTTGGTGTGGGGCACCTGCATGGCTCAATCAGTTAAGTGTCTACCTTCAGCTTAGGTCATGGTCCCGGGGTCCTGGGATTGAGCCCAGAGTGGGGATCCTGCTTCTCCCTCTCCCTCTGCTACTCCCCCTGCTTGTGTTCCCTCTTTCTAATAAAATCTTAAAAAAAAATTCTTGGTGTGACCTTAGGGACGTCCCTTCTCCCTTCTGTACCTAGTGTCTTCATCTGAGAGATAGGTGCATACTCTTTAAGGCCCCATCTAGTCGTCATATTCTGTGATTCTGACCCTTAGCATCCTTGTTATTTAACCAACCTGTTTGCTTGGGATGCAAAAGGAAGGGGGACTCGGGAAACGCATCTTGAGATGTGCTGACAAGCCAGCCTTTTGGGGTTAAATGTGTCAGACTCATTTAATGAGAGGGCTGGACCCCAAGGGCTCAGGGGTCAGTATGTACTGCAGTGGCTCCCAGCCCCACTGGGTCCCCTTCCTAGGCTCTAGGGCTTCCCACTTCAACACCCACCTCTCTATAAATCCTCTACCTTAGTGATTGCCGATGCTTCCTCCTTATACTGCGCGTGCCTGACCTCATGCCCATGGCGGGACTAGGCTCCAGAATTCCTGTTAGAAGCTGCCTGTGGCTGCTTCTGGGTCTTGGAAAAACAATGCTACCTTTCCGTGGGGCTATAGTATTTTGAGTAGCTCACTTGTCTTACCTCTGAGGGATCACAGCATGCCTCAGCCTCCACTAAGAAGAAGCCTGGACCTGATATAAGTCTCTAAGGATCCTCCTAATGGCAGATAGTCCAGAGGCTGGAGCAGCTGGGTAAATCATGCTCTTCTGGTTCCAGGAAACAGGGACTCACACAGACCAGTTCAAGTGATGGCAGTGGTCTAGCAGTGAAGGCAGGGACCCGATTGTAAAGTGCTTATAAGAGGGTTGGAATCTTTTAGAAATCGAAGACTGGACACTCAAGGACGAGCTTCATAGAACTAGGTACCAGAAGGTCACTCTACTTCCAAGCTTCCTCTGGGGACCTCACTCCAGGGCTCTGCGGCTAATGTGACCCCACTGCTCTCCAGGGATTCACTTCTGTCAGCAACTCTCTGCTTCTCTTCCCTGTTAGTGTTCTCCGAGGCATGATTCTGGTAGAACACGAGGCAGCAAAAGTGAAGACGCGTGAGTGAACGTTTTTATTGTGAAAGCACTTAGTACTTCGTTTATTTTTACATTTATATTCCCCAAATTTATATTTGGGGAAAATGCACACCTAAGAAGTATATCAATTTAAAGGAAATCAGTACATAAATAGTCAGGGCGGGATGCTATAGCAAAATCATGAAGGTGGGTCACAGATGAACAAAGTCTGAGAAACCCTGGAGTGGCTGTCCTTGGATCCAGTGTCTACCCTCAGACAAATCAGCATTCAGGGAAGTAGGGTTGCCTCATGTGGGATACGGCTGCTCAAGTTCTGGCTCTTCTCCAGAGGCTGAGGACAGAGCAGTATCTTTGGGAAAATTCTGTTGGCAGGGGCAGCTTGAGGTGTTACTATGGACCTCTAGGTTGAGTTGTAGTTCTGGGGGCCACTGTCCGGGAGTGTCTGACATGGGTGTGTGATTTCCAGCCTTCTGTGACTTTACTCTGAGGGGAGGTTGTGAGAATTGAATGTGATCATTGATACAAAGGTGCTTTGAAAATCAAAGTAAGGAGTCAGTAGGCAACCTCCCTCTGCTCTCCCGCCTCAGTCTCTTCATGGGGCAGTGACAGATTTGAGCTGACAGAGGGAGCTTCCAGCTTCTTCGTAGTTCTGCTTGGTTTGGTTCTATGTGCCCTGCCTCTCCCAGTTTAGCCCCCAACCACCAACCTGGTGTCCAGAAACTTTTCCTCTAAAATGCCAACAATATGGAGAAGAAGATCACGAGCCCCCTGTTCTCTAAGTTACGTATTTGTAAAACGTGGCATTCATGCTCTGCTTTTTAAATAAAAATTCCATATTCCCTTGGCCTCGCTTATCTCTTTAGAGATGTTTGCTTTTTACTTAGATCATCAATTGGCTCCAGTTTCTCTTTGATTTTCCATTTTGTTTGAACGCCCTAGGCCCACCGTCTCTCTATTAAACAGTAATGACACATAAACGAATTCATTTGGAGGCCCTCTGGGAGCGGAGGGGCCCTGGGGCAGCCTCCCTCAGGCCTGTGAATTGTCATTTCTGAAGCCTTCTGTTTTGTAAGTTCTTTTGCCAAGTTTCTATGGGAGCGAGGAGATCATCTTCTCCCTTTTCAAAGAGCAGGGTGAGCTGAGGCCTCGAGCTGGCAAGTCCTCTAAAGTCATTTTTCAAAGGAAACCTGAACCAAAAGGCCATGTGGCTGGCAAAGGGTGGTGTGACTTTGTGAGGCTCTCTCTGGGGCTTTGGGTGCTCAGCCCCCACAGACCTCTCAGCACGTGCCCGGAGCCTGTTGCAAAGGCTCTGCCAGGGGCCACCTCTGTCCAACCACTGGCCAGAGGGCCCAGGGAGGGGCTCTGCTCCACAGCCCCACCCCACGGCCACCCAGGAACCAAGAGAGGGCGAGTGCAGAATTTCTCCTCTGGGCCGGGGGCCAGGACCATGCTTGTCCTCATTGCTCTTAGGTCTCATCAATCAAACTTGCTCCTTGGGGCTTTTTGAGGTGAAACAAAGCTGGATGCCAAAGCAAGCTAGGGTGAACTAATGTCTGAATCATGGACTCATAAATTATCTAGTTAATCTAATCCTCTCATGCACAGGTTGGGAAAGGGACACAAAGGGGAAATGGTTGTCCCAAGTCACAGAGGAGGAAAGGACTGCTTTCCACCAGAGTTGTCTGGACCAAGAGCACTTCTCCAGGGATGGAGGTTTGCGTGGCTGGACATGAATGAGTCTATATGTACCTGTCAGTCATCAATCACACAGCAGATACCGGAGACACTCCAAAGGCACCAAGGCTGAGAAACGTATGACAGGGCCAGACCTGTTCATATTGTCCCCTGAACCCTAGCAGAGAGAAAAGAACTTTTATGAAGCCGGGAGGCAAGAGGCGCTTTCACAGAACGGGCAAATTCTCCAAGACACAGAGAAGGAAAAGATGCCTATACCTTTCATGTCAGAAGGGCTAAAAGGGAAGTCACAAAAGCTTAGCCTAGAGCTTTGAGCAAAAGACAGAAGCGAGAACCAGCCAGAAAGAGAGGTGAGAGGTGGTCCATCCGATATCCCCGGCCGGAGCTCCTCCTGACCAGAGTCTGAAGCCTGCAGCCTGTCGTGGTCTGGGAGCCAACAGTGGGTCCCTGCCCAGCTTCCAGGAACCAGCCCCAGTCTCTGCCTGCCCGAGACCCCAGCAGCCAGCAGCCACTCTTCTCCACCAGCCCGTCCCGCTAGGTTCAGAGCAGAGGAAAACAGACCTATTCAAGTCCTGATCCCCACAAAAGGAAATACCTCTGGAACGAGCCCACTTGACTTTTCAACATTTTATTCTTGTATTTGTACAGCTATATTTTACAACGCGGTAATGCAGTTTAGACACAGCCAAACCCTGTCTCCGGAATAGTTCTAACACAAGCATGACGCAGAATGTGATGAGACAAACATTCCCAAGGAGAGCTTAGTGAGCGACAATTTCAAGTCCCTGTGTCTGCCTACACTTCAGAAGGGATGGCGCGCTCGTCCATCACTGAAAACTTCCATGAAAAAAGGCACCGTAGGACACGTTGTACAGGTATATACAAACCGAAAACTAGAACAAAACTACACATTTTTCCTTCGGCAGCTTTTTTTTGTTCTTTTTGTGTTTTTTTTTTTTAATACACACTTTGTAAATTGTAAACCTTCACTTGCAAAAAAATACAAATACACTGAGGCATTTTAGACAAAATATTTTCTTACTTATACAGATGCAATACTTAAAATATTCTCTTAAGTGCTCTTTCTCAATAAAGATTCTCAGATCCGTGTCTGCCTGCAGATACAAAATCGAGCCTTTAACGCAGTTTTATATTTTTAATATATCTTTTTTAGGTTTATATATATTTATTTTATATATATATATATTTATATATTTACAGCTCTGCCATATATTCCTTCACCTTTGGTTAAAAAAATTAAAGCCCTCTCTTTGATAACATACCGAAGTCTCTTCTTTTAAAAGAATGCACATTTACATACAAAAGAAACATCTGTCCCCGCAAAACATATACATTCCTCATTTTGCAGACCAAGTCAAGTCAAAACTTTTGCCTACTCCCCCACTTTGATATATAAAATGGTTTTGCTTTTTGCTGACATGGTTTGCCTTACACATAGGAGAAGAAGCAATATTATTTTCTTAATGTTTTATGGCAGTAGGGGAAGGGAAGCTGCCTTGGCCCCCCAACCCCACGCCCCTCCCCCCACCCCCACCCCAGCTATGATTTGCACTAGTGGATGAAAGAGGCACTACGTCATGGGATGAAAGTCGTAAAGTGTTACAGTATCCTTTGGGTAGATTCTGAGAAGGGACTCGAATGGAAAGCATCAACACTCCATGCTTCAGCAGGCTTTGGGGAGCTCCGGGGGCAGGTCGGTGGCAGACACGCGGTACTGCACCTTGGTGTTGGTGATGGCGCCATGCTTTTGGCGCAAGTGAAGACGCAGCTGGCTTTTGTGACGGAAATGCAGGTTGCACTTCTCACACTGAAGGAAAACCA